>NW_025333895.1:2922500-4138934 GCF_019186645.2 Phyllostomus hastatus | reverse complement strand
CAACCACAGCTTCCTGCCAGGCATGGGTGTGGCGCACCCATTTGCTAGATGACGAGACTGAGGTCCAGGGAGGTCAGGGCAGTGGGCGAGCTGGGACTCACACCAGAACCTGTGCTCCTGGCCGGCCCAAGAGTAGGGGGCCAGGGAGGGGGCCAGGGAGGGGGCCACAGCACTGACTGCGGCTGTCCCTCCCTCGGCTGCCCAGGCCACACCCTCGTCCTGCCCGCCGTGCTGGGCATCACCTTCGGCGCCTTCCTCATCGGGGCCCTGCTCACCGCCGCGCTCTGGTACATCTACTCGCACACACGTGAGTACCCCAGGTCCCCGCCACCAGTGCTCAGGACCCCTCTGCCACCCCCCCGGGGGAGCCCAGCGGAGCCTCTGGGGGAGTGGGGAGCCCTGGCTGGGGCCCTGACCTCCGCCCCTGCCCCCAGGAACCCCCAGCAAGCGGGAGCCCGTGGTGGCGGTGGCTGCCCCGGCCTCCTCAGAGAGCAGTAGCACCAACCACAGCATCGGGAGCACCCAGAGCACCCCCTGCTCCACCAGCAGCATGGCGTAGTGCCCAGCCTGGAGCCCTGGGAACCACCCAGCCAGCCCTTGCCCAGCCGGAGAGACTGAGCAGCCACCAGCTGGGAACCACTGGTCATGAACTCGCCCTGTGGCCCCAACCCTTCCACTCGACCGAGGACGGACCGTGCCCACCGCCTCTTTCTCGGGGGCCTGCTGCCAGCGCGGGCACCAGCTCGGAACGCCTTGGGGTCACCCCACCCCACCCTGCAGAACCTTCAAACTCAGTGGGCCTAGGGTACGGCTGCCCAGGACCCCAGAGTGACAGAACACTGCCCTGTATGTCCACGTTGTTATAGAAACACAAATCCGTTATTTTAACCTGGACCCAGCCCTCGACGACCTGGGCAGGGCTGGAGGTGAAAACTCAAAGCAGACTGCCCGGCCCACTCGGACCCAAGGTGCCGCCGCCGTGACCAGCGAAGAACCGCCGGGATCGGACCCCAGCAGCACAGCTTTGGACTGACGCAGCTTTGGGGTGGGGGGAACCGGCGCCTAGGGATGCCCAGCCTGGGAACAGGGGAGCCTAGCTCCTTCTCGCAACTGTCACACGGGGACCCCTTCCCTCCTAGCCCATCGGGAAGGCAGCAGATAGGAGTGGCCAGGCTGCCTGACCTGGGTCCACCCCTATATACTCACCACCAATAAATCAGACCATGAAACCAGTGTTGGGCTGGGAGAAGGGAAGGGGCACCTACAATGCAGGGGGAGTGGGTGACAGCTCTGGGTTCGAATCCCGGACCTGCGACTTAACGGGCTGGGTGACCGTGGGCAGGTCCCGTGGCTGCTTTAAGCCGGCCACGATCCCCCAGTCGGTAAAGCGGGGGTGAGAATTCCCGACCCCAGGGCCTCCGCGGGGGGGTCTGCAAGGCAGCGCCCGGTTTGTGGTCCGCAGACATCCGGCCAGTTTTCTCCTTCCACAGATGGGCCACCGGAGGCTCAGAAGGTCCCAGGCCACCCACCTGGGATCCCACACAATCTAGTTCCTGTACTACTACGGCCCCCGTCCCCCTGTTGTCTGCAGAGGGAGCTGGAGGTCAAAGGTTAAATCAGACATTTTGCTTTTTAACTTTTTTTTAAAAAGATAAAGCCTTTAATTGAATCCAGCCGCCCGGTCCCCAGGCACGGACCCTCTCTTGCTCCAGAAGGCCACTGAGGGGAGGAACCCTGTGGACCCACACCAGGAGGAGCCTGGGCCTGGCCAGGGCGCAGTCTGGATGGGAGGGGACGGGCTGGGGTGTCAGGCCTGGGACCCCAACAGGAGGACTCGGGAGGCCTCTGGCTGCCTCAGCAGGGAGGAAGGAGAGGCCAGGCGCACCCCAGGCTGGGAGACAGCATGTCTATCTCAGCCTCTCAGCCTCCTGCCCACCAGCCATCCCCTTCACCGCCGGAGCCTGAGTCCCTGGGGCAGCCTGGGCAGACTCGGGGAGGCAGGAAACAAAAGGTGCCTAATAATGCAGGAGTCCAGGAGAGAGACTGGGGCAGGTGTGGGAGGCCCCACCCCCAGCCCCACTGCCGGGGCTACTGGGACAGGGAGGGCTCCAGCAGCTTCAGGGCGCCGCCCACCAGGTGCAGGCTCCCGGTGACCAGCACGTGGACGGCAGTGGCCTCATGGAGCACTCTGGCCCCGCTGGCTGCCACGGGGTGGGCGAGAAGGCCCTGCGGGGGACTGGGTGTCTGAAAGACCGGGTCCCGGCCCTGACTGATCCACTGCAGAGCGTGGGAGATGCAGCTGAAGACGAGGGAGCTGGTGCTGTGGGTGTGGGGAGGGCGGGGTGCCAGGAGCAGGGATCCAGGCCCCACAGGCTCCAGGCCGGCCGGCTCCTCGTGCAGGCGGCCCCAGTGCTGCTGGTGCTCCAAGCAGCGGAGCAACACCTGGTCCAGGGTCACCATGAAGTTCTGCTGGTCTGCGGGACACACGGGTGTGCATGTCAGCGAGGGGGAAGGGCAGGCACGCCGCGGACACCTGCCTAGTTCAGGCCCTTTGCACGCGCCGTCAGTCCTCAGCGAATGCTACGAAGAAGACGGGGCTCAGGGACTTGCCCGGTGCCTCCTGAGCTGGCGACGGCCAAGCCAGGCAGTTCAGCGTCAAAGCTGGGGCTTTTGCACCGCCCCCCAGCCTCAGGGCTCCCCTCTGTAAAATGGACAAGGTCTATCATTGCCGGGCGTGCAGAAGCATTTCTGGAAACACAGACCCCCGGACTCTCCCCAGAGAGTCTGATGTGGGGCCTGGGGAGCTCTGTTTTTCACATCGTCTCAAATGTTCGTGAACAGGACCCACAGGAAAAAACACACTTCGCAGTGGCAACCCAGTCCTCACATACGTGCATATGCAAGCATCTGGAACAGGAGCTTCGTGAAACAGCACCCGCCCTTACTTCGTGCAACACACAGACACTCTCTCCTCTACTCCAGTTAAAATAAAAAATGCTGGTTGAGGCCCACTAAACTGATTTTAAGAACCATCAGTAGGCTTTAACTTGCATTTTGAACAATGTTTTCCCCCATAATTCCTTTTTTAGTAGTACAGTCACATGCAAAACTCAAAAGGTACCCCAGGATGTTCATACAATAAGGCGAACCTAGGTCCTTCCCTAGGCTGCCAGTTCAGGAGGTCTCACGGTCACCGGCAGGGCCGGCCGACCCCTCGGGGCCCTCCACACCCTGCCCACCGCAGGCCACCACGCCTGTCACCTCTCACCTGCGTTGTCCATGGGCGACACCTCTGTCAGGTTAGGGCAGAAAACAGCATAGTCAAACTGGCAGGGCTAGAAGGCCAAGGGATAAAGCTTGGTATCCGAGCCCTGAGAGGGTGCCCCCCACCCCATCTTCCACATGGCACCCTGGGGCCCATACCCCCTGTCTCTGGAGATGCCCCCACTGGCATGATGCCTCAGGTCTTCAGCTGTCCCACCCCCCCCATCTACCACACTGCGCCCTGCCAGGCCTGTGCTCTGGGCAGCCCACTGTGCGGATGGGGAAACAGAGGCTGGGGGCAGGGGTACAGCTTAAGGTCCCCCAGCCACTGAGTTGGCTCCAAATCCAGGAATGAGCCCCGTTCTACAGCCGAGGAAAGGAGGCTCCGGGGTGAAGGCACCACTGGGGGCAGGGCCTGTCACACAGCCCACCTGAGACCCGGGCTGCCTGTCGCCCAGCCACCAGCCAGCCTCTCACCTGCAGCAGCTTCAGCAGGGCGGCAGCATCCCGGTCCCCGGTGGAGTTGAAGAGCAAGATGCACACTTCAGACCCTCTGCGGGAGGAGTGAGGGGGCGGGTAAGAGCAGACCTCCCACCCTTCCTCCGGAAACTTCCTTCCTCCCTAGAGGTGGCTGACCCCGCCCCATCCTTCCCCGGGGCCCCTCCCCTCCCACATCCTCCCCGCCCCAAGCTCACTTGCTGGGCCTCTCCAGGCGCTGCAGCGCGTGTCTGAACCAGCGTACGCAGGCTTGCATGCTGCTGCAGGTGTGCGCGCCGTCCAGGTACCAGGTGAGGGACCCACGCCGCAGCACCTGCGAGCGGCCCAGCCACTCCGTGCCTTGAAGCCCTGGGGGTGGGAACCAAGGCAGCTCCTAGCCATTGCCACGGGGAGGCCCTCCCACACCCTCTCCCCACTCGAGTCCCAGACTCGCACACATAACCCGCCCACAGCGCCCCCGTCTGGGCGCTCTGGGGAGCTGATCAGCCTGGGAGCCCATGACTGGGTGCCAGTCAGTGGGGTAAACTCTTCTGCTGCCTCATCTGGTGGAATCTTCTAGGCAGCCCTTCACTCAGAGAGAGATTAGGTAAGAGAGCAAGGGATTTGGGGCTGGGTTGTAGTCCAAGATCTGCCTGGCTCCTGGGCTGTGTCTCAGCCCTGACACGGGGCCTGGCACACTGGGACCATTTGCTGAAGCCGTCTGACAGCCACGAGCACCTACTATGTGCCCAGAGCTTGGGGGAAGCAAGAAGCCTGACAGTATCACCATTCCCAAGGACCTCGTGGCCTGATAACGGTGATGAAAACACGAGTGGCAGTAACGGCAGCTGCCCGGGCCGGGCACCTCATCCCCGACGTGCCAGGCCCCGGGCGCAGTCCCTTGGTGGTGTCACCTCACAGCGGGTCCCATCATCATCATCTCATTTGGCAGGCGGGGAGACTGAGGCTCACAGCGACTTCACGAACTCCAAGGCAGGGAAGCTTACTGACTTCGGAGTCCTTTCTCTCGGGCACCCCATCCAGCTGCCCCCGCCCCTCAAAGAGGAAACCGAGACGCCCGGAGGGACTAACTCACCGAGCCGCATGTGGGGTGTGGGCTGGAACACGGGCGCCAGCGGCAGCTGACCCAGGGGGCTTGGCCTGGACGCTTTCAGCTCCCCGATGCCTGGGGGGCAGGGGGGCCGTGTGGGACCCAGTGGTCTCAGCACCCTCGGAGGCAGGCTCCTCGCGTCCCCTGCCCACCAGCTGGCCCACTTACCTTGGTGGTCCTTCCGCTGCAGCCAGCAGCGGGCCAGCTGCAAGGCCAAGGCGGCATTGGACCGCTGGTGTTCTCCCTCCAGGCCCAGGGTCAGCGGGGGGCCTCCTTCCTCCAGGGCTTCCAGCGGTGGACACAGGTAGAGGGGACACTGCAGAGGAGCCGGGAGCCCTTCCTGATGTCATCAGCCCTCCCCTGCTTCCCCGCTGACCAGGACCTGCCCAGCCCTGCTCCTAGAACCAAGACGTGCTCCGGCCGGGCGAGCGGCTGGCCCGCGAGGAACAGAGGAGCGAACTGAAGCCCCGAAGGATAAAGCGGCTCCCAGCCCTCCCGGTCGGACTCACGGAGATCTGCTCCGCACGCTCCCTCAGCACCGCCAGGGGGCCGTCCGGCTGGAGCACGGTGAAGGCAGGGACGCCGTGCTGTGGAGGACCCGGAGAGTGAGACAGGCGGCCGGGGGTCCTCCGCCTCTGCCCCCACAGCCCCACGGGAGCCCCTCCACGGGGACACTGAGGCCGCAGATGAAGCTCGACTTGCTCCAGGCGCATGCAGAGCTGAGACAAGCACCCGGACCCCACGGATGCCCCAGACCTCTCCTGCGTCGGGTACAGAGGACCCTGCCCCAGCCCCACCTCCCTGAGCCGTAAGGGAGGGGAGGTACGTGGACAGCCTGGGGCCGCCTGGTCACCTTGAAGATGCCCCCCTTCTGCCACGCGATCTTCTCCATCGTGTCCCCCAGAAGGCTGGTGTGGTCGATGCCAAGAGCGGAGACCCCACACACTACGGGCTTCCTGCAGGAGACCAGAGTGCCGTGACGCCCCTGCCCTGGACCACCGGGGCTCGTGGCCGCCGTCCCTCTGCCCACGCAGCCGCCCTCACCTGATGATGTTAGTAGAGTCGTAAGCCCCGCCAATACCCACTTCCACCACGGCCAGGTCCACCTGCGGAGAATCAGAGGGCGTGGCGGGAGGTGTACGGGCACCCGTCTGCCACGGGTGAGCCCCCAGCCTGTGTAAGATTCTGCTCCCCAAGGCCCGGGACACAGGGCTCCGGGGAGTGGGCACGCACCTTCTCTTGGAGGAAGACGTGGAAAGCCATAAGCGTGAGGAAACGGAAGTAGCTGGGCATGGAGACACAGCTGCTGCTGTCCTGTGGACAGGAACACGGCGTCAGAGCCTGGGGCCCCTGCGGCCTCTGCCTGGGGCGTGCGGCTCCTCTGGGGTCCCTATCTACCACCCCAGCAGCCCCTTTCCTGCCATCCCCCCATCCCCCCCACCACCAGCCCTCCCGCGTGGAAACCTTGGTCTCCTCCAGGCGATGATAGAGGCGCCAGAAGTGCTTGGTGAAGAGCTCGGGGCTGATGGGCTGCCCATTGATTCGGATCCGCTCCCGTACCTGCACCAGGTGGGGAGAGCTGCCGGGAGACCTGAGGTCATCGAGTCTCCCTGCTCCGGCCTCACAGGCCTCCCCCACAGCCCCACAGATCTGACCGTGTCACCACGGTCCTGCCGAAAACGCTCAGTGGCTTCCCCCTGCCCTCAGAGACAGTCCTAGCTCCTCACCTGGGCCCCCAGGTCCCAGCGGAACTGATGCCACGGACCTGTGTCTCACCTCTCCCGAGTCCCTCAATCACCCCCTGTGCCCCTGCCCTTCTGTGCACCCCCAGGTTGGCCCACAAGGCTACACAGGCTCAGGTCAAAGGCTGGGTGGGCTTTTACTCAAGAATTTACTTAAGAAAGACCCTCTCATGTTATGAGTCCTTCTCTTGCTTTATTTTGAGCAGACAGCTGCTTAGGGAAACACAATGGCCTGAAAGGACCTCAGTGAGCTGGTTTCAGGTGCTCAGAGGCCACTTGAAGGAACTGGTTACAGACAAGGAGGCAAAAATCTTAAATGCCCCATCCCCCCGGACTGAATCCTGGGCAATTAACCACCGCGTGGAGTCCACCACCTTACAGGTGACCAGCAAAGGAGAGGCATGGGCACCCTTGGGAAGAGGAGCCCACTGCCTCCCCACCCCCACCCGCCCTTGCGCGTCTCCTGGCGCGAGTCTAGATGCCCGAGTGCCACTGCGAGGAAGCTCTGGCTTGAGGACAAAGCAGCAACTGAGGCCAGCGACGGGGGGGCCCCCTGTGCTGCCCGCTCAGGAGGCGGCACGCACGTCACGAACCACCCTCATCCTGCAGGCTCTCACAAGCCAGGCCGTCTGCTCCTTACTGCGAAGGCATCATCCTAATTGATGAACATGCCCATGTGAGCTGGACATTGTATATGGAATTCCAGCGAATAAAGAGACGGGTGCCTATTCTAACTGTATTTAGTTCATACATTCAGGTTACTGCCGCCCTCCCCCAACCATTTTCATTAGGACAATGAAAGACTGCCATAAACTTGAGCCCTTGTGGTGAGCGCTGATTCAATGCTCGTCAAATGAATAAAATCTGGGCAGAGAGGGAAGCGGCTGAGCTTCGAGGGGTGACCCTGGCCGTGAGGTGCTGGCTGGTCCCACAGCGCCCCCAGAGATCTAAGAGACACCACCCCCCCCCACACCCCAGTACCTAAAGAACCCCGTCTTCAGGCCGTAGTTTCGGAGGATCCGTTCCGTGAAAGCACAGGTGGAGCCCTAGGAAACAAAGTTCGTGTCTGGGGAGTCCTACCACCCCGACCCCACCAAGGGGATACACCTCCCCTGAGTCCTGCCCTTCACCTTCCCCTTCGTCCCAGTGACGTGGATGATGTTCAGCCGATCCAAGTCCTCCACCTGGGACAGAGACACAAGGTCCCCAAGTCAGCAACAAGACTCCCAGACAAACAGGGGCGGCGGGGAAGGGGGTCACAAGCCCTGCCCGCTTTACCTGAAGCCCACTCTGTGCCAAGTACAGCTTCATGGCCTCCAGCTGTGTCGGGGGGTCGCCCCGCCGGCGCTTCGCCTCCTCCAGGTAGCTGGCGTTGGTCTGCAGGGTGTTGAGTGCGCGCACAGCATCCTGTCGAACACAGAGCCCGGGCAGCAAGTTAAGGCTCACTAGGCATCATCCACGGGGACAGAGGCACCCAGCGGCAGCTGGTGAGAGAGAAGCAGCAGCACTCTTCCAGCTCTGGCAGAAATGGGAGCCTGGGGCAGCTCAGCCCCGCCCAGGGAGTGCCGGACTAAGCTGGTACCATGACTAATAGAATGAGCCTCGCTTCTGGTGAGGGCTCCCCAGGCTGCATCCCTGGGGCCTCTGCCCTCATTCCCTCCAGTGGGGTCCATCATGACACTGGGCCCCTGCTAGGGTGGGGCCAGAACCACAGAAGGCTGGGGTTCTTGGAACTGGAGGAATTAGCACGGGGAATCCCTAAAATCTTCCATGCCTAACGATTGGGATTCCACCCTCTGGCCAGGAGTAGAACTGCTAGAATACAAGGTTTTGAAATACTTTCTAAACTGTTAAGGGATGGGTGGTTTTCCCATGTTAAGATAAGATGATGGTTGTTTAAATTCTGCAAAAAAAAAAAAAAGAAAAGTGTTTTTTTTTTGGCCTGCAGGGATATTTTGTGTGCATGTGTCCAAACAGGAACAAATGGGCACTCTTGCACTCCCCCACCAGAAGAAGACCAGAGCTGCCTGAAGTCACCAGATAGCAAAGAGGGAGGCTGGTAGGGAGAAAGGGTGTGCCCAGGGTCACCCCGCCAGGAAGGAAGGTAGGTCAGCTTCCGAGGGTCCGCCCTGGGGGTAAGAGTGGGAGCGCTGTTTATCTCCCCTCACGACCGCAAGGGTTGGTTGGAGACTCCACCCCATCAAACCGATTCCCCCTGACATCTAGCGGCTGGCCCCTGGCACAGAGCCAGGTGGACGTTTTCCTAATTCTTGCCCCGCCCCTGCTCCGCTCCCACCCCATTGCCCCTGGTCTATGACTCCGGAGATTATGGACCACCAGAACCCCAGTTGGGCCACTGGACTCTAGATCCCATCACCCGACGCCCCTTCCAACTCTGACGCGGGAACCTTCAGCTTCAGAATTTCCAGATCCGGATGCTCAGGCCCAACTTCCTGGTCCCCGCCCCCAATCCGGACTCCAGGCTGTCCAACCCCCCACCCCACGGGTTCCTGGTCCCCTCCTCGGCTGGCGCCTCCGGATGCAGTGTGGCTCAGGTCCGGCCCACGTGTCATCGCGCCACCGCCAGCCTGCCTGCTGGATACCTGATACTCCATGCCCGGCTCCTGCGGCGCGGGCCTTGCACTCCACGCTCGCCTCCCCGCGACCCTGGGCGTTGCACCAAACGGAGAAACCGCTGCCAGGAAGAGAGCGGCGCGCAGCTGACTGCGCGCCCCGGGCATAGTTGTGGAACGGACGACCTCACGCAGGGTTGGAGCCGGAGACGCCCCGCCCCGCCGCGCCCGGCCCCGCCCAGGCACGCCCTCCGCCAATGAGCACCGCCCAAGGAACCCACCGGCACCAATAGGAATCGCGGATGCCATTCTTGTGAGGGGCAGTCCCCTGGACTGAGGCCTTCTTTCGCTCATATTTATGAGGGGCAAGCTCCCTGGGCGGCCTCCTCCTAAGATAAACTTGCACCCTGCCAAAATAGCCGATCCCAGTCAGCAGCCCTCAGCCTCTGCTCCAAGCCAGAACCAGCTCTGAATCAGCTCCGAGTTCGATGAAATGGCCTGTAGACGTCACTGAAACCCGGCCCCAAAAGTCACAAGTGCACGCAGAGACTGCAGGCTGCGGGGGTGCGGTCTCCGTCCTGGAGAATCTGGCAGCCTTCGGGCTAATAGACCAAAACCCAAACGCCAACGCTTTTGGGGTTCCTAGCCGAGCGTGGGCAGCCTGGGACGTCTTCCTGGAAGAAAGCAACATGCTGGTGGAGGTCTAGGGGGTAAGGAGGAGTCAGCGAGGTGTAGGGGTGGGAGAGAGGTTCCCAGGAAAAGGGGAGGGAACGATGCGTGAAAAGCAAACGATTTGAGAGGGAGAACTAGGCACGGCAGAGGACTGAACTCCCAGCTGGTTGCCCCACGGCACCTGCACGCTGGATCAGCAGTTACTCCGCAGTCCTGTCCTCTGCACACCATCCTGATAGGGAACTTAGATTTAATGTGGATGGCAATAGAAGGGTTTTAAAAGAGACGACGTGATCAGATTTGCACTTGAAGATTTGCTGTGAGGAGGAGTGCCTTTCTACTTATTGGCTGGGATGCTGCCTGACTCCTGAATCATTCCATGAGGCCAACTAGATCTTTAAAAATTTTTTAAAGTGGGGGGTCAGAACTTTTCCTATTAGTTTCTACGTCCCAACTGCTAACATTGAGGAAGTACACTAGTATGGAGATGCCCTTTGCACAGCTGAGGTGGGGAAAGGACCGGGGGGGGGGGGGGGGGGGGGCGCTGCAAACATCCCTCCAGGGACGTTCCCACAGATGAGAGGCAGGCCTTCGAACAGCTGGTGAAATTTCAGGACCTCGCTCCCTCTGTCCTGCAAGCATTGGGGTAAATGTGTGTCAGAGATTGGTTTTGAAATAAACGTCGTGTTGGGGAGATGCCTTCACTGGCTGGCTGCTCTTGGGCTCTGCGCACTGCTGCTGGGCGCCGCCACCTGGCCCCACGGGAGATAAAGCGGTCCTTTACTTTCTAGTTTTCTTTCTTTTTAAGTCATTGAACCTTTCTCTATGCATATACCTGTGTATAATTTAGCAACTGCATACAAATGATCACAAAGAAGCTTTAGATGTTTTTCTTTTCCTCACCCCCGCCCCCAGCCTTCCTCCTTTGGAAATCCTTGATGACCAAATGTGTCCCAAAGATTTCTATGTTCATGAAATCACAGACGCCCCTAGATATCCATCAGGCCTCGTCGACCCAGAGGATAATATTTTCTGTGTCTTCATTTCTTACTCAACGATAAGCTGATAGGGATACCTCTAAGACATCGACTTAGCAACCCTGGCTGGTGTGGCCCAGTGGGCTGAGCACTGGCCTGTGGACAGAGAGGTTCGATTCCCAATCAGGGCACATGCCTGGGTTGTAGGCCAGGTCCCCAGTTGGGGGCACGTGAGAGGCAACCGATCAACGTTTCTTCAATGTGTCTCTCCCTCTCTTTCTCCCTCCCTTCTTTCTCTACAAATAAGTAAATAAAATCTTAAAAACAAAAAGACATTGACCTAGCAAACAGTTAAGTAGCACCCAGGCACTGCATCAAACACTTTCTGCAAAGTCGCTCATTCAGCCATCACAAACCTAGGAAACAGGTGCTAGTGTTCTCATCCTTGTTTCATCCTGTCCTACAGGGGAAGACACCGAGCTGCAAAGGGATAAAGGCACCAGCACAAGTCGTAAAATCAAGTTCATTGAACTCTGGCACTGGAGCCCTTGTTCCCAGCCTCTGTGCCTTCCTCCTTCCCCCCCACCCCGCCGCCCACCCCCAGGGGGACTGCTAACTCAGTGGCAATGGCAGCACCATAATGCACCCCCACCGGCCTGCCGCAGGGCATTCACAACCTCCGGTGTCTCGCTGCTGTGGATGGCGTGTACACTGGGGCTTTCACCCTGCCGTGAGATTGCACGGGGGAGCGCTGGGTCCAGGGCATTTGCATTTCTTTCCCCCAATGCTGTACCCTCGGCATCTCACCAGCTGTGTGTGGGAGGAAGGCACCCCTTTCCCAGCATGTCCCCCAGACTGCTGGGTGTACCTTGTCATGGTCACTCTGCATTTTCCTGGCTGCGGCAGACTTGAGCATCTTGGCACATTCATTTCAATAAACTGCCTCGCTCATCCTCCACCCATTTTTCTAATGTCCGTTTCTCACCTTCCTGTCAAGCATGAAAGCATGTTGGGTATCACAGACATTATTCTTCAGTTCTGTCCTATACGACCAGTTCTCTTTTTCTGAACTGACTATTGGTGGCGTCCATTGATTCATATACAACGGGGGGTGAGGGAGCCTTGGAACTCTTGGTCTGTTCCTCCAAGAATGAGGTCCCAGGCAAAATGACATCCCAGGGGGAGACTCCCTCCTCTGATGTGAGGTGGGGAACCCCACTTGCCTATGTCCCTGAATCCTAGCTTATTTCTTTCCCTTCGTCCGGAGCAAAGCTGTCCATGTCAACCGTCCCCGCCGACCCGTGCCAGGCCACCCCTAGACTGGGGAGGGTTTGCAGTTCTGGCAGTCTGAGCTGCAGACCTCCGCTCCAGTCGGAAGCAGAAAGAGCTGTGCAGACACGGGAGGCAGGTGCTCGCTTCGGCAGCACAGACACTAACATTGGAACGACACAGAGAAGATGAGCATGGCCCCTGCACAGGCATGGAAGGCAGGAGACAGCACAGAAAATTCCAGGGATTCTACCTGGTGTCACCCCAGTGGTGCAGGACTGTAAGTGGGAACCAAAGCCTTGGCAACCTACCCGGTGGCCTTGGGCAGGTCGGGCACATTATGTTGTTCAAATAGTCGGAGGTACAAAGAGATTTCACCTCCGTGAAAACGTACCACTACCACCCCAGGTCCCGGCACCCTAATTCCCCTCCCCCGAAAGCGAAGTTATATTTCTTGTCATCTTTCTAGAGACATTTTGTGCATTTACAAGCAAATACAAGTACATATAAATTTCCCTTTCATGCTCACAGATGGCAGACCATACGTGCAAGTCTGCATTGCACTTTCTCCACAAGTGTTATATCTCGGACCTTATTCTGAGTGGTCTCAGTACGTGAGAGCTTCCGCTCTAGTGAATTTATTCCAGGCTGCACCGTGCTCCTGGGCGCGGACGTGCTTCTGTGTATCTGGCCAGTCTCCTGCTGATGGACATTGAGGTTTCCAGTATTTTGCCATCACAAGCAATGTTGCAATTAATAACATTTTACCCTCTTTACCCTCATTGTTTCTTCCTCGTGTGAGTGCATCTGATCCATAAATTCCCAGAAGTGTAACTGCCGGGTAGAGGATTTGCAGTTGACTCGCTGCCACGTTGGCAATACGCATTGGCCACGTTGTCCCCCAGAGGGGCGGGGCTGGCTTCTACCCGCTCAGCCCTGGCGTGGCCCGCGCCAGCTCCGTCTTCGCTGACACAGACCATTAGTCGGCTTTGATCCTTGCCAGTCGCACAAGGGGAAAAATGGATTCTTGGGGTAGTTTTCAGTTGTATTTATTGTACTTGGAGGAGGCAGAGCAGTTTCTTCTTATTTCTGAAAACTGTATCTTCTTTATGGTCTTCTGGCCTCCTTTGCATCATTGTTTTTTTATTTGAAAAGTCAGAGATGTTCGTAGAAGAAAAACAGATGAGTAAAGGAGAAAATCAAAGGCAACCTCATAACCCACCTGGAGAGCCACTGTTACCGCCACATGGCATTTCCACTCTCCAGAAAAAACAAAAACAAACAGGAGAAACAAAGCCACTGTTTGGAGAGAAAAGGAGGGTAGGGGGACTGACAAGCGAGCCAGTGTCGCCCCCTGGAGGCTGAACTGCAGGTTTGTGGAGGGTGAGTCCCCCGCTGAGGGACTGTACTTTAACCCCCTCCTTCCCAAAGGGGAAGGGTGTCATTAACCCATTCACTCATTCATTCCTTCATGTGATGGGAAATTGTCTCTGTGCCAGACCCTGGGTTGGATGCTGGGGACCCTGGGTTCTAAGGACAGATGACAAAGTTCTGCTCTCAGAGCACCCTGTCCAGAGGGCGAGAGGGCAGCAAAGAAGAAAATTTACGGAGGAACACACATATTTGCAAACCCTGATCAGAGCCACCCTCGTCTCTTGTAGGGGCAAGCGGAGGCCGAGGCCCAGAGAGGGAAAGGTCAGAGACAGGATGAAGCCACACAGCAGGTCAGCAAAGGCAAGGCGCTGGGCCCTGCTGCGGACTTTCTAAACTCAGATCTGCCCGATACCGTAACAGGGTGCAGCCAAGAGGGGAGACCCAAGCAGGGATTTGTAACAGGGTCCAGAAGAGCTTGGAGATCGTTGGCTCCACACCACAGGGCCACACGTGCCCAGAATGCTGGCAGCTGTGGCCAATTGTGGGAGGAGCCGGAAATGGGGCTGCAGAGGAAGATTGGCACGGGGATTTAAACCCAGGCACGGCAGCCATTTGGGGTCTCTCTTTTCGGGACCACGCGTCTGTTTAGGACCATGCAGCTTTGGTGTCTTGGTTGGGACCACTTGGCTTAGGTGAGAGTCAGGACCATGAGGCTTTGGGAATATTCCCTTCTGCCATGTGGAGGGTGCCGGGAGGACTGTGTGCGTTTGTGGGGAACTTTAGTTTGTACTGTTTCAAATAAATAAATAAATTCCTTTCCTTTTTACTGATCCCTGGTATTAAGAGATATCTTTCCTCAGGCAGCGGGCAAAATAAACCCAGTAGGTGGGGAGGAACCCCCGGAGAAAAAGGGGATGTTTTTTATATCCTTCAGCCCCATCCCCGGGTCTGTGCTGTAACAATACTGCCGGTCTCCTACCCCATCATGCCCTTAGGATCGATAGACCCCACAAGCTCATCTAAGCCTGCCTTTGGCAAGGGCTTCCGGACTTGGCCTCGGCCTCTTCTGCTTCCAAGCCTTTGCTCCCATTTGCCTCTGCTTGGGAACACCTGCGGGTGGGCCGCTTTCAGCTAAGATGTTCAGCACGTATCCTTGTACCCGGCATGGCCATCTCTTTTCATCCTCTTGAGAATTGTGTGGATTAGACATCACCCCCATTGTGCAGGTGAAGAAATGGAGGCTCCCAGAGATTAAGCAAAGTCACCCAGGGTGACACAGACAGTGGGTGACACAGCCAAGATTCAAACCTGGATCTGCCGACGCTACCGTCTGCCCGTACTCACCACCCCCGGCCTGGCCGCCCTGCCTCACTGATGTCAATGTGCTGTGTGACCCTGGGCAGTTCCTGAGAAGGGTGAGAACTGAAATGAGCTTTTCCTTTTTTCTTTTTAAATCCTCACCCAAAGCCATTTTGTTTTTCACTGCTTTTAGAGAGAAGGGGGGAGAGAGAGAGAGCAGGGAGAAACATCGATTGGTTACCTCCTCTTGCACTCCCCGAAGTGTGGATTGAACCTGCAACCTGGATTTGTGCCCTGACCAGGAATTGAACTCGCAAACTTTTGGTCTATAGGACAATGCTCCCAACCAACCAAGCCACACTGGCCAGGGCTGAAATGGGCTCTTTACAAGCCCACAATTTCTGGGGATATCTTGGGGCAAGGGGTGGAGTGTCTCAATGAGGACAAGTCTCCAAAGGCTACCACAGTCCGGAGAGCCGGGACTTGGTGGGTCCAGTGGCCCCTTCTCTCCGCCCAGGGTTCTGCGGAGACCAGGGGAGGGCAAGCTCACGGGCAGGTGTGTGCAGAAGGCTAGCATTCAGAAGGGAAGGTAGCTTTGGGATGGCCACTCCAGGGCTCTGACCTCTGATGTACAGAAAGACTCTTCTAGCTCTGATTGGTGTGGCTCAGTGGACTGAGCTCGGGCTGTGAACCAAAGGGTGGCCAGTTCGATTCCTAGTCAGGGCACATGCCTGGGTTGCGGGCCAGGTCCCCAGTGGGGGCCACATGACAGGCAACCACACCTGATGTTTCTCTCTCTCCTTCTCCCTCCCTACCCCTCTCTCTAAAAATAAATTAAAAATCTTTAAGAAAAAAAAAGACTCCTCCAGCTCCGAACATCTACGTACACCCAGTGACCGACAGGGAAACATTCCCTGTAACAGGGTGAGAGAACCTGCCTGGGGCAGAATCGTGTGTCTTCGGTGGGCCAGCCTCTCCCCAGGCTGCCCCGATGCTGGCTGCTAAAGTGTTCATGGATTCAGTTTATGATGAGGACAAACTGGTCTCCCTTTTAAAAAAAAGATTTAATTAATTCATTTATAGAGAGGAGGAAGGGAGGGAGAAAGAGGGAGAGAAACATGGATGTGCACGAGAAACATCCATTGGCTGCCTCTCGAGCACCCCCAACTGGGAACCTGGCCCGCAGCCCAGGCATGTGCCCTGACTGGGAATTGAACTGGTGACATTTTGGTTCACAGGCCAGCGCTCAACCCACTAAGCCACACCAGCCACACCAGCCAGAGCTGGTCTGCCTTTGACCCTGTGATTCCACTTCTAAAAATGACCCTAGAAACAATTGGAGCTGTGATTGGAGACCCACGGGCTCCGTCTCGGGTGGCAGGTGACACAGCTGACGATGTCCCCAGTTCCTGATACCCCCTGCTCTCTGGGCTTCCTGGCCCCTCCCTCCTGCTCCTCCTCCTTCCTCGCTGGCTGTACCTCCTCCAACATCTTCCCATCGGAGGGTCTGGGGCTCGCACCCCTCTCCAAGGTTCTGCTGTCTCAGGTCTGTGACGGCATCTGACTTTCAAATGTCCCTCTTGGATGACCGATGGCCTGTGAGCCTCTGATGGCCCCCAAGCCGGTCAGATCCACAACCACGTTCTCTGGCATCTTCACCCCAATGCCTGCTGCTCCCCAGACGTTGCCAGCTCAGAAAACAGCTCTGCCATCCTCCCAGCTGCCCAAGTCTGAAACGGGGCCTCCCCTGGGGTTTCCCTCTCCCTCACCCCAGGCCCCACCGTCCACAGGCCTGTCCAGTCAGCCCCACTGCCTTCCCTCCAGGCCGCCCTGTGGTCCTGGCCACCAGTGCTGGCCTCCTTTATAGCCTCTTTGCCGCTGCGTCTCTCCACCCTACAACCACTCTCCGTGATTTTTAAAGAAACTCTGATCTCGTCTCCCTGCTGCTTAAAGCCGTCCAGTGGGTTCACTCCCATTGGCCTTAGGATGACATAGAAACTTCTCATCTCCCCATTTCCCATCATCACCTCCGCAAAAGTCCACAACCAGTGAGCGCCCGGCATCGACAGCGGTCTTTCAGTCTTTGTGGGAAACTGAGGCCCCGAGGGCTTACTCCGCCTGCCGAAGGGCGCGCCGAGTGAACCCTCACCAAGCCTCAGGGCCTTCGCACTGGTGTTTCTCTCGGCCGGGAACGTTCTTTCCCCCGAAGTGCACGTGACTGACTCCTAGTCATTCCAGGTTTCTCGCGCAAAAGTCACATTCTCGCCTCCTTCTTGCCGGCCACCCTCGTGTATATTTTTAAATTTCGAATCATGTGCTTGCATTAGCGCTTCAGAACGAATACTTTTTTAAAAAGAGTATTATCAATTGCAATATAAGAAGGCTGTGAAGGGAACAAACCCCTTGGTGAGACAGTGGGGAGAGTGGGATCCTATTTTTGTTCAAAAAATTATAGTTTAGAGAGAACCTGGAAGTTACTCTGTAAATAGCACCTGTGATTAGCTCCAGGTAGCGAGGCTAAAGGCAACTTCTGTTCTCCTTGTGTTGGAATGTGTTTTATCAAAGTGTCCCCGGGAACATGCATAATTAGAAAAAAGAATGAACAATTCCTACCACACTGAAGGGCTGCACCTCAGAACTCGTGCTTGTTTTTGTTTTGGGTTGTTTTTTTTTTTTTTTTGAGGGTGGGGGAAGGGAGAGAGAGAGGGAGAGACACATCAATGCAAGAAAGAAACATCAACTGGTTGCCTCCCATATGGGTCCCTCACCAGAAACCACACCCGCAATCCAGGCATGTGCCCTGACCGGGAATCGAACTGGTGACTTTTTGCTTTACATGATGATGCTCAAGCAATTGAGCCACGCTGGCCAGGGCTTGACCAGCTCTTCTGTTCAGCAGTGCAGGCCACTGAGGCCCAGCAAGGGTCCCGAAATGACCTGGAACCAAGTGTGGCTCCCCAGAAGTCTCTGGGGGACCTGTTCATGGCCAAGAGGGGCCCTGGAGGGCACCAGGCCTGTGGCACGGGGCCTTGTGGTAGCCGGGCCACGGCAAGGCTGGCCCCACCTGCCTCCTCCCGTTTGAGCTGGTGAAAGCCTTCTCTGCCCAGACCCGAGAGCAGCTGTCTGACTGCTTTTCAGGGGAAAAGATGTGGAGTTTTCTTCAGTTTGTTACCTCCCCCTGCTGTGGTCACTGCTGTGACCACCGCTGTCTGTGGCAGCGCCCCCTGGGGGTAAGTTTCACTGAACCTCGCCCTTGCCAGATGCCGTGCTGAGCCCATTTTACAGGTGAGGAGACTGAGGGCCCAAGGAGAGGAATCCCGTGCCAAGGTGACCAGGCGGGAAGGACTGAGCTCAGTCCCAGCTCTGTCTGATTTCCGTGACCACTGATTCCGCCTCTCCAATCAAGCTGGGGAATCCCTGGCTGGTTTTCTTCACTTGTAACTTGGATTTCCTTAAATGATAGTTAATGTGGGTTCTTTCTAGACGTTCTCGCTGTGCAGAGGCCTTTACATGCACCCGTCTCACTGGATCTTCACCCGCCCTGAGAAGAAGCTTCCGTCCCGGGACCCATTTCCCAGGGGAGCAACAGCGGCCCAACTCGGGAAGCGACTGTCATTCACCGGACCCCGGACTCCACCCTCAGGTCGCCCTTGGACCCTGCCCCACTGGCTCTGTGCCCCGTGAGGTGACCTGGTCATCTGGTCAACAGAACTCTGGCCTCGGGCTGGCTCTTACTTTGAAGGGAAGCCCTACCACTGGTAAGGAGCCCTGTAAAATGCCAACACGCCCCACTCCCTGGGGGCCGCCTTCAGCTCCTCCTCCCCTGGTGACAGGACCCATGCCACATGACCCTGGCCCATTCGCCCCACCTCTCCCTCGCCCTGGCCTCCAACGGGTGGGGGCCTAGGTGAACTCGAAGGAGCCGCTGTCCCCAAACCCTGGCCTCTGGGACCACCCCTCCTCTCCTGCTGGACAGAAGGTTGTGTTCGGAGGGAGTGGGGAGACCCGGCCTGGCCTGGCGGGCAGCCCCGGGCAATGCTGGCTGAGCGGCTGCAGCTGGCGTGTTCACGCCTGGGCCTCAGAGGGCACCTCCCTGTGCTCCCGGCTCCACCGGGGAGGTGCCCGAGGCCTGGGGAGGTTGAGTGACTTTTCTAGCGTCTCTGGGGACGTGAACCTAGATCTCCTTGTAGCCAGGCCCAGGGCTCCCATCCCCCGCTCCAGGCAGTCTTTGCCCTGCTGCCAGCCTCGGGGGCCTCCTGACCTGGCTGAGCCCCGTGGCTTCATCTGTAAAGCAGGGCCTGCCGTCGCCCCCATCGCCAAGGGTCGGATGAGTCCCCGTGAGAGGGCGCTGAGCCCAGAGCCCAGAGGCAGGGCCCCCACCACGTGCCGGAGTTGGAGACCTTTAACGAGCTAAGTCCTTCACACCCGTAGCCATACCCGCCAGATCTATAACATGCCGGCGACCGTGGTTTCAGATCTGTGACAGGCAGATCGTGACGATGGGCACAGGGCCGAGCAGGCAGTGAGAACTCGATCAGTGTTGCCGTTGTGACTGACGGCTGTGATTAGTATCACTGTTCAAATGAGACTCGCGGCCCCTCGTGGAGCAGCCCCGAGAGCTCAGCCAGGTGAAGTCCCGTCTACAGACCGTGCTAGCGGGCCTGGCACTCCGGGGACCCTGGACGCAACCTCTGTCACCAGCCACGCCTGCTACTGGTTCTGCTCTAGAGCCCGGCCCTCAAGAGTCTCTCCACAGCCGCGCTGGGTTGGGTGGGGGCCACTGCGGAGCCTCCAGAGGTCAAGGCGGAGCTATGAAGCCCTTGGCCACCCCGGGCCTTTAGCACAAGGCTTCTCAGTATCGATTCCCCTTGGGGTTCCGCCAGGTGTGGGGTTATTGTCATGGCTGACGGTCTCGGACCCCCGAGGGATATTTACACCCGTCTGCATGGAAGAAAGGACTGCGGCTTAGCGAGGGGCCGCCAGCCCAGGGTCACTCAGCGCGTTCTCCTACCTGGAAGGAGGCAGGTGCAGCCGAGAAAGGCCCCCCGGAGAGGCGCGGCTGCTCCATGCTTGCTTCCCGCCACAGCTTTTCAGCGACTGGCCAGGAGGTAGCCAGGGACTTGGCACCTCTCATCCCTGACCTTCATGCTCCCTGACCGGGCAGGCGCAAGGTGAGCACAGGTCACCTCTGCCCGGCCAAGGTCGCTCTGCACCGGCTTTAGCCGGGCCAGAGGTGGGACAGGGAGTGGAGAGGATATCCGAGACCTCGCCTTCTCCCCACCCAGAAGCTCCGGGCCTCCCCGGTGTGCAGCGGCGGGGAGGTTTTAGGTTCCCGCTCTCCTCTTGGGATCTGCCCAGGGACCTCTTGTCCCCCCGGAAGTTTCCCGAGTGCAGAACTGCCGTTGAGTTAAATAACAACTGCGTGGGGGTTAAAGGTGAGCAGGCAGGTGGGGGCTCTGGGGGAGAGGCACGTGGGAGACTGGCAGCCCTCGGGCCGGCTTGTCCCAGCCCTGCCTGGCTGGGATCCATGAGGAGGAGTTACGGGATTCAGGGGCACTCTTGACTTAAGGAGTGTGAGCTTGCTGGGTGGAGAGGCTGTTTCACTGCATCATGGGGCTGGAAAGAAGCCAGGACAGACTGATTCCCTGGCTGCAGGGTGACACCGAGGGCCTGGAGGCGGGTCCAAACAAGCTGGTACAGACCTTTCCTGTTTGCAGTCCTCTTGCTGGCTGACTCACTCCGGTACTGGAAGTGCCAGATGCTACTCTGATCGCCCCCGGGGGACGGCCACACAGGCCCAGCCACCCGGGAGCTTTTGTTCTGAGACACACTCCTCCCTCCACTCCCCACTCCCACTCTCCACTCGCTGGGAGGAAACCCGTCCCACCAGGGTTGGGGGCTAGAGGCTGAAGCAGGCGGACCCACCCTGCCGCTACTCCTGACCTTCCCTCTGAGGGGTCCCAAAGGTGGGGTGTGGGGGGAGCTTGGAGCCAGAAGCTCCAGGGTTTAGGGCCTCCTTTGGTTTTAAAATATGGTTTAATTGCACAAATAAAAATATGATTTCAGCAAATATGAGAAAACACAGAGATGCATAAAGGACAGAACCACTCCAAGTAACCACAGGTAGTTTTAGCGATTCCTCCCATTCTTCTTATAAAATGAGCTCAGTGTGTTTTCCACCCGTCACCTTTGGAACGACTTCCTGGCACAGGGAATATACCCCTGCGTCCCTTTTCGTTGCCCCGCATTCCACCCCAGGGCCCTGCCCTGCCCGGCAGTGTGGACCTCACCTTGCTAGAGAGGTGCGCCAGCCCGCGCTTGCGTGGGGCTGGGGTGTCCACTGAGGCCGAAGCACCGCCCTTCTCTAAGCAGAAGGACGTTCATGCTTTCCCACACGTAGGGCTGCCTGAACAGGGTGGACGCACCAGAGGGAGACGAGAAACGGGTCAGGGGCGTGGTCTTCGAGGTTGCAGCCCTGGGGTGGCCGCCGTACACGCAGCCCCAGGGCCCTTCTGTCTGTGGGACGAGAATCAACGCGTGCCTCCTCCACCGGCCAATCAATGGAAGGGCCGTCCCACGAAGTCGTGGCTCTTCTCTCAGACTGTATGAGACCAGCTCGTTTTCCATGCTCCTTCGCGGGAGAGGCTGCTGCTTGTTGTCCTCCGTTCCCTTCCTCCCCGTCTCCCGTGACCCTGCTGCTCCCGCAGGGTTCCAAAGGAAGCGCTCAACCCACCGGCTCCTGCCAGGGCCGCCACTGACCTCGACATGGGTAGAGCCCATGATCAGCCCTCAGGTCTGTATTTTAGATCCATCAGCAGAATTCATGTGAACAATCGTGGCCTCCTCCCTGAAACATTCTGTCCCTTAGTTTCTGGAACCTACTCTCCCTCTGGTCACTTCTTCTTTTTTTAAGGTTTTTATTTATTTTTAGAAAAAGGGAGGGAAAAAAACGTCACTGTGTGGTTGCCTCTCACATGTCTCCTACCAGGAACCAGGCCCGCAACCCAGGCATGCACCCTGACTGGGAATCGAACCCGTGACCCTTTTGTTCGCAGCCTGTGCTCTATCCACGGAGCTACACCAGCCAGGGATATTTACTCACTCTTAGTGGGACAAGGAAGGAGAAAGAGAGGAAAACATCAATGCATGACACACATCGATCAGTTGCCTCTCGCATAGCCTCAGCTGGGGACCTGGACCACAACCCAGGCACGTGCCCTAACTGGGAACCGAACCTGTGACCTTTCGGTTTGCAGGCCGGTGCTCAGTCCACTGAGCCACACCAGCCAGGTCCTCCCTCTGCTCACGTCCTACTTCATCTGCTGCCTGGGTTCCAGAACGTCTGAACACCGGCACGCCTGAGTGGGCCACATCTCCCTTCTCCCCCTTCCGTGAGATGACAGACCGCACAACTGCTTGTAAGAAATGTCCGTAGTGAAACTGCTGGGTCTGAGAATGAGCCTCTTACAGAAACTTTTTGTTCTCTGGAGGAAAAATAAATGCACCTTGGACAATTATGTCATCTAAAAACCTACCAACTTTTTGTTGTAGGACACCTCACCGTTCTTGGAGTTCTTCGATGACCAGCTGTACCGAGATGAACTGTGTCCTCCCAAGTCTCGTCTGCCTGGGACTTTGGGATGCGACCCTATTTGCACAGGTCTTCGTAGATGTAATTGGCTAAGATGAGGTCACACTGGGTCACGGTGAACCCTAAATCCAGGGACTGGTGCCCCTCATCTCACTAAGAGACACCGCATGAAGACGCAGCGGAGCGGGGCGAGTCCGCAAGCCAAGCACGCCACGGGGCGCGGGCAGCCACCGGGAGCCGAGAGGCAGTGGGCAGGCTCTCCCTCCGGGCCTCCCAGAGCAGCCCGCCCTGCCCACAGCTGGATTTCGAACTCCTAGCCTCCAGACCCCGCAGAACAGATGCGGCGATTTGAAGCCGCCACGTTGGCGGTAATCTGGTACGGCAGCGCCAAGAAACTACTCCAGTCAGGAAGCTTTTGACTTCCGCCGGTGTGAAGCTGTGACCCGGGTCCACTTTCACAAGGACAGTCCCAGCCAAAGGTTTTGCCGAGCTCCCTTCCTGGGCCCCCTCGAGAGGCCGCCACCTGCGAGGGAGTGCAGGACTCACCTCCGACGGGCCTGCTCGCCAGTTCAGACTCAGCACGTGCTCTCCCCCCGCCAAGGGTCCCAGCCCGGAGGCCCCGAGACCCCCCTCACACTGACTTCTGTCCTCCCGCCCCCTCACCACTTTAATCCAAGCCGCTGCCACCTCCCCCAGCCCCTAGCAGACCCTTCAACTCTCCGGCCGTTTCCTCTGTCGCCTCCCCCAAGAGCCCGGAGGAGCTCTGCAAGCTGCAGCTCTGATGCCGCCATTCCACTGATGGCCTGTTGCAGCCTCCCGTGCTCACCAGTCAAGACAGAGCACGTCTGTCTGTCCGTCAGCCACAGAAGGCCGTGCCCGGCTGGTCGCACTGCAGGCGCAGCTCTAGGTCCCTCACCAAAGGACTTCATGCCTTCTCTCCTCCTCTGACAGAGTGGGGAGGGACAGGAGAGCTGTGTGGCACCTGCCCTCTGGCGAGCAGGGTGGCAAGTGTTCTGGAAGGTACCAGATGGGGGAGGGGGGAGACAAAATCCCTGCACAATTGTATCGGGACGCAACCTGCCACGAAGAAGAGTCAAGATGACGACGAATCGAGTTTCAAGGGGGAGAGCCCAGCCCGCTGGCTGCAGGCGGAGCGCGGGGAGTCCGAGACGGAATAAAGCGTCCAGCCACTTACCGGGGAAAGGAAAGCAGTCAACTTTAATTGTAACTGGGAGAGCTGCCCAGAACTGTCTCTGAACAACCGAGTCAAGGACACATGATAAAATCCTCCTCCCGGAGAACCGAGTCTCTGCCGGCCGTAGTGCTTCTCGGGGTCGGGCCAGGAGCAGCCCGCGTTCCGGGCCGGCTGTCCCCCACGCACGCTCCTCACCCCGAGAAAGCTGGGGACGGCGAGGGCCCTGCCCCTCCTCCCAGTCGCGCCGGGAACTTACGAAGTCCCTGGCAGGGCGCACGTCTCCTCTCACCCCGTGCCCGCCCCAAGGTCCACGAGACCCTCTGGACGTCGCCCAGCACCCCAGGGGACCAACCGGGCGACGCAGCGCCGGGGGCCTCCGGGCATCCTGCGAAGCTTCGCTCCGGTCCATTCAGCGGGCAGTCCCAGTGCCCAGGTGGGGACTACAGAGAATCTGCACAAGAGAAAAAACTCAAACACCCCGTCATCTCCACAGTGCGGGTCACACAGCAGAAGGACAAACGAAACGAGAGCCCCAAGGAAAAGCAGCGGGACCGGCCTCAGAAGACGCGCTCGAACTCCGTCTGGTTGGTGGTGGTCGGGTTGCGGCTCTGGTTGGTGGAAGGCTGGGCGATCTGGCTGCCCTTCTTGCGCGGTGGCGCCAGGTACTCGAACATGGACGTCAGGTGGGTGGACAGCATGCCCTTGAGGTCCGAGGGCATGGGGTCGGACCAGAAGAAGTCGTGGTTGAGGGCGTCATCGCTGTCGATGCGCTGCGCGGGGTCCAGCACCAGCAGCTTGTCGATGAGGTCCAGCGCATAGGGGTCCCGCACGTAGGCCTTCAGCCGGTCCTTCACCTTCCGCTTCTGGCCCTTCACCAGGTCCAGCTTCTCAAACAGCTCGTACTTGTCCACGTTTGGCCACACCTGGGGGGTGGGGCACGGGGGGGGGGGTGAAGTTAGCTCAGGAGAGGAACAGCCCGTCTGTCGGTCAAGCACGTGAAGGGACGACAGACACCGTCTCCGTTCAGATGCTCCCAGCCCACCCCTGGAGGGTGAGCAGCAGCGACCACGTCCTCAGCGCGCAGAGCGCCAGGCCCTTTCACACGAGTCGCCCGGAGCGTGGGCAGCTCCCACGCCACAGCTGCTCCCAGCAGCTGTCTCAACAGAAGAGAAACTCAACTCGAGGCGAGAAGTTCAGGTGCCTTCCCCGAGGCCACAGAACCGGCGATGGAGCAGGCCGGCCCGCGTGGCTCGCGAGAGCAGGCCCTGCCCCTCCACCAGCCACCTCTGGAGAGGAGCTTGCCTTCTGTGCCACTCCCTCTCCTCCCCTGCCAGGGAGACTTCGGGGTCTCTGCACCCTGCAGGGCCCAGGGGCCCAGGCAGCCTGGCCACGCACCTCGGGGGTGATGGAGCCACAGAGCTGGCTGATGAGGGCGAGCTGGTGCTGCTCCGTGTTGCCCTGCATGATAGGGCTGCGGGTCCACATCTCCGCCATGATGCACCCAGCACCCCAGAGGTCAATGGGGGGGCCGTAGTCCCGCTCCCCTGGGAAGAAGAGCGCACCAGGAGGGCCCCTTGAGCCCGAGGGCCTCCTGAGACGCAATGCCCTGGGGCCGGCGGCTCAAGAAGCCCTGGGGGGGGGGGGGCCGAGGCCAGTTGAATGCCTAGCCCCTGCCCCCTTCTGCCCACTCAGGGGTCCTCACCGAGCAACAGCTCTGGGGGCCGGTACCAGAGCGTCACCACACGGTTGGTATAGCGGTTGGGCTGGCTGTTCTTGGCCAGGCTGAAGGCCCGGGCCAGCCCAAAGTCTGCCAGTTTCAGGACCCCATCTCGGGTGATGAGCACGTTGGCCGCCTTCATGTCCCTGTGCAGAATCTGTAGAAAGGGCAAGAGTGAGGGCTCCGTTAGCTTCCCAGGGTCTTTCAGCCATACCCGCCCAGGAGTGGGAGCCAAGGCCAGAGCGAGCCTTGGTGTCTCCTCCCCCACCTTGTTCCTGTGGATGTAGTAGAGGCCATTGAGCAACATCTGCATGACCCTCTTGATCTCAGACAGCGTGAACTTGACTAATACGTTGCTCAGCAGCCCAGCAAGGTCATGCTCGCAGAAGTCAAACACCAGGTATATACTGCCTTTGCAGCGGTTATAGGGGGAAGCTGAGGTGGGAAGAACGAGGGGAAGGGGAGCAAGAAGAAGGAGGTCAAAAATCCCTATGCAACTCATTGTCCCACAACAGTTCCTACACTCCTCCAACCCACGGACAGCCGGCGTCCGTCTGCATGTCCCTTCAATAGGAAAATATTTCCCGAGGGCCTCGTGGCAGGCCCTGGGGAAGCACCAGCTACGAGGGAAGGACTGGAGAGAACAGTCACGGTAGTTACGTCTAGGTTAAGAAGAGGCAATTGAAGTGCATTCAGTTCCAACCTTGCAAACAAAGCTGTAAGTCGTAGGACTCACTTACTTCATCGGAAAATGGGAATCAAATCCAAGCAACTTACCTTTGGTTCTACAGATCTCAATCAAGTTGACCACGTTTTCATGTTTCAGAAGCTGGAGGATCTTGATTTCCCGCAAGGCGGTAATGGGGAACTGTGTGGGGGAAGGAGGAAAGGGGGTCGGAGCTGAGTGAGCACATGACAGACCAAGGAACTGCTCAGGGGGTGTGTTCCAAGGGGCACAGGTTGGGGGACCGAGGAAAACCACGACTCTGAAGTCAGCTACCTCAGATGCCTAATCTGGGAAATGGGTGTGAAGTAAGGGGTATGCACCCCTCAAGGAATCGGTTTGAGACAAATTGAGACAATGAATGGAAATAGTTACTTAACTTCTTCACTATTAGGCACTAAATGCTCTACAGCTTCTTCAGCTTTTAGATTTTAGCTCTGTGGGCGTTTAACTTGCTGAGTGGTAGCAAAGACAATAAAAATATCTACCGAAAAATTTCCTTGCTAAGAAGTAGGTTTCTAGAAGCTGGGCTGGAACTAAGATGGGGTAGGGGAGAGGAAACGGCTCCTTTTCAGTTGAGCACTTCAGTTCAGTACTTGGTTAAAAGCCATTGCATGTATTTTTTAAAAATATAACACTGAGGAAAAAGGGTTTAAAGACTTCCTAACTTCATAAACCACTAGGCACTCAGTGCAATGAGCTCCCCCTCCTGGCCCCAAATGCATTTCCCTAAGAATGAAATATCAAATACTTGAAAGCGTTTGAACTAAACGATTTACTTAGAGGTCAAATTCCCTGTACTATGGAAATCCCGGGACCACTATACAGAAGTTCAGTCTCAAGGTGCGTGTGCTAGAAGCAACAGGGTGGAAACTCACGTGCCCAGGAGAGTCGGCTGCCTGCCACCTGACCCATACTCACCCCCTCCTTCTCGTTCTCCATCAGTACCTTCTTCAGAGCCACCTTTTGGCCGGTCAGGCGATGCTTTGCCTTAAACACTTCCCTGTAGGCGGAGAGGGAGACCCAAACCTCATCAGACCACTTTCGCAGGGCCCGCCCCTCCCCCACCAGAAGAGGAAGGGAGGAAAACAGGGACTCCAGGGCGGGGCGGGGCCTGGTACCTAGGGCACTCGGCTACCCCACCATCCGCTCCTTGCAGTCCCTCTCCGAGCCCCTACTAACTCCCCTTAGACTCTTCTTCTGACGCAGGCGTCTCCCGGAGAGAACCTGCTCCCCTCACAAGCTCCTCTCGGCAACCCCTCCCCGTCCCCCATCACGGGCCTCAGGCTCCTCCCCGCCAGCCAGCTCCGTCAGGCCCGGGCGGGAAGCTGAGCGGCCTAGCAAGACCAGGGGACAAGTCTAGGGATAGGTGGCCCCCAGACCACCTCCGGTCAGCTCCCGTGCGTCTCGACGGGGACCCTGAGGGGTGCAGGCCCAGGGCACCGGGTCCCTCCCGTCCCAGTCTTACCCAAAGGTGCCTTGGCCGATCTTGGCGAGCTTTTCATATTTGGTCACCTCATCACAAAAGGGGCACTCCACGGAATCGTACTGCTTTGCCATGGCAGCCCCCAGAGCGCCACCACCGCTCCCAGCCGCCGCCGCAGCCGCCGCTCCCGCTCCAGGTCCCGCCGCCGTGCTCCAGGCCCCTCCGCGGCCGCGCCACTTCCGCCTCCACGGCCACTTCCGGCCTCGCGGCGCCGACCCCGCCTCTTCCGTTCGTCGCCCGCCGCCAGGCCCCCTGGGACTTGTAGTTCCCGGGAGGCCAGGAGGAACCGGAGCTGCAGAGGCGCCTCCACCGCCACCGCTGCCCCCGCCTCCGCCGCCGCCACTGCTGGCGGCGACCCCGATCGGGGGCGCGGGAAGTCGGGGCGCCGGAGCTGGGGCTCGGGGCGGTGCGTCCCGCTGCATTGGCCCGGGCCGCCGCTGCTGCCGAAGCCGCTGCCGCTCTGGCGCCCGATCCCGGGCCAGCCGCAGTGTCCTGCTCCTCCTCCTCCGACGGCGCCGCCTCCGCCGGGCTGCGCTGGGCGGCGAGCGGGAGGGGGGGCGGCCCCCAAGCCGCGGCCTGGGGGCTCCCTGGCCGGGCCCGGGCCCGGGGCTGCCGGGCGAGGGGGCGAGACGGGAAGAGCCGACAAGGAGGCGGCCCAAGAGCCTGGGAGGGGGCGCGTTATAAAGGGGGAGGTGCCGGGGCCTTGCCCTCCCCTCCCCCTCCGCCCGCCCCCTCCCTTCTCCCTCCCGCCCTCCGCGGCCGCACCTGCCGCCGCCGCCCGCCCGCTGTCCGCGGGCGGCCCTCAGCGCGTCACCACCCGCGGCCCCTCCTCCGCCTTCAGAGGTGGGGCCCGCACTCGACACCTGGCTGCGGGGCGCCTTGTCGCGTGCCTCAGTTTACCGCCACAAGCCAGCTGCCGCAGGGAGCCCCTTTCTCCCCAGCTCGGAGTGCCCCCCCACCACGGGTGAAGGCGGGAGACAGCCAAGGAGCGGCCTTCGGTCCTGGGAGGAGAGAACGGCCCCCGCCGCCTCCCCGGGCCTCAGCCACCCGCCGTTGACGTGGCAACCGATGGCCGCCAGGGGGCGCGGCGACACTGGAAGCGGCGAGCGAGAGACGCCCGGGCCTTCCAGCCTTGGACGCCCCCTGTTCTCTCGCCGGCAGGGCTGAAACCCACAGGACCCCGTCCCCAACGAGCTCCGCCGCCCGAGCTCGCGCAGCCCCGGGTCAGGAATCACAAAAAGAGCTAGCATTCACTCAGCGGCCCTGTGTGCTCGGGCAGTGCTAGGTGTTCCCGTTGAATCCTGAACCAACAGCCTCATAGCCAGGATTACTAACCCATTTTACAGAGGAGGACATTGAGGCTCAGAGAGGTGAGGTCATTTACCCAGCCAAGATCACATAGTGACAAAGCTGGGACTCGGACCTGGTCTGTCTGAAGAGGATTCTCTTGACTCAGGCTGTTCACAGTCCCGCCAGGAGTACATTAAGTAGCGGTCCTGTGTGAGACCTCCTGTCCTTGTGCTAAGCACCAAGCCCACCGTCCACCCAGTGTCTCCTTCCCTAACCCTGTGACCCCTGCCCCTGCCCCTGCCCCAGCCTTTCCCCAGCCTCTTCCTGATACCTTCCTGGCTCCAGGGGCCCCCCGATTCTTCCTCCAGCTCTCCTTAACTCAGTAACCAGCCCCCAGCAAAGCTGTCTTCTCCCTTTGACCCTCCCCTCCTCCCCCGGCCTCTGCCCACGGAGCCTGAGCCTCGGCCTCCCCGGCCTGGCCTCTCCCTCCGCCCACCTCACAGCACCCACCAGATCATTCTGATGTAGAGCCTACATGTATTTCCCTCCACTCTCTTCAGGAAAAACCAAATTGTGATACTTGAGGCTCTTTCCGGCTCCCCTCCTAGGCTGCGGCCACACAGATGTCCTGTTTCCTAACCCCTCCGGCCTTCCTGCTCTGGGGCTGCCCTCCCTCACTGCAGCTAAGGACGCTCTGTACCTGCGGGAAAGCTCCCAGCTCTTACCCCCGCCCACACTTGGCCTTGAAGCATCCTTGCAGGGGGAGGCAGGAGTGGGTCTGGTGGTCCTAGTGTTCCAAGAGTCCCTGTTCTGGGGGAGGGCTGTTCCAAGGAGGGCCGTGAGGGTCAGGAGAGGAACAAGGAGCCCTCTCCTGAGGGGAGTACGGAGCCACCAAGGGTTTCAGGTAGGGACATATCAGGGAGTGACCTGGGGCTGGCTTCATGGGTACACTCTGAGAAGCCGGGAGACCAGTAGCTAACCTGGGGGCGGCAAGGGCAAGGAGGGAGGAAATAATAATTGCAGCAATTAGAATTTATTGAGGGAACAGAAATTGTCCAAGCCGTACCCTGAGCGCTTTATAGGAATGATCTCAATTCCCAGCCAGAGGAGGTGGGCACTGTTACCACCTGCACTGCACACACAAGGACACTGACACTCAGAAATGACATCGCCTGGCCAGGTCAGACAGCTGGCCAGTGGCCGCACTGGTGTTTGAACCAGGTCAGTCTGGCGTCTCCAAGCACTTACCCACGTCAGGATCCTGCCCGTCTGGGCTGGGGTGGAGCTAGGGCAAGGTTTTGGCGCGGCACTGCCGGATGAGTGCCGTGGGAGGCGCGGGAGGGGATGGCAGCATTGAGGGTCTGCCGTGGGTTAGGGCGGCTCCCACCGTCAGACTCTCAGGCTGGGGCCTCTGCCCATTTCCACGAACTCTCCCTAAGTCACATCCTGTGGGCAGAAGCCCCAGCCGAAGTTCCGGCCTTGTCATCACCTCTACCCCAGCGCCACTGGCCTGAACCCCAACATTGCCAGTCACTTCCTTCTGGGGCCCTGTGCCCCAGCCTTCCGGGGGGCAGGAGGCAGGCAGGAGAGGTCAGAAGCCCTTCAGAAGGCTGCACGGGCCTGGGACTCCCGATCACCCAGCTGGAAGAAGAAACGAGGTTCTAGCCAGAAACGACTTCTCTCTGACTTTGGCTTCTGGTTTGCTGGTGGAAGGGAAATGCCTCCTGCTTCCGTGGATCGGCTAAGCCCCGCCAGGCTGGGCGTGTGTCCAGGACTCAGTAAACGCGCGCTGGCCGGCTGACCAGGCTCCAAGAGCGCCTCTGATCCTGCCGCCATCTCGCACTTAGGGCAACCGAGGCACAGAGCAGGAAAGAGAGCTCCCGGCCAGGAGTTTGACCTTGGCCTGGATCCTCTGTGTTCTTCCCCTGAGCAGGGACAGGGTGGAGGTGTGTAGAGGGGAGGGGAAGACAGGTTCATGGGGCTTGGGCTGCTCTTGGCGGCCGGCATGTCCGGGAAGACCGGGGCCAGCACAGAGAACGGCGGTGTGATGCCCACAGCCCTGTTCCCCAGTGGGCGTTCTGCCCCCCGCCCCCACCCGCTGGGTGCCCAGTCTGGCCCCGGCCCTGTGTTGATAATATGCGTCGCCTCCCCCTCCCCCTCCCCCAGAACTTGACAGAACCCCTCTTAGGAGGTGGCTATGATTGGGGCCGAGTTATAGGAGAAGACACCGAGGCTCAGAGAGGTGAAGCGGCCTGCCCAAGGCCACCCAGCCAGGAGGCTGTGAGGCTGAGATCCAAAGCCAGGCCTCCTCTCTCGAAGGCCGGGGTCACTGACCCTCACCCGCCGTGGCCCCCAGTAGTACCAGACTCCTGGGGAGGGCCAGGGCCAGCAGTCTCCTGAGGCGTGCAGTCGGCAGGATGGAGCCGACGTGGCCGCATCAGGCCGGGTGCTCCCGGGGAGCCCGAGGCCTGTTTGGAACACGCGAGCGGGCTCCAGTGGATGTGACACGCATGATGCCATCCCACGCATGTTTCCTTTCACTGCCACGGGACCGTGGGAGGGATGTCACAACTGTCCCATTTTAGTGGCGGGGGAAATGATGGTCAAAGGGGTGGGTGATGGGACTCGCCCAGGGTCATGCAGAAGGGGTCTGAACTCGGGTGTGCCCGAGTCACATGCCTTTGGCTAGGAAGTTGAAGGTCTCCAGTCCCTAACACTACGAGTCCAAACTCCAGGCAGCTGAGTCACAGACTGGGGAAGAGGGCAAGGCGAGAGGGGACAGAACTCAGAGCTGGGTCCCCGGGGGCACTATGGCTGGATCTAGACCGGAGGGACCCGACGGAGGCCGCATCCCAGGTGCGGGTCCGGCCCGAGGGAAGGAAAGTGTGTTGCGTCCAGGGCTGCGGAGCAGCGCGTGGCCGGCCTCCAGCACGGACCGAGGACGGCCTGTGGGACAGCCACCCGCCGGCAGGTCCCCAGCCGCGCTCCAAACGGCCACTCGAGGCAGCACAAAGGGGGCTCTGAGCTCGGCAGAGCTGCCACACTGAGCCCCATTCATCCTCCTGGGGATGTTGCAACTGCCCTGGCGCCAGGGCCAACGACAGAGCCCCCAGCTCTGACAGGGCAGCTCCAGCACACCACGCGGCAGCGGCCGGGCGGCCGGGACTGCAGGCTCACGCCTGCCCGAGGCTGGGGTTTCCTGGCCTGAGCCACACCCGCCCCTCAGCACCAACTGCCAGGGTTTTTGCAGAAGCCACAGCAGGCTGGCCCGGGCCAACACTTGCTGCTCTCACCCTCCGTGTGCGGGGCAGCCCCAGGAAGTGAGGGCTCCTGTGACCTATTTCACAGCTAAGGAAGCTGAGACCCAGAGCAGTCAAGTCTCTCCTGAAGAGTCACGCAGTAGGTCAAGTGTGGGCCTGGCCCCAGCCAGTGTGGCTTGGTTGGTTGGGTGTCATTCCGCAAACGGAAAGGTCGCCATTTTGACTCCCTGGCAGGGCGCACGGCTGGGTTGCAGGTTCAGTCCCCGGTCAGGGTGCGTACGGAAGGCAGAGAATCGATGTTTCTCTCTCACATCAATGCATTTCTTCCTCTCCTTCTCCTTCCTTTCCCCCTCTAAAATCTAAAGTAAACATTAAATTTAAAAAAAAAAAAGTGGATCTGGCCAGGAAGCCAGCCCTGGCTGACGCCACGGCCTCAGCAGTCAGCTCCAGGTGCTGGGACGCCTCCTGGGGGAGAGGCCAGGGACCCACGAGGAGGCCCTGCTACTGCCAGCCAGGGGCCCCTCCCCGCTTCCAACAACCCAGAAATGGGAGGGACACCGGCCTGGGAGCCAAGGCACCTGCCTTTCTGTCTGGTCTTCCCTTTTTTCTTAATCATCACCTGAGGATACGTTTATTGATTTTAGAAAGAGAAAAACACTGATGTGAGAAACATCGATTGGCTGCCCCCAAGTGCCCCGGCCAGGGATCGAACCCCCGTAAAACTTTTTGTGTGTGGGACGGCGCTCCCGCCAGCTGAGCCACCCGGCCAGGACGTCTTTGGTCTCCTTTAGCCTCACTTTCCTCATCCGTGAAATGGGACCGTCCCGGGATTTGGGTCAGCCTGTGGAGGCTTCTGGCGCCATGCCCGACTCCTGGTTCGTGCTCAGTAGAGGGAGCAAAGATGGGAACACCATTTCCTCCCGAGTCCATGGCCCAGAAACCCCAGCCTTTCACTTGACCTTGGAACACCGTTCCCATCCAGTCTGGCTGTGAGCAGGACCCCGGTGCCTTGGTCCCGTGGGCTGTCCTCCTTTCCCTCTTAAGGCCCCGAGTTCCCACTCAGCCCACCAGCCAGACTCCTCCCCTCCCCAGGCCCCTCGTGCAGCGGCCAGGGGTTTGCAGGGGTTTCCACGGGCGTGGAAGTTAGGACCACAGCTGGACAAGCAGGTTCCAACTCCGGGCAACGTGACTTTTCCACCCCTCTAGAACCAAGAGGAACGGTGTTTATCACTTAGGGCAGGAGGGCTGAGCCCTGTGGCTGGAACACTGCTAAGTGATCAGAAGATACTAGCTGTCACTATTTTACTCAGGGCCCCACTTGGCCTTGGCCTCTGCCACCCCAGGGCCCGAGTTGCCCGCCCCAGAGGCCGGGATAATCACGTCAGACCATGCTGGAGCCTCTGTGGGCTGACCGCTCACCTCGCGGGGGCGCCCATTCCAGAGACTGGGCGACTGAGGGTTCAGACGCTGCAATAACTTGTCCGTGGCGTACAGAGGTGGGACTGGAGGCCCGTGGCCTCGTGGCCCCACCCCCAGCCTGGGCAGCTGCGGCGGCCTCCTCAGGTGTCCAGGACCGCCTGCGGAGGGGAGGTTTCACTTCCCCATCTCCGTCCTGCGTGAGTGTGTGCACACCCACCCACGCACAGGTTGTAGGGTGGGAAGGCACCAGGCTGTTGGCTCAGGGACTTGAAAGGGCAAGTTTGTTTACTTTTTAAGATTTTATTTAGAGAGAGAGGAAGGGGAGAGGAAGAGAAACATTGTTGTGCTAACGCAACCGTGATAGGTTGCTTCTCATGCACCCCCCACTGGGGACCTGGCCCACAACCCAGGCATGGGCCGAGACCAGGAATCGAACCGGTGACATTTCAGTTTGCAGGCCGGCGCTCATCCCGCTGAGCCACACCAGCCAGGGCTGAAAGGTCGAGTTGCAACCCAGCCTGTGCCACTAATGCACTCTATGACCGGGCGCAATCCTGCTGCCCGTGACTCAGTTTCCCTACGTCTGTACCATCGGTGTGGTGGACCAAACTGCCGCTTTGTCCCTGGTGGCCGGAAAAGGAGCGAGCGTGCCTTGGAGGACGCTGGCTTTGCGCCAGGCTTTGCACCAAGCATTGCCCTCTGTGAGGTGGGTGTCACTCACGGCCCTGCTCACGGAGCAGAAGGAGGCTCAGGGGGGTGAGCGCCTTAGTCCAGGATCACACAGCGACAAAGTGGCCAGCCAGCCAGGACTCAGACGTGGGCCTGGGTGGCCCCAGAGCCCACAGGCCTAACCACAGCTCTCTCCTACCCACGGCTGCCCGTCCATGGGCGGGCGGGCTTACTATAAACTGCCCTCTGCACTGGCCTGACTCCCTGCATCCTCTCGGCCCCAGGGCCAGACCCCCCGACAGCGGATGGCAGGTCCCCAGTGGCCCCCAGCCCAGTGGGCTCTGTTCCCAGAGCCTGTGGTTTGTTTCCCAGACCTTCCAGTCCCACGGGCTTGTGCTCGGCCCCCAGCTCCCTGCTTGCTGCTGCTGCTGCAGAGGAGGAGGAGGAGGAGGAGGCCCACAGGGGTCTGGTCTGGGGGAGGTCCCAGCCCCCGCCCCCTGTGGGGAGGGTGGGAGGGTGAGGTTGTGAGAGTTGCAGTGGTTTAAAAATACACAGAGGAAGTGAGGGAGAGGGTGTGAGAAAGGGGAAGGGGAGGTGAGGGCGGCACCTCAACGTCCATGTCCAGAGCCTGGAGCGGCCACTTGCCCGCAGGCCAGCGGCTCTGCTCCACTCGCCGAGATGACGGAGGGGCCCAGGAAGCCCAGCAAAAAGTTCAGTGAGTGCGCTGCCCTCCGTCCCCCGTCTGTCCATCCGTCTGTCTCAGCCCCGCTCTCCGCATCTGCTTCTCTCTGCCTCCGTCTTGTTTTTGTTTCTCTTTCCGTCCACCTCTGCCTCTCCCCGGAGCGCTCTGCTCTGGGTCTCGGCGTCAGCATCCCTCCATCACTCCGGCCCCGCGCCCCTCTCTGTCTCCGGCTGCTCGGGGTCTCCGTGCTTCTGTCGTCTCCGTCTCCCCCCAGCCTCTCTGCTCATCAGCACGTCCCCGTGTCCAGCTCTCGCAGACCTCCCGGAGCCAGGGTAGCCCGCCACATGGTCTGCCCCGGGCCTGCTTCTCCTGGGGTCTCGGGGAGTCACTGGGATGTGTGTGTGTGTGCGTGTGTGTGTGTGCATGTGTGCGTGCGTACCATCAGGTGCTGTGCCATGTCCCCGCCAGCAGCGACGCTGGGACCCAGAGCAACTCCGTAAAGGGCCACACCCACCCATTGCTGTTCCCCCAAGTCAGTCCCCTCCTCTCTGCTTCCCGGGCCCCTGGTTTGTTTGATCTGACAGCACTGTGGGGGGGGGGACGGGGGGGTCAAAGGTTACGACTGCCTTCCACCAGTGAAAGGATCGAGGCCCAGAGACCTGGCTGAGGTCACATGGGGCCGTAGACCAGGGCTCGGCTCAGTCTCAGGCCCCTGGATTCTGGGCCTCAGTTTCCCTCCTTGGCCCACTGCTGTGTCCTCCAGGCCCCGGTGCCCAGGAGACAAAACAAGCGGTGCTGAGAACGGAGGCCCTCCTCTGGCTGTTGGCACGGTCTCTGCCGCACGGCACAGCTCTCTGAGAGCAGAGCATTTTCTGACGTGTGTCAGGAGGCAGGGGCTGAGACCAAGTGAGGGGTGGGCAGGGCTGGGAGGAACGCCCCAGAGCCCGGACCCAGCAGTCTGGAGCCCCGGGCCTTGGTCCAGGCTCAGCTTGGCTGTGTGACCCTGGGCAGGTCCCTTCCCCTCTCTGGGCCTCCGTTTCCTCTGTTGTCAAGTGGGGGCACCTTACCTATATTCCAACGTGGTTGTGAGGGCCTGAGGAGGCCGAGGATGCTGAGGAAGTGGAAAATGCTGCTCTTGAGGCGAAAGGAAGTCAGGTGGTGGTGGCTGCAAGGGGGGGACAGGAAGGAGGGAGCTCACATGCACCCCCGCAGAAATGGGGAGATGGTATCGCCTCGCCCTGCTGCCTGAGCTAGGACCGGCGCTCAGCTGACAGGAAGGAGAGAACCGCAAGGACTGGGACCCTCTGGCTCTTGACAACCCTTTTCTCATTTCATCTGCTGCCCCAGGTGTTTGCACACCCCCTCCCTGCCCCCACACACCCGTGCACGCACGCGCGCGCGCACACACACACACACACACACACACTCGCAGCTTCACCTGCCGGCTCTGTGGCCTCAGGGGCTCATTTCACATCTCTGAACCTCAGTTTCCTCATCCGGAAAAGGAGAGACTGAACTCCTGCCGCCGAGTCGTGCTGAGAAGCCGGCGAGGTGGTGCGCGCCTCAGGTTTGACAAACACAGAGACAGTGTCGTGGCCGTCAGCGTCTTTGTTCCTCATCTGAGGACATCTTTTTATTGCTTCTAGAGAGAGAGGAAGGGAAAGAGAAAGGGAGAGAAACAGTGATGGGAGAGAGAGACGCTGATTGGTTGCCTCCTGTACGCACCTGGACCAGGGATCAAACCTGCACCTTAGGCGTGTGCCCTGGCCGGGAATTGAACCTGCAACCCTTTGGTTACCGGACGACGGCCCCAACCAGCTGAGCCACGGCAGCCAGGGCATCTTCTTTTTTTTATAATTAAACAAACTTTTTTTATTGTTGTTCGAGTGTAGTTGTGTCCATTTTCCAGGCCACTACTTTCCCCCAGCTCCCCCCCCTCCCCTCAGTGCTACCCACCTTTGGCTTTGCCCGTGGGTCCTTTATACCTGTTCTTCGATGACGCTTCCCCTTCTTTCCCCCGTTGCCCCCTCCCTCCTCCCCTCTGGCTACTGTCAGTTTGTTCTTCATTTCAGCGTCTCTGGATATATTTTGCTTGCTTGTTTGTTTTGTTGACTAGATTCCACTCACAGGTGAGATCATACGGTACTGGTCTTTCACCGCCGGGGCGTCTGCATTAGTTTTTGAGGATGTTCTGCGTGTTGGGCACCATGTTTAGCATATCATGTACATGCTTGTCTTCGGTCCTCCCGCCGCCCGTGGGAGGTGGGTGCTATCATCTTTATTTTACCCATGTGGAGCATGGGGCTCAGAGGGCCCCAGGGACTTGGCGAGGGCTGCCCAGCGAGGATGCGGAAGAGCAGGGATTCGAGCCCAGGGCTGTGGGGCTTCGAAGCTGCCCAGTTAACGCATAATGGTTAGAGGCAGTGAGGCCGGCCCTCCTTGAACTCTCTCAATGAGTTGAACAGCGTGTATCTGTTTTAATTATTATCGCTGCTGGCGCTGTTATTAAGTCCTTTCCCTCCTCTCCCCCCTGCCAGAGTTCTTCAAGTTCAAGGGCTTTGGGAGCCTCTCCAACCTCCCTCGGTCCTTCACTCTGAGACGGTCCTCGGCTCCCAACCCTATCCGCGCTCATCTAAAGCCTGAAATCTTTGAGGCCACGCAGGATGACATGGTTACAGTCCCCAAGAGCCCCCCGGCGTACGCCCGTTCCAGCGACATGTACAGCCACATGGGCACCATGCCTCGCCCCAGCATCAAGAAGTCTCGGGACCGACAGGCTGCCCAGGAGGCCCAAGAGGTGGGCCCCGAACCCCACCCGGTGCCCCGAAGTTTGCCTGACCCCCCACACGAGGAGGCGGCCAAGGAGGGGGTGGCGGGGACCGAGGCCCTCCTGGAGGACACCCCAGCGACGAAACTCAACCCTTCAGCTGTGGAGGCGAGCCCCACAAAAACACCTGAGGACCCCAGGGGAGACACGGAAGAGGAGAGAGTCCCCGAGACTGTGCCCCCAGAAAGGTAGGTGTCCACCAGGGGAAGGTGAGGGCGGGACCCACAGGAGTGGGGTTTCCGGTCTCCTGCCCATAGAGCCTGGAGAGGCGCCCCCAGCACGCACATCTGGGTAACCAAATGCTCACACCTTACCCGAGTGCTTACCATAAACCAGGCACTGTGCTTAGCCCTTCACTTCTCAAGGAAAAAATAAACAAACTGGGGAGGAGACACCCAAGAGGGAAAGTCATTTGCCCCAGTCATCCGGTAGATGACGAGTTAGGATTCGAAGTGAGACCCACCTGACTCCAAAGCCCTGGGCAACCTCCAGCATGAGCTCAGCTGCCGGCTGGGCTCCGGACCCAGTCCCCGGATCCCTGCCCGGAGGCCCCCACACCCACATCGCCACCCTCAGTTCTGCAGGACAGCACTGCTTCCCCTGCTCCAGAAAACCCTGGGTCGCTCCACTGGGTGGATGAGTTCACGCAGAAATACAGCTAGTTCCGACATGGCCATAGCTCCCATGTAGTAAGCACCCGTTTTACGGGGTGTAAAAACAAATACGTCAGTCACTGAGAACGGTAAAGGAACCTCTGGTTAGCCCACTTTCACGGATGCGGAAACTGCGGCTCAGCTGAAGTTGCAGAGTTGGGTCCTGAGCAGGGAACCGCTTGCCCCCCCGTGGCTGCACGCTCGTCCAGCCCGTCGTATCCCCCACCGTCTGCCAGGGGTGTCCAACCTTCTGGCATCTCTGGCCCACCCTGGAAGAAGAAGGGTTATCCCGGGACACACATTAAATACATCGTGACACATAATCGCCAAAAAAAAATCTCATACGTTTAAGTAAATTTACAATTTTGTGTTGGGCCGCGTTCACAGCCATCCTGAGCTGCATGTGGCCCGTGGGCCGCAGGCTGGACACCCCTGTACCCTGCAGCCATGGCCTTCATGCCCTTGGGAGACCCCTCGGCCCCAACCAAGGGAACCTTTTCAACCCGAGAGCCTTTGTGTAAATCACACCAATCAGATGTGCTTATTGAAATAAAGAGAAAAAAAAACTCAGCTGAGCAAAAGTAACTCGAGGGCTGGTTCTGGGACCTTTCTTGAGTGGCTCGGCTTGGAGACACAAAAGCACGGCTTCTGTGCACGGAGGTGGCTGAACCTAGAACCCCCGCCGCTGCAGTGGGGTGCAGGGCTGTTGCAAGGCTGCAGAGTGAATCCAGCCCAGACGCTGCCTCTTACTGACTGCGTGCTCTTGGACAAGTCTGTTCCCTTCTCTGAACCTCAGTTTCCTCATCCGCTCAGTGGCCATAGCGATGGCACCGACTTTGTAGAGTTGTGAGAATTTAAGGATAATATACTTGTAAAATCTTAGCACAGCGCCAGGCACACCGCGAACGCTCAGTAAATGGGAACGCTTACATTTATGATTAATCAAACTAATGCTTTCCACCATCCCTGGCTGCCCCACCTTCCGGCATGCCCTGCCATTCCCTCCTAAATTCGGGCTCATTCGGTCTTGGTGGAGCAAGGATTGCATGTAGGGGAGGGGCGTTCCGAGGCAACCCGAAGTCTGAGAGGTACACCGCGAGTTTGAGGGGGCCGGACGGGAGGAGTGGAGGGGCGTGGTCTCCCCGGGCTGCGCCGGGGACTGTAGGAGAAATTGTGGGCGGGGCGGAGAGGAGTGCGGCGGAGGGGCGTGTCAGGGGCGTGGCTTTCCCACCCCAGGACTTTGACAGATGGGGGAGAAGGCGGAGCGACACGGGAGGCGGAGGGGCGTGTCCAGGCTGGGGCGTGTCCTTCGCATCCTGTGGAGCGGTGGGAGGGCGGGCAGAGGGGCGTTCCAGGGGCGTGGCTTACACACCAGGCTCCACCCCCCGAGTCCTGCTCTGGGCTCTGCAGCTCTGTGGCCTGAGAAAGGCGGGAGCCCTTGGGCTGAGGAGCTCCGTAGGCTGTAGGCGGCGATCGCGGAGAAGCATGACTGCAGTGGGCCGAAGATGCCCCGCACTGGGACCCAGAGGGTGAGTGACCGAGCTGGGCTCGGGGAGGGCCGGCGGGAACCCTAGTGGTCTGAGGGGGAAATCCGTGTCCCTGGGGCAACTGACAAACCGGTGCTGGTTTAGCATCAGTGACTTTTGGTGTAACGCTGTCCCGTTCTGTCCCCCAAGTTGGGCGTTTATTCCTCACAACAGTCCCAGGAGAGAGGCAGTTATCATTCCCATTTTACAGGCGAGGAAAGAGAGGTTTACTTGCCCAGTTTGAACAGCAGCAAAGATCAGACCCAGGATTTAACTCCACCTCCCCGGCCCATGCCATGCCCTTCTGGCTGCACAGTCCAGTTCGCTCCAGCAGGGCCAGGGCCTCTGAGAAACCTTGAGAATGCCTAGTTTGGGGCCCAGCCTTCCTCCGCTGTGGACAGGAGCCCTGGGGGTCCTGGCAGTGCCTTTGGCATCAAGCGTGGCCTAAAGCTGTGGGAACAGAGACACTCCCGCCATCCTCTAAGCATCTGGAGTAACCAGGGGTCTTGGGAGGGCTGGGTTAGCAGGTTAGACTCAGTCCCCTCCTGGTGTCCCACGCTGCTTTTCAGCCAAGCAGGAGGTCAGGGATTGTTGGACACCCCCCAGGAGCCCCCAAAGCCCAGCCCTGCACCCCAGAGTCAGGAGAGCTGCTTCACCTGTGTGATCTCCGGCTCGCCCTGCCCTACTCTAGGCCTCAACCGCCCCAGCAGCCCAGGTGGGCCTGGGGTGGTCTCTGAGGGTCCATCGAGCTTGGGGAAGAAGGCATCGAGAACTGCAAGGGGGTGGTTCCAGGGGCTGCTCCGGGAGCAGCCTACGCTGGCTGTCCCTCCCCTACCCCCTGCGAGGCAGGGTGCACCTGGAGCAGAAGGAAGGAAGGGGAAGAGGTGAGGCTGCAGGGGTTTCCTGGTGCCCAGTTCCTTGCTGAGATCATGGGGATGAGGGGGGAGGAGGGGCCAACAACGCCAGCCATGAAGGGCCTTCGGCTCCCAGAAAGAGAGTGCCAGCCTAGCCCGCCCCCACGCCCCAGCGCCCTCGGCCTTCTGCAGGGAAATAGCCCGTCCAGAGACCCCTGACGCCCCCCTTCCCTCTCAGTTCACATTACAGAGGAGGAAGCGGAGACCCAGAGAGGGGAGAGAGGCTCCCAACAACCCCCACCCACACGGGAATCGTCAGGCCAGGGTCCCGTCAGAGGTGGGACTTGTAACTGGCCAGACCCTAAATGGAGCTCCCAGTGGGTGCTGTCTACCACGTGGGCCCTGGGTGTGGGGAGCCTCTGTTTGCTGCCTTTTACCAGTGAGGAGCCCGAGGGTCAGCGAGGGGAAGGGACTTTCCTTGGGTCACAGAGAGACTGTCAGAGCCCAGATTTGATCCCAGACCTGACCAACGTCCAAGCCCAGACTCTTAACCATGAGGCTGCATTTCACCTCCTGCAAGTAAAAAGCTCGAAGCTGTTTCTACCATGATTTCCAGGGACTTCCCATAACCCTCCCATAACTCTCTGGAGAAAGGTAGCAGGAGCCCAGTTTACCAATGAAGACAATGACATTTTTTTTAAAGCTAACAACTTGCATGAGATCACACAGTTAGTAGAGTTGGAATTTTAATCACTTTAACATTGGCTGTGGTGTCCCTGTTCCTCAGACACTATTCTAGGTCCCGGGCAGTGAGCACAGCAGACACAGCCCTGTCCTCCTGGAGCCCTGGTTCCAGGGTGCGGAAGACAGACGATTAAGGCAATAACAAGTTACACGGTCAGGAGAGAAGAGTGCCACGGAGGGCTTAAGTCAAGTGGGAGAACTGGTCTTGGGGGGAGTGGCTGGTGGTGGCAACCTTAGGAAGGTTAGCCAGGAAAACATCTCCGAGAAAGTGATGTCTGAACAGAGAAGATGAGGTAGCCATCCTTCTCGCTACCTCGGGCCAAGTGCACCGGGCCAAGGGGACAGCGCACACGAAGGTCCCCGGGTGGGGACGTCCTTGGCCTGTGGGAGGAGCAGCAGGGACCGAGTGGCTGGACTAGAACAGGACGGGGGCGCTGGGGGAGAGGAGCGGCGGGAGACGGGCCAGGGAGGGAATGGGCTCAGCAGCAACACAAGGCCCGGAAGGCCCAGCGAGGGCCTGGCGGCGGCTCCAAGCAGCCGGGGCTGGCCTTGAGCAGAGGAAGGGCCCACTTCCACTTGGGTTTTACGAGGACCTCTCTTGGGGGAGGATTCGAATGCAGTTCTACTCACTGTTCAGCGTCTCCCCGACCCGGAGACCCAGGCCCCTCCCTCCCCACGCCCAGGGCGTTGTTCCAGAAGGACGCTGAGACTTGAAGAAGGTGGCACCCCCTGGGGGAGCCGGGGGCACCCCGTGTTGCCCTTGCCTCCACTCCGATGCCAGGCGTTGAGAACAGACCAACCCCTCCCCAGCCTTTTCCTTCTGGAATGTTGATCCTGGTCCAAGAATTCCCAGCGCTCCCCAGAGTCTCACGACCCTCTTGGCCCCGCAGAGTGACGTCAGCCGCTGGGCATCTGGTAGTGATTACCCACTGGGGGAGGGGGCCGCGGTGGGCCCAGCCCGTTCAGTCTCCGCAGGCTCCGGGCGGCTGGTCCTTGTCTTCCGAAGGGGCCCAGCTGCTCCTGGCTCTCATTTCCTGTGGAGACTTTCTCACAGTCCTCGAGACCCCCGGACGCCTCAGGCTGTGGGAACTGTGCCGGCTCAGGGAAGATGGGCCGCCCTGCCCCCAGCTGGAGCCACGTCCCCCCCACGCCCGCAGGGGCCCTGCTCGCAGAATGCTGGGTCTGGTGGGGCGAGGGCTGGGGAAGATAGGGCCTAATGGACGCATCAGCAGCTCAAAGACCCACAGACTGTATGTACATCCTCAAGTTCCCTTTTCCTCGCCGAGCCTCAGTTTCCCCATCTGTAAAATGGAGACAATAACAGCATTGGCTTGATGGGGTTATGGTGAGGACTGGCTGAGCTGTGGCAGGTGGACTGCTGGTGCTAGGACTGGCAGTACACAGGAGCTGCCTGTCGTGACACCCCCACGCCCACGTTAGAGAAGAGGAAACTGAGGCCCAACGAGGGGGGCTTGCGCAGGGCCACGCGGCCCCTCCCTCCCAGCCCAGCCGCGGGCCCTCTCCAGCGTCCGTCCTTCCTCCGTTTCCTCTTCCTGACACCGGCTCTGGGCTCCTGCCCTGGATGAAACATTCTTTTTCTGTGCCACCCCTCCCCAGCTTCTCTCCCCTCCACCCAGGAGCGGTCTCTGTTTTCTGGGGTGACTGCCTGCGGCAGGGCGCAGAGCAGAGCTGACCCCGGCCCCCACCCGTCTGTGCAGCTGCGTCCTGGGTCCAGTCACAGCTTTCGTTCCCTTCCCCTTGGCACGGGGCCTCCAGGTCCCAGGCGTCCAGCCCTCGCCCAACACGAGCCCTCCCCTTTGCTCCTCTCCTGCAGCCTCGGAGGAGACTCAGTGAGCGGCTCCGGGAACCCGGAGTCCCCCACTGTGCCCTGGGGAGGGTGGCCCCGACCTGCCCTCCCCCCGCCAGGGGCTCACACCCTTTCTCAGCTCCTGTCCAGAAGCCTGAGGGCGCAGAAGGGTGGGGAGGGAGCGGGGGTGTCTCCGGGACAGTGGCCGCGCATCTTAGAGGTGGCGGCGACACAGGCTGGGGACCAACGCCAAGAGCCTTCCTGGCAGGAAGTCCCACAGGCCCCACGGCAGGGTGCCCCGGAGACGCGGGGCTTTCTGCCACAGACGTCTCTCCGCCCCGGGCCTTTCAGGACGAGGCAGCACAGAGCTGTGCTGCTGCTCTGCCAGGGCTGAAGGAAGGCCAGAGTGAAGGCAGGAGAGAATCTTCAGTGCCCACCCCCGGGAGGGGTGGGATGAGGGGCTGGGCAGGGGAAGGAGTCCTGTGGGCTAGGGGAGCTTCCTTCTCATAGGATCCCTGTGGCCCCTCTGGGCAGGCGGTTACAATGGGCCCATTTCACAGATGAGGAAGCTGAACCCCAGGGCCAGGCGAAGGGAAGGCCCGGAAGCCGCAGGCAGAGGTGGCGAGGTCTCCACTCCAGGCCGTCTGACCAGGCCTCGAGGCCCAAGGGGAAAAGCTGGGGACGGAGAAAGAGGGACAGGCAGCAGGCCTCCACAGAGGACACAGCCGCCCGTGAGGGGGGGGGGGCCGGGGTGCAGCAGAACAGGAGCCTCTCCCCACGGCCTCTCCTCCGGGACCCCCGGTGGGTGGGGGCGGGGAGCCGCGCCCTCTCTTCTGCCCCAGGGATGGAGGCCCTGATGGTGAGGCTCACGTTTAAACCTTCACCGAGGAAATAAAAGATAATGGGCTTTAATTACTGCTCATTAATCCAATTAACTAACCTAATACTTGTAATCAGTGGTATCGGTTATCAGGACAAATCAGTTAACACAGGCAATGAAAGGGGTTGGTTATTTAAATAATTAATGCGGCTGATTAACAGGACTGACTTAGCTCAATTGTCGTATTATTTATTCATTGATTTTACCACTAATATTAGAGGAGATGTGCTTTTTGAGTATAACGTAAGGAATAAGTTAATTAATTAGGGCAGCGGACGGTTTAGAAATGCAAGCTTTGAATCCTGGTTTGCTCATTTCAACAGGAGGGAGAATATTCTAGAGATGTCCAAGCAAACTGAGATCTTCAGTCTAAGTAGGAAGTACTCCGGCCCCCAAGGAACAGAGGAGGTTGCAGGAGGGGGAAATATCACGTGCAAAGGCCCTGGGGCTGGAGGGAGCTGCACCCTTCGGAGGACGGAGGACCTGTGAGGCGGCCGGAGTGCAAGAAGGAGTTAGGGGAGAGAGGAGGGGTGGCCGGTCTCAGGGTGGGGGCGGGGCTGAGCCTCTGTGAGGACTAGACTTTATCCTTAGGGTCGCAGGGACTGCTGTGACATCATTCTTTCAAAAAAATCTTTACGGGGTGTCTGGCCCTGGGTAGGCAGAGCCGCGTCTCCGCCCTCGTGGAGCTGAGGGTAGGGCGAGAAGAGACAGTCAGCGCTTGAGACGGGACACGTGGTCAGCCAGACGAAGTGCTAGCAGGAAGGACTGAGCAGGGCAGGGCGGCGGGAGCCCTGGGAAGGGCACGCTTTTAGGTGGGTGGCAGAGAAGGCCGCCCTGAGCCGGGGTGCGGGGAGCTGAGGGGACATCTAGAGGGAAGGTATTCCAGCAGCAGGAACAGAACGTGCAAAAGCCCTGAGGTGGGGCCAAAGCCGGCACGAAGCCCCGCGTGGCTGGAGCAGCGCAGCCAGACGCCGGGTGGGGAGGTGGTGGGGAGACTGTGAACGCTGTTACGCGAGAACTTTGGCTCTTACTCTGAGTGACACTGGGGCCACTCCCCTGGGTTGGAGCAGAGAAATGCCATGATCTGACTTTTGTTTTCATAGGGCTGCTTGGGCTGATCAAGTCACAGAGGGGAACAGACGGAGGCCAGTGGCCACAGTCTGGGAAAGTGGTGGCAGGGGCTGTGAGCAGACATGGTCACCTCGTGTCTTGGAAGTCCTGGAGTGCCGGACAGGGGCAGGGGCAGGAGACGGGGGCTGAGGGCCGCCTGGGTCCTCAGCTTCCCTCTGCCCTGAGCACCCCCCCACCGTTGGCCCTGGCCCCCCCATCCCATCTGACCCCTGGTGCAGCCAACACCCCCCCCCGCAAGGCTCTGCTCCCACCCATGGCCCGAGGGGAAGCAGACAGGAAGCGGGAGGAAACGCTGGGGTGATCCCGGTGTCCTGGCCAGGCTGTTCCCAGCAGCGGAAGGATGTCTGGGCTTGAATGGCCGGAAACACCCGGGCGGGATGCCTCACCCGGGAAGAGCAGTGGAGGTGGGCAGGGCAGGGGTCCCCGTCGTCGCCCGGAGGGACCCCCGAGGGTCTTCGGGAGCCTGCCGTGGCCGGGTCGCAGCTTGCAGGGCTACAGTTAGAAGGCGGTCGTCACAGGAGGGGAGGTTGGCAGCAGGGCCCCCCCTCCCCCCCGCTGGTCACAGTGGGGAGGCGGTCACGGCACACCGTGGCTCAGCACGGGCCCTGGCCTCCGGAGCCGGCGCACCCACCGTGGGGTTCTGCCCCGGGAACCCACGCCTTAACCACAAGTTCTGTTTTGTTTTGAGCTCCGCTTTTTGTTTGGTTTTCAATGTGTTTTGTTAAATGTACTACATTTAATTTTTAATTGATTCTGTAGAGGGGAGAGAGAAAGAGAAAAGCATCAGTTTGTTGTTCCACTTAGTGATACATTCAAGGGCTGATTCTTGTGTGTGCCGCCCTGACCAGGGATCGAACCCGCCAGCTTGGAGTATGGGGACGACCTCTAACCCAACAAGCTGCCCGGTCAGGGCCACACTGAAGTGTAAACATTGCACTTGTGCACATGAGGAAGCGGCTCCCCGGTGTCCCACCTCCTTCCCTGTGTTGCGGATGGGAATACCGAGGCCTGTGTTAGCCAGAGAACCAGGGCCCCGCCCGAGAGAATGAACAAAAATCACGGTGATTAACATTGGTTGAACGCATTCCTTTGAGCCATACATATTCCTCGAGCTTCTTCTAGGTGCCCGGCACGGTGCTGGGGCCTGGGCCTCCGCAACGAGTGAGACAAAGTGGAGGGGCCAGGTAGTGAGCACTCAGCAGGTGAGTGGCAGGTGATTGTCCCGGGTGGGGATCGAGACGGTGTGAGAAGGACACAGCGGGCGGAAGGAACAGCAGCGCGGAGGCCCTGCGGCAGGAGTGAGGCTGACGACAGGGCCCTCCCCGCCCCCATGTGGCCGGGGCAGACCATGTCAGGACGAGTGAGGGGGGCACCTTGAGGGGCTTGGTGAGGGTGCGGGCCGAGCACCACCAGGCCGCCCAGGGCCCTGTGGGCTGGGGAACGTATTGCCCCGTTTGTGCCTGCTTCTCTGGCATCACAATGGCGTTCTGCTCTCAGAAGGGAAGGGGCATTCTGGTGTGGACGATGGACGGACGACACAGTCCGCTGTCTGCAGGGCGAGGGGGGGGTTTCGATCTTGTTCCTCGGGGGACGCGAGGGCTGGGAGTGGCGCTGCGCCTGAGCTTCGCAGGTTTTCCCCTCCGCGGCCTGCGGTGGCGGAGAGGAAGCTGACCGTGGCGTGGGAGCGGGCCCGGGAGGAGGCCCCTGTGTGCTCTGGGAGGACGCGGAGGGCGGCCCGGGTCGGGCAGAGGTGACGTGTGGAGAGGAGTGGTCGGGGTCTGTGTGGACGGCAGACCTGCAGGATTTCCCGACGGACCGCGTGCGGAGCATGAGGGAGCAGGTGCAGGCGACCATAGGTTCTTGGCCAAACAAAGCAGCCAGAACGTTCCCCGACACGGGAAGTGGGAGTAGGGAGCTGGCGGGACCTGACAGCCCTGCTTCAGATAGGACAAGTTCAAGGTGACGTCAGACATCCAAGAGGAGAAGCCGAGGAGGAAGCTGTGTTTACGAGTCCGGAGTGGAAGGGACATCAGAGAGGGGGTGACACGGAAGGCCAGGGACTGGGGGAGCGACTCCCAGGGGCCCTCACGAGGAAGGACGATACTCGTTTAGCACCTGGGAAAATAGCCACCCTGGCCTCTGGCCCCTTCAGGCCCCACCCTGGCCCCCCTGGAGGCAGAGGGGGCCAGCTCCACAGCCAACTGTCACCAGCACCGGCACAGCTCAGTGGGTCATTGCACTGCAGGCGTGAGTGCAGGGCGGGGTGGAAGAGGCGGAGCCCCATCCTGGGGCCTCCACCTACTCGAGTCAGGGAGGGTGGAGGGAGGGCGCCAGGAGAGCCCCGTGTGCTCTGTTCTGCAGCAGGGTGAGGACCACGGTCCGGGAAGCAGGCCTCATGTTAAGCACGGAACATCCGTCAGCCTCCTGAGTCCTCACAGCAGCCCTTTGAGGCCGAGGCTGTTGGGTTCCCGTTATCAAGTAGGAAGCCCAGGCTCAGAGAGGTGACTTGCCCAGCCAGGGTCCCGCAGCTGGGGAGTGGAGCAGCAGCCAGGCCAGCAGATCCCAGTAGGGGCTCTCAGCTGCAGTGTCCCCTGTTGCCTCCAGGATGAGCCCTCCAAAGCCCTGAGGGCCAGGTGCTGGCATCGGGCAGGTGGGCAGAGACTGGCAGCTGGGGAGCAGCCAGCGCTGGGGACACTCACCTCTCTCCTTTCCTTCCAGGGCTGCCGGAGAGCTGGAGGCCGGCGGGGACTACGTGAAGGTGAGAACGGCTGGGCGGGGAGCATGGGGAGGGCTCCGAGCCCGTTCCGTTCCGTGAAGGGGGAAACCATTTCTGAGCCTTGTTAGGAGCCAGACCTCACTGTCTGCCCCCGGGGGGAGGAGAGGGTCGAGGGGTCAGGGCAGCACTTGGGGTCTGGTTTCACTCCCACATCGTCTTCCCATGCCTGCCACCATCCCCTCCTGGCGGAACACTCAGGACGCCCCAGGGCTTGTCGCCAGCAGACCCCACCCCCTGCCAGCCAGATGGTGCTCCAAGAGTGTCTGGATGCAAAGGCCACCGGCGCTCTGATCCCACCGCATCTCTGAGCCAGAGCTGGCGCTGGGAGGTGGGAGCAGGAAAGCATGACTCAATCCCCCATCACAGATAATGAGCACAGCTCACAGTTCCCACAAGCTTGATTTGTCCCGGGAGCTGAGAGCGTTGAAAACGCGGTTCTGAAATAAGGGTGACAGCAACAATGGTGCGATGTAACATTTTAGGCGCCTACTGTGTGCAGAGCCCTGTGCCGGCTGCGGGTACTGGGAGGGAGACCGCTTTGATCTTCTTGTGTGAATGAGGTCTTTGACCTCTTCCCTCACCTCTGGGCAGTGAAGGCCTTCCTGTGCCCACTTACGGGTGGGAAACCGAGGCCCAGAGAAGCATAATGACGTCCTCCCGGCCGCGCCGCGCAGCCACCACAGGGGGCTCTGGATTGCAATGCGAGTGTTCCTGACACCAAGGCCGTGGGCAGAGCCCTGGGCCTTCCACCCCCGGGAGCACCCATCCTGAGCTGCACCCCCTGCTGAGCACAGAACATACAGCAGAGGGCGAGGGCACCGGGCCCTGCGTTCCAAGGGCTCCTGGTCCGCGTGGGGACCAGGCAGATCCACCCAATGGTTCGGGCTTGTATCTTGTCATCCAGCCGGTCCTAATGTGAGTCCCAGGCCTGCTGCTTATTTGCCACATGAATGAGTGTGTGGGTGTGTTACTTCTCTGAGCCTCAATGTTCACCTATGTGAAATGGGTTAATAGCAGCCCCTCCAGCCCAAGGTTACCGGGGGCTCAACGAGTCTGTGCTCACTGAGTCCAGGGGGAGCTGGGCCTGCAGCAGAGTAGGCAGGCCTGGCTTCTGACCCTGGGGGCGTGTCATCACCTGAGCCAAGTTCTGTGTAAGCGACTAGTAGTGAGGCAGTATGGGAAGTTCTCAGATTTCTGTCCCCACCATCACCAAAAGAAGCCTCGTGTAAGAAATCATCGGAGCTCCCGAAGTTGCGGATGACTTTCAGCTCAGGAGCTGGGCAGAGGAGGGGGAGGTCAGGGACAGCTCCCTAGAGGAGGAGGCTTTGAATCCAAGCCATTGCCATTGACCGGGAACACTCACCAGCATCTTCTCCCCAAACGAAAAGCCGGAAAGCGGAGGAAGATGAGCAGAGATGGGCAGAAAAGTGGTCCAGGCGGAGGCAAGGGTGTGGGCAGGGTCAGCAGGCAAGCTGGGCGAGCCCAGGGGGTGCAGCCCAGGGCCTCGGCAAGGCGAGCAGGAGCTGCTCCTGGAACCGCGCCCTGGCCCCTCCTCCAGAGTTCCACACCACTGGAGGCAGAGGCCTTGGGGAGAATCAGCACCAAGGCCAGCTGGTAGAGCAGGGAGGGGACATATGTCAGCACCCCACAAGTCCCAGCTGCCTGGCAAGGTAGTGAGATCCCCATCACTGATGGTGGTGAGATCCCTGTGAGGATGATTAGCTTTGTGTTTTCCCTTAGTGTATGGAGCTAGACAATAATAATTGAAAATAGTATAAAAGAACCCTTGCAATGGGCGAGGACACGCCTGGTTGGGGGTGTTGCTCTCCTGTCGGTCAGGGGCCAAGTGGTTGTACCGTCCTCGGTTCACCCTGGCTTGTTGCCTGTGTTGGTGGCCAGAGTGGATTCATGCCTGGGGCGCATAAAAAAAATATGATGAAAGAAATGTACCTGCCCACTGACACGGACGAAACACCCCCCTTAAAGGGTGAAGCGAGAGGAATGTTAGTCTGAGCTTCAAGCCTTAGAAGAGGGTTGGGATCGTCAGTTTCCCAAAGCCCATTCCTGCCCCGAGGTTCCCAGCTTCCAGAACTCCAGGGTTCTCGGCCCACGAAGTGAATACTTTTATTCTAAGGCAAGAACTTCCAAAGCCCCAAGACTGTAAAACTCCCAGCTCCGTGCTCAGGGCATCAGATATATTGGCAGAAAACAATCCAATACACCTGCGGCCCAGAGAGGTAGGTGGGCCTCAGGTCACCTGCCTGGGGTCACCCAGCCTGTTGAAAGAATTTGCACCCCAGGCCTGACCGACGCAGGGCGAGCAGTGACTCCCCCTGCGTGGAGCGCTCGGTTCGAGGACAGAAAGCCCAGATTCTGACACTAAGTTTGAATGTAATCACGTGCATGGACTGAGCACTAACTTTAAGCCTGGCAATGTACATGCATCAGCTCAAGCAGTGCTCACTAGAGTTCTGTGCAGTCGGCACAGGCATGTTTGGTAGGTGCATGCATCTGGGCTCCTAGCGAAGGGGTGGGGGTTGGGGGTGGGGACTCGGCTCCCTGAGGCCGGGTGGGTGCCCTAACCATCCAGCCGTCCTGGACCTCAGCACCCCCCGAGGCTGTCGGTCCAACCTCCCGCGATTCTCTGCAGAATCCCTGATTCCAACTCAGAGACGAGAAATCCTGGGCTCTGGGAGATTTCCCGAGGCCACAAAGGGTTTGGTCAGGCACGTACAGCGATTTTTCCAGCGTCGGATAGGGTTTAATTCCAAGTCTCTGCCCGCTGCGGGTCACTGAGGGGTGCAGCCCGCGGGGGCAGAGGGACTCCCCTCGGCGGCCCGGGGTTCCCACCCCATCCCGCTATCCCTCGTGATGGCCCCCGTGGCAGGTCCCCCGCGTCACGTCCCCCTACTCCAGGCGGCCGGGGCGCGCAGGCTGGGGCGCAGAGCGGCTGCGGGGTGGGGGGCGAGGGGTGGGCGGAGGGAGGAACAATGGCCCCCTCCCCTCCCCTGGCCGGCTGGAGGGTGGGGTCTCCCCGCCCCGCCTCCCTGCTCCTCCCCCGACAAGGCGATGAGGTAATCGCGCCGCCGAGAGGCACGCTCAGCCGGTGCCCAGCCCGGTCGGTCCAGCGCCCCTGCCCCGCCGGCCGCCGCCCCCTGCACCGGCCCGGTCCCGGCTCCCCGGCCCCACCATGACCGAGCGCTGCAGCCTGTGGAGTGCCCTATCCGCCGCCGCCTGCTGCTTCTACCGCGGCTCCTTCGTGCAGGTGCAGGTGAGGGGGCGGCTTGGCCCCTGCCAGGCGCTCCGGGCTGGGACTCTCGGCCGCTCCGTCCCGGCCCGGGGAGCCGAAGTCCCGTGGCGCCGCTCAGGGTCGTGCCGGGCCGGGGCTGCGGGCTGAGGGAGGGGGCGGGGTCGCCCCGGCTTCACCTCTGGGAGCCTGACCCTTGGGGTGAGGGTCCAGCTGCCACTCCCGGGGCTCGGGACTGCGGGGGCTGCCATTCTGATTCTGCCTTCGCCGCAGGACGGAGCCGAGCCCAGGCGCCGGGTACCGGGAGACGGGGTCCCGCTGACCCTCCCGAGAGCACTCCGGTCCCGGCGGCTGACCTGGGCAGCCGGGCTCCCCATTGTATCGGGGCGCTGCGCTGGGATCAGAAGATGCCGTGAGGGGCGGGAAGCGGCGAGGTTGCTGCGGGTGCCCGGGGCAGGGGCCAGAGCGCCTGCCACGCTGGGTGGGCTGGGGCATGCTCCGGGCGGCGCAGGTCTCTCAGCTCCGCTGGCCGGGCAGCCGGACGACCCCGCGGCGGTGAAGGGGTTAAACGGAAGGAGGTGGAGGGGAGGACCCGGACCCCGCCTCTCTGCGGAGCATCATCTGTGCACGGCTGTGCTTGGGGCTGGGAGACCGGAGGAACTGCAAGGCCCTTACTGCCTGGTGGGCAGGGGGTTAGGACCCTGACCGTGGGTCTCGGCGCTTTTGCCTCCAGTGTCCCCGGGGGACGCCAGGCGCATCGCCTCTGCGCCCCGCTGGGCTCACTCACGCTCCGAGCCCGCCTGAATGACGGCCGCGGCGGAGCGCAGCATCCCTGCACCAGCCAATCAGGCGCACTCCGACTGGGAGGCGGTGAGATCATCTCTGGCCAATAGCAGGGCTCCGAGCGCACGGATGCTGCATTCGCGCCCCAGCCCTCCCCCTCCTGGGAGTTGAGGACCCCTGGGTCGAGGGTGAGGAGGAGGGCGAGGAGGAGGGCACAGGGATCCTAGGGTTCCCCACCTCCCGGTGGGTGGGAGCACCTAGTTGGTCCCCCCAGATTCTCCCAGACCACGGATTATGGCTGGAAAAGTGGAGCCCAGTCTCCCACCCCCACTTACAGATGGGGCTACCCAAGCCCAGACAGGGAAAGTGACGAACTCAAGGTCACACAGCGGCAGGCGGAGCCTCGGGCCAGGCTCCTTACCACACGACCCCCTCCCCTCCCGTTCTTTGCCCCATGTTCCCCCTGCTGCAGCTGTGGTGCTGGGGCAAATTCTCAGTTGCATGCTCTTTGTGGAGGACAAGGACCCCAGCAGGCGCGAGTCCCCCTCCCTCCTCAGGGTGTGGCGGGGTGTGAGGAGGACGCTGGGGGCCCTGAAGGACAGGCAAGCCCGTGGAGGAGTGCAGGTTTCAAGAGAGTTCAAATCTCGGCCTCCCTGGTCCTCCCCGCCCTCCCCGCTCACCACTTTCTCCCTGGGCAAAGCATGCGCAGAGTCTGCATGTCCCGCCCCCGCCTCCCCCAGCACCTACCTGTACACATCACCCACCTCACCATCTGTCCCTGGAGCCCAGCAGCCTCCCCAGAGCCGAAACATTCACGGGTGCCTCCCCGACGGCTCCTGCCCCAGCCTTGCCCACCTCAGAGAGGTCCCCGCTGTCCTCCCAGCACCGCTGCCTGGGGTTCCCTCTGACCCCTCCACCTTCTTCCCCCACACCTGAACCATGGCTCCCTAATAAAGGCCCTTTCACGAGTCCCATCCCCACGCCCCACCCTGCCCGGCCATGGCCTGGGAAACAGCAGACCTGCCCGGCAGCCCGACCCCTCAGACGCCTTCTGTGGCCTCCGGACCAAGGCCAGCTCCCGGGGCAGCCTCGAGCCCCTGCCACATCTGGCCCTGCTGCTCTGCCCCCAGGGCCCTGGCTCGGCCCCTCTCTTCCCAGAAGCTGTCCCCTGCCCAGGCTGCCTGCCTGCCTGTCCCCACCCAGGTGCTTTTGCTTAGCTCGTCCGGTCCTTTGGCCCTCAGTGGAAACATCCCCGCTTTGGGGACTCCCCTCTGACCGGACGAGCAGGGACGCTGCCCCCTGCTCCAGTGCTCTCCGTGCTCCCCTGAACGTGCAGAAACCCTGGAATGGCTTCCCGGTGTCTGCACGGCCCTCCCAGGGCACAGGCTGCCTGTCCTGATGGCCTTGGGACCTCGGCCCCTGGCACATGGGCCTGCCCCCGAGTGGGGGCTTAATCCGTGTTGAAACAATGGACTCAGAGATTCTATATGTCTCTGAAGCTGGGAATCAGGGAGCAGTGTAGGTTAAGGTAAACTGAGGCAGTGTGGGAGCAGAGGAGAGCTGCAGAATCAGGCTCAGAGACCTGTGGGAGGTATGAGGAGGCAGGGAGGGGACTGCAGTGCCCTTGAACCCTGGTGAGTAGGGGGCTCTGGGGAGAGATGGTCCCTGGGGCTGAAGCCAGGCCCTTGACTGCACTGCCCTCACCTGACCTGCAATCTGGCCAGTTCTGGGCTGGATCTGTCTGTCTTGGAGCAGTCATCTTCGGGGCTGGCGTTGGGGGAAGGGAGAGGAAGCGATGTCACATGTCCTCACGGTGACGAGGACATCTGTGGGCTAGTCACAGCACTCACTCAGGAGGACTGTCTCCTTTCATCCTCGCAACTCAGCGAGGCAGGTTTTTACCGTCATACCCATTTCACAGAGGGGAAAACGAGGCCCAGAGGACTCACACGCACAGCCAGGACCGGGCTGGGCTCTGCGGTGGGGATGCACATGACAGCTGGGGCCTCTCTCCCATTTCCCTCAGGCCTCCACCCCCCCCAGGCCACAGCGACCAGGGGACCAGGAATGTCCCCCCTTGGGCAGGTGAAGGGGGGAGTCCTGGGCCTTGTCTCCAGTGAGTGACCTTGGGCTTTCCTGCTGGGCTCCGGTTTTCCCGTCAGGCAAGGATTGCTTGAGGTAGCAAGGAGGAAAGAGCCTTGGGGATCCTAAAGGACACCACAGATGGCTGGGGGTGGGGGTGGGGGGCTCTGCCTCCCTGCTCACAGCTGCCTCCTGTGCCGTTCTGCTGCGCAATTCACCGTCCCAGCTCGTTTCCGCATCCGTTTTTATCCACGCCTTTGCCAGGGTGTCTGTGGCCCACCTCCCAGATTTACCCAGAGAACTCCTCCCCCCCCCCCAAGACCAGTCCTTGGTGCACAACGAGTGTTTCGTTATTGTCATCTCGTCCAGGACGCCTTCCTGAATCGCGCGGCCTCACCTAGACTTCGTCTTCCTTCCAAACCCGGCCGGCGCTTTGTCGCTGTCCAGCCCTGTGGTGCTGACCGCAGTCTGCTCCAGTGCTCGTGTGGCTTTTCCTCCCCCCTTAGACTAGGAGCGTCCATGAGGACGGGGCCTGGTTTATTTATTGCCTCACGTACTCACACCTGGCACGCAGTACGGGGCCTGCAGAAACAGGAGGCGCAGTCTGGTGGAGTTAATTGAGATGTCTTTACTTCTGCCAGGACAGGGACTTCAGGGCGAGGGCTTGCGGGCACCCGGACCTAAGGCTCCCCGGGGTCCCGGGAGGAAGGAGCTCCCCTGGTGTAGGACCGGGAGGGAGGGAGAAGTGGGGGCTTCTGGACTGGATGCCAATTCTTGACGTTTCCCACCCAGTTTTCCAAGGAGAAGTACATCTTGGATTCGTCGCCTGAGAAACTGCACAAGGAGCTGGAGGAAGAACTCAAACTCAGCAGCACGGACCTCCGCAGCCACGCCTGGTACCACGGCCGCATCCCCCGCGAGGTGAGTGGCCCCCCGAGCGGGGGCCGCGGCCCCCCCAGGCCTGGCCGGACCCCACCGGACTCTGCTCTCCCCGGCTGACCCTGCGCCGCCCGACCGTTCGCCCCGCAGGTCTCGGAGACCCTGGTGCAGCGCAACGGCGACTTCCTCATCCGAGACTCGCTCACCAGCCTGGGGGACTACGTGCTCACGTGCCGCTGGCGCAACCAGGCCTTGCACTTCAAGATCAACAAGGTGGTGGTGAAGGCGGGCGAGAGCTACACCCACATCCAGTACCTGTTCGAGCAGGAGAGCTTCGACCACGTGCCGGCCCTCGTGCGGTACCACGTGGGCAGCCGGAAGGCCGTGTCGGAGCAGAGTGGCGCCATCATCTACTGCCCCGTGAACCGCACCTTCCCGCTGCGCTACCTGGAGGCCTGCTATGGCCTGGGCCAGGGCGGCGGCAAGGCCGCCGGCCCCGCCAGCCCCTCGGGCCCCAAGGGCAGCCACATGAAGCGGCGCAGCATCACCATGACCGACGGGCTCACTGCCGACAAGGTCACCCGCAGCGATGGCTGCCCCACCAGGTAAGCAAGACCCCGATTCTACCACAGCCTCCCTATTTATCAAGGGGGGGCATCGGTCATGAGAGTGCTGGTGAGACAGGGGAGGCCTGGTCGCAGGGAACGGGGGTGAAATGATGGCCCGGGAGCCTCGGCGTGCAGGGCATGGGGGGAAGGTGGGGTGCTACTGTGACGCTACTCAGGGTTTGCAGGCACTGGGACCCAGGGGGCAGCCCAGCTCTGCTACGACCAGCTGTGCGCCCTTGGCCCTGCCACTGCTCCTCTGCCCCAACCCCGGGCTCCTTCCTACAAAGGGCCCTCACTCAGACAGCCCCCTGTGGCCCAGGGGGAACCCTGGGTGTGGCCCTGGGCAGGAGCCTGGTCTCTGCTGCCGGTGCCACCCTTCCCCATCCGCCCCACCAAAGCAGGCAGCAGAGTGGAGGGTTTCGTTGTGTGCAAACCCCCACATGGGGGGTGGAATGTTCTCAGCGACATCTGGATGAGATGCAGTGGCCTCTGGGGCTGGGTGAGACCAGCCCTGACCCCAGAAAAAGCCGCAGCAGCGAGTTATTCCTGAGCCCCCTGCCAGTGCACCTACCCTTGTGCTCAGTGCTCTCCCAGCCCTCCCCCGTCGGGTGCTGGCTCCTGTCCACACCCCCCGCTTATAGATGAGGAAATAGGCCTGGAGAGGAGAAACCACATGCCGGAGAGTGGTAAGACCAAGATACAAACCCAGGCCTGTGAATCTAAAGTCTGTGCCCCTAATTTCTACGGCTTCCCTGGCTGTTCGCGAAGAGACCAGCTGTTCTGTGCCACTAACATGTGGATAGGTCTCCTCTTCCTGGGCCCGGGCTGCACGCTGCCAGCCAAAGAACTGATGGCTGGATACCCTGCGGGCAGCAGCCACTTGGCCTGTGGTTTGGAACTGGCGATGATAATGGTGCCAGGATCCACAGGCCACGTGTGCCCAGGCGTCCAAGCACAGTGCGGGAGCCGTGTCGAGGGGCCAGATCAGCTGGCAGGACTCCTCAGCTTCCCTCCCTGCCTGCTAGCCTCCCTCCCCGGGCAGTTCTCCGCGCTGGGGGCAGGGGTCCCAGGACGGAGCGCAGCTGTGCGGGTCGTGGTCCGTGTGAGCCCTTCCTCCACTGGGCTTTAGTTTCTGTGCCTGTTCCTTGGGAGGCGGGACTTGGTAACCTCTAAGCCTTTTCTGCCCCTGAAGTTCAGCGGCTCTAGAACGGAAGCAGAGGTGGGGGTCCTCAGGCTGGCTGAGGACCCGGACCTCCGAGCTCTCTGCTCACGAAGTTGTCTGCTCTGCAGCACCTCACTGCCCCACCCCCGGGAATCCATCCGCAACTGTGCCCTCAGCATGGACCAGATCCCAGACCTCCACTCGCCCATGTCCCCCATCTCCGAGAGCCCCAGCTCCCCCGCCTACAGCACCGGTACGGCCTGCGGAGGGGATAGGGCAGGTGGGGGGGGGCGGTTCCCGGGGCAGTGACTTGTGCACGTGCTCTGGACGAGTTCTGGTAGTGTGTGTACCTATGTGTGCTTCCACCTCTTTTCTGAGAGCAAGGCCCTGCATGATTCACACTGAAAACCTGCTGGTGGGACTAGCAATGTTGACACGCAGACAGAGCCAGGGCTTGCTCATTGCGGTGATTTATTCATTCCCCATTGGGCACTGTGCATAAGGTGGTTTCCAGTGCCTTCCAGTAGTTTCCAGAACTCAGTGAAGCCAGCTGGAGGCTCACTGTGTTCCTGCACCGGGCTTCACCCCACGGCCCCCTGGCCCCGCTCCCACCAAGTGGGGGTGCATGTGGGGTGCTCCACGGGGCCCTGCATTGGCTGTGACTGAATGAGGCCCCGATTCCAAATGGCGGGCTCAGACCAAGCTAGCCCTGCTGTGCTTTTTGCATTTTGTCTTAAAGTAAATGAGTGGACTTTATGTTTTAGAGCAGTTTTAGGCTCCCAGAGAAATCAAGCAGAGGGTACAGATGCTACATTTTTTTTTTAATACCAAGAAAATTTCTGTTGTAGAAACAGGCCACTGGCTTATTTTTAAAAGAAAAAGAAAGAAAGAGTGTTCCCAACAGGCCAGCTTGCATACTGCCCATGTGATGGGCAGAGGCCATGAGACAGAGGAGCAGCCCGGGAGGGAGCTGTGCTGGGAACGTCGCTGTCCACGCAGCTCATCACAAACCCTCCCCCAAACACGGCCCTCGGCTCGGGCGTAAACGCGCACTTGCCTTCCAAGTGACACCCCTGAGTGGGAAGGCCAAAATCCCTTGCCAGAAACGATGGGTCGGACAATTTCTAAGCCATGTGGCTTCCTCAAGTCCTCAGGAGCCAGGTTTTGAGTGACAGCCCTCCCACCTGCTGGCGGGTGACCTCGGGCGGGTCAGTTCACCTCTCTGAGCCTCGGTTTCCTCATCTGTCGAAGGAGGATCGTGAAAGTACTCACTTCAGAGGATGTTGAGAAGGTTAAATGAACTAATGTGTGGAGAAGGATCTCACAGGCAATGAGAGCTCAGTCAACAACGCTTCTGATTTTCGATGATGCTTTCACGGCGGTTGACCAGTGTGTCTCCAGCATGTTGCCAGCTCCTGGCACGTGTGAACTCACTAAACCACCGTCACTCATTCACTGAGAAACAATTCCATGTGGCACAATGAACGCCAGCAAGTGCTTAGCTTCCCTGAATCGCGGGAAGCCCCTGTAGACAGTTCCATGGCTCCCCCAGGCTGCAGCAGCTCAGGGTGGGCGTGCGCAGACTCCTGGGGGCCGGCTCTGTCTGGGCATCGCTGCTCAGTTTGCTGGAGCCCTCGGGGCCTGGCCTGGGTGCAGGGAAGCAGGGACGCCATTCCTAGGGAGGATGGTTCCTTTGGGAAGGGGGTGGGGGCAACTTCACTGGGGGGTCGCCACGATAACTAGTCCTCTCCCTCTGTCTCCCTGCAGTGACCCGTGTTCATGCCGCTCCCGCAGCCACCTCAGCCACAGCGCTGCCCGCCTCCCCTGTCGCCCGCCGCTCCAGCGAACCTCAGCTGTGTCCTGGAAGTACCCCAAAGCCCCCCGGGGAGTTGGACAAGGGCCCTTATGCCAGCCCCTCCCACACCCTGTGCAAGGCCTCCCCGTCACCATCCCTCAGCAGCTACAGTGACCCGGACTCTGGCCACTACTGCCAGCTGCAGCCTCCCGTTCGCGGCAGCCGCGAGTGGGCAGCGGCTGAGGCCTCCAGCCGGCAGGCCAAGGGCTACGGCGAGAGGCTAAAGGAACTGTCAGAAAGCGGGGCTCCGGACGGGGACTGGGGCCGGGCCTTCACGCCCCCCGTGGTGGAAGCCGCCTCTTCCTTCAACCCGGCCACCTTCCAGTCCCTGCTGATCCCCAAGGATAACCGGCCACTGGAGGTGGGCCTGCTGCGCAAGGTCAAGGAGCTGCTGGCCGAGGTGGACGCCCGGACGCTGGCTTGGCATGTCACCAAGGTCGACTGCCTGGTAGGTGCTGGGTGCACGTGGGGACGGGGCAGCACCTCTGTGCCCTGGCGTTAGGACAGGGATCCGGGTGGTGAGGAGCCGGCCCCTCAGTTCCCCAAATACAGTCGGTGGGCCTGAGTTCTGGCTTAGTGGTCGTCCCTTACTTCCTGGTGCCTCTGGGCCGGTCACTTGATCTCTCTGGGCCTCCATTTTCTCCTTTCTAAAAAAGCAAACAACAACAAAACAAAACAAAACTCCACAAGACATTCTTGCTTGCTCCAGACACCAGTCTGGCGCTGGACACGGGCAGTCGTGCAACCCAGTGCCGGCTGACTGTTGGGGGCACTGTTTGAGTCTGGTGCAGATCAGGCCGGTCCCGGGACTGGGTGAGACCCAACTCCCCGCCCCCACACCCCCTGGTGGACAAACCGAGCAAAACTCATTACCTGGGCTCATACATGATGGAAGCCCAGGGTGTTGGCTTTGGATGAATCTTTGTCCGTCTGCGGCCCCGACTCTCTCTGCACCTCAGTTCCTCGCTCCGAGGCTTGGAGGGCACCGATTACTTGGCCGCGTGGGTCTCCAAGCTCGGGAAGCAAGGACAGAGAGTGCAGAGATGTGGTCCCGTGCAGAGCCCTGCGGTGTGAAGGGAGCGACCCGGGCTCGGAGACCCAGTGAGTGACACTGGACACGCCCTTTCACTCCTCGGGACTCAGGTCTACCTTCTGGAATAAGGTAGTCCCGGTCCTTAACCTCAGCTGAGTATGTAACACGTCAGACACCCCTGGACATTTTCCCACGGATCCCCCCACTTCACAGGTGAGGAAGATGGGGCTCATTCGCTCCATGTCAGAGAGTTAGCAATAGAGCTGGAATTCAAATCTGGCCTCTCAGCCAGGCCACCCCCCTAGATAAAGCTTTCTGACTCCCAGATGGCTTGGGCCAGCCAAGACAGGAAATTAATCAGCCCTCTGGGCGTCCTTGCAGGTTGCTAGGATACTGGGCGTTACCAAGGAGATGCAGACCCTAATGGGAGTCCGCTGGGGCATGGAGCTGCTCACCCTCCCCCACGGCCGGCAGCTACGACTAGACCTGCTAGAAAGGTGAGGAACATCCCGCCCCGCTACCCCCGCGCACTCTGTCCTTTTGCTTTGGCCAGTTGGCCAATCACAATCTCTCACCTGGCTCCCAGGGGCTCTGGCCACGCCCCCTATCCCACTGACCAATCGCAACTTGTCGTCATTAGCCCCGAGCAATTCTGGTTTTCTAAAGACAGTCCTTTAGGGACTCACCTTTACATCCTCTTGACCAATCACAGTCCACGAGTCTTGGCCCCGCCCATCAGCTTTCTCACCCTGGTAGCGGCCACTAATGTCATTGATCCTTTACAACTTCCCAGTTCGGTCTCTGCTCTCTACCCACTGGGCGCCCAGCCACAGGCAGTGGCAGGAGCCCCCCCCGCCACCCGGGGTCCTTGGTCCGCCCCCCTCACCTGGCCTCTCCGGCAGGTTCCACACCATGTCCATCATGCTGGCTGTGGACATCCTGGGCTGCACCGGCTCTGCGGAGGAGCGGGCAGCGCTTCTGCACAAAACCATCCAGCTGGCGGCTGAGCTTCGGGGGACCATGGGCAACATGTTCAGCTTCGCCGCGGTCATGGGCGCCCTGGATATGGCCCAGGTACGGAGGGGCCGGCGCAGAGGGGGTTCAGGTAGACTGCCTTAAAGGGCCCTGGGGTGTGGAAGAGGTGAGTTCTCTAGGGGCTGACCTGTTCCAAAACCAAGTCTTCTCTCTCCTCTGGGCCTCAGTTTCCCCACTGTGAAGTGAGTGAGGTGCATTATAGGAGTCTAAAGAATAAATACAAGACAACTCTCCCTGAGTGAGCACTTGCTGTATGTTGGGGTGCTAGTGCTGCACTAAGTACTTCACAAGTGCCGACTCCCCCACACATCTCACCAGGTGAAGGTCTTTATTGTCCCCATTTTGCTTACGGAGAAGTTGAGGCAGAGCAGGGATTGCCTAAGGCCACACAGTGAGAGGCTGAAAAAGCTGGGGTTTGAACCAGGTCCATCTCATTTCAGAGCCCGAACCTCATCACACCACACTTCCTCTCCTGTGCCTACTAAATAGTACCCGCAGGGTCCTCAAGGCAAGTGGTTCAGCTCCCAGCTCTGCCATCTGTGGAATGGCCTTGGGCAAGTCATTCCCTCCTCTGAGCCTTCGTTCCCTCATCTGTAAAATGGGTTGTTGCAAGGGCTCCCTGAGGATCTGTGAGAGGAAGTCAGTTGGCACGGCCCCGGTGCCTGAGCAGTGGCACCACATCTGGGCGTGCACGCAGCAGGGTGGCCTGTGGCCCCTCGCAGGCCCCTTCCCTGGCTGGTTGCTCACAACCGGTCTCCCCAGATTGCCCGGCTGGAGCAGACGTGGATGACCCTGCGGCAGCGACACACGGAGGGCGCCATCCTCTACGAGAAGAAGCTCAAGCCGTTTCTCAAGAGCCTGAACGAGGGCAAAGGTACCTCCCCCACGTTGCTGTGTGACCTTGTGCAGGTTTCAGCCCTCTCTGGGCTAGCAGAGACTTTCCCTGTGCAGCCAATGGGGAGAGCTCGGCTGAGCTCTGTACAAACTCTTCTTGCACTCGCTCTGCACCTGGCAACTGTGTGTGCTGGCCAGGTTCAGCCCCTGGGGCAGTGGATGTAGTTGGAGGAATCTAAAAGGAGAGGTCTCTCCGGGAGTTAGGAGCCCTGGGGACTGTCTGGGACCTCGGGCAGGCCACACCCTGCCCCTCCTGCATCTCAGTTTCTGGGAGCTCTGTGGGAAGTGGAGCCCTCGGGGTCTCTAAGAGCCTGCTGTCTCCCTCCCTGCAGAAGGCCCGCCGCTGAGCAACACCACGTTCCCGCACGTACTGCCACTCATCACGCTGCTGGAGTGTGACTCGGCCCCCGCGGAGGGCCCTGAGCCCTGGGGCAGCACGGAGCACGGCGTGGAGGTGGTGCTGGCCCACCTGGAGGCCGCCCGCATGGTGGCACACCACGGAGGCCTGTACCACACCAACGCCGAGGTCAAGATGCAGGGTGAGTCACGGGCCTTCCGCTTGCTCTCCCCTTCCCTCCAAATGCCCATTCCCATCTCTCTACCCCTCTTTCCTGCCCTGTCTCCCTGCCTCATGTTTCTCGGCCCTTTTCTTCCTCACTCACCAGTTCAACAAGCAGTTGTTAGTGGCAGGCACCAGGTGGACACACACGATTCAAAGAGCATCGTAGCTGTGTGTTTTAGCTTCTCCGAGCCTCAGTTTTCTCATCTGTGACGTGGGCGTCCTCACAGGCGGACTTCGCAAGGCTGTTTGCAAAGCGCCCGGCCTGGCGCCCCGGGGCTGACACAGACCTGCCCTGGCCTCCAGGGCGCTCAGTCTAGTCGAGAGGCAGAGCCTTCCTGTGCAGGGAGCAGAGAGAAAGTCGCTTCAGAGAAGCCATATTTTTTTTTCTGCTTTAGGCATTATTTAAGTCATAAAAGTTCAATGTAAACAAATTGGAAATTAAAGCTGAGTGAAAACAAGGTAAAAAAAAAAATCAAACCTGGCTGGTGTAGCTCAGTGGATTGAGCGCAGGCCTGTGACCCAAAGCATTGCTGGTTTTTGATTCCCAGTCAGGGCACATGCCTGGGTTGCGGGCCAGGTCCCCAGTAGGGGGCCACATGAGAGGCAACCACACATTGATGTTTCTCTCCCTCTCTTTCTCCCTCCCTTCCCCATCTCTCTACAATAAATAAATACAATCTTAAAAAAAAAATCACCCAGCCCTGGCTGGTGCGGCTCAGTGGATTGAATGCTAGTCTGTGAACCAAACAGTTGCTGGTTCGATTCCCAGTCAGGGCACATGCCTGAGTTGTGGGCCAGGTCCCCAGTTGAGGACATGCAAGAGGTAATCACACACTGATGTTTCTCTCCCTCTCTTTTTACCTCCCTTCCCCTCTCTCTAAAAATAAATAAATAAAATCTTTAAAAAATTTTTTTAAAAATCCCCCACAGTTACCCAGAAGTACCTGCTGCGAGCATTCTGATGTATGTCTTTCCTGACTTTTTTCTTCTTCAGAAAGAAAAAAAACATTTTTTTATTCACTTACAAAATGTGTATGTTTCTTAGGGAAGATTTTAGAACTTCCAGAAAAATACAAAAGAAAAAAGAAAAAAATTACCTAAGCCATCCTTCCAATTAACATCAATATTGTATCTTCTAGTCATTTTTAAATTAGATGTGGCAAATAGCAGGGCAAAGACGAGGAACTAACATGTGTGGCTGTATTTATCAGTAAACCTTGCTGAATCTCTGGCAGATCTGGGGGCGGTGTCCCCGAGTGGGGCCCAGAGGGGTGTGGTGGCTCTGGCGAGAGCCCCAGCCTCCCCAGCTGGACGGTGGCCCCCTAACCCCTGTGCCCCTCCCTGCAGGGTTCCAGGCCCGGCCCGAGCTCCTGGAGGTGTTCAGCACTGAGTTCCAGATGCGCCTGCTCTGGGGCAGCCAGGGCGCCAGCAGCAGCCAGGCCCGGCGCTACGAGAAGTTTGACAAGGTCCTCACCGCCCTGTCCCACAAACTGGAGCCTGCCGTCCGCTCCAGTGAGCTGTGACCCCCCCATGGACCCTTCCCCTCTGCAGCTGCGGGCAGCATCGGGGACAGAGGGGCACGGACCTTTCCCCAGAGCACCCCAGGGACACTGTGATCGGCCCAAGAATGTTCTGGGCTCAACGCCAGGATCTCCCTCGCGCCTCCAGGGCTCTGCATGGACCCTGGCCTCCGTCCCACCGGCTACACGCTCACCAAGCCTCCCTTCAGGAAGAACCGGAACCCCTGGTCCTCCCTCCGGCTTCTGCTCCCCCCACTTCCTGCTGAGGTGCCCTGTGTTGGAGCTGTGGGAGGCTCCTCACGCCTCCTCACTCTCTCCAGGCATCTGCTCCCCACCAACGTCAAGGCCTCCATCTGGCTGTAAATAAGTCTTTCTGTTCTGTAAATAGATGTACAGAAGCCATGGTCTTTCTTTCATATAATAAACTTTTATGAATCTTTCTTCTGTCTCTCAGGGGTCTTGGGATGGAAGAAGGCAGCTTTTCTTAGGTGAAAGAGGAAAGAATTCATTCAATAGATACCCATATTTTGCCGTGTATAATGTACTCCCATATATAATGCCCACCCATGTTTTTGTGCGCATTATACTCGGGGTTATTGTACCCACGTATAATGAGCATCCTTATTTTTCCCTCAAAAATTTGGGCAAGCCCTGGCTGATGTGGCTCTGGATTGAGCGCTGGCTGGTGAACCAAAGGGTCACTGGTTCGATTCCCAGTCAGGGCACATGCCTGGGGTATGGGCCAGGTCTCCAGTTGGGCACACACGAGAGGCAACCACATATTGATGTTTCTCTCCCATTCTTTCTCTCTCCCTTCCCCTCTTCTCTAAACATAAATAAAATCTTTAAAAATTTTTGGTCAAAAAAGTGCACATTATACATGGCAAAATATGGTATTTATTTAGCACCTGGGACATTCCAGATCATACTGGGAGCTAGAGTTACTGCCAATACTAAACACCTGTCCTGGAGGAGCTTACAGACAGTGGGGGAGATAAACAGCCAGTTCCCACCAGTGGGAGAAATGCTGACCTGCCCCCTTCTGACCCCATTCCCTGCCCCTGCGAAGCCACAGCAAAGGTTCCCACAAATGCACGACCAAGGATCCCAGGTGTTTGGGGTGGAAGGGCTTTTTGAAATCTGGGGTTCTACCTCCCGTCTGGAAACCGTGAGAACCGTGACCTGGTTCGGGGCAGCAGAATGCGGAAACCTGGAGCCCAGGCGTCCGGACCTGGAGTCTTCCTCTCTCCTCAGTAGTCGGAACTAATTTCTTTTCAGGCTTTGAAACGTGGCCCCAGAATTCGTGCAAGTGTGTTGAGTGGGGCAGGAGATCTTCGAAAAGGGATGTGAACACAGTTGTTTTTTTTTAAGATTTTATTTATTTTTAGAGAGGGAAGGGAGGGAGAGAGAGAGAGAGAGAAACATCAATGTGGGGTTTCTGGGGGTCATGGCCTGCAACCCAGGCATGTACCCTGACTGGGAATCGAGCCTGGGACATTTTGATTCGCAGCCCGCGCTCAATCCACTGAGCTACGCCAGCCAGGGTGAACACAGTTGTTTTGATTTCATAGGTGGGGGAGGTAGGCAATGCGAACCAACGACCAACACCAGGGCAAGCCAGGCTAGAAGTCCGGGGAGCCTGTTCACTGAATTCAGAACGTCTGGGTTTCTCTCCCTTTTAAATCCTCTGTGAGACGCTGGGTAACATAGTGCGATAGATCTTTGGTGGCAGTCAGACTTGCGTTCAGTTCTATTGTTTACTAGCTGAGTAACCTTGGATATGAGTGAGGCTTAACCCCTGGGGTTCCAATTTCCACCTCAGCAAAATGGGACATTAACAGAATCAGTCTCCTAGGGTTGCGTCACAGCATTTAGTGCACAGTAGTGCAAAAGGAACCAGTTTCACACATATGTATGTATGTCTGTCTCATATGTAATGGGTTGTCAACGATCATTTATTGATTATTTTGAGCCAAAACATTTTTATGTGCTTGTATTTCATTGGAATGCCACCATTTCTCTTTATGACAGATGCTGTTATCATGTAAGATTTGTAAGGCACCTAACGCTAATGGCGCACAGTAGGTGCTTGAAAGCTATTAGTAAGAGTTCTTAAAGAACAAAAAACATGAAAAAGGAGCTTTGCAAGGTGTGAAGGTGCCGCACAAGTTTTCACTACAATCGTTGTGGTAATAATAATTCTTTTTTTTTTTTGAGCTACTATGATGGTACCCTAGTTACTGTGGCCATGGAAACGCGGCCCGCCGTCCCGGGTTGGACAGGTCGCGGGCTCCCCCTGGAGGCTACCTTCCGGACCTGCAGCGGGACGACTGGGCGGGCCTTCGAGAGGGGCGAGAGGGGAGCCGGGAGCTGTAGGCCCAGGGAGGTGGCTGCCGCGGAGCGATGCACGCCGGGAGCTGTAGTTCTCAGGGGGCGGTGGGCCGCCCCAGACCCAGCTCGTCCGTCTCCTGGATGGCGGCTGAGACGCGTGGATGCCGGCCCTGGGGCTCGCTCCTCCTCGGGCTGCTCGGGCTGGTCTCGGCCGCGGCCGCCGCCTGGGACCTGACTTCACTGCGCTGCAACTTCGGCACCTTCTGCGAATGTGACTTCCAGCCCGACTTCCAGGGTGAGGAGCGAAAGGGAGGGGAGACCCGAGAGCCCACGGACTCCGGCGTTGCGCCGGGACCGGACCTGGAGGGTAGAACCGAAGGGCGGAACCCGCAGGCTTCCGGGCGGCCACGGCCGGAAGTGGGCCTGGCGCCGAGGGACATTTGACCGGCCGGGACGCGGGGCGAGGGTTTGGGGATGCCCGTTTGGGAGACAGGCCTTTGACAGCGGGGCCCTTGGGGAGGTTTAGGTCTCCGCAGTGGAAGAGGCGTCAGGAGAGAAGCCTGCTTTGGGGATGGACAGAGGGTTCTGGGGCAGACCCTGTTGACATTTCGCACCCACTTAGGGCTGAGCGCAATTCAGAAGGAGGCCTGGTGGGGGCGCTGCCGAATCAGGCCTGAGGGTGGCTTCTGCTGCCGGAGACTCCAAGGGCCCCCCGCTTGCTTCCCGCAGACATCTTGTGAAAACGTCCCAGACCAGCAGGGATCCCTAGACCAGATTCCAGATATTACTTCCCCCATGAACCTCTTCTGTGGCAGAGGCGTGTCCTCAGCGCTGACACTGTCCTTCTTGCGGCCCTAGGTCTGGAGTGTGACCTGGCCCAGCACCTGGCAGGCCAGCACTTGGCCAAGGCGCTGGTGGTGAAGGCACTGAAGGCCTTCGTGCGGGACCCGGCCCCCACTAAGCCGCTGGTCCTCTCCCTGCACGGCTGGACGGGCACTGGCAAGTCCTATGTCAGCTCCCTGCTGGCACACTACCTCTTCCGGGGCGGCCTCCGCAGCCCCTACGTGCACCACTTCTCCCCCGTCCTCCACTTCCCCCATCCCAGCCACTTGGAGCGCTACAAGGTAGGCTGGTCGCATCTGGCATCATTCTGCATCACGGGGGGGCCGTGCCCTAGGGAGTGTGAGTCCTAAGCCCAGAGAGGGGGGTTCACTTGCTCCAGGCCACACAGCCAGGTGGAGCCAGCCTTCAGGACGCACCTGGAGCAGAGCTTGGGATGTGGCGCCATTCTGCCTGGCGGCCGGGAGTTGGTTCTCACTTTCACTCCTGGGTGGTGGGGGAGCGAGACGGTGCCTGCCGCCAGGTTTGTTGTGGAAGATGTGGGATTGTGTAATCACAGGCCCTAATTATTGAGCGCTTAACCTTTGCCAGACGGTCTGCCCTGCCTTCTCTCTGTTAGCCCCAACTTGAGGCTCAGTAAGTACTTAGTAAATACTAGCTTTCACTACTACTACTGCTACTACTACTACTAGTATCGTAGTTATTGATGACAAGGTACGTCCCAGGCTGATCTGTTTCACCTGTCAAAACGGTGCCTGAGGAGGTTCAGGAGGGCAGGAAGGAGCCTTCCCCCTTTTGTGGGAAGCAGCAGGTGTCAGGAAGGAGTCCTGCAGGCGGGTGTGTCCCGCTGACTTGACGTTTGAAGGACTAGTCTCTGCCCCTCCCAGGGCCCCGGTTTTGCCACCAGTCCCATGAAGGGGTCAGTGCTCTCTGTGAGGCCCCGTCTTCCTGGGAGGGGCTTAGCTCTCGCCTCGGGAAGCAGTCGGGCAGGGAGAGAAGCTGCAGCCCCCGCAGACGCCCGCCGCTCTCCCGCAGAAGGACCTGAAGAGCTGGGTGCAGGGGAACCTCACCGTGTGCGGCCGCTCTCTCTTCCTCTTCGATGAGATGGACAAGCTGTCCCCGGGCCTGATGGAGGTCCTGCGACCTTTCCTGGGCTCCTCCTGGGTTGTGTACGGGACCAACTATCGGAAAGCCATCTTCATCTTCATCAGGTGGGGTGCCGCCGGGCAGCGGGCACAGTGATGGGGGCACTTAGGGGTCTCCGCTGTCCAGTCTTGGCCTGGCGCCCCACAGCCGCGTCCCACCCCCCGGGGCCCAGTCAGGCTGTCCCAAAGCCCTTCACCCTCTCGACAGTGACACTGCCATTCAAGGTGGTTGACTTCCCTTTGATAATCTCAAAGCCTATTCTGGGCTCAGTCTTTTTGGTCCTCACTGTGTCTTTGTGGACGCCCTGCTGGGGCAGGAACTCCTGTCCTGTGGACACAACAGGAACTCCCTCTGTTGTGTCCAGGAGGACACAGGCCTGGGAGAAACAGAACTAGGGCTCCAGTGCCACCACTAAGGGTCCTCGCCGTGCTTCCTCCAGCCAATGACTTCACCTCTCTGAGCCCCCATCTGCTCTCTGAGCAACAGGGCTGAACGAAACCCCTGTTCTCCCGGAGGCTGGGCGAGGGGAAGTCAGTGGAGGGACACGGACGTGTTCTGTAAAGTGCACAGCACCTGTAGGTGAACCTCCAGGGGTCACGGGTGTGGACACAGGCTCTGGAGAGGGGAAGTGCTTCTGCTGGCGTGTTTTCGGCGGGTTGGCTCCTGCCGGCACTGAGCTGGACCCCCAGGCTCGGGCTGTGTTAGGTGGCGTGTGGGAAGCAGGGCCAACTCCTGCCCCTCACTGCCTGAGTCTTGGCCCGGGTCCCTCCCCATGGTTTTAGCAACACCGGTGGCGAGCAGATCAACCAGGTGGTACTGGAGGCATGGCGCAGCCGCCGGGAGCGGGAGGACATCCGCCTGCAGGAGCTGGAGCCAGCCGTCTCCCGGGCTGTGCTGGACAACCCGCACCGTGAGTTCGGCTCAGGCCCCCCCACCCCCCCCAGGTGGCTTCAGCAGGCTGGGCCTCACATCCAGACCCGTGGGGCCGGAGTCGGATGCTCTGCCCGTTGACCCACCACTTCCCAGGCCGGGCTCTGGGGCTCCTGGCTGTCGCACGGCCTCCCTGAGCCCAGAAGGGGGCTGAGAGTCGAGAGCCTACACTGGCCTCCCGGGGACAGCAGCCCCGCTTCTGGGAAGCACAGCTCCTTTCCCCGCCATCCCTTTCTGCAGATGGCTTCTGGCGCTCGGGCATCATGGAAGAGCATCTCCTGGATGCCCTGGTGCCCTTCCTGCCGCTCCAGAGGCACCACGTGCGGCACTGCGTGCTCAACGAGCTGGAGCAGTTGGGCCTGGAGCCCAGGGAAGAGGCGGTCCAGGCCGTGCTGGACAGCACCACCTTCTTTCCTGAGGACGAGCAGCTCTTCTCCTCCACCGGCTGCAAGACTGTGGCTTCCCGGATTGCCTTCTTCCTCTGACTCCGCAGGCGGCGTGCTTGCCCTTCTCCACCTGGCCGGGCCACGCAGGGACGCCCCCCCGGGCGCCTCTGCCAGAGGGACCCTGGTCCTGGGCCTCCCGGACAGTGGGGCCCAGAGCACAAAGGAAAGATGAGAAGGGTCGGCCAGGCCAAGATGGAGGCCCAGGGAGGGCCCTGGCCTCTTAACTGGTCTGAGGACATCTTGGCCTTCGCTTCCTTCCCCAGGGGAGAAGTGCTGGTCACCCCAGCACCTCCACGAGCCTTGACCTTGCCCTCCAGCCTGAGCCTCCTTAAAATGTGAATTGTAACTCAGGGACTGTGGCTCCTGGCGGCTCCCTCCCTCCCCAGCCTTTACCTTGGACCGACCATGCCCGCCACCGCACCCCACCCCCCACGTCCCGGGATGGTAAAGCCAGGCTGAGACTTCTCAGTCTCCGAGAATGGAGGGGCCCAAGCTGCCACTTGAGCCTAGTTTTTAACGTTTTTAATTTTGTAAAAGAAGAGAACAAATAAACTTAGCCGTGGGACCAGAGTGATGTCGGTTGAGGTTTCTCACCGCTGAGTGCGGATGCGGTAGAATATTCCCCGTCTCCAGCAAGCAGCGGGGGGCTTGGTGGCCCCTTCAGAGAACAGTGGAGCTGTCAGGGCCGGGGCTGTGCTGGGTTTTGCTGGGGTTCTGGCTCAGGTCCTGGGTGACTTCGGACTTGCTGGAACCTAGGCTGGAGCCCTGGTTCCAGCTCTGGGGAGCCTTGGTCTTGCTGGGGTTCTGGCTCAGGTCCTGGGTGGCCTCAGTGTTGCCGGGGCTACCACTTGGGTCATAGAAAGTCTTGGTCTTGCTGGAACTTCGAATCAGTCCCCAGCTCCGGCCCCGGGCAGCCTCCGCCTTGCTGGGTTCTGAGCTCTGGCCGTGAGCAACCTTGGTCTTTCTGAGCCTCTGCCTTGGGCCTCTGGCGGCCTTGGTCTTTCTGGGCCTCTGCCCCGGGCCCTGGGCGGCCTTGGTCTTGCTGGGCCTCTGCCCTGGGCCCTGGGTGGCCTCGGTCTTGCCGGGCTTTTGCCCTGGGCCCTGGGCGGCCTCGGTCTTGATGAGCCTGTGACTCTGGCCCTGCGTGGCCCCTCTCTTGCTGGATCTCCAGCTCTGGTCCTGGGCGGCCTTAGTCTTCCTGGGGCGGTAGCTCGGGCCTATGGCCTCCCTGTGGGTACTCACGTCTGCGGGCTGAGTCTTCAGCACGGAGGAATCCGAGAATGTCGCAGTGGACGTCGTGGTACTCCTGTACTCCAGACAGGTGGTGGACGTCTCTATCTCCGAGGTCGGCAGGGTCCTGACTGCGAAGGGTGTGCCCAGCGCACCCATCAGGCCCCTCCCCCTGGGCGGCCCCAGGAAGCCCGCACCCCAGAGGCCTTGAATGGCTGGCCGAGGGGAAGGCCTGCTAGAGCCCTGCAGCCCAGCAGCCCACCTGCCCTCAGCCACGTGAGCCCTGTCGTCCTGGCCTCCCCGGCACCGGCCACCCCTGCCCTCCGAACCCAGCCACAGCCAACAGCCTGCACTCCGCCCGGCTCCGCCCTCCCCGCACTCGGCTAACCCTGCTCCTCCCTCAGGCCCTGACGCCCTCTCTGACCCCAGCGGGGGGCCGCACGCACCCGCAGCTGTCCAGCGTGCGTCTACACTGTCCTGGTTGTCTCTTTACCTGCGTGCCTTTCCCCATCTGGACCAAAGCTCCCTGCAGCAGGGACGAGCTGTTCCTGCCCGTAACCCGTGTGTGGCAGAGCCCAGCCCGGGGCTCGATGGCTGGCTGACCGGCACTGAGGGAAGGACAGGGCCAGCCGCCGCTACTTTTGCCCCTACCCCGGACCGCTCACACCTGTCCCCGGGACTCTGCTGGGGGCAGCATTCCTGGGGGTTTGGCTTTTGTCCCTTCCATGCTCGTGCCTGGAAGAATTGGGGGTAAAAGCCCCTTGGACATGCACCGGGTTTGTGGGCTTATTTCAGGGAAGGGCAAGGGGGCAGACAGGCCTGCGGGGGCAGTGAGGGGCTGTCACGAGAGCCGGTCCAGGCTTCCCCTGGGCATCACCTCCCTGGGGGCTCAGCACGCCCCCTGCGGACGTGGGATTATACTCCTGCTTTAGAGTCACACGGAGCCCACACTCACACCCAGGCCAGGGAGTCTCTGACCCCGGACCTTTGCCCACTCTGCTGCTCTGGCTCACGGGCCTGGCAGGAGCATGGGGGACTTACAGCCCAAGGTGGAGTCCGAAGAGGTCTGGTCGGGGTAGCTGTCGGACAGGGACCTTGCCTTGCTAGGAGCGGGCTCCGGCTTCTCCTAGGGCGAGAGACGGGCTGGGCAGTGAGGCTGCAGGGAGCCCGGGGCCAGTGGCCGTAGCTCTGGAAGGCCAGCAGGCGTTGGGACCTTCAGCGACTGGTCCCCTTGAGCTTAGAGCTTCTCAGGGCTCCTAGAGTGGGGCTGTGGTGGGGGCAAGGGGGCAGGGAGAGGCTGGGACTGGACAGGATGGGGAGTGGCCAGCCCAGACAGGCATGCTGCTGTGAGCAAGGCAGTGTCCGAGAGGCTGCATGGGCCTCAGCGTCCCCATCTGCAAGATGCAAATTTGTTCAAGTCTGGATAGGCTTCTGTAAACCGTAAAGTGCGGTACCCTGGGGAATGGCCGGTGGGGAGCAGAGGAGCTTCTCCATGCTTCACATGTCTCGTCCCGGTTCATCCTCCCCACACGTCTGGAAGGAAACTCCCGCTACTACCGTTCTCGGACCAGGGAGCCAAGGCTGTGAGCGCCTAAGCAGCCTGCCCAGGGCACTCAGCTAAGGAGAAGCTGGGCTTCAATCCGGGTCTGCGGGACTCCAACAGCCAGGCTGTCGGCCGCTGGTCTCCTCTGGCCTGTCCACACCCGCGGCCCCAGGGGGAGCGGGCAGAGGAGCGCAGCGCTGGCAGCACTAATGCGCAGGCGCCAGCCCAGCCCCTCCCCGAGGGAGGGGCTCACGATGACTTCAGGGGGCACACAGACCGAAGTGTGTGTGTTTTGTATTCTTGTGTGAGCTAGAAAAACGTGAAATTAGCCTTTTCCATTTATGGCCAGGGGTTCTGGGAGCCCGTTCCCTTTGATCGTGTAAAGTGTCCGCGGCACACTGGTTTACATACACGCTGTCCCCAGCCGCGGCGTGGGGAGCGAACTGCGGGGTACTCGCAGGAGAGAATTCTCCACGGCAGTGAGAAGAGCGTGTCACAGACGCTGTCTAACGCAGGGAGCCGAGACCGGGGTGGCCGTGGGGGGGCACTCGGACTGTCCCCTGAAGGACACTCTCGCCTTTGGTGTCGGGTGGCATGGGGCGGGCTGAGGGAGGGTCCTCGAAGGGGGTGGGGGTGGGGCTTCTGGGGAGGGTTCCTTCTGGATGTGGGTAATGATGCCATGGGTGTATTCAGTTTGTGAAAGTTCATCCGACACTTCATTGATGATTTCCGGACTTTTCTATGTTACACTCAATACAAAGTTTCCAGACATGGATTTCATAATGAAGAAAACTCTGGCACAAGCAGCCAGGACACACAGCAGCATTTGTGAGGGTGCGTGTGGGCAAGGTGTGAGAAGGCTTCGCTGGGAGAGGCCTCGTCCCCAGGGGCCCTCCCTCAGGGGGACCCCTTACTGGTTCCATCCGACCTCACAGCACGAGGTCCCCAGCCCACGCCACCCAGCTGAGCGGTGGCAGAGCCAGCCCCCAGCCAGCCCCCAGCCAGCCCCCAGCCAGCCCCCAGCCAGCCTGCATCCCCCAGCCCTGGCTCGGGGTGCATCCCCCACCGGGTGGACCTCAAGGGCTCTAGCGTGCGGCCCACTCACCTCCTCCTTGGGGCCCTCGGCCTCCTCCTCCTTCGGGCGTCCGGGCTTGGCCTTCAGGGCCCGGGGAGTGAGGCCCGGCTCCTCGGAGGGCTCCTGCGGAGGCTGCTGCTGCAAAAGCCGCTCCTGCTTCCACGAGACCTGCAGGGCCCGGGCCTTCTCGCGCTCCAGTTCCCGCCTCCTGAGCTGCCTGCCCAGAGCACGGGGTGAGTCTCCCCGATCCGCCCCACCACCCCCGGGACTGGACAGCAGCCCGAGGGGGCAGCCGGGGCCAGAGGGGCCCCGAGCCCCAGTCACCTCCACTCCTGCTCGAGGGACTCACCCCAGGATGCTGTCACAGACGCTGTCCTGCATCCTGCTTTCCGCCGCCCGGCTCAGCTGCAGCCTGGCCAGCTGGGCCACCTGGGTGCGGAGCACCTCCTCCGTGGACATGCCCGAGAAGAGGTCAGTGAGCAGCGGGAGCAGCTGCCAGGACAGGGGTGACCAGAGTGAGGTGTGGGCCGGGGCAGGGGCCACCAGGGGAGGGGGCTTCCTGGCCCTCGCAGAGTCCCTTTACAGGGCTGAAGAAGGCAGAGTTTATACATTGTTGCTTTTATTTTTTTATTATTTACTTATAGAGCGAGGGGAAGGGAGAGAGAAAGGAGGAGAGAAACATCCGCGTGCGAGAGAGACATCGCTCGGTTGCCTCTCGGCGCCCCCAGCTGGGGACCCGGCCCAGAGCCCAGGCGTGTGCCCTGACTGGGAATCAAACTGGCCACCTTTCGGCTCCCAGGCTGGCACTCAATCCACTGAGCCACACCGGTGAGAGCAAATTGTTGTTTTTAAAGGGCTGGACCTTTTTGCCCCTGAACTATGAGGAGACCATGAGAAAGGAGCTATTCAGAGAGGGGACCCTGGTGGGCGTGACTCCAGCCACGGGCTCCGAAGCCAGCCAGGTCAGAGGCTAACCTTTAAGCGGCGTGACCTGGGCCTGGGGAACTGGCTTCTCCGAGCCCTGCCTTCTTGGCCGGTAAATTGGGAAGTGATAGCGTTGCCTGCCTCGTGGGGCGCTGGAGTGAGCCAGACAGAGTGACCCAAGCTGAAGGGATCAGGACAGTGCCTGGCACACTGTAAATGCTCTGGCGTTAGCAGCTCTTATGAGTTGCTAGGGAACCAAATTTCTTTAAGGGACAGGGAGCATCTTGAGAAGGCCAGGGGTATAGACTCCAGAGTCCGCCCTCCCGGCCCCCAGCAGGAACCCACCTTCGGCTGCTTAGGGTCAAGGAGCAGGGCAGTGACAACATCCTGGCGGGCCCCAGAAACATTGTGCGTGAGCAGCCGGATCCTGGCTCGGTACAGGTAGTACGGAGCCCTCTGGGGGCTGTGCTGGATGGCCATGGAGAAGCGGTTTTCTGCCTTCTGGAACTGCCTGCGAGAGAGTGGGCCACAGGCTGTAGTGAGCTAGGCCACCTGGGGGGGTGGGGAATCGCAGCTTCTGGGCTCCACTGGGGAGTCTGGGGAAAACCGGGCTGGTCTCTGCTCCCTGCCACCATGCCGCTGTGCTCTGCTTCTTCCAGCTACGCTTTTGATGGATGCGGCACTCAAATGCTAATATAAAACCCCAATGTAAGTGCACATTTTTATGATCTTGGATTAGGGAATGACTTTCTGAAAATGTCATACATGTAGCAGCTAAAAATTAAAAAAATAATTGGAGCCCTCACTAGTGTGGCTCAGTGGATTGAGTGCCGGCCTGTGAACCAAAGGGTCACCAGTTCAATTCCCAGTCAGGGCACATGTCTGGATTGTGGGCCAGGTCCTCAGTAGGGGGTGCGCAAGAGGCAACCACACATTGATATTTCTCTCCCTCTCTTTCTTTCTCCCTTCCCCTCCCTCTTTCTAAAACTAAATACATAAAATCTTAAATAAATAAATAAAAGAAAAATAGTCCTGGCCCTGGCCTGGAAGCTCAGTTGGTCAGAGCATCATCCCAACACACGAAAGTCATGGGTCCAATCCCCAGTGATGGCACGTACGAGAATCAACCAATGAATGCGTAAGTGAGTGGAACAATGAGTTAATGTTTCTTTCTCTCTCTCCCTCCTTTCCTCTCGCTCTGTAAAAATCAATTTAAAAATGAAAATAAAAATAAAGAAAAATAGCCTTAATAGCCCCCACTGTTGAGATTTGGGGAAACCAAGACTCTTTTTTTCCTGGGAGAAATTTATACTGGTTCACTGTTTTTGGAGAACATTTGACTATTATATACAATGTTAAATTTCAACACTCTTTTTAAAATGTTTTTATTTATTTATTAATATATTTTATTGATTATGCTATTACAGTTGTCCCATTTCCCCCTCTTCATTCCCCTCCACCCTGCACACCCTCTCCCACCCACGTTCCCCCCTTTAGTTCATGTCCATGTGTCATAATTATAAGTTATTTAGTCTCTACATTTCCCATACTATTCTTGCCCCCCCGGTCTATTTTCTACCTACCATCTATGCTACTTATTCTCTGTACCTTTCCCCCCTCTCTCCTCCTCCCACTCCCCTGTTGCTAACCCTCCATGTGATCTCTGTTTCTGTGGTTCTGTTCCTGTTCTAGTTGTTTGCTTAGTTTGTTTTTGTTTTTGTTTTAGGTATGGTTGTTAATAATTATGAGTTTGCTGTCATTTTACTGTACATGTTTTTTATCTTCCTTTTCTTAGATAAGTCCCTTTAACATTTCATATAATAAGGGCTTGGTGATGATGAACTCCTTTAACTTGACCTTATCTGAGAAGCACTTTATCTGCCCTTCCATTCTAAATAAAAGCTTTGCTGGATAGAGCAATCTTGGATGTAGGTCCTTGCCTTTCATGACTGTAAATACTTCTTTCCAGCCCCTTCTTGCCTGCGAGGTCTCTTGAGAAATCAGCTGACAGTCTTATAGGAACTCCTTTGTAGGTAACTGTCTCCTTTTCTCTTGCTGCTTTTAAGATTCTCTCCTTATCTTTCATCTTGGCTAATGTAATTAAGATGTGCCTTGGTGTGTTCCTACTTGGGTCCTACTTCTTTGGGACTCTCTGAGCTTCCTGGACTTCCTGGAAGTCTATTTCCTTTGCCAGATTGGGGAAGTCCTCCTTTATTATTTCAAATAACTTTTCCACTTGTTGCTCTTCCTCTTCTCCTTCTGGTACCCCTATAATTCGGATGTTGGAACGTTTAAAGATGTCCTGGAGGTTCCTAAGCCTCTCCTCATTTTTTTGATTTCTTGTTTCTTCATTCTTTTCTTTGTTTCCTTCTTCCTTCTGGTCCACTCCATTGATTTGAGTTCCAGTTTCCTTTCCATCACTGTTGGTTCCCTGTACATTTTCCTTTATTTCATTTAGGGTAGACTTCATTTTTTCATCTAATTTGCGACCAAATTCAACTAATTCTGTGAGCATCCTGATTACCAGTGTTTTGAACTGTGCATCTGATAGGTTGTCTATCTCTTGGTCGCTTAGTTGTATTTTTTCTGGACCTTTCATCTGTTCTTCCATTTGGACCATTTTTTTTGTCTTGTCGCGCTTGTTACGTTGAGGGGGTGGAGCCTTAGGTGTTCACCAGAGCCTTAGCAACCCCAGTCGCTAGATTGTGACGTTGTATGTGGGGGCGGGGTCCGAGAGGGAACAATGGCGCTTGCTCTGCTCCCTGTCGGATTTCAGTCCCTTCCGCCGCTCTCCCCAAGCAAACTGGGCCCTTCTGGTGCTGGTTCCTGGGTGGATGGGCCTGTGCACGTTCTAGGACCCCGTGGGTCTCTCCAACGAACTCTCCTGTGAGGCTGGGAGTCTCTCCCGGCACCGCAACCTCCACAGGTGTTCTCAATCAGTGTTTTGAGACTTTATTTCCCTGTGCTGGAGCCCTGGGTTGTGTGGTCTGTCTCACTCCCCAGTTTCGCCTCATTTATCTGCGCTCGAATGTGGGACCGCCTTGTCCACCAGCCGCCTGGTGTGCCGCGCCCCTCCACAACCCGCCACCTCACTGGATCCACCAGCTGCTGCCTTGCCTGCCCAGGGTCCGCCAGCCACCGTTTTGCTGCGACCCCTCTCTGCCCGGTTGCCTGACTCCGCCCCTCCTACTGGTCTGGATGAATGTTTCTTCTTTAACTCCTTAGTTGTTGAACTTCCATACAGTTCAGTTTTTTGCTGGTACTGGTTGTTTTTTGTTTCTAAATTGTTGTTGTCCTTCTTTTGGTTGTGTGAAGAGGCACGGTGTGTCTACCTACGCCTCCATCTTGGCCGGAAGTCCAAATTTCCACACTCTTTAACCCAACGATTTAACCTTCGACAATCTAACTAGAGTGTTACTAGTATGAGTGCATGAAAGCTCATGTCCTGAGTGCTCATTACTGCATTATTTATGGTAAAAAAAAAAAAAAAAACCCGGAAGCACCCAACCATTCACCAGCAGTAGAGTGGATAAATACATAAAGGACAACCCTCCATGGTTCCTCCACAGAGTGGAATACCATGCAGGCAGTAAAGAGAGAATGACGACGTCCCATGTGGATGCCGTCCGTGGGCAGTAAAAAAGCGAGCAAAACACAATTTAGCATGACCCCCCTTTTGTAAGTGACAATTGTTAGGACATGCATTGGAAACAATCTAAAGGAATCTTTCCCAAATGTATAGGGGCCGGGGAGGCATCTGAGGTAGATATTAGAAGAAACTCTCATGTTCTGAATTTTAACTTACTAAGTTTTTTATAAAGAGTACAAGTACCATAATATTCAGGAAAAAGTAAATGATTTTTAGCGGAAATCTGGAAAATAAAATCTATATGTAGGAGACATAACTAGGAGAGAAGAAGCATCTCGACCCAAGGACCCCAACAGGCGGCTTCTTGCCAGGCCCGGCTGGTCCCAGGCCCCGGGCCCCGCCCCCAGGCCTGGCCCCACCCCCAGGCCTGGCCCCGCCCTCACCCGGACACACCTCCTCTTCTGCTCGAAGAAACCCATCTTCTCCTGCAGCAGGGCCATGCGCCGGTTGGTGTCCTCGTCATGCGGGCTCAGCTCTAGCGCCTGCCGGTAGTCCGCTTCAGCAAAGGCCAGGTTGCCCAGCTGGAAGAAGCAGTCTGGGGCCCGGACCCGGCGGCAGGGGCTGAGTGGACCCAGTGTCCCGGAGCCCGGCTCAGCCTGCTCCACCCCCCAGAGGGCGGGGCCTGAAACTGGCGGCTGGCAACCCCGGTGGGCGGTTGCGGAGGCCTTTCTGTGCCTGATTTCTGAGCAGTCCTCAGACAGACTGTAGCCAGTTTGTCGAAGGCAAAGCTTCCCCAAATGTGTCTGTGGGTCACTGGGACTCTTAAATGTTTCCTCTTTCCCTCCTCCCTGCCCTCCTCCCTCGGGGGACCTCAAGTGCCCCGCCCAGGCCTTGGAGAGGCCAGGGGCTCTGGGCCGGCCAGGCCCCGCTCACCGCCGCGGTTGACGTAGAGGCCTTTCTCCTGCTGCTCGCCCCTGAGGGCCTTGTTGAGCAGCAGCACGCTCTCCTGGTAGGCGCCCTGCATGTAGCACTGCACCGCGAAGTCGTTGTAGGCCAGCAGCAGCTGGCGCTGCGCCTGCTGCACCATGCCCTCCTGGTGCCGCCTCATCATGTCCAGGGCTTTCAGGAGGTCCTCCACCGCGGCGTCGAAGTCCTGGAGCCGCCGGTACATGGTGCCCCTATGGGGAGGGGACATGAAGGCCAAAGCGCCGCCACTGACTGGGGTGGCTGGGCAAGCCACTGCCTGCCCTGGGCCTCTGACCTGCGGAGGTGGTGGTGGGGTGGGGGTGGGGGGACCCTGGACCCTCACCGGGTTTGGTCTGTGGGGCCTGTAAGTGCTACTCAGATAACCTGCTAGTCACTAGCAATTTTAATTTTCTCAAAAATAGCTCCCCTCTTTCTTTCGGGGAGCCAGGTGCAGGCCAGCCTTCACACTAAGGCCTTACACAGCACAGGTGTTTCACCCCACGGCGCGTACGGGGAAACCCAGGCTCCAGGGAGTTAAATGGCCCTGAGTCAGGTGGTGAGTCCTTATGGGGCCAGAGTCACACCCAAGTCTTGTGCACCGTGCTGGGCGTGGCAGGCCCGAGGGTCCAGGGTTCCTCGTTACCTGAGGCTGCTCCTGCAACCTCCTGCTGTGATGCCTTGACCCCAGTGGGGATTAGGGAAAGATCGGGAGGGATTACATGGGGAAACTGAGGCCCACATGGATTCGAGAGCTCCCTGAGAGCACTCAGCTGGGCCGAAGGCCGGCGCCTCCCCCGCCAGCACCTGAAGAGGAAGAGGCCGGGGTCCAGAGGGTTGTTCTCAATGGCACAGTCAATGCACTGCAGTGCCTGCTGCAGCTTGCCCTGCACGGCTAGCGTCCTGGCGTCTTGGTGCGACTTCTTGGCCTGGTCCACCATCACCTTGAGCAGCACCATGGCCCCTGGGTGCTTGGGATCCAGTTGCAAAGCGCTGTGCAGGTCTTGATAGCAGAGGTTGGGCTGCAGGGGCGGGGAGTGACGTCAGCGGCACAGGCCAAGCTGAGCCCTACCTGTCCAGCAGGGGGAGGCAGAGCTCCGGGCCGGCAGGGGCCTTTCTCCAGGCGGTCCGGCACCCTGCCACCAGTCCCTGGTGGCTCTGCTTTGCTGTTGTTCCGCCTTTTTTGACTCTGGACGCACACAGGGAACCCTGTGGGAAAATCCCAACCTAGGCCCAATCCCCGCTGGCCCCTTTCCGGACGTGGCCATCCGGGGCGCCAGGCCAGCCGTGGTGGTCTCTACCGAGGAAGGGGATTTGGTAGACTGCCTCCTGGGACGATTTCGGAGAGGCTCACTCAGGGCCAGGGAGGGGTGGCATCCTGATGGTGACCGTCACATCCTTCCTACCTTTTCCTCCCCCACTGCCTCAGCCTTTAAGGCCGAGAGAACTCTGACTAAGAACAGATTCAGGCCTGGGAAAAACATCCCCAGGCAAATACCTTCCGCTGGGTGGGCAGGTCTGTGGCAGTCAGTCAACAAACACTTTCAGCAAGCACGCGTCTCCTACAGGGTAACTAGTTGAAGGGTGGGCAGAGCCAACAGTAGGGACACCAGAAGTCGAGAGGGGACACACGGGAGAGGCTAGGGGTGGGACTTGGGAGCAGGCTGTGGTTCAAGGGCCGCGCCACTGAGCACTGGCTGTGTGGCCTTGAGCAAGCCCTGTACCCTCATCTGTGTAAAGATGACAAGGGGTTGTGTCTCCTGCAGGGGTTATTGTGAGCCTGTGAGATACACATGAGTGAAGCATCGCAAGGGCTGAAGTGGTGGGAGCGGCTAGAGTCCCGACAGTCAACAGTAATTATCGATAATTACTAGTCTCCTACCTGTGAAGGACACTCCCCCGCCGACTCCCTGTGGGACACAGAAGCCCAGCCCCCGGCATAGGGAGGCTCACATTCCAACTGCCCCCAGGGTGCTCCACCCGGTGGACTGAGGTGAACCCCTGCCCGATCCCACCCACCCCCTTCCTGTCCCAGCTCCCAAGCACCAGGCCAGGCCGGAACACCGCTCATCATTCTGGACCCCTTCCTTCCCTGATGCATCTTCCCAGTCGGCCTCTGGGCCCGGCTTCCAAGGATGGTAAACTGCCTTCTTGCCCGTCCTCCCCCGGCCCCCTCCCTCCCTGCTGGATGGCACCTGGCCTCCTCCCCAGGCTCCTGGCCTCCAGACTTGCTCCCTCTGGCAGCCAAGAGGACCTTTCTAAAGGCCACTGCCCCGGGGACACCCTTTCGAGGCTCCTGCTGGCCCCAGGAAGAAGGCAGGGTTGTCCCGTGTTCACCGGGCCCTGCCTGATGCCCTCACATACCTGAAGTCCCCTCCTCCCTTGTGACCCCCAAACTTCCCTTGCCCCCCTAAGCTGTTCCCTGTACTGTCTGTCCCCCTGCCTAGTCCAGGGGGTGTGCCTCCTGGGGGGGCTTAGTACATGTTCCCTGAGGCAAATAAGGAAAGGAAGGGAGGAAGGAAGGAAGGGAGGAGGGAGGGCCCCCTCATCGAATAGATCTCTGAGGCTGCTTTACACTCTCCTGAAATCACGCTTCACGCAACTGTCTGCCCAGGGGCGTCTCCCCTGGGCTGAGTCCTGTGAAGGCAGTGATGGCACAGGTCTCTTACCTCGTGGTTTCCAGGGGCCAGCGCGGGCCTGGCACAGGGCCAGAGTTGAGTGATGACGGAACAGCTACCTGACTGGGCAGCTGAGTGGGCAGTGCAGTCGGGGCCTCTGCCCACAGAGGACGTGCCCCCGCCGCACTGTGGGGAGGCAGCTTCGGGACAGGTGGATGATGGCTTAGCAGCCTTGTGTGATCTCGGGGTGTGCTGGGGGACACCCAGGCCGGGGGGAGGGCTGCCGCCTGCCCCACCCTCCCTGTTCTACCTTCTGGAAGAAGTTATAGAGCCTGGCCCGGAGGATGTAGATGTCAGCATTGGCTGTGCCGTGCTTCACCTCCTCGGTGACGAGTGACAGGCAGTCGTCATGGCGTTTGAGGGCCAGGAGGCAGGCCATGCTGAGGGCAGAGAGCGAAGGCGCCCTGTCCGCCGAAGTGGCAACGCCCAACCTTTGTCATCTGGGGCCCACACAAACTAATGATTAACATTCTCCAGCACGCCAAAAAATGTATTTTGTGCTGATCTGACCAAAAAAATAGGTGTAATTTTGATTCATCTATACTGGGTGACTATTGTGTTGGCTTTTTTTTTTAATCCTTTTTTTTAATCCTGAGGATATATCTATTGATTCTAGGGAGAGAGGAAGAGAGAAGCATTGACGTGAGAATAACATCAATCTGACCAGGGAACCGAACCTGCAGCCCAGGTATGTGCCCTGATGGGGAATTGAAACCGCAACCTTTTGGTCTACGGGACAACATTCCAATCAGCTGAGCCACATCGGCCAGGGCTGTAGTCATTGTTTAACTTGACAGTCCAAGGGAAAAGACGTCAATGCCCCTGACTAAACAGTCAGGTGTTGCATATTTTAAAAATTCTTGCAGCATGCCGCTGGCAGTTGAAAATGTCTGCGCTAGAGGAAGGGGTGCTGGAAAACCAGCGCTGGCAAGGAGCCTCACCATCGGTAGTGGAAGCAGGATTTCTCAGGCTGGAGCTCAGAAGCTTGCGAGAAGACGTGCAGGGCATCCAGAAAGGCACCTTGCTCCAACAGGCACTGGCCCTGGGGACACAAGGAGCAGTCACTTCTGCTTCGATCCCGGGCGCAGCAGCACTCATGAGAGGGCGTGGGCCACACTGGGGTGGAAGGGGAGAGACACGAGAGACAGGGACAGAGGTCTTTAGAGCTAGAGAGACTTTAAGAGTCAGAGACACAGAGATGGAGAGAGATACAGAGCTAGGGAGAGACAGCACGAGACAGTGAGAAATACACACTGGGCGAGAGAGACAGACAGCAATACAGAGACACAGGAACAAAGAGAAATAGCAAAGTCTGGGAGGCAGACAAGAGCAGCAGCGCCAACAGTAACAGGCTCCAGCCAGGACCACTGAGCCCTGTGTTGACAACCTAAACTCGCTATCTCACTGACACTAACTAGCATCCCCCTTTTAGGTGAAAGAACTGAGGCTCAGAGAGGTGAAGTAACCTCCCCAAGGTCACACAGGAAGTGCCTGTACTGGACTCCGGACCCCAATAGACAGATTAAGCACGTGCTTTGGGTGTCCCAAATGTTTCTTTTCAAGAACTGCATAACTGGACATGAAAAACAAAGATATCAAAGTTGTTAAAATGGAAAAAAAGCAGGACTTTTGGTATTTACGGTTTAATATTTTTTCTTCTTGCAAATGGGGCCAGTATTACCTTTTTAGTGCTTAGATCTCTAGCTTCTCGGTCTGTACTGTCCAACCCCAGAGCACAGCTGCACGTGGCTATATGTAAATTTCATAACAATGGCAGACAATGAAAAAAAAACTTAGCATTTCAAGGGCTCAGCAGCTGCACGTGGCTAATGGCTACCAGGTCAGAGAGTGCCGAGTCGATCATAGATCAGTGTCGAGACTGCAGGAAGTTCTGTTGGACCATGTTACAAATCTTTACCCAGCCCTGGTAGTCAGCCTGCAGGGAGGTGGGAGAGGTCATGAGAGGGCCAGCAGGTGGGCGCACAGACACGGGGACAAGGAGGTCGCAGGCAGTCAACACTAGTCCCAGGAGCAGGGGAAGGCCCCTAGCGGGAGGGAGACCCCGAGGGCCGGGGTGTGAGGTGGCGCCGAGGCACCTGCAGGTAGAGCACGAAGGTGAGGCGCTCCAGGAAGCTGGTGTTCTCTGGCTGGAAGGAGTAGGCCCTTCGCAGGTTCTGGGCGGCCGAGGAGAAGTCACAGAGCTGGATGTAGGCTTCCGCTCTCAAGGCGTAGAAGTCTACCTGAGGAGGAGGAAACACGCTGCTGTCCTCTCCCCACAGTTCGCCCTGAGGCTCGACACTCAGTTACCGGCAGGGACTTGGTGGCCCCGAAGGGAGGGACCTGGAAGGTGCGACAGACGGTGAGGGGGGAAGCGTGTGCCAGAGACTGCCTGTGCCCATCCAAACCCTGCCCTCACCAGCTGGGAGTCCAGGTGGAGGGCACGGGAGAAGAACAGCACGGCCAACTCCCAGTCTTCTTGTTCCAAACACTGGTAGCCTTGGAGGTAGCTGTAGGGACAGGGGGCACAGGCAGAGGGGCTGACCCTGGCCTTGACCAGCCCAGGGCATGCAGCTGGGGCTGTGGGAGTGGGTGGGACACAGTTGGGTGGAGAGACAGGAGTAGACAGAGATTCTTGGAGCTCATCCGGGCCAGCAGCCTTTGATCCACTGAGGCAGAAGAGCCCTGTTACATGGGTGAGTTCACTGAAGCCCAGAGAGGGAGAGTAACTGGCCCAAAGCTGCACAGCATGTCAATGGCTGGGCAGAACAGAAACCAGGGACCCTGGGACGAGGTAGTCACTCACTACTCCCTGACTTTTAAGGGCACTGTTATCCCAGTGACCGTTGTTTTTCTCTCCTCAAAGCTCTGGAACACCTGGCAGGTCCCAAAGATGCGCTGGAGGACCTCCTGTGGGAGTGGAGTCCCCTGGGACTTTTGGACGTGCTGTGAGGGAGCCTGTTCATGCCACGGAGGATCCTAGAACCAAGGGGCAGCAAGGTGCGGCAGGCCTCCGAGAGGACCCCCTCCACTTGCACACTCTGGTCAGGTGTGTTACAGGAAGGAGGAAGGGTGGCAGGAGGCACACTCAGCGTCTGGTGCACTCCCAGCCTTACTCCCCTTAGGGATGTTCTGACCCTCTGCACTCCACCCCGCTCCAGTCCTGCCTCTCTCCTATGGTCAAAGTCAAGGGTCAAGATTCTCAGGCTCACACTGCCTTCTGCTCTCTTCCTGGTCCCCCTCAGCACCCTTCTCCAGCTGACACCCAAAACTCTGTCTCCGGCTCAGACCCTGTCCCAAGCTGCCCGCTCCAGGGGCCTGCAGCTGCACGAGTATCCTGTGTGCGCCCACACCCAGCAGGTCAAACTGAGCCCCTCACTTGACTTCTGCTCTAGCTTTCCCATCTCCGTAAGCCCACCTTCTCTGCCACCCAGAGACCCCTGTCCCATGAGTCCTCAAGTCCTGTCTGTCCCACTTCCTAAAGATCTCTTCGATCCCGCCTCTTCTCCCACCCTCTCATCGCGGCCAATGCCATCTCTGCCAGGACGCCAGCATCGGCCACGCCTCCAACCTCCCCACTGGCCACACGTCCAAAGTCCTCTGTTCTCTGTATGGGGGCCTGGCATTTTCCTGAATTGCACAACTAAGCCTGCCTCTCCCATTCTTAAAACCTTTCCTGTGAACTCAGTATAAGTCTCTTCTCTCCCGACCCTCTGCCTGTGCTTTAGCTTTCTCCCGCACCTCTCTGGAGTCTGTCATGAGGCCCCTTCCAGGAAGACCTGCGGGACTGAGTGGGCTACCTCGCAGCCCTAGCCCACACGTTGCTAGGCACCCTCTCCACGATGCCCACAGGCTCCGCCCTTTGGCCACGCCCCCGGAATCCAAGGGCCGTTCCCCCACCACACACACACACACACACACACACACACACCGAGGGCTGTCTGAGCCAGAAAAAGAGTAACAAAACTTTTATTAGGTGGGGAGACTGAGGCTTCAATGTGTGGAGGACTTGCCGGTTTCCGCAGCGAGACAGGACCACAGCACACGACAGAACAAGGCTCGCTCTTCCCAAACCCGAGGTAATGCAAGGGCTCTTCACGTCCCACAACAAACCCCGCCCAGACGCAGTGACGCAGCGCCACGGAATGCCGGGGCGCCCAGACACGCCCCCGCCCGCCACTTCCGCCCCTCAGGAGCATGGCGGCCAGTGGCCCGCCCCGGATTGGACGCTGGTGGCAGGTGACGACCACGGTTGGTCGAGGGGTGGCTGACGTCAGGGGAGGGCCCGTGAGTGGGAGCAGCATGCCGCCGCCCGGCCTCTGGTGCGCGGGGCTGCGGCTGAGTTGCGGCATGAGCCAGTGCGTTTTGGAGCCCCGGCTCCCGGGGAAGCGGTGGCTGGTGAGTGGCATGAGGGGCGGCGACGTAGGGGCCCCCGGGGCCTAACTCCAGTTTTGCCACTGTCTCCTGGGCAAAGCCCCGTCCCCCCCTCCCCCAAATTCCCTGTCTCAGTTTTCTTATTTAGAAATGGGTCCAATACCCGCAGGGCCCCAGACTTCCAGGATCTCTGCTCCCGCACCATGGCGCCCTGCCTGCGCCACCCACGGGGCACGTTTCCCACCCAGACTTCTGGAGTCTCCAGGGTTTCCGGGCTTCCTTTTCGCGACCCTTTCCCACTCTGTTCCTGCTTTCTATTTCCCTTCTTCTGCTTTGGGTCCCAGGGGCATCGTGAGATAGAGGGTGGAGAGAGTTGTCGGGCCTCAGTTTCCCTGGTGCCGCCCGCAGGTGGCTGGCCTGGGGAACCCCGGACTGCTGGGCACGAGGCACAGCGTGGGTATGGCAGTGCTGGGGCAACTGGCGCGGCGGCTGGGGGTGTCTGAGAGCTGGGTCCGCGACCGTCGCTGCGCCGCCGACCTCGCCCTGGCCTCACTTGGGGATGCCCAGCTGGTCCTGCTTCGGCCGCGGCGTCTCATGAATTCCAATGGGCGCAGCGTGGCCCAGGCTGGTGAGTTGAGAGTACCAGGGGCAGGCCGGTCTCGAGGGCGTAGGGGCCAGAGGGTATTTTGGGGTGCGGCGGATGGGTTCACCTCCAGGTGCCAGTTGAGTTCTAGCTGCCGCGTGGCTTCGGGTATTGTGGGTGCGTCAGTTTTTTTTTTAAATGTGAAGTGGGGTTAATTTCGACCCCTCCACATGGGAGCTGTGAGTTGGGAAAACGCGCTCTGGGCAGATCAGCATAACCGGGGCCACCTTTTCCCTGTGCCAAGCCGAGCTGTTCGGGCTGACTGCCGAGGAGGTCTACCTGGTGCATGATGAGCTGGACAAGCCCCTGGGGAAGCTGGCTCTGAAGCTGGGGGGAAGCGCCAGGTGAGGCCCTGAGCCGGTCTGTCTGGGATAGGGAAGTTGGCCTCCCAAATGGAGTGGGGTAAGCGGGCTGACCCCAGCCTGGGCTGGGAAGGGTGCGGTTGAGGGGGTTGCTGTCGCAGGGAGGCACTGACTGCTCCTCCCATATCCTTGAAGGGGCCACAATGGAGTTCGTTCCTGCATTAGCTGCCTCAACTCCAGTGTGAGTCCACCCCTCTGTCCTGCTCTGGGTCGGGTGGTTGGGCGTGGGGCCCTAACACTCCTCACCAAAGCCGCCTGGGCCCCTCTGCTTCTCCACAGGCAATGCCACGGCTGCGGGTAGGCATCGGGCGCCCGACGCACCCTAACGCGGTGCAGGCGCACGTGCTGGGCTGCTTCTCCCCTTCGGAGCAGGAGCTGCTGCCTCCATTGCTGGAGCGCGCCACAGACCTGCTCCTGGACCACATCCGTGAGCGAAGCCAGGGGCCCTTGTCAGGCACCTGACACCAGTGGACGCGGCTGCCATGCCCACACACCCGGCCACGCCCACAGAGGTGCCACAGCAGCCTGTGGTGTCTACTTTTTATATAGCTGGTCTTGGCTGCTCCGGGCCTTCTACCGACTGAAGGGGACTGTGGCTGGACGGGTCCATTCTTGGGGTAGGCAGTCGGTCTTCTTTCCAAGTCTCACTTAGAAAGTAGGGAAACTTCAGGGCAACTGAACTTTTTGATCATTTTTGGGGGATCAGAGATGTGGATCTGTAAGATTGAAGATGCCTGCTTGGAAGCTCTTCCGGGGGCTCCTGCCCTCCCCTTCCCTGTGGAGGAGGGACGGGCCCTCAGGGCCCAGCAAGCCCCCTTCCCAGGGGCTGTGTGGGTGTGCCTTGGCCCAGGGAGGCCTTGCCACACCTTTCTTTGGCTCATTTCACAGGCGGGGAAGTGGAGGCTTGGAGAGGTCTAGCCACGTCCCCAGGGCTACACAGCTGCCGTGTGGCTGAGCTGTGATAGGCACCCAGGGCGGGCCGCCATCTTGCTGTCCCCGGGGCTCCGGGTACACTCACCTCCCCGTTCCTGTGTGAGTGGAGTGCTCTCATACGGGTGGCGTGTGACAGCAGCCTCAGGTCCTCAGGGTTGGGTGGGATGTGGGCCCGTCGGGGCACCAGGCCCAGGTCTCCCAGCTGGTAGCGCTTGATGGCCGACAGCTGCTGCTGCAGAGACCTGGCCTTGGGCCACTGGGTGCTGCACTGGGTGCTGCTGTACTGGCTGCGGGGAGGGCGCCCGTGTCATCACCTCCGTTTCATGGGTGGGAGAGCTGCAGTTCAGAAGGGCTTCGGGGAGCCCAGATTCTGGCCCAGGGTCATTGAGGACAGCCCTTGGACATGTCCCGTAACTGCTTCTGGGGTCACACGAAGTCACTCACCTCTCCTTAGGGCCCCGGGACTGGCTTTTCATTGGGGACCTTAGGCCAGTGGCTGAGCCGAGCATGGCCAGCAGCTGCTGTAGCATCTGCCTGTGCTGCAGGTGGTACCCTACGTCAAAGTCGCCGTCCTCTTCCTCTGGTGGCCTCTGCCGGTAGGGGTCAGGGTGGGCCCGTGGGGGGTCAGGCCCCTGGTGGCCCCAACACCCACCTCTGGTAACTCCAACCCCTAGTGCCTGTCTCCACAGTGTTCCCTGGCTGTGGTGGGTACCCACTCTCCAAATGGGAAGACTGAGGCTCGTGGCCTTCCAGGGAGCTCCAAGAGGGACTCCATCCAGTTCTTTCAGACCCGCAGAATCAGATAAGGACAGACTTGCCAGGAGTCTCCCAGGGGAGAGTTGGGGCCTCCGGCCCTGGCCGGGGCTTCTCTGCATGGCCCAGCTACCTGTGGGCAGTTCCTGTCTTTGATCTGCTCCCCCCCACTCCCAACTGTCACCCACTTCCCGTTCACCTGCAGGATGTCCTGTAGGAAGGCAGCGGCCTGGTCCAGGGCCGTCTCCAGGCTTGCCCGAACCTTCCGCTCTTCGGTCAGCTCCTGCTGCAGCTGCTGCGCCTTGGCCTGCTGCAGTTCCGCCTGCAGGTTCAGCTGGTCCCTCTGGCACCTGGTCCCGGACCAGATGAGTCAGTCACCTCCCGGTTCCAGGGCGATGGGCCCTGACGTTGCCCTTTAGCCCACAGGGACCCTCATCCAGCCCCAGGCCTCAGCCTGTTTGACAGAGGAAGCCTTGAGGCCCCTCTGGAGAGGGGAAGTCACTGGCCTGTGTCATGTGGCCATGAAGAGATGGGCTCCCGCCTGCTCCCACCGCTCCCCCCTCTGCGGGCCACACCTCAGGGCCTCCTTGTCCTTCTGCAGCTGCAGGAGGTTCTGCTCCAGCTGGCTCAGCAGGAGGCCCAGCTGCTCAGCCTCCTCTCTGCCCTGCTGCTCCTTGCGGCACTTCTGGGTGAGCCTGAGGATGACCTGTGGGAGCATACAGGTGGCATGCCTGGGCCCACTGCGGGCCGCAGCCAGTCCCGCTCCCCCAGCCCCAGACTCCGCCAGGGCGCCCACCCCACCGCACAGAGAGGCCACCTCTCTGGGCAGCAGTTGGACAGAGCCCCCAGCTCTCCGTGTGTGGGTTCCACTCCAACATGTTACGGGGCTTGCAATCAAGTCAAGAACAACCAGAGCTGGGGCCAGCACCCCGGAGCCCCCGCCAAGAGGGTCCGTCCCCTCACAGCTGCCTCCCTCATGACTCTGCTCCAGGGCAGGGCCCCTGTGGCCCCCCTGCGGTGAGGGCCTGGCCAGCTCACCTGCCGGTAGTCTCTGCGGTGTGTGGCCATGGCCTTCACAATGTCCTCCAGCAGCTCCAGCTGTTTGGACATCTTGTCCCGGGTGCCCTTGAGCTGGTCGTTCTCCTGCAGCAGCCTCATGCCGTGCCTGGAGACCTTGGACAGCTGCAGGGTCACTGTGTTGTTCTCCAGGATGGCCCGCTTCGTCGTGTCCCACATCTGGTCCGTGGCCACCTTGCGGAACTCGGTGGCCACCATGTTCAGGCGCTGAATGACTTCCTTCTTCACTCTAGTCAGGACGGGGGAGGGGAGGGGGTCGGCAGAGCGGGCGCAGACCTCAGGCACCCCCGTCCTGCGTGGGGGTTCCCGGAGCATGCAGGGCCACCTCTGCTCTTCCCCCAGGAGGGGCGGGCTGTGGGCGGCAGGCTGCTCATTGCACACCCTGGTACCTTTCGGATTGTAACCAAATCAGTGTATTACCCATGAATGAAATAAACATGACGTAGTCCACAAAACATGGCAAAAGGCTGTTCAGGGATTCCCTCATGCCAGCACGAGGACCGGGGCTGGGGAGCGTGGTTATTTTCTCCCGCCCTCCACAAACCAGCCAGGATTGCGAGGAGAAGCACGGGGCAGGGAGCCGAGGGGCTCGTGCAGCACCCCCGGTCAGAAGCCGAGGCAGACAGGGCTGAGGACTGGGCTGTGCCTGGCCCTGCTGACGGAGGCCTGCAGCACCTGGCCTGCCCACCTGTCCTTGTCCAGCACCGACTTCTTCTCCAGGTTGTACACATAATCCTTGAATTCTTTCTCCTGCATCTGCAGCTGGTCCTCCAGCGACGTGAACTTCTCCATGAGCTCCTCTTTCTGCAGCCGGAACTCCTCCAGGGCTGCCAGCTTTCCCGCTGCCCCACCACAGGGCACAGGCCTAGTGAGGGGCTGCCTGGGAGTGCAGGTCCCCGGGGTGGGGAGGGCCTGGGGCCATGCTCCTCCCTCCACACTTCTGGCCAGCCCTGGGGTTTCTGGCGCAGTGGGGCTGGACCCCTGCCCCACACCCAGTTACCGCCTTGGTCTGGAAAGTGCCTTCTCCCCTCCGCTCATTTTAGTAAGACTTGTTCGGGTTCCGCTTCCTAGGCATGCCCCTCCACTCCCCTCTTGTGAAAGCAACTGACAACAGCTAATGCAAGTTGAACACCTTCTCCGGGCCAGGCACTCATGCTGTCATTAAGCCTCAGAACAGCCCTGGCCATCTAGGTGACCTTGGCCAAGACACTTCACCTTAAAGTGCTTCCCAACCTATGAAATGGGGGCGATGATATTTCCTGCCTCGTGGGATTGCTGGGACAAGGATGGAAGATAATGTGTTGAAAGCAGCACATGGCTGTTATTCAAGGTAGACGTATTATCCCCGCTTCCCAGGTGGGAAAACAGGGTCAGAGAGGTGCTTGCCCAAGGCCACAGACAATGCGGTTGCGCTAGGACTCGAACCCGGAGAGCCAGAGCCCTGGGCTCCCGGCCACTGTGGCGTGTGCCCTCCAGCCCCTCACCAATGATGATGTTCTCCGAGGTGAGCTGGTCTTTGGTCTCCTGGAACTCGTGCCGCACCTGGGCCAGCTGTGCCTCAAAAGCGTCCTTTTCTATCTCCTTGGCCAGCTGCAGGCTTTGGAGCTGCTCGTTGAGGTCGGTGATCTCATCCACCCGCTGGTTGAGCGTGCGCTTGAGGAAGGCCACGATCTCCTTCTTGTTGGTGGCCAGCTGCTCGAACTCCTGGTGGAACAGCTTGTCCTGCACGGCCAGCTCATCCCACTTCCGCTGGTACCTGCGTGGAGGGCAGGGCAGGGCGGTGAGCCAGGGGCTGGGTGAGCCAGGGCTCTGCACCTGGGCCGCACGCCGCAGGACTCGCCCACGGAGAGGCACGCGAGGTTCCCCCCGGGCGGAATCCAGCCTTGTCTCCCCCGATCTGCACTCCTGGGCACAGCCGGGGTCTGCTCAGGGCTCCACGCTCATCACGTCATCAGAATGTAACTTCCAGGAGGGCAGGGCCTCCGTCTCTGGGGTCCACAGCTATGTCCCCTGCACCTAGGACAGTGCCTGGTACATAGTAGGTATCCAGTGTGTATTTGTTAAATCCTCAAAGCAATCCAGAAGGAAATCGGTACTGTGAAGCTGATACCTATTTTACAGAGGAGGAAACGGAGGCTCAGAAGGATGAAGAAACTCCTCGTTAGCAAGTGGCAAAACCAGAACTTGCACTGGCATCAATCTGACCCCGGAGTCGAGGCTCAACCACAACGCCCACGGCCAGCTGACCAGCCCCGCGCTCTCCCTGCACCTCTGCCCTTGCGGCCCCAAACCTTCGCACCTGCTGCCCTCCTTACCCTCGCCCACTGGGTCTGACCTCCTCAGTGGAGCCCTCTTGGCCCTGAGTCATATGGTGACCCTCTCTGGTGCCCTTCAGTAGGTTGGCCCTGGTCCCACCGGGCCGTCAAGAGCTGGTGTGTCTGTCTTCTCCATGGGGCAGACCGCTGACCCCCCTCACCACTGTGTTCTCGGGGCCTGGCGGAGGGGCGTGGCCAGTACCAAGTACCGAATCACTGTCTCCCAAATGCACGTTCCCCAAACACATTCAACCTGGCGTCTGGGCCCGAAGGAAGCTTCTGAATTAAGAGTATCATATAACTGACTTACTGGTTTCCAGTGGAATCACTGGTGGAAGTTATTTGGAAGGGTGTTTTGCTTCACTATTTGCCCAGCCACCATCTTTTAAAGGGCTGCTGCGCGCTCAGCTGCGCAGGGCACAGAGGTCGGGGCCAGGGCTCCCACTCTGGCGCCTCTCCCTCCTGAAGGTGACTTCCCCTCCCTGAGCCCCGGTTCCTGCACCTGAGCCGCGGGCGTGATGTTCGTGGTTCTGCAAGAACACAGAGCCCGAGATCACAGGACCCACCTGGCGTACAGGAATGACTCAACATTAGCTGCATCTGCAACACGTGGGCAGGAACCACTGCCTGCCTACTCACCACCAAAGCTGTTTGTATTTTAAGCAGCATCCTGAGACTTACCGTATTTTGCTGTGTATAATGCACACTTTTTGCCCAAATTTTTGAGGGAAAAATAAGGATGCACATTATACACGGGTGGTACTAATTCCATACCTATATAAAATTTTAAAAAGATTTTATTTTATAAAGAGGGGAAGGGAGGGAGAAAGAGAAGGGGAGAAACATCAGTTTGTGGTTGCCTCTTGTGCGCCCCCCACTGAGGACCTGGCCCACAACCCAGGTGTGTGCCCTGACTGGGAATTGAACCAGCGACCCTCTGGTTCACAGGCTGGCACTCAATCAACTAAGCCACACTAGCCAGGGTTATATAAATGTTTTTAATTATTTAATTTATGCTTATGCATTATACGTGTAACTCTAGAAAGCAATAATGATATCTGTACACAAAATAATATCCTGAAATATGATAATCGGGTTTGTTTCTGAATATAAATAAATACTTGAATTAAAAAATTAAAACGAAAGATTTTTTCCCCCTGAAAGGTTGGGCCAAAAACGTGGGCATGCATTATACACGGCAAAATACGGTAGCTAGTGCATTTCACTGGGAGGAAACTTAGTTTGAAAGTAAGAGAAATGGGCGAGCAGAATGTGTCTTGGAAGAGTCAGAGAAGCCCCTCCTCCCTGGCCCACCTGGCACAGTGGCCAGCCCTGGGCTGAGCTTCCCACAGAGCAGGGGCAGCCCCCACCCCTTGCCCGCCTGCCCACCCACCGAGCCAGCCTGTCCTCCAGGTCTCGGATCTGGATGTGGTAGAACTTCCGAATCTCCTCGACTACAGTCTGGTCCACGGCCGCGCCGGGATCCTTCTTGCCGCCTTTCTTCTTCTTGACCTCGAGCTCCTTGGCCCCCCTGTTTGCCTTCTTTTTCGGAGCCATGGCTGGTGGCCACCCCTACTCCAGGGCTCCTTTAAAAGGCCAGGTGGTTGCTAAGGAAGTTGGTCTCATACATAGCAACAGACAGAGGGAGTGAGGCAAGGCTTAAAGGGGCCCTGCCCTCTCCCTGGCAAGGCTGGCATGGTCAGTGGCCTCCACCTCCAGGGCTGGCAGCATCTCCAAAGAGGCCTTATGCTGGGGTGTCTCAGAGACGAACATGCCAGGCTCTTGGCGCACTCTTTTGGGCTCTGGGGAGAGCCCTTTCCCCCCAAGTGGTAGTAAGTCATGTGGGAATATTACAGTGGGCCTGCGCCCTAGAAATCACCACCCTGCCCCTTTGTGACCAGAGGAGGCTGGTCACCTGGCCCCCAGGTCAAGAAGTCCCTCAGACCAGCTTAATTCTTTGGTGATGGGGCTGCCCAGAATCATTCTCTCGGTTCCCCCAAAGCAGGGTGGGGAGGCAGTGCGGGAAGAAATGGATGTTTATATTATATTTTTTTTATCCGAGCCAAACTGATGACATGCTAGGGTGCAGCAGCCTCTCTCTCACATGCTCGAAATGGACGTGTTACATAGAGGCTCCCACACTGGGGTCCCAGGGCGGCCCCATGGAAGTGCCCCACGTGCCCCACGCTGACGCTGGCAGACAGAGGCCTGCTCTGTAGCTCTGGCCTGCAGGGGGCGCTGCAACGGAGAAACCGCTCTTCCCCCCATGCTAGTGGCCCAGGCACTTCCCGGACAGCGGCAGGTCCTCTCCCTCCCTGCTGTCCTAGGGCCCGGCACTCGTCAGGAATGATGTGGTCCACCTGAAAGTCTGATGGCTAGACAAGAGGGGGCGCGGGGTTCCTCCAGCACTTGGGGTTGGTCCGAGCGATAAATCTTGTGAACAGCGGGACACTTGCAGTACGTGCCTGGGGTCCGGGAGGGGCCGGGGACAGGAGGTGGGTGGGCACTTCCAGCGGTGAGGCAGGTTGCAGCAGTGGCCGGTTCAAAGCGGGCTCGAGTCTGTCTGCCCTGGACCGCAGATGGGGCAATACACGCCCCCAGGGAGAGAGGCCTGACCCAGTGCCCAAGATTTGGGACCGGCCCCCCTAGTTCACAGCAATGCACCCCCTCAGCAGGACATCGCCTCCTCCCTGACCTGGGGGGCTCTCCCACAGTGGCCCAGCCCAGGCAAAGGACCCCCATGGTGCTTGCATCGGCCAGCTGTCCTCTCCCTCCTCACGCCTCCTGGGTAGCTCTGAACCCCCAGCCCGGTGGGCAGCACGGTCAGCAGCCCCTCAGGCTGCCGGGAGCCCACAGAAGCTGTCAGCTCTGGGAACTGAACTCCTTCCTGTTGGCACCGGGGTGGCTCCTGGGGGCAGGGTGAGGTTTATAAATGTGGCCACCTGGGCTTCCTGGCCAGCCTTCTGGGTGGTGGGGGTGGGGAAGGGGGTGCTCCAGGTTGAAGGATGCCTCTTCCTGGAGTTCGTTTGGAGAGTCTCCCCATAGCTCCCTCTGCTGGGGCCACAGGTCTTCATCACCTTCCCCAGTGGCACCATCTCACTGCTGCTCCTTGAACTGCCTTCTGTGTCCCACGCTGGGGGCTGGTGCAGGTGGGCCAGAGCTGCTGGAGCTGCCAGACTCTGTGATCTGAGTCTTCTGAGAGGAGCAGTGAAGTGCACACAGTGGCTGGTAGGCCGGGGCACCACCAGCTCTGGGAGGCCCTGGAGGGAAGGAAGCCCAGGCCCCACCCCCACTGACGGGGGCGTGGCAAGGCATCATTAAACATGCCGGACACCTTGCCTGCCTCTGTGGAGCACACAGGCCTGATGAATTCATTTATCGAGGGCGTGTGTGTGTGTGTGTGTGTGTGTGTGAGCGAGAGAGAGAGACAGACAGACAGAGAGAGAGAGACAGAGAGAGAACCCACTAGTGTGAGTTCTTGAGTCCCAGTCTGTCTTGTTCGTGGCTGCATCCCCAGCGCCTGGGATGAAAGTTGGCACATAGTAGGCGCTCAGTAAACATCTGCTCACTGACTTAAGACCACACATGGAGGAAATTCCTGAATAACACAGCAAGGAGCTCGATCCACCTTCCCTTCAGCAAAACAACCATTTAAGTGGTGAAGATTTTTTTTTTAAAGAAACAATGATTTAAAGTGTCTGGAAACTGTTCTAAGGGCATACAGGAAATAGAAAGGCATTCATTCAAGAAAATCTAACTCTCCCTAAGAATGAGTGTGGTATTTGAGCAATGACCCACTCTTATTTGCTGTGGTATTATATATATATATATATATATGCTCCCGGGTTCCTGGCACAGAGCTCTTGAAAAACTTCCTGAGTGTCTTTTGTTATTTATAACAAGCCCCTTTGGACCATACTTGAAACTTATGCTAATGCGGTATTTCCTGAGTTGGGGACAGCTTCAGGATGGGGACTGTTCACCAGAGAGACCAAGCACATAATTAGAGGGTTAGAGCTTTCAGCAGACCCCAGCCCTACCCCAGCCCCACCCTGGACCTCTGGGGAGAGAAGAGGTGGAGGTTGATTGCAATGATCAGCTGCCAGTGATTTAATCAACCGTCCTACCCGGTGAAACCTCCGTAACAACTCCTAAACGTGGGGCCTGGGGAGCTTCCGGGTTGTGAACACCAAGCACATCCAGAAAGCTCAATGAACTCCAAGTTGAGTAAACTCAAGGAGATTCACACCTAGACATAGCATAGTAAAACTGCAGAAAGACAAAGACAAAAGAACCTAGAAAGCAGCAACAGGGAAACTACTCATCACATGCATCGGCTCCTCAATCAGATTAACGGCTGACCTCTCAGGAGAAACCACGGAGGCGAGGGGCAGCAGAATGAGAAAATGCTGAAAGAGAGGCTGTCGACCAAGGATTCTAGACCCAGCAAAACTATCCTTCAGCTCGGCACCACCCCTCATGGGCATCACTCACAGGAGGGGACGAGGCTGCTCAGCACGGTCCTATGGATGTGAGCCAGGCTCGCCTGAGGCCAAGCTCTGTGCCCCTAGTCACTCTGCCATTCTGCCTCCCGGGAGCGAATGTCTATTGTCACACTGAGGGCCTGTCACAGCCATACAGGCCCCTCAGCAGGGTGTGGCTGAGACCCCCAGCCTGGACCTGAGCTCCCGGAAAGGCCAAGCGGCCGGCTGCAGCTCACAGACCTGTCTCGGTTGCGACAGGTACTGCTCGTTATGGATTCAGCGCCATCTACTTGGGTTTGTTTCAAGCCCTCTCCCCTCCGAAGACTATTGAATACAACTGGGGGCTCTTTGGAGGAACGACTCGCAGGCTCCTCCTGAGCGGTGTAGCTGCAGAACCGGGACTCCCGGCAGGAGCATAACAAGGGCCAGCCCTGTCTGCCGTTGGGTGGAGGAGAGGGGGCTGGAATGGAGGGAGCGCCAGGGCCCCTGGGTCAAAGGGTGTCAGAGACTTAGTCAAGGACAGCAAGCCACTGCTCTGGCTCTGGAGGGTATAGGCGGCCCTGGGATGAGGGAGCAAATGGGGTTCACTTTGCTTTACTGTGAGCTCCAAGCAGGACAATGTAGAATTGAACAATGCTGAGCTTGGACCTCACTCCAAGGCGTTCTGGTCACCAGGGACGCCACGGGGGATACAAGACCACGAGTGTCTGACGCTCCCCAGGGGGACGTGCTTCGTGGGTCGCTGCGCCTCTCTGAGCCCAGCTCCCTCACCTGCAGAACGGGAGGGAGGGAGCCCGCCCAACAGACAAGGTGCCTGAGGGGCCTGACTCAGAGCAGCAGCTCAGCAGACGGTCACTGTCACCTTCCTCAGGGCGGGTCCCACGAGACAACCGCTGAGCTGGGGACCTAGACTGACCTTCACCGACTGGCCCTGACTTGTTAGATTTTGCATTGCGGTGAAGGAGGCGGGATGTGGATGAAAGAGTGACCGAGACAAAGGAAGCGTCCCTGCAACGCACCCCGCCTCCCTGGGCCCGGAATCCTAGCGGGTTCCCAGTGCGACCCGGCCCTACCTCATTGGTCTGCTGCCCGGACCGGGCCGAACTCATCACAGTCACCCGGGGTCACAAACAGCCTTCGAGGCCAGCAGGACAGGCCCCAGCGTCGGGTCTGGAAGGAAGTTCATTAGAGGGCCAGAGGGCGTGGTGGCATCAGGAGCTGAAGGGAGCCGTGCCACGGGTGCAGTGACTCACCGCACGCCCACAACAGGCTGTCCCCGCAGCTCGAGTCGGGAGCATCTGCAGAGGCAGCGCCCCGCGGGCTCTAAGACAGGGACGCTCTCGACAGGGAGCACAGGGCGAGGGAAGGACTGCCTCGTCCGCACGCCGTGTCCCGCTGCTGCCGGGGCCCGGACAAGCTTCACGGATTGTCCCCAGACGTGAGACAGCTGCAGATCTTTATTTATTTATTAAAGGTTTTATTTATTTATTTATTTTTAGAGAGGGAAGGGAGGGAGGAGGAGAGAGAGAGAGAGAAACATCAATGTGCGGTTGCTGGGGGCCGTGGCCTGCAACCCAGGCATGTGCCCTGACTGGGAATCGAACCTGCGATGCTTTGGTTCCGCAGCCCGCGCTCAATCCACTGAGCTACACCAGCCGGGGCCCACAGCTGCAGATCTTAATGCAAGTAATGGTCGCCCGGAGCCAGAAGTCCAGGCCAGGGCCGGGTGGCTGGACTCCGCTGCCGTGGACCACCGCAAAAGCCTTTCTCCTTCCGCTTCCCACAGTGAAACCCGTCGAGAGTCGCCACGGACACGGAGTGGGCGCTGATGTGTTTATTTATTAGACTGAGTGCTTTCGTACAGAACAGTACAGAGATGATACATGTTTGTGCTTCAGTACTTTCAAACACTAAGATTCGGGTAAGTTCCAGGTAAACAAGTTTCAAGACAGACTAACTTTTTTTAAAATATCCTTTTGATAAATTATCTTTATATAAATAACAAGGAAAGGAAAACCAACGTGTCTGACGAACGAGGCCCTGCGGCGTGAGCACTGTTGGCCGGGGGAGGGGACAGAACAAGCCGTCGCGGGAAGGGACAACCGATGTCGCGGGAAGGGACAACCGATGCGGGAGTACCTCGCGGCTCTGTCCCGGGGAAGTAAGCTACCCGGGGGGAGGGGCAGACCTGGGAGCGGTCTGAGTGCCGAGGGCGGAGGGTTCGCAGCCTGGAGGAGAGGATGTGGCGGTGCACCTACCACCTACCGGGCGGGGGACGTGTTCTGGGGGGGCGGGGCCGAGGCGAACTAGCACACATCACGTTTGCAACGACGTCACGAGACAGTAATATACACACGGTCTGCAGGAGTCAGAGGGCGGCAGGGGGCTGGACAGGGGACATTTTTGTGACTTCCACTGTCATTGTATTTCACGGCCACAGCAGCAGAACGAAGGGCGCGCTCGCTCACGGGGAACGGGAGCTGCTGAGTCTCGAGGCTGGCGAGACGTCCTGCCGGCATTTGCTTCTTTAGTTTTTGCATTAGAGCTAAGTTTTATACAGCTAAGTTTTATACAGAGAATAAAATGATCATTTTCTCTACAAGCACGATGACCACAATCCCGGTTACAAAAAAAAAATAAAATATCAGGGAGTATCTCAAACTGAGGGTAATCTGGGTGGGAAAACGCCTGTCTAAATCCAGGGGCGGTCCTTGCGGCTGCCTGACGCCTCCGGGAAGGGGCCCTCCGACCCGCCGCCGGCAGAAGCCCTCCTGTTCCAGTCCCTCCCGGACCCCTGAGCTCTGCCCAGGCCGACCCCGCTCTGGTCAGAGGGATCAGGCCGGACCACTTCTCCGAGAGACAAGGTCCCCAGCGGGAGCCTGCCCCTCACTTGTCTGGGCCCGGTGCCTTAGACTGCAGACTGTCTCCCCTCAGGACCCCGGCCCTGTGGACACGGGCCAGGGAGGGTGCTGTGACAGGCGGAACGCCAGCCGGCACGCGGCCTGACTTCACATGGACCGCACCAGGGTACGGGCCTCCGGGGAAAGCAAAGAGGCTGGTTCCGGCTCCAGCGCCCCCCTACCCCCGAGATGCCGCCTGAGCTTCTTCACCGCCCAGCTCATGTGGATGAGAGCGGGCACCGGGGGCAGGACCCGGAGCCACGGAGCAGATCTACCCTCAGTTTGCGGGACTCCGGCACAGACCTCTGAGTCCCAGAAAAAAACAGAAACAGCCCAGGACAGGCTTTTCAAAACTCCCAAGCGTCTACCGTCCCATACTCAAGCAATTTGCACAAGTCGCACCGGGTTATGTACAAGGTCAGGGAACCCTAACTACTAGTGGGGAGAAGGCGTCCGTTCGTTCTCAGCAGTTCCGGGACTGCTCCCGCAGCGCGCCCCTCACGCACCGGCTTCTCCCTTTAGGGCGCATATAGAAGAGAGTCTTTTTATAAAACACAATGCATTATTTTCTTCGTTTCAAACGAGAAGAGGGCGTCATTAAACACGAGAACTCAGCGGCGGCTGCGGCTGCGCCGGCCAGGGCGTGCAGAGCGGGAGGTGGGGAGGAGGGTCAGCGAAGCCTCGGAGGAGGAGGAGGAGGTGGAGGTGGAGCACTGGGGGAGGGGTGCTCGCTTGCTTTGGGGAGGGGCGGCTGATTTTTTTAACTGCTTATTTCTTCATCTGTTTTGTTCAGCTTCTTCAGCGTGTCCAGCAGTTTCTGTGGGGTGAGAATGTGCGTGGATCCTGGGGAGGCAGAAAAGACAGTGAGCTCACCGGCTCCGGTCCGGCGCACTCTCTCCTTCCCTGCTCCTCTGGGTTCCCGGCCAGTGTCCCCGCTCCCCACACCCCCACCCCAGTCTTGGTCAGTGGGAGCAAGGAGGGGGCTGGGCGCTGGGGCTCGGGGCCAAGCCGCCACAGGGCTGGGAGACGTCTGGGGGCTGCGGATAAACAAAACACATCCTCCGGCTCAGGCGGGGTCGAGGCTGCACCAGGGAAGGAGCGTGCCCCTCACGCAGGGCTCAGCGCCGTCTGCCAGGGGACAGGGGACAGGGACAGGGTGGCTGCATTGTGAACTCCGAGGGGAAGCAGGGGGAGGAATTCCATACCACAGGGCAGGGGACACGGTGGGGGGGGCGGGCAGGGTCATGAGGGGCCTGTATGTGGAAAGAGCGGTGCGGTGCGTGGGGGGAAGTCCACGGGCGGGCGGAACACCCTGGGGGAAGTCACTGACCTCTGGAGCCAGCGGGCTGGCACTGCCGTGGTGGGCGGGGCCTCAGGTGTGAAAGGGAGGGGCCGGGGTACCTGAGGCCTTACCTTGCAGACACCGTGCATTGTAAGAGATTAGAAATGCTTGCAAAAATTTAGGCTAATGGAATTAGATATACTTCTACTGAAAAAATATGAAATAAAAATAAATGAAGTCCTTTCTCGTAAGGAGAGAGAGATCTAGGAAGTGCAGTAAAAAAAGATGCATGGACCGAGCGGGCTGGGCATGGACTCGCTCAAACAGAACAGAAGCGGCTCGGGGATATGTATGCGTGAGGCCCGCGCACATGCAGCGGCGGGCTTCAAAGAAAGACGTCCCGGTGGCGGAGAACTGAACAAAAGAAATCCGTACTTGAAAATGTGCCTCCCTGGAGATGCGGGCCAGGGTACGGGGGAGGGGAACAGAGACCTCGGGATGCCAGATTTCCACCCCGAGGGCGAGGGCGGGCAGAGGAGGCAAGGCTCTGGCTGGCTCGCGGGGCGTGATTCCACACCCCCACAAGGGCCCCTGTGCCTCCGCCCACTGCGTGCTCAGCGGGCCCGAGACCGCCGGGGCCTCGGGCCTCGGACCCCGGTCAGTCCAAACCGGCAGAAAGCCTGTAGGGCCTTCCCTGGTGTGAGGGGTTTCTGCCCACATCCCGTCCTCTGCGGCTCAGGCCCCAGCCACCTGTCACTGCTACTTCCCACCCGCCGAGCGTGACCTCCCCGAGCTCTAAGCCTGACTTGTGATTCCGCAGACCTGCAGCTCCTTCTGCAGACGCGACAGGGGGGACAGCAGTACGTCCTGGGTGTTGTTACGACGCTCCTTTCCCCCGAAGCACACCTGCTGCTGTGACTGTACCCCCCCCCCCCACGATGCCTGCAGAGAGTTAAAGCTGTCTACGGACGGGCAGTGGGTGGGCTCTGCATTCAGATTCCGGTCTCCGTCCCACTGAAAAACGAAGCCTGTCTGACCCCAATCCGGAATAAGGCAAAATGCTCCATGCAGAAAACCAAAACCTTCCCCCAGCCGAATGCTCACCCCGCCTCTCAGCCAGCCCCCTTTCATGACCCCCGGTGGCCTCTGCGAGTCCCTGGCGATCAGCGCTCTCAGAACATCACCCAGAGCGCAGGGGTGAAGATCTAACGAACAGGCTCGTGTCCAGACAATCTGAAGAGAGGAGTGATCAGCAGGGGTCCCAGCGAGGCGGTGGCACCTGCCCTCCAGCCCAGACCCGGGGCGCCGGCCTTGGCTCCGGGAGAAACAGAGCCGTGCACCGGCACCCGTGCACGGGCCCGTGGGGGGCACCCGTGCACGGCTGAGCAAGAAAACGAGTCTGGTCCCGAAAGCCACATCACTGCAAATACCAGCGTGCGGGAGGAGACGACCCCGGCGCGCCAACGTTCCGCACAGCCCTGGCCTGCGGTCACCGAGACAGTCGCGACGGAAGAGCGGGAGGCAGATCATAATCCGCTTTCTGACCTGCCTGGTGTCAGGGCCCTGGGCCTTGCTCTTTTCTACCGGAACTCTCTAAAATCCAACAAAGCCTTCCAGAAGCCACAAGTGTGCAACCAGAGTCTCTCTGTGCTCCCTTTGCTCTGACGGCGGCTGAGACCCTCCCTGCGGATCGAGCCTTAAGCAGAGGACACTGGTCTGCGGAGGAGAGGCTGCTCCTGAAGCGGGAGCCCAGACTGAGGCCCAGCAGGGGCCTGTGGGGTCTGGGTTCGTGACTCTTTCAGACCCCAAAGTGGCTGCCACTGCGGCTGCCTCGACTCGGTGTCTGTCCTTCTGCGTCTTCAAGGACATCTCGGGGTTAGCGCCACCCACCCGCCTGCCACCTGCACACAGAACCAGACAGCTCCGATTACCAAGGGGCTCCCAAACAATGGCCGTTTCCAGTCACTGTGCACCACTGGGCTTTCCTTGGGAAGACAGCCTGGGCAGGGTGGGAGGCCCCGGGGAGCAGCCGGCCCTGGCGTCCTGGCTCATGGCCGCTTGCTGTCTCTCACCTCCCTGCTGCCCGGGGCAGCCTGTGCCCAGGGAAGGGAAGAGAAGGAGGGCAGCAGTCCGACCTCTGGGGCGCATCCTTGGCAGACGAGCACACTCCTTGCCCACAGACGAGCCCCCTGTGCCTCCCGGCCGCGGTCCCGATGGGCCCTTCCTCCGAGGTCCCCAGGGAGTGCGCGCAAGTGGGCGCACTGCACGGTCTGTTTGGGTCACCAGCCGGAATGACCGAACTGCAGATGGTCAGAGCCTGGGGGAGCCTCGGCACCCTGTGACCCGGCCTCCCTGTGCCCCGCACTCTGGTCCCCACCCTTCCCAGGTGCCTCCCGTTCTGAGACCCAGCAGGCCACGTCTCAGCCCGAGGGGAGGGGCTGTCCTCGGGGTCCACTGTCGATGGCCTGTGTGAAGCCAGGCACACGAACTGTGGCCTCCTCACGGAGCGGGTGCCGAGGCTAAGGCCCGAATGATGTCACAGCTCGGTTCCGCACCGGTCTGCCACTGCGGCTCGTCAGAGGAGGCTCCCGGCGCGCAGGGCGGGGGAGAAGAGAGGAGAGAGCGCGGCAGGAATGAAGTCTGGGTAACCTACCCCCCCTCCGGACAGCGGTCCAGGGGGACCGCGATGAGGGACAGAGCGGCGGGAGCGAGAAGCCGCTCTTGCAAGAGCAGAGGCTGCTCCCTGAAGGCTCCCAGATCTTGCCAGGAGGCGTCAGGGGAACGGAGGGTGCGGTCACTTGACGCATGCAAGGATCAGGGGAGAAGGAAAATCAAAGCAGTTACTGAAAAAGCAAGTGACTAGCGGGTGCCGTCTGCCCCAGAGGGACACGAGACACGGCTCCTCCCGCGGACGGCTGAGGTCCGCCAAGGATGTGGTGGCGTGTGACCCCATGACCCCTTAGAAACTGCTCCCCGGGGTAAGTGCCTGCCCCCAGGAGGAGGCATCTGCACATCTAACTACCACGGCCTCAGAGTCTATTCCGATGCTGTCCTTGGAGCCTGCCCTGTGATCAGGCCCGCGGGCGTCTCCCTGGGGGCTCTGCCTTCTTGGGTCAGGCCGCCGCCCCTCGGACGCCCGCAGGCCGCCTTCTGGAAGTGCCCACCCTGCGTCCCCACTGGGACCCGGTGCGCTCTCTTTCGGGCGCCCACACACTCGCCCCCGAGCCCGCGGGCTCGGGCGCCGGACCTCTGGCATCCCTCAACTCCTGGCCCCTCTGCTCACGGCGGCGAGTCCCGGGTGCGGGGTGAGGCCCAGCGGCGGCGCTGCCGGGCTGAGCAGCGGGCAGCTAAGGCGTGAGGGGGCCCCCGCGGCAGGGTGCGGGAAGGCAGCATCGGACACATTTTCAATCGGTGTGAACAACTGCAAGCATTTTCTTGTTAAAAAAAAAAGTCAAATAAATAATAAACTAAAAAGGAAAAAATAAAAAAGAGTGACGGAATAATCAAAGAAAACCCTTCGGAGTGGAAGAGTTTCTTTTCTGTAATAAGCTGCTTTTACTTTGTCTCTTTGGCTCTCACTCCATTGTTGGAGCCTGATCCTCAAAAGATACCCTAGAGGACTCCCTGAAGTCGGGGTGTCTCAGGTCCATGAGAAATTTGGTGGGAGTGAGAATGTGAGTAGAACCTGCGGGAGAACAGAGGCCAGCTGACTGCTTGAACACAGGTACGTTACAGGAGCATGCCAAGTTAGGCCTACGTGGTACGCAGCCAGCGGGGGTGAGGAAGCAAGGTGCTCACACGCGCCCATGCACACGCACACACGCACACACACGGCGAGGATGGCTGGCGTGCACGAAGCCGTGAGGCCACCCAGCGGACGTCGGCTGTCGGAGCCAGGCCCTCCGTGAGTCTGTGGGCCCCCTTCTCCCCCCGGGCTCCCACCCCCCAGCGGGGAACCTCGGGTCAGGGCCAAGGCTGATGAAGGAGGGTGACCCCCAAGCCCGGCTCTGACAGCTTCTGCCCAGCTGTGTCTGAGCTGGGGATTATGCAACACACACATGCAACACGTATGCGAGCAGGGAACACGGGGGGCTGCATCCTGGGGCCTACGTGACAAAGAGGGGGACACAGTGCAGGCAGAAGTGGCGGCCAGACGGGAAGCTGCAGGGCGTGGGGAAGGGAGGAAGGAGGCCCATCTCCCCACTGAGCAGCGGCAGCTAGGAGGCGGTGGACAGTGCCGGGCCCATCTTGGAGACACCCAGCCGCGGCCACACGGACTGGCCTGTGGACCCTGCTCCCTCTGAGGGCCTCGGGGGCACTGTGCTCGGTCACCCTGAAGCAGAGGCACAAAGCCGACACGTCTTACCGAGATAGGGGACAGCGCAGGACCCGCTGGGGCAGTGCGTGCCGACAGCCTCGGGCCAATTATGGCCAAGAGGCGCCCGGACGAGTGCTGCTCCATGTCATCAGGGGGCAGACGGGACGGGGAGGAACACCTCTGGAGACAGCAAGGCTTCCCCCAGCTCACTCTCTCCCCTCCAGCCCCAGGAGCTGTGGACCCGCCCACGGGCTCGGAAAAGGGAGGGAAACCGCCTGCTGCAGTAAGGCAGCTCTTCCAGGCGTCCGGGGTCCTCTGGGAAGCCGCCGAAAAGCACCAGAAAGGGGGCGACCAGCTCAGGAGGGAGGAGGACCAGGCAGGGGGCCCCTCAGCAGAGCCCAGCGGTCAGGCTGACGTGTTGGGCAGTGTCTGCCGTCTCCGACTGAGAGGTGAAGGTCGGGGTCAGAGTTCCCCTTCTCGTCACTGATGCCGGGACACTGACAAGTCCCGCCTCAGGCCTAGCTGGAGGCTGGAGGTGGGTGTTCTCGGCCCCATCTGGTTGGACAAGGAGGCGGCAGCCTGCAGAGGCGGGGTGAGTGCCCCAGGAGACACCCGCAGGGCGGCGGCAGGAGGAAAGGGAGCCTGGGGCCCGTGGGGTCTGAGTTCAGGCACTGCCCACCGCACGCAGCTGCCTCTCGTCCGGAGACGGCGCAGCCCGGAGGAAGGAACCCTTCGCCCCTTCAGCTTTGGCCAGAGGCTAAGTCTGGCGGTGGCCACAGACAGTCAGAGACAGAACCAAACACCGAAGCATGGAATGGAGCCACAGTGCGGGGAAGCGGCCCCTCCCCCCAGAAAGCGCGCCCACTCACCTATCAGCACCTCCCACTTGCCGTTGGCCTGGGTCACCTCGTAGGCGCAGCGCATCTCGCTCAGACTCACGCCTCCCAGGATGAAGATGATGAGGCGGGGGCCGCTGCGGTACTCCCCCGGCGCCTTGTTCTTGTGCCAGTGCCCGTAGCGGGCGCTGGGGGAGGGGGCGGGGGGAGAGAGAGGTCAGTGACGTTCGTCCGCACTTCCCGTACTCACTGCTTCAAACCTCCGTGCCTCGTCCCCACACTGCTCTGCACACGTGCTGCTCTGCACACGCACTGCTCTGCATGCTGCTCTGCACACGCACTGCTCTGTGCACACACGCTGCTCTGCACACGCGCTGCTCTGCACATGCACCGTTCTGCATACGCTGACCGCAGAGCAGACGCGCAGTGTTGTGGACCGAACTGAAGTGCAAATACCAAGCGCCCTGGCCACCTGGAGGAGAACTGCTCTGCGTGCCGGGGCCGTGCCGTGACCGAGCTACACTCTTGGGAACACGCGGGCTGCAGACCGGTTCAGGTCGGCTTCACGGTTGGACACGTTAAGTTCAACGGCTCCAGCCGGCATGATGCTCGTCCGGAGTCTACCCACCCCGGGGGGACGTGTTTCTCGGCCTGTCCAGGGAGACTCTGCTGGCGGCGAGCAGCAGCAGAGTCTGGGGCCTGGCTGCAGTGCACAAACGTGCATGAGAGCCCCGGCCCCGGGAAGCCAGCCCGCGGCAGGCACAGCCCTTGCGCCGCACCAGGGCTCACGGCTTAGCAAGAGTGGGTGGGCGGAGGGCGGGCAGGGGAAGCGGGTCCTGACTGCGCTCGGAGACAAACACAGCGCGCGCAGGGCCGCTGGGCGCTGTCCGGGCGCCCCTGGGGAAGGCTTCCCGGGAGAGGTGGCCCCTCTGTCCCTGGGCTTCCCCAACAGACCTTCACCTTGTCCAGGTTAAGAAAATGGAGAACACGGAACGAGACGAGGAGAGCAAGTCTCCCCTGGACAGCGGACTCTTCGCCCTTCAACCTGACTTACGACAGCAGCAGAGCCCTGCTCCGCGTCTCGGAGGCCCTGGGGCCCGAGGGGCCGGCACAGGGCACCTCGCAGTCACCCTCTCTGCCTGAGCCATCGTCCGACCCCCTGCCATCGCCCACCAGCCTGGCTGGGGCGCTGCCTGGGATTCTGTGTTTTACTCCAACTCTGCAGCGAACACGGGGCCTGCGCGGCCGGCGGTGGGGGGCCGTGCCCCGATGTTATACAGGCCTCGCAGGCCTGCACCCCCCGGGGGTGGGCCCGAGAGCGAAGACAGGGGTGGGGGAGGGGGCAGGAGAGAAGATGGGGGGCACAGGGGCGAAGGCAAGGACCCTAAAGCGAGCCCTGGGAACTGCACGTCACAGAGCGCCAGCGGGCGCCCTCCCGGAGCTGGGGACACCCGGCCCCACGCCCCCAGCTCGTCCTGACTGTCCTCAGGGGCCAAGGGAAGCTCTCGCGCCGGACACCCGGAGCAGCGCTCTGGCTCTGAGCGCCCTGCCGTCTCGGGGAAGGGGCCAGACTGCCCGTGGGTCAGGGAGGGCCCCGGACCACACAGACAAGGAGGCAAGGGGAGCGTCAGCAGGTGGATGCGCCCGCAGGCGCTGCAGAGCCCCAGCGACCGGCTGGGGCAGCGGTGGCATGGAGAGCACAGCGGGGAGGGCTCGCGGGCGGCGGTCCCAGGAAGGAGGAGGAGAAGGAGAGGAAGAGCTTTGAAAAACAGGCCTTGCAGGCACCCCGGCCGGCCAAGAACACACGGGGCGGAGGGCCCGGGGAAAGACTGCTGGCTGCTCTACCCTGAGGCTGAGCGACGCCCGGCACCCCCAGCGCGCAGCAGAAGCCCGGCACACACCCCAGGCTCCCAAACTGCCGTCGAGAATGGGCCTGAGGCGCAGGGCTCCGGGCCGACGAGGCAGTCGTCCCCTTCTCAGTTAATGGGTAGAACAAATCCACTGGTCCAAAGTGAAGACGCCACGCCTGTCGGTGCCGGCTGCTCTGGACACCGAGGACGAGCAGACACAAAGCCCTGCCCTCCCTGCCCTCCTGAGGCTGACGTCCTGGGCGGGGCAGCTGGCCGCGGAGGACAGGGCAGACCCAACAGCGTGCTGCGTGGGGGCGGCGCCCGTGGAGAAAGATAAAGCAGGGACAGAGGCGGGAGCGTTGTGGGGAGGTCGCGATTGTTTTCTTTCTTTTCTGTGACACCCTGATTGAGTGACAGTTCCCGTATCGTACAATTCACTCGTCAAAGTGTGCCACGTGATACTTTTTTAGTATGGTCTCAGAACTGTGAGTGATGTCCGCAGTCAGTGTTAGACCATTTTCTTTTATAGACACACACACACACACATATACATACATACATATATATGTGTATATATATATAGAGAGAGAGAGAGAGAGAGATAAAGAGGGATTTGTTGCTCCACCCATCCATGCATTCATTGGCTGATTCTTGTATGTGCCCTGACTGAGGATCGAACCCGCAACTTTGGCGTATCAGGACAATGCTCTAACCAACTGAGCTACACAGCCAGGGTTTGGACCATTTTAATCACTCCCATGAGGAACCCCATCCCCATCAGCGGTCACTCCCCACTGCCCCACCCCCACTCCCATCCCCCATCCCTGGCAACCCCTACCCTACTTTATCTTCACAGATTTGCCCATTCTGGACATTTTGCATAAATGGAATCATACAATATGTGGTCTTTTGTGATTTCGTCTTTCTCTTGGCAAAATGTGTCAAGGTTTATCCACGTTGTAGCATGGATTGGTAGTACTTCATTCCTTTTTTGGGTAAACACTATTCCACTGTACGAATCTACCACATACGGATTACCGTCCACCAGCTGATGGACTTCGGGGTCATTTCTACTTCTGAGCTATGCATGGGCGGTGCTGCCGGGCGCACTGACGCACCGTAACTTTAAACAGGGTGGTTAGGGAGGGCCGTAGAGGGTGATGCTTGGTTAAAGACCTAAAGGAGCTAAGAGGCAAGCCTCGCAGGTGTGTCGGGGACGGATCGTTTCAGGCAGAGGGGAGACCGAGTGCGAAGGTCCCGGGGCAGAAGCAAGCCTGGCACGTTCAGGGAGAGCGAGGCGGCGGCTGCGGCTCCGGTGGAGCGACAGAAGGGAGGAGCGAGGAACAGGCCGCAGGGGGAGAGAGGCCAGAGCAGAAGGGCCCCTCGGGCAGGCGCGCCGAGGACTTGGCCTGCACCCTGGCTGTGCCGGCGGCATCGCAGCGGGACTGCCCCGTGGCTGCCGCCCAGCCTGAGCGGGCCCCACTCCTGCCCCCTCGCCCGCTCGGGGCTCTCACCCACCTGACAGCAGTGGTGCTGAAGGAGGCAGAGGAGCGGGTGGAGATATACGGGTAGTGCTTGGTGTCCAGTTTGTCCTCAATAGTGTCCTGACAAGAAAAGAGACCGACGTTAGCTTTGCCGCCTGTTGGAAAAGGGAGGGTGGGGACCCAGGTAAGACGACTGGAGGAACAAGTCACTCGGCGAAAACGACGGCCAGGTGTGTCACAGCCAGAGCCCGGCCCTGCTGCCGGGGCCGGTGCCGAGGGCAGTGCTCGGTGAGGGGTGGGGGTGCACTGTACATCTGTAGGTTTGCTCTTTAAGGGAAGTTAAAAAAACTGCATTGACTTTTCTTGCTTCCCCTCCAATTCTCTTTTCTCCCTCTTTATACCCTGTATGAGATGATGCCGCAGTCTGTCCCGTACATCCCTGACACTGAGCATCCGTTGTGTAGAAACCAGGCACCGGCGGCTACTCATGCAAGAGAACGCTGCCCACCACCCTCAGTCTCCCCAGGGGCTAATTGCCCGGTGGGCGGATTCCCGCTGTCCACCTCCCGCTGCCTACAAACTGACACCCCTCCCCGAGACTACCACGCGGAGCCCACACATGCCTTCCGGGGGGCTGGGGGGAGGGGAAGAACGAGGGAGCAGAGAACAGCGGAGGGAGTGAGGCCGGGGGTGGCCTTGTCTCCTGCACCCCGCAGAGCAGCTGGTTTCTCGATGCCTCACGCTCACGCTTCTTTTCTTTCAGTTTGTGAGTGTTAACAATAGGAGGCTGACTTGCTACATATATTCACAATGTGTTTATTTGAACATTCAATTCAGTATGAACGCCTGGTCTGCTATGAATTAACAAAGTGATCCTGGGCCAGTCCCGTCATCCTCAGGGACCCCAGCCCCGTCCACCTGTCCAGTGTGGGGGTTGGCCAGGTTTCTCCAGCCGCCCCCCCCACCCCCAGCGTTCTAGCAGGCTGGACTCTCCGCAGGGTCCCCTTGATCTGTGGGAGGGTGGGAGGGACGGGCTGCTGCACGGATACAAAACGACCGCTGCGCACCCAGCAGGGGACCAGACGACATGTCAGTTGAGGGCACAGGACCCACGTATAGAAATGTGACCCCAACACCAAGCCACATACGTGCACATAAAGAGCCGCCCGCCCGGACACGCGCTACAGGAGTCCGGGGGGCCTCTGTGGGGCCGGGTGTCAGACGGGTCGGGTGGCGTGCGGAGCGGTGAGACCCGAGGGGACACCGAGGGGAGGCGGGGCTCAGAAAGTGGAGAGGCGAGCGAAAACGTTCCAGACCAGGGGTGGGTCTCACGGAAGGGCAGAGGCAGCGATACGCTGGCAGGTCTCTGGCTGGCGGGGAGCAGGGCTGAGGGAGGGGAGCGGGGGAAGCGGGGGCAGGCTGGGGTCGCGAACCTGGAGAGTTCGCACCTGCAGGTGTCTGCGTGGCACGGCCACACCTCAGCGTGAAACTCATCGCTCGTTGGACCTTTGGATGCTGTGGCGTGAGTGGTTCCTTTAGGTGTGGGGCCATCCAGGGGTCTTGAATAGGGGCTGGGCCATACGCATCTTGGGGATTTGCACCTGGGAGTCTTGGGGATTTGCCCCTGGGAGTCTCTTGGGACTGTTCTCCACAAGCTCTCAGGACAAGACGTGCGATGAGGCCTGAAGGAGCTCTGGAGACCTGGACGCCGCCAGTCCTTTGGGTATTACCGCCACCTGACAGCTGGTGAAGCCGGAAGCGCCTGGGCCTCCAAGTGAAGGGCCCTGGGCCCGGCCGTCCTCTCCACACCCTCCCCCCCTCCCCGCCGCCGTCACTGACCTCCATGATGTCTTTAATGATCGGGGTCCATCGCGAGAGCTGGTAGGTCTGCTCGCTGATGCGCTCCTTCCGTTCCGGCTTGCTCCTGCGGCGCAGCGTGGACTGAAGGCAAACATGCACCGAGGTCAGATGGGGGCGGGGCCCCAGGCGGCCTCTGGAGATCCCCCCCCAGGAGGCCCTCCAGAGGGGCAGCACCCACAGAGACTGGGTGGGGGGACGGCTTCCTGGGAGAAGCCGAACGGACGCCTCTCTCAGGGACCCAGAGCAACGCCGGGTCTTCAGAGTCGTGAAAAATGGCAAATGCGGGTCGAATATGAATGTCATTAAAAAAAATTGAGGTAGTTAAAACAATATTTTGCTGTCGATTAGTTACAGGAGAAAATACTACTTTGGGTACAACCTGGCCTTTGATTTTTTTCCAACAGCACAGGACGCAGGGAAGAAACCGCCTCCCTTCCCACTCGGTCCCTCCTGGGCACATGGGCCGAGAGACGCCGCCTGTGGCTCCAGGACAAAGCCTTTGGCTCCAAGGTTCCCCAAAGGAGGGCGTCTGGGGCGTCTGCGACTCCAGCTTGACTAGCACAGGCCCCAGCCGACTGCCTACAGGGAGACCGCGCCCCGGGGTCCCCACCAGCGAGGCTCCCAGCCGAGTGCTCTGCCGGGCACTTAGCCCCCTCCTCCCCCTGGGCCCGGCCGCCCCCAGAGCGCACTGTGCAGTCGGTCGGGCCTCCCCTTGACCTGCCCTGACTCGCCCCGTCACTGCCAGTGCGGGACACTCAAAGTGGCAAGACCGCTGGGCGCTCAGTGGGTAGGCGTCCAAAGTCAGAGCCGGACTAACGAGAAGAAGCTGGTGCGACTCCTTTCGTGGGCTGGCTCCCAGACACAGCTCGGCGTTAGTGACCGTGGGCTCCCGGGCGGACGTGCACGCCTGGGCTCTCGGCGCTAAACCCCAATTTCACTGACGTCTCTATAGCCTTAGTCCTCTGATTTTCCCTGTCTCCCCTCTCTCAGTGGCGACTGTGTGTGCCCTACGCTGCCCACCGGCCTCCCTGCTGCCCCCTCCCGCCCCACCGCGAGGCTGGCCCCTTACGTCCGTGACAATGGGCACACCCAGGTGCGCCATGTTGGTGATGATCTCACTGTCCTCTGGGGGGATCTGCGCGTGCTGGATCAGTTTGTTCAGGTTCTCCTCGGTGATGCCTGCGGGAACCAACCGTGGTCGTCACCACACCCACACTGCGAGCACACACACACTCAGAGGCGGAGCCAATGGTGGGGCGGGGGAGGGGGGAGAGCACCCCTGCTCCCCGTGGGGGTCAGTGGGAGTGACTGTTCGCTGCACCCACTTTCCCGTCAGACGAGGACAGGATCAGGACCCCCACCGGGTCCAGTCCCGCCACTCCATCCCGGGCTGTGACCACCCGTGCGAGCCCTCACGGTCTCTGTTTCCCTCTCTCTCCTGTTTCTCAGCCGCCCCTGCCGCCCTGGGCCCACGACAAGAGAGTCTCCGTGCCCATCTTTTTGCAGAGGACACTCAGGGGCAACCACGATGGGGGAGAAGCTGCCCACCCGTCCTCGGCTCCACGGCCGCACCACAGGCAACCCTAGAGTTACGGGGGACGCAGCCTCCCATGCACACGGGTTTGCCTGTGCTCCAGTTTAAATGCCCTTTTCGCCTCTTTCAAACCACTCCTCCCGGGTCTCCTCCCTCCCGCGGCCCCTCCCTCGGCCCCTCCCGCGGCCCCCCTCCCTACCGTTCTTCAGAAAGATGTAGAGCAGGATGATGCGGATCTTGTCGTAGGTGCTGACGTTGGCGTCCAGCAGGATGGGCACGATGGCCCGCATGGGGTCCTTGATCTTCTCACCTTCGGCGTCCGTGCCCATGGCCAGGTCCTGCAGAAACACACGGCGTGGCCCCACTTCGGGTGGCGGTCCAGACAGGCGGCAGCTGCGAGCAAACTGCCGGTCCGAGGACGCCTGGAACCCGAGACGGGGTTGGGGAGGCCTCAGCCAGGCAACCCCACCCTCCCAGCGCCGCGCCACGCGCACCGGGGACCAGCACGGTTTCCTAGAGCGTCGGTGAGGAAGAGGCTCCAGGTCTCCCTTTCTGAACACAAAAACCACAATGGCCGCCGGCCTCCGGCGTGTTGGAAGGGAGGCTGTTCCCTTCAGATGAGGGCCGGGCGCTGGTGCCTGCTCCCCACTGGGGAAGCCGCCATGCCGGCAGGTCCTCTGGAGAGGGACCCAGAGCCTGCTGCAGCCGGGGCTTCGAGGGAAGCCCTCCCCCCACGAGGGCGAGGGCGGCTCTGGCGCTGGGAGGGCCTCCTCTGCCTGGCCTGACTCTTCGCTCCCTGCTCCCCCTCGCAGCGAGGGAGGTGCTGTTTGAGTTACAACGACTCAGGTTTCTAGGGTCTGTTTTTAATCTTCCAAACGTTTCCAGGGTGAGGAGGAGCAGAGAACGGGCTCCCAAACCTGCAGATCCCACCCAGGGGGACGACGGAGGAAGAAGGGCCGACAAACGACCGGAGATGGAGGAGGGAGCGCGGGAAGCACAGCCTGCGACCCCACTCTGTGGCCCAGGTGGGAGCCGCCGGTTCCCAACAGGCCAGAGGAGGCGGCACAGCAGACTCGGCCCATCGAGGACCGGTTGGTCCTATTCTCAGAGACCAGCGACTGCAACCTCTTCTGTGGCGCTTACGGAGGTTTCCTGAGGGTCCTTTTCTCTCGAGATCCCAGGAGTTCATAACAATTACAATCTTGAGTTTGTGGGCTCTTCCCCGTCTGGGTGGGTGGGGGTCTTGCCCCAGCCCCTTTCATCTAGTCCCCTGCCAGCCTCACTGATGTCTGCTCACCAGGACCTGATTCTAATGCTCTCTAAAGGCCCAGTTAAGCCCTGGCTGGTGTGGCTCAGTGGATTGAGTGCTGGCCTGTGGACCAAAGGGTCACTGGCTTGATTCCCAGTCAGGGCACATGCCTGGGTTGCAGGCCAGGTCTCCCATTGGGGGACATGTAAGAAGCAACCACATGTTGATGTTTCTCTCCATCTCTTTGTCCTTCCCTTCCACTCTCTAAAATAAATAAATAAAATCTTAAAAAATATATAAAGGTCCAGTTAAATGTAACGGGCTCAACAAACACTATCCAGCACTTCTGAAACAATGATCTAGAGGTGACCTCTCTCTGGATGGCGACCCTGTTTGGGGAGGACTCCGTGTGATCCCCAAAACCCCCGACACCACGCGGACGGGCATTGGCGGGGCCACTGCCCCCGGGGGAGCGGCAGAGAGCTGAAGCGGGTCTCGCAAACCCACGCTGAGCCCGTCGCACATCAAACCAGAGGATGTGAGCCTTGCTTCGCACTGAGAACCTGAGCTGTTTGTCCTGTGGAAAGGGGTCGCTGGATGCCCTCTCTGCCCTTAGACGCTGGCCCCAGCTGAGTGACGGCGTCCCGCTTGGAGACTGCGGCGACCCCGCACAGCCGCCCTGAAGTTGGGGCAGCCTGGCCACTTCCCTCCGCAGGTGAGGGACACGAGGAGAGACTTGGACACATCAGACAAACCCGCAACAGAGACAGAGCTCCACTCCAAACCCCCGACTGTGATCGCAGTCCTGACTGTGATCAGTGAGTCTGTGGGCAGATTTCCGACCTGCTCCTGCACTGTCCTCCGTCAGCCCTGGGGCTCCGGAGCTGCCACAGCAGGAGGAAACACGGTCAGAATACAGGACTCAGCCGGCCCTGTCCACGCAGGGCTCAGGCCCGTGGAGAGCCAAGCACGCACGTCCGAATGGCACAACCGTCCAGGCCGGCCCAGTGTCGGCCACTGAGGGCGGCACGGCACTGGCTCCAGAGGGGTGAGACACACGGCCTAGTGGGCTTCCCCGTGTCTGCTTCCTATGATTCCGCAGGGTGTTCAAGGTCAGAGGTTAAACTTCCGCTGGGTAAGCGGGCACGGAGGACGAGGAGGAAACGGTCCTACCTGCTCCACCCGGCAGAGCTTATCCACGGTGCCCTGGTAATGCTTCATGCAGTCCTCGGCCAGGTGCAGGTGGGTGGAGTACTAGGAGAGAGCAGAGTGGGTGGTCAAGGAGTTTCTCAGGCATCCGGGCAACATGGACCGGGCACCTGTGACGCACAGACACCGGGCTGGGCACCGCGGCGTCTCCAGCCCGGTGAAAGGGGGGACACGTGTGCAAGCCGGCACGTAAACGCCACAAGGCAGGGAGATCTGTGCGTCAGGAGAGAGGGACAGACCACGGTGCAAACGAGGCCCGAGGAGGAAGGAACCCTTCGTGGGCAGGGTGTGTGACGGTTTCACGATGTGTCCACAGATTCTTTGATATCCTTCCTCCAGGGGGAGGAGCTTAGTTCCTCTCTCCTTGAGTGCGGGCTGGATTTAGGGACTCGCTTCTAACAGACAGTGTGGGGGAAGTGACGTGGGACATCCCAGATCAGGACGTAAAGGGCACTGTGACTTCTCTCTCTCTCTCTGTCACTGAGTCTGGGGAGCCAGCTGCCATGTCGTGGTAACACTCAAGCAGCCCCGTGGTGAGGTCCATGAGAAGAGGAAAGAGGAACGGGAAAGATAAAGAGAAAAAAACGGAAAACAAGCTGTGTAGCCCCGCCTCCGGTTGTGCCGGCTACAAACCCAAGAGTCTGAGAACCCGCGGGTGCCAGCGCATCAGTTGGTGCAGCGGGCCTCGGAGACGCCTTTCGGAGGCTGTGTGCACGCACGATTCCGGTCGGCCGTTTTGGGCCGCCATACCTTGCTGAGCTCCTTCTGGTACTGGGGCATCTTCTTCAGCATCTGGGACAGGTCCCGCATGGTGGTCTGGAAGGGCAAGGAAAGCACACCCTGAGCTAAGAGGCTGTGCGAGCCTGGTGTGTGCGGGCCGGGCCAGCAGCCAGCCCGGGGCCCCCAAGTGCGCCCCGGGACTCTCAGAATGAAGCCGTCAAACACCAGGTCATGTGTGTTTAAGCTGCCAGGCCTCTGGCTCAAAAACGCTACTGACCCCCACACCATGACTGTCCCACAGGTGGAGGACTGAACTCTGACGTCCAGCAATTATGTCTTACTTATTGGACTAGAAAGTTACTGAGAGCACAGTGCTGCTTCTCTGCGCCCGCAGCTCAAGCACTCTTGGCATCAAGGTCACGGTCATCCCAGCAGCAAGGCTGCAGCTGTGTGGACGGGTGGACCGTGGGGAGAGGTGAAAACCGTCTGGAATCCGCATCCCAACAGGCGAAGGGGTCTGTTTACTTCCTAACTGTGTGACCCGCCCAGCCTCACTCATTTGTCCAAGACGAGTTTGTTGAATGACTACTACAGGCCAGGCACTTTCAGGTGCTGGAGACACAATGGCCAGAAAATAAAGTTTCAAGAGTTTCTGCCTTGAAGGAGCAGAGGAACCACCTTCCTACGACTGGACTGGTGCTCCCTGGGGGTGTCAGAATGGGGCGCGCCCCGAGCAGAGGCTTCCCTAGTCTGGGGAGGAGTCGGGAAGGATCCCAGCTCCCCGCACGCGCCCCCCCAAAAAAACACCACCAGAGCAAAGGGCTGGAACTTCACAAGGCGAGGCTCAGGGAAGGAGCTCAGGAGTGGCTGGGGCGAGGCAGCAGGGATGTGAAGGAGGGGGGACAGAAATGAGACCAGAGAGAGGCTCTGCGGCCTGACGAGACAGGCGCCGTGAGACGCACGGGCAGGCGGGGCCTGCATCCACGGGGACAGGAAGCCACCGAGTGGTCTGAGCGAGGGAGCGACACACGCAGGGCTGCACGCTCCTTGACCAGGGTGAGCGAGCCACCTCTGACGGGCGGCCAGGATGAGAGGCCCGGGAAAGTTAGGCCATGAATTCTAATTCCCCCACAAGCTAAAAAAGGTTTTGCAGTCCTTCCGGCTGAAAATGAATCATGATCCAAAACAGCAAATATGAATCCTAAAAGTAACAAAAAGAAGCTGTCTATAAATATCAAAAGACAGGCTCCGGATCTCCATCTTGATGCAAAAATAAGAGAAAATGCTCGCAGATGCAGGAAGGACGATGACCCCCCCCCCCGCCCCCCTGGTGTGATGCCGAGGAGGCGCCCCCCTGCTCCTAGAGAGAGCGTGGGGATCAGCCTAGAGGGCGCTGCAGCACCCTTTCGTGTGGTTTACCTTCTCTCCCGTGTTCATCCTCTTGCTGGAAGAAAAGTCTTTCAGGGAACGGGTGACCTCCCTGGAAGACAGAAGGAGGCGGCTAAGCTGCAGAGCAACACTGAGCGCCTCCGTCTGGACGCTGCGGGAGTAGCGCCAGATTCTGCCGTTAGGGAGACGCGGTGGCCTCTCCCGCCAGCAAGGCGTGCATTGAAAGTGGCTTTCTAAGAGAGTTTCTAAAGCGTTTTTCTAACTAGTATTCTAAGCCAGGGCTCTCCAGGGTGGGGTGTATGGGATGATTCAAGAAGAGAGAAGAAAATATTAGGACATCTATTTTATGTTTATTTTACGCCATCCTTTTCAAATTTATGTTTTGGGATATGTTGCGAAATATGCCCATTAGTACAATAAAGTACGTACTTACTGCACAGATAAATTTAAACACTAGTGAGTCACGTTTTCCTAAAGCTGAGTGACCCCAATGTTGTGGAGACCACTTCTAAACAACAGAGCTATCCAACACTATTATTTTTCTCTCTTCCTTGTACATTCCCTGAGGCTATGCCAGCTCAATGTAGCAGAACTTTTGTCTTTTTGTGAAAACAGAATTGTTTAAAGGTCATGTAACAATGTTTAGATGTTGGAAACATTCTGAAACACTTTCACAGCAAAGCAGGTTGAGGTGGGGATAGAGACCTCAGTTCCGGCTCAGGACTCAGGTACGCAAACGGGAGGGAAAGATCCCACCAGCTCCGCGAGAGAGAACTGCACGGGGCGCCTGCATCTTTCAATAGAACAGCCTCACTGTACAGGTTTAGTGTTTACAGAGCCTTTTGCTGAGAGCTACACATGCTTTCCCAAAATCCCAAGGCCCCCCCCACAGAATGGGTTTTCTAGCTTCCTGAGGTTGCCGGAGCCCCAGCTCAGAGACCAGAAGGGCCTTGTTGGCACAGGTGCGCATGCCGGTGCCTGCCCAAGGCAGCGACTCCGTGCCCCGAGGAGCTCGCTCCCCGCAGCTGCCCAGAGCACGCACACCGGAAACCGCACTCGGGGGGAAACGGCACCCCTGGGAGGGGAGGGCGTAGGAAGGAAAGGGGCTCTTACTGGGACACCTCGGCGATGTGCTTGTGGCGCAGAGCTATCCAGAGGTCGTCGTCCTCGTCCAGGAGCACTTCCTTGACTCGCGCCTCCCCGATGCCGCTCGTCTCGTACCTGCGGGGTCCCCACAGAGTCCGTCCAAGTCCCCTCCATCTACAGCAAACAAGGGCTCGCAGCCCTCGGCAGACGGGCGTCTGCAGAACGAGTCCACAAGCCCCATGACGCCTGCCCTCTGCCGGACGGGCAGGAAAGGCGGCGGTTCCTCGGGCAGGGGGGCCCAAAGCTCTCCTCCACCTCAGCCGACCCGAGGTTCTGTTTCAGGTCCCTCCGGGTCAGCTGATGCGAGCACCCCCGAGCCACCTGGTTCTGAGTTACTTATAGGGGACAAAGATCATGTTTTGTCCCCCTCTCAGGAAGGACTGGGCGCCAGCCTCCAGTGCGTGGAGCCTAGCAACCTCTTAGCAGCTGCCTGCCACAGGCCCTCAGCCTACGACGGCCTGTGGAACCACGAACATCCGCGGGAAGGCAGGAATCACAGGCCCCGAAGGGAGAAGAGCAGAGATTCACCCACATTTTCAGAACCTCCATTTCGAAGCCCCTATCTTTATGATCAACGTTGTAAAATAAACCACACGAAAACAATGCAGTCTGTTTCCATACACATAAAAAATGTTTTTACAAACTGAACTTCTAATGATTGCTACCAAGGAAAATGTTGTGTTTTTTTTTGTTTTTTGTTTTTTTAAGATTTCATTTTATTTATTTTTAAAGAGAGGGGAAGGGAGGGAGAAAGAGAGGGGGAGAAATATCAATGTGTGGTTGCCTCTCAGGTGCCCCCTGCTGGGGACCTGGCCCACAACCCAGGCATGGGCCCTGACTGGGAATCGAACTGGCGACCCTTTGGTTCTCAGGCCGGCACTCAATCCACTCAGCCATAGCTGCCAGGGCAGGAAGGTGTTTATAAAAAAGAAAACAGCTCCTCCGCAAATAAACTGGAGTGAGAAACTCCTGTTGGCATATTCTGTCGTTATAATTTTGTGCTCTAAAAGTGAGAAGATGCAACTCTGAACAGGACACGCGCACGTGCCCACACTGACGCGCCGACACAGCCAAGCAGGCTGCGGGCTGAGGTAAAGTGAGCTACGAACTGAAGCCCTCGTTCTCCCCAAAAGGGGCCCGAGTTCCTGGACAGAAACGCCACGTGGACTTTGGGAACTCACAAGAGAGCTTGCAGGCTTCCCGGCAAGATTATGAGTGCACCTGCCTTTCCTGGGATTAATGGCGCCCTGACGACAAACCGGAGGGGTTTCTGGTTCGTTCGCAGAGCTGCGGTCCCCCCGGCAGCGCGCACTTACTTGTACACGTCATTCTCGATAGGCAGCAGGTCGTAACTCATAGCCTGGAAAGTCAGCTCGTGGAGCACAGGGGAGCTGGGGTCGAACCCGCGGTCCAGGATCAGGAGCTGGGAGCGAGCCTTGTCTGGGCCCTAGGAGGAAGGACACAGGGAGCCTTCACTAGCCACTCCATCCAGCGCTGCCTTCCGCACCCAGCGCAGCCCCTCCTGTAAAGGGGGCAGCAGGCAGTGACTCGGAGGGAAAACCCAGCAAAACGGCACTGAATGCAGCCCATTTACCGCTTGACAAGAAAGCCAGTAAACGCCATGCGAGAGAGAATCCAATGTGCCCATTTCGCCGTGAGGGTCCTCGGAGGCAGGTCTGAAACTGTGGCTGGGGCCCGAAGCGAACTTACAAAGGACAGAACCACCTGGGCTCCGCGACAAATGGGCGGCCCCCATGCAGTCTGCCTGGGCCCGAGCGGGTTCCCAGGACGTGGGACTTTCGGTTTCAAGACCAAGATGATGAGAAACTCCACGTCGGACCACAGTGGGGTTACACGAGCCTCTGTACGTGATACAGTTAAACACAACGGACACACACGCGCGAGCACACGTCCACACTAGTGACGAGGTCTGGCGGTCGTGCCGAGGTCCGTCTTTTGGGGCTGACACTGCACTCCTGGGGGGTCCCGGGGTGCAGGGCTCTCAGTGCTGAGCCCGGGGAGGCCCCCGAGGACAGAAACAAGCCGGTCACCCTGGCAACGCTGAACAGAACCTCAAGCGGCCGGCCCACGGGCCCGAGCAGTCCACCAGAGGCCCACGGGCAGGAAAGGTGGCACTCGCGTCTGCTCTGTGAGCAGCGGAGCCGTCCCCAGGACTGCCACCCACGCAGGGGTCACTTGGTGGAAGAATCACGTGGTCCAAGTCCAGACTCACCTCCCCCATGGTTGGGTCGTCAGCTTTGTAGGCGTCGAGCTTGTCCTGGATCAGCTGAGCCAGCAAAGCATTGTCCTTGTATTCCCTGACAAAGGAGGGGTGACACCGGGTGAGCGGCCTCAGGGCAGAAAGGCGGGCCGGGACGGCGTGGGTGCGGGCAAGGTCGAGGGAGGCGGGAGCTTCACCTGCACCGTTCTTTGACAGTGAGGATACTTTCACGCATTACACGTACAATTAAAAAGGGCACATAGAACAAAACACTTAGCCCAGTGCCTGGAACATAAACAAGTGATTTTCCAGTTCCTTTTTAACGACGGAGGCAAAAACAGAGGAAGTCTCTCCAAGCAGTTTCAGATAAACCACCACAGGTCCTCGGAGGGCCCTGACCACCACCTTTTTCCCACGATCGGGCCGTGTGAGCCTGACCCACCTGGTCCTCACTTCCCTCAATTCAAATTCCCTTGGGTCTTGTTTTGACACCAAGTGACATTTTCTGCAGGCAGAGCCAGCTGGTGTGAGAACCTCTGAACCTTACCCCCTGGGCTGGGCCTGGCAGCATTTCCTGGGGCCCCACCCAGCTGTACTCAGCGGGAGGCTGCTGCCTGCCACCTGGCCCGGCTCGGGCTACAGTACTCAGTGCCCCGCCCCGCCCCCTCCAGGGCACTGTGATCTCCCACCCCGCCGGCAGGGGATCCGGCCTCGGCCCCCATTCTTTAACCTCCACCAGCTTCTGTCAGTGCACACCCGTGGCAGAGGGCGGCCCGATGCCGGGGCAGACGGAGAAAGCCGTCTTTCCAGGGCTACGCGTCCAGCAGACAGCGCAGCACCAGGACGGGTGAACGCTGACCCTTGCATTCCAGGTTCAGGCCCTCGGCTGCTCTCGGAGTGCCCCCGCTGCCTCCTCGCCCGTCTCCTGCTCACACTCCCATCCTCACGCTCCCACAGCAGCACACTGGCCGCCCCGCACTGGCCGCCCCGCCAGCCCCCCTACCCCGAGTTTCCCGGTGGCGGTGGCGGCTCCTAAAGGACACGATACCAAAGGCGCCACCTGAGGCCTCCAGAAACGGCCCGTCTCACCCGGCTGCCCTGCCCCTACACTGTGCTGGACTCCCCATCCTCCTCAAACTCACCCTTGGCTTTTCCCGCTCCACGCTTTTGCTAGTATCAACGGCAACAGCCAAAAGTCCACAGAAAAGGCCCCTCTCCTCCTCCAAACCTGACCTTCAAGACCTGGTTCAAATGTCACCTCCCGTCTGAAGCTGTTCCTGATCCCTCTCAAGGGCTCGAAGGGCCGTCTCCCTGCCCTGGGCACCGTGAGTGCCCGGCGCTGGGCTCTCCTGTCCCGCGGTGCCCGTCCGTCCGGCGGGGCCTGCGCTGCGGGCCTGAGACGCGCACGCTGGTGTCTGAGCTCCCTGCGCAGGTCAGGGGCCGTGTCCTCAGGCTGAGTCCCCCAGCACTTAGCACACGGCAGGTAAGGGATATACGGATGACTCTTAAAACCTGAGCAATGTGTCCTTCGGAGAAACGCTCTTTTTCTTTCACCTTACTCTGAAACGTCTTCTGCAAGGATGGTGTTTGTTTCTAAAGGTCAGAAAAAGATGACAAACTGCAGGAGACCTGGCCTGCCGTCACATGGGGTTCATATTTTAGTTCCTCATAACTGGACACACGTATCTCTCATGCTCTTTTCTGTTTGCACTATACTCACAGTAAAATTCAGAAAATGAGGAAACCACTGGAAGAATAACTACGAACGCCTGACATTCAAACCCTGACCCTCCGGAGACAATGGCCAGGGGAACTGAGGGCGCGAGAGGCGTCGGGGCAGCCCCTGGCGGCGCCGCCTTACCCCCGGTACCGCACGGCGGGGTACTCCTTCAGGGTGGCACACAGGGTCGCGATCTGCTCCGCCAGGCGCTCCAGGATGGGGTTCTTCATCTGAGCCTTGTGGGGACTGTAGAAGCTCTGGAAAGAGTCGGCGGAGTCCAGGGAGTACACCTGGGGAGGAGGCAAAGGTACCCGCGCCTGTAGCGTCTGCACCCAGGACGGCGCGCTGTCGGAATTTCCCCCCACCCTGGCGGTGAGTCTACGGAACACGTTGTCATTGACTTTTCAGGCGCGTGCGGGCTGGGCTGCTCGCAGTGCCGGGCACTGCGCTAAATAAACACCGGGAGCTGCCAGTGACCCAAACAGGACCGTCCTCGTGGAGCGTGGGAAGGGATGGCAGATGATAAACAATAAGCACAATGAAAAGTGAGCTTTATGGCGTGTGAGAAATTGGTAAGTGTCTGGGAAGATAATAAAGCAGGGAGAGAATGCCCGCAAGGGCTGTCAGGGTGGACGAGGCCTCCTTGAGAAGGTGCCATTTGGACCAGGGCTTGAGGGGGGGGGGCGCTTCTTGCCGGCAGGAAGGCCTCCACACGGAGGCGGTGGCTGGTGCCAAGGCCCCGAGGCAGCAGTGCCTGGCGGGCGAGGAGGGGGCCAGGGGGAGGGCAGGAGAGGGGGCTGGTGTCGGGCGTCCCGGCCGCTGCAGGTTCAGTAAGTAGGCAAAGGGAAAGCTAGAAATTGGGCTGCGACTCTGTGCATATAACGGAGCCTTTTGATTTAATAATTTCATATCCTCAGCAGCATGTTTTGTTTTTCTTTTTTCTTTCTTCTTTCTCTGTGGAGAGTTCCAGAAGTTTCAAGTTTTCTCTTAAACTGCCTAGCCTACCAGCTGTCAGTATCCTCTCAGAAGCTCACTTATGTAAACCACCCTGATCACGTAGAAAACCTGAGGGCTGGTTTTTTTAAAATTTATTGCTTTTCAAATATCTATAAAACATGACACGTTTGGACTTTCTCCGACCCAGGCGGTGACGGGGCTCACGCGGAGAAAACACGTTTCCTGCACTCGGGCTGGCTGGGGACGGGCGTCGGCCCAGTGAGCCGGGACAGAGACGTTTTTTTCTGTCCCTCCTGTGCTAAGAATAGGTCCCTCCCTGGTGGCTAGGGGCGGACCTACACAGATCCCACGGGCCACGACCATTTGTTTATCTCTACAGAGTGCTACCGGTCCTGTTGTTTCGTGTCTCTGTTTGCCCGGAGAAGGCATCTCAGCAAACCTCCCGACACCAGGACAGCAATGCTGCGCGCTCTCCCGCAGCCAGCTTCGCCCTCCCTGGTTTAATAGCCGTGAGCTCTTCCAAGGGGGTGGTGTGCCGCTGCAGCAGCTGGCACGGGAAGCGTTAACAGCGAATGACGAAGGCCACCATCTGTTCTCTCAGCACGTGACAGGCTGAGGCCCTCTGCACACAAAAACAGGCTCCCTCACAGCAGATGGGTGCTGTCTGGTCCCTTCCCGTCGCTCCCTCCAGGCTCCTTGTGGATTGGCTAGTCAGGAGCCGGCCAGCTGGAGTGAGCACGGGAGCAAGGGCAGTGCACACAGAGAAAGGCACCAAGGCTTCCAGAAGGTCAGATGCAACTGCGGGGTGAGATGAGGGCGGGGCAGACCCCTGGGGATACCCCCTCTTTCCATCACCCACACGCCCACTTGCAGCACGGCTGCAGGAGTCCAGAGCCTGGCGTCTCCCCTCCCCCGCCCCCTTGGAGTGCCTGACGGAGTAACAGAGACGCGGTCACACGCACTCCCGACTCAGCCTCACCTGGGACTCGTAGGGGAGAAAGGCGATGTTGATTTCCGTCAGAGTTTTGATGACTTTGGCTGCTCGAGATTTTACCAGCTCGTTAAACAGGGCGTCTGGACACGCTGCAAGAATGACCGAAGACACTAAGTGGGTTTTTCTGTCCTTTTGCGGGCTCCTTTCAATCGTCACATGTGTCTGGTGGATTCTTTAGTTATTTGGATTTTTTTAAATCTTTTTTTTAAAGATTTTATTTATTTATTTTTAGAGAGGGAAGGGAAGGAGATAGAGAGAGAGAGAGAGAGAGAGAAACATCAATGTGCGGTTGCTGGGGGTCATGGCCTGCAACCCAGGAATGCACCCTGGCTGGGAATTGAACCTGGGACACTTTGGTTCCCAGCCCGCGCTCAATCCACTGAGCTACGCCAGCCAGGGCCGTTATTTGGATTTTAAAAAGGCAAATAAAGAGTTCATCCCATCCTAAAATATCCACTACCTCTGGGCTCTAGAAGGAATATTGAAACACCTACAAGACCCTCAACACAGAACAGAGAAACGACGGGCAATAAGGACTGAGATATTGAGAGATTTTGTTATGTCGAGGAGAGGAAATAAAAACCCAGAAGAGATTAAGAAGGGATAAGGGACCTGGCTGGTGTAGCTCAGTGGACTGATCGACGGCCTGCAAACCAAAGGGTCGCCGGTTTGATTCCCAGTCAGGGCACATGCCTGGGTTGCGGGCCAGGTCCCCAGTAGGGGGCGCACGAGAGGCAAACACACATTGATGTTTCTCTCCCTCTCCTTCTCTTCCTCTCTCTAAAAATAAATAAAGTCTTTAAAAAATGAAGAAGGGAAAAGGAAGAGAAAAGATGTGTAATATATACAAACACCATATACACATCTGACACGCTTACGAAAAATAAAGACAGGAATATCACAGCAGTGGGTAATGTGAGGCAGGCGTCTCCCCGGGACCCTCTAAGGAACGCAGCTGCTTGGCTGCCCTTGATGGGGAACCATGATGTCACGTGACTCTCCTGGGCTGCACGTGGGGGCAGGGTCCCAGAAACGTGTTACTACTGTTCCATTACTATCACTAATGTCGTCCTCCCGCTCTCTTTGCCACCCACATTCACATAGCACAAAATTACTCCCTGCCAGCACCTCTCCCCGCGTCCTCAGGGGTGAGTTTGCGGGTCCTTCCTAGGGAGGAGAACACGGGGGAAACCGTGACTGCGGTGCCCTCTGCAGCTGTCCAGCCATGCTCCCCTCTCTCTGCTACCAACAAGGACGCACCAAGACCTTGGTGCCCCGGGCCCCACGCATACGACCTCCACTGAGAGCACACCGGATGCCAGGCTGTGGTGCGGCTCTAGCTGATTCGGGGACGGGGATGGAGGAAGCCCCCTGGAGTGGACAGGGACGGCTGGAAGTCCGAATGGTGAGACACCGAGGGTGGCCGGGGGCAACTCTGCTCGCCACCGAACCCTCTAATCCTAGGGGGAGGCGCTATTTCTCATCGGGAAGGGCTGCACGGCCTAGCAGGTTTGTATTGTGGGTGCTTGTGTTTGTGTCTCATGCATGTTTTCTTCTGAAAAGAAAATAAAAGACCAGGACACTCGCGGTGACAACTCCATTCTCCCCTATCTCCCTGGCGTGGCTGTGGTCCCGCCCTGCCACGCAGGAAGGCGGACGCAGAGGACCAGGTGGCACGTGACAGCTGTACTCACAGTCGGTGAAGAAGACGTGGGCGGCCCGGTACTTCGCGGTTGGCGGGTCCTTGAAGTCGTTGATGAGAGAGCGCACGGACTGTGGAGAGGGAAGGGAGAGGGCGCTGAGTCCAGAGTCCAGCTCTGGAAGCAAAGGGAACCTACATCCGGACCCAGTTACACCCAAGAGGGCTTTCGAGCCGCTTGCACAAAGCATCAGGGAATTTCTCATGTATGATTATAACTCATGTTCGGCGGTAACTGAGTTCTGGGGACTTGAAATTAGGATTGAGAGCACAAACAAAAGCCTCCTAGATCATTCCAGAATGACAGCATCAGCTGCTGGAGCCACCATAACATGGGCTCCTGAGAAGAGACCCACAGAAGAGGAAACTGGCCAGAAACCTTCCAAGAGGTTCACAGCAATGGAGTTCTGGCAATGTAGCTGCATCTTCAGAAACTCATACGTGAGTCGGTTTTTAAAAGTGAAAAGCAAGCATGAAAACTGGTGGGAATTTACGGGGCCTGCAAGACAGCCCTAAGACGGCTATCAACCAAAAGCAAGGAGGTGGACCTCGTCCAGATGCTGATTTGAACCAAACCACCGAAACGGTGAGATGGGTAAATCTGAACACTAATCGGATATTGATGAAATCAACCTGAAAGCATCAAAAATATCTGAGTGTGGAAGGTGGACCCCTAACTAGATGAAGGGGGTTTCTTACCCAGACCGGGAGTGCAAGGGGGAGGGGGCCAGAATGGCCCGACACTGGCTTCCCGGACGGCGGCTGCATTTCAGGAAGCTCAGTGCTCCCGCCGCTCCTCCCCGCACCCCCGCTCTCCGTCCAGGGGGCTGCCTGCTTAAACAGAGCAGCGGGTCCCATGGGCACTTCACCTAGAAACTGCGGACACGCTGTGCCGCGCAGACGCCAGGCCGGCACGCGTGCCCTCGGCCAAGCTCGTCTGGGGGAGGGGCTCACCTTCTCGGAGGGAGTGATGAGGTACACGGCCTCCAGGCTGGGCAGCGGCTCCCTGCACTTGTTGATGTCCTCCACAACTAGACAAAGAGCAGCAGCCACCGTGAGTGAGAAAACACAACCCGTCATCACAGAACTGGGAGCGCAGACACAGGCCGCCTGCCGACCGGCACAGATAACGTCCGGGGGGGCCACTGCCCCTTCCACAGAGCCACCGCGTCCCACTGTCTCCCACACTGCATCCCACTGTCCCACACCGGGTCCCACTGTCCCACACCGCGTCCCACTGTCTCCCACACTGCATCCCACTGTCCCACACCGGGTCCCACTGTCCCACACCGCGTCCCACTGTCTCCCACACTGCATCCCACTGTCCCACACCGGGTCCCACTGTCCCACACCGCGTCCCCACTGTCTCCCACACTGCATCCCACTGTCCCACACCGCGTCCCACTGTCTCCCACACTGCATCCCACTGTCCCACACCGGGTCCCACTGTCTCCCACACTGCATCCCACTGTCCCACACCGGGTCCCACTGTCTCCCACACTGCATCCCACTGTCCCACACCGCGTCCCACTGTCTCCCACACTGCATCCCACTGTCCCACACCGGGTCCCACTGTCCACACCGGGTCCCACTGTCCCACACCGCGTCCCACTGCCCCGCACCGCTCAGGATTTCAGAGAACCGGACACTCATCACACTGGATACCTCCCACTTGCCGTTTCAGTCTCAGTAAATTCCTTGATCTGCTCTAACTGAAAATGGAAAATGTAGCCTCATTCCGGCAAGGATAATCTTCTGCCTCTCCCTTCAATTTTTTCCTCGTCTGTCCCAAATAATCCCAATTCCTTTCGGGTTTCCAGGCTGGGTCTATTTATCAACCATTGGGTAGTTTTATCATTTTCTGTTTTGCATCCAACGAGGACATTCCAAACATACCCTCTGTATAATACTGTCCCTCTCCACAGTTCCAAGGTTAAACATTGTGGTTTGTTAAATCAAACCAGGGGGTTTTGATTCACTTCTTCGTTTATGGTTATGTCAACTACGTCACCTGGAGAGAGGAGCTTTGGGACAGCCGTCACCTTACGGTCACCTGACAGAGCTAAGGAGAGCCACCTCCGCGGTGCTGTCCTCTCAGAGAGGGGGGCAGTACCTACTATGGCGCTGTTCTTCCGCTGCGGGCGGTTGAGGGAAATAAAAGCATCACTTCAGGTGCATCCCTTGTAACACTTACACAGACTTCTCACCCCAGATAATGTTCACATTAATACCCACATCCCTCAACCATCTACTTCACCACTGGATGTACATTTTTGAATTTCATAAGCCAATAACACTTTCCCCCAAAATGTTTCGGGATTCAACATAACAGGGTCGCTAACTTTTCAGTTCTGCCAGACAAGGACCTTCTGAAAGCCGCCTCCTGGGGAGGGAGGCGTCCGCGTGCAGCAGGAGAGAGCCGGGCCCTCCTCCCCCACGGGAAGTCGGCAGACAGCGTCTAACACGGAGGAGTCCCGGGATTCCCTCGCAAGTGTTGATTCAGAGACGGCAAGGAGACAACCGGAAGGAGCAGAGGGGCTGCTTCTGGGGGGACCGGCCCGGGGCGGGGGGAGGGGGCGGGGTGGGCATCACTGCTCCTGTGAGAGACTCGTCAGCACCACCTGGCTCCCCGCACCCGCCGCCCGACTTCGTATGGTTTTTGCTTTGATAGAGAAGAGTATTGTTTTTAAAAATTGATGAAGAAAATACCTTTATAAGCTTGAAACAGGGGTGAGCCTGGCTTTAAATAGCCGAAAAACAGAAAGTCACACCAAAAATTAGGCACTCCTGTTTACAGGGCTGTATTTCTGGTAATAAACTGGATTTGGAAATGTGCTCTTAAAAATCAGGGAATCAAGTTGTGATTATACCCCCAAAATCATATATGTATATGTATATATTTCACCTAGAATTTAATCCACAGCATAGCTGCAATATATAATCAGCATAATTTCACAATTTAAAAACATTTTTTAACCTCAAATAATGGGACAGACACAGTCTTGAGAGAAAGGACAAACCTCTGAATTAAACTCATTGAGCTCAATGCCAACCTCCGTGTCTTCCCTCCTGTGACTGGTGTGGCCGTGGCTCTGATGAGGACCAGCCACGGTCCGTGACCCACACACCTCATGGCGTCGTCTCTGGGGGACCCCACTGGGGGCTGCATGCCACCCAACATTTTTTCGGAGCAAGAACAAAGGTTAACTTCCGTGTTTGGAATCATACCCCAAAAGGGACTGGTTTTCAACCAACGCAGTTCCCAAGGCGGCGCCGGCCGACCCCCTTACAAGGAGCCCGGGGAAGACGAGAGCCCTGGGACACGAGCCAGGCCCGAGCCCAGTCCCAGCCATGATGCTGGCCGGGGGCCTTGAGCGGGTGGGTTTTCGAAACCTACTACTCACTGTGAAACTGTCACACACACTGTGGAGATCGGATAAAACAAACACACTAACAACTGTGGAGCAAACGTCTGCACGAGCACCACGCAGGTGAGGGAGCAGAGCCCCCAGGGCCGCGGCAGCGCCCCATCCCCCCCCCTCGGCAGCTCCCGCCCGGCCCTCCCTGCAAAGGGAACCGCCGTCCAGAGGAGCGGCGGTCACTTCTCTGCATTGTTTTGCCGCTCCGTCTGCACTTGAAGACAGTGCGGCTGTCTGGCCTGGACTTGACCTTTATATAAGGTAGAGCACACTGCAAGTTCTCTCTGTACCTGCTTCTTCTGCTCACCGGTATGGTCACCGGACTCACTGACGTTAGTGTGAGTGGTCGGAGGTCATCTGCATTGGCGCAGAGTATTCCGGGGTCGACCCCACCACAGTGGAGCTGACCATCCTGCCCCTGATGGACTTTTTTTTTTGGTCGTTTCCAATTTGGGGCTCCTGTAAACAGTGCCCTGTGTGCCTCCCTGCACGTGCACCCGGGCACACACCTGACCACAGACCTGTGAGCTCGTGGGACAGTGCCTACCTTCGACTCTACGGGACACTGCCAAGCGCTTTTCACAGCAGCTGCGACAACTGGCACTCTGTCATATAGCAGTTCCCACTTTTCCACACCCTGTCTGACACTTGGCATTATCGGAGTTTAAATATTCCAGCCTTACTCTGATTTTAATTGTATTTCCCTGGGTGAACGATTTTTCATGTATTTATTGGCCATTTTGGATTTCTTCTTTTGTTCAGTGCCTGTTCAGGGCTTTTGCCCATTTTTTCCCCCTATTAGATGGCCTGCCTTTTTTCTTGATTTAATCTCCCTTTTGGCATCCCTTCACAGGTATTTAACGAGCAGCCAGCAGGGGCCTAGGGATTCGGTGATGAACGAGGTGCTCTGGGTCTCTCTCGGGAGCGTACGGTCTTACCACCCAGGCTGCCGGGAGGCTCTGAAGCCAAATGAGACAATGCAGAACAGGGGGAGGAAAGCCGGGCATGGGGGGCCGGCCCGGGCGGCACCGAAAGGCAGAAAGAAGGGGGTGCTCACTTGTGATCCCCTCGGTCATGATGTCCGTCATCTTGCAGCAGGAGGAGAGCATCCTCATGCTCAGCTGATCGACCACCAGCACCTGCAAGCGGAGAGACCAGCTCACGGCCCGAACGGCACCTGCCCCTCCTCTCCCTGGCTCACCGCGTGGGACTTCGACGAGAGCCCGGGCTGCAGGGCACCGAGTCTCGGTATTCCCCATGGGCCAGAAGTGTGCAGAGACGCACGCCAGCTTTCTCTCTCCCACGCGCAAACCTAACCTGGCAGTTAAGGGTTTTCTCTCGCTGACTTGATTTAATGTTAATAAGCTTAAAAAATTAAACTTTTAATTTTCATGATGAGGAGGGTCATTACTCATAAAAAAGCAGAGGGAGGGAAATAATCTACAACACCACACACAGAGAAAACTGCATCGGAGAGTATTTTTTTCAGGGCGTAACTTCTCCTTAAAGGGAGACCGAGCCCTCCTGCCCCCGGATGGCTGGAAGGTGGGGGCCGTTCCTGTGTCAGAGGGTCGCACCCTCAGCAGCACATGCACCATCGGGGGAGACTGGGCTCCAGTCCACGCGGGAGGGACCAGGACGTGCCACCGTGTCCAACAGCGGCACGCCCGCAGTTCTCTGGCTAACCTTCCCTACCTGCCTTCAGCCCGCAGCGGAGAGAGGCGTGCGCTTAAAACAACGCCAGCTCTCTTCTCCTTCTGCAATGACACAGACCAAGGTGGCAGACAGAGGCTAGACACGAGGTGGCCCGAAACGCGTCCTGCTGCGGCACAGGGCCCGTGTGCATTTTACGAGGCAGCTTCCTCGAGATCCTTTTGACGTTCCTGTGTCCGCCAAGACGGGCATAAAGAGTCCCCACCAGACGGCCTCCCGCTCTGGGGGAGGGGAGGGCGTGCTCGTGAGAGCAGGCTCCCAGGCCGGCGCGAGGCTCCGACTCCTCCCGGCCGGTCACCTCTGCTGTTCCGGCCCGGCGGACTTCAAAACGTGTGGGCCCTTGACTGCGGGACAACTCGGGGCAAGAACGGCTGGAATGAAGTCTTCAGTAACACACAGGGAACTTCAAGGGAAACTGCACGCCCTCCTGGCCAGGCAGGGCCCAGCGCCAGGCAGCCAAGTGGCCCTTAAGACACTGACTTCCTGAACGAGGGACAGCGTGTTGGCTCACTCCTTGCATCGCCACCTCCGGGCGCTGAGGCCATAATCAGTTTGACTGGCTTAAATACTGGTTTCATGCACATTATACCTGAGACACGGAGCATCGCTCTCAGAGTGGTACGAATAAACACGCGGTTACCGACGTGGGGACAGACTGGCAGAGGGCTGTCACGCTGTTTGCGGGCTCCATGGAGGAGCTGCAGGGCTGTGAGAGGGCCCAGAGGGGCCTCGCCCCGCTCTCCCTGCGTAGGCAGAACCCCTTCTTCCCTTTATACATGCGGGCTCCAGGTAAGACGTCGTGTGAACAAAGGAGTCCCACTGTGACACTGCCCCACCGGGTGACCTTTCAGATAAGCTTTCTGGCCAAGAGATTGCATAACCGGGATCACAGAAAATGAGAGGCATAAGCAGATTACATTTCTTTTCTCTGTGCTCTCTGGACATGACGACGGAGGTCTCCACTCCCCGCCTCCGCACCTCCCCCGGCCCGGCCCGATGGGGACTCACCTCCGAAGGCCACCACCAACCAGCCCACTGGACTCACCTTCCACTCCCCCTTCTTCTTCACCTTCTTGATCACGTCGTGCATGATCTCTGAGGAAGGGAAGGAGGGAGAAAGGGAAGTTTAATGTGGTTGCAAGGACTCCCATCCCAACACTGGCCCACCGAGCAGGCCGTCTCTCTCCCCATGGGCCTTGTTCTGCGTCCCACCCATCCGTTCCCTGAGCCGCCACCGGCCCCCCACAAAGGGAGCTCCCTGTCGTCTCCTCAGCCGGCTGCTTCTCCAGGTCTGGGTCTCAGGACCTCCTGACACTTTCAGAAACGGAGGTTCCCAGACAGTGTTTGCTTATGTGGGTGAATATCTACTGATATTTACCGTGTCAGAAATAGTAAACCTGAGACACTTTTAGAAATTCATTCACCAAAATAACAATAACCCATTATATGTTAACATAAATAGCATATTAGTGAAATGTAGCTATATTTTCTGCAAGACAAAGGTTTTAGTGAGAATAATGGCTTTTTTTTTTTTTTTACCCTCCTGTCTTTGCAACCCAATTTAATGTCTGGCTTCACAGAAGACAGCTGGATTCTCCTGTCTGCTTCTACAATCTGCTAGAAACCAGACAGCATCTGGAAAACTCCACTGTGCACTTGTAAAAGATTCAGAGGAAAGAAGACCAATAACACCTTATTGGTCTAATTAAGAAGACAGTTTCGACCTCACGGACTCCCTGAAGGGTCTGGGGTTTGCGAACCACTGCCTTCAGTGAAGTGAGTAAAAGGTGCGACAATACCTCAGGCCCCGTGAGCGCCCCCGCCCCCCGCCCCCAGCTCCAAAACCAGATGTGACGAGCAGCTGTGAAGGCTTCCCACTCCTGAGCACATCTGTGGGACGTTCTTGGCCCAAACCACCATTTGCCGAGAGCCCCGGTCTCCTTCACCCCCTCCCACACACACACACACACACACAGGCGTCCCCAGCCACAGGGGTTTCCTGGGAAACACCACCCCTGCCGCCCTTTCTGAACCCAGGCAGCAGAGGGGCCTGGAAGGACTCGGAGGCTAGCACGCATCATTAGCGAGTGTCACTCTCAGGCACGGGGGTCACTCACTCTCCGGAGCATGGCGACTCCTAACTCGGCTTGTGGCTGACCTCGATAATCTGATGTGTGCCACAAAGTTTACGAACTGTGTTCCTGATTATAAAGTCACGCTCACTGCAGTAAACTTGGAGAACACAGAAAAGTATGAAGAAGAAAACACCATGTATTACTCATGTACTTAAAAAAACATCGAAAAGAAAAATCATCTGTAATCCTGCCAACTTGAAATGCTTAATTAACATTTTAGTTACTTCCTACTAGCTTTTTTGTGCTGTATATGTGATTTTGATTACACTTTTTTTTTTCAGTTAATAAACCCATTTCCCCAGGTTGATAAAAATGCTTCCTAGGATTTTAAACGCAAGCATAATAGTCCACAGTTTAGTCAACAATTTTCCCAACAGCCATTTATTTTCCATGTTTCAGTGTAGCGAAAAATTGGAAACAAATACATCCGATGACAGAGCAGAGATAAGCACATTAGGATACATTTGTACAACGGAATACTATACACTCACTAGAAATAATGCTACGGGAAACTATATATTCACGCTTTCACTCTTTCATTTGGTAACATCTGCTGAGCGGCCACCGTCTGCCGGTCATTGGGCACCAGGCACCGACAACAGCAGCAGGGCACCGCGTGGCATCAGTGGGAAGGAGGGAGGGGGCACTGGTGGGCTGGGAGGTTTGGTGGCAGAGCTCACCGGGGGGGGAGGTCATCGGCGGAGAGTGGGCAGAATGGAATCGCAGATGGAAGGTTTGAAGAAAGAGGGTATCGACTCTCTTCCCAAAGGTCGGGAAAGTGAATTTACTGCAGAGATGTTTTAGCATGTCTGGACAGTCTAAAGGGCTACCTGAGGTTTGCGACCACAGATGCAATGTGAAAGCAGGCGGCTCAGTTGTGTGCCTGCGGTGTGAATAGTGTCCAGCTGTCCCGGTAGAAGCCAGGAAGGCAAGAGCAGCTGGTTTCAGCAGCTAGGGCTGGGGTCTCCCCGGGTCAGTGCTTAGCAGAGGGGGAAACGCTCACAGTATGTGGCTACAGGGGCAAAGAGGCATGCCACGGCCAGTTTTTGGAAAGTACACATACACAGGAAAAATCAGAAAAACTTACACCGAAATGTGATTTTTGGGCAATGAAATTACGGTTAATCTGTAATCGCTAAATTCATCTTCCTATGTTCTGCCAAGCTTTCTGCATGAAGTGCATATTATTTTCTGTAATAGGAAAAAATGGTCTAAAAATAATATGTCAGTGAATAACTCTGGGCCTAGAGCTTTTCTTCACACAAATTATGTTAGGAGAGCTTTCTGGGTATGAAATAAATAGGTAGAGCATAAACGTCCTGGGCTCCTGATAAGTTCTGCTGAATGATTTTCCAAAAGCACAATTGACACCTTCACCAGTGCTTTGCATGACTCTCCAAATCAACACACTGACTGGTGAAATAGTACCTTGGGGTGTGCTTCTTTTAATCTCTGCTAATGTGTCAGTAGAAAATGGAATGTTTCAATATCTTTATTTAAATTTATTTTATAACTGGAGAGTAATACTTTGTTTCCATCTTTTTCTTTGCTACTACACAAAATCAATGTAAATGTACCGACTTTAAATGCAAGTCACCTTTTGACAGAGGAAGCCACAGGCGTCACAGGCGTCACAGGCAGTAAGGACGGAGAGGAGCGGCTGAACGCCAACCCTCCCCACCGCCTCCGCCTGCTCTGGACTCCCGGCCTGCACCGGGGCGGCAGGAGTAACACCTGCGTGAGTGTGGCTGGTAGGGTAATAATGTCGGTGTAGTAATTTATAGTTTTAATTTGAACATTTCCCCCCAAATGTCACATGGTGTGCTTGAGTGTTATATTGTGTTGCAGAATTACATGCTCATGACTCTGTAATAAAAGGGGGCATTTTTTGTGCTGGACCCTGTATTTGCCAAGGGCGTTGTTAACAGCCAGTTCTAATCGTGCCCTACATTCTCCTAATCCAACACCAAAAAGGAAACAGGATTAGAGCCCTGTGAGCATTAGGAGTCAGTCGCTGAGGCTCCTTCCCCACAAGTAATCCCCCGGCCATCATGTCCCATCTCTTGCAAGTTCTCTTTGTGCGGAAAGAACAGAGGTTCTGACGCCGGTCCGGGCAGCTGGTCTTATTTCTGCCAAATCATGAGCACCTATAGCCACGACATCGCTCCACTGCCTGCCCTGTCTGCACAGATGGGACGAACGGGCCCAGAGAGCTTCAGCTTCTCCGCAACTGTGAGGGCCATGGCCCAGGGGGACTCTGCTTCCCAAGGGGTAGGAAAGTAGGCCCCTTCTCAACCACACCCTCTCGGTCCAAGGTGACTCCCAGACTCAACACAGCCCTCCCAAATCCCGAGAAAAACAGCAGATGGTCTAAGGTTATCTGGGACATCTCCAGGTGCACCCGATATACCAACGGGAGGCCCAAAGCGCAGATTCTAGGGATAGCTGCAACCCACCCCCCTCACCTTGTGAAGCCCGTCTGTACAGCCTTGGCACCATGGCCACCCTCCACAGCGACTCGCATCAGGGCCCCTGAGCCCAGGGCACGCCAAAGCATCTGAAACCGCGTGACCAGTGTCTGCTGAACTGGAAGTTTGGGAGACATGTGAGCATCGCCACAGCCCTCGAAACCAAGGGGGATTGGAATATTCCACGTCCTGTGGCCCCAGAGCTCCCCGCTGCCCTGAACAGACGCACCAGCAGTCCAGTGTCCCCAGGCTGGGAGGAGAAGGGCCTCCCTTCTGCTGAAACGACATCACCACCGCCCTCCTCTTTGACCAATCACAGAGAATTTCCAGAGTGGGTGCCGCTCGCTTGTGAGGGGCAGTTTGTCTGTAAGGCACCCTCTTGAACAAACCCCAGGAGAGCGAGGGTAAACCTCCGTTACTCAGGCAAAGGTTGCCCCTAGCCCTCGGGACTAAGAAAACCCGCCAAGGGGAAGCCCTGAAGTCAGGCAGACTGGGGAGAAAAGAGGTTCAGGCATTTGCTGGCTCTGCCTGAACCTTAGGCAAGTCTGAAATGTTGTAAACTTCCACTTTCTCATCTGCAAAATTAGAATTATAATAGTCCAGTGACATGTTGTGAAGATCAACGAGATAAAATGCCCAGTGTATACAGTACCCGGCACATACTAGGCATTCAACAGAAGGCACCTATTGTGGTATCACTATAAAAATGCTATTCATACAGACGAGAAGGTTATGACAGATCACTTCCACCAATCAAATATTTTCATATAGCCCTAGCCAGTGCGGCTCCATTGGTTGGGTGTCATCCTGCAAAGCAAAAGGTCGCTGGTTCGATTCCCGGTCAGGGCACATGTCTGGGTTGTGGGCCAGGTCCCTGGTTGGGGGCACGCTGGAGGCAACTAATTGATGTTTCTCTCTCTTTCTCCCTCCCTTCCCCTCTCTAAAAATAAGCAAATAAAAATTAAAAAAAAAAATGAACCCTGTCTCCTGCTGAGGGAACAGAGTGACCTCTGTTTATTTGGGAAGAGATGTGTTAATGCTGAACCACAAGTAGGGGTCCATGGAAAGTAACACGTTTAACGTCACAACACAGGTCCACAGAGCTATATTTTTAATCTGCTGTTACTTAACACCATTCTGAAAATTCACGTAGACAGGAAAACAAAATGAGGTATAATACTGGCAAGAAAGATGCAGAATACCTGCCTCAGGAAATCATGGGACTCAACTGACAAACTATTAGTAAACATTTGGAGAGGTGGCGGATACAAAGCGACTACAAAAAAACCAACAGAACTTTGCCATGGCAACCGTAACCACTCCACTCTTTCCCAGTGTGCACTGGGCTGGGACCCCGGGACACCGTGACTCCGGGACCCCACCCCCTGTCCATCTCGGGGCAGCTGGCAGTTCCGCTCCGGGGCCCCGGGACGCCTGTCCCTCCTTTCCCGACAGCACGCCAGACATCTGAAGACGGCGACCACGTCTCTGAGTGTCTTGCTCTGGGCTGAGGATTCTCTTTGCTTAAAAAAGAAACAAAACCAAAAACGCATTTTTCTGGGTGGAATAAGATACTACACACGACAGGAAGAAATGGTTCGCATCCTTGGGAACAAGGCTTCCGGACACTCACAAGATGCTTCCCCGAAGTATAGACGAACTACTGGTAACCTAACGACAAACCACTTTTTTTTTTTGGCTCTTAGGTTGTTTTGAATATAGAAGTAGCACATCCTCATTGAAAAAACCCAAACAACAGAGACAGACATGCATATTTTCAAAGCGAGGTGGCCACCCTGGAGGAGGCGGCACTGCCAGTTCGGGCTCGTGGTTCCGGGCCCCCCTCCCTGCGCACCGGCAAGCGTGGGAGGGACGCTGCGCCCTCGCGGCTCCCTGGGCGAGGTCTGGGGAGGTAAAGTAGCTCCAGTGTCACTTTCTGCTTCTTTGGTGTTTAAGAATTAAATCGGAAAGAACCTTGGTGGTCACCCAAGGCCAGAGTCTGAGCCCCTCATTTCGGGATTGAGGTGTCCCTGCACCACACAGCCATCGGGAGCGGGCGAGGCCCCCGCCTGTCACTCCAGAGCGAGCAGAACCGGCTCTCTGGCTCCCTGTCCAAATGCTCTTCCCACTACACCCTGTCTCTCAGGCACAAGCACGGACGAGGCTGTGAACTTGAACCCAGGCATCCTTTCCTCCGTTACTGCAGTGTTATTTGTTATTGCAGTGCCACTTGATACAGCAGAGCAAAGTGGTTCGGAGGCATTTTGGAGGCGGACGGTTGGGATTCAAATCTCTGCTCCTCCATCCACCAGCTGTGACTTGGGAGAGTTATGGCGTCTGTGTCAGTTTCCCTATCCGCGAAGTGGGAACACAGTGGGAACGCCCACGCACGCCTCAGGGAGTTCCTGCGAGGATGGAATGAGAGCAAAAAGCACACAGCTCCCTGCCTGGAATGGTACTGCCACTCTGCTGGCCACCTCCACCGTCATCTATTTTAAATGTTATTTGACTTTCCTAAAAAGAAAGAATCCAGTGATCTACAATCTCCTCCACGGACTTCACGAGATGTCTCCTTTCCTCCACTTTGCGTCTCTGCGCACGAAGTCTTTACCCCATTCAGTAGTGATGAGCTACCGAACCCCTGCTCAGAGCCAGACCCTCTCCGAGTACGGGAAAGGCCACAATGGACGGACGGACAGACGGGCTGAACGAGACGGCTGCTGTCAGGTGCCTCCCCCGATGTGGGAGGGAGACAGCCAGTGAACACAAGGGAACACAGGAGATATTTTGGAGACTAAGTGACGAAAGGAAACGTTAAAGGTGAATGAACTAGAGCGTGGCAGGGGGCTCGGGAGAAGGATGTCGGAGCAGGTGGCCAGGAGCAGAGCGCCCTGTGAAAGCCTGGGGGAGGTTCTCCAGGCACAGGAAGAGCGGATGCAAAGTCCCCCATGCTGGGGTCAAGAACGGGGCTGGTTAGGCTGGAGGGAAAGCAAGCATGGGGAGGGGAGACTCAGCAAGCTCGGTGAGAGCGGGAATGGTTCGGGATGCCAGGGAGTGGTGCCTGGAGTCTCGCTTGGTCCTTAAAGCAGTGGCTGCTCGCTGAGGAGGGACTGCACAAGCAGCTCGCCGTGCTCTGCTCCTCGTACACTCGAAGCTCCATTCATTCACCTGCAGACATGACAGCTCCCTCCCCCTCCCCGCACCCTCATTCCTGCCCATCTCTGGCATCTGGCAGAAAATGCCTTGGCAAGTGCCTGCAGAATGAATGAACCCAAGTGGCGGGCCTGAGTGGGGCTTGCTGGGCGTGAAAGGAGCAGTGCTGTTCACCGCGCACCTCGTGGCCGAGCAAGGGGGTTCCACGCGGTGGCACTCGGCAGCCACCTCCACACCCCCTTCCAGAGCCTCTCTCCTGACACCCCCGGATTCCGAGCCCCCAGTTCAAAGGTCACTGCCTGGAAAAAACTCTCAGACACTCTTTCGAGGGGACTGCTGGGGAGAGACGTGTCTTTCCTCTTGAGGAGCAGGACAGGCAAATGACGACTGTCCTGGCCAGTGTGTGTTTGCACGCCAGAGGGGCCTCGAGGTGTCTTCTCCTCGCCTCTCCTCGCTCACGTTCAGTGACAGGTGTGGTGTCACGTGAGTGTACAGACACAAGCACTCGGGGCCAGTGTTTCTGCCAGCTTAGTATTTTTCTACATACTGATTTTTCAACCAGCGTCTGATTGAGATATCACACCTTGGCCAAAATTCTTTTAGAAGTTCCTATGAAAGAGAACTGTTAGGTTACCAACAGTCAATAATCCAGTTGAAATGAGAAAAAAGTGGCCAACGAGAGCAGTAGCGTCTAACACTTGTGTTAGTGTATGTGAGTAGTGACTTACTCTACGGAATACACTGTTACACGTTTTCCATGGATCATCTCATTTAAAGCTCACCGCAACTCCCCGAGACTAAGGATTACAATCACCCCCTGTTACAAAGGAGGAAACGGAGGCCCTGAGAAGTGAAGTATAGCAATTGCACAATAAAATGCACATACACACGTAAAATATATGGGAAGTACAAAAAAAAAGTATAAAGCGATTTCTTGACCTCAAGGGACTTGCAGTCCAGTTGAAGACACTGGACATGGCACCTGCGGGGCACGGCAACAGCCACGAAGACCCGGGGGCGCTGCTGGCGGGCATGGAGGACGCGGCAGCTGGAGAACCACTGGCAGGTCCTCGAGTGGCTAAATGCACAGTGACCACAAGAGTCAGTAGTCCCACCCCGAGGGGTACACCTGAGAGACATGGCCACACAAAAACTGACAAAGCGTGTTCACAGCAGCATTACTCACACTGGCCAAAAGGTGGGGACGGCCCAAGCGGCCGTCAGCTGATGAGTGGGTAACAAACGCAGTGTATCCACATAATGAAATATCACCCAGCCATAAAAAGGAATGAAGTGCTTATAATACATGTTCAATATGAACGAACCTTTAGAACACGCTAAGCTGAAGAAGCCCATCACAAAGGGCCCTGTATCGTGTTATTGCATTTATATGAAATGTCCAGAGTGGGCAATGCCATAGAACTAGAGAGTAGATTAGTAGTTGCCCAGGGCAGGGGGGGATGGAGGAGTGGGGTGGGGGGTGGGGGGTGACAGCTAAACCGCACAGAGCTTCTTTGGGGGGTTTCAGTGAACTCTAAAATTATGACACCAGATGGACAGTTCTGTGAACACACTGAAAGCCGTCGAGCTGTGCACTTTAAGTGGCTGCACAGTGTGGTGCGTGGTTCTTGTCTCAAGAAAGCTGCTTATTTTCAACGTCACAAGAGAACTTTAGATGAAAGCTTCAAACCCAAACAACGAACACGGTTTTGAATAACACAGATTGTTCTACGGTGTCTCCCTCGGAAGACAGCAGCCCTCTCCCACCCCTGTAAGACACCGGTTACCTCACCCTGCAGTGTCCTACAAACTCGTATCTAACTTGCGCTCTGTGGGAGTGAGAGAGACCAACTCGGGGACCCCAGACGGTCAGCCCCAGGGCCAGACCAGGGCCCACTCCCTGCACCTGCTGGAGGACAGTTGGTGAACCCGAGAACGGTCCCGTCCAGGTTTGCTCCCCGGGGGGGCAGGGAGCGGGCGAGAAGGGAGGAGGCCCCTGTTTGGAGTGGTCGCCAGCTTCAGGTCGTGCAGAGACGGGCAGCCGACGGGCAGCCGACGGCCAGGTTCCGCTGCCCTTGCGAGCACCCCCGGAGACCGCAGAGACTCGAGGGCCAGTGCTGTGATGGCTGGCCTTGGGCCGCGGCCAGGGCCGGAGAGGAGCGCGTGATGATAAATGCCTGACACCCCAGAAGCCGAACCCCAACCGCAGACCCACAGACGCTGGACAGAGTTACAGAGAGGACCGTTCCCTTTCTCTTTCACAGGAAATCCTCATTTTCTCCCTTATTTCCCCCCTTCTGCTTCATGAGGCTTAGAGCTAAAAGGTCAAAGAGCTAGAGAGCCCAAAGCAAGGCCACGTGGACCTTGGGACTCTGACTAGGAAAGAAACCTCAAACTGGGGACAAAAAAGAGACTGGGGGCTCTGGGGAGCCCCCAGTCTCACCGGAGATGCGACAGCTCCCAAGGCCCCGTCTCCCCCTCCCAAGGCTGCCCACGGCACCATGCTCTTCGGAGAGACGGAGCTGTGCGGTCCCCAAACATCTGCACACAGAAACAGCAGACCAAAAAAGAAAGCCGAGACAATTCACAGCTTCCTAATATCAATAGCTCATAGTAGCAAATACTATTTAGTTATACTAATACAATATTTTGAAACAGAGACCAGAGACAAAAAAAAAAAATGCTGAAATGGCAATGAATCTTCCAGGACAGAAGGCACCACTATTGCGAAAAACAAACACCGCCTGACGGGTGTGGCTCAGCGGGCTGGGCGCTGTCCCGTTAGCAGGTTCAACTCCCAGTCAGGGCACTCGCCCGGGTTGCGGGCCAGGTCACTGGCCGGGGGCATGCAAGAGGCAGCAGCTCCCTTCTCTTCCCTCGCTAAAATAATAAACAAATAAATCTTTTAAGAAGGTACCAGGAAAAGAAAACACCCCGTGGGGGGTTGGGCTCAGGATGAAACACGGGAAGAAGGCGGAGCTCTGAGAAGGGAAGAATCACTGAGAATCCGAAAGAGTCGGCCGCACTTGCAGGAACTCCCACTGGAGAGGCCCACGGGGTGAGCCCCCCGCCAGTCGTCCACACCCCACAGGAAGACTAGTTCCGCCGACCCGACGCGTTCTGACGCGTCCCGGTTTCCATCCCCGTGGCCGGCCGGCCCGCCGGCCCGCCTCCCACCTCGCCCGGCTCTCCCTCGCCATCTCACACCTGAGCTCCCGGCCCGTCACTGTCCGTTTGGGAGAGCCTTCAGAAGCAAACTCTTTGCCTGAGCCCTCACCATGCCCTGTTCCTGCCAACTTGCCTTATCAAACGTTTACAAAGAGCCCAAGTGGATTTTTTGTTTCTCTGCTTAAATCCCTGCACCGGAGGCCGTTTCCCCTGGCCGTTTGTCCTAAAAATGTACAAGTGGGCCGGCCCCTGCCTCCCCCCTCACTCGGGCCTCGTCTGAACACTGGCCTCGGACTGTGCGCTGGGATGACGCGCCCGCTCCGCTTTCAGCCAGGGGGTGGGCGGGTGGCCGAGAGCTGACCGGTGAGGTCCATCTCCCCAAATGACACAACTTAGTAAAAAGCTCTGTGGCAAAGGCCACTCTACTGAGGATGTATGCTGGGGCCTCCAGCGTCAGTGGAAATGACCCTAGACTTCACCTGACTTCCTGCTTCACGGTGGGCTAGTGAGCCCGTTGTGAAGGAAACCCCTGGACTTGCGGGGGCCCGCGTATCCTTCAGCCGGTTTCAGACTCTGTGGCTGCCCGGCAGGCGGCCTGCACGCCCCGCTCAGCGGGGAAGGAACATGTGGCCAGGAGAGCCAGCGGCTCTGCTGTTACGCAACTAGGGTGTGGTGGTCTGCAGCCGCTGGCGGGCGGCCACTCCCCTCCTTCCTTCCTGGAACTCAGTTCTTATAAACGAAGAAGCCTTATTTTAAAAGTCCGAGTCTGTAGTCTTAATTTCTACGACAGATGTGTGGTGACTGACTTAGCAGGCCCGGGACAGCGGAATCCAGCTCCAGTGGGCCCTGTGCCAGGGGCAGGGAGCACTGAGAACCAACCCCATGGGCCGGGAAGATTCCCAGCAGTTTCGGGAACCGGCAGCACCAGGTACCTCTGCGCCGTAGTGCGATGGGGCAGAGGCCTGTTGGTGGGAAGGGGTTTGGGAAGCAGCTACATCCTAGATCCACTCTATCAGTTCCCTTCACTGGCTGACCGTCCCTCTCCCAACACAGCAAAACACTGAGAACTTCCTCTTCGGAGGGTGTATAGAGTCCCTGGACTGGGGGACCCACGGCACAGTGGAGAACGTGAATGAGTCTCACACTGCAAACAGGGACTGCATGGCCATATGTATGCAGGGACTGTCCGAGAACCACCCTCCACACCGGGTCCTCTTCATCCACTGGGCTCCCAGAATCCTGGCAGCCAGACCTTTATCTCCGGGGCAGGAGACAGAAAGAGACCTCTGGGGAATCGAGCCCAGGAAGAAAAGTCTCAAGCTGCCGACATTGGGGATTCCCCAACAGACAGGCGGCCCAGAGCGGAGCCGTCCATAAGGTCCACGCCCCCGGTCAGCGCCAGGGTCTCTCAGGCTACACCCCCAGCGGCCAGCCGGGGGCGCTCCACCGTGGAGGCCAGCTCCTACATGGAGCGTAGACACTAAAGCAAATGAACAGCAGCAAAACCTGGAGGGAACAGACTATGCAGAGATTTTGTTTTTAATTTTTTTTTAAGAGAGAGAGACATGAAAGGCCCTGGCTGGTGTGGCTCACGTGGTTGAACATCATCCCAAAAAGCAAAAGGCTGTGGGTTCGATCCCCAGTCGGGGCACTTGCCTGGGTTGTAGGCCAGTCCCCAGCTGAGGCACATGTGAGAGGCAACCATGTTTCTTTCTCTCACACGTCAGTGTTCCTCTCCCTCTCTTTCTCCCTCCCTTCCCCTCTCTCTAAAAATAAATAAATAAAATCTATGAGAGAGAGAGAGGAGAGAGGAAAGAGAGAGAGAGAGAGAGAGAGAGAGGGAGAGGGAGAGGGAGAGGGAGGGAGAGAATGAGAGAGAACTCGGGAGAAAAGACTGAAATTATTTAAGAGGTCAATGGCATCAGGTGCCAGATGGCAGGGGGCCACCGCATGTCTAAACAATGCTGGCCGGGGGGCCAGCGTCAGCCTGCAGCCCGTTTTCGTGCACTTTAAGCTAAGACCATGGGTGGCAGAGATCACGCATGGACCACGGAAACTCACATATTGACCACATGGCCCTTTACAAAAGAAAAAAAGGAAAAAACCGGATCCAGGTCTAGCACAATGGGTAAGAACAGACGTAAGCGGAGGCAAGCCGCTACGACAGTCCAGAACTCTGGGGGACAGATGGGAGGTCCCGGAGGGGAAGATACGAGACATATGCAAAGGCTCAGGAACCCAATGTCTCCCAACTTCCCGAAGGCAGAACTGGAAACAAGAGAACAGAGGAGCAAAGTCTTCAAGATTCGGAAGGAAAAGAACTTCCAACGTAGAAATCTATGTCCCTCCAAACCGTCAAGCAAGTCTGAGGCTAAAGCAGCCACTTCCAGACATGCAAGGCCTCGATACGTTACCTCCCTTTTCTCAGAAACCCCTGGGAGGTGTGCTCCAGCAGAAAGGAGAGGACCAGAAAGGAGGACGTGAAATGCAGCAGACGGGACGTACTCAAAACCAGAGAGGTGAAACCCACGCCCAGCAGGACGGTGCATGGAAGTGCGGGCAGCAGCGGTGCGCTGGAGGGAAGACGGCAGTCTGTCTGTGCGGCCACGTGGCCTCACGGTCACCCACGTGGCCATCAGGCCGTGCTCCTTGCTCCCCAGCGCGGACCCAGGTGTCCCTGGCATGTCCCTGCTACAGTGCAGGTCTGCTGGTGGCGGGTTCTTTCTGTTTTTTTTTTTTTTTTTTTTTTTTTTTAATGTCTGGAAGTGTTTATTATTGTTTTGTTACTGCAGGATATATCCTCTGACCATAGAATTCTAGGTTAATAGTTTGTATCTTTCAGTTCTTTCAAGGTAATTAGTCTACTGCCTTCTAACTTACATTGTTTCCAACAAGAAATCTGCTGACATCTCTGCTTCTGTTCTGCACATAATGTGTCTTCTCTCTCTGGCTAATTATTTTTTTCCCTTTTTTTCCTAAATCACTGCTTTTTAATCAATTTGATTCTGGCGTGCCTTTGTGTAGATTGCTTCTTGTTGCTTATGCTTTGAGATTCACTGAACTTCCTCGACCCGAGTTCACAGTTTCCATCACATTTGGAAAACGGTCAGCTGGTATTTCTTAAAATACTGTTCTCGGAGCCCCGCGTGCTCCTCCCTAAAGGGGCTCCGATTACACACACACATCCGGCTCCTTGGGGCTGTCCCCAGCTCACTGCTGCTCCGGGTTCCCCCAGCCACTTGCCTATGTTTCACTTTGGATAGTTTCCATTGCTATGTCTTCAAATTCGCTCATGTTTTTCTTCTGTGACATCTGGAGAAACCCTAACCCTTTAGTAAAGGTACTTATATAGAGAGATAAATACAAGTATGATAAGAGGTTAACAACTGTGAAATCTAGGCATAAGGTAGGTGGATGACCATTGCACTGTTCTTTCAACTGTCCACTATGTTGAAAATTTTTCAGCAAGAGACGGGCGGCAGGGGAAGAAGGGGTATAGCCATTCTATGAGAGACTGAGCAGCTCATCCAGTCTCAGTGAAAGCCTGAAAAACACCTGTTAGTCCAACCTGAGTTTCAAAGCTCCTTAAGGGATAAATGGGGGGTTGGAGAGACAGAGAGAGAAAAGAAGGGGGAAGAAGAGAAAGAGGGGGAGGGAGGGGAGAAGAGGAAAAAGAAAGGGGGAGGAGGAGAAGAGAGACTGACTGCATCATACAACCGAAACAGTCAAGTTCAAGGTGACCCGACCTTGTCCAAGGAAAACAGCCTGGAAAACTCTCAGTGGCCACATGATTGCCTCATCCTAAAATCCCAGACAGGTGCCTTTACCCAGACACGCCGAGGTCTGCAGACCGAGTCATTTGTAAGGGGCCTGCCTCACAGTGACCTGCGTGGAGAGCCTGGAGCCTCAGAGCAGCACGGGCTGGAGGAGACTCTCGCTCGCTCGGCCCCAGTGTCCTGTTCCCCTCAAATCCGCAGCAACGAGGACCGACAACATCTCCGCGTCCAGAGACCAGGAAAGGGCTCTCGACTCCCTCCCCTGGCTGCACCCGCTCGAGAAGATGGGTGAAAAGGAGCTCTGGGAGGAGAGGATCAATGGGCTCACGTCCCCCTGCCTCTCCCAGTGTGGGGGCTCTGAGAGACCATCTAAGCCTGTCAATTCTTCCTTCTTCCCCCTTCGCTGGCAAACAGAAGCAGCTTTGTTCCTGCTGCCGTTGAAGGAAGTTCACGAGGATCGTCGGCGGGGAAGTCCTGAGTTACATCTCAGCCCAGTACAGGCAGCCCGTCCGCCCTCCCAGTTCTAATGCCCCCAACAGCTCGTACGCATCATCGTGAGTCTACGCTGGCTCGGAACGTGAAAACGACGCCGTCTGTCCCCAGCAGCCACGGAGAAGGAGAAAATCCTGCCGGCGTGGTCCACTCGACAGGCTGGTCCAATCCGACTTCCCGCCGTGGGCGAGAGGCTGGGCCCGACCCTTCCAAGACCCTTCCCAGAGCCAAGGGTCTACGCCGGGACGGCACCATGACCCAACACAAAACCCAAATCCTCGGAGCTTCGCACTCTGATGACGACAACCACTTCCTCCTCAAAGCGATCCTGAATAGTGACGTCCACACAGGCAAAGGCTGGCTTGCAGGCCCAGGGGAGCGCCATGGAGAGAAACACGGAAAAGCTTTCGCCTGCGGAGCCTCCCAACCTGGAAGGCGGGGGCTTGCCCCCCCGCAGACTCCCGGCTGGCAGCCCGAGCCTGGGGGCCCTGGGAGCCACAGCACCGCAGATCCTGGTCCGCTCTCGGTTCTCATCCTTCAAGCCTGCTGGCTACACCTCCTGTCTTCAGGCCGCAGGCACCCGAAACACGCCGCCTCCGCCAGCCATCCTTCCCCGGCAAACCTGTCTCTTCTCCTTCTTACATATCTCAGTGAATGGCCCAGCCTTCCAACCAGCTGCCCAGGCCAGAACGCCGGGGATCTTGCCAATGCCTCTCCCTCATCTGCCACAGCCAGTCAATCACCACGACCCGACACCTACACCCCCCGAGACTCCTTCAGGCGCACCTTCTGCCCACCAGCTGCTATTTCTCCGTCACTAGCAGAGATCCCCCTCCTCACCTCCACCCTCCCCAGCCTGGGCCAGCACGGGCTTCCTAAAGAAACCCTCTGCCCTCAGCCTCCCCCCTGCATCCACTCTCCACCAGCAACCAGAGATCTTTCTCAGCCAAATTCCTCTCTGACTTAAAAACCTTCAGTGACGTCCCACTGCTCCTGGAATAAAAAGGAAAGTCCTCCACAATGACGGAAGAGCCCCGAGGACCTCTCCAAGACCCCTCTCACCCCCTTGCCCCCCAGCTGCAGCCACACCGAGGCCTTCTTGTTGTCTCGCCACGCCTGCACGTGCATCTACCTGACTCTAGACTCTCCCCCGGGCCCCTCCAAGCCCAGCCTTCCCCCGGCTAACTCCTCCTCGGCCCCCCGCTCTCCCTCGGGCCCCCTCGTTCCCAGGCCTTGTTGGGAGCTCCCACGGGCTCCAGTGTCATCGTGCCCTCGGCTCCTCTCAGGGCGCTGACCCCGATGAGTCGCCCTGGCTTGTCTAAATCCCACGAGGACCAGGTCCCCTTATGCGCCACTCCACCTGCTGCCCTCGGTGCAGCTCCCGGGACGCAGAGAGACTGCACGGATGTTGGTCGAGTGACTGAAAACCTGGTCCTAGAACCCCCCCACGCTAAACTAGAAACGAGCTGTGATACACGAACCTGGGCTCCTCTGACGTCTCAGAAGGCCTCCAAACAAGGATTGAGTGTTAGAGACTCTGACTTAAATCCCTATCTTCCAGTGATTTCTTAAAAAATGTGTTTGCATCCTGGCTGGCGTGGCTCAGCGGATTCAGTGCCAGCCTGCAAACCAAAGGGTCGCGGGTTCAATTCCCAGTCAGGGCACACGCCTGGGTTGCGTGCCAGGTCCCCAGTTGGGGGTGCGCGAAAGGCAACCAGTCAATGTATATCTCACACACTGAGGTTTCTCTCCCTCTTTCTCCCTCCTTTCCCCTCCCCCTATAAATAAATAAATAATCTTTAAAAAATTGTGTTTTTTTCCTCTACTTTTCTCCATCTTTAATTTTTCCTCCAAGAACAGGCTTTCTCGGTGTGATAAATACTTAATATCTCATTCGCCTCTCCAAGGTCAGCTCTTAGACAAAATAATTAGTAGACATTTCAAGTGAAACGTCAGTGTCGTACAAAAAAACAGGAAGAGAGGAGCGCTGGAAGTCTGCCCTGTGAGAGCTCGCCATCCGGGCTGCCCGCAGTTATGCCGGCTCCGGAGCCCCAGACACATTTACGAAGATCAGATCGGTGCCCGTCAGAATAAATTACTTCATTTTAACCAATGCGAACCTTCCCAAAGGTTATCAGCGCAGGCAACAGCTGTCTGATGTCTAGCCGTTATTAGATTATACGTCTATCAAGAGCATACGTGACTCGTTTCCTTGGTTCTTCTAATGATTTATCCAATAACTGTGTGCAGGTATACTAAGCTCTGTAATTTTATCTATAAAATAATAAAACCTGCTTTGTAGTGACTCCTGTTTTCCCAGCAATGTTTTAATGCGAGCCTTAAAAGACTTCTGTAATGCTGAGGTTAGAATCCCCAATTTAAAAAGAGGATAAACTACACTCCCAGGTCACCCGGCCACTAAGCATTACAACTGGAACTGTTAGCGCTGGCTAGTGCGGCTCGGTCGGTTAGAGCGTGGTCCTGTAAACCGAAAAGTCACGGGTTCAATCCTCAGTCAGGGCACATACGTGCGCTGCAGGGTTGGCCCGCAGTCGGGGCATGTGAAAGAGGCAACCGGTTGGCATTTCTCCCCCTCTCCCCCTCCTTCCTCTCTCTCTCAAATCAATAAGCATGAAACAAACCTGGGAGCGTTGGCTCGACGTCTGACTTCTAACCCGGAACTTTTTCCAATACCCAACGCTGCAGTTAGTTACCTACAAGCGAGCTCCTGTAAGACTGTCAGCTGATTTCTCAAAAGAAATTTTGCAGGCCAGAAGGGACTGGCAAGAAGTATTCAAAGAGATGAAAAGCAAGGACCTACAACCTAGATGACTCTACCCAGCAAAGCTACCATTTAGAATCGAGGGACAGATACAGAGCTTCCCAGACAACAAAAAGCTAAAGGAATTCATCACCATCAAACCAGCATTACAAGAAATGTTACAGTCTTAAGAAGAAGAAAAAAATTAAAAATATGAATAATAAACATCCATAAGAAAGAATGAAATCTAGCCCTGGCTGGCATAGCTCAGCACATTGAGCGTGGGCTGCGAACCAAAGCATCGCAGGTTCGGTTCCCAGTCAGGGCATGTGCCTGGGTTGCAGGCCAGGTCCCCAGTGGGGGCCACATGAGAGGCAACCACACATTGATGTTTCTCTCCCTCTCTTTCTCCCTCCCTTCCCCTCTCTAAAAATAAAGAAATAAAATCTTAAAAAAAAAAAAGAATGAAACCTTACTATTTGCAACAGCGTGGACGGACCGAGAGGGTATTACACTAAACGGAATAAGTCAGTTGGAGAAAGACACATACCATATGATTCCGTTTATATGTGGAACCTAAAGAACAATATAAACAAACGAACAAAACAGACACAGACTTATGGATCCGGGGAACAGACCGATGGCTGGCGGAGGGGAGGGAGCTGGGGGGCTGGGTGAGGCGGGCGAAGGGACGGCGAAGTGCAGGTCGGCGGTGACGGAGCGGTCACACGGGGACGTGGAGGGGGGCACGGGGAGCACAGCTGGGAACACTGTGACAGCCGTGTGTGTGTGTGGGGCCGGCGGGCGCAGGAGCCACCAGGGGGAACGCTCTATAAAGTGTGTGACTGCCTAACCACTAAGGGGTAAGCCTGCAACTAACACAAAATAATATTAAATGTGATCTGTAACTTTCAAGCATTTTTCATTAAAAAAGATTAAAATTTAAAGTAAATAAATAAAACGAACTCTTAGATACCTCACCCCAACCCCAGCCCTAGCAACAGCCCCGGGCTGAGCGAGGCCATCACGTAAGAGGACCCAGCTGGGGACTCTCCGAGCGCCGCCCATCCAGGCAACCACAGGGCTGGGGCTCGGGATTTATGGCTGCCGAGTTGCCAGCGACAACTATAAAATTTGGCCTGGCTACTCCACTAAAGACAAGATACTTCATTAACTGCCAAATACCTGTTTGCTTAAGAGGTGCTGCTGTGTGCCAAACACAGCCCGGGGGAAGACCTTTCGGTGCCCGTTCAACAGCCCTCTGGATCCTGTGGCAGATGAACGCCCTCTTACCTCTGACGGTCAACACACGGGTGACACCCGGGTCCCAAACCACCTCTCATGGGAATGTGGCCCAAATTTAAACTACTTATCACCCATAAGCATTGCATTTGATTCAAAACAAAGAAAGACTATATTTAGAAATAAATGGAAGAACATTGCATATTAAAAAACTATGGGGGGGGGGCGAATAAACCTATGGGATTCAACTGAGGCTGTACTCAGCCTTAGATGCTTTTATTAGAAAAAAAAAAAAAGAAAGCCCTGGCTGGCGTAGCTCAGTGGATTGAGCGCGGGCTACAAACCAAAGTATCACAGGTTTGATTCCCAGTCAGGGCACATGCCTGGGTTGCAGGTCATGGCCCCCAGCAACCACACATTGATGTTTCTCTCTCTCTCTTTCTCCCTCCCTTCCCTCTCTGAAATGAATAAATAAAATCTTTTAAAAAAAGGATTAACCAAGCATTCAAAATTAAATTAAGAGCACACACCCACAACATAGATGGAAGAACCTCATTTTTAAAAAAAGACAATTAAAATAGACAAGTCTCTAGCAAACATTTCCTTAAAAATAACAACACAAACAGGGCGGAATGAGAAAGAAGGTCCCAACTCCCAGTGCGGAATATCTTTTCAAAGTTCTACAAATTTAATTTACTCAATAAATTGGAAACTTTCAAGTGAAAAGGCCTATTTTATAAGAAAATATAAATTGCCAAAACTCACTCAAGCAAAAGCAGAAGCAGAAATTCTAAATAAATAAATAGTAATCAAATACACTTAAAAGGCTGTCAAATATTTAACCCCCCCCCAAAAAACAACAACAACAACAACAAATCAAGTAGTTTTATGGGTAAATCATGTCCATCATTCAAGGAAGGGAATATCCGTGTTATCTGATCTACTCTGGAGCACATACAAAGACGAGGAACTTCCCCGTCCATTTCAGGAGAGAAAGGTTCTGGTGCTGAAGACCTAAAAGAGATTTAAAAGAGAGGAAGAACTACTATGTATAATATAGAGTTCCATTACTCATTCAAAATATTCAGTGAGTGCCCACTATGTACCAGCACTGTTCTTCTAGGACGATCAAACAAAGAAACCCGTGAGAATGGAATGTCAAATTGGACAATTCAGCATAGCAAGTGGGATAGGAAATTCCGGGGGGAAACCAGGGGACGTTTCCATTTTATACCAAGTGCTCAGAGAAGACCTTACTGGTGAGGCGGCGGCATCTGACGACAGACCTAGAGGAACTGAGGAGACATGCATGCAGGCGTCGGGAGGAAGCACACTCCAGACGCAGGGACCAGCAAAGACAAAGCCCTGAGATGGGATCACACTCGGAATGACCAAAGAACAGCGAGAAGGCTACGATGTTAGCAAATATAGATGCAAGAATAATGAGTAAAATTTAATAATGCAGAAAGAGAACGATGCGTGACTATCAAGTGAAGTTTATTTAAAAAGTTTAATGAGCCCCAGTTGGTGTGGCTCTGTTGCTTGAACAATGGCCGGTCAACCCAAGGGTTGTTGGTTCGATTCCCAGTCAGGGCACATGCCTGGGTTGCAGGCCAGGTCCCCAGTAGGGGGTGCACAAGAAGCAACCACACATTAATGTTTCTCTCCCTCTCTTTCTCCCTCCCTTCCCCTCTGTCTCAAAATTTTTTTTAAAAAGTGTAATGACTGATCAGTATTAGAATTACATTGCATTACTAGATTAAATAAGAAAAAACTATAGGATCATTTCAACAGAAACAGAAAAAGTGGTTACTTCCGATTTTAGAAACAAAAGCCTTGGTGACCTGGAGCTAGAAGCAAGTAGCTCACATGTCACTCCCCAGGGAAGCTTCCCCACCCCCCCAGGCGGAGGCCAGCCTGCCTGTCACGAGTGACCACAGCGCCCTGCATCACTCCCCTGTAAGTCTCACTGCAACTGGGACTAGTTAATTAAGGCACTCATTGTTAGACGGGAAGCTCTCCGGGGGCCAGGACTAGTACCTGGCACGGGGCTCATAACAGACGCTCCAGGAGTGAGTAAGTCCCACCAGAAGGCGGCAGGACTCGTGTGGAAGCCGCAAAAAGACGGCAGCGAGTGGAGAGATACACTCTGGTGCTTTGCGGGAGACCCAGTTTGCCAAGATATCAGTCCTCTCTGAAGTAACCTATAAACCAAGGGAAATTCCTACGAAAGTTCCAACATTCATCTGGATTGATAAAGGCTAAGGAGAGCCAAGATAACTTTTTGGGGGAAAAAGAATTATAAAGGGAGATTTCCATCTACCAAATTTCAGCACATACTGCAGAGCTCTGGTTACCAGAACACGTTTGATCACTAGTTAAAAAATATTTTGGGGTTTGCCTTTCCTGTCTGATACCATCGTGGGTCATATTAACATGTTTAAAAAGGAGAGTGAATACAAAAAATGACAGTATACATAAAATAGAAATTAGGAAACAGATTAAGAAAATTGATTATGAACTTCGAAAAACTGACTGCAGCTACTACGACTGAAAAGGCATATTGATAAAACACCAGAGAACACAGGAAGTAAAATAATAGCCACCACTTAAAATAATCATCTGTTACACAGAAAGCAATGTACTAGCAATTTATATACATTGCCTCTAATGCTTCCAACAACCCTGCAGACCAAATACAATTATTGTCTTAATTTTACAATTGAGTTTAGCTGATGTATCCAAAATGATAGGTATCATTTTGACTTGTCCCCACGTTACAACTCGAGTCTTCTGATTCCAAAGCCTTATACCAAGATCATTTTTTAAAATTTAGGAATACATTTTCTAGTTATTTTAGAAAACTGCCCTAGACGTGGTTTTCGAGGAAGATAGTAACACTCTTTATAGGAATTACGGAAGAAACCAGAGTCAGTATAAGCAGACAAACTTAAAACTAATAAACACAGGTGCCGTCCCACCCAAACGGATGCTACCACTACACAGGAGTGTGGTCCTGCGGGCCTATGTCGTGCCTCCCGCTGTCCTTTCAGCTGCAGGATCACGGGAAGACCCAGGGGTCCCTGGAGAGGGGCCCAGGAATCAGGGGGATAAGGGACTCAGGGCAGCAATTATTTCCAGACCAGGATGGAGGGTTTTCAGTATTTCGTACCAGCCAAACCAGCATCTGCCCACTGGTAACAGCCTTGAGTTCATGAATGTGGAATGCTCAGAAATTTGGGGGAAACCTGGAAGGGCCTGGACCTAAAGAGAAGACACTATGTGCACGCAGTTTATTTCCAGGGATCTATGTCTTGTCTGCCTGCCTGCCTGCCCCGGGTAATTACCAGTTCTAGGCACTCTGGGGAACGGCACGAGGAACAAGACATGGTCCCCGCCTTCAAGGATCTTATGATTTAACGAAGAAGGAACACTTGTAACAATTATAACCTAGTGCAGAATACAATGAAGTGCCATAAAAAAGAACTGAATGGGTCTGACCTCAGTGGCATAGGTTCGGGGCACATGCCTGGGTTGCAGGCCACTCCCTGGTTGAGGGAGTGGAGAGACAACCGATGATGTTTCTCTCCCTCTCTATCTCCTTCCCTTAGTCCCTTTCTAAAAGTAAATAAATAAAATCTAAAAAAAAAAAAGAATTAAATGGTGTCAATAGAGTTAGAGAAGAAATTTCTATTCCAGACAGGAGAAAAGGAAATGCCTTATTGGAAAAAATATTATTGAACAGGCCTTAGAGGGTAAGGAGGTTCCCAGGATGAACAAACTTATATTCAAATCCTTTGAAAAAGAGAGGAGGTTCAAAAATATACTTTTAATTAATAAACTGGAAATGAAGACATAATGGGACCATTCAACAACAATTTCTAAATTTTAAAATGAATTGTCTATAAAGACATAGACTCACAATTACAAGAAAAAGTTTTTATCAAAAAAAGAAAAAAGATAGATTAAAGAAACAGAAAATCTGATCAGATTTAAGTACATAGTCATTGACGCTCTCCACTTTTACTCTTAAATATTTTTTATAAAAGATTCTATTCGTTTATTTTTAGAGACAGGTGAAGGCAGGGAGAGAGAGAGGGAGAGGCACATCAGTGTGAGAGAGACATCGACAGGCTGCCTCCTGCACGCCCGGGAGCAGGGACAGAGCCTGTCACCCAGGCCTGGGCCCTTCGAACTGAACCTGCGACCTTTTGCTTCAAGCGGGGATGACTCTCCAACCAACTGAGCCACACTGGCTGGGTCTCCGCTTCTGCTTTTAAAAGGCAGAGTAAGGCCTGGTTGGCGTAGCTCAGTGGATTGAGTGTGGGCTACAAACCAAAGTGCTGCAGGTTCGATTCCCAGTCAGGGTACATGCCTGAGTTGCAGGCCATGACCTCCAGCAACCGCACATTGATGTTTCTCTCTTTCTCCCTCCCTTCCCTCTCTAAAAATAAATAAATAAATCTTTTTTAAAAAGGCAGAGTAAAAATAATAACTTCGAATGAAAATATGTAGGTTCAAAAGACAAAAGTGGACAATGTAATTTAAAAACGGGCAAAGGATCTGCACAGGTATTTCCACACGGATGCACAAAGGACCAACAAGCACAAGGAAACCTGCTCGGTGGCGTCACTCCCACCAGGGGAGTGCAGATCACAACCACGGGGGGCCATCACTTCAGGCCCGCCAGGGGGGCTGTGACCCAAAAACAGATAACAACAAGTGCGGGTGAGGACGTTATGAAATTGGAACCCTCAAAGAGTGCTGGTGGGAATACATTTAACAACGGTGCAGCCACTCTGAGGCCGTTCGGCAGGTCCTCAAAAAGTTACATATTGCGTTACCAACTGACCCAGCAATTCTATTCCTAGGTAATAGCTACCCAAGTGAATTGAAAATATATGTTGACAAAAATTTTAAAAAATGTACCATAAATTCTTCCAATCCATGAATGTGGTGTATCTCTTCATTGATTTAAGCTTTCTTTGGTTCCTTTAATCAGCGTTTTGTAACTTTCAGCATACAGATCTAGAACACATTCCTTCAGCTTTAAGTGTACCTAAGTATCTCATGGTTGTTTTGTTCTAGTGTAAATGGCACTATTTCCAATTTCAGTTTCTAATTGTTCATTGTTTTTGCATATCAAAATACAACTGATTTTCATAAATTGACTTTGTATCTTGCGACCTTACAAAACTACATACAAATTCTCCTTATCACAGGGTTGCTCCCTTATTTGTGAAGCTAATAATTGTGATTTTCACAATGCAATACAGCAAAGAAACTAAAACATTAAAAGTAAATTCGCTGTCCTGGCTGGTGTGGCTCAGTGGATTGAGCACCAGCCTGCGAACCAAACAGTCACCAGTTTGATTCCCAGTCAGGGCACATGCCTGGGTTGTGGGCTGTGTCCCCATTTGGGGGTGTGTACGAGGCAACTACACATTGGTGCTTGTCTCCCTCTCTTTCTCTTAAAATCTTTTTTAAGATTTTATTTATTTATTTTTAGAGAGAAGGGAAAGGAGAGAGAAAGAGAGAGAGAGAGAGAAACATCAGTGTGTGGTTGCTGGGGGCCGTGGTCTACAACCCACGCATGTGCCCTGACTGGGAATCAAACCTGCGATGCTTTCATTCGCAGCCCGAGCTCAATCCACTGAGCTACGCCAGCCAGGGCTTAAATAAAATCTTTTAAAAATTAAAATAAAAAATGGAAAAAATGCAACGTGTACTTAATATAGTTCACAATATGCTTGTTTCTAAGGGGGGAAAAGGGTAAGAAATGAATAGTGCTTCTGTCGAGATGTTCTCTCAACTTGTGACACATCCTATGAATCACAGCCCCACCTGAAAAAGGTATTACTTAATGTACAAATGGAAACTGCATTCTTCTCCAAAAGAATGGGATTCTTGTAAGCAAGTATGAGGAGAAGCCATAGGAAACCGTAAGAAAAACACACTATACGGTCTATAATCCTTGCATCTTTGGAACACACTGACAAAACTTCAGGGAACAGGAATAACCTCTAGATTATACAACAGGGATTTACATAATTGAAACATCAACTACTAATATAAAACAGATATAAAAATGCCACAAAAAGCCCTGAGTGCTGTGGCTCAGTTGGCTGGGCGTCATCCCGCGCAAAGCAATAGGTCGCCGGTTCAATTCCCGGTCAGCACGCATGCCCGGGTTGTGGGTTCAGTACCAGGTTGGGGCACATGTGAGGGGCAAACTGTCGATGTTTCTCTCCCTCTCTTTCTCCCTCCCTTCCCCTCTCTCTAAAAATAAATGAAAACAAAATGTTTAATAACGCCACAAAATGAAATTGTTCTTTCTCTTACAATCTCTTTGTAAAGAGCAGTAGACAACATTTATGGGGGGGGCGGTAAATCCATCGGTAGGACTGGGGACAGAAACTGGGTCAGATTACATACCGCCCGCATGCTCTTCAGGTCCACGCTGCCATTGTCCAGTCCATTTGCACCTTCTTCAAGACGGTCATCCGAGATTCTGCCTTCTCCCCCCAGGCTCCGGTCCCACAGGACAGAGGTGGTCTGTCTCTTCTCAGCATCCTCTCGCACTTTTGCGGACCCTCTTTGTTTATCTTTTCATGATGGCATTTACTGAATTTACCATATGGCAAGAAGTCGGCCAAATGCTATGCCTGCGTTACCTCATTCAATACCACAGAACCCCACAATGCAGGTATTAGTGTTACACTTTTTAGAGATGGAGACATTTAGGCACAAAGAGGTTCCATTATTTATAAAAGTCACACGGCTAATAAACAGCAGATGAGAATTTTATCCCAGGTACTCTATTTCCAGAGCCCACTCCCTAAACTGCTACACATCAGCTGAAGTCATTCATTCAGTATTTATGGAGCACCCAGCACGAACGCACGACGCTACAACTAGATGTAAGAATGAGACAAGGTCCTGCCCAGAAGGAACTCCCGGTCTGGTCAGGCAGACCAGCACAAAGAAGCGCAGTACCCTGGGTACTGTGCAGTACCTAAGTGTGTTGGGAAGGGAGGGGAAAAATTTGGGATGGTGGGAAGCATCTCAGAACTCGGGATGGTCTGAGTCCATCATACACCATGAGAGTGCCCCATATTTTAGTCGCTCTGTATCCCTCCATAGTTCCTAACAGGCTCTGAATAAACATGTGTTGAGTGAACAACTAACACTGACCCATTTCTTCTGCTTTCGTTGTGCCCGTACCTATTGTCATTCTAAAACTCAACTCAGAGAGATGTGCCAAGAAGCCCCAGCTACATTTATTTTGCTCTCCACCATATCCTTCTTTGATTCATTCAGTAAGTACTCACTGACTGCCGACTCTGAGCCACCACCGAACTTGACACGTAATACAGCCGTGAACGTGTCAGAGAGACACCCTGCTGTACTGCAAGCCACATTCCAGTGGGTGAACAATCAAACACATACAAAACAAACAAACACTGAACAAGATCATTTCAGATAATAGTTTCAAGTGCTAGGAATAAAATTAATGAGGAAATAGGACAAACAGTGACTACTGGATGTTCATTTACATTGGGAAGACAAGACTTGAAGGGAACATTGAAACTGGTGCATTTTTATTTTTGAAGGAAAAAAAAAGCAAAGCTAGAAATCCCAAAATTAGGAGCCAAAATTAACCTGTGTTATTGACAAAGGACCGCAGTATTTTTTTCCCCAAAATGTATACCTAACTCAATTGTTAAAGGAATAGAACACTATTCACGCATTCCCCGATTTTATGTAAAATTGGTTTGGTTTTATTTTCATAAAAAGTGGCGCGTTATTTCAGAAATGGAAATGTGGCCTTGTTATATATTTATTTTTACCTTTATGCTTGTTTCTAAAAAAGTGAGGGGAGGGGTGGACTAAGGAGCCACCTGCTCGAACAAGGTCCTGGCAAGTGGCAAGGATGCAGAAACTTGATTTTTCTAACACTTAAGGGTTCTGCTTTAAAAACCATCTTATTCAAAACATTCGAAAGAGTGTAATGTAACATTCACACTTCATATTTCCTAACCCTTTAAAAAGGGCATTGGAAGTAAATAGTATGTTTAGAACGAAGAAGAAAGTTTTGTTGTTGTTCTTTTTTTACTAATGTTGCAGGAAATGGACAGCAGGTTCTACAAATTAATTAACACTAATTTTGGCAAGTCATTTAACTGCTCTGGGCCTCCATTTTTTCCCTCCCCCTGCAATTAAAATGAGGGTGTTGGCATTACAGGATCCCCACGGGTTCTCCCAGCCCTGAACACCTTGATTCTGCTTAGGAAATAGAAGGTATGTGATTGAGAACCTTTACTGCATGGGAAGGCAAGTGTTATAGTGGGCACTTAAAAAAAAAAAACAACGGGCTCGTTTGGGATTCATTTTTTATAACAATTTTCTCCTGGTGTAATGGGTATATTTCCTACACATCAACAAAAAAAAATAGAGAAGAAAAAAACAGGAAAAAGAGAGAGGCGAATGTGTTCTATAATAGGAGAAAATCATTGGGAAGGAAACTGATTGCCACCATTTTTATTCTATTTCCTTTCTTACCCTCTGCTTTAGAGAAAAGCCCCGTTCTAATTTTCTCTTAATTCCAAAAGAGGTAGTAGCAAAAACCACAGCGACCCTTGCACATCTTTTTTTTTTGTTGCTGAGGAAGTAGCCAAATTCCGAAGAGGCACAGTCCGTCTACACATCGCCAATCTCAGCACGGAGGACGCCGTTTTCCAAACGTTATCGCCAACATCCGCCCTCACTCCGCCGCGGGCGGCACTCCCCACGATCTGTTTTTTAAAATCCATGCTCGTCGAGCCTTTCATCCACACCCGTCAACAACCATTTCCTCCCTGCAACGGCGGCTCGAACAGCCCGAGCCGTCCGTTCAGGCGAGCCGGGGCTGAGTCGCGCAACCACGGGGACTGCAGACTGCGGTGCTGGGCAGGGCCGCTCCTCCCGCCGCGCGCTCCGGCGTTCCGCGTCACGGGTGTGATTTAGGAGGGTTCAGGACCCTGGGAAGATCCCGCCCTTGAAACCGAGACCCGGGAACCGGAGGCGGCGAGAGGCGGCCTCTGCCCAGCAGAGCCAAGCCTCTGGAGATCTGGCTACTCTCCAGCGGCCAGGAGCGGCCCCGGCGGGTGCGCGGAGCCGCTCCCAGGTGGGTCTCTGCAGCCGGGGACCGCGGCTCCGGCTCGCTGAGAGGGCGGAGGAAGGGGAGGGGGGGAGGAGGGCCCAGGCCGGGATTTCGCTCATCACGACTCACGAAGGAGGGTGGGGGAAAAGGGAGGGGCTGGAGAAGGAAAAAGGAGTGGAAGCAGGGGGCTTAGGGAATAAAGAAAGCAAAGAAGGGGAGAAGGGAAGTGGGGGAAGGTGACGGAGTGAAGAATGAGGTGCAGAAGAGGGTGATGGGGAGCAGAAGGGGAGGGTAACGAACAGCAGAGGGTAAAGGCCAGGTGAAGGGGGAGGTAAAACAAATGGGGCGGGGGGATGGAGTGAAGAGGAAAGGAATGGGGGTGAAGAGGGGAGAGATGGGGAGAAGGAGAAGGAGAAGAAGGGGGTGGAAGCACGAGAGGTGCGGGGACGAAGGGGAGGGATGGAGATAAAGGCGAGGGACAGAAGGAGAGGGGATGGGGTGCAGAGGGGCGGGAGGGGGAGAGGGTGGAATTCGGGAAGGGAAGAGCGAGGGAAGAAGGGAAGCGGACGCGGGCCGCAGGAGGCCGGAGGGACTTCCCTCGGAGGGCGGCGCCGGAATAACGGAGCCCTCCCAGCTGCAAGCCCCCGGCCGGGCGGGGCGAGCAGCCAGCCCGGAGGCCCTGGCGCTGCGGGCAGGTACGGCGCCGGGCTCCTCCCCGGCAGCCGCAGTCCCTGCCCGCGGAGAGGACCCCGACTTCACTTACTCTCTCCGACCACGGCTTTGAGGCCAATGGGTGCCATCGCGCTGCGCGAGTCTTCGGGCTCCGAGCCTCCTCGCGCGACGCCCGCGGACACCGCCGCCTCCCCGGGTCGGCGCGCTCCGCAGGCTGCAGCCCGCCGCCCTGAAGCCGCTCTAGGGACCGAATGACGCTCGGACTCCGCGCGGGGGCGCCGAGCGAGCCAGAGCGAGGCTGCCGACCCGCAGGCGAGCGCGCGCGGGGGCGGGGCCGGCCGGGGGCGGGGTCTTGCTGCAGCCGTTAGCGTCACCCGCGCGCCTACGCCAATCGCACTGCGGCCCGAGGGCTCGGCCCCGCCCGCCGAGATGCGGCTGGGCGCGAGGCGGCCTCTGGCTGGAGCGAGAGCCGCGCCCTCCCCCTCACCTCACGCGCCGCGCGCCCCCGGCAAAGTGCGCGCTCCCGGAGCGCGAGGTCCTAAAGTCCCCGGCGCTGCCTCCGCAGCTGAATCCCCGGCCACACGCTACTCACACTCTCCATTTTCCTGCAATCCAGCAGGTTCTGTTTTTCCTCTTTTTGGTAGCCTTTCATTCTCCCCCTTCCCACAGAAGGCACTCGGCGGCTAGATCTTTTATTAGTTATATGCACAGCCCCAACATAACGTGCCGTTGGCTTATTGACACCATCTCTGTCTCTCTGGGTATCTATCCGTGAATTCACCGTTCACCGAACTGTTAGGTGTCAAGCTCCATGCTAAGCCCCTGACATGAGTCATCTCATGAAATTCTCACAAAAACTGGGCATTGTTTTTCATCTCCATTTTCAGATGAAAAAAAAAAAAAAACAGGCCCAGAGAACTGAGCGCTAGACTTGCTCTCGGGCCGTGTATCATTCAATAGCAAATACTTATCGGTATCTCACTGCTGTATGTGCGCTGCTATTCTGGGCATTGGAGCTACAGCCGTGTACAAGGCAGATTCAAACCCCAGTCTTGGCGTGCTCCAAGTCTGGAATTTTTAACTCCCAAATGTGATAAGAATGTGCTGCGGGACTACTCTTGGGCTCAGTGTCTCCTTCCTGGAGTCCACATTTATCAAAGCGGTCCCTGGTCAGTTCTTGCTGGAATTTCTTTGTTGATGGGGGAGATTATTTTTTGAAATATGGGACAGGGTTCACCTCTGTCTTAAAAAATATGAATAGAGCCCCTTAGAAATAAAAAAAAGGATAGGAGAGCTAGTCGTTGCAAAATCAATAAATGCTCATTAGTTTTTTAAAGAGCTCTGTGAGCTAGGTCTTTTCCTTAATAGTATTAAGAAATAGAAACATATTTTACAGATAAGGAAATTGAAATTCAGAGAAGATAAGTACTTTGCTAGTAAGTGACCAGGGAAAGATCCAATTCTAGAATCTGAATTCTGAACCCTTGTTTTATACTGAGCCATAAGTAAAGAAGCTGAGGCCTAAGGGAGGACTTTCCCAAGGTCATGCAGTGAACAACGAGGACAAGAGGCTCATGTCCTAGTTCAGCCACCAGCCCCAGGTCGTGAAAGTGTGACCATCTTCTCATCCCTACCCCAACATACCCCAACAGAAGCTTCCTACAGCTTTTCAGACACAGAAAGTATTCATCTGACATCTCTTTATGTCTGGGTTCAGCCTTTTACCCAAGGAAGATATTGATTGTCTTGGTCCTTTGGAGAAGAAGGAGATAGTTTGCAAATGCGAGGGAACTTAAGATGCACTTCTGATGCTGCGTGCGTGCTCCCTCCTTAGCCACCTGGCGCATGTCAGCCGAGAGGGCCCTCAAGGAGCCGGGATTCTAGCAAAGGAGACAGAAAGGAAGCAAGGAGTCACACACAGCACTGGGGTACTGTTTTAATTAGTGCTGGAGTGGAAGGACAAGGTGCTGTGAGAGTAAATGACAGGGTACCCAACCAAGGGGTATGGGGCAGAGTGCAGTCAGGACAGGCTTCCTGAGACGAATACAAGGGAGCAAGAGGGAACTGGGAGAGTGTCCCAGGCAGATATACAGGAGGCACAAAGACCAAGGGCCGGAGAGGAGTCCGGCTTCTCCAGGAGCAGAGAGAGGTCAGTGGGACTAGTGGGGAGAGACTCCATGGGGCAGAGCGGGAAGGCCAGCCCCCAGGGGCAGCCCTTGCTGCAGGGCTCCGGGACCGTTGGGTGGCCTGGAATCTGTGTGAGACCTCCTCGTAGCAAATAAAATAGAGCAGCTCCTTATTTTCTACAGAAGGAGAGAAAAAAGAAGTCCCTTCCTGAGGATGTGTACCTGAGATGTTCACTAGGAATGGCAATAATTAGAATGGGTGTCACTTTGAACAGGAGGGTGGAAAGAGCGGAGGGGGTGAGCTCACTCCGAACCCCTGACAGCGAGGTGGCAGACTGGAGTCTCCCCGGATGGGAAATCCAAGACCTGACTCGAGATCTCTGGCATCTGTGAGCCGTGGTTCCTGCATCTCTGGGACAGAGGCAATGAAGCCTCAGGGCCTCTCCCACGGTGGCTCTGAGGGGCCAGGAGGATGACCTACACCGGAAGGGAAAATCCTCCTTCAGTCTTCACGCGGCACTACCCTTAGCTCTGTATTGTTTATTTGCATATGCATTTGATATACACCAGACACCTGGCAAAGGGCTCTCATGTATTTTCATTGAATTCTCACTGTGGCCCCACGAGGTCGACGCTATTATCATTCCATTTTCCAGGGGCGCAAGGAGCTCGAGTCACTTGCCCAAGCTCAAGCGGGTCTAAGTGCAGACCTGGGTCTCACGCTCTGACTTCCTGACGCCCGGGAGAGAACGCCCAGGCCCCGGGCGGAGCCCCAGCACGCTGACCTAAGGAAAGATTTGGCTGTTTGAACAAGCTTGCTGGGAGCGCCCAAGCCAGAATGCTCGGGAGTCTGGGACCAAGCGGGTCCACCACCCGGAGCCCAGCCCCGCATGAGGGCAGAACCCAGCGGTGCGTCCGCGGGATGCTCTGGGCTGCTCCACAGCGCAGCCCTTCCTGCGCGCAGGTGCGCCTACTGCTGCGCATGCGCGGCCTGCAGCCTCTGCAGAGCCCGAGTGCGGGCCTGTTGCCTGGAGTGGGTAGAGTCCTGTGATTCACGCATCCGTCACATGAGGGCTTGGCCACTGCGCCAGGAGCCACGCAGGTGGGAAGACCGATGCGGAGAGGAGCTGGGATCAGGCCAGAGAGGCAGGGAGCGGCCTGGAGGGACTGCGAACCGAGAAGAGAGGAACAAGCTAGCCAGAATAGGCAATGGGGTAGACCAAGATGAGACAGAAGTAACGGGGTGCAACTGCCTCCACCAGACCTACTGATACCGCGGACCCACTAACTTGGGTTCCCCCCTGCCCCCCATACACCACGCACCACACACCACCCACGCAGGGCGTGTTGGAGAGCCCTGGGTCTGGAGTTTGGCCTCTCCTCTGACCGTCTTGGGCTTGCACCTACCTCCCTTTTCAGCAGCAGCAGCAGCTACATTTTTTTTTCATGTTCACCTTCACCCTCTCCTCTTGGCTGATGGGTCTTGAGATTCTGCCACATTCTTTTAGGGACAGTTTCTAACGAGTTCAACGAGATAATATTTATCTTTAATACTGAGAATCTAGTAAGGGCCCTGTGAATCTTAGCTGTTAGTTAGGTCCAAAGTGACACGCCACAAGGCTGTAAATACAGCAATGGGGGTTTCAGTTGGCGCCCTGCCTCCTCATTGGAAGAGAATGGAAAAGTAACTGTCTCCATCACAGCCACCCCACTGTGCCATGCCCTGAACAAAGAAAGAGCAGCTGGCCCTGCGTACTTGTTCAGTACATTCATTTTTTTTTAAAGATTTTATTTATTCATTTGTAGAGAGAGGGGAAGAGAAGGAGAGAGGGAGAGAAACATTAATGTGTGGTTGCCTCTTGTGCACCCCCTACTGGGGAGCTGGCCGGCAACCCAGGCACATGCCCTGACTGGGAATGGAACTGGCGACCCTTTGGTTCACAGTCCGTGCTCAATCCACCGAGCCACGCCAGCCAGGGCTTTGTTTGGTACATTCTTACCCCCAAGAACGAGTTAAAAGTTTTTTGTGTTCAAGGTCGGAATACGTTATCCAAAAGGCTCCATTTTCAAAATCCTAGGTCAGGTTCTCAAACTCAAAAGGCCAAGCAGACATGCACAGCACCCCAGCTGTGCCCAACTGCAGAGCACACGCCTTGCTCAGAGGGCAAGAAGAACCCTGAAGAAGAACCCTGGGACTCTGGAAGCATCCTGTCTTGATCTGGGTGATGGTTTGTGGGTGCATCTTTATGCAAAAACCCCCATTGCCCTCGGGAGTGGTGGGACTTAGACTATAGAGCACGAGGGAGATGGGGGTTCTGTGAAGCACAGCTCCTTCTAAGGCTCTGTACCTAATTTTACTTCTGTAATTTTTTTCTTTTTCTCACAGAGAGCCCCCATATTGTCAAAGCTGCAGGCCCCGTGATATCTGAATCTGCTCTGGCTCAGAAGTGTCTGGGAGGTTGTTTGCTCCATGGTTAGATCCAAGGTGGAGTCATACTTATTAATACCGTAACCCTCACCCCAGCCTGTGACGGGGCATTTTCGGTTCCTCATCACGCATGCCCCCACCACCCCTGTGGTGTAAAGCGGACCCCAGGAAGCTTTCGGCAGCCTGGGAAAGGAAGGGATGCCCGCCCATCTCAGCTCAAATTAAACACAGGCTGTCTTTCTGGCCCCTCCAGCTTCCTGCCTCCTCTCCTTGCCCTCCTCCCTCCCTCTTCTTTTGTCTGCTGTCTTCCCACCTCCGCTTTTCCCCCACTCACCCGCCTGACAGCAGCCTCCACCCCCACCCCTCACCCCACCCTGCAGGAGTCAGGGCCCAGAGCCTTCCCTATGGCAGACCGAGAATGACTCAGCAGTGAGGGAGCCAGGAGTCCAAGCTCAGGCTCAAGGGCTGCCTTGTTTGGTGGCCCCGGCCTGTCCCTCCTCCTTCGTGAACATCAGTTTCCCCGTCTCCCATGTAGCGCATAAGCTGGGTCATGGGCTCCCTGTCTTGAACCACCGTGGTGTCTAACTCTCCCCTGAGCCAGGAAGCGGGTAGACAAGGGGGTCCATCTTGGGGACCTGACTCCCGTTCTCACTACCTGCCCACCCTGGAGGTATCTCAGGTGCCATGTCACTGGGCGAGCAGAGGAAGTGGACTTTGGGTGGGGTCCGATTGTGAACTAGCTCAGGACTCACTGCCCAGGACTTTAGGGATCTCCCTGCCCCCCTACACTGGAACTGCTCTTGTCCAGTGATGGCGATGATGGGGGGGACGATTGTCCTCTTAACCCTCAAGGCTTCCCTCTCTTGCTTTCAGGCTGTGACCTTTCCTCCAGCTGGTGATAAGCACCCCCCACACCCCCAACACATCACAGCCATGCCTTGCGCATGCAGAGGAGTGCTTGAGCCGTTGTTTAGTACACAAAACAAAAATAGCGGTTATTTTATTTCGTGGATCCCCAACAACCCTAAGCCATCTGTTTGCAACATCCCACCCTGGGACCTAAAAATGCCTGCTGCCTTCTGGGGTGAAAGAATAGCTGCCCAGTATCTATTCAAGCATATTGCTAAGTAGTTCTTTGCCGTGCTTTACTGAAAGCCACAAGCACTCCCATGCCCCCAAACTTCCCACGGATGGGGCCTCATGGAGGAAGAGAGGAGACAGAACTTGGCCTTCTACACTCTGCTTGGGTCACACCTTGCTTTTTTCCCCCTTGCTGTTTTTTCTTTTTTTTTTTATTGCTTTAGAAATGACATCTTTTACTCTGCAAATGAATCTCCTGCTACATTAGCACACTTTCTATGAGATCCATAGCTCATCACCTCGCTACCCCTGTTGCTGGCCCAATCTTTGAATGGGCCTCACGCGGAAACAGTGCACGTCTCCTTCCCTGATGAGCAAGATCAAGTGCTCTGCTATTACTATGCCACCATTCCTGATTCCTGCGTTGCTTCCCCTCTGACTACAGCAGGGAAATCCTGGGTGGCGTGATTGGACTTAATGGGGTTGAGATTTGTGTATGTTTTCTTCACTCTTCATTACACAAGAGATAAAGTATGCGGCCTTAAATATTTATTATGAATAAAAGACTAAAAATAAGTGAATTAAGTATTCAACCCAAGAAATCAGAAAACCAGCAATACAAATTGAAAGAAAGAGAAAAAATAAGATGAAAGTTGATGTTCGTGAAATGGAAAAACTACTAAAAGGACACATAAAATCTGTTTGAAAACATACTATGAGAAAAGCTTAACTGAAGGTAAGTCTGAGAAAAGAAAGCAAAGAGGGAAAACAAAATGATGAGGTTCTGGCCGGGTAGTTCAATTGGTTAGAGCATCACCCTGAAACACCAAGGTTGTGGGTTCAATCCCTGGTCAGGGCACATAGAAAAATCAACCAATGAATGCCTAAATAAACAGAACAACAAATCAATAATTGTCTCTCAAAAATCAATAATTTTTTTCATGTTGTATGTGTGTGTTTGTGTGTTTGATTCAGAGAAGCATGGCTGCTATCCGTGGAATAAAATAAGGGATTGGTAACAGGAACTGGCCTTTTGCCATTGTGGGTGCTGGTGGCACAGACCGTGCAAGGCCTCTACCCTTCCAGGTGGTAGGAAAGGAGAGGTGGGCGTGTTGGGGGAGAGCAAGGACACATCTGTCCCTCACCCTCTCCAACCACAATGACACCGGTGACCTGCAGGAGATCTGGTGTCCTTTGCTGCAGAGGCGCACGCATACCTGGTCAGGACGCAGAGAAGCCGAAGGAGGAGACCTAGCAGGAACCAGAGAAGACACACGCCCTGGTATTGCCCCAAACCAGTAATAAGGCAAGTTAGCAGCTCAATGACAACCACGTGCCGGCTGCAGGAGAGCCTGAGGCCGTCCACCAAAGTACAAAGCACAAAAAGTGGCTGCTCCTTCCGAATCTGGAGTGAATTTAATTTGTGGCCAACCTTACTTGGAACCACACAGGGAAGAGAATTCTAAGAAACTTGGTTCCCACTAAGTTGACACAGTACAAAGTAGAGTATGAGCGTGTACGTGTGTGTGTGTGAGAGAGAGAGAGAGAGAGTTTATCACAAATGTGATAAAATATTAACAATAGCTGAATCTAGATGAACAGTATTCAACCTTTCTGTAGATGTGAATTTTTTAATTAAAAAGCTGGAGGTGAAAAAAAGACACCAGGCCTAGATGATTTTACAGCTGAGCTTTATCTAAGATCTGATTATTCCTTTTATACAAACTATTCTAGATTATAGAAAAATAGGGAATGTTCCCAACCCATTTAACTAACATTAATTCCAAAACACATTTTTTTAAAAAGAAAAACCATAGGCCATTTTCACTTTTGGGGTATCCTCTTCACCCCCAAGAAGAAGATTTTGTCACTAGGGACACAGTCAGCTTAATTCACTACATAAACAGATGAAAGAAGAAAAAACAATGAATAACTTTTTTGACCAGAAAAAAATCTGTACGTGTCGAGTGAGCACCGGTATCATGCTATGCACACCGGGAAGCCCACAGGTTTGTACAACGGAGCCCCTGCCCTTTGGGAACTCACAGGTTTCCTGTAATTGGGTGTGCAGTCAATCAGATGATGGTGTAGGAGAAACAGCGATCGGGTGCTAACGTGAAAACAATTACATTCCAAATGGAGTGGCGTGAAGAGTGAGGGTGAATGAGGACTCGGGGCTGAGATGTTTGAGCTAGAAATGAGAGGTGAGCTCCCAGCCCCTGACAGAGAGGAAAACCAAGGCCCCGGGAGGAGAAAGGACTTACCCAAGATCACAGAACGCCCACCCGGCCAGGTCAGCTTCTACTTTAAGTAATTCCACAGATCTGGAAAGCCAAGGCCAAGCTGGGAGAACTTTCCAGAACCAGGCCGACACCACCCCCTGTAGGTAGGCAGGAGGAACAGCAGGACCCTGATGGCCAGGAGTAGGATAACAGCATCGTTTTTCTTCCTTTTTCCCCCGGCTCCAATATGTGTCTGGTACAGTACTGTGATGAATCCTCATTTCATTGAAAAGTTTGGTTCATCATGGGATTGTTGGCACTGATTTTAATTAAAAAAATATTATATCAGCCCTGGCCGGGTAGCCCAGTTGGCGAGAGCATCATCCAGATACGCCAAGGTTGTGGGTTCGACCCCTGGTCAGGGCACATACAAGAATCAACCAGTGAGTGCACCAATAAGTGGAACAACAAATCCACATCTGTCTGTCGGTCTCTGTCTCTCTCAAACCAATACATAAATATTTAAAAATATATTATGTCAAATAATTATTTGTCTTAATTTCTAAGGTTTTTGTCAACCCCATCCTTAAATTTTGCACCCTAGACTAGAACCTCATGTCCTTCCATTCCCATTCCTCCCCCAGCCCAGTGCTGGCATCTCATCAGCGATCCTTACCTCTTCTGTAAGGATGCAGGCAAAACCCTCCATTCCTCCCTCCCTCCCTCTGTCCCTCCCTCCCTCCCTCCCTTCCTTCCATCCTTCCTTCCCTCCTCCCTCCCTTCCTTCCCTCCTATCTTCCTAGCTCCTCTAAGCCACTTGTGCTGCAATAAACAGACAGGGAGTGTCTCTGCCCTCAGGGAGTCGTTGAGTAAGGAGGCACACGAAAAATGCAAAAGGAAGAAGGGTTACAAGAGCTTTAAATGGCCAAGAGAAGGACTGCATCTGGGACCATGGGAAGGAAAGAGTGTGGATGGGTTCCGTCCCAGTTCCCACCCACACCTGCTCCCTCTTCTACGTCTGAACCGCAAATAGTAAGCCAGCAAGCACTTACCGCGTGCCCAGCAATACCCAGCAAGCATTCACCCTTGTGGTAGAGGCTCCGCTCTTGCCTTCATGTACCAATGGGGCACCCGAGGCTCAGAGACGCAGAGTCGTTTACTCAGAGCTCCACAGCTGGTGAGTGGCAGAGCGGTGATTCCGCCTGAGGTCTGCCCGGCCCCACACCCGTTTATTTATTTATTTAGGTAGTTAGTTAGTTAGTTTGGAGTCAAATAATCTGTCATTGAAACATTTTCCTTTGTAGTTCTCAACTAGCCAGGCATTCCACTGCACCACTGTTGGCGTCATCTATGATGTCATGAGGGTGGCGGCCACCGGCATTGCAGCCCACAGCCTGGGCCGGCCCCAGGATCTCTTCAGTGTTCTAGAGAGTTCAAAGGATTGCTGACGCATCTGCTGGGCAATGTCGACAATCTCATTAAAAGTGGTATTTCCACTGTGCTTAAGGGTTTTGGGTGTTGTTTTTCTTTTTTCTTTTCTTCTTTTTTTTTTTTTGCTTCTTTCTACCCCATGGGGGTTCTCAGAGGGCTTTGATGCCCAGGGCAGAGGCAGCAGGCACTACCTCCATCTGGGCCTGTCTCTTCTGAATGGTCAGTTTCACTGTGATCCTGGGACCCTTCCAGTCCCTGGTTGCTTTGGCAATATCACCACCAATATTGTTTGGCGACAGACCCACGAGACTGATCTAGAAGGCCAGGACAGACATGGCACCAACTTCTCCCCTGGGGCACTTCAGGTACACGACTCTGATCTCGGGGTTGAACTTGGGCAGCGTGGCAGAGGCAGCTGGTGTCAGATGAACCCGGACTCAGGACAGCTGAAGAAAGTCACACCCATCGACGCCACATCTTGTCATCATTAGGCCACATTTGCATATTCAACAAGTATTTTTGCGTGCCTGCTGTGTGACAGGGCTTGTTTTAGGTGCATGGGATACAGAAGTGAAGGAGATGGTTAATGATTTCTCCCCCATCATGAAGCATTCGCTCTGGTAAGGAAGATAATCAATAAGCATGTAATTAAACAAACAAGGGAAGTTTGGATAACAAAAGGTGTCATTAAAACACACTTATGAAGGGTAATGGCAGAAAATCTGGGTTGTCAGGGACCTCTCTGAAGGGGGCGTTTGAGAGGAGACCAGAATGCTAAGGGACCTACCAAGTGGACATCTGGGAGAAAAGTGTCTCAGACAGAGCGAACAGGGCATGCAAAGGCCCCGGGGTAGGAGCAAGATGGGCGCATGTGCAGAGGAGACCGTTGGGGCTGACCAGCAGGGAAGGAGGGAAAGCAAGGGAGGTGATGAGGTCTGGGGCCAGGTCTCGGAGGGCTTAGTGGGCCACAATAAGGAGGTTGGCTCTTATTCTGGGAACAATGAAAAGCCATTGGAGGGATTTATGCAGGAAGGTGGTGGGATGTGAGTCACGATTTTCAAAGACCACTCTCGTCCACGGTTTCTCAACCTCGGCACTGTTGGCATTGGGGCACTCCAGGACGTTCAGCAGCATTCCTGGCCTCCACCCACTAGATGTCAGTAATACGTTCCCGGTTGCGATAGCCCATGGTGTCTCCAGACATTGTCCCATGTCCCCAGGAAGGGCCAATATTGCTCCCAGGTGAGAATGACCGCTGTAGTCATAAGAGCAAAGGAGCTCAATGGAAATGTTCCCAACTGACAGAGCCTGCCCAGACGGGCCTGCGGAGTACTGCGCCTGCTCCTAGACCACACCCTGCGCGGGAGCAAGCAGAAGGCTGGCGGGGTGCTTATGGGGCAGTTCGTAACACAGCAGTGGGAGCGGCAGAGTGAAGAAAGAGCATCGAATCAACAGTAACTCGACTGCAGCTGAAAACCGTGCTGAGGCTACGGAAGAGAACACCCCCATGTTGGGTGAATACACACTGGAGTGTTTAGGGATAAAGAAGCCTGATGTATAAAGTCTGCACTCAGATGGTTCCGGAGAAACTACGCACATCCATACGTGTAACTTGCCACTGTTATGTATGTGTGTGTACATAGAATCCCATGCTGTGTGTGTATGGGTGCGAGTGAGCACAGGCAGACAGACAGATACACAGATATACAGCTAGATTCCCCTGATACACAATAGTAGTTCGAGTAAAGGACATACAAATATGCTCTTTGTACTCTTTCTATTCTTGCAACTTTTTGTGTGTTGGAAATTATTTCCAAATAGAAAGCTTGAAAGATCAGGCTACACTACGCATGACTGGTGGGCCGTGAGCTGTGCAGCCGCTTGGAAAGCTGCGCGGCAGTGCCTCCCCTGTGACCCAGCCGCTCCACTTCCGGGCGTGAGCCTAATGGCAGCGACGTGTGTCGACCGAAAGACTTGTACCGGAAGGTACATAGCAGTGTATTTTTAAAAATATTTTATTTAGCCCTGGCTGGCATAGCTCGGTGGATTGAGCGCGGACTGGGAACCAAAGTGCCCCAGGTTCGATTCCCAGCCAGGGTACGACATTCCTGGGTTGCAGGCCATAATCCCCAGCAACCGCACATTGATGTTTCTCTCTCTCTCTCTCTCCCCCCTCCCTCCCTCCCTCCCTTCCCTCTCTAAAAATAAATAAATAAAATCTTTAAAAAATATTTTATTTATTTATGTTTTAGAAAGAGGGGAAGGGAGGGAGAAAGAGAGGGAGAGAAACATCAATGTGCGAGAGATATATTGATCTGCTGCCTCTCGCACGCCCCCAGCTGAGGACCTGGCCCACGATTCAGGCACGTGCCGGGATTGGGAATCGAACTGGCGACTTTTTGGCTCACAGGCTGGTGCTCAGTCCACAGAACCACACCAGCCAGGGCGCAGAGTATTCTTGATAGCCCCAGACTGGAAGCAACCCACAGGTCCCTCAGGGGTGGAACTGACAAATGGACGGTAGGTAGCTCACGCACACACTGAATACTGCCCGACAAAAAAAAGCACAATGCATCATACGACACCGTGGGTAGATCTCAAAAACATGGTGCTGCGTGGAACGAGCCAGAAACAGAAGCCTGCACGTTATATGGTACCTTCATTTCTTTCACTTGGACAACAGGCCAAACTGACCTAGGATGATAGACGTTAGAATGTTGGTTATCTTTGCGGGGAGGGGAACCGGGGGGGCTTCTGGGGCTGGAAATGTTCTGTGTCTTGACCTGGGTGGGTGTTCCATGTGTGATGGCATACACAAAAATGTATCAAGCTGCGCACTTAAGATTTGTGCCATTTACTGTATATATCTTAGATACATCATCATCATCATCATCATCATCATCATACAAGATTGCCCTGGCTTCTGTGCAGTGGCCCAGAGGGACAGCAGAGAAACCAGCTGGGAGGCTGTGACAAAGACTGGGGGAAGCAGGGAGGGAGGATCGGCCTGGAGCAGCCACAGGGTGACTGGCAGCGATGGGGTGAAATGAGAGAACGAGGGGGTCCCAGGGGAGCCCTGGTGGAACAACCGGGTGGGTGGCAGTGCTGGTGACTGAGCTGGGAGGCCTTGGGGAGGAGCGGGACCTGTGGACCACTGCCCTGTCCCCATTTCTCCAAGTCCTGCAGGAGGCGGATTTCCATCTGGTCACCACTAGGGGGCAATGGGTTCCTTCCTGGAGGACCAGGCAGCCCGAATCCTGCTCCAAGGCACCTGCCCCTGGAGCAGCTGTGGAGCCTGGTTCCTGAGTGGCCTCTGAGCCACCCGCAGACACTGTGCTCCCTGCAAGCAGATCGGGTAGGATGGGGAGGGAAGGAAATTACATCCTAAAACCTTGGAACCTGAAAATCGTGACTCCAGCCCTTTCCTTGTGCTCAGGATACAGCCGGGCTCCTCAAGGTGGTCACAGGTCCAGCTGCCAATGCCGTCCTCCTCACCTGCCCCCACGTCGCCACAGTCCTGCCTCCGGGAAGGGACGTGCTGCCTGCGAATGCCCCCTCTCACACATGCTGTGTCTGCAGACTGGCCCTCTCTCCTCTGAGCATCCGTCACACCGCTCCGGGATCACTTCCTCCAGGACCCTTTCCTCACCCGACCTGTGGGCCAGGCTCGCCCCCTACTTCTCCCATCAGAGCCCTTTCTCCCTAGAGGACGTCAGTCCCTCTACCTGCCTGCCTGCTCAGCTCACCTGTGGCTCTGAAAGGCGGGACAGGGCTGGGCATAGGCTCCAAGAGTATTCATTGAATGAACAAAAGAACAGATGAGTGAGTGAGTGAATTTGAGGTTATAAGAGATTAGCATCTCAGTTAACCCACCTGTGGTTTCCAAGTTAGAGACCTGGGTGTAAGTGCTGTCATGTAAGAGCTGTGTGGCCATAGCAACCATCTTAACTCTCTGGGGCCTGGTCTCCTCATCTGCTTATCCCAGTTGTTGTGCAGATTCAGCGCTATGATGCATGCCAGTCCCTTACCCTAAAATCTGCATGTAGCCTGTGCCCCATAAAAATAAGAGGATTTTAGTTTTGCAGGTTCGATTCCCAGTCAGGGCACAGCCCCCAGCAACCGCACATTGATGTTCCTCTCTCTCTCTCTCTCTCTTTCTCCCTCCCTAAAAAGAAATAAATAAAATCTTAAAAAAAATAAGAGGATTTTTTTTCTGGGTAAAAGAAAAAGTAAACGTGTGTGTGTGTTCAATGATACCTGTTTATGCTATACCATAAACTGGTAGCTAATGCCAGGGAGTGAGATTAGGAGTACAAAGAAAAATTTTTCATTGTACTTTATATATTTCTGTAGTTGAATGTCTTACCTGTACGTGTGTTTTACTTCTGTCATAACACAAAGTTTAAAGGAAAAATACAATCCAGTGAGCATGTCAAAGAATGCCGTACACGATGAGTCGTTAGTCATGAGAGAAATGCGAAACAAAACCACGTGAAATACCACCGCTCGTCACCAGAAAGGCTAAAATTAGAAGGCTTGACGATAACAAACTTGGCAAGAATGAGGAGCAGGTCGAACTCTCGGACACTGCTGGTGGGGGTATAAAATGGCACAACCGCTTTGAAAAGATGTTTGACACTTTGTAGTCATAAGCCATACTTCCCCGGTGAACCAGAAAGTCCACTCCTAGCTATGACCCGGGCACCAGGAGAAATGAAAACCTGTGTCCACAAAACACTTGTAACAAATGTTTGTAGCATCGCCCTGACTGGTGTGGCTTGGTGGGTTGGGTTGGGTGTCGTCCCCCAGACTGAAGGGTAACCAGTTCGATTCCTGGTTAGGGCACATACCTAGGGTGTAGGCCGGGTCCTTAATCACTGTGTGTGTGTCCCAAATATGTGAACGGAACTGGTGCTCCAGGGAGCTGAGCCATCTGTGGCACCAAACGCCCCAGCACCTTGTGCGCCCCTCCAGGGCACGTCAGCTCCAGGGCCCTGGGCCTGGTGGTAAGGGCTCAGGTGACCCGGAGGAGACCCTGGGGTTTCTGTACTTACCCTGTGTGTGCCCCCAACCTGGGGTTCTGATCTTGTCTCTCTTGGGGCTTTTAGGTCCCAGGCTCCTCCAGGGAGCCCCAGCCCAGGGGTGTCCCCCAGGAGTTCCGTGGGAGCAGGAGCCCAGGCACGTTGGTGTGGGAGGGCCGTGAGCAGGGACAGCTGAGCCCGCCAACCTGCAAACTGGACTGCGCGCCCTTTGGCCCCACAGGCAGGACTGACGCCGGCAGCCGCATGTGGGCCACTAGCGGGCGCGCCCCCACTCGGTTCCGTGTGGCTACAATACCTGCGAGGTCTTCCTTGGAAGAGACGAGTCTTGGAGAGCTGCTTCCTGGCTCGATTCTGAGCGACAGTCTGAAAACAAGGATGGTCACAAGGTCAGATGGGCTCTGCTGCCTCGGACGGGGACCTGAGCGTGACCGCGCTGGTAACCGGCAGACCGGATTGCCGTAAGGACGGTTACGGTCGTGAAACCCAGGAATACTGCGAGGTCTGCTCCAGATCACAGCCACTTCCCTCCCAGTCCCCAGGGGACTTCCGTGACCAAGAAACAATGGGTAAGGATGACAGGGCGAACAGAGGAATCACAGCCCATCACCTACTGGGCGCCAACGTGTTCATTGTGAAGTTGACCCCAAGAACTAGGCAGGCACGTTCCCCGTCTCATAAACGGGGGAGCGGAGGGGCAGTGAGCGAAGGAGCTCTCCCAGTTCCTAGGGCAGTGAGAGGCCGGGCATCAAACCCCAGAGCGTTTGAACCTGAACCGTTTTTTTTTTTAAATTCTCACCCAAGGACATGCTTGTTGATTTTGGAGAGAGGGAAAGGGAGGGCTAGAGAGAGGGAGAGAAACATCGATTGGTTGCCTCCCATAGGCTGCCCGACTTAGGACCAAACCCACCACGTAGGCATGGGCTCTGACTGAGAATTGGACCCGCAACCTTTTGGTTTACGGGATGACACTCCAACCAACTGAGCCGCACTGTCCAGGGCCCAAACCCGGGGTTTTGAATCATCACACAGCACCCCTTCAGTTGCTCCCAGAGAGGCAGGAGGCAATGGGCACGGTATGAGGATTGGCACCTCAGTATTATTATTATTTTCAAAAAGCATTAATTAAGCCCTGACTGGTGTGGCTCAGTGGGTTGGGTGTCACCCTGCAGACCGAAAGATCGTTGGTGTGATTGCCGGTCAGGGCACATGCCTGGGTTGTGGGCCGGGTCCTGGTTGGGGGCGTGCGAGAGGCGACTGATAGATGTTTCTCTCGCACATTGTTTCTCTCTCTCTCTTTCTTTTCTCCCTGCCTCCCCCCCTCTCTAAAAATAACTAAATAGAATATTTTTTAAAGCCTGTTCACAGCGTCTTTATTTATAGGAGCCCCAAACTGTCAGCAATAGGAGGATGGATAAACACTCTGGGGTGTGTGTCTACGGTGCAACACTGCTCAGCAACAACAAGAATAATCTACTGACATAAGCAACAACGTGGCTTACTCTCGGGGACATAATGCTGAGCCAAAGAGGCCGGACACAAACCAAAATGTATTGCATTGCTGTTTAATTTCATTCATGTGAAGTTCTAGGGCAAACGAAACTGACTGGTGGTGATAACAGTCAAAACAGTGGTTGCCTTTGGGGAATGGGGCCTGGCATCAGAGAGCCCTGGGGTGCTGGAAATATTCCGTGTCTTGATCTGGGAGATGGTTGCACATATAAATAAGCTCAAAATTCATCAAGCTACGCACAAATGTTCACAGCAGCTTTGTCTGTGACAGCTTAACACTGGCAATAACTCAAATGGTCATCAACAGGCAAATGGAATAAGAAACTAGGGCACGTCTACACAGGGTCATACAAGCCGGCAATAAGAGGGAAGGGGCTATTAATACGCACAACAGTGGGGGTGAATCTCAAAATAATGATACTGAGTTTTTTAAAAGCCAGACAGAAAAGAGTGATACTCTATGATTCACTTATATGAAATTCTAGAAAACGCAAGCTCGTGCAGAGCGATGGAAACCAGCGCCACTGTTGCATGGTTTGCCTGTTGGGGGGCGAGGGGAGAAGGACCAGGGGAACTTTTGGGGGTGCTGGCTTCCTATCTTTATTGCTTTGGTGGTTTACAGATGTACTCATATGCCAAAAATCATCAAATTTTTACACTTTAAATGTGCACAGTTTACACTGCATTAATTCTACTTCAATAAAGCTGCAAAAACATTTTTGTAATAACTCATTGAAAACTGTGCATTTGAGGTATGGAAATTAGGCTTCAATGAATAAAAGACAAGAAAAGGAAGAAACTGTCCACCTAACTCTTTTTTTAAAAAATATTTATTTATTTATTTATTTATTTATTTTTAGAGAGAGGGAAAGGAAGGGAGAAAGAGAGGGAGAGAAAGATCGATGTGTGAGAGAAACACCCATCAGTTGCCTCTTGCACGCCCCCTACTGGGGACCCGGCCCACAACCCAGGCATGTGCCCTGACTGGGAATTGAACCAGCGACCTTTCTATTTGCAGGCCGGCGCTCAGTCCACTGAGCCACAGTAGCCAGGGCAAGGGTTTTTATTCCCATTAAACAGCCCTGCATCCATTCACAGGCATGGGCCCCCGGCCCAGTGGTGGAGATGGAAGACTCCCAATTAAAGGAATCAGACACCATGGCTCTGCCTGGCTCTGCCAGTGGCTACTTAGGAAGCCGTGAAAATGCCTGTGCGTCCGTTTCCCCATCTGTCCCACCAGTGGCGATTAGGGCTTTGGTGTGAGGCAGACCTGGGTGGTAAAGCGGATTTCCCGACTTCCCACCCTTGTGACTGCCCTCCCCTCTCGGACCTTGCGTTTCCTCCTCTGCAGAATGGAGATAGTGCCAGTGATGGGCTACCATGAAGATAACACACCCAATGCCTGGCACGCGCCCGACACGCAGGGGCCGCGCAGGCTGTCATGCCCGTGTCCTTACCGTCACGATTACTAAATGAGGGATGGAAACAACTGCTGTGTCCCTGGCCAGGAAAGGCCCAAGCCTAGGGAGACAATGTGTCTTTTTAACATTAAATGTGTCGGGGTCACATCGGTTAATAAAATTATACTGGTTTCAAGCGTGCAGTTCTACAATACATCATCTACAGATTGCATTGTGTTCACCACCCAAAGTCAAGTCTCCTGCCATCGCCATGCACTTGACCCCTTTACCTTTTACTGACTGCGTCCTCCTGCCTCCTTCCCTCTGTAACCACCGTCCTGTTGTCTGTCTATGAGGGTTTTTTTTTGTCTTGTTAGTTTATTTGTTTCTTTCAGTTTTACTTCTTTCCTTTGTCCATCTGACATTTTGCTTAGCACGATAGTCTCAGGATCTGTCCATGTGTACAAATGGCAGGACTTCATCCTTTCTTGTGGCTGGGTGGGGTTTCCCTGTACACACGCACCGCGTCCTCTTTGTCCAGTCATCACTGATGGACACTTCGGTTGTTTCCATGTCTTACCCATCGTGGATAACGCTGCAGTGAACATAGGGGTGCATATATCTTTATGAATAAGTGTTTTCACATTTTTCTGGTAGATACCCAGATGGGTTGCTGGGTCATATGGTAGCTCTATTCTTATTTTTTTTCTTGTTTTTTTTTTAAGGGTAAGTAAAAGAGAAAATAAAATCCAGTGAGGAAACCCACAGGCTACTTGCTCACCTGCTGGATAATCCAGGATGCCTCAAGGTCATTGGTGGGTCTAGAATGTATCGAGTTAAAGACGCTTAGGGAGGGAGGGGAACGGCAGGCTATAAGAGCATTGCCGGCCAAGGCCAAGAGACCATTCAGAAGAGAGCTAAATGGTGAAGAGAGAATTTAACTCAGGTGTGCAGAACTTTACCAGAGATGAAGGATGCCCTTTTCTGAGATAGAGACCAGTTCAACACCTGTTTAGTCTTACTTGACACCTACCATGAAACCCAGCAGCGTGGATGTGGGAAACCTAGTTGGGAGCTGCCGAAAGTGCCGGAATTAGTCAAGTCGCTTTACCCGCTACAGCACGGATGCTTTCACTAAAACGCGTTTCGCTCAGGCTTTCTGATTAGCGCCAGACAGGAGCCTAGCCTCAGTCCATCTTTGCCAGTGCGGGCACTGCGGAAGGAAGCATGAAGCTTCCAAACGCAGTCCGGTACGGAGATGAGAGGGAAATGCGAACCCAGAAAGGCAGGCTCGGGCCAGCTGGGAGTGCACTTATGCTCGGTTCCCGGAGTCCGCCCTCTTCTCACTGAGCACGGGGCCGGGCGGCAACCCAGAAACCGAGTCTGGGTCTCAGCACGCGCACTCAGATGGCACTTGGGTGTCGTCACCATCTTCTATGCTTAATTTTTTGAGGACCCTCCACACTGTTTTCCACAGTGGCTGTACCAGTTTATGTTCCCACCGGCAGCAAAGGGGGCTCCTTTTTATCCACAACCTCTCCAACACTTGGTATTACTCCTCTTGTGGATACTAACATTTTAGCAGGTGTGAGGTGGTATCTCATTGCAGTTTAGATTTGCATTTCCCTGGTAACCAGTGAAGTTAAGCATCTTTTCATGTATCAGAAGGAGACAATATATCTTAAAACCGGTTGGAAACTTGGGAGGTGCTTCCGAAGCCAGAACAACCCTCTTCACAGTGTGACCAGGCAGCAGAAGGGCTGCAGCCCTGGATTTGGGGGTGCGGGGAGAGCATTTTGTCCCTGGGCAGGACTGGCCACCTCAGTGGAATGCTCAGCATCTCTGACCTTCAGGTGCTAAATGCCAGCTGCCGGCTCTGCCCACCCCGACAGACACCAGACATAGTGATGATCCAAAACAGCCCCCTACACACATGTCCAGGTGCACCCTGGGAGGGGAGCCATCCCTGCAGCTGCCTCAGCTCACAGGGCTCCCTGCAGAAGCGCACGGGCCAAGCCCTCCGCAGAGCTGCCCCAGGGACTGGGCAACGGGGCTGAATCCAGTCTGTGCTGCACTTGCGAGGCCAGCTGGGGCCCTGGCTCCAGACTGTTGTCACTGAGTTTGCCACTCCTCATGGACACGCTGTTTGGGGTGGGACAGCCCAGTCCTCGCATGCCCCATGTCCTGGGTCGCTGATCAGTGCTCGTTCACGGAGCAGCCACCCTGGGCTCTCTTTGCAGTTCGTGCTCGCGCTCTCTCTCTCTCTCTCTCTCTCACTCCCTCCCTCCTCCACTCTCCTTCCTCTTGGACTTTCTCTCTCTTCCTCCCCAGCAATGAGCAACGACAGCTTCTGTCCTCCAGGCTCTGTTCCCTAGGAGGGTGGACGCCAAGTCTCCGTCACCCCGGGGACGCTCTGGCATTCAAAACTCAGGATTATTGTCATTCTGTCTGGAAGGCCCGATGAGCAGAAATCAGCAAGACTGGAGGGAGGGAGAGGAAGAGGGGCCAGGCTGGGCAGAGGCGGCCCCACCCCAACAGGCCCGGCCCAGCCTCACCGCAAGCTTAGTCACTCGCAGGCCTGGGTGGTTAGCGCTGCCACCCTGGCCCGGCTCTGAATCACCAGCTGGTGAGGGGTAGCTTCAGCCCAGCAGGAAACCAAGCCTGACATGGAAGAAACGGGTGGGGGTTGGTGAGCCTGACACCCCTCCTGGCTGACCCCAGAGGAACTGGGAGTGACTGTTACCACTGGCTCAGCAGCAAACGTCTCTCCCTCCCGGACTTGCCAGGAAGTCAGGAACTGGGCCTGGCTCGGGGACCCTGCTCGGAGGGCCTCGCGCTCCGGAGGGCGGGGCAGGGCGAGGCGGGGCGAGGCGGGGCGAGGCGGGGGCGGGGCTTGTGCACAAGTCACCGCAGTGCAAGGGTCTGCGTGTGTGCGCTATTAAAACGGACATGTACTTGAAATTATATATAATTTTTCATTATGTACTTTTTTATTACTGAAATGCAAGTACTTGAACAAAGCAATAATAAGACTGGTTAACAGGGGCCATTAGTATTAATTAGTAGTAGGGCGAGGGTTTCTTGACTAGGACATGGGACATGCGCATGGCGAGTGCCAGGAGGAAGCTGGCCGCTGTAATCATTTCACCAGGGCACTTTGTCACCGTGTGTCTGAAACCTCAAAAGGAGGTTTATACCGGTAATTTCACTTCTAGAAGTTCATCTAATTAAGAAAATAAGCCTCTAGCCATAGGGAAATAGTTTAATGGGCCATACAATGGAATATAATGGAGCCCTTAAAAACGAGTAGAATTAAACATTCTTGCGCATAGAAAGATGTTCATGCCCTGGCTGGTGTGGCTCAGTGGACTGAAAGCTAAGCCTAGAAACCCAAAGGTCGCCAGTTCGATTCCCAGTCAGGGCACATGCCTGGGTTGCGGGTCAGGTCCCCAGTTGGGGGCGTGCAAGATGTAGCCAATGGATGTTTCTCTCCCTCTCTCTCTCTGTCCCTTCCCTCTCTCTAAAAAATAAATAAAATTTTAAAAGAAAGATGTTCATAATATATTGCTGAGAAAAACAAAAGCAGGTGGGCGAGTAGCGGGCACAGTAGAGAAGCCCTCTGGTGTTGGAGAACCGGAAGAACCCAGGGGACAGGCCGGGAGGACAGCGGTGTGTGGTGCGGCGTGTCGCAGCTCTGCAGCAGGCAGAGCCTAGTGGGGGGTCTTATCTTTGCCTCGGACTTGCTGTGTGACCTTGGGTGGACCATGTAACCTCACCGAGCCTGCGTCTTCTCTCCTATAACATGAGTGCCCTCCAAAAGCGGGGCTGCGGGGAGGGCGAAAGAGGCAGAGCTGGGTACAGCATGAGCCCACGATGAATGGAAGCGTTGGTTGTTTTTATCATCCCTTTGTAATTGTTTCTCGCTCCCTGCCTATTTGCTGGCATTGGGACACTCCTTTGTCTGCCTGTGGTGCTGTTGGGTCCAATCCGGCACCATGACCTGGGGAGGTGGTGAGCACCCCGTTCCTGGAGGTATGCAAGAGGGAGCTTTGTGTGGCAGACACTGTAGAAGAGATTTTGCTCTCCGATGGGGGAGTCAGGTGGGTGTGGCACTGCAGGCACGAGCCAGCCGAGTTGCAGGGGCCAGGTGGATGCCTGCTCTCACGGTCCCCTCCGGTGCCCAGGACAGCATTCTGCACATTGCAGGCACTCATCTGAGCGCCCATTACACCTGACGTTAGGAATGTCACGTTGAATGAGGACAGTGCTTGTCATCGCAGAGGAAGGTCTAAGTTAAACAAATAACCCCACGAAATAATAATACACGTGCCGATCAAGAGGAAGATGCTGGGGGAGGTGAGGACAGGAAAGACCTCTCTGATGAAGTGTGGTTTTAGCTGAGGTCTGAGGATCCTTGGCGCTTGGTGGGGCAAAACGGGAAAAGGGAGTCAGCACGTACGTGAGCCCTGACGTAGTGGGGAGCACGGCCAGTATGAGGATGTGAAAGGTCAGGGGAGGGCGAGGGGAAGAGGGGCGGAGGAGAGGCTGGCAGGGGCCCCGATGTCACCGTTTGGGTCTGGGTCTGACTTTACCTGGAGGACAGTGGGAGGCACTGAAAGTTTGAAGCGGGGGAACGACAAGGTCACATTTGTGTTTTAGAACAACCCAGTTGGCTGCCAGCAAGGAAGAAATGGGAGGCTGGAGGCAGGAGGCCATTCGAGGGCTGGGCAGTCAACCAGATGGCGGTCATGGGGCCTGGCCTTGGGTGTGGTGGTGGAGCTGGCCGCTGGGCGGAGCAAGAAGGGAGTTTAGCAGCCGGAGGCCAGGTGACAGATGAAACTGGCTGGGCTGTGGCTCCATCCAGCACCACCCCACAGCTAATGAAGAGGGGAGGTGCAGGCGGGGTGCCAGGTCCCCTTCGCACAGCGGGCCCTGCCAACCGGGTAAACAGAAGTGGACACACGATATTTCTTAAAAACAAAATCCTGATTCATTCACACTCCCTGTTGTTTACCCGAGGTGTTTGTTTTTTTTTCTCCTGGGCTATTTCAGGTCTGACAGGTTTGAGGGGAGAGCAGAGCTGGAGCTCTGAGCCAACTGGGAGAGAGAGGGACGGACGGGGTAAGGGAGGTCCCTGTCCTTTCCGATGACACTGGGGAGGGTCCTGGCTTCAGACCCTCAAGGATCCTGGCCGGAAACCCTCCTGGATGTTCTGGGGAAAACCCCTTCCTTTCTCCTGGCTTCTGTCCAAGCTCTGGCCCTACCTTCTGGATCCTTCCTTTCAACGTGAAGTATTCTTCTTCTTCACCTTTGGATCCTTCTCTCTAAATGTGCCATCCAGCCCTGCAGGGAGGCAGGTGGGCAGGTGCCACTTCCTAACAAAGGACTAATGAATCAGGAGTTGTAGGGAGGAGGCAAGCCCAGCAGGTGGGCAGGGGGGACCCTCCTCCCTGCTCTTGGGTGTGGACCGTTCCCATCCTCTGTCCACAGGCCTGGCATCTTCCTGTAAGCTCCGCAGCCTGGGCCAGGGGAAGGGCGCGGGAGACCTGGGGGGTAGACCTGGCCCCTAGGGCCCCAGAGAAGAGCAGACTTGAGAAATCCTCCCTATAGAAAGAATTCTTTTTCATTTTGTTTTTAATTTGTTTTTCAGACTTAGGCCTCTGCCCCTGACCTGTTGAAACAGATTTTCTAAACGTGGGGCACAGAAATCTTTATTTTTAAAAAATATTTTTAGCCCTGGCTGGCGTAGCTCAGTGGATTGAGCGCGGGCTGTGAACCAAAGTGTCGCAGGTTCGATTCCCAGCCAGGGTACGTGCCTGGGTTGCAGGCCATGGTCCCCAGCAACCGCACATTGATGTTTCTCTCTCTCTCTTTCTCCCTCCCTTCCCTCTCTAAAAATGGATGAATAAAATCTTAAAAAAATATTTTTAATTGAGTTTTTGAGAGAGAGAGAGAGAGACAGAGACAGAGACATTGATTAGTTGGTCATTTATTTATGCATTCACTGGTTGATTCTTTTATGTGCCGTGACCTGGGATTGAACCCACAACCTTGGCCTATCAGAACAACACACTAACCAGCTGAGCTACGTGGCTGGGGCTAGAAAGTATTCTTAAAGATCAAGAAAAAAGAAAAAAGATAGACATGCCAATAGAGAAGCAGGCAGAGGATATGAATTTTTTTTTGAAACCCCTACAAACAGCCAATAAACACATGAAAAGATGCTTTAATTACTCAGGACTAAACCTGAACATCCAAATGGCCCCAAGTGAGCGCGCCTGCTCATGCAGGGAGAGCATCTCAGAGAGCCGAGGTCCAGCCCCGGCCTTGGCTCCGTCAGTTCAGGCCAAGGTCGGGGCTGTGAGCGGCTCTGGGCCCGAGACCCCCTGCAGCAAACGCGAGAAAACAGCTTCTTAAAGATGAGCCTGAACATGTGGGTGTGAAAGTTGGTGTCTGTGGTCTTTCATGCATTTATTTATTTATTTATTTTTAGAGACGGGGGGAGGGAGAGAGAGAGAAACATTGGGTGCCTTCTGCATGCCCCGGTCCCTAACCAGGGACCTCTCGCTTTGCCAGCGACGCCCACCCGAGCCGCACCGCTCAGGTGGCCTTTCTCATGTACAAAGACAAAAGGAGATTTTGATGAAGAAGTTGTTCAAGACGGAGTCGGGACGACCATTGAAAAGAAAGCCCAGCTACTTTTAGGAAACAGAAATGGAGTACACTGAAGAAGACAAATGATCCAGGGAATTTGTGTTCAATAACCCAGGCACCAAAGGAACCTGTGTGCCTGGAGAGAGCTTTGTTTGGCTCCTCCCTCGTCTGCTCCTCCGGCGGTGACATCCTGGGAAGCCCGGGGACGCCCCGGGCTCGCTGAAGGAGCCGTGTGACTGTCACGAGCAGAAGGGTTATCAGGCACGGCTGCCTTATGAGGGAAATAGAGATGCATTTTGAAAAGGAGAAAAAGAAGGAAAAAAAAAACCCAGCCTCAAGTGTAAGGGCAGGGGTCACCAACATTTCAGAGTACAGACATTCTTCTGATGTGTAACTTCCTGGAATCCTTAAATCTTTTCCTGTTTCCTCACACAGTGCTAATGACTGTAGTCATTTTCTTTCCTTTAAGAAACGTCATTCTTCCCCTACTCAACGATCATAACTGGCCTGATTTTTTTTAAAGAAATATTTGATTTATTTATTTTTGGAGAGAGTGGAAGGGAGGGAGAGAGAGGGAGAGAAACATTGATGAATGAGACAAACATAGATCAGTTGCCTCCCACAGGCCCCCAACCCGGGGATCCAGCCCACACCCCAGACATGCACCCTGACCAGGAATCGAACCGGTGACCCTTAGGTTTGCAGAAGGATGCCCAACCCACTGAGCCAACCGGTCAGGGCCTGGCCTGATTTATTAATATAAAGTAGTGGGATGCTGACAGCTTTTAAAGAACTTTATAATCTTCCCAGAATAAAGTAAAACAAAACTGGATGCTTTGGTGCCCCAGGAGCCGCCCACTGGTCCTACCCGTCCAAGGCAGGGACACTTCTCTTCTCTCCCCTGCCTGGTCCCAGGGTCCCTAAGGACTCCCTCTCACTGACACTTTCATCTGGCATGCCCCCCATACTCCCCGCTGGCCCATAACTATCCAGTGGTGAAATAACGATTGCTCTGTGCATACAATAGAATGTCATCTTTTAACCATCTTCACAACTGGTGATTCTTCCAAAAGAGAAATTGGGAGAACTGTGGCTCTGGCTGGTGTGGCTCAGTAGACTGAGTGCCAGCCTGCAAACCACAAGTTTGCCAGTTCGATTCCCAGTCCGGGCACATGTCTAGGTTGTGGGGCAGGTGCTCAATGGGGGGCATGTAAGAGGCAACCAATTGATGTTTCTCTCCCTCTCCTTCTTCCTCCCTTCCCCTCTCTCTAAAAATAAAATCTTAAAAAAAGTTGTGAGAACTGTAGATGAGGTGCCTTTTGGCAGATTCCTGGCATGGTACAGGCTCCATAAATGGCAGCTGTTCTGGATCTTCACGGAGCAGGCTTCTTCTTGCTAAGCAGGTTTCAATGTGTCACCTCCTCAGAGAGGCCTTCCTAGATCACCATCATAGGTGGCACCCCACACCTGTCCCTCTACCCCCTCATTGTATTTTATCATCTTCATGTTTATCACCCCGTGCAGTCACGTTATTGATTCCCTGTCTCTCTCCTTCCAGCTCGAGAACGTAACCTCTGCAACAGCAAAGACCCTGATTATCTTGCATACTGATGTATTGCTGCCATCACCTATAATGTGTTGCTCGACACACATAGGTGCTCTGTATATTTTATTTTCAAATCGACTTTATTGAAGCGTTATTTAAATAGAGTAAAATGCATCTGTTAATTTGTATAGTTTGAGTTTTAACTCCTGTGTAACCGTTACCCCAGTCAAGGCATAGGCTACTTCTGTTTTCCCTAAAAGTTCCCTTCTGATTTTTTTTTGTGGTCACTTCCCCTCCACCCCATTCCTAGATAACACTGTGTGTGTGTGTGTGTGTGTGTGTGTGTGTGTGTGTGTGTGTGTAATGAATGCATTGGAAGGGCGTGGCCCCGAGATCTGCAGGGCGCTTACATGCATGTATAGCTTCGAATGCCATTCCACTTCCATGATCTCATTTACCTCCCACACATGAGGCCATGGATGCCCAGAGTGGTGACATGTGGCAGAAAGTTTCAGAAGTCAAGATGGAGGGCTCCTGGGCCAAGTGCCTGGCGTGCCGGCAAGTTTGCCGGTGCTCAAGGCTCACGGGCCCGGGCACACCTCGAGGTCTGGCAAAAGGCTGCCTGTGGACCCACCTCTACCCCTGAAGGCCCAGGCCTCCAGCCTGGCTGAGGAGACACCCTGAGGTGCCCCAACGCCAGCTCTTCCAGCTATCCCCTTCCAGGGCAGAGCGGGCCCTTCCAGCCCCTATAGTTTGGGCTGTGGGAAACACACAGGGAGGCTGGTAGGATCCCTTGCTGCGGGTGGTTCACGGAGAAGCAGACACTGGCTGTCAGAAGGCGTGGCCTCTGGGTGGGTTCTGCCTCTGCCTTGCTGTGTGACTTTGACAAGTCACTTTCCCTCTCTGGGCCTCAGTCTCTGTAAAAGGAAATTAGTAATCCCTGCCGCCTTAACTTCAACTCCACCTGCTGACTCTGCTGCATGAATAAATCTCCCCTTCAAAGACGGAGCCTCTCCCGCACCTTCCCCACTCCCTGGGATGCCGTATCTGCCCTCAAAAGTCTGGTTGTTCAACTTGTCGTTCTGGTACTACTCCCTCCGGGATTTTCCTCAAAACAGAATGTTCTACTCCTTCCTCGAGTCTCTATATGTCCTTGAGGGCAGGGACAGTGACACACGGCGGGTCCTGTTTACTGAGATGACGAGTCCTGGGCCAGGCACTGTGCTATCTCCTTTAACCCTCACCATAATCCTGTCATTATTCTCACCGGATGAGTAGGGAAACTGCGGTTCAGAATAACGCCCCTTGTCCTGGGCCACAGAGCGGGCAGGACCGCTTGGGCTGTCTCTCTCACTTCACCTCCCGCATCTAGCAGGGGGCCGAGAAAACGGGCATTCGTCACCTGTTTGCTGAACGATGGGTAAGCGTGACGGAGTGGCCCCTTCCCATTAATCAACCTCAAACCTGCCTCCTGTGGAGCTGACGGGAGCACGGCGCCCACGTTCAGTAATGTTAACTCCGATCACCATTATTTTCCGCCTGGGTCTGTCTACATTTACAACAGGAGCTGTCTAATTACAGGGTGGGATAAGGGCCGAAGCGGTGAGCGCTCCGACACTGGGGTCAGGAGCAGACACTGGATGACCTCTGGGGTGCTGTACAGGAGATCTGAGTATCAGCGGCCAAGAAAGGCCTCTGCCACTGGAGTCCACGGTCCGGGAACGATGGGCGTTAAGCCATCTACCCTACTTTGGGAGGTCCTGAGAGCAAGGTTGAAACACATTCCTCTGGTGCCCAGGATCCACCCAATTCCAGCCCCGCAGGCCCCGGGCGCCCTACGTCCATGCCGGTCCGTGGGTTTTGAATCTGTCTTATGTAAACTGTAAATAGCTATTATTTTTCCCATTCCTCACTTGGCCTGACCCAGGAGCCACCTCCCAAGGGAATATACCCGTATGCTGCGCCTGAGGAATGTGCCCCAGGCATTGGGACCCGGAATGCCTTTGAGGCCAAGTCCTCCGTGCTCCCTCCCTTCTCCGCATTATTGTGCAAGACAGAAGGGCACACCTTCTGAAGCAGGTCGAATGAAGGCTAGGGGACTTCCTGAGAACCGGCAGCGCCGGGCGCGGCTGGGGGCCGGAGGGCGTGGTGCAGGGCAGAGGGGGCGGGAGGAGTGGGGCGCGAACGCTGAGTTCACGCACTTCGGCCTAGTGTCCCCTACCAGTCCCCCACGTCCCCCTCGGTGTGGTTCTCCCCACGCGCAGGGAAGGGAGGCAGTGACACCCAGGGCACCTCCCGTTCTTTCAGATGCCCAGCCAGCACCATCTCTTTCTTCGGCTCGGTGCAGAACGGGGCTCCTTCCTGCGTCTCTCCCTGGTCTCCCTTTCTCCAATCTGCTCTTTGTCTCCGTCTCGCAGCAGTCCCGGCGTCCCCTGCCCCCAGCCCCGCCCGCCCGAGGCCACAGAGGGGGCGGGGCTCGGTCCCGGGGGCGGGGCCTGGCGGGGCGGGGTGGGGCGGGGTGAGGCCGGGCTGGAGCTGAGGCTGCCAGCCAGACGCCGCCGCGGGAGCAGGAGCACGATCAGAGTGGAGGCCGCGGCGAGGGTGACGGGAGCGGCGGGAACAGGGCGGGCCGGGCTCCATGGCGCCTGCGGCGTCAGCTTGAGCAGCGCGGGCAGCGGCGGGTGGCGGCCGGATCGGGCCGCGGCTCTAATTCACGATGGGGGACGTGGTGTCCACACACCTGGACGACGCCCGGCGCCAGCACATCTCAGGTGAGTCTCTCGCCGCTCAGCGCGCTCCGGGGGTCCCATCTGGATCCCCTGGACCACGCCTCCACCCCGGCCCGTCGTTAGCGCTGGGACTGGGGTCTCGGAGAGTCAGCCGCAGGGTAGGGCGGGAATAGCTGGGGACCGAGTCGGTCGTCCGTGCTCGGATCCTCCAGGTCTAGGCGCCCCTTCCCAACCTATTCTGAGCTCACCCTTCCCCTTCTCGAGGGGACTTGAACCCACTCCTTTCTCTAATAGAACCCCCTGTGAGCCGGTCCCATCCTAGCCCCCAACACACTACCCCATCGAGCTGTGGGAGGGGTCGCAGCCTCCTCACCACCACGAGTATCCTCTCCCGGAAGCATTCCAGGCCCGCTCGGCCAGCGTGTCCTGACCTTCCCTAACTGTCTCAGTCCCCAGCTTGCTTGCCGTGGGCCCGGGGCCCAGCAGCCCCAGTACACGTGGCTGAGGCTTCCAGGGACGAGCCCATCAATGCCTGGGACTGAGCCTAGGGAGTGGGGCTAGGGAGACATGGGGTGCACAGGAGGGGTGGGTCAGAACCCCTGTCCCTTTCAGCTCAGGCTTAGCAGGGTGCTGCTGTGGCTCCCTAAGGAAACCTGGCGACTGTAGCAGACTCCTGGATGCCTCCTCCCTAGCCGCAGAGAACGTAGAGAGGGTGAGAATCTCAGGCTGCTTGGGACACACTCAGTTCCGCGGCTCACCTCTCCGTCCTGGGCGAGGCTGCGCAGGTGGAACCCCAGGTCTGTTTTGCAGCCATGAGATCTTGGACAAGTCTCTTAGTGTCCTGGCAGCTCTGCTTTCTCCTCTTTGAAATGAGGTGAATGATTTCTTCCTTATTTAGGAGTTATGGGGAGACTTAAGTGAGCTAATTGACGTAGCTTGCTTATAGCACAGGGCCCGGCATAGAGGAGGCACCGGTGCACAGGCTGCTGGTCCCCGCGGGGCATGGGGGCAGCCCCTGGAAAGAGGAGGCTATTTCTCTCGCCTGTGTTTGCCCCTCCCTGTCCCGTGTGCCCGGAGCACTGTGTCTGCTCACACTTATCTTGATGTGCCCTGCAGTCCTGTAGGGAGTTTCAACAGCTGGGTTCTCCCTGCTAGTGCCCCTTGAGAACAGGGACCAGGTGACCCTTAACTCCATGCCCTACCCTTTCTGGGCCACACAGAAGGTGCTGGGAAAGACTTCTCCAGAAACTGTGGTTATGGGCCCCTGGTCTGAGCATTCCCTCTGTACCAGAGGCTGGGGCTGGGCCCGGCCCCCGGGATGAGGGTGATGTTGAAATGAGTCAGACCCTCTCCAGCCCCGGATCAGCAGGGGGTTAAGTCCTGGAACTCTTGCTTGTAGGACAAGGACTCTGGGAGGAGGAAGGCAAGGGCGGAGTCTTCCTGTCCCCTCCCTGTGGCGGCAGCCTCCTGGGGCTCTGTAACAGTCCATCCATTCACCGCCTCCTGCGGGGGCCCCTCAGCCGGCTCGGGTGGGGTGCGCTTCACTTTCTTCGGTGGGGTTTTTCCTTTCCCCACACCCAGTTGGGCTCTCCCCCGCTCCTCCCACCTCCTGGGCCGAGAACTGCCAGCAACTGCCCCCAGTGCCCCCCCCACCCCCACCCCCGCCATTTACGGGGGAGGAGGCTGAGACCACAAAAGGTGAAGTGTCCTCTTCTGGACAGGGTTGGGTTTGTTTTGTGGATACCGGGCTGGGCGGAAGAGGGCTGTGCTCACCCAGACTCTGCTGGCCTCCCTCTTCTCAACACTTCAGTGCTATTAATAACCCCCTTCAAATGCCTCAGATTCCCGGTCCAGGCTCACCTGAAGGAGCTCCTGAAGTGGGGGGGGTGGCAGGTTGGAAGGGGAGGAAGTCAGCCAGCCTCCTACCCCCTCCCAAGGAAGCGAACGGCCTTAGAAATCCCTGCTGGAGGGGAATGGGGGCATGCCTTTGCCCCCTCCAGCGATCCTGCACCCTCCTCACCCCACCCAAGGAGCAGAGGGCACGTTCCAGCCAATCAAAATTCCAGCACCCTTCCTTCCTGGGGCCAGTTCTTCGCCCCAGGAACCTGGAGCTCTGCCCCTGTAGACACGTCAGGGTCGAGAACGCCCCTTCCCACAGAGCTCTGAGCTCTGAGGCCTGTTAGGGTTCTGCAGCTCGGCCAGCCCACCCCCGGGCAGGCGAGCAGGTGAACAGCAGCCGGCAAGTCCTGGCAGGGGTCAGGCGCACTCCTGCGCACGGTGCTGTTTTGCTGTTTTGCTGTCAGGGCGCCTTTCATCCTGGGATTTCAAAGCCTCTGGCACGTAGTGGCTTGTCCTCACACCAGGGCCCCAAAGGGGCTGATGGCAGGACGATTTCCTCCTGCTTTCCTGCAGGAGTTTGCTTGGAGGCGAGAGCCCCAGCCTGGGAGCTGGGAGGCCTGCGTCCTCTCGGGCAGCCACTCGCTCCCTTCGTGTCTCAGTGTCCCTGGCTGAGAATTGAAGAGGTGTGCTACCCGATGACTGATGACACTTCCACCTCTGAGGGCCGAAGGATCCCACATTGTCCCCTCAAATCTCCTGCAGGCTTGAGGCCGCTCAGGGGCCTCTCCTGGACTCCCCAGTGTGTTAGCTGGCGGGACCTTGGGCCAGCGGCTTAATCTCAATTTTCTCATCTGTAAAATGGGAACAATAGTCCTTCCTACGAGGTGCTGTTGCAAGGATTTAATAAGATAAGAAAGGTAAGGAGCTCAGGCCAGTGCTCGGGGCACAGTAAGTGCTCCGAGAACAATTGCTATTCCAGAGATCGTCAGGTACTGTCTGTTACTGGTTCTCTGGTGGGTGAGGAGAGCGGCCCGGTGTCTGGAGTTGGAAGAGGGCAGCGTTGCTGTGGCCCAGGTCCCGTTTCTCCAAGGGCTGTGCAGTTGCCCCTGGGGTCAGGGTCCCTGGATTCAAGAGAATTCAGTGGGTTTTCAGAAAACCTGATGACTGGGTTCCTTCCTTGTGGGCATACGCGTGGGACGGCTGTGGGTTATCTGGAGTGGGAGGGCGGGGGAGACGAGGAACTAGGATGTGGAGAGGCGGGGTTGGGCCCCGAGGTTAGGACTAGGAGAAGAGAATGGAGGAGCGTGGGTGGGTGGCCCGCTCGGGGCTCTGTGAGAGATTCTTTACGCATGGTCTGAGCCACCGAAGCCGAGATGCAGCAGGTGAGGGGGTGAGCTCACTGTTGCTCAAGAGGTGCAAGTCGGGGCTGGGTGCCGTGCCTTTGGCAGACACCCTGACACTGCCTGGAGGGGCCCTGCTGCCTCTAGGACGGCTTTGAAGGGTTCTGCTGTTGCTCCAGAAATTCTTTTGACCAGGTCGACATTGTGGAGGCTGAGGAATGCTCCCCCCCCCCCCCCACACACATGCTGCCCTCAGTTCCTACCTGAGAGGGCTGGTGAGGGCATCTGTCCGTACCTGTTTCTCCCTCCCGCCAGGCTCACCTTTCCCCTCTGCTCAATGTAGCAGCTTTATTGGAACATAATTCACGTGCCCCACAATTCACTCACTGAAAGTGTACAAGTCAGTGTTGTTGTTGTTGTTTTGTATATTCACCGAGTTGTGCCACCCTCACCACAATCAATTTTAAACCATCCTCATCACCCCCGAAAGAAACCCGTCAGCTGTCCGCCATCACGCCCGTTCCCCGGCCCTGCTCCCCGTCCTGGCCGCCCCTGGGAACGCTGTCCGGGCGCAGAGGCACTGCGCGCACAATGTGGGAATGTGGGGCAGAAAACCGAAAGCTCCCTCCCGCCTCCCTCCCTTTAATTCCACTTCCAGAAGAAGTCACTCAAGTCTGGCGTGTTGCTGTTTCCAAACACACGGCCCTGTGCGCACACGCAGGTAGCTCTGCTTCTAAAAAGAGGTCGGTGATAGTGTTTCTGAGGTCTGGCTTTCGCGGACGTCTCTCCGTGTCGGGACCTATGCGTCTGCCTCGTTCTGCCGTCGGTGGGTCTCTCTCCGCGAGGGGCTTGGTTTGCTGACCCCGTCTCCCCCCGTGACTGGACATTTGGGTCGTTCCCACTGTTCTGCCAGCCATCGCTGCACTGCCCAAACCTCTGTGCCCATACCCCGTGCCTGGTGCCAGCATCACAGGGGCCTCGAGATGGAACTCCTGGGTTCTGTTCCGACGTACTGATACGTAGCCTCTGAACAGACTGCAAACATTTTTTAAAGATTTTATTTATTTTTAGAGAGAGGGGAGGAAGGGAGAAAGAGAGGGAGAAAAACATCCATGTGCGGTTGCCTCTCTCACGCCCCCAACCAGGGACCTGGCTCGAAACCCAGGCATGTGCCCTGACCAGGAATCGAACCGGTGACCTTTCGGTTTGTGGGATGATGCCCCACCCACTGGGTCACACCAGCCAGGGCGAGGCTGTAAACATTTGACACCCCTTCCTTTCGGTGCATACCCAGTTATGGGTATCTTAACTTGTTTACTGAGCAAAACAATGAATGCCTTTTTCCAAATCGATTTTCAAAAACCCACGTCTCCACATTTGGGAAATGGCTGTAGGTCCCAGGAGTGGAAGAATGGAGGTGTCGCTGCCTGGGCTTTGCAGAGAGACCAGGCTGGCCGGAAGCAGGGCCTGGCTCCGCATGGGCTGCTGCCCTTAGCCAAGGTCTGGGTCAGTCCCCGGGGTGAAGTGTCTGGGGATTCTGCCCCGCTCCTGTGTCTCTTACATAACGCGCTTTTGTTGGCGTTGCCCCTGCCCTCCCCCTCTGTCCAGCCTCCACTCTGTCCTTTTTCACTGCCGAGGCCTCCGGCTAGCCTGCTAGGGCTGCTTTCTGCCCCTCCACACCCCTCCCCGACACCCTTCCCAACCTCACCTCTCCCTTCTTCCCATGCACACTGCCAAAGAGACCTTTCTCAACCCAAACTGGGCCACGGCCCTCCCTCCCTGCCTTCGAGGAGTGAAGTTTAGACAAGAATGGGAAACACTGCCATCCTGCAATAACCGCTTGATCGTTTAGTGGTCTTCCCCTTCTGTGTTTATCGTTATGCATCGCTGAGACCACAGCTCACTGCGTGCCTTGCATTTCCCACTAAACAATTTATAGGTCCCTGGAACCTCCCGAAGGTTTCGTCTTGTGCCGTGCCCACCCTGCCCTCCCCCAGCCGCCCGGGCAGAAAGGCCAGATTCTCAGCCTTTCCCCTGGTGCTGGGCATCGCTCCGTTTCACTGCGACCAGGCGCTTGGCTTTCACGAGCAAACTGAGTCACAGCACTGGCTTCCTTTTCTGCTCTGCTCAGCTTCCCGCCGAGGACAGACTCATCCCTGACCCCAGACTCCTCTCCCTGGCAGCGTGCACCGCTCTGGGCATTCTGAAGGAGCCCCTGACCCCTCTGAGCATCTTTCCAGAGGGGAGTGGGCTCAGAGGAGCTGCCCGTGAGCTGGGGATGTGAACTGATGACCTTGGCCTTGGTGGGCGGGGGGGTGGCCACTTCCTCTGGCTGCTTCCTCAGGGGCTCCACTGGTACGTCTCCTGCCTGAGGATGGTGCTGGATGGAGTGGGGGCAGGGGGGGGTGGCGTGCGTATCGGGATCTGAACTGTAGCTGTGAGATTAGCCATCCTTTCCCTGAGCGCTTACTCTGTGCCAGGCCTTCCTTTGCCTGCATACCTCATTGAATCCTCACCCTCTGCGGCCCTCCCTCCTCCATGTTTGACAGGTGGAGGCGGAGCAAGTCAGCGCCAGGCCCAGGCCCAGACCTGGGAGTCTGAGGCCTTGGCTGTTAAAACCATGCTCCATTGTGACAGGACATTTCCAGGTGCCCGGATCAGGCAGGTGTGCTACAAGGAAAAGCCCCTCCCCCCGCCCCCCCAAAGGGAGCAGGTGGTGGGGGAGGGGCCCTGGGGACAGGGAGGAGCTGAGTGGGAACAGAGCACGGTGTGTGTCAGAGGCTCCCGTAGGTTGCACAAATCTCTTCCCCCCGCCATTACTCACTCGGAGAGTCATGTCCCTCATTGGCCAGTCCTGTTCTCCCTCAGGTCGCCCCCTCCTCCTCCTCCGCCGGCGAAGCTCATGACTCACTTTGCCCTGGGTCTCCAGCAGCAGCGTCCTGCGGGTTGAACACATTCCTGAGCTGCTTTTCCCTTCCCCCACTGCACTGCCCTCCACCGCCCCGCCTGGGGGGGAGGAAGGGTTTTCTGTAGCGGGTGGGGGGCAGGTCTAAGGAAGGAATGATGAAGTCAGATGCCTCGGCCACAGCCACGGCCTCGAGGGAGGGGCAGAGCCCCGCCCCCTCCTGCTAGAATCTTAGGCCCTGAGTCAGGGAGCCTGCAATCTCCTCATCTCACAGATCTTAAAACTGGAAGAGCAGGAAGTGCCGACCTCTCCTAGGCACCTGGCTCCACCCCCCAGGAACTTCCCAGGGCTGGAGGTACCCTGCCCCGGCCCACTGTCTGATGACGCTGTGGATGGTAAGCTAGAATGAGCAGGGAGCAGAGAGGGTCAGGGCAAGGCTCTGCAGTCACACTGCTTGGGTTCGAGACCCAGCTCTGCCCCAGCACGGACTGGTGTTTTGGGATAAGTTGGTCTCACCTTCTCTGAGCCTTAGTGTCCCCTGTAAAAGAGGGTGACAGTGAGGATCAAGAGTGCCAGCCCCTGGACGGGGCAGGTAGCGCAGGGCCGGTGAGGGGTGAGAACAGGCAGGGGCAGCTGTCCTGACCGGCACAGCATGTCATCGAGGAAGACATGCCACGCCTGTCCTGGGACCTCAGGCACCCCCTCCCCCTCCCGTGTGCCCCACAAGTAGGTAAGCCCCAGCTTGCCTCGGAGCACCAGCCTGTGGCTCTGGACACCTGCGACCGCCAGCAGGTACCTGGAGGACGATGCCACAGGGGCCATGGTCATGCGGCAGCGTCAGTCACAACATGGGCCACACTGCGCCCGGCACGAGGCGGGCACACAGAGTAGACGGGTGGCAGACGGATGGACACACACCCCCACCTCCTTGCTGGGCCACGCGTCCAGAACTAGACGTCCGGGTCTCGAGCCTGGTCCTGTTGACCGTTTGCTGGGCCGGCAGCCAGACCTCTCTGTGCCTTTTCCCCGCATCTGTGGCCCGAAGACCAGCACCCACCACGGCGCCCTCTGCCTCCTACTGCCCTTCCTCAGGGACGCGAGCTGCCCTCCAGAGGCAGGGTGGGGGGGTTTGGCTAGGGGACGTTGAGGTGGAGGGTCCCCACCTGCATGCCTGCGGAACCCCAAAGAGGAGTGATGAGCTCTGGCCCCAGACACACTAGGTTGTGCTTCTCATTCACTCAGTTAATAGCTGCTGCATCCCTGTGTGTGCCAGGCACTGGGCACACGCTGATCTGCGAGCGCCCACAGGGCCCCTGCCCCTCCCAGAGAGGCAGACCTCCCGAGGGAGTGCGAGGGGGTGATCCGGCCCAGTGCGAGAGGGAGAGGGAGCCGCGGGGACTGGCCTGGAAGAGGGGGGCACTTTTTCCTGACGGTCACGGGGAGGCCTCAGAAGTGGCACAGGCTGGTGGTGAGGGGGGATGGGAGCCGGGCCCAGGGGCGAGACAGGGCCAGGGCCCGCGTGGATGGGGGCAGTGTATGGCGGGGAGATGGAACAGCCAGGCCTCAGCGATGGTGAACTGTCAAGCCAGGGAGACCTGGGGTCTGTTTTTCTCGGCCCTGTGGGGTTCATGGGGCCGTAGGTTGTTCTCTAGGCAGCTGGTGGCCCACCTCCGCTCCCATTCCCCCTACGACGGGAGACTCCTCCCCTTCCCAGGCAGCGCTGAGGATGAGAACCTTCTCCCCTTCCGTGCAGAGTGGGAGAGGGCTGGGCCTGCATTCCGAGGACCTCGTTTTGAGATCTTGTCCCAAGTACGCCATTACTGGACAGGCCCCAGGCCTGCTCGGTTGCTGTGCGGTTGTGCGGGAACAGTGCGATGTGGGTAGAGCTCTCTGCGCGGATGGGCGCCTTGGCTCCTGCTTTCATTCGCTGTTCCTGTTGTGCGCCGTCCGTGGCAGGGCCGGCCAGGGGAGCCCCTCCTCTCAGGGAGGTCAAAGTGCAGGGCTTGGGCCGGGGCACGGGGGCGGGGTCCACGTGCAGGGTCCACTTGCAGGGGCGGGGCCCCAGGGGGTAGCTGGGCATTCGGGAGTATGAACCCCACTCTCCCACCCATGCCTCTGTGGCCAAGCCAACCGCAGCTGCTGCTCATCCTCTTCCCACACCCCACGCAGACCAGGGCTGCTTGGGTCCGGCCAAATTTGTTAAGCCAGAATCTTCTAGAAGAGGAGTCCCTTGGGCAGGAAACTGCTCATCTCCATGTGCTCCGCTCAACTCCAATGCACCCCACCTTCCGGGAGCCACTTGTGGGTGCAGGCTGGAGGTGAAGGGTCCCGGGGCTGATGACCTTGGGCCAGCCCTTCTTCCTCTTGGCCTCACTTTGCCTTTCTGTGCAGTGGGCACCAGGACAGTCCCTCGTGCCCGGCTAGTGCTGACCTGTTGGGCGCCTGTGGACCTTGGCTGCGTGGAAGGCAAAGTGCAGGTGCCCAGCAGATACTTATGGTGCGATGCCATCTTTTTTTTTAAAGATTTTATTTATTTCTTTTTAGAGAGGGAAGGGAGGGAGAAAGAGAGAGAGAGAGAAACATCAATGTGCGGTTGCTAGGGATCATGGCCTGCAACCCAGGCATGTGCCCTGACTGGGATCAAACCTGCGACACTTTGGTTCGCAGCCCGTGCTCAATCCACTGAGCTACGCCAGCCAGGGCTTGCGATGCCGTCTTGCCAGGGAAGGAGGAGTGGTCCCCGTGCCAGGCCTGCAGGTCTGAGCCAGGCAATGGGGATGGCGCCTCAGGGCCTAATCTAAGTGGTGGCTGTGAAGCTGATGGGACTCGCCCCGGCCAGGACACTCCGTCACGCTGGGCACGATGTGGTTTGTGTTTAGAAGACGTGGGATCTTCAGGTTTTACGAAGTGCGCATCGGCTTTATAAACACTTGGCCAGCCCAACTCGTGAGGCAGCGGGTCTGGCCTTGATGGGGAGACGGCTGGCTTCCGCCACCGAGGGGTCCCTGTCCTTCTCCGGGGAGCCTCAGCGGTCAGTAAAATCAGAAGGCGACCCCTGCCTCTGAGGGGTGGGGGCCAGCATGAAGGTTCTGGAAGGCGGTTGTTCCGGGCACATGGGAAGGTGCTCTGTGAGTGGCCGCTCCGTGTCAGTGCGAGCTCCCCCTGGGCCTCCAGGGGCGGTGGGACTCCCAGGGCGGGAGGGAGCTGACCATCATACTTGTGTTTCATATTTCATTTTTGTTTTGTTTGTTTTGGGGGAATGTTTGGGAGGGGGTGGAGGGAGAAAAGGGGAACAGAGCCTGGGGTCCTGGGACCTGCAGCCGACGTGCGGGGTTTGCCTGGGCCACCGCGCCCCCTCGCTGCCGAGTCCGAACCTGTCGGATGGGCAGCGGCTGCCTTCTTTTCCCGGCCCGGACCCTCCTCCCCTCCGGCCCAGAAGGACCCTGTGCAGTCAGTCCTCCAGCTCATTCCTTCTCCCGTGTGGTCACTGAGTCAATGGAGGCTCGGAAAGGGAAGGGGGCGTGCCCGGGTCTCAGAGGCTGGGGGCGGGGGGGCGGGAGACCCAGGGCCCTGGCCCCAGCACACAGCCGTTCGGTTCCTGGGTCCCCTGGGCCCTCACGGACGGACGGCCCAGGCGCAGACACTGATCCCTGCCGGAGTGAGTGGCGGGTGGGGCCTCGGAGGCTGTAATTTGGGGAACTGAGCAAACAAACAGGCCCTCCCTGAGAGCGAGAGAGAAGCGGCCCTGTGCCGGCCTCACAGGTCGGCCTGTGTCCGGGAGACAGCCCCGGCCTGGCCCCCGCCACCACCTCCTGCGGACGGCGGACAGCGGACAGCGAGGTGTTGTGGAAGATTTTAGAAAGTCAGAGCTACACTCCCCTCCCACCCCCACTCCCACATGGAGTGCTTCCAGGAACAGGGGAGGGGTGAGGGTGGGGCCGACCCCCTGGGGTGACCGCCGCGAGACCCCCCAGGCTCACAGCTCACAGTGAGACCGGTCGAGGGGCGTCCCCTCTCTGGCCCTCAGCTCCCCGCCTGTAAAAGGGGGGTGACCCAGCTCTGAGGGAGGGTGGTGAGAGTGGGGGTGACTGGAGGCCAGCAGCTGGACACAGGAGCCCTTTCTCTCACCGGCCTGAGGCCAGCCAGCACCTCAGATCTCTCCACGCCTTTGTGGCCAGCGGCGGGCCATCTCCCTGAGCAGAGCGGTTCCTTCCTCGGTGACCTGAGAGGGCCGGCCTGCGCCTGGGAGCCCGGACCTCCCGTCCAAGTCAGGCCGCCGAAGGCTGCCCCGCTCAGCTTCCCTGTTTTCGGGGGGGTCATTGCGGAATGTGAGAGAAGCCGCCCCTGGGGCCTGCCCCACGGGTGGGGGATGGGCTGCCTGTCTGGTTGGGAGCCCCCAGGCCAGGCCCGGCCAGCAGACTTCCTGTATGACTAGGGGCAGAGCCCCTCCGCTCCCCTTCCTCCTCCCCCCCCCCCCCCCCCGTCCTCTCCCGAGTCCCTGTGAGACTTCTGAGAGCCTGGCTCTGTGAATGGGAGCTCTGTCCAGTCACCACTCTGGCCTCAGTTTCCCCCATGGCTCAGTGAGGGGTGGGGTGGAAGACTCTGGAAGAGCCCTCTGGGCGAAGGTCCAGATCACGAAAGACCCCGCCAGACCCGTGGACTGGCCCCTTGAGGCCAGGAGCCCTCTTTCCTGGGCCCCACCCGAGCAGGCTGGGTGAGGGCCCCTCCCCCGACTCCTCCCCGCGTGGTTGTGGTTCTGACTCTTCTCTATGATAAGACACCGGAGGGCTCGGTCGCTGTGGGCTCCCTCGAGGTTTGCAGTGTGGCCTCCAGGGTCAGAGCTTGCTCCAGCAGCTGCAGCCCAGCGCCTCTGGGGCGGTTCTTTGGGTTGTTGTACTCCTTCGTTTCGTCGGCTGCAGAGTGGGGACGATGATAATGCTTCGCCGGGTTGTAAAGTTTAAATGACGTGATGCGTGTTGATAAATTGCACTTAGGTATACTTAACACAGCGCCGGGCACCGTAGATGCTCAGTAGCTTTAATTAATACGTATGGTTTATGTGGCTTTAATTCCTTAGCAGCGGAGGGATGAATAAACGCCACTGCAAGGTTTACGTTTGCTGGGCACACAAGGATCCCCGAGGCTATTTGGCTGATGGGTCTGGTGGTTGCAGAGCGGGGGCTAGGGGTTTAGAGGGGTGGGTGGGGCAGATGCTGGCAAGGGCAGAGCCCTGGCTGGCTCTGACTTCCCCTCTTCCTTCTGGAAGGAGCGGTGCCCCAGACCGCAGGCACGGAGCTCACGCAGCCACTCTTGGCTTCCTTCCTCCTGGCCTGTATTCCTCTCGATCTGACTCATTGACTTTGGGCCCTTTGTCCTTGGCCTTGAGCCTCGAGGGGATGCCCCTCCGGGGAGAGGCAGGGGCTTGGGCAGAGGCAGGGGCCGGGGCCGGGGATTTGCTGGTGGTCCTGTGAGCCTCCCCCTGGTTGCAGGTCCCTCTGCAGCTCCAGTGACAGGCCTGCAGGCGTGAACCCCAGGTGTGACAGGCAGGGGACAGGACCCCTGGGTCCGGGTGCCCCTGCTGACCCGCCGTGTGCCAGACACAAGGGCACGCGTCGTGTTCGACACCCAAGTCCAGCTCCCGCAGGCCCCTCTGTGCAGAGCTGGAGGAGAGAGGCATCGAACAATGGTTACCAGCCCACCGCTAATTTAAATAGTTGTCTGTGGGCAAACGTTTGTGATGAAATGACCACTGTCCTAGAGAGTTCACACTTGTGGCCCCTTTGCCAGGCTCGTGTGGAGCCCCATCTGAGGGATTGTTACAGCAATGCCTGTTACTTGCCCTCCTGTCACAAGTAAGGGAGCCGGGCGCCTGGTGGCCGAGGGACTCGTCCGGGGCCCTCTGAGACGGTGGGAGGGTGAGCCCCAGCACTTTCTCTCCTGGTGCCTCAGCTCCTGGTCAGGAGAAAGGCCTGTCTGGGCGGAGCTGTGATGGAGGCTGGGGCCGGGGTCCCGCTGCCTGCCGCACCCAGGGCCCGGCCGGCCGTCACTCCTGGGTGCTACGATGGCCACCTCTGGGATTGCAGAGCAGAACTGCCGGCCTGGGGAGCTGGGTTTGTCGTCCCCGAAATCCTTTCTTAGTCCTTTCTTTGTGCTTCCCGAGACAGAAATACGGGGCCCGAGTCCTCTGACACTAAAGTGCTGTGTCCTTCTAAAGGCTGGGCAGGAAATGGATGCCCGAGGAGGGTGGTCCGCCTCAGCCCCCCCACCAGAAGGAGCTGCACTGGAAAGGTGGCTCAAAGCCCCTTGGGAACCCCCCCTGCCACTGCACGCTGGGCGTGTACCTGAATGTGGCCCGAAGGTTACACTACGGTTCAGCAGTGGTTAAAGTGGTGGTGGGGGGTGAAGTCGACCCGTAGGTCATGTTCAATGGCACGATACGTAGCTGACGCGGTGGAAATGCAGTTCTGTGTCCCTGCAGGTGCGTGTACCTGTACAGGCGTAGAAAAGATGCGGAAGGGAAGCCATCGGAATACGAACAGGTTTTCTAGGCGAGTTAGGTTGCTGGATTACTTATTTATTTTTCTTCATTCTTGCTTGGTATCTTTTTCGTGGTAAATATATTGACTTTTTAAAAATAGTCCTAGTGACCATTATTTTGGGGAGAGTTTTGACTCTTCCGTGTGACCCCAGAATCCAAGCTGCCCGGGCCTGGTGGGAACCCTGAGGCCAGGCTTGGGAGAGACGGGGGAAGCAGGGAGGGTTCTGTAAGGGGGGGGGGGTGTTGGAGTTGGGCCTCGGAGCGCCGGACGGATCTTGACCGTCAGAGTTGGGGTACAGACGGGTGGAAGGAGTGGCTGAGTGCAGACAGTTGCCTGTCCTTGCAGCGGGACTGGGGGTCTCTGGCTAGAGAGAGGGGGACAGGAGCCCCGCCTGGTGTGGCCGTCAGTGCCCGGCGAAGGAGCCGGGGAGTCGGGAGCCCCTCTCATCAGCACTCAGTGACCAGACTTCAGAAAGAGGAGTCTACCTCTGCCGCTGCGAGGAGAAGAGCAACGAACACCCACTGGGCCCCTTCTCTGTGTCCCTCCCGAGAGCACTGTGGCCACCCACGGGTGCGACGGTGGGGGTTCTGGCCAGAGACGGGGGGTGCTGGTTCCACAACCTGGGGTCTCTCCCTGTGCCAGGCAGTGAGGGCGGATGCTGTGGGCTGGTTCTCATTCAGCTGGGAGAGTCTCCAACCTGCCAGCCCGCCATCTTTAGGCGCTCTGCTCACTGCTTCGGCCAGAACGTGTCCCTGGGCCCCCAGGTGACCTGTGTGGCGGCCGAAGGTGGGCGAGGCGGCAGGCTGGGCTTCCCCTCTGCCTGTCTGCACTGCGACCTCAGCCCTCTGCTTCCCCATCTGCTGGCCGTAACTGCCCCTGAGAGTGCTGTGAGCTGTATGGGGGTACCCCACGCCTGGCACCTGGCATAGGTGAGCATGCAGAAGAGCGTTGCTGCCCTTGGGGTGCAGCGCCCCTCCCAGGTCAGGGCTTCCCTCCCGGAGTCCAGGCACCCTGGACTCCGGTGGCAGGATGGTGTTAGGCCAGGTCCCCCCGCAGTGAGCTCCCCCTCCGACCTCCCCCTCCGACCCCCAGTGGCTCCCACCTGCCGGCATCTGCCAGCGGTCGGGTCCTCAGGGTCTGGTGCTTGAGCTTTCAACTTCGAGCTTCCCCAGAGCTGCTGCGTTACATACACAAAGGATCAGTGAAAAATTAGAAAATGAAGATAAGTCATGGGAAGAAGGTGAACGCCGCCCACAAGCCGGGATACCACCCAGAAAGAATGACTTCCGGGCATTTCCCGGATGCGCCACCAGCAGCGGGCTGTGGCGTCTGGGTTCCTGTCCCCGTGCCCCCGGGGTGCGTTGAATGGCTGCACGGTACCCCACCAGGTCCCACTAGTCTGCATGTCAGCGTGCGCAGCCAGAGCCCTCTTGCTGGGCGCTCGGGCTGCTTCTGGGTTTCATCGCTGTGCACAGTGCTCTGCTGGACAGCCCCGGTCATCTCCGTGGGAGTGACCCATCGATTCCACCTTTGGGAGCTCGCTCAGTGCCAGCTCGTGTGTGGGGCTGTGGGTGCCGGATGGGGGGGCAGGTAGCCATTGTGCCCGCCCTCCTGAGGACCCCTTTCTGGGAGGACAAACCCAGCATGGAACCCCAGCCCAAGTGGCGGGGGGGTAAAGGGCATCTTTGGGAACCCAGGGAGGAGCAGTATCTCCGATTTGGAGGGTGGGGGAGGCGTGTCCGAGGATGGGGTGCCTGGGCAGTGTCTAAAGTCAGAAGGAGGAGGGTGGGGTCATGGGCAGAGGGGCAGGTCTGCAGAGGCCCAAAGCCAAGAGAGCGCAGGTTTTTGGGGAACCGCAATTTCTCAGGAACAGGTGGTTCTTCCGTGCTTCTTGCTGGCCGCGGCAGCAGCTCCTCCATGCGCACTGCACCGGGGCAGTTGTTTTTCAAAGCGCCGCTCTGTCTGTCCCTCTGTGGGGCTGGGGTCTCCTTGTCACGGCGGACACAGAAGCAGGGTGGTGTGAGAGTCCGGCGGACCCAAGCCTCTCGGAGTGGGGGCCCTGCCCACACCTGCCCGTGCCCGGAGAGGGCAGCAGGGGCTCAGGTGCGGGCGCTCAGCTCCGGTTTCGGGGCCCCTTGCAGGTGCTGTATCGCCTGACAGAATCCGCCGGGAGAGGAGACTGAGGATCCGAGCTTAGGTGACAGCTCGGCCTGTGCGGTGGGGTCGTGACCTTTCCTGCTGCTGAGATGTGACCTTGAGCTGGCCTGGCCAGCTCTAGATCCGGCCCGGACTGTACAGGAAGCAGCCAGTTGGGACTGGAGGGCCCTTGGCTGACACTGGCCCTGGGGGTGTGGGGAAGGGTCTGTCCCCGGGCCTGACCTGGCCTTTCTGGAAACCCCATTGTCCTCTCCGTGACTCAAGGTGCCTGGGAGACCCAGTTGGGGCGCTCTGGCATCACCTCACCACGAGGGGCACGTATTTATGGGCTGGGCACTGAGGACCTATCATGAATGAGACAGACAGGGTCCCTGCCCTCATCGGGGAAATGGATACTAAACAGTTAATTATTAAAGTGAAATTGTGCTGATGACCTGCGGGATTCTGACCTGAATGGGGGAGGGGGGCGGTGGCTGTCGGGGACAGTGCTTTCAGTGCCCCAGGTCGACAGGTGGGACTTGGAGCCATCCGATCGAGCCTGGCCGGCGGGCTCCGGCCTGCCCATATGGTGCTGTGTCGGGGAAGGCGTGTCGTCCGGTGTCACCGTCGGAGGGTCCGGTGTCAGGGCCGTGAGGGTCCAGTGCAATGGAGTCCAGCCCCTTCACCGGACAGAGGAGCAGGTGGGGAGCCAGGAAGGGCGAGGGACCTGCCCGAGGTCACCCAGTGGCAGCCAGTGCCCAGACCTGGGACCCAGAGCTCTGCGCACCCTCAAGAGCTCTCCCCCCCACCCCCCTCCCCGCAGAGAAGCAGACCCAGCACTTGGGCTTGTGGGCCAAGAGCAGCTCCCGTGGAGCACAGATGGGGCCGTGCCGGCACCTGGGACAAGGAATGCGAGGCTGGCAGGGCCTCCGAGGGGATCTTCCTGGTACCCCACCCCTTCGGGCCCCTCTGGAGCCCGAGGAGGCCTGCAGCTGGTGACCCAAGGGTGGGGCGGGGCCTGCGTCCTCTGCTGGCTCAGAGGGTGGCCGCGGGAGTCCTGTTATTTGAATAAACTTTTCATCTTCTCTCTGCGTAAGGCCTCACCGTGCTCACAGTCCCTGGCATGCCGGCCCAGATTGGGTTTCCTCTGGCCCAGCAGCAGGCGCCCCGTGAATTTTCATATTGGTTCATCTTCCTCCCTCCCCCTCCCCCTTGACCTCTCCCTCCCCCTGCCCCCACCTCACTTGCCTGCAGGCATGTGTGCGCGCATGTGTGCATGCGTGTAGCCTGGACTCAGTGAAAAGGATGTTGGCTCAGAGGGCACTCGGGTAACGAGATTTGGGGGGGTTGTCTCTGTTTAGTCCTTTTCCGTTAGGGCTGGGCCACAGAAACTGGCACTTATTAGTGACTGGTTCTTTTTAGAACAGCAGCTGGCATTTATCCGGCTCTTGCCAACAGCGGGGCAGAGCGCCAAGCCCTTCTCACTTTGCCTTCTTTAGTCCTCATAGCAGCTCTTTGGGGTGTGTGCTATCTTTCTCCCCATTTCGCAGATGAAGAAACTGAGGCTTGGGAAGTCCTGGACAGTAGCAGAGCCAGGTCTGCTGGTCCCCAAGTTTGTGTTTTTACTGCAAACCTCTCTCCTGGGACAGAATCTTCTCTGCAGCCTCCTTGCCCATTGGCTCTCCAGCCTATGTTTGCACACCTCCAGCGACGGGGAGCTCTCTACCTCCAAGGGCCACCTGTTTGTTCCGCACTGGGCCTCTTAGATAGAAACCCCTCTCTGGAGTTTTATCTGTCTCTGGTGGGCGGCTGCAGCCCAGGCCCCAGTTTGGCTTTGGCATGCTCTCGCTCGGTTTTCCCAGGGAATTATCCGGCTCTTTCGTTTGGTGGGGAGAGCTAAGTTCTCCCCCTAGCATCTCCTGTGTGGGGCTCGGCCCCTCCCAGAACCCTTCATCACGTGCTCAGCAAGGTTGCTGCTGAAACCCTAGAGGATTTCCACGGCTCTCAGTGCGATAAGATAAGGAGAAGAAAGGGTATAAATACGAGATACCAGGAGAGCAAGATACACATGTCCTGCCCTCCCGTAGCTCCAAGCACTCTCTATCCGGCCACTCCCTCAGCCACGTCCCACCGTGGGAAGCGGGGCACGCGGTTCGTTGGGTGTTTGCTTTCCCAGTCTTCAGTGGCATTTCTCTGTCCGTGTTCCCTTTCTGATTAGTTAACCTTGGGGGGGCCCGGAAAGATTACCCCGCATGTAGCTGCTGTTTGGGTCCCTCTGCCGGTCCCCACTAATTGGCATGGAACGCACCACAGGAAACTGCCAGTAGCCCAGGCCAGCCGCCTCTGTGCCCAGCAGCCCTAGGAAGGAGAGTCTGGTGCCCAGAGGATACCGAGGCTCAGAGGGGAGGCCGCCGAAGCACCGAGCTGGGCTTTGCTCTGTGTCTGTCCGGCTCCTCAGCCAGAACTCTCTCCGGGGGCAGCGGGACGGGGGAGCTGAGCAGGGGTGCACGGGGCCGGGTGGCAGGTCCTTCTGTGGCATCTTGCAGCTTTGGGGCTCTCCGGCTGCTTTTGCCCCTTCCTTGGACCCTTTCTTCTCGGCTCCATTGGCCTGGGGCGTGGCCTTGGCTGTGTCGGGCACAGCGCGGGATGCCAACCTCGGGAGCCAGCCTGAGACGCGCTCCCGGGAGCAGACTCGGTGCCCTCTGTGGCAGGCACAGCGCTGGCTCCAGGGGAGGTGTGGGTAGGTCGGTCCTGCCCCAGGTGGGGGACGCCACAGGAGGGCCCTGGCATCCCTTCTCCACCCTTCCCGGCCGGGGTCTGTGCTCCCAGAGAGCTGGGACGCCTGGGTCCAGGCTCCAGAACAAGCTGCCAACTGTGAGCTGTGGGCATGGGGCTGCTGCCAGCCAGGCAGGGAGGGAGGGGCCGGAGGGGATGAGAGGGCTTTTGTTTCCCTCTGTTTGTGTCCAGATGGGAACGGACTTCCTCCCTCCAAGGTGTAAGGGAAAGGGCAGTCCCCGGGTGGCTGGGTCTTCAGTCTGCCTTGTTTGGGGCATTTCTCTGGGCCTGCCCTGCAGCCACCCCGCCCTCCACAGGCCCTGCTGCCTCTGAGCAGCCCCCTCTTCCCGGCAGGCCAGGGTCGCCGCGTCGTGGTTCAGTGTTTGTTCACTGAGAGGAGCTGTAAAGGCAGCTTTGTGAGAAATCCAGGCCGGCTCCTCCGGGTCAGGCCTGCCGCCTTCCCCCGAGCTGCCTGCATGATGGGGGGGCCGGCCAGCCCCTGCCCCGAGTCTCCCTCCCAGGCCCGCTCGGCCCCCCTGCAGCTCCTGCGCGGCCATTTCGGCCTCGGAAACTGGATGGGTGTCCATCAGGTGTTGCTCACTCAGCACGTATTTAGCGAGCACCCACCGGGCCAGGCAGGAGCTAGATGGTGAGATGAGGTCTCTGTCTACGGGGAGCCCGGTCGAAGGGACCTTTCACAGTGACACAGTAATCGTAGCTGCAACGAGTGCCCAGGAGAGGTGCCGACTGTGGTAGCGGAGGCTGTGGGGCCAGGCCTTGAGGGGGGTCCCGAGGAGGTGACCTTTGAGCCCGGCCAGATGGAGGGGGTGGGCTCTGGGGGAGGGTTCCCAGAGAGACCCCCAAGAGCAGAGCTAGTTTTCCACTCTGCGCGCTGAGTTCCCCTGATTTTGTTCTCTCCACGCTGCTCTCACAAGGAGCTGGGCCAGCAATGGGGCTGTGGGGGCTCGGCTGCTCCTTCCGCCTATTCCAGCCTCAGTTTCCCCATCTGTGCAATGGAGACCTTGGACTCGGTCTCAGAGGGCCCCTCCCCAGTCCGGTGGCCTGTTCCCCGGCCCGGGAGCTGCCGGCTGGGCGAGTGGGGAGCGCCCCCCCCCCCCGCAGAGCCCCTGGGACTTGTGAGTTCTCTCTGTGAACGGCGTGGGCGCGGGCAGGCCAGCGAGCAGCGGCGGGCTCCGCGGCATGGCCCGGTTTTGCTCTTCCCTGCGGATGTGCTTCACCTCTCCGAGCCTCCGATTCCTCCTCTCTAAAAAAGAGGGCTCACCAGCCCTGGCTGGTGCGGCTCAGTGGACTGAGCATCGGCCCGTGAGCCGGAAGTTGGCCAGTTCGATTCCCAGTCAGGGCACAGGCCTGGGTTGTGGGCCAGGCTCCTAGTTGGGGGCGTGCGGGGGGCAACCAGTCGATGCGTCTCTCACACATCAGTGCTTCTCTCCCTCTCTTTCTCCCTCCCTCCCTCCCTGCTCTCGAAAAATAAACAAAATCCTTTTTAAAAAAAGGGTTTGACAATACATCCGGGTAAGGGTTAAGTGAAACAATGTGGACTGTCATTGCTCACACAGGGGCGGCCCCTGTGCCTGGCACTGGGCTAAGGGTCACACGCACTCGCTCATGCCTCGGTTATTATAATTACGTGCGAACGGCAGCTGCAAAACGCGGTGATGGGAGAGACGGAGTTTGGGTGAGGCTCAGAGTCTGGCTAAGGCTGGGACTGTGGGAACCCTGGGGAAGGGGGGTTCCAGCAGGAGGCACAGCCGAGGCGAGTGCACGGAGGCGGCCGGCACCTGAGTCAGGTAGGAAACGGGCAGGTGGGGCGTGGGAAGGGAAGTGAGATTGAGATCTTGGTGGATCCTGGATCTGATTCAGCGCCACGTGCTTTCGGGCTGCCGTTTGCCCGGCCCCGGGATGGGCGCCGAGAACCCGGTGAGACGGGGGCCCGAGGTCTCCCCGGGCCGTGGGAGGCCGGCGGGAGTCTCCGCCGCAGAGTGCCACGAGCAGCTGTCTCTGCTGCGTCCGCAGCCCCGGACCCCGGGGTCCAGCCCCGGCTGGGAGAGCCCTCCTTCCCCTGACGGCTGGCCGACCGCGGGCTGGGTCCAGGGGCCTCACGGGCGGCTCTGGTCCCTCAGTGGGGGGGACACCCGTCCCCACCTCCTGGGGCTGTCTCCAGGGCTCGGGATGCAGCTGTGGGAGATGCCCCGCAGGGTGCGGGCCCACGTGGGGAGCGCTGGGTGTCGCCAGCCTGCATTGTGCCTTTCTGGCTGTGAGCGCTGGCTAGGCTCCTGCACCGCACGCTCCCCCCGCCCCGCTGCCCCCCCCGCTTTTGTTTCCTCCTCCGCTCCCCCGGGGGGATGGGGAGCGCGCCCTCCTCCTGGCCATTGCGGCTTCCTCCCGAAGTCCCTCCACAGAGCTGGCACCCGGTCAGAGGGCTGTCCTTATCGGGCCTTTGATGTGCTGCTGAATCTATGGCCAGAGGTTTTCCCTTGTTCGTAACTGGCCCCGGGGAAGGGGTGACCCCGCAGAGGGTCCCTGCAGGTCGCCTGAGGCCTGCAGGGAGGGAAACTCTGTGGGTGGCAGCCACCTTCCCGAGGAAAAGGGACAGCATTGTGCACATTCTCTCACCCCTGGGACTCAGCCACAGCCCCTGGGCTGGGCTTAAGCCTCCCTTTCTGTAGTGAGAAGTCTCTGGGGTGTGTGTGTGGTGGGGGGGGGGGGCTGGTTGCTCAATGGGGGCGGTGTCTCCCTGTGGGGGGTGGCCCTGGCTCCAGATCTTGGCCTCTTGCCACCCGCGCTGGGCTTTCTTCCCGTTCCTACTGTGTGCCAGGCCTTGTCCCAGATGCGGTGGGTGCTGCCGGGGGCGTCGAGCAGGCAACATGCCTCGGCCCACTGGGAGATCAGCAGGGGTCTGTGAGGAGAGTGGGGGGGGCACCCGTCGGCCTGGGCGCCGTGCAGTGCTGAGGAGTGAGCTCAGCGGCCGGGAGGGGAGTGTTCCCGACCGGGAGAGCGGCCCTGTGCAGGGCCCTGCGGCAAGGAAGGGCGCTCAGGGTCCTGGGGCATACTGGGGAGCCCCAGGCGTGGGGGCCGTGGAAGACTTTTGAGCAGGGGAGGATCAGAGGCAGGGCGGTAGAAATTTGGAGGTCGTGGCCGGCACAGCACAGAGCGGCCTGTGGGGGGGGGGGCAGCGACTATGGGTGTCGTCTGGGCTGAGCTGTCCCGGCCCCGAGCTGGGAAGCCCACTTCACACTGGTGGCCTTGTGCTGGGGAGCAGGGCATGGTGGGGGGGTGGGAAGCCTCCTGGGCCCGAAAGTGGGGTCCCCCAGGTACTCGTCATTGCCCTGCAAGTGCTCTGAGCGCACCCCTCCTTCAGGCCATGCTCACGGGGTGAGCCTGGATCAGCCCCTCGCTGTCCCTGGGGACCAGTCCCCTTCGGGACGAGGGCTGGCTGTGATGGGGGCGGGAGACTGAGGTTCCCCCCCACCCCCCGCCCTGGGTTGGCTCTGCAGAGCTCCAGCTGCGAGTGCAGGCTCTCCTTGGAGGCGGGCCGCCCGCCCCCCTCGTTGGCTGGCCGACAGAACCCGTCATTACCCGCCTGTGCCGGGTCCCCCCTGATTACCGACCCTGAGCAGGAGCCCCGTCAGCCTTTCCTACGGCGACCACCCACGGGGCCAGTGCTGCGTGGAGCCCCCGCCCCCGGAGGCTGGCGGTCCGGAGGAGGACGGGGGTGAGACGGAAACCCGGTTCCCTGCGAGACTCAGCCTCCGCCTGTCTGTTCCTCGAGGGGTCGCGCTCTCTGGGCCTCAGTGTCCCTGTCTGCGAAGTGGGGACAGTGCTGAGATAACGCGTGTAAACGGGCAGCACCACCCTGGGCGGGAGGAGGTGTGGAGCACACAGCTGTCGCTGCTGTTTGTTAGTGGACGTGGCAGGGGTGGTCGAGTAGAACGCCCCGGGCCAGGCCCTGGGGGCCCCCGGGACCTGGGACAGCGCCCACACCTCTCCAGACCTCAGCTTCCCCTGCTCGCTGCGACCCAGGGAAACAGACTCCCCACCCCCTCTGCCTCTGCTGTCCCTCCAGCTCCGGGGTGGACGGCTCTGCAGTGGGCGTGGCTGGTGTCCTGGGCAGTCTCCCCCACCTTCCCCCCCTGGTCCTGGTCCCCTGTGCTGGGGGAGCTGGGCAGACAGGTTCCGGGCCTGCCCCGCCCTACAGGGTACTGCTTTCCCGGTTTCAGTCGGCAAATCTCTCATCTCAGCCCTGAAACCAGGCCGGGCCCGGTGGTGAGGCGCGCCCCTGGAGCTCACTGGCGGGACCGGATGAGCCAGGAACGGGTCTGGCACGGCGCCCTCCGCTCAGGTCACGTCAGGGCTGGGACGAGTGTGAAGCCCCCAGGGTTGGCGCAAGGCCACTGTGGTCACAGCTGGAGGTCTTCCTCTTCGTCCTGGCACCCCTCTGTCAGCGTGGAGCGGGGTCCCCAGCCTGGGTCAGGTCCTGCCTCTGCCGCTTCCCAGTGGAGGGAGGTCTCAGTTCCCTGGGACTCCGTCTCCTTGTCTGACACGTTCCTCCGCTATGACGCCACCTGCCCTGGGGATTGGGGATTGACTTGAGGATTGGGGGGCGGGGGTGATCCAGGTAAAAGATTGAGCTTAGGTGTCCCGTGTGCTGGGCCTTGTGGGGGCCACGAGAATGCAGAGACCCCTTAGCCTGGCATTCCAGACCCCCCAGGGGCTTCCCTGTCCAGACCCGTTCTCCGAGGACCCCACTGTCCTTCCTCCCATTCTTAGCTCAACAAGTACTTTCTCCTCCCCGAGCCTCAGTTTCCCCATGTGAGCAGCGGGCTCGGTACCCATCTCCTCCCCACCCGGAGTCTCCGGGGGGGACTTTGGGCCTCCCCAGGGCCTGCCTGCCCAGGTCTTGCCCAGCCTCCTCTATCTGAACGCAGGAAGCAGCGTGATCCTTAGCGTTGTCAGTTTGGAAAATCAGAGATTAACGTCCTTCCGGCTGCTTTGGCTGCCGTTGGTGCAGGCCCTGGGGACGGGGGGCGGTGGCTGCCTGGCCTCTGTCCCAGGGGTTCCTCCCTGGGCTAGAAGCTTGGACAAGGGGCACTTTGCAGGAGACCCCATGGGGGTGACATGTCTTCTTGTCATAGTAAAGCGCTTCACTTTCCTTAGCTCACAGATCTTCTCATAACCCCATCAGGCATGTACTGCTGAGCCACCTTGCAGAGATGGGGACAGAGGCTCAGAGAGGGCAAGTGCTTTGGCCAAAGCCACACAGCTAGTAGATAGCAGAGCTGCTGGGACCTGACCCCAGAGCACGCGTGCCCAGCGGGGGTGGTGGTGCTGAGTGCTGCCCCCCCCCACCTCACCCCCGTCCTTCTGTTGGGCCTGGGGTGGGGGTGGGGGGAGGGCACTGTGGCCATCGCCCACCCGCAGCTGACTCACCAGCAGCTCAGAGGAGGTGCTGAGGCCAGCATCCTGGTCAGCTCCTGGGGCCAGGACAATACTGATTAGATCATCACTGAGATTTCGGATCAGCTGAGCCAACAGCAGCCCACCCACCCATTTTATCAGTGGAACGACTGAGGCCCAGGGAAGATGGACAACTTAGGGGCCAGCCGGTGTGAAGGTTCCCCGCCAGTGCTGACCGGGTTGGGGATGGAGACCCCAGACTTCCGTGCTGACTCTGGCAGTGTAGCCAACGGTGTGTGGCGTTGGGAAAGCCACTTTGCCTCTCTGAACCTCAGTCTCCTCATCTGTGAAATGGGGACAGTAAAGTCTGCTTTGTCTGCCTCTTGGGACCAGGCAAAGGCCCAGGGGGAAAGTGTAAAGTGGGGCTTTGGAAGTTCCATTGCGCGGCAGCGGGAGAGGCTGGAGGAGGAAGAGAAGAGGCTTTGGTGTGAGACAAGGTTTGAGCCCCACCTCTTTCCCTTCCGGGCTGCGTGTCTTTGAGTAAGTCCCTGGGTCTCCCCAAGCCTCAGTTTCCTTATCTGTAAAGTGGGCGTAACAATAACTGTTTGCAGTTGCTATTGAACGTGCGTATAGGTTCTAAGGAGGCCAGCACACCTGGCAAACTGTGGGAGTTCAGGGGGCGGAGTTAGGAGGTCCGGCGGGTGGGAAGGTGCCTGAGTCACTCTCATGGTCCCAAAGGGGACAGGCTCTGCAGACATGGTTCCAGGCATCTGGGGGCGGACCTGCCGTAAGACCCAGGGATGGGAGACACCAGGTCCCTTTCCAGCCAGCTCACTGAGAGGCGTGACTCAGGCCCACTCCCAGAATCCACGGGCTGCCCTCGGGGGCTGGCGAGGGAATCGGGGCCCCCCACGGGTGGGCCCTTTCTGTGACAGCCCACGGAACAGCACGTGAGGCTTTTGGTGACTGACGGAGAGAAAAAAAAACCTTTCGTGAGCCCCTGAGCTTTCTGAGCCTCCGTTCCCACGCCTGTAAGACGGAGGGCTTGGTTTAGCAGCGCATTCGGTTCCGGGGCCATGTGCAGAATCCGGGCATGTGTCTCGGGCCCTCCCGAGTCCGTGGGTCGTGCTGGCCGAGGGGTGTCAAAGGGGGCGGCGACGGGCTCCGGGCACTGGCCGAGGCAGACGGTTATGCCGGGGGGCTCTCCCAGGTTGGCCGGGAACCCGAGTTCCGGGGTGTTCCTGGCACCCACCTGACCCGCCTTTCCCACCCCGACCCCCACCCCTTGGCTGGGCGGTCCCTTCCTCCGCCTGGGCTCCCCTTTGTCTGGGCTCTGTCTGCTGAAGACTCACCCACACTTGTCGTTTGTATTATTTTGTGATTCTTTTCCTGGTTGTTTCTTTAGAAAGCCATTTTATTCTCGGATTTTTCAAACTATTAAAAGTTATGCCTGCGAGTGAAAATGCTAGTCCCTCACGTTGCGGCTGCGGGCCCAGCACCGCGGTGATCGGTGGTGACGCTGACGGAAGCCTGACCTGGGCACCTCCCCCCCCGCCCGCCCCCCGCCACTATCGCTGACCTGTGAGCACTGTGAGTGGCTCCTGTAACGCCTGTTCTGCAGACGAGGAGCCCGGGGTCCTGGCAGAGCTGGGCAGCTGTAGGCTGGGGTCTGGCAGAACCGGGACTCCAGCGCCCACCCTGTGCTCCTCACCGGGAGGCTGGGCGCCTGGGCCTGGAGGGCAGGCTCTCCCAGTCCCACTGCCCTTCCCCTCCAGGACCTGGGGCTGCGTGAGTGCAGGGCGGAGGGAGGGGGGAGCGGGTGTGGAAGGTAGGCGAGGCTGGCACCCCCCCCTCCGAGGGCTCTGTAGCTTCCAGCAGCAACCGGGTCCCTACCACGAGTGTGGGTCTCCCAGTTCCTGGGCTGAGGACCCCCCGTCCCCCCGCCGGGTTGAACCCTGCTTCCGGAGATGGGGCCACAGCCTGCTTCTGTTTTGTCCTCTGGGCCGGGGTGGGGGGCGTCCTGTGGAGCCCAGTGAGCGGGGGTCAGAGCCAGGATGGGGCGGGGGTCAGCGGGCTGCTGCTTGAACGCAGAGCGCCTCGGCCTGGCTGTGAGAGCTCAGGTGAGACCCGCACCCTCTCGGGCTGTGAGCCTTGGTCTTCGAGATCCCAAACCCATGGACTGTGATGTCTCCGGCAGCTGAGGAAGGAAGGAAGGAAGGAAGGAAGGAAGGAAGGAAGGAAGGAAGGAAGGAAGGGGAGCTAGCTAGTGTGGGCAGGTGTGCAGGAGCCAGGGGCGCCTGAGGCCCGGGGGACCACCCACAGACACCCAGGCAGGGACGGACCGTGGGAATCCAGGTGGTGGAGCCCGAGTGGCAGCTCCCAGAGGTAGCCCCTGCAGGGAGGCAGGAGGGGGAGGGGGTGCTGAGTAGCAGTTCTGGCCAGAGACCCTGTGCAGGGCTTCCCAGCCGCCGCCGGCTCTTTGGGCTCTTTGTCACGGATGGGGGCCGGACCCCTCCCACTCCTGCCTCTCCGAGGTCCAAAGTCCTCCTTCTCGGCCTTCCTGCGGTGCTTCCTTGTATCGCACGGGGCAGCCCCTCCCAGGCTGTCTCAGGACACGTCTCAAGAATGTGCCCTCGGCCTGTTCCCTACAGGCGTCCCTTTCCTGCCCAGCCCCCTGGCAATGCCATCTCTTGACCCCCTGACCCCTCGGGGAATGCCATTGCCCCCCCACCCCCACCCAGCCTTTCCCGTCTGTCCGGTGGGGCCTGGAGCAGAGCAGGCCCTCAGGAACCATTTGGTAAGGGCCCCCCTCCCCCAGCACCTGCGGGTGCCAGGGCACGAGGGGTGAGCTGAGGGGACCTGATGTTGACCAAATGGACACCAGGCCACAGTCAGTCTTTGGACAGACACGAGCACCCTCATCTACTTGGGTCCCGAGTCTAAGAGCAAGGTTGGGCAGCGAGAGACCCCACGCTCTTCGAGAGACCCCACGCTCTTCAGTCTGGTTCTGGAATTTGAGGGAGCCAAGGGTTTTATTTTAAATATTTTTTTAAGATTTTATTTATTTATTTTTAGAGAGGGAAGGGAGGGAGAAAGAGAGAAACATCAATGTGCGGTTGCTGAGGGGCTGTGGCCTGCAACCCAGGCATGTGCCCTGACTGGGAATCGAACCTGCAACACTTTGGTTCGCAGCCCGCGCTCAATCCACTGAGCTATGCCAGCCAGGGTGCAAAGGGTTTTTCTGAAAGCAGGTCAGACCTGCACAGTTCTGGAGTTTGGGTGGCAAGGCGCGCCTGCAGTTGCAATTGGGTGGGGTGGGGGTGGGGGCGGGGGCTGCTGCCACCTGTGGGTGCGTGGTGTGTGGGGCTGCTTCCCCGTGTCCTCCCTCCGCTGAGTGAGGCCCCCTGAGTGTCTGCTTGCACCGTCCCCTCCCCACTGCTGCCTGGTGGCCTCCCCCACCAAACCCGGCCTCCCCCCCCAAACCCCCCCTCCCCCCGGCCCTCTTGCCCTGCACTCCTGCACCCTGATCCCGCAGCCTTACGTGAATAACGGGAGAGGCCTAGTGTGAATTTCCTCACCTCCCAGCCCGCCCCGGCGCCCCTGAGCCCGGATGTTTCGGGTCTGTCTGCTTCACATTGGCCTTCTGGCTCTGTCTGGGGCACCTCGTTCTGGCTGCCACTTCCTCGGCCTCTGCTGGCTTCCTCTGCAGCCCACAGCCCCGCCCAGCCGGGGCCTCCGTGCCGCTGGTCCCTCCGTGGGGTGATGCCTGGGCCCCCACCTGGCTGGACTTGCCCTTCCTGTCCCTTTCCCTCGTCTGGCCTTCCACACCCTGCCTGGATGCAGCGTCTGGCCTTTGCTGACGCTGCAGCTGGGACCCCGGTTCAGCTTCCTCCTGGGCCGGACTCCCTGAGGGGCAGGGCAGGCTCCGGCCCTTCTGGCAACAGTGCTGTGTGTGAGGCTGGGCACACCAGGGCTGGCTCGGGCCTCCCAGAGCCGTGGCTGCAGGACCCCCGGGACTGGAGGGCCTGAGCTCTGCATCCCACACGCTGAGAGCGAGCCCGCCGGGCGCCAGGCTGCTGGGGGTGGGGGGGACCAACCCCCGGCCGAGGCTGTGTGGGCTGATGGCAGCGAACTGGACTCTCCCGTTCTGGGGCCGGCAGCCCCCTCGCCCCTAAAATGGGAAGACAATAGCCCTGACTCCCGAGGGTTTTCGGGAAGATGCTTTGGGATCATGTAAAACTTGCCCATCCCTGGCTCGGGTTAACAGTCACCGGTAACTATTAGGATGGAGTGAGGGTGAATTTTGCATGATTTATCAACGTTGTTGTCATCCAGCACCCTGTCTTCCCTAACCGACCCCGATTCCTCTCCCTGGCTCTCCCCCCGCCCTGTCTCGCCTCATCGTTTTTCGAAAACAATTCCCATGGCCTTTGAGAGAGTTCTGGTTGTTTATGGTTTTTGAAAAATAGGCATTCACAGCAAATTCCTCATTGGTTCTCCTTGTCCTCTCCCCCAAACAAGGGCCGGACAGACACGGGTCATTCCGGGAAAGGGGAGCACAGGCAGGGCCGTGCCCGTGGAGGGGGTTCCGTGGCCGAGCTGGTCCGGAGGGAGTGCAGGGGGCGGCTGGCCCGAGACCCAGGTGGGTGTGGCCCATGCTGTTAGCCTTCCTCCCCGGCTACCACCCCTGGCCTGGCCCCAGGCCACCTCCCAGCTCCACCACCTGCTAGCTGTGTGGCCTTGTGCCAAAGATTTCACCCCTCTGGGTCTCAGTTTTCTCCTCCCTGCAATGGGTGGCCCTGCCCTACCTGACAACGCCACTGAGAGGAGTGAATGCAATGCCGTCCTGGCCAGGTGCCCTCTGTACCCAGGGACCAGCTGTGGGGGCGGGGGGGGGGGGCAGGGTCACATCAGCCCCTTCTCCTTCGAGAACGGACCTGGTCTCTGAAAGCTGGAACCCAAGACCGTCAAAGGGAGCAGGGCCTGCCCATCACTGGGTCCAGTCCTCTCGGTGTGCAGGGGGAAACCGAGGCCCAGAAAGGTCGCTGCACAGTGGGCCAGCACACACCCCCGGTCGGGACTCGGCAGCAGCAAGTCCCTCCCGAGGAGGAGGTCCCCTTGCCACGGGCCACAGCCCGCTCTGGGCCTCAGTTTCTCTGTCTGTACATAGGGATGCCCTGGCGGCGCGAGTGTGGGGCGTGTGGCGTGCGCTGGGCCCTCTCCGGAGGCCGCGGCACTCGCCGTCTCTGTTCGGAAACCGCTCGCCCTGGCGGAGGGCGGAAGCGAGCGGCCAGTGCGAGCGCCCAGGCGGTCAGCCCGGCAGCCGCGCCAGCTTCAGGACGCTCATTCCCTATCGTGAGAAGGGCCGTGCGTGGGAAGGGGTTCCCGTGCCGTACAAGCCAGCACAGCAGAGAGCGGAAGGGACTCCGCGCCCCGCGCTCCCGCGCCCGGAGGCCCCGCCTTCCCAGGCTGGGGTGCGTCCTTCCCGACCCTCCCCCTCCCCGTGAGTGTCCGGGCACCGTCGTCCCTGCGCACGAACAGGGCTCACTTCCCGTGAGGGGGTGTCCACGTGTGATGCTGTGACTCGCTCTTCTCCACGTGGCAGGGAGTGGACACCTGCCCTGTGTCGGTGCACACACCTGCGGGCCCCCCTCCGTCTCCTCCCCTGCGACTCCGTCATGGTGCCCACCGCCCCCGTGCCCAGCGCCCCCAGCCCCAGGGTCGGGTGCCTGTCCCTCCACGTGCTGGCCTGATGGGGACAACGGAATCTTGGCCCCGTTCCCACTTGACTGGCGACTGGGAGGCTGAGTGTCTCTGTCCCTCGGTCCCCGGTGGTGTCGCTGTCTGGGGTCGGGGCCCGTTTCCCTGTCCGGAGGTTCACCCGGGCGTGTGCAGGAAACACTCAGTTCTGCCCAGAAACGCAGCGCCGACCAGAGCGAACAACTTCATGAGCAGGAATTCGGGGTGTTGTGGAGGCTCCTCCCCGGGGCGGGGTTGCCGCACGTGGAAATGACCACGATGACCTCACGGTTCTGTTTGCCCTTCCCTTCCAGAGAAAACCGGAAAGGTCCTGACGGAGTTCCTCCACTTTTATGAGGACCAGTATGGCGTCGCCCTGTTCAACAGCATGCGCCACGAGATCGAGGGCACCGGGGCGCCGCAGGCGCAGCTGCTCTGGCGGAAGGTGAGAGGCGCAGCGCCGCGGACGGGGCGGGCCCTGATATCTCTCACCACGTGGTCTCCAGCTAGTGCCTTGCTCCTCTGGGCCTCAGTTTCCCATGGTTGCCCTGACGTCTCTGGGGGCCCCGCCCACCTTCTGAACAGACAGACGGCCTGGCGGTGCCGTCCAGGCCCCTCTGTCGCCGTGGGTGACTCCCCCTCCGGCACCTGGGCTCCGGAGTCATCTGGACAGGCCTGGGTTCCAGCCAAAGCCTTGTCTCGTTGGCTGTGCGCCCGTGAACACATCGCTTGACCTCGGGGAGCCTCAGTTTACTCCTCTGTAAAATGAGACCAGCGCCCTCCCGCATGGGATGGTTATGAGGGTTAAAGGTTCGAGTCAACCAGCTGCCTGGGGCAGGGAGGGTGTTCGGTGAGTGCTGGCTGACACCGTGGTTGTCACCGGCCTCGTCACGATCCCGTGGTTAGTAGTAGGATTGCCCTGGCCAGCATTTGTCCAGGGAGGGGCTGGGAGCTCCCTTCGGGGGGCCGGGGCCAGTGTCATAGGAGGGATGGAGGCTGGATCCCTGGGGCCTGGCCGGAGAGGACTCGGGGACCTGGGTTCCAGTTCTCTCAGTGGATTCGACAGCCCTCAAGGCCCAGTCTCCCCATCTGACAAGTGGGGCCTGGGCACGGGGGGTGGGGGGCAGACGGGCATGGGGGCCCAGGGGAGGCAGCGGAGCGGACAGACAGCGAAGGAGGCCTGGCACTGGGGTTTCCATTTCGTTTCATTCCACCCCCCACCCTCCCCCAAACCTGTGAGACTGAAAATGTGCCTGTTTACCCGGAGACCAGAGGGGTGGAGCTGGTGGCACTAGACTTGGCTTGAGGGTTTATCACCCTTTGGTGTCTTCTCCATAGGAGGAAGCGCTGGGGGCATTCGTTAGCTGCTGGGGTGGGTGGGGGGTGAGGGGGAGAGAGAGCTGCTGCTGCTGCTGAGGGTTACCTTGTGAGAGAGAGAGGCAGGCAGGCCCGTGTCGGTGCACACGGACTGTGTCAGCTCTGGTGCTGGGGCCCTGCTGCCCCTGCTGGTCCCGCACACGCTCCAGGCACAGACAGGAAGCAGCTGTTTACACAGTCCAGTGGGCACTCCCAAGGAGATGGCTGGGTGAACTCAGACACTGGGGGCCTAGCCTCATCTGGGTGGACCCCGAGGGCTTCCTGGAAGAAGGGCCATCTCACCTGAGAACCCAGTGGGGAAGGTGAATCTGGCCGCGGCAATGGCACAGGCAAAGGCCCAGGGCTGAGTTGTTAAACTGTTACAGAACACACCGGGGGTGGGGCTGAATGATAAAAAGACCCCCCTTTTCTCCGGGGGTTCCTCCCCTGTACTAGGTTCGCTTTGCCTGCCGCCAAAGGAAAGATGTCTCTCAGTACCAGGAATCAGTGAAAAGGAAAGGAATTATTATTTATTTTAAAAAGTTATACAGACCAAAGTTCTTTAGAATACTCACAAATGCACACAGTCCTTCCTTCTCCCTCTGCCCAGTCTGGGACACCATACCTCAGGAAGAAGCAGAAGTCCGTGGTTCAGGCTCCCAGCACCATCCACGTGGCAAAAAGGGAGCACTTCCAAAGCCATGTGGTCACCAAAAAGACCCGTGGTCCCCAAAAAGAGACCCCCAATGGCTGCCTCGCCTGGGTTTAAATCCCAGCGCCAATCTTCCTCTGCAGCCCCATTTCCGGTTCCTCCCACAATTGGCCATAGCTGCCAGCATTCCAGACAGGTGTGGCCCTGTGGTGTGGAGCCAGTGATCTCCAAGCACCTTCTGGACCCCGTTACAAATCCCTATTTGGGGCCCCCTTCTTGGCTGCACCCTGTTACAAATCACTCCTTTCAGATATACAACCCCTTTATAATCATATAAAGGACAATGGACGAAGGTCTCATCTTCTTGTAACTACTTCCAGCTGAACATGGACGCTGTCCTACCTACCCTTGGTCCAGGAGTGCCCTGAAAGGAGTGGGGTGGTGCAGCACAGAGGGGGTCCTTCCTGTAAGGGGAAGGACCTTACAGAGTCCAGGTCAGTTGGTTGTCACCAGCCTTTGGACACCAAGCTTCAGGCTGAAACACTTACCAGCTCTGAATGACCCTTCCTGGGTCCCAAGCAGCAAAGGCACTCTCCCCAACCGGTTACAGGTGACCTTCCCTAGGTCTTACAGGTGACCTTAACTAGGTCTTCAGGTGCAGAGGATTTCTGATCAGAAACAGAACCACATTGAAACCACATTCCCATAAAACCAGAAAACGAGTAGTTGAGGTTTCCTTCCCTCCGGGTTTAAAACTTTCACAACCTTTCCTACATAGTTTCACCCATCCAGACTTAACCATAATTCACTTTTAATCCCTGTTCCTTTCCCACACTGGGAAGGACTATACTTAAACTCAGCATCTGGCAGCCGAAAGTCCCCAGCACTGTAGGCATCTTCCACTAAAAGTCCACAGATTCACAGGGATGTCCTGCAGCTTTCTGAAGCTTAAACCTTGCAAACACCCTATAAATCAGATGCTCACCCGTGGACCCCAGTTCATGGCCTTCAGAACCAGAGCCCTCCCTGCCAGAACCGGTTGCACAGGAAACCTGACTGGTGCAGTGCCCACACAGCAGCCACACACAGCCCATGAACTGAAGAGAGCCCTTAGCCCACCACCTGGCCCAGTTCCAAGATGGCGGAACTCTCACGTGACCCATCATCCAAGATGGCAGCGCCCATGCACACCAGGTCATCCAAGATGGCAGCGCCCATGCATGCTGGGTCGTCCAAGATGGCGACACGCATGCACGACCCGTCCTCCATGGTGGGGCACTCACGTGGCTCATCCTCCATTTTACCCAAAATGGCAGTGCCCCCACATGGCTTGCTGTCTGATCCCTACCATACACGCAGGCTCGGCTTACAGAGCCCAGGGGTTTGCTTCCTCCCCAGATCCGAGGACAGGTTCCCTTAGTGCCCCCTGGGCTCCCCGAAACTGTACGTGAGCAGACAGGGGCAACCTGGGAGCAGCACGCTAACCAAACCATTGTCCACAGCTCCATTATTCCAAAACGGTGTTCAGAAACCAGTTTTCAACCAGACCATTTCACGTCTCTGCTCCCTCCCCGTTTCGTTTCCTTTTCACCTTCCTGGGCGTGATCAGGTGGCCGGTGCCCTCAGGAGGAGCGCAGAGAAGTTCTCAGAGACTGGGAAGATTCCCAAGTCTCACTCTCCCACACGTGAGGGGGTCGGTCTGCCACGGGCAATCACCGACCCAGCTGGGTCACCAAAACGGTTACAGACCACACCGGGGGGTGGGGCTGAATGATAAAAAGACCCCCTTTTTCTCCGGGGGTTCCTCCCCTGTACTAGGTTCGCTTTGCCTGCCGCCAGAGGAAAGAGGTCTCTCAGTACCAGAGATCAGTGAAAAGGAAAGGAATTATTATTTATTTTAAAAAGTTATACAGACCAAAGTTCTTTAGAATACTCACAAATGCACACAGTCCTTCCTTCTCCCTCTGCCCAGTCTGGGACACCATACCTCAGGAAGAAGCAGAAGTCCGTGGTTGAGGCTCCCAGCACCATCCATGTGGCAAAAAGGGAGCACTTCCAAAGCCATGTGATCACTGAAAAGACCCGTGGTCCCCAAAAGAGACCCCCAATGGCTGCCTCGCCTGGGTTTAAATCCCGGCGCCAATCTTCCTCTGCAGCCCCATCTCCGGCTCCTCCCACAATTGGCCACAGCTGCCCGCATTCCGGGCCGGTGTGGCCTGTGGTGTGGAGCCAGTGATCTCCAAGCTCTTCTGGACCCCGTTACAAATCCCTGTTTGGGGTCCCCCCCTTGGCTGCAGCCTGTTAGGAAACGGCTTGCCCAGGGTGGTGGAGGCAGGACACCAGCCATGTTCCAGATTCCCAGCCAGAGGCCCTTCCTGCCTCGACTCCCAGCCTACGTGGGGTGGAGGGTCGCTCAGGGCTGTGTGTCAGGGCCGCTCGGAGCATCGCAGGGCACTTTGATTTAGGACCCAGAAAAGACCAGTCTCCTGGTGTCACAGCAACCGCCCGACCCCCTGCAGACAGAGGGCGAGTGTCTGGCAGGTGCACACCTGTGTGATAGGGAAGGAGGCAGGTGAGCCGCTTCGAGTGGGCAGAGCTGGAATCGTCCCCTATTTGGAAAGAAATGTCACGGGGATCCCGGCCCCAATAACCCCAGATAGAAGGGGGTGGGGGGCTGGCTGACGACACCGAGCTTTCACTCATATACGCACTCGGGTGCGTATTCATTGTCGGAAAACAGAATTCACACATGAGCAAGACGAGTCGAGAGAACTCATCCGCGATCCCTGGCAGGCAGGGGGTTTTGCTGCCCTTTTACCTTTCAGGACCCGGCCATCACGGTGTGAAGTCACGGTAGTGCTACCACAGTAGCGGAAATGACAATATTCCTCCTCCTCATCACACCAATAGTTGTCTTTATAAGGAACAATAATAAAAATCATAATACAGTAAACAGTAGTGATAATACAAACAAATGAAAAAACAGCAGGTGTTTCAAGCAGGCACAGTTCGTCAGCTGGTGCAACCCTGCGCTGCCTGAGGGGCTGCGACTGTGTCCACGTCACCGCTGTGGGCGCCGAGGCTTGGCCAGGTCCAGCCACTTGTCCAGGCCCCCGCCCCCGGTGTGGGCCGGGGGGCTGGGACCCGAACCCGGGCTGTGGGAGCTGGGGTCTGTGTGCTCACCCTTCACCACGCCCCCGGAGAGTCCCGCCGCCTTTTTGGAGAGCTTCGCAGAGTCCAAAATATTTTGGCTGGGCTGTCGCTTATGTTTCATTTCCTGCAGACCTTCCAATGGAAACACAACACGACTCTGCCATTTGAAAGTCTTAAAAATAAAACCCAAACCCGCAAGCAGCCACCCATTATGGGCTGCCCTGGACCTGGGGGTGGGCTGGGGCAGGGGGCAGGGTGCCGAGCCCCAACTGGGCCTGGGAAGGCCTGCCCTTAGCCACAGCCTCCCACTGCCCCAGGAGGGGCTCCTGCCCAGCAGGGCCCGGGGCCAGCCGGGCTCTCAGCAGGGTGTCAGGAGAATTCTCTCTGCTCTCTTCCCAGAAGACCTGGGGACTGAGGTGGGCTGAGAGTCAGCCCTGGTCTAAATATAGACCACCAGCAGCTTTGTGACTTGGGCAAAGCCACTGTGTGGGGGTGGCGGGGTGGTAGGGGGAATCATTCTCTTTTCCTGTAAATATTTTTAACCCCGGGTAGGAAGCAGTCTGCGGGGTCCCATTGTTTAAGCACAATGGGCCCTCATTTTCTGAGAGTGTTTTGGTATTTCCCCTTGAGGAGCAGCCGGGAGGTTGCTGGGAAGTGGGGGCTGCGTGTGAAGAGCCAGGCCTGGGGGGCGGCTTGCGAGGGCCCCCACACACCCGACCGCAGCTGCAGGCAGCCCAGGAGCCGAGCAAGGAAGCTAGGAAGGGTTAGGCACCACTTGTACAGTGCTTCCTCCCATTATTGCCTAGGACACGTGTTTCTTTTGCAAAGGGCACCACCATATTTGTTGTGGAACAGATAGAAGCTGCCGAGAAGGGGAGGAACCCTAGACTCCCCCATCTCCCCGCCCCCCCGCCCCTCCTGGAGGAGTAAGCTCGCTCCCTCTCGGCCTGTGTCTCCTTTCCTGCAGTGTCCTGCTGCCTGTCTGCTCTGGAAGCACCCTCTCAGGATGGCCGCCCCCTCCTCCTCCTCCCCAGTGAGCCAGCCGTGGAGCTGGCACGCTGACCCAGACCGAGCAACCCCAACAGCGGTCAGGGCCGCTCGGCGGGATGCGAGCTGCACGCGCTGCACGCACTTCCCGCCCGCCGCCTGCGTGGCCTTTGCACGCGTCCTCTCGCAGAATCCCCGAAAGTCACTGCTGTCGCTGGCCCATTCTACAGAAGAGGAAGCTGAGGCTCAAAGAGGGGACGGGACAGGCTTGAGGTCACACCGAGCCAGAGAGCTGGGGTTGAAGTCGGGGTTTTGCAGGACGGTCTGGGTGTTGGTGCAGCTCGCACTGGTCAGCGGTCTGATAGGACGCCAGGGAAACGTCAAACCGGACTGAGGTCCCCCTGCACCCCCACCCACTTTCATGGAGGCCGTCCTGTGTCTGCTGCCGGGGCTGGGGAGGCTCTCTGGAGCCACCTTCGTCAAGTGCTTGCTGCTCTGAGGAGACACTGAGGCCCAGAGCTGGGAAGGGACTTGCCCAGGGGCTGGGGCCTTTGCTGGAGTGACTGCCCTGCAGAGAAAGTGTAAGACCCAGCCCGGCCGAGCCCGCTGGGGGCAGGAGCAAGTTCTGAATCGTGGCTTGTGGCCTGGGTTCAAGTGCCGCCATCCCTGCGCCCCCTCGCGGCCTTGAGCCTCACGGTCCTCCTTGGCCAAGCGGGTGAGTGGCAGCCCTGTCTCCGAGGCGCCCCTGGGTGGGCGCACGGGCGCTGCCACCCCGGGCCATCGCCTTCTCAGGGGACCCGCTGTCTCGCCAGCCTCACTCCCCGCCCTCTCCCCCCTCCAGGTGCCGCTGGACGAGCGCATCATCTTCTCGGGGAACCTCTTCCAGTACCAGGAGGACAGCAAGAAGTGGAGGAACCGCTTCAGCCTCGTGCCTCACAACTACGGGCTGGTCCTCTACGAGAACAAAGTGGTGAGGCCGCCGCCCCGTCTGGCTTCGGTGCCTGGCACTGAGCCCCCAGCCAGGTCGCCCCCTCCCCCGAGGCTCCTCCCTCCCCATCCCCCGCTGTCTCCTTCACAGTGGTGGTTATGGCCAGCCCCCTACTCCTAAACCTGAGATTCCAGACCTCCACCCTCAGCTGCCACCCGGCATCCCTGCCACCCCCCCCCGCCCCCCCGTCTGCGGGGCCAAAGCAGAACCTCGGCACCCTCCCACCCGCTCCCGCCTCCCCACACCTGCTTGCTCAGGGTCCCCTCTCTAAATTCCATCCATCCAGGCATCCGTCTCCGGTGCCCCCACAACCAGCTCCTTAGCTCGACCCATCCCCTTGAATCTCAGGTCCTTCCAGATCTCCCCAGAGTTCCTGGGCCTCCTCCCCCTCAGCCTCCTCTGGCCCCTGCCTTCCTTGCTCTTCACCTGCTTACACCTGGGTGGGGGTCCTATCTTTTTCCTTCCCGATTCCCCCCCTTGCGGTTCCCTGCACTGCCGCAGGACGGTGGGTCCTGCTGAGAGTTTTTGGGTCCTGGAGGCAGCCCCACCTGGTCGAGACACGGACCCAGCTTCTTCCACCAGACATTTCTCTGGAGCAGCCGGAGGGCAGGCCGGAGCCCTCTGTCTCCGGGCAAGTCAGTGTTAGAGGAACAGAGTCAGGAGCCGCCTGTTGCCCCAGGCCAGCAGCGGTTCTCGCCCGGATGGAATTCCGTTGGAATGGCCTGGAAGGCTTTCTGAAAACCAGGGTGCCTGCTGGTCCTGCCCCGGTTTGACCCACGGGCTGGGCTGCGGTCAATAGTTTGCGGGTCTAACAAGTTCTCAGGTGCGGTTGATGATCTGGGACCACATTTGGCCAATGATCAGTGCCCCACAGAGGTTCAAGCTACTCTCAAGAAAAGTTTGAGCCCTGACGGGTGTGGTTCAGCGGGCTGGGCGTCTTCCCCAAAACCGAAAGGTTGCTGGTTCGATTCCCTCTCAGGGTGCATGCCTGAGTTTCAGGCCAGGTTGTCAGTTTGGGGCCTGTGAGAGGCGGCCAATGGCACATCGATGTTTCCCCGTCTCTTTCTCCCTCTCTTCCCCTCTCTCTAAATATAAACAAACAAAATCTTAGGAAAAAACCAAAAAGCTATGTTGAGTAGTGACACCTAGTGGCAGGGTCCAGCATGGCAGCCCTGCTGTACGAGCTATTGCCACAGACAGACCCACTTTTCTCCCACCGGTGAAAGAGAGCAGTGCCCAGACCTAACTTTCCTCCACAGGGGGCGCATGTGGTGCTCAGAACCCGGGGAGCTGGCAGACAGTCCAGGGTAACAGTCAGAGACCCTGGGCCCTGGAGGCTGACGGTGCAGGATCACGTCCCCTGCCCCTTCTTACCAGCTGTGTGAACTTGGGGCTAGTCATGGCGCCCCCTGTTGGACTGTGCGGGTTCTGTGAAATGAGGCACCTGGTCTGTGGCGAACACTCGGCCAGTGGTAGCTGCTGGGGATGAGGGGCAGTAGTGATGGTAGTGATGAAAAGAATGACCTCAATGCGCCTACTGCCCCTGCAGTGCTGGGCACTGCACTGACCATTTTATGTGGGTTATGTAGGTACTCAGTGATGTGGGGACCGTTCTTACCCCGGTTTTATTGATCGAGAGACCGAAACACAGGAGGTGGAGGAAGCTCGTCCTCGGCATCACACAGGTGGTGCTCGGTGGGGCGGGATTTGAACCCAGAGCCTTGGTGCGGGCTAAACCATGTTGACTGTAGTGCCCATGTTGGCCGGACTCCTTTTCCTCTTCCCTGCGTCTCTCTTCCTCCTCCCTTTCTTCCTGCCCCTCTTCTCGTGCCCGCCTTTGGCAGCAGTACTGGGCGGGGTCCCGGAGCCAGCGCTGGAGAGATGGGGTTTGGCTGGGTCAGTACCCACATCCCCCAGGGACCGTCTCTCTTGCCCTCTCCGCAGGCCTACGAGCGGCAGGTCCCACCCCGATCTGTCATCAACAGCGCAGGCTACAAAATCCTCACCTCGGTGGACCAGTACCTGGAGCTGGTCGGCAACTCTCTACCAGGTAAGGGAGCACCCGTCCCAGGCCGAAGTACCCCGCGCAGGCCCGGGACTTGGGCGGGGTGGGGGGGGGAGAGGGCGGCTGTGACCCTGGAGCCCCAGGCGCCACGTTTGCGGAACGGCCGGCTGGCGGGACCTGGAGCTGCCGGCAGGTGCCCGGCCTCCGCTGACACCTCCCAGAGGGGAGGCTCGGGGCCAGGGAGAGAAGCGGGGCTGGGCCTGTTTCCTGCTTCCCGAGGCTTCCGAGCACAGCTAGCAGCGGGGGCCTCACTGTCCTGCTTCCCTTTCCTGCGTCCTTGAGAGACTCCCGGGAGGGGGCGATCGGGCGGCCCCGCGTCTAAACTGCTGAGTCAGTCCTGTGCTCCTGAGGCGCTGTTCTTGGCGACCCGTCCACCCCGCCTTGTCACAGACCCCCAGGAGACTTACAGCAGCCCGTCTGCCCCTCGGATGATCCCAGGGAAACCAAAGAGGCCCCTGGTCGGGACTTGGGGCTGAAGCCCCGCCCCCTCCGTGTGGCTGCGGGTGGGGCGGGAGCGGGAGCGGGCATTTCTGGGGTCCAGTTCACGCTCCGGCTTTGCTTTGCTGTGTCTGCTCGGGCAGCCGGGCCCGGAGAGGACTGACCTCGGAGTCCTGTGCGGACCCCGTGAGGGCCGTGTGGGCCGAGCCCAGCACGGGGACGCAGATGGAGCCAGGGCGCCGAGAAGAACTGTCATTGTTCCATTCCTGACAGCAGGGGCGAGGTCACAGCCCAGGACCACCTTATCTCCCCGATCTGGAGTATCCATGCAGGCAAAACAGAGACAGCAAAGTCCCCGTTCATTTTTTCTGCCCCCGCCCCCGTGCCTCCCTCCCCCCCTTGGACATTTGAACCACACTTTGGCCTCCATAACCAAAATTTGAAGGGAAACCCAAGAAGGTAATGCTCAGCCCTTGAACCTGAGAGCTCTGACCCTGCGTTATTTGTGCCTCCCACACGGAGTCTGGAACCTTCCCCAAGAGGGAGTGGGCGAGTTACCAGCTCTAAAAAATGGGCCTAGATGGGTGCCGGGGCCCCTTTCAGCCGGGCTATGGAGGCCACGGCAGGAGAGGAGGCTGCCACCTCACTGCTTGCTGGCTACCCAGGACAGGCGGACCCTCTTCGGGCCTGAGCCTGCCCCTCAGACTGGGGCGCAGGAGAACTGCAGGGGGCAGCAGCTCAGCGGGCACTGTTTCCACAGGGACCACACCCAAGTCGGGCTCCGCCCCCATCCTCAAGTGCCCCACGCAGTTCCCGCTCATCCTCTGGCATCCCTATGCCCGTCACTACTACTTCTGCATGATGACGGAAGCCGAGCAGGACAAGTGGCAGGCTGTCCTGCAGGACTGCGTCCGGCACTGCAACAATGGTGAGTGGTCTCCAGGTCGCCGGCGGTGGGGTGAGGGGCATCCCCTGGGTTGTGTGCTGAATGGCGACACCTACTGGCTGAGTGCGGTGTGACAACCCTGCTTTATGAGCGGTTCTCTTTTCCTTGTGGATTTGTAAGACGCCGCTGGGATGCCGCCCTTAAACTTCTCCTTGGTGAAAACATTTCTGTGTCGCTCAGAAGAAAGTCAGAGGGCAGGGGCAGGATCGCTGCGCCCTTGGGCCCTGGATCACGGAGTCACAATCCCGAGTCTGCCACATTGTAACAACATGGTCCTAGGAGACCAGCTGACCTCTGGGAGCCTCGAAAAACGGGGAGAGAGCCCCTCTGAGTCCGTGGGGTTTGTGAGATTTCAGTGAGAATCCACGCAATGCTTGTAAAAAAACTCGATTATTATGCAACTTTGTCCTGTCGCCACCGCCCCTAGGTGGTCTGGGAAGTTCACGACCTCCCTCCGGGGCTCCGGGTTTTCATCGGCGAAGTCATGAGATCTCGTCCAGCTCACTCACTCATTCGATTACGATCTTAGTGTTTGGGTGCTGAGGGTGCCACAAGGGAGGAAGACGTGGTTCCGGCCCGGGCTGCTGGCAGCCGGGCGGGGACAGATGTGAAACAGATGAGACCAGGGTGATGGATCACAGCTGTGCTGGGTGCAGGGCAGGGAGCCCCCCCCCCAGGCGCCTTGAGGGTGTGAGTGTGCGGGGAGGGGCTGGTCCAGTGTAGGGTGTGGATCAGGACGGGAGGAGGTGATGGTTCAGCTGAGAACCCAGGGATGAGTCCTCCTCCCGGGCAGGCAGGAGTGCCAGACAGAGGCAGGAGCAGTTTAGAAGGGCCCTGAACCGGGGCCCTGAGACGAGGCTGCAGGGGCCACTGGGGCCCAGAGAGCCTTCTAGGGAGGGCTCCGAGGAGTCTGATAGGAAAGGCCCGTGATTGTCTCCTGAGAGGAGGGGAGGGCCCTGAGGGAGGCACAACCCAGGCCCGGACCCCAAACTGCCTTCCTAGGGACCTGGCCTCGGGGCAGCTGCGCCCACCCCCGCCCACCCTGGCGGCCGGCCCACCTGGACTCCGCTCCACACGGAGGCGGTGCCTCAGCTCACCCCACTCGTCCTCACAGCTCTCCGGAGCCGCCTCTGCCGGGTCTGGAATCTGCCAGGCGGAGGAACCAGGTCTTCGGTCAGGCCAACCCCTGCCACCTGGGCTGCGCCCTGCCGCCCACAAAGGGCCTCCTGTTCCCAGGTCCCCGGGGGCCGTGAGGCCAGGACTGGGTGGAGGCCATCTGGGCTCTGGCTGCCTGGCCCGCGCACCCTCCCTCTGCCTCCCTTCCCCCTCCCTCCTTCTCTGCACCTCCCCACTCCCAGCTTGGCCTGGCTCCACCCTCTTCAGGTTTCCAAGCTAAAGGCTGACCTGGTGGGGTGACCCCAGGCCAGGTGGAGGGCGGGGACAGGACCAGGTGGAGAACAGTCATGTTCCGGGCCCCTTGTGCACAGCGTAATGTGGTTCGGAGGAATAAATGAGTTGGTTGTGGTAGAGCACTGTGCCGGACTCTGCCGGTGCCTGGCACATAGCGAGTGCTCAGCTGGGGGAGCCGGGGGCCACCCCTTGGGTGTTTGTGCCCCGGGAAGGAGGGGTGGTGGGCAAGAGCTGCCGGGAGGGGCTCTGGAGCTGACGGGGCTGGTTTTAGAGGAGCCTTTCCCCCACCCAGAGGACTGTGGGAAAGTTCTCCGCTTCCTCAGCTCGGAGGCTGGGCCCGGAATCTGTGGAGCCTGGAATTGCTTGCTCCGCTCAGGGGGCTGCCAGGAAGTGGGGGGGATGAGTGGGGAAGGAGGCTGGGCTGGGTGGACGCCAGCTCATCCCAGGCCCCCCCTCACATCCTGCATTCCTGGAGCAGCTGGGGGTGGCGAGTGGCAGCTGGGGCACCGAGCTGAGCCCTCGGGGTGGGCCTGGGGTGCAGAGGTCAAGGCCTCTTCCTGTCTGCTGCCCAGGACTGAGGAATGCCATTTCCTCTCTCAGCTTGACCCTGAGGACCACCCTAACCCTCCCCCCACCCTGTCCCCACCCCCCTCCCCCCTGCAGGAAGTCTCCAGGTCTGGGGTCTGAGCCTGGGGCTGTGCTTTCTTGAGCCAGCAGCTGCCTCCCCGGCCACTCTCCCCACTGGGGAAAGTGGGGCTGAGAACAGCCATTCCTCAGGGGACGAGAGGGGAGGGAATGTGCGTGAGGTCTCGAGGTCTCAGCCCAGGGTCCGGGTCTTGGCGGGCTCTGGTGGCCATGAGAAAGTTCCACAGACCGGGTGGCTTAAACAATAGAAATTAATTTTGTCTCAATGCAAGAGGCTGGGAGTCCCAGACCGAGGCCGCTCCCCTTGCCCTGCGGCGGGCTGCCTTCTCCCCGTGTCCACCCGGTCCCCCTCCGAGTCCTCTGAGCGCGAATGTGTTCTGTGTCCGAATTTCCTTTTTATAAGGACACCAGTCATACTGGATCAGGGCCTAGACTAGTGACCTCATTTCACTGTAATTACCCCTTGAAGTCCCTGTCTCCAAATGCAGCCACATTCTGAAGTGCTAGGGGTTAGGGCTTCAGCACATGAATGTAGGAGAGGGGACTCACTCAGGCCTGGGGAGCGGAGCCCTCCTAAGGGCTGGGTTGGCCAGAGCCAGCGCCAGAACATCAGTGCCGCCTCCCCACGGGCCCGCCCTCCGCCTCCCCTCCCTCCCCAGTGGAAAGCACCCTGGACTGGCAGGCCTGACTGGTGCCCGTGGGATATAAATGCCCTGACGTGGGAGAGGCTGCAGGTAATGCAGAGCCTGGAGTTTTTAGGCAAACCCTGGTCTCTAGGAGACTGTGCCCCTCCTGAGAGCTTGAGGGGGTTTCTCTCCTGGCCCAGGTGGGCAGCACCCACCCCAGGGGCTCTGGATGGTGCTCTGGCTAGAGCAGCCTTGCTCTGCCCTAGTGGCTCCTGCCTGATGTCAGGTCCCTGAAGCACAGGGGAGAGCCTACCCCCGCCCCCCTACCGTTCCCGCCGCCGTCCAGGTTGCTGCCACTGTAGGGATGGGGGCTGGGCCTCAGTTTCCCCAGCCAAGCTCCCTTCCGGCTCCGACGGGCAGTGATTCCTGCGGTCGGCCGCACGTGGGAGGGGAGGAGTCCTCCGCACGCCAGAGAGGGGCTTTTTCTCTGTGGCGGTGACTCAGCCTGTAGTCATCGCAGTGGGAGCCGGGGTTTCGGAGGCACAAGCTGAGTTTCCCTTCCCTCCGCCCCGGGACGCCGCGGTCGCAGGCACTTGGCCAGGGCGGCCGCCCGATGCCTGGCTCTGCGGTGTTGAACCACGTTCTTCCCCTAGTCGGCTTTTGCAGCTTCCTGCAGCTTCTAGCCTCCCCAGCACCCAGTCTGCAGGTTCCCCGCCAGCCCGGGGGAGGCGGGCAAACTGGCCTGGGCCACCGCCACCAGCACTAATACCAAAAACAGAGAAGTGGTATTTTCTCGTCCGACCTGGACGCACAGCCGTGACCGAGGCAGACCGCGCAGCAAAAGCGAGTCCACGCCGCAGTTCCTAGTCAAGTGCCGCGCCTGCGCTGTGGCCCCGGGAGCCTCCCGGGTGCTGTGTGAGGCCAGGCCGGGTCCTGGCTCCCAGTGTTTAGAAGGGGAAACTGAGGCCCTCTCGGGTTCAGTGATCTGGAACCAGGTGTGGTAGTCCTGGTCCCACGGGCACCGTCGCGAACCACGTTCGCGCGCAGGTTGTCCGTGGCTGCAGCCCTGTGTGCCGCGTGGCAAAGAATCTACTGGGTCCTTGGCGGGAGGGTGCGCCGGCGCCTGACGTAAGAGGGCGGGGCGGGGCGGGAGGGGAACGAGGATCTCGGAGCAGCCGCCTCTGGAAGGGCGGTGGCTCTGCCACTGCTGCCCTCCGCCCTGCGGCGCTCGGCACCTGGGCAGTGGCCTGACCCCCGAGAAGTGGGGTGATGCCAGTGCCCTGTCTTGGGGTGATCGGGAGGACTTTAGGGGATAAGGAAGGTATGAGGGAGGACTGCCTCGCTGCTGTCGGCAGTGGGTTATTGCCCCCGTTGCTGCCACTGCAACTACTTCTGCCCAGTGCTGACCAGGGCAGTGGGGGTCGCAGGTGAGGGTGTGTGCGCACGTGCACGTGCGCGTGTTTGCCTGTCAGTCGGTTGGTCGTAGTGGAGGCCCCTGGGCCACCCTGCCGACCTCCTCTCTCCTTCCCTCTGCTGGGCAGGGATCCCGGAAAACTCCAAGGTGGAGGGCCCCGCGTTCACGGACGCCATCCGCATGTACCGCCAGTCGAAGGAGCTGTACGGCACCTGGGAGATGCTGTGTGGGAACGAGGTGCAGGTGAGGCCAGGAAGACTGGTAGGGAGACTGCAGCAGGCACCCCAGGGCCTGGAGGATGGGGTCGGCCCCGAGGTGGGGCTCCGGGGTGCTGCAGGTGCAGACAGAGACGAGAAGCTCGGGTTTGGACACATGCAGCCCGAGGCTAGCCATGCAGACAGAGACACTTGTTATGTTGTTCAGTTGTTTCCTGAGCGCCTGCCCGGGCCCAGGTGTCCCGACGCCACTGTGATGGGAAGGGAGGTGGCGCTGGACCTCATGGAACTCACTGTCTAGTGGGAGGAACAGACATTTGACAAATGAACACGCACACACTTCTGTGCACAGCCAAGGCATGGGGGCAGGGGAGGGGTGTGGTGTTCCAGACAGGAAGGTGGCATATGCAAAGGCCCTGGGGTGTCATCTCTGGCTCCGAGGATCCTGCAGGACACCCAAGCAGATAAGCTGAGACCTGTGGGAAGGCCACTCAGGAGACAGGGTACTGGAGTCATGGAAGAAAGGGCCAAACCCCAAGGAGGTGGGGGCTACAGTGGCCGTCCTTGGTGGAACATGGAGATGAGCATGCCCGGCCAGCCTCCAACCCCTGTCCCGGCTGTGCTTCCTGGCCCTAGATCCTGAGCAACCTGGTGATGGAGGAGCTGGGCCCTGAGCTGAAGGCAGAGCTTGCCCCACGGCTGAAGGGGAAACCACAGGAGCGACAGCGGCAGTGGATCCAGGTGCGTGGCTTGGGCTTGGGGGTGGGGGCTGCAGGCTTGCAGCTGGCCAGCCCCCTCAGCCCAGAACTGACACCGCATCTCGGCCCACCCACAGATCTCAGACGCCGTGTACCGCCTCGTGTACGAGGAGGCCAAAGTGCACTTCGAGGAGGTGCTGTCCAAGCTGCAGCTGGCACGGCCAGCCATGGAGGCGGTCATCCGCACCGACATGGACCAGATCATCACCTCCAAGGAGCACCTGGCCAGCAAGATCCGAGGTAGGCAGGCCGCCCACCCGCCTCGTCCTGGGTGGGCAGACCCGCTGGGCCCTCCTGTCTGTTTCAGAGATCCCTGTCCATTTCATAGTGGTGGCCTCATGCACTGATTTCTTTTTAAAAAATCAGAATCACGTCTGAGCCATTGCTTTCTAGTCCCCGTAGGTTGGTTTGGGCTGTTGTTTCTATAAACCCAGATCTCGAGGCCTCGGTGTTTGCCCAGGAGGTTCAGCCTGCTGCGCCTCTTGGGTCGACCGCACGTCTCCGCGGGTCGCGTTAGCAGACGTCGGCCGGACTTGGTGATGATTCACGTTCACCAAGTCGGACTTTTCCAAGTCAGCGTCTGCCCCTTCCCGTGCCCGGCCAGATGGGGTCCTGTTGCTCCCTCGGCGCCACGATGTGGCCAGAGTCACCGGTTGCCTGCGAGCTAGTCTTCGCTGGCCGTGTTCACAGAGAGGATAGGACCCCAAGAGTTGCCACTTACTCTGTGGAACGAACAAGCCTAGCTGGGCAGAGAGGGAGGGACGTCAAAGTCCCCCAGGTCAGAATGTCCTGGAGATGGTCCCTGTTCACAGGGACACGACCTTTTGCGTGGTCCCGCTGAGCCAGGCCACGCCATTCCCGGCCAGGGCTGGGCTCAGTCTTTGTAAAACCCAGAGGCTCGTGGAGACTGCTTAAGTGTTTCCCATTTCTTTTTCTTTTTTAAAAAAGATTGTATTTATTTACTTTTCGAGATGGGAAGGGAGGGAGAAAGAGAGGAAGAGAAACACCGGTGTGTGAGAGACCACGCGCCCCCTACTGGGGACCTGGCCCACAACCCAGGCATGTGCCCTGACTGGGAATCGAACCTGTGACCTTTCAGTTCAGAGGCCCATGCTCAGTCCACTGAGCCACATCAGCCAGGGCTCCCGTTTCTTAAAAAACAACTGGGCGAGCCCCCCCGGAAGGTGTCTTTCCTGCCTCTCGCTGAGCAGAAAGCCTCCCGCACCTCCACAGACAGCAGGCTTCCCAGTTTCCTGGGGCCAGTCTCGGGAGACCCTCTCCTGTTGGCTGCACAGGTTTATCGTCTTCACTGTCACTAGAATCGGCGTCTGCTGCTGTTGTCCCCGGTGGTTTTCTCTAAAGAAATAACCTGACCGCTCGCCTTTCGCCCCGGGGCCTGGGGTGGCTGGGAGCTGCTCCTGGGGGGCGGGGGGGGGGCGGATGCTAGCTAACCAGCTCCCCCCACACCCCCGGGCGCAGCCTTCATCCTCCCCAAGGCGGAGGTGTGTGTCCGGAACCACGTCCAGCCCTACATCTCGTCCATCCTGGAGGCCCTCATGGTGCCCACCAGCCAGGGCTTCACCGAGGTGCGGGACGTCTTCTTCAAGGAGGTCACGGACATGAACCTGAACGTCATCAACGAGGGTGGCATTGACAAGCTGGGCGAGGTGAGGCCGCCTCCTCCCTTCCCTTCCCCTCCCCTCTCCTCCTGGAGGAGCCTGTAAACAGGGTCCGAGGGGCTGAGTGCGTGAGGCTGAAGCTGTTGGCTGTCCTGTGGGGGGCCGGCAGCTGGAGGGCAGGGGGAACCTAACGCCCTGCCACTGGCCTTTATAAGCCAAGTGGGTTGCTAAACTGCGAAAGGACTGAACAGGGAAGGGAGGGAGGGAAGGAGGAAGAGAAGGGAGGAGGGGAAGGGAGGGGGGAAAGGCCGGCCTCCGACATGCGCGCGTAATCGTCAGGGAGAGTGAAATGCGTGTGCGCTGTTCCGTGCGCCCCACAAACAGCCCAGCTCCCCCGCTGCTCCTCAGTTGGCTGGTTCTCGGGGCCGATGCCCTGCCACAGACCCCCTCTGGGGCACTCGGCTGCCTGGAGCCCCACCTGGCTCCAACTGAGGAGGAGCACCTGGTTGTCAGGTGCAGATAGAATTGGTCCTGTAACCTAGCCTCCTTTTCCATACCTCAAATTGGAGAGTCCACAGACCATAACAATCATGGCATTTGAGAATCAGCAAGAACCTTAGTGATCTCGAGAAACTACCTGATTTTGAGGCTGAGCACCCTGAGGCTCAGAGAGCGTGTGCCTGCCCAAGGCCACCCAGTGTACCCCCGGAGGCGCAAGAACCCTCTCTCGGCACCCAGGTCGTGTGGCTGAACCGCGTGCCTCCTGCCTTCAGACCCCATCCTGTGTCTCTCGGGCGCTCCGTCCCCGGCGGCCTTCCCGGGGGCCGGGGCCAGCCCGAGGCCCCCGCCTCCGAGGGCCCAGGGAGGTGTGGGTCTGGGGGAGCTGCCTGGTCTCTCGGGTGGCCCCAGCTCAGGTCCCACGTGTCCCCGCCTCCCTGCAGTACATGGAGAAGCTGTCGCAGCTGGCCTATCACCCCCTCAAGATGCAGAGCTGCTACGAGAAGATGGAGCCCCTGCGGCTGGATGGGCTGCAGCAGCGTTTCGACGTCTCCAGCACGTCCGTGTTCAAGCAGCGCGCCCAGATCCACATGCGCGAGGTGTGTCAGGGGCCGCTGCCCCCCCACAGTCCCGTCTCCCATCTCCGGGGAGGGCCCCGCTGTCCGGCCCCAGCCTCCTCGGGAGCTGCCCTGCAGCCCCACGCAGCCCCGAGTGCCCTCCTGCTCTGGCCTCGAGGGCTCACCCATTTGTTCGGAACACCTGTCCGCCTGCTCACCTGGCTAATTCCAGCTCATCTTTCTGGTCTCAGCTTAGAGACCCCTTCCTCCACACAGCCCTCTCTGCGCCCCAGGCCCCTTCCTGCAGGGCCCGGGGCCTCTGTGTCCTAGTTCCTTGAGGCAGGGCCTGGCCCCCATGGGCCGGTCACGTCCATGTGCCGGCGTTGTGCCAGCACACAGCGGGCACCAGCGAGGTGAGGGCGTGAGCACAGCGAGTGGGCGCACAGGCCCCCCACTCCCCCCACCCTGGGCAGGCATGGGACGGCTGGCCGAGCCCCTCAGAGGCGTGGAGGAAGGGGCTGCGGTCACTCCGGGGCCTTCATGTGCCCGCGGTGTGCCCCACAGCAAATGGACAACGCCGTGTACACCTTCGAGACCCTCCTGCACCAGGAGCTGGGGAAGGGGCCCACCAAGGAGGAGCTGTGCAAGTCCATCCAGCGGATCCTGGAGCGGGTGCTGAAGGTGAGTGAGCGGCCCCGCCCCGAGCCCAGTCCCCGGGCCGGCCCCAGGCCGGCTGCCCCTGCAGGAGGCGCCACTCACCCGCTTGTGCAAATCGGGACACTGGGACTCAGGTCGGACCCCTGGCCTTCCGCCCTCCTGCGGGGGGCCGGTGGAGCCGCTGCCTCAGAGCCCCTCGCTTCCGCTCTTCCCTGGCAGAAGTACGACTACGACAGCAGCTCCGTGCGGAAGCGCTTCTTCCGGGAGGCGCTGCTGCAGATCACGATCCCGTTCCTGCTCAAGAAGCTGGCTCCCACCTGCAAGTCGGTGAGCGGCCCCGCCCCCTCCCCGGCGGGGGCGGGGGGGGCCTGCGGGCCCTCTCGCCCCGAGGCCCTCACCGCCCCTCTCTGCCCCGTGCCCGCCCGCCCTGCAGGAGCTGCCCCGGTTCCAGGAGCTGATCTTCGAGGACTTTGCCAGGTTTATCCTGGTGGAGAACACGTACGAGGAGGTGGTGCTGCAGACGGTCATGAAGGACATTCTGCAGGGTGCGTGCCGGCCCCCGCCCCCCGGGAGGGCCAGTGCGGAGCTGGGTGGGGGGCGCCCCCTCTGCCTTGGCTGCTGCAGGGACTCGTGTGGCCGGGAGGGCGGAGGAGGCGGCCCAGAGGTCTTTCTGGTGCGGTCAGTGAAGCTGCAAAGAAAATCGTGAGATTTATGCCTCTGGGCCTTGGGGGCTCCTGTGAACTGTGTGGCCACGGGAAGTGGGGCTGAGTCTCTGTGCCTTCGTTCCTCTGTGGGTCCTTGGCACTTTGGGGAGGGTCAGACGAGTGACAGGGTGACATGGTGGTGACCAGCTTGGGCTTGGGCTAGGATCACGGCTCCTCCTTCCTAGCAGTGAGGCCTGGCCCAAGTCATGTCCCAGTGACAGTGTCCCCTCAGGCTCGGGGGAGGCCTGGTGGGGAGGGTGCAATGCTGGCATTTGGGGACAGTGAAGGGTGTGGTGGCGGCTGTGGCCCCCCCTGGCAAATGTCCTGAAGTTGCTCATTGGGCCCCGCAGCCGTGAAGGAGGCCGCCGTGCAGAGGAAGCACAACCTGTACCGAGACAGCGTGGTCCTGCACAACAGCGACCCCAACCTGCACCTGCTGGCCGAGGGCTCGCCCATCGACTGGGGCGAGGAGTACGGTGGCGGTGGCAGTGGGGACAGCGGCAGCCCCGGCGCCCGAGTCCCGGAGGCAGCCACCATCTCAGAGAAGCGACGGCGTGCCAAGCAGGTGGTGTCCGTGGTCCAGGACGAGGAGGCCGGGCTACCCTTGGAGGTTGGCTCTGAGCCCGTGTCACCCGCGTCCGTGGACAGTGTCACTGAGCTCCGTGGCCTGCTGGCCCAGAATCTGCGGGCCGAGAGCCCCCCGCCGGCAGCTCCCCTGCTCAACGGGGCCCCTGTGCAGGAGAGCCCCCAGCCCGAGGCCCGCCCTCAGGCCCCCTCACCGCCTGCCTCGCCGCTCCGGCAACTCCCACCTGGAAAGGCCGTGGACCTCGAGCCTCCCAAGCCCAACGACCAGGAGACTGGGGAACAGGTGTCCAGCCCCGGTGGCTGTCCCCGCATCCACACCACCACCGAGGACAGCGCAGGGGTGCAGACTGAGTTCTAGGCGGGTCGCCCCCGAGCTTCTGTTGGACCAGGCACACGGGCCCCTCCCTCCGAGGCGCCCTGCAGGCGCGGGTCTGCGCCTCCGGTGCGGGCAGGGCAGGGCGGGGCGGGGCTGGCGTGGCACCTCTGGGGCCGGGCAGGGGTGGGCCCTTCCGAAGTCACTTTATTGGGTTCGGTCATTCTTCGTTGCTCCGTCTTCTCTTTTGTGGGGTGAACTTGGCTTTCCTGCTTGTGCTGGGAGCTGAGTGTAGCTGAGGGGCTGGGGAGCGCCCGGGGGTCCCGGGTCTCCGGGTCCTCCCTTCCTGCCGTTCTCCTGTGGCCTGTTTCCCTCGGGGGCTTGCCATCCTTGCACAGAGGGAGTTAAAGGCACCGTCTGCCGTGACTCAGAGCCCATGAATTCCCTCCCCTGTCGCCACCAAGGGCTCGCTGGAACTGGAAACACAGAGTGCTGGGCCCATCTTCTGCTCGTGCAGGCTGGGCCCGGAGGCCTCACGCCCGACCCCGGGGGAGGGGAGGTGCAAGGACGGTGTCTTCAGGCTGGGGTTGCTGGGGGGAGGGCTGCCACAGGAAGGGGGATGGGCCTGCAGGCCTGGGGTTGGAATGCAAAGGCCTGGAATGTGCTGGTCGGGGCGAGGAAGTGCGAGGAAGGGTTGCAGGGGAGCCCAAGGCCGGAGGGCAGAGGGGGCACCGCTGGAGGCCAGGCAGGCCTCAGGCCTGTGTCCCCACCTCCAGCTGCAGTGGTCGCTCTCCTTCCGCTCGGTGCCGGGGCCCTGTCTTTGGGGGTCCCTCGGTGCCCACACGCACTTTGCTCAGAGGGTGGGTTTGGTAGGTGTGGACTCTTGTCTTCCGTGGGCCACCTCCAAGGTACGTGCTGTCCACCGAGGGGGCCGGCAGGGCTCCTGAGGGGCCGCCGCTCCGAGGATTTGGGGTCAGGCTGTGGTGTGGCCCTGCTGCCTGATGCACCGCGTCACCTCGCCCTGAACATTCCAGGCCCCCTTTCAAATGTGAGTCATCGGGGCCCAACTGTCTTCCTTCTGCTTCTTGTCCCTGGGGGTGGCAGCTGAGCCGGGGCAGCCCCCAGGCCCCACTGCTGCTGCTTTGAATGGAGGCTAGCAGGGCAGAGCGGGACCCTTTCCCGGGTCCTCTGGCAGGGCCCCCACCCGGCCCTGCACCCTCCATCCCTTTAACCTGCTTCCTGGGGCCAGGGCCTCGGACCCCCAGGACGTGAGGCAGTGGCTGGTGCTCAGGGTCCCCCAGTCCGCCCCAGCCCTAATCTCAGACACCTCACCAACCTCTGATACCAACACATTCCGTCTTGAGATGCTGTCCTCTTGTGCCTTTTGGGGTTTTCCAGTCATTCTCCCCAGATATTGTATTAAAAATATTATGCAAATTGTTTAAGCTCTACTAATCAATAAATGCTTTATTTAAAGCCTACGGCCTGTGTGTGGTGCTGGTGGGGGGCCTGGGCCGGGGGCCGCGTCTAGCAGGCCTGTCCATGCACCGTGGCTTCCCGGGCTCGCTGACCGGGCCCCTCTGGGTCAGGGTTCTTCTGTGATCCCACTGAACAGAGGGGGAAACTGAGGCTCCGAGAGGCGATGCAGAGTACGTAGGCGACTGGCCTGCGGTCCGCCCAGGCGGCTCCCTCAGCTGGGTCTGTGCAGGGCACTCCCCCGGGACCCGGGTGGCCGGCCGAGAGGTTCCCATGGCCTCAGGGCCACGTGACCCCAGGGCACCCACGGCAGGGGTGGGCCTGGGCTCGTGCTGGGTCCGACCAGCGACGCCAACGTTTTCACGACACCTGATCACACGGCTGGTGTGGTGCCATCAGTCACCGAGTCACTGACGTGTGAACTGAGGCCCCAGAAGGTGGGGAACCTTGGCTGAGGTGGTGAGGGCACAGGGACCCCCACCCCACACAGAACTGGTGGGGATGGGTTGCCTCATCCGTGTGTACAAACGAGTCCCTCTGGGTGGGATGGCGGCCAGGCACCGTGAGGAGGTGCTGACTTCCTTAGCATGGGCCCGTCCACGGTGGCCAGTGGCCGAGAGCTTGTTGACAAGGGCTGGGTGTGAAATAGCAGGGGCTACGGGACCAGGACGGGACTCGCCTGTGGTCGGGGGCACGTCACTAACTCTGCCTCGGGCTCCGCGCCTGCGGACAGTGCTCACCGGCGTGCTCTCCCCCAGGGCCAACGCCCACCTCAGGCCCCAGTCTCCCCTCTTGGCCAAGAGGAGTCCCAAAGGGTGGCGGTGGGGGGGAAGGGACCATCAAAGGTCCCCAGGGGAGAAGACATCACGGGAAGAGGCCCAGGGCTCTTTGTGCCACCCCCAGGGCCGGTCCTTCGCATCCAGCGGGCTCCTGACACAGCACCTAGGGTGAGCACTCAGCACCTCCTGGTGGCCACCGGCCTACGCCAGGGCTCCCTCATGCCCCCTGTTGAATGGGTGGGGAAATTGCCTGGATGGCTGGCCCGGGGCGGTGGGAGACAGCCAGTGGCAGAGCCCCGCGCCCGAGCAGGCCTGCCTCTAGCCCAGAGAACAAGCTGCCCTCGGCTCAAAACCATCTGCCAGGAAAGGCACAATAATGTGCAACCCTACAGCAAGGGCAAGGCACACGGCTCCCGGGACAGCCGGCACAGCCCCGCGGTCCAGACTCAGCGCTGCCGCGTCCCCGAGGCACCATCCTGGGCGCCCAGCCCCCTCGGCCTGGGCTCACTCGTCAGGGGTGACAATGGCGTAGCGCACAGGTGGCCGACCCAGCACGACCTGCTCGGAGGGCTGTCCTGCCCTTCTCCCCAGGCCCCGCCTCTCCACCCCTGGGGGTAGGTTTGCGGAGCTCCCCGTCCCGGAATGTCTCCACCTCCCCTCCTCTGACCGAGGTGCAGGCCCCTCCTGGCCCCACCGGGGCCCTCGACCCTCCCTCTCCCCAGGCTCCTCGAGGACCCAGTGATGACTCTGAGGAAGCAGCTGGAGAGGGGTTTATTGACATGGACGCTCCTGGTTTGGGTCTGCAAAGCTCATCACCTGCCCCTGAGCTGGAGAGCAGAGGGGCCCAGAGCAGTGGGGGCAGCAGCGAGGGGGGTGAGGGGGGGCTGCTGTTGCTCTCGGTGCAAGGTCTGCACCGAGCACCTTCCAGCCACTTGGGGGACCTCAGAGCACGCCTGTGGTGGCCTGTGGCCGCCCCTCCCCGCAGCTGGGACAGCACTGTCTATGTCCCCCCGGTTAGGAGGCTGAGGCTCCTGCAGGGACAGGGGCCCCCACAGTCCGCTGGGAGGTGGCAAAGCCACCCTGGCCAGGACCCCAGCCGTGGCTCCGAGGGCGGCACAGCTGCACCGCCACGCCCAGAGCCTTCCGGGTGCCACGAGGGATCCCCACTCTTCTGTCACAGGACTCGGGTCATCGGTCAGGAGCACGTTCTGCCCCGGCCCAGCAGTGCTTGGAGGTCAAGGGTGGGGGCACCCTCCCAGGCTGTGGGGCAGGGCCCAGGACGAGAGGGGGCCTTACTCGTGTGGGCAGAGCAGGGGCACGCTGGAGCCCCGGGCCTGTGGCGGGGGGTGTGGGGCTGGGGCCGGGGCCGGGCCGGGGCCAGGCCGGCGCTCAGCTGCGGTGGTAGATCCGGAGGCGCTGGGCGATCTCCTGGCGGCACAGCGGGCAGGTGCGCAGCGGCTGGCAGCACTGCGGGCAGCAGCAGACGTGGCCACAGTTGAGGAAGATCACCTGCGCCTGGGGAGAGAGCGGGAGTGTCTGGGCGCTGCCACCGATGGTCGTCCCCGCCCACTCGGCCGCTCCGGGGCCACAGCCCACAGGCTGCGCAGGCAGGCGAGAACCCGGCCCGTCCTTCCATCCTTCCGGCAGCAGTTCGGCGCGACTCCTCCTCGTTCTGTGAAAATTCCATCCATCCCCACAGGCCCTGCCCCTTTGTCTCTAAAACAAAACTGCACTATATTCCCGACGTTTCACTCCTGGCCTTCCCTGCCTGCCACCCGCCTGGGCAGTCCCCATGCCCCCGCGGGGGACAGCAGCAGCAGTGCCGCTGGCTGCAGGGCCTCACGGTTCGACCCCGCCCCGCGGGCTTCCCAGTCGGCGTGGCTTTGGATGCCCTTGCCCAGCCCCTGGGTGTAAAGCAACCCTCGCATCGCGGCTCAGGAGCCTCGCCCTTGCATTGCTGCCGCATCTCCGTGTTAGGGATGCATCACGCAGCGGCCGTCACCAGGGCCATGCCCCCAGTTGGGTCCGAGGCCGCTCAGCACAGCACTGTTTGTGGTAACACGGGATGGGAAGCCCGCCCACGGGGCTCACACGCAGAAATTCGGTTAAATTTATAGCCAAAGAGTGAGGCCTGCCCTGGGGCTGGTAAAGACCTCGGGGTCATCGGACGCTGTACCCTGCTGGCCCTTTCTAAGGGGACCGCGTGGCGGAGGGAGGGGTGGATTTTAATCTTGTGTGCTGTGTTGTTCAGTTTTTACAGTAAGGGTGAATTTTGTTGTCCTTTTTTTTTAAAGATAGTTTTAAAATAGCCTCTTTCAGAGGAACATATATTGTTGATATTGAACAACTTGGAAAGTTTTCCTTAGTGTGTTTGTTAAGTAGGGAAAAACCCTCTTCTGAAGAGAAGGCCCAGAAAATGGCGTCAGCATCGCTCGTGTTTGGCCCGTGGGGTCAGGGGTCACCGTCATTTCCCGCAGTGGCCGCAGCTCCTGGCGCACACAGCACACTCAGAGCAAGACTGCCGCGGGGGGGGGGGGCAGGGGGTGTGAGGCACGGCCGCGGACTCACCTCCCGCTCCAGGCACACGACGCACTCCGACAGCGGCACCTCTGGCTCTGCGGGGGGTGCCGATGGCCTCACCGGCTCGGGGGGCCCCTCAGGGGCAGTGGGCTCCGGGGCCCCGAGGCCCTCTTCCTGGGGTGGTGTCAGCAGCTCTGTGGGGACCAAAGAGCCTGAGCCAGGGTCACGCCCAGTGGTCCCAGACCCTAGCGGATGGCCCAGGTCCTGCTGCCCCACGTGGCCAGTGCGCCGGGAGGTGAGGGGCCCTCTGATCTCAGAATTGGGGGACGGGCCGCCTTGCCACGCACCCTCGTGTCCCTCCTCCCTGAGTCTCGGTCCCCACCTGTAAGACAGGCGCCCTGGGACGCTGGCAGGGAGGGGTCTCTGAACCCGAACATCCCCTGGGTCCTCAGCAGCCGCCCTGCAAGCCGGGCTCTGCCGCTTTCGGAGATGAGGAATTGGAGCTCAGGGAGGGGAAGCCACTTGCCCGGAGCTGCGGGGCCATCTGGTGGCGGAGCCGCGGCGCAGGAGCCCCTGGTCAGGAGCTCTGGGGTGGACCTGGCCCCCCTCTCAGCTTCTCCGCCGCTGGCCACCGCCCATCAGGGCTCGGAGGGGCAGGAAGGGGAGGGGGAGGTCCCTGTGGCTGGTCCCTCCCACCCCGGCAGAGCCCCCCTCCGGCCCCCACCCCCCACCCCGTGCCCACTGCTCTGCCCTGGGGCCAGCACCCAGCCCTGGAGCTGGCATCGGAACGGGCCCTTACAAAAGGCAGCCCCTCTCACCACCCCGCGACAGCCCCCCGACAGCCCCAAGTGTGTCCTCAGCCCCGACCCCCACCCTGACCTCAGTGCCTGTTCCATTCCATCTGTGGTTTGAACTACAGATAGTATTCTTTATAATTGAAAAAGCCCCTGAAGATCTGAAAAAGGCTACACAACACTTGATTGACACTCCAAGGGTGTCAGGGGGCCCCAGACCAACCGGGTACAGAGCCCCCCTCTATTTAATGCACCACCGGTTGGGTCCTGGGAGCAGTGGCAGAGCCAGTGGGAGAATTCCCGAGGATTTCCCATCCCTTCTGGAGCTTAGAAGGAACCCCCCCACCACAGCCACTTCCCTGCGGGGTGGGCGTGACCTGGAAGGAGCCCGAAGCAGCTGGGGCACCCCACACGGACAGTGGGGACATTCTGAGAGGGGGCCCCGCTCCCGCCAGCCCCAGGTTCGAGGGAGACGACGAGAGGCAGCCGCTCTGGATGCTGCAGGGGCTTGGGGTTAAAGGGCACCTTCGACTCCTGCCTGAGGGAGGTTAGTCTGTCAGGGCCTGGGTGACCAAGTCCTGACACCCAACTCCTCTGACCTCCACTCCGAGAGCGAGAGCAGGGTCAGAGCTGGGGGAACAGACATCTGGGAGGTGTCTATGTTGCACGGTGCTTGGTATTTAAGGACTGGAAGTTTAATGAGTTTTTCTTGGATAGAGCCAGTCCCTGGAGTACAACTGGCTGGAAGGCTGGAGCCTGCAGCTGGCCCAGCGCTGCCCCAGCCCCGGCACCCAGGGGCCCAGGGCCTCCACCCAGTGGGGCAGCCCGAGCTCCCGCCTCCCCCTGCAGCCTCTGCCCCTCACAGGCCCTGCCTGAGGCTGGCTGTCCCGTGGGCTTGCCCAGCCCCGCCATCCGCCCTCTCCTTCATCCTTTTTCTGGGTCCCGGCATCCTTCCCCTTGTCAAGGCCCCTGGGTCCCTTCTCAAGGGGGCAGCAGAGCCTATGGTTCAGCCATTCGCCAGCTCTGGGGTGTTACGAGAGATGCGCTAACCTCTCTCTGCCTCGGTTTCCTCACCCCTCAAACGGGGATGACACCACTGCCCCCCCGATGGGGTTGGAACAGAGGTGACAGGACATGGTACACGCAAAAGGGTCAGCAGGTGCCTGGCACCGGGTCCTGCTCGGGACACAGGGGGCCTGTTTCCCACGCCAGCCCCTGCATCAGCCACAGCACCGGCCTTCCCCTGGCCTCCGACGGGGGCGGGGGGGGGGCACCTTCCTGGCCCTTCACAGCCCGTCCCGAACACCTTCCTGCAGACACGCCCCAGGCCCACTCTTGGGCACTGGGCACAGCTGGTTTCCCCTTGATCCCAAGGGTCCTGGGTGCGTGGCTCCAGCGTCTGCAGGCTGCGTGTGGGGAAGGCGCGGGACCGGGAGCCAGGAGGGCCCCCAGCTGCTTCGAGGAAACTTCCTTCCGTGTGGCCTGTTTTCCTCATGGGTGAGTCCTGTCCCTTTAGGAGGAACTTTCAGGACTGGCAGGGCTGGAACCAGCCTTTACTCCTATCCACTTTTTAAAAAAAATACTTTACTTTTTTTTTTTTAGAGAACAGGGAAGGGAGGGAAAAAAAGCATCGACTGGTTGCCTCTCGCATGCCCCCAACCTGGGCTCTGGGCTACAACCCGGGCACATGCCCTGGCCGGGAATCGAACCAGTGACCTTTCGCTGTGTGGGACGATGCCCACCCCCCTGAGCAGCCGCCCGGTCGGGGCGGGGCTAGAGCAGCTTTTAGCGCTCCACCTGAGAGGCAAGCAGAGGAGCGCCCCCACCCACGGCCCACCCACCCACGAGGCGTTGGTACCGGTACCTGGCCGGGTCCGGGCCGCATCCAGCAGCTCCTGGGCTCTGCGCGGGATCTCGCGCTGCAGGCCGGCCTCCGAGACGCCCATCTGCAGGGGGCCGAGAAGAGCAGGCTGTGGCCCGGCTGGCGGGAGCCGTTCGCACCGCCCAGGGCCACGGGGGCTGCCTCGTTTCTGGCCGCCGGCACCTTCGGCTGGAAACGTGGAGGCCTGCCCGGGGCCCGGCCTGCCTGGGCTCCCGGTCAGTGTGGTGGAGGGGGAAACTGAGGCCCAAAAGGAAGGCAACCGTGCTGAGGTCCCCCTTAGCTAACAGGTGCTCCCCCTGGGCCAGGGACCGTGCCGACAGCTTCACCCGCGCGACCTCACGGCACCCTCACGAGGACCAGTGTGCCAGGAGCCCCCGTCACAGCTCATGAGGACGAGACCCAGCTGCCGAGAGGCCGCAGCGGCAAATCACCCGAGTGCGAGGGCCTGGGCTCGGCCGTCTTGGCTCCCACGCAGCCCTCCCGTCTAGGGACAGCCCGCAGGGCCCCGCAGTGTGCAGAGCGGTCAGCGCCCGGCCCCCGGCCCCACACCGCCTGGCGTGAGGCCTGGTTCTGCCGGGCGACTCGGGCAAACGACCCCAAGCGTGCGTCTGCCTCCCCACCCGGGAGACGCTGACAGGACGCCGCCCGCTGGCCGGGCTGTGGGCAGCATTCCCTGAGCCCGAGTGCGAGAAGTGCCCGGACGGCCCCGGCACTGGCGAGCGCTACAAAGACGTGACCTTTCATCGTGACGCGGCTCCTCTGAAGAACAAGCGAGTCAGTGCAACGCACCTGAACGCAACCAGGCTCGGGTGGGGTCGGCCCCGGACTTGTCTCTGACCGTCAACGCAAAGACCCAATCCGAGCAGGTGGGGGTCCAGGTCGGCGGGACCCACATCCCTGGATTTTCTCAGCCACGGGCACGTGGGGCCCACCTGGCCAGTGGGGGCAGACGGGGCAGGTGTGCGGGCCCCCCGGAAGCCAGGAGGCCCCAGGCCACTGGCCGAGAGCCGGCCTCAGTAGGAACTGCGAGAAGGGTGGGCCGGTGCTTGGCCGGGCTGGGCCCCCCCAATCCCCCGAGAGGAGGGTGCTGCCCACCTTGGCCAGGTCCCCGGGGCTCATCCGGCTCAGCGTGTCCAGCGAGACGCGGTGGTGCGCAAAGATGGGCAGGTAGTGCTCGGCCGCCAGCTCCGCCAGCAGGGCCGCCAGCTGGCGCTCCATGCCTTCCTCCTGCACGAGCACAGCCCAGGGCCCCGCGGGCAGGGCGGAAAGGAAGACGCCGTTACTGACAGCGGCAAACAGAGGGTCTGCACGTACAGGAGAGGAGAGATGCGCTCTCCGAAGTTTTCCTACAAACACGCACGTGTGTGCACAAAGAGATAACTGTACGGGAAGTTCACTGCCGCTGAGTTTGCACACTCGAAGTCAGTGAGCAGCGTGAGCGCCCCTCGGGGGGGGGCTGCTTAGAGAAGCGGGGGTTCGTCCGCGTGCTGCCCACTACACGGATGTCTGGGGACAGGGAGGGCACCTGTGCCTGTGTAGGCCTGGATATCCGCCTGCCACTGTTACAGAGTAAAAAAGAAGTGGCCAAATAGTGTGTATAGAAAGACTCCATTTTTATTTAAGGTTAAAAAAAGCGTGCAGCCCTGGCTGGCGTAGCTCAGTGGATTGAGCACGGGCTGTGAACCAAAGCATCACAGGTTCGATTCCCAGTCAGGGCACATGCCTGGGTTGCAGGCCACGGCCCCCAGCAACCGCACACTGATGTTTCTCTCTCTCTCCCCCCCCTTCCCTCTCTAAAAATAAATAAATAAAATCTTTTTAAAAAAGTGTGGGGAGAGGGAGGGAGACGGGGGGGGGTCACACATCCGTCTGACGCACGGCAGGTGCTCAGAGACAGCGCTGTCACCTGCCTGCGCTGGTGGGCATGGCGGGCCCCGGCCCACGTGGGCTCGCGGGCTCTGCGGCACAGGCCATCTGCTCCTCACCGGAGCGAGCCCTCCCCCTCTCCCACTGCCGTCCCGCCGGGGGTCTCGCGCGGGACCCGGCAGGGTGCCCCTGCGGCAGAGGGGGCCCTCTGAACGGAGGCCCGCGGGGCTCCCGGCGGGGCGGGCACTACCCGTCCTTACCTGCAGCTTCAAGGACAAGGGTTTCTGGTTCAAGAGGCGTTGATACTGAATCAGCCAGTAGTTTTCCTGCTTGGTTTCGCTTTTGGCTTCTAACTCCGTCTGCCAAGAACGAAGCAGATGCTGTTGGTTACAGATCGGCAAACAAAAACGACGATGACGGTGATGGCCGTGAGCTCTGCTCCCCTGAGCACGGGGTGGCGCTCGGCACCTCCCCGACGACTCCCCACACACCTGCATTGCTTCACCACAGAGGCAGGGAGGGCAGCGAGCGCCACTCCGCCGGCGCCCCACTCAGTGCCGAGACGGATCTCACAGGTGGTGCACCACACCTGGCGGGGGCCTGAACCCGGGCTGCTGACCCCTGGCACCTCGCTTTGCGCACCACTGGTCTGGAGGGACACCGCCTCGTCCACTTGTGGGAACAGCGAAGCACTAAGCAGCTACCGCCGCCTCCCACAGAGCTCAGGCTGATCTTCTGGGTGCCAGGCAGGGACAGAAATAGGGTCCTGAGGACACCTCCAGCTTCTGGCCTGCCCTGCCCTGCCCTGCCCTGCCCAGCCCAAGCTGGGGGATCACAAACACCCTGTGGAAGCGGACTCCTTCCTTCCGTCGTTCAGCAACACTCCCCGAGCGCTGTCCTGGGCTGGGCGCTGCGCTAGGCGCTGGGGACAGAGCAGGGAAGGAGTGACCCTAGCAGCAGCTCACGCAGGCAGAGCACTGTGCGCCGCCCTGTGCTGTGCCCCGTGCTGTGCCGAGAGGAGCCATCGCACGTAATTCTTGTATCTGTGAAACAGGCTGGACCGCAGGAGCGGAGAGCCCGAGGTTCAGAGTGGTCAGCAGCCTGCTCAAGGTCTGAGAGCTGCCCGGGCCGGGGCCGGGATCCAGCCCCGGGTCTGGGGCCTGCTCTCTGAACACCTGTGCCGGCCCAGCCCGGGCTGCAGCTGCACCCTGGGGCCAGGTGCGCGGGGCAGCGGGCCTCCAACCCGGGCACTGCCCCCGTGCCCTTGGTGGCCACTCCTGGGCCTTGCCGAGCTGGGCCCCCTCTTCTGGACGTGGCCCTCCCTGGGCTGTGGACATACCTCTCTTCTGGAACCTATGACCCTGACACTCACGCTCTGCTGAGGCAGTGCCTCTCCCCAGAGAGTCCCTGAGGGTAGGAACACAGACACAGCCTGTGGCCGCCCTGCACAGTGTCCGCATCGCTACAGTTTGTAGACGGCGGCAGCCAGGCACTGCGAGGGGAGGGCAGCTTCTGATTAGCACAGACGGGGGGGGGGGGGGCACTGGGGCCCGAGTAGCAGCTGGCCTCGTCTTCTCGTGCCCTGCCCAGGGCCCGCCCACGGGCGGCAGTGGCGATGCCACAGCTGGCGGGCTGGCCAGCCTCCGTCCTCGCCGCCCAGGCGTGCCCAGGGTCTGCAGGACACGGCCCAGCCCGCCACTTAAATGGGGCCCTGCCGCCCCGACCATGTGCTGGCGCCAAACCCCTTTGGGAACAGAGTACCAGTGGGCAGCCCGCTCAGAGGCTTATTCCAGGGCCTGCACTGGACACAGCAAGTCCTCTCCTGGGCACCTGCCCTGAGCAGACGCTCAGCTGTTCTCAAACACCTAGCTACGAAGACGGTCAGAGGGCGGTGCCTAAAACGTCAAGGGTGGGAAGGGGACTCGATGCTTAGCAGTGGCTGACTGGGCGGGACCCCGGTGCCCAACCCCGGTGCAGCCTGGGAAAGAACGCCGAGGAGCACGTGAGTGACACGAAGGGAGGGGAGGACGACGAGCTGGTCGCCGGGGCTGGGCGCTGCTGTAGGCACGAGCCTGCGCAGCTGGAACAGGCACCGCAGTGCTGGGAAAACAGACACCAAGCCGCCAGCACCGGCCAGCCCTCAGCGTGAGGTTCCCTTCCTGTGTGCTCCCGGTTTCTCTGATGGACAACCGTGATCGGAACGCCCAGGGTGTGTACGGGCCCTTTGAGGGGAAGCAGGCCCCGCGTGACGCGCACACAGACGCCGACGCACCAGGATCTCCCAGAGCTCTTCCTCTCGCTGCGCCTTCTCTTTCAGCAGCTGCTGCAGCAGGGAGCTGAGGGCCCAGCGCTGCTCCGAGATCATCTCCTGCAACACAAGACCACGCCCAGTGCCGCTGGGGGCCCACGCGCCAGAGGTCCCAGCAGCTCCGCGGCAGGATCCCCGTCACTCACTCCTCAGCTGCCAGCCGGGGGCCCGTGGAGGGCCCAGCTCAGTTCAAGGCTCTGCCCACCGTCTCAGGCTGAGAAGCAAGGGACAGAGCCGCGGGGTCCCTCTGCCTGGGCATCCCCTCCCCGCCCGCTCCTAAGCCTGCATCTCCCTTCCCCATGGGGCTGAGGCGGGGCATGGGATGTCTGTGGAGTGGTCAGAAAGAGCAAACAGAGGAAATGACAAGCCATGGCTGAGCTCCTCCTTGGCTAGAGCCCGTGGGGGACACGAGTGGCGGGGAGGGCTGGTCACCGGCAGTGGTCTGGAAGGCCCCGCACAGGCAGGTGCACAGGCAGGCACAGCAGAGCCCTCGTCTGTGTCGGTGTTCCGTTACATCTGACTTTGAGGACCCCTGGAGGCCCGGAAAGTGGAGCCCACAAGCTCCAACAGGCAAGAGACGAGGGCACCTGCTTTGAGCCCACCCCCTCCCCCCCGCCCCAAGGGCCATTTCCAGGCCCACACTAGGCTTTCCGATTGCTAGCTCGCCTCTCTTGGCCGGCCCTGACAGGCCAGGCTGGGCCTGGAGGATTGTTACTTCCCCTTTATGGAGGGGAAAAACGGAGGCCCAAGGCGGGGCAGTGACTGCACGAGGGCACACAGCGCATCTGTGGCGGACCCCGGACCAGGGCGCCCGCCTGCAGTGCTCCCTCCCGGCACTGAGAAGCCCACGAGACGACCTGAGAACAGCAGGCTGTGCTCGAACCCCTGGGGGGGCCGAGTCCTCGCACGCCGCTGACTCAGGCCCTCTGCGTGGTGCAGTCGGGCGGACGGAGGCCACCCCTTTCCCCGTCCCTGCCAAGGTCACACGGCCAGACTGTGCGGGGACAGGACCCAGGTCCCAGACTTGCAGACCAGAATGCTGTCTGCTAGTCCCTGCTGCCCCTTCTCGGTGAGCAGGACGCCCGCCCGGAGCTCCCAGAGAAGCTGCCCAGAGGGAGGGACACAGTAATGGCTGGGTCCTCTCCTTCCACTTTTAGGACACCAGGAAAGCCCCCTCCCCAGAGGATGTCAGCCCACGAGCCGAACCAGCGCCCCAGAAGCATGGCTTGAAGAGACAGGGAGCTCAGCAGCAACCCTGCTCCGAAACAAAGAAAACGCAGAGATGGAGATGTCGCCTGGGTGAGCCGCGGCAATGAAACCTTCCTTCCTCTGACCCTCCTGCCTGGCAACAGGCTGACCCGACCCTCGCCGTGGCCCGTGCGCCCAGCAGCCTCTGGGATTGGGCCCCCCTCCTACGTCACGGCCACAGAGGAGACCTGTCCTGCCTGCTGGGGAGTCACCGCCGAGAGGCAGCGGGGGCACTGGGTGGGGGACTCCATCGGGGGACGGGGAGGGGCGGGGCGGCCAGGGAGCCCTACGTACCTGTAGTGCCTCTGTGTCCAGGGCCTTCCTCTTTAACTCCAGCTGTGTCAGCTGCAATAACTCAGTCTCTATTAACTTAATCTAAACAGAAGACGAGACAGGGTTTTACTGACGGCACCCACAGCCCAGCTCTGTGCCGCTGCTCTCTGATGGCCAAGTGGGCCCTAGGACTCTTTTCTGGGGGGTCTCTGGAATAAAGGGGCCCTGAGTGCTTTTCTGGGGGGCGGCATGCCTGTCCTGGTCAATACTGTTGACCAAGGTCTGAGCGCCGGCGCCGTGACGGAGAGGGCACCGAATAAAGGTTTGTGGATGGAAGAAGGGGCTTTCCTCCCAGGCGCAGGCCCGAGGGACGAGCAGACGCGACTTCTCCCTGAGCCTCCTCCTGGTCCCATTCTCTCGCTCCCTCTGGACGGCTCTCCCAGAGCGGGCAGAGGATGGGAGTGACTGAATAATAACGGGGGTGGCGGCTGATCGGTATGGAGGATTCTGGGCTGGGCCTGTGCTGCACACACTGCACGCGTGAGTCCATCAGTTCTCCTCCAGCTGTTAGGGGTTAGTATTGCTCCCATTTTATAGACAAGGAAACTGAGGCTCAGAGAGGTTAAGTAACTTGCCCGCCGACACAGAGCAGGTGAGTGAGTGAGCCCTTTCCTTGGGGTGTGCCTGCTTGGGGTCTGAAGGGGAAGGGCTGGCCTGGTGGGTCAAAAGCACCCAGAGTGAGATGGTCTAGGGGTCACCGCACACCCTCGGGGAGTGATTGGGGGCTTTCAGCCCTGGGGTCAGGCTCCACAGGTGGTCTCTACCCCATGCCTATGACCCTTGTTCCTAAGTTCCTATGTCCCCACCAGCCCCTGGTCAGAGGAATGAGCTTCATGTCTGGCTATGTAGGATTGAAATTAAACAGGGAAATAAAAAGGTAAGTTGGTTTTGACCCAAAAAAGAAAAAAAAACATGCAAAATGCGAAATTCAAAGTGTGCGGAATACGATGTGATGAGCGTCCCCACAGCCTGGAAGCTCCCGTCACCCCCAGCCTACTGAGTGCACCCCGTCCTCGGGAAAGCCCCACGGGTCCGGCAGCCCCGCACCATGGAGGCGGCCGAGAGGCCACAGCGGCGGGGCCTGCCCAGCGCTGGCGGAAGGTCAGAGCAGAGCCCGGATGAGAGTGCATCCCTCTCCTCCAAGCCCAGGTCACCCCTCAGCTGACAGGGCCTCCCTGCTCCCTCCGGCAGGAGATCCAGTGTGTCCCAGCCCACAGCTCCCGGCTGCCTGGGGGGGGGGTCAGCATGGAGGCTGCCCCGGCGGTCAAGGCTGCAGCCCAGGGCAGTGTGAGAAACGGTGAGGACCGGGCACGTTTGCCGGGCACTCACAGTGCTGCCTGGAGGCGCCTCCGGCAGCCCCTGACCTTGGTCCTGGGCGGAAAGGGAGGTTCTGAAGGGAGGCCCCCTGCCGAGTGGCCACACGAAAAAGCCAGGATTCAACCTCATCTGCCACCTGTCCGGCCACCTCTGCACCACTCCAGAAGCTGGCAGGACAGGTCTAGATGGGGGGCCACGACCCCACACGCTCACCTGGTTCCTGATCTGCCGATGCATCAGGTCCTTCTTCACCTGGAGAGCCTCAAATGCAGCCTTCTGCATGGTGCTCTGCAACAGAGAGCATGGCCCGCTGAGCAGGGTGGAGGCCTTGCTTTCCCAGCAGCCAATGAGGCAGCAGGGGCGCAGGCGGGTGCAGCGGGCCCTCCCGTGGGCTCCTCCTCCGAGGTGTGATCCACTCCCTGCTCTTCCAGGCCTTATGATGGGGCCCCACAGCACGGGGAGAAGTAGGGGCACTTCCCTGGATTTCAGTGACCGGTGGATCGCCACCAGAGGCCTCTCCCTGCCCCTCTCCTCCTGGCGGTCTGCGCTGGGCGCACCGGGCACCCTGGGTCACGTGCTGGCCAGGACAGGGCTCCACACGGAGGTCCGAGGCCCTGCCTCTGCGCACCTCGCCCTCACGCCCCGGGCAAGGGCTCACCTCCTGCAGGATCTGGCTGATGGCTTTGTTCTGGTCCATCTGCTGCCACGCCAGAATCTGCTGGAACCGCTCGTCCATTTCAGCCATGCTGCCGGGAAGACAGAAAGTTCATTTACCCTCTCAACGTTTTCCAAGCACCTCCTGTGTGCCAGGCACCTCGGAGGAGACCAGGACACACCATTTATTCATTCGGCAGTGCTTCTGGAGCGCCGGCTGGGGGCACTTCCCTGGATTTCAGTGACCAGTGGATCGCCACCAGAGGCCTCTCCCTGCCCCTCTCCTCCTGGCGGTCTGCGCTCGGCGCAGCCGGGGTCTGTCTGAGTCCCGCGGCCCTGGGCAGAAGGTGACAAAGTCTCTGCCTCGGGGGCTGGGAGACACGGTCTCCCGGTCCTCTCACCACCACCCCCTCCGCCGGAGCACGGCCCCTGGTGAGCTGCGCGGGCCTGGAGAAAGCTGTCCTTCCCGGGCACTCACGCCGGCGCTCCCCACCGCAGCCTTTCTGGCCCCGGCAGGGGTCTGCTCGCAGCGCCGAGAACGGGTCCAGTGATTCTGGCACAAAAACCCAAACCCTGCGACCTCGTGTATGTCCACACTTCGGTGCCACCTTGGTCTTGCATTGGTTTGTTTCATAATAATGGCTGTTACTTACTGGACCCTATGAGGCAGACCTCACACTCACTAATGCTCATTAAATGCTCCAGCAACTCTAGGGGTAATACTGCAATTTACCCCTATTCTTCTGATATGAAACTCGAGGCTCAGAAAGGGAAAGTAACTCGCCCGAGACATCACAGTTACTAAGAGAAGACACGCGCGTGCCCCTAAGCACAGCGCCACACGCCAGGAAGCAGAAGAGGAGGCCCCGTCCCTGAGGGCACGGGGAGGCAGGCAGCTGTGCCGTCTGGATGGAGGACAAACACAAGGGAAGCCCTGGCTCCTGGTCCATCCCCGCCTGGGGCTCCTGAGCACCGACGGGGCTCTTCTTACCTGGCTCTGCCAGACCTCAAGGCTCCCTCAACAGGTAAACCCACGGTGCCGCTGCGGCGAACTTGGAGAGTCAGACCCTGAAGGGCTGTCAGCACCGAAGGGACCAGCAGCCCTATCACCGTGCCCCCCAGTACACTCCGCCCTGACCTGTGCGGACCCTTGGCGATGAGGAGTGCACCACAGTCAACATCACAGCCCCGCCATGGCTGGTGTGGCTCAGCGGATTGAGCACCGGTCTGCAAACCGAAGGGTCCCTGGTTCGATTCCTGATCAGGGCACATGCCTGGGTTGTGGGCTGGGTTCCCATCCGGGGAATATGAGAGGTGGACCAGTCAATGTATCTCTCACACATTGACGTTTTCTCTCTCTTTCTTTCTCCCTCCCTTACTCTTTCTCTAAAAGTAAATAAATAAATCTTAAAAAAAAAAAAAAGCCCACCTCCACCCCCACTCTGCCCGGGTTCTAATCCTGACCCTGTCACTTGATAGCTGTGCTTCCTTGGGTGTGTCACGTAGCATCTCCCAGCCCGAGCTGTGCTTGTAGATCGGGGCCAGTAACCACACAGCCCCTCAGAGGTTCAGTGAGCCGCCGCGCACCCCCGGGCCGAGTGCCCAGCGCACAGAAGTGCACGGCAAGTGGTAGCGACCACAGGCACATCTCAGAGACGTGGCGGGTTCGGTTCCAGACCACCGCGATAAAGGGAACATTGCAATAAAGCGAACACGAGAATTTCTGGGTTTCCCAGTGCACATAAGGACTATGTTTATGCTATGCTGTAACCTATTGAGTGTGCAATAGCATTATGTCTCAAAAACAATTACATACTTGAATTAAAAAAATTCTTCACTGCTACGAAATGCTAACCATCTGAGCCTGTAGGAAAAATGGCACCAATATATTGGTGGAGGCATGGTTGCCACAAACCTTGAATCTGTAAAAAACACAGTATCGCTGAAGTGCAGTGACAGGAGTTACTGTCGCTTTATCACGGCCCAAGACAGGATCACGAGGTCCAGCCAGCCAGTCCGTGAAGGCCAGTCACCACTTGCCTCCGGCAGCACGGCCGAGGCTCGGGGCTGGGGGCGGGGACTCCCGGGGCTCAGAGCCGGCTCCCCCAACTCCCGTCCTCAGGAAGCCTCTCCTTACCTTACCTGGAACAGGCCTGCTGGACCAAGCTCTGCCTCTGGGACTCGTAGGCCGTCTGAAGGAAGCGGTTCTTGCAGCTCTCGGTCAGCATCTGCTGCATGGCGGCTGGGGAGACACGGGGACGGGGGCTGAGAACGGGGCGGCCACTCCTGGGGTGGCCTCGCAGGGTCCACCTAGTCACCCACCTGATGGCCACCCACAAGAGAAATCTTTTTGATTAAACTATCAAAACAACTTAAGCACGAAAGATTGACTCACTGCAAGACACTGAGCAGCACACACAAAATCTCCTATGATCGGTCACCCGGAGGTATCATTACATTTTGATAAGTATTCTTCCAGTTAAATGGTAATGTATACTCATGGTTTTTAAACGGTTAAAATTAAGAAACTGCCCTGGCTGCTGTAGCTCCCTAAGTGGATTGAGCGTGGGCTGAGAACTGAGGGGTCACCAGTTTGATTCCTGGTCAGGGCACATGCTGGGGTTGTCCAGGTCCCCAGTGGGGGCCATGTGAGGGGCAACCACACACTGATGTTTCTCTTCCTCTCATTCTCCCTTCCTTCCCCTCTCTAAAAATAAACAAAATCTTAAAAAAAAAAAGAAGAAACCGACAGAGAATCGAAGAGCTGCGTGTGCACCGCGTCCACAGCAGCATCACTCGCAACAACCCACAGGCGGAAACAGCCCGAGTGCCCGCTGGCAGCGAAGACAGTGACCAAATGCCCTCCACCCGCACAACGGGACGTTATGCAGCCTCAGCAGGGAAGCAGACTCAGAGGCAAGCTGCAACACGGAAGAACCTCGCTAAGTGAAAGGAGCCGGTCGACAAAAAGGTGAACGCCACGCGACCCCACTTACACGGGAGACCTAGAGCCACCGGATTGGCGGAGACAGAGAGCAGAGTGGTGGGTGCCAGGGGCGGGGGAGGCGGAAACGATGAGCTGTGCTTTGCTGGGTATAGAGTGTCAGCTTTGCAAGATGAGAATTCTGGACATGGGGGTGGCGACGGCTGCACAATAATGTGCTTAAACGCCACAGAACCACAGAAAAGTGGTTAAAATGGTACATTTTATGTTGTGTGTATTTCACTGCAACAGAAAAATCAAAATGTTCTCACACTAAACATATCACTTCTTACTTCTTATGGGAGAAGTCAGCACCCTCTATAGGTGACTGCCTGCCCTGCCCCCTTGGAGAGCCAAGCTCTGTTCCCGTGACCCCTGACCCTTTCCCTCCCTTAGACTCACAGGCAACCTCACGTCTTCGCAGGTTCTCCGTCTCCTCCTGGGTTATGGACATCAACTGTTCCATTCTTATTCTGGAAGAACAACCCACCCATTTATTTAGCAGATGTAATGTTTCCAAGAGGGAATTCCCTCAGACGAATAGCACCTCCTTCAGGAAGTCCTCCTTGATGTGCCAACCTAGATGGGCTCCTGCTGCATCACACACCCCCACAGGGGCCCTGTTTACCTTCAGCCTTGCAGTTAGAGTTTCTTGCATATAAAGATGAGCATCCCTTTAGAAAAATGGGCAAAAGATGCAAACCGCCACTTCACTTGCTTAGACGCAAGTGACCAATAAATACACGGAAAGACGCTTAATACCACTGGTCACTAAGGAAAGTGAAACCTTTTCACCTAGCAGACTGGCCGAGATTAAGAAAACCAGTGACCATTGGTGATGGCGATGGAGCCGGTGAAATGGGCACTTTCATACACTGGTGAGGAGAGTGTAAACTGGCGAAATGTTGTTTGGAAGGCAATTTAACAACACCTATCAAATGTCCTTTGACTATTTCCTTAAAAACTAGTCACGTAAATGCACACAGGTGTATTTAGAAGCTAGTCACTGAAATTGTAATTATGAAAACCTGGAAACAAATATTCGTGAACAGAGGGCCAATTAAATAAGTTATGGCATAATCACATAGTGGGTACCCTGCGGCTACTGCAAACAACAAGGTCAATGGTATGGTGAGACATCCATGACATAATAAGCTAAAATTAAGAAGTGTTGAATGCAAATGGCAATGAAAAAATAAGAACCTGAAATGAAAATACGAAAGGTAAATCACGTGCATGTACGTGCATGCATGCTGCATGGGTGAGCACATTTTCCCCACACTCAGCTGGCTGCAGTGGCTTGCAGGGATAACCCTCTGATGTTCCTGCAGGGTCTGACTGCAATGGAAGAAGCATGTCTCACCGGAGCCCCTCTGCCCCAGGACCACAGGCTGCTCCAGGGGGGCCGTAGGGTGCACCACTGGACCCCAGACCTGGCACAGGGAGGGCAGTTGATCAGCGTGTACGGAAGAAATGAGGCCACCGGCCACAGCTTGGCCTTGACCACCTCGGCCACCGCCAGCACCACAGTTTACGTGGGTGGGATGTGGGCTGCTCTGTGACCCGGCCGGAGCGCCCTACAGTAGGCCCTCCCAGGCAGCCAGGGGCCCAGAAGGCTGGGCACAAGGACAGTGGCAAAGTTCACGCTGCTGTTTTGGGATCTCAGAGAGCCAGGAGGGGTCCCATTAATACCTGGGGAAGTGGCAGAGGTTGTCCCTCCCAGCCACCATCTTTCTCATTACTATGGTGGAACACCTCAAAGCAGCGAACTTGAAAAATATTGATAAGGGAAGAAAAATATCACCGCCTCTAATTCCTACCTATAAACATGTTCAGTGTACACCACCGGGGGTGGGTCTTTTTGCTTTCTGAGCATGGAAATGTACAGGTTGTCTTCGAGAAATGATAGACTAGTCCTGGCTGGCATAGCTCAGTGGATTGAGCACGGGCTGCAAACCAAAGTGTCGCAGGTTCGATTCCTAGTCAGGGCACATGCCTGGGTTGCAGGCCATGACCCCCAGCAACTACACATTGATGTTTCTCTCTCTCTCTCTCCCTCCCTTCCCTCTCTAAAAATAAATAAATAAAATCTTAAAAAAAAAAGGAAATGATAGACTGGCCCTGGCTGGTGTGGCTCAGTTGTTCAGTTGATTAAGCACTGGCTTGCAAACCAAAGGGTCACTGGTTTGATTCCCAGTCAGGCCAGCTCCCCAGTGAGGGGCATACAAGAGGCAACCACACACTGATGTTTCTCTCCCTCTCTTTCTCTCTCCCTTCCCCCTCTCTAAAAATAAATAAACAAAATGGTTTAAAAAATGATAGACTGTAGACCCCACTTTTCCACTTAGCATATATTGTGTCTCCTTTAGTGAGGAATATTCTTCTACAAGTACTGAATGGCAACAGATTATTCTTTAGTGCATAATTCATGTAAACAAAGTCTTTTTTCCCCCCAGAAATGTAGATTTCTTGGTCATTGTTTTTACGCTGGGAATACAGTAGGACATTATACATACATTCTTGTTCACTTCTGAATTTTTGTCAGGGATGCACTCACACAAACGTGCAGACAGTGATTCTTTTCAACTCGATATTCCCTAATGAGGTGAATTTCCTCATGGCTTCAGGAAAGCTTTTGGACATAATCCTTGAGATTCTTAAGACACCCTAACCCCAAAGCCACCCCTCCACACCCTGTGCCCCGGAAGGAGGGCTGTGCAGAGGAAGCGCTAGGGCAGAACACTTGCCTTTCATTTTCCAGCGACTTCAAAATCTCGGAGGTCTTTTTTTGCCTGCGGAGAAACACGGGACAGGTCCCTGCAGCGGCCCCCGGCAGGGCACGCCAGTTTCCAGAGGCCCCGCCCCCTCCTGCACTGGCCCCCTCTCTGCACTGGCAGCAGCACAGGACGGGGAGGGACCGGCTGGGGGCCTCTGCGCCCCAGCCCCACCGCTGAGGGAGGGGCCCTGTGGTCTCAGGTCAGTTCCTCGACTGTGACATGAGCACAGTATTAAACAACAATGACAACAACAAAACCTTCGTGGAGTATTTGTAAAGAGTGAGAAAATGCACATGAAGCGCGTGGCACTTAAGACACGCCCAGAGGATGGGAGCTGTCCCGGACGCCCGAGGTGGTGGTGAGGGCTCGGGGAGCAGGGCACCGGCTTGCGGGCGCCCAGGACGGCAGAGGGACTTGCAGGCACCCAGGATGGCAGAGGGAGAGTGAAGAGCAAAGGAAGCCCGGAAAGGACAGGGGACGTGGTGAGAGCCTGTTTGGGGACCTTTTCCCTGGGAGCCCCAACCAGCCTTCCTCGGGCTCCCCCCTGAGGTCTCTGCCCGGCCCCCTTTCTCCCAGGCCCCACCGAGACCTGCTCCCAGAGGCCCTGCTTGGGCGAGCGGAACCCACAGGACTGGAACAGAGGTGCTCTGACCTGTCCTGCTGCATCTGCTCATTTTGCAGCTGGGACGCCGAGGGGCCCAGGTCCGGTCGGTGGCCGCCCCAGAACAGGGCACAGAGCTGGCCATGCCCGGACCGGTCTCTCCTCTTTAAGTCAGTGTGACTGCAGCATTGAGACCGGACCCAACAGTGGAACCCTTGGGTGGGAGTGGGGCCTGTGACAGGGACGTGGACCCCCAGCCTGGTCTCCCTCAAGGGTATCATGTGGGAGAAGGTCCCTGGGCCTGGGAGCTGGGAGGACACCAGCCTGACCTCTGATTGTCTTGCAGGAGCTTCCGGATCCGGTTGGAGATGTTCTGCTCCGTCTGCTTCAGCTGCTCCTGCAGCCGCTGACGCTCTGCGTCCAGGTAGCGCCGGTGCTTGCTGAGGCCCTGCTCCAGCCGGGACTGCTCCTGCGGCAGGACGGCGGGCAGAGGTCCTGAGTGCCTGCAGCCCCTTTAGATGCCCTAGGGCAGTGAGGGGCCCCTGACTGGGGTTAGGAGAATGGGTGCTCCACCCCCATCCTGCCAGCCCTTTCCATGTGACCTTGGGCCAGGTCCTCCCCTTGCTAGGCCTCGGGGTGTGCATGGTGCCCGCCCAAGGAGTCCGGACGAGGCGGTGTTAAGGCCCCTAGGCCCTGGAGTCTGGAAGTGAGGGAGCTCACTCCCACTGCCTTCCCCCACCAGAGGGGCCCCGGCTGCAGTCAGGAGGCCCTGGCAGGGGCGCACGGACAGGCCGACCCCGCCGGCCACTCACGAACCTCCCTGACTGTCTGAAGGATCTCGTCCCTGTGGCTGTTGCTCTGCTGCAGGAGCTGCGCGTGCTCTCGCTGCCCGACTTCCAGGCGCCGTTCAAACTCGAGTTTCTCCAGCATCTTCTGTTCCTGCGAGGACGGAGGTCCTGGTGACTGCTGGCACCGGACTTGCGGGCATCAGGACGGGCATCAGGACGTGGGAGCAGTGTGAACCTGCCCCGAAACTCTGAACAGTGCGGGCTGCGGGTCTTAACGCTGAGCCGCCCCACAGGGCCCCACTGAAATGAAACGGGCTGTTCGCTGGCCGGGGCCAACGATTTAGAGCCTGGGGCTGGGCTCAGCGCCTCTGAGCCTCAGTCTTCTCATCTGCCAAATGGAGACACTCTACCACCTACTGAGGCTGGGAGGGTGTGCCGGGGTGATGTATGTAAGGAAAGCGTTGCTTCACCCTCTAACTTAGAGGCAGGAAGAACTTGTTTCCTCAAGCCTTTTATAATTGTTGAGATCTTTAATGAGAGGCAAAGCAATGGAGGACAAAAGGTATTTTCTTACCTTCCTCTTCTCATAGTCTGAGAACCTATTCTGGGGGGGAAAAGGCAGTGGTCAGAGAAGGTGGGCAGCCTGATGCCACTGAGACCCCCAGGCCCAGCCCAGAGTACGGCATCCGAATGGTGCAGTGGGGGGTGGACACTGAGGGCTGAGAACCATGGGGCTAGGTCCCCCCGTAGGAAGGTCTTCAACACAGTTCCGGGGATGCAGCCCTGAGAAGGCCTGGTACTCAGAAAGGGAGACCAAGCCCTGGCTGGTGTGGCTCAGTGGACTGAGCACCGGCCTGAGAAACAAAGGGTTGTTAGTTTGATTCCCAGTCAGGGCACATGCCTGGGTTGTGGGCCAGGTCCCCAGTGGGAGGGTGCATGAGACAACCACACATTGATATTCCTCTCTCTCTCTTTCTCCCTCCCTTCCCCTCTGTCTAAAAATAAATAAAATCTTCAAAAAAATTAAAACATGGAATTAAAACATGGCATATAAAACTGAGGCACCCACTGAACACTCCCAGTCCTAACCCTGGCTCCCCCACCCCACCCCACCCCACCCCACATGTCATTCTCAGACCCAAGTCCACGCATACACTTCCATAAATTTGTACCTTAGCAAAAATGCATATACAGACATACATCATTTTGTTGCACTTTGCAGATACTATGTTTCTATCAACATTGAGGTTAAGATCCTCTACCAGCAAAAAGATTGCAATTTGCTGAAGGTTTAGATGATGGTTAGCATTTTTTAGCAATAAAGTAGTTTTTAATTATGGTGTGCACATTTTTTAGACATAATGCTATTGCACACTTAACAGACTATGGTACAGTGTGCACATAACTTTTATATGCATGGGAAACCCACAAATCCATGTGACTTGCTCTGCTGTGACATTTGTTGCATTGTAGTGGCCTGGAAACAGACCCGCGATCTCCCCAAGGCAGGCCTGTGTGTGTGTGTGTGTGCGCCTGCACCACACAGGGGCCTGGGAGAGTCAGCCCGAACAGCAGAAGGCAGCAGGGTGCTGCTGACGCTTGGGGAGCTGGAGAGGTGGGTTGGCCTCACAAAAGCTGTCTAAGCACATCGGTCTGAAAGGAGGTGAACTTTACTTTGATGGAGGACACTAGAGGCTGCAGCTCTGAACATCCCCCCAGTGCCCGGGACCCCCCTCCACGTGCCAGCAGGTGGGTGCACCTTACCTGCCATTCTACCTCTTCTCTGGAGAATCGGTCCACGGGCCCATCGGGGCTGTCCTGGGAGCTCTCGGCCCCGTCTCGCTCTAGGACCGGCAGCAGGTACTGAGAAGGTGGGTAGTACTCCAGCCCTGACTCTGCAAGAGATGGTTCAAGTTGCCCCAAGGGGAGGGGGCAGCCCAGGTACCTGGCACTGCCAGCTCCTGTCACCCCGCCTTCCTCCTCGGCACCCTGTCCCACCCCCACCTCAGGCCGCTGCCCCCTTGCCCCAGGCTGGGCTCTCATGTCCCCCACCAGTCCTCACGCCTGGGCCAGTGTAGCCAGTGCTCAGGGAGCTTCAGCTGAGTGAATAAATAGACACGCCAACTGCCTCTTTATCACCAAGTGGAGATAAGGTGGAAAAAAGCCTGAGATCAGTAGTTGAAGGCTGGGATCAAGACTCAGCTTTACCCCTGATTTCCTGTGTGCAGGACCTTAGGCAAGAGGCTGGCCTTCTGGCCCTGGGTAGTTTTTGCCTTGTTCTTGCTGATTTGTTGGTGCTCTTTATGTGCTATAGTTAGTAATCTTCAGTCTATAGTACATGTTGCCACTATCTTTCTTTAGGTGGCAACTTGTCTTTTTAGCTTTGATGATGGTATCTTATCCTTTTGAGATAAAGAAGGTTTAGATTTTGCCTAGGCTGGTATGTATGGCTCAGTGGATTGAGCACCAGCCTGTGAACCAAAGGGTCTCCGGTTCGATTCCCCGTCAGGGCACATGCCTGGGTTTCGGGCCAGGCTCCCAGATGGGGACATGCAAGAGGCAACCACACCCTGATGTTTCTCTCCCTCTCTTTCTCGCTCCTTTCCTTCCCCTCTGTCTAAAAGTAAATAAATAAAATCTTAAAAATAGAAGTAGATTTCAATGTAGTCAAAGTTACCTGCCCACCACAGCAAGGACGTAAATAGGCAATTCACGAGAACAACTGAAACCGGGCATTAGACACATGAACAAATATTCACACAATCAAGGAGCTGACATTATATTATAACAGGCTCCCTTGTTTACCACCAGATTAGAAGACTGTTAAGACAGTACCAAGTGCTAGCCAGGTCGGGGTGGGGGAAGGGCCCTCTCCCATGCGCCCCGTGGGAAGACAGCCTGGTGTAACCTCTTCGGAGGGCAACGCGGGGTGCTGGTCCCCGCCGCCGCGCCAGCCCGGCTGCGCCTGCCCCAGCGGCACGCGCACGTGGGCCAGGGAGGCTCGGGTCAGTGTTCGTGAGGGGGTACCGCAGGGAACCCCCACGTTCACACCAGCGGGCTCCGGCTCGTGAAATGCTGCACAGCAGTTTAAATGAGGCAGATCCATGTGTCAGGAAAGGGCACAGGCTTATTTTAAGTAAAAAAAAAAAAAAAAGCAGGGCACAGAGTCACATAATATATCTTTTGTGGGTTTTTTCTTTAATGCGTTTAAAGAGCAAAACCAAAAACCCTGCGTGCATGTGGATGTCCACCACACAGCCGACACAGCTGAAGGAGTGTTTCTGCAGCTGCGAGGCGGGTGCGCCCACGGCGCCGGTCAGGACCGCCTGGTGCTCAGACCGCTCTGATGGCCGTGGCCCGGGGCTGCCGTGTGGCGCACGCCGCCTCCCTTTAGGAACTGCGGTGTCACTCCCGTACTGAACAGGCATGAGCCCTCCTGCGTGGCTCACCGCTGCCTGAGAGCGAACGCGCCCGAGAGGACGCTCAGTGCTGGTCGGAGCTCAAGGGCACCTTCCCGCGCCTGGCTTCTCTGGGCTCCCACCACGTCAGGGCGGCTCAGCACAGTCTGCTCTCGGCTGCTGTGTGGTGTCGTGAGCGGACAGCAGACTGACTGTCCGTTCTACTGCCGACGGACGTGCGGTGTTTCCAGGCTGGGCTGTCACACAGGGGGCTGCTACGGGCACCTCTGTGCTTGGCCTTGGTCATGTGACAGCATGCATGCACCGCCCCCGGCCCTGACCCAGGCATGGAACTGAAGCAACCCCGGGCATTCGAGAGCTCAGTGTGGGTGGGTGTGCACAGCCCCTTTCTGAAGAGTCCCGACTCACGCCTCCCCCGGCAGCGTGCTGGAGCGCCCGTCGCTCCCCGTCTTTAACTCTCGGCCACTTTTGTGGGTGAGTTAGGGTTTACGTATCTCTTTGCAGTTTCAATTTGCATTTTCCCATTGACTAAAATGCTGCCGACTCCCTTTTTTCGTGACTGATGACGACCTGGATATCCTCTTTTCTAAAATTCCTACTCGCGTCTTTTGACAGTGCCTTTTGCTTACTGCTCTCTAGCTCTCGCCACCTTCCGGGAGCAAGCCCCTCGCTGGGTATGCATCGCAGCTTCGTCTCCAGCTTCAGAGCCTGCCTTCCTTTCCCTGGATGGTGTCCTTGGAGGGGAAGAAGTTTTTGATCTTAATGAAAACTAACTGATCGACCTTCCACGGTGAGTGCTGCCTGTCTCCTATATTTAAGGAAGAGGTCAAGGTTCCTTCTTTCCCACATGGGTATCCAGCTGACCCAGGATCATTTACGACAAGCACTCGGCTCTCCTTTCTCAGTGCCCCGCGATGGCACCTCCATCACAAGCCAGATGATCAGATGTGTGTGCGAGTCTTGACTGTGCCCCGGAAGTTCAGCAGGTGACAGGGGCCCCTCCAGCCTCACAGGAGGTAACTGGGCGCAGGCAGGCCTCGCCCAGCGTCACTGTGCTCTTTACAAACTGGAGGCAAGACCCCCGCCACCCGCACCAGCAGAAAGCTCACGCCTTGCTGTCCTGCCGCAGCGGCCTGGAGGGGGCCGCGCTGTCTCCAGGGTCTGCCTGTGCACTGCTCTCCCCGCTGGCGCCCAGCCCTGGGCTCTAGCTCCTGCCGCTGCATGGCCACCCTTATAAGTCCAGTCCACCATGGCATCTCTTCGGATGACCCCAGTGACCTCCTCACGGGTCCCCCACCCTCCACTCCTGCCTCCTCCAATCCCTTCTCCTCCCAGGATCCGGGGGAACTTTTGCACAATAAAAAGTGCATCCCTCTCCTGCACAAGAGGCCTGGACCCCTTCTCGCCTCACCCCCGTCTCTCCTCCCTTTACCGTGGCCCCCAGCCACTCGGCCCTCCCTCCACGGCCCTTCCCTTCCACATGCACCTGCGCCTGCCGGGAACACCCTTCCCTCTGGTCGAAGTTTGAATTGCCCCTCAGGTTTCAACCAAGCCACTTTCTCAGACAGACCTTCCCCGAGACCCTAACTCTGACGCCCCACTGTACCCGCGTAACCACTGTAAGCAGTTGCATTTCCTGTGTGACCGTGTGTGGCGCATCTCTCCTGCCAGCCTGTGGCCTCCTCGGTCTCTGCCGCCTCCCCCAGGCTGGGCTGTCCCAGGGCAGCCTCGGGGGGCCGCGTGCGCCCCCTGAGCAAAGGAGGCAGGCTGCCCGGCCTTACCTCGGCAGAGGAACTGCTGAATGGCCTCGGTGCCGGCACCACACACCTCCGGTGGCGGGTAGGCCATGGAGGAGGCGTCCAGGCTCAGGGTCTGCGGACACAAGGGGACCCCTCTTTATATACGTCGCCCCCTTCACTGCTCACCACAGTTGAAACCCCCCAGTTTAGTTGTCAATGTGGTGACTCCCGTCTCTGCCCAGCAGGGAGAGCTGTCTCGTTCTGTCCACCTTCCCAGTTCCCGGAAGTGACTAGCCCACAGCAAGCATTCAGTTAAGGTTTTTGGATAAACACACGAGTAAGCAAAAGAAAAAAAAAGGAGCCCTGGCTGGCATAGCTCAGTGGATTGAGCATGGGCTGTGAACTAAAGCATCGCAGGTTCGATTCCCAGTCAGGGCACATTCCTGGGTTGCAGGCCACGGCCCCCAGCAACCGCACATTGATGTTTCTCTTTCTCTTTCTCCCTCCCTTCCCTCTCTAAAAATAAATAAGATCTTAAAAAAAGGGGGGGCGGTGAGTTATGGGACAGCACAGAGAATAAGATTCCATTTTTATAAAACAAACAACTTGTACAGTCTCAGATTAGCACACGCAAAAAAACTTGGAGCAATGTGTCTCAGACTCAGAGTGATTTCCCTAAGGACAGGTTCTGGGGCACTTTCTACATGAAATTCTCCTTTTTTAAATGTGAATCTTTAGCAATGCAATATGACTTTTTAAGTAAGAAAAAGAATTATACTTGCGCGCACACACGTGCTTTACGGAGCCCAGGAAAGAGGGGCCGAGGGCCGCGCGAGCGTCCACAAAGCTGCCCGCGGCCGCAGCATGAGTCCGTCAGGAGCAAGCCCTCCCCTGCACCGTCTCACTTCCCGATGCCACGGAGCGCCCCACGAGTTGCCCCAGCCCCCATCGGGAACTGACCATCCCCCTGAGGCAGACACAGGCCTCGGGGGAGAGGGGACAAAGCCCGGGAAGCCAGAGTGGGAAGAGCAGCCCGGATGTCCTCCCCAGCTCCACCGGTGTTGGGGGCCACCCTGCCTGGTTTCAGGAGCTGTAACCCCCCCATGGCAAGGGCTGAGTGAGCGGCCTTGGGACCATAAGCCACTAAGGAGACAAAGCACCGCCTCGGCCCCCTTTTACTTCAGCCGGCTGGGCCCCGGGCGGATGACTGGTTAGCCAGTGACAGGTAAGATTCCTGACGAAAGGGACGACCTAAGGCAGGCACGGTCATGAAGGGGCCCTCAGGGAAGCACTGGGGGGGGGCTATAGCAAAAGGGGGTGATGGACCCTTACCCCTCAGCTTTGACAAGGCCTGAGTCCTCATTCTGTCTGCCAAAAGTCTCCTAATCTCTTGGCTGCCTTACTTCTCCCACCTGGCTGACTTAAGCCTGAATCAATGCCCTGGGCAGGAAGGGGCAGTTCCCCGGGGCAATCAGGCCTAAGAATGCACAAAATCCTGTGAAACCTGCTTTGCTAATATCCTCAATTTAAATGATAAGGGTCCAAACATGAAATGAGTTTGTTTCCCCAAGTTTTATAGCCCTTTAGCTAACTGACCCTGACTCAGAATAAGCCCTCCTAGTTCTCTGAATGTTACCTATCGTTTGATCATTACTGCCTGACAACGATGTATGAAGACCTTCCTTGAAGTAATGCTCCCAGAAAAGCAATAAAAGCCTGCCCAGGCGGGGGTCGGGCACTCTGTCACTCAGAGAGTGGCCATGCCGTCCCTTCTTCTCCACAGGGCTTCTGCAGTCTGTTGCAGCCACAACACACAGACCCCGCGGGCCGGGGTCCACATCACGCCAGCACTGCCCCTGCAGCCGCGGGGTGCGGAGTGAACATGAATTGCAGGGGTGAGGGGAGCCTGCTCTGGGGCAGAGGGACTGCCTGCCTGGGGTGGAGGCCCGAGGGCAGAAAAGCTCATCCTGGGGAACTGAATCCAAGGGAAAGTCACCCCACCGTGGGTCGTGTTAGTCACCAACTGGCAAGTGTGGTGGCTCAAGAGCTCGGACGCTAAGGCTGCTCTGCCCAGTACGGTGGCTGTGAGTCAAGTATGGCCATTTTAAATTTTAGTTGATGGAAATTAAAGAGAATTTCAACGCACCAGCCACAGTTCAAGTGCTGGCAGGTACTGAATCAGACGACACAGACTATGGAATATTTCCGTCATTGGCAGGAGCAGCAGCTTTGGGACAGCAGTGCGAGGAGCCACACAGCCCTGATTTCAGACTGGAGCTCGCCACGGGCCAGCTGTGTGCCCCTGAACGGGCCACCGCACCTCCCCGAGCCACTGCTCCCTCAGACTTAACCAGGCACAGCACCACCGAGCTGGCAGGCTTTGTGATGGGTAAGTGGAGACGGTATGTGAAAAAGACCCTGATCTCAACTAAGAACAGTGGCAGTAATTGTCTCATGTTGAAAACAACTTTGTTTCAAGTGCCACCAGGAGGCTCAAAAGACTTTTGTTTAAAGAACTGACATAAAGCAAATCACAGAGCTCTCTCACTTGCTGTCTCAGAATGGCCTCAGTGAGGAGCACAGCTCTGAGCTGTGCTGTCCAATCAAGCAGCAACTGAGTGCAGGGAGCTATTGAAATATGAATTAACTAAAATCCAGTGAAGTCAAACACATGGTTCCCTGGTCATGCTAGCCCGCACGAGCGCTCCATAGCCACGTGTGGCTAGTGGCTACCGACTGGACACAGTCACTGAACACTTCCATCACCGCTGGGCATCCCATCGGGCGACACCAAGAACATCCCTGCACTGGCCCGTTCCTCCAGGCTGCCCAGGGGGAGCCGCCTGACCACCTGTCCTGCCTCATGCTGTCCGCCATGGCAGCAGGGACCAGCCCCTGGGGTCAGCCACCTCCCTGTGTCGTCTCCTCGCTCCTGGCCCAGATGCCGATGGTCGGCAGTCTGGCTGGAGAGCCAATTCGCTGGCAGCTCACCAGAGGGGCCTGGGGTGCCTGGTCAGACGTGTGCCAGCGTGAGTGGCTGAGTCCCCGTTCTGGGGGCCGAGCTGCGCAGAGGCGGGGAGCACAGGCCCTGGATCCAGACGGCCTGGTTTTCAGTCCCGTCTGTGCTGTCACTGGTTGTGTGGCCTTGGGCAAGCGCCTCAAATGGTCCATGCCTCAGTTTCCTCATCTGCAGGGGGCACGACAGTATTTGCCTTCCAGGATTTTTGTGAGGATTCAGGGATCAATGCAGGTCAAGTGCTCAGCCTAGGAAGAGCCTGGAATGCTCCCGTTACCCTTGTCTATACCCACTTCTCTGCCGAGGTCTGGCTCAAAACCACCTCTTTCACAAAGTGTCAGCCCGTCAGGGTTTAGCATTATCTCTTCGCTCTGAAAACATGTTTCCATGCCACCATTACAACAGCAAAAGCCACAGAATTACAACCGTTCACACATGGGTCACTGCGCAAGCCCCTGAGGACCAGTGTTGAGATCTCTGTGGCCCCAGCGCCCGGACACCAGGACAGGTACTCAGCACCGTGGGAGGAGGGGCGTGGGCAGCCAGAGAGAGCCCCAGGCAAGGACGGCCCCGCCTACCTCCAGAGTCCGAACGTGCGCCAGCATCTGCGGCAACCTCTGAATGTCGTTTTCGCTGATGTCCAGAGTACGTAAGCTTCGAAGTTCCCCCACGGTGACCGGAAGCTCCTTCAGCCTGTTGTCTGGAAAGATCCCAATAGCACAGCTCAGCACCCCAAAACCCCTTCACCAGATTCCTGTCTGGCTCCCACCAGAACTCAGGGTTGTGGGGGGAGTGGGTGTCTCTGACCCTCATGGAACCTCTGTGAGGAAGACCACGGTGGTGGGGTGTCAGCGACCTGGGCTCAAGTTCCGTAACTTACTAGCTGGGTGACTTTGGAAAACCAACTTTACCTCCCTGGGGCACAGTCTTCTCAGCTGTAAATTGGGCTAATAACGCCAGTTGCCCTCACAGGAGATTGAGGGATCCAATGAGATTACCCACATGGGGTGCTCAGCGCGGTGCCTCATGCACCGTGAGGGGTCAGTAATGGGGCGCCATGGCTTTTATCACCACTCCTGCCACGGAGGCGGTCTGTGCAGAAAGTGCTGCAAAGAGCCAGAGGCGGAGGAAGGGCTGGGGGTCTGGCGAGGCAGGCACGCGACCGCTGCGTCAGAATCTTGGTTCTGTCGTCGTTGTGCTGGGTGGTCCTGAGCAAGTCACTGCTCTCCGAGGCTGGTTTTCTTCATCGGTCAGGTGGGGGGGCCCTCCCGCCCTCCCCAGGGCTCCCGGGCTTGAACGAGGCTCCCTGCGCTGTGGACTGTGGAAGCGCCGCTCGCTGAGTGGGAGGCGCCACTCAGAACCGTGCCGGCGGCTCCTGAGTGGCTCTCACCCCGTCAGTGCGCCGCCCACCCCATACTCATTGTTACAAATGCAAGTGATGGCGTCTCAGAGGCCGAGCTGTCAGTGCCGCCTGCCCTCCTGCCCACGAGCATCTAACCATGGTTACCATGGTGACAGATGGACCGACAGGAGGTCGGTCCAGTGTATAGTGACAGCTGGGGACGGGCTGCGCTCCTGCTCCCTGGCTCCCAGGAGGATGCTGGCCAGGACAGAGCTGACCAAGGGGCCCACGGACCAGGCTTCCTGGCTCCTACCTTTTGCATTGAGGGTCTGGAGCTGGCTCAGTTTCCCAATGGAACGTGGGAGATGCGTCAGTTGATTCCTCTCCACGTTTAACACCTGAGAAAGAGGAAAATTGTGAGGCCCCACATACAGACAGCAGCGGTGCCCCTGCTTCGGGCCCGGAATCGTCCGGATCCTACACACATACCTCTCCCTCCTCCCGATGGCCTCGTGAGGAAGGTATAGGTTGCTATGATGCCATTTGAGAGATGAGAAAACTGAGGCCCGGACCAGTGAAGTCATGTGCCCGAGAGAGCACAGCCAGACCGTGAGCCGGTGCTGGCTGAGGTTCCGCCATTTGCACAGACCGCGGAGTGCACGGCAACAGCCCCACGGTCAGGGAGGGAGGGAGGAGGGGACCGAGAGGTTAGGGGTCCGGGTGAGGCGGCTCGTGACAAGGACCCAGCTAGTGCACTGTGAGGAGAAGGAGCTGAGCCGCGCAGAGGCAGTGGGACCTGCCCAAACTCCGAGGCCACAGCTGCTGGGGCCGGGGCCGGGGCAGAGCCGGGGCAGAGCCGGGGCCTGCTGGATCCCAGAGGCCGCGGTCACCTGCCGGGAGGCGAGCACGGCCAGCAGGATGACGCACCAAGTAGACATTAAATATGGATACAATGGGAGCTGGCAGCCATGGAAACCAATGTGGCAGATGAATATTTGATGAACCGAGGGATGGTTGTGAGTGATTGTCAGGTATCTAAAAGTTACAAAACAGCTGATGCAGCAATTTTATAAAGATACGTGTATTAAAAATGTCCCCAAAGACCCTACACCAGCGTGTTCACTGTGGCTCTCTCTAAGTGGTGGCAATCGCTTCTGTCCCGCCACACGTTCTCCGTGTGACTTGGGGCAAGTTACAGTCATGCCTCTGGACGGTTCTCGCTGCTGCAGGATGCGGCAGCATCACCCACGCGGCAGGGTTGTTCACTCAAGTCATGAGTCTCCTCCCCGTGCGAGGCAGTGTGCTGGGTGGGGGCACAGCCCCCCGGGGCTGCGGTTCAGTACAGGGGAGAGCCAAGCCAAGGGACACATAATCAGTCATTACACTGCAATTAGTGTTCTTGGGGAGATAATCTGGGGTGGGCACAGGGCAAAGAAGGCAGACCTACTTAGACGGGGAGGCCAGAGGGGATCCTCAGGGGTATGTGGGCTGAGTGGTAAGCCACTCAGGCTGAGGGGAAGCCCAGTGGAGGGTGGGGCCAGAAGGCCAGAGGGGTGTTAGGAGCCAACTGCAGGGAATGAAGGGGAGAGAGGAGACTGGAGGGACAGGTGGACCCGCCGCACAGGGTCTGACTGAGCTCAATGGAGAAAAGGGACTTCAGGTGTGAAGGAAAGCCACGTCCTCCTCTGTAAACGGGGGACAGCCTGCACCTGCCTCCCCGGGACGCCGCGAGGGATCAGTAGACAATGCAAAGGCAGTGCTTCGCTGTAAGCGCTCAACACAGGGAGGGGGGCTGCCAAGGGTTAGAAGGGGGACCGGGGGTCGAGTGTTGAATTTGGCATTTTAAAAGGTGGACTCACTGAGTAGCCCTTTTCTGTAAAACTGTGGAAGCTCATGATAGAATCTCAAAAAGGACAAGCCAAAAATATGGTAGGGGGACACCCACAGCCCAGGCTGCAGTGGCAAGGGTGTCACTGGGTGTCTCAACTGCTAAGGGGCCGGGGGGCTGGCGCCCAGGGCCTGCCGTGGCTGAGCACAGCCAGAAGGCCCCAGGCCTGGGCGGCCACCACCTCTCACTCGGGCGACCAGACGTGGGTGTCCCGTTTCCGGCAGCCTTACCTGGAGGGCCGTCAGCTGCCCGATATCCTCAGGCAGGGCTGTCAGCTGGTTATGATGAAGGTCCAGGACCTGCGGAAGGAAGACGCGCTCAGCACCTAATGACAGTGACCAACGGAGACAGCCCCTCCGACTCCAGGCTCCCGAGGGGTGAGCGCACGTGGGTGCCTCGGGCCCCCGGTGTTGAGATAGAGCACCCAGCCTTTCCCCTCCAACTAAATGATCATTTCACCTCATTTCCTTTTCCGGAATGTTCTCCCATTTCATCCTTTCGTTTATCAAACACTTATTTTTACTGCTGAGTAAAAAAGTATGCAAAGATATTTACTTGTTTAAGAAAAAAATCTTCAGAGTATAAATATATATATTTGCATAGAAAACGACTACTAAATAGGCAATCAAATATCAATAGTGGCTCTCTGGAGTATGAAATCACATACGATTTTCCTCGTTTTCTGCTTACCTGTATTTGTGAATTTTTTTAACAGTGACAGTGAGCGTAAAAGGCGTGGGGGAGCTACACGGATGTAGGCGTGAGTATGGAGGGACACACACACATGTGTATATATGCTACATGTATGTATGAGATAGCAGTCTACATGAACACTGAAAACGTTAATGGTATCTTTTCCGACCCGGAAGGTAACCCGTGCAGGACACGAAGGGAAGTGAGAACTGCCCCGCCCCTTGCGCACCAGAGGTAACCGTGCAAGCCCTCGCTGCCCAGGCTGCCAGGTTCTCTCAGCGTGCACACCCGCCGCCACCGCTTACGGTCACGTGGCACGGCCTTGTGATCTCAGCTCCCATGCCGTGTGACTGCGACAACCCAGCCCCTGTCCTGACGGTCAGGAGGGAGTTGCCCTGGGTCACCGGGCTTTCACACCGTGGCCACGAGGTGCCCGGCATCCATCCTGCTCCGGTTCTCTGGGGCAGTCAGGCTCCCTGCTCCCTGCTAGTTCGCCTGTGGTGAGTCTGTGGCCTATCTTTTCACCCGCGGGCCAGCTCCCCGAGGGCGAGGCCTGCGGCTGCTTCTCTTCCTAACCCCACGGCACGACACCCAGCACGTAGTAGATGCCCAGTAAGCCATGGTGCTCAAACCCCAGACTGATTACTACGTTAAGTCTGCCTGCCATAACCTTGAACAGAGGGGTGCTTGGCTGCCTCCTGGAACCCCAGGCAGAGTCCCCGACGCCTGGGAGAAGGGCCCCGGTACCTTGATGGTGAGGAGACTCTGCAGGCTGCAGGATTTCGGGAGCAGGGAGGTGAGGTAATTCGTGTGGACGATGAACACCTGTGTGGGAAAAGGTGCGCACCAGGTACGTCAGGTTGGAGAGCAGGAAGTGGGGAAGGCCGAGGGCAGGCACATCGGCCCCACCTGCCTTGCCCTGCCCAGCCCTCTCTGCTCTCCCAAACACCACAGGGCGGGTGGGGATGGGGTCCCAGAGCAATCAGATGACCTTGAGACCCGGAATTTCAAGGGTAAAAGAGACCTTGGAGGGTTCATTCTACCTTCCATTCTGAGACGGGACCCCCGTGCCATTGGCCTGACCCCTGAGGGCTGCCATCATGATCAGCAAGCTAACGGCCAAAAAGCCCTGGGCCCAGGGCCGGCACGTGGCCAGGGCTCTGCCTGTGTCTGCCCTGTTAGGCACTGTCCCCTGCATGGGCGCTTCCAGTGCCGAGGAGCTCGCCGCTGTGTCGGTGCGGGACACTCCTCACCCGCCTTCCCCTGGACAAGGCGAGCAGAACACTCTCATGCAGCTGCATTCAGAGCTGCCAGGACTTTCTGGACCATCGTTCATTACACTCTCAGTCTCCCCGGGGCGAGCACAATGCGGGGAGTGTCGTTTTTATTACTAGTAACGCTGAGGGCGCTCAGGGTTCGCCGCGAGGCAGGCATTACACCCTGAGCGCTTGCATCTGCCTCTCCCTCTCCACCCGCCACTCATTCGATTCTCGCTGTTGCTCCGTGAGGGTAAAGCGGCGAAGGTGTTCACGTCACAGATGAAGAAACGGAGATGGTAGGGTTTGAGGAAGTTGCTCAAGGCACGAGGGGAGAAGCCAGGATGTGACCCCGGGCCGTCCCGTGCCGGGGCTGGCCCCCCTAACTGTGGGGAGGGCCGCCTCAGGCTGACGGGGTGCGAGTCGGAGAACACAGAGGTGCCAGGAAGAGAGCCCCACTTGACTTCAAACGAGCAAACCCGCAGAGAACAGTTCTCTGAAAACAGCCTGTCTCACCTTCTTCTGCAGAACTTTGCACGTTGCGAAAGCCCCAAATGGAATCTAAGATGAAACAGAGAAGAGTCAGTGCCTCCCCGCCTGCCAGTTTTTCACTCGTGTCCCGAGCGGCACACACGTGAGGGAGCGATGGGGCGGGAGGCAAACGGTGCAGGTGCAACACACCTGTGCGGAGAGCGGCTAAGCCCAGGGAGGGGCTGGGGAGCAGTGGTTCTCGGGGTACGGTCAGCCCTCCCAGTCCGCTGGCAGGAGATCGCCCTGCCCGGCCCTAGCCCGCCCAGCCCATGCCCATCATCAGTTCTATCCAAGGAGCTTTGCAGAGGCCGCAGAAACCCAGGCTCTCCTCGGAATCTGTGGACATTTTCCAGGTAGGCTCCTGACCCTCAAAGACTGTGCTGAGACCAAAGACCATCTCAGTTCTTTCGGGCAAGAACGAAATCTAGGGAAACCTCTCTTGAACTAGTGATTCCGCACTTTTGAAAGCCCCGGTCCACATCTCTTTCCCAGGGACGCGCGATTCAAGAAAAAAAAAAGGACGGATCCAATTCCCAACCAGAGCGCCGTCCCCGTTTACCTCCGAGAGCTCACATTTAGAGATGTCAAGGATGTCGTCAGCTCCAGCCTCTTTTGCCTAAGGAGAAGAGTGATTTTTATGTTGCAGACAAAACACACTGGCAGAGTGGACGGACAGGCAAAGAAACACAGGGCTAAGGATCTGCAAGGGCAGCATCTGGTTCAGCTAGTCCACTTCGTAGTTGGACCGACGATCCCTGTTTTAAAGGGCCTCGAGGGCCAGCAGGAAGAGCGAATGAACAAGTAGCAACAGGTGGAACCGGTCTACGGAGGGAATTACAGGGCACCTGAGCACCTGCCAGGCAGCCCCCGGGCTCTGCTCTACGTCCGAGGCTTCCTCTGGGAGTGGGGGAGGCGGAGGGGAGGGAGCATGGCTTGTGTGGGGGGGGCAGCACGGAGCCCTGCTTCGGGGGGTGGGGGGTGAACTCAGGAAACCCGTTTTCCCTCACCAGGCACATCTGGTACTCCAGGCGTTTCCGAGCCTCCTCGCTGGGTTTCCGCTTCCGGAAGAAGAGTGGCATCCTTCCCTTTGCCCGGAGCAATCTTCACGACACTAGGGTAATAGGAGAAAAGCTAGGGCCTGGGGCAGTTGTCACAGCCCCTCGGCACCCAGGACAGGCAGCATGACGACACAGAGCATGAGGCTGGTCTGTTGGACTGTAGGCTCCTTGAGGGCAGGGCTGTGCTCGTCTCCACCATCACCCTGTGTCCTGTGCCAGGCATCGCAGGTGCTCAGTGCCAGTATGTGGTGGGAAGGGCACAACAGCAAGCCAGGTGACCGGGATTCCGGCCCACATTTGCCACTGGGAGACCCTGGCATACTTCTACCCTGTTTGAGGGTCCCATCTCTCCTGCACATGAGAGAAGGGAGTGCCCTAGAGAAGCTTCCTCGGTCCTCTCTGAGGCTGCTCTTTGAGCACTCGAACAGACCGGCCTGACGAATCACTTCCAGCCTCTGGAGCACTCTCAGAGTGCCATTAGCAAATCACACACGGCATGACATCAGCCAGCCGTGACCGTGGGGAGCTTCCCTACATCGTAACCAAAGAGATTTTTAAGATAAAAATCTGAATGCGATGCTCAGGTTATTATTCCGTGATCCTCACCACAGCCCTGTTTACAGTGACGGGACCAAGTGGTCAGTGAGTTCAGTGACCTGGTTACACGGGCTGGATTGTAGCAAAACCAGTCTGGAATTCTGCCCTTTGAAGTCCTGGTCCTGCGGCATTGCCCAACTCTTAGTGCGTGCTGAGTACGCCACATACGCAGTCCCAAACTCAGAGGTCAGTGCTCACTGCCGGCGCAGGATCTGCAAATATCAGCGCTCTGTGCCCGGCATCATCGATGGGCCAGGAAGCAATCCAGGGGCACTTCCGGTTAATAGCAGGGGCTTTGCGATAAAATGTAACCAGATGGAAATCCCAGATCTAACACCCACCAACCACGTCACCTTGGGTCACCCCTCCGAGCCTCAGTTTCCTCACCTGTAAAGTGTGAGTAATAATGTTAACACCTGGTTCTACGAGGGTCCAGTGACTTCATATCCCTAAAGCCCCCAGCACAGTACCTGGCGCAGAATGAGCGCTCCACGGCTGTCAGCCGCGGAGCGCCACCCATCTGACAAACATTGATTCAGGGCCTCCAATGGTTGGGGGAGCCAGACTCCCAGTCCTCAGGGGGAGGGGGAGAGGTCACGGGTCTCCGCCCACAGGGGCGTGGGCTGTCGGGGGGGGGGGTGGGGGGCGGGCCGCACGAGACTGCAGAGCTGGCTCAGACCCCCTCGCCACCCACCCCACCTGCCTGCGGGGATGGGGCACCGTCTCCAGACAGCCCTTCCCCATCCTTCCCTGACGACCAGCTCTTCCCCTTCTGCTCCTCAATGACTGACGCCCTCTCCCCGCCTCCTCTTCCTCCCAATGACCATCCCTCCCTCTTCCCTCCCGGATCAGCTCTTCCCAACCTGCCCCCGATGTCCATCCCGCAGCCATCCCCTCCCGGACGTCCAGTCTAGATGCGGAGAACCACACCCATCCTCCCCTGGCTGGAGTGGGGGTGGTGCCTGACCTGGCTTTGGGGGTGGGCAGGTCCCCGACGTTCGTTCCCGCGGGTGCACCCGAAGGCAGGCCGGTCACTCGCAGGGCTTGGTCAGGGACGCCGGGGCGCAGACCACCTGGAACGAGCCCCGGTGGATCCGGGGAGACAGGTCTCCAGGCGCAGGAGCTGGGGACCCAACTCAGGATCTCGGAAAGTCATGCAGACCAGGATGACGAAGTCTGAGACTCTGAGGACCGCAGAATCTTAGAATTAGAGTTTAAAACGGATTTGGACCCGAACGACAGGGTTTTGATAACTAAAATGCTCGCATCACGAGGGCGTTAAAAGAGGGGCCGGGGTCGCTGTGGACCCGAGGTCTTGTACTGTGTGCGGACCTCTCAGCGGAGGGGCGGGGCTCCGGGATTGGGTGACAGGGACCAGGGGGTGACCCTCACGATAAGGGAGAATGGGGAACGGGGGGCCGAGATCTTGGAAGCAGCCCTCTCTTGTCTGCCTCTTCTGGGCTAACTGCCCTGAAACCCCTCCCGAGCCCCTAGTCACAGCTCACCGCGGTGCCAGTTTCCTCCGCTCGTCAGCCTCCGGCATCTGCCCACAAGCAACATGGCGGCAGGGGCGTCGCTGGGAGGCTGGGCGGGGACAGCGGTTCTCGCGACAGACGTGTTTTCCTGCCTATATCCGGCGTAGTTGAAGGCTCTTCCGGCCTTTCGGCTTTCGGCTCGGAGGAGGCGAAGGTGCAACTTTCTTCGGTCGTCCCGAATCCGGGTTCATCCGACACCAGCTGCCTCCACCATGCCGCCGAAGTTCGACCCCAATGAGATCAAAGTCGGTGCGTGTCTTACGTGCGGCCGGGGCTGCGGGATGGAGCATCCCTTCCCCGCGCAGCCCGTGGGCCTGCGGCCCCTCCGTGATTGTTGCCTTTTCCCACATCGCGCTTAAAAGCTGCCGCCTAGTCGAGGCCTTTGCGGTGCCGCGTTCAGGGCGCTGCGCAGCCCGGCCGAGTCGCTCACTCTTTCTGGGCCTCAGCCTGCCCACGTGTAAATGGGGAGGGAGGACCGGAAGACCTGTGGCGGCTTTCCAGCCCGCACGCTTTAGGGTAAGGTTTGTCTCGGGCCCTTTCCCCCGTAGACTGGGCTGGCCGGCAGGGTCTGGTGGCCTCCACGCCAGCGCCGTCCGGGCCTCTGCAGCGGTGGCCGAGCCGAAAGTGGCTGGCCCCACGTGGTGCTGGGAGCGGCGCACGCCCAAGGAAGGGGTGGCCCGCCTCGCTTCTCCCTGAGGCCCTTGGCGCTGTGGCCAGCCCCGGAACGATGCGCAGAGAGGGCTGTGGCTGGAGCTCGGCAGCGGCATTCAACCGGTTTCTTTCCTCCCAGTTTACCTGCGGTGCACCGGCGGGGAGGTCGGTGCCACGTCCGCCCTGGCCCCCAAGATCGGCCCCCTGGGCTTGGTGAGTTATCTTCGGGGAAGGGGCGTTTCTTTCCTGCTGTGGCTCGTCAAACACGACTGCACCTGGGGTGCCATTGGCGATGGCGGATTTCCACCCCCTGCTAGACCCCTGGTCCACTGAGTCGGCCCTAGGGCCGGTGGAGAGGTTCTATGTGGAAGGCGGACCCAGGACCTTGAAGCGCTTACATCATCCCCGCAGTCTCCTAACAGCCGCCGTTTTTGTGTATCTGTGGGATAGGCTGGAAGGAGCAGAATGAATGAGGGTTTTGAAGTCGTGGGGCTTGGGGACACTTAGCTTGTGTTTTCTAGTGAGGGGAGCAGGCATATTGCTGATAAAAGCATAAAAGGGGACGTGGGTGAAACTTCTGGGAAAGGTTGTAATAGCTTGTGTTGCCTGCCCTGCTCTACACCTGCTGGTTTCTGTGAGTAGCCTTATGTGGCTGCTTTTCCGTTTTACTGGGCTGGGGTTTCCCTAAATACCATTAGGCCTTTATTTGCACAGTGGTCTCCTCTCCCGTGTGCTCTCCCCGTTTTGCTTGCCCGGTGTCTCAGTGCTCCTCTTGGCGCTGAGCCCGGCAGGCACTTGTGGGCACATTTGTTTCCTGGTGGTCACTAGGAAACCCTAAAGCAGCACGTGCTCTGGCTTGCACCTGGTAGGGTGACTTGGATTGGATGACACAGGAACCTGATAGGTCTAAAGACCTCCAGGCGATTGGACTGTAACCCTGGTTGGAAGTGGATTCCTGCGTTCTCTCAGAGGTCCTTAGAGAGGGAAGGTGGGGAGTGGCTTGGCCCCATCACGGCCCTGGGCTTGCAGTTTGCAGCCCTGAACAACACCCCCCCCCCCCACCCCGGCCTCATCGTGTCTTGATTGGGAGGGTGCAGTTGTGTACTCCTCGAGGAAGATTGGGGTCCTGCCAAGTGAGGAAGACGGGGCAGGGTTCAGGCTGTTTACACTTGGGGTGCAATGTGATTGATGACACACCTTTCTTTCTGCAGTCTCCAAAAAAGGTTGGTGACGACATCGCCAAAGCAACCGGGGACTGGAAGGGTCTGAGGATCACGGTGAAGCTGACCATTCAGAACAGACAGGCGCAGGTACTTGGGCTGAGGGGGGGCAGGGGGGGCAGCCCTCCGCGATTCCTGGGTGGGGGGTTTGTGCTGGCACCGCCACCTGCCACTAGCGGTGAGGGCGGTTGTATTTGGGGAAGGCTTTTTCCGAGCATGGATCAAGGTCAAAGGCGTACTCAAATACTAACTCTTGTCACTTGTGTGACTTTGGGAAAATGACTTAATGTCTCTGAGGCTAGGGCATGTTTGTTTGTGGAAATTGAGAAAGCAGCGCACATCCAGTGTGTCTGGGCCATGGTCTCCAAGAACCAAGGGCATGGCACTGCTGTCCACACTGGAGGGTTGGGGAACGTTTACTCACATTGAGGTTCTCTTCTGCAGATTGAGGTAGTGCCGTCTGCCTCTGCCCTGATCATCAAAGCCCTCAAAGAACCTCCACGAGACAGAAAGAAGCAAAAAAACAGTGAGTGGCCTTTTCCCTGGTAACCTGAGTGGTTTGCGAGTGGTGTAGACTGGGTGTCGCCGTTAGCCACCCGCCACTGCGCCAGACCAGTTTGCGGTTGGCTGGTGCAATCCAGTGGTGAGCTGATACTAAACCCCAGCTTAGGAAACAGGGTTGCTCTCCACGTGGGTAACTCTGTGCCGAAAGCATGGGAACAGCCTTGCAGAAGGCGTGGGGAGGACACGGGGTCTGATCTGGCCTTGGGTTGTGATAAAGCTTTTGCTGTGTGTTTTTCCTGTAGTCAAGCACAGTGGAAATATCACTTTCGACGAGATCGTCAGCATCGCCCGACAGATGCGGCACCGATCTCTGGCGAGAGAACTCTCTGGTAAGAGCAGGGCAATGTGGCGCCTCCCTGTGATACGGGGCATTTCCCCTCTTGAAAGGAGACTTCATTCTGTAAGAACCAGAGTGTCTAACCTGGGCGTGGAGACTGCACTGAGGGCTCACGGAACTCAGCGGAGCGCGGAATTCTGGACTAGGGAGTCGGGGGGTGTTCCTGCTCGCCTGCTGTCAAACTCGAGTCCTGTCCAGACAGGATCCTGAGGACTGTGTGGGGCCCACAGCGCTGTCTGACGCCCCTTTGCTTGATCCTAGGAACCATTAAAGAGATCCTGGGGACGGCCCAGTCCGTGGGCTGCAATGTGGATGGCCGCCACCCTCACGACATCATAGATGACATCAACAGCGGCGCAGTGGAGTGCCCGGCTGTAAGTGACTGGTGCATCGCTTTTGTTTGCTTAGGACAGGGGTGAAAGGTGGGGGATCTAATGTAGTTATAGCGATAATCTGAAAAGGTCTAGAAATGGTCAGTGGTGGGGTTGAGAAATCAGATTTTTTTTTTTTGGACCTGTCACTGATAGGATTTCTTTTTCTCTTTCCCACAGAGTTAAGAACTACAAAGGAAAATATTTCAATTAAAGATCACTTAACAATCAATGGACTTTGCTGTGGCCTTTTCCCTGTGGGGGGGGGTGTAGGTCCTTTGGGGTCAGGTGGTGGATAGTGGGGCTGAAGTGGCGAGCCTGTGGGAGCTGCAGTCTGGGCGATAAGCTCCTTGTAGGTGACAGATTTCTGCCCTCTGGGGACTAGCTCAGGGAAGCCGTCTCGAAAGGAAGTCTCAGTACTATTTGTGGAGATGTTTATGGAGCTTTTCATAACTAGTTCTCGGCCAGAAGGAAAACTTACAGTTCAGCACAAGTCCACGGGGAGTGAGTTCTTCATCCCAGGCCAAATTATTTGGTGGGCTGGGGCCCAGGGCCCATAATTCAAGGCTTTAGTATCCCTTATGGTGCACAGCTGGGGCTTATGATGGGACAACAAAGAAACCTGACCTTTATGGTGAGTCCTCGATCAGTCCTGGGTTTATGTGGAAGTGAGGGTCAAGTACACTTCTGAAGTTAGCTGCAGGCTAGCCCTGCCATTCTCTGAACCTGTCTGCTTTAAACCAGTAACAGTCTGCTAATGTCTGTCTGCACCTTCTCCCAAGTCTCTTCCTCGGTTTCCCTTGGGTTCCTGTTGAATCACTTTGAGAGCTTACCACTCCCTTTCCTTTTATTAGACAGGCAAGGGATGGGCCCCGGGTAGTGGAATAAGCCTTACCTGAGTGGCTTGAAGCACCACTCAGAGGGAGAAGGGGCTTCTTGTCAGTGCCCTAAAGGGAGTTGGGAGTGACTGACCCCAGAACTTCATTTCCCTGCCCTTGGTGGTTTCTCCGCTCTCCCATTGGTGGGTGGCTGTTGATCACCCCAGGTGCAGTCGGGGCTGGAGGACAAACTGCTGCGTGTGTCGGGTCCCCTGACGAGTCAGAGCCTGGGGCCTCGGGTGAGGATAAGGGCCGAGGGCTTCCCTTACAGCAGGTGACCAGTAACGCGAAGTCTGCCCTGTAGCCAGCCCCTCACCTCACCAAAGACCAGGGAAGGCACATGCTGACGTAACCTACCAGCTGGGTAGGACCCTGGTCGGAGCAAAGTGGAAAAGGCAGTGGCTGTTCCCAGTGAGGGGGAAGAGGTGAAGATGACCCGCCTGCCTCTGGCCCCCCTGGGCACAGCACAGGACTGGCCTCAGTTGTCCCTCCCTGCAAGGGTCTCCACAGAAAAGGGGAGGGCCTTATGGAGAGATGTAAACAGCTGTGTAGGTTTTCCCTGGCCCGCCACCCCCAGTGAAATTTTCATGCTTAGTGGTTGGCCCTGGGATCCCTTTGTCACTTGAATTTACTTCCCCAGATCAGATCCTGACCCCGTGACAGAGAAGTGCTCCTTCCTGGCCAGTATTCATTCTTCTGCAACAGCAGTCCTCAAGGGGAGAGCCCAGGGTTCTGGGGTGCTTGCTAACATGAAGAGCACTTTGGCCCACTGAGCAGGGGTAACTAGGAGTTTGACTTGGGTTGTTTAAGCTAACAGGAGATGCTGAGAAAAGCTGAGGCCTGCCACATAAAATAGTGACTCTGTTAGAGGTACAGAAGCATGTGGCTCTGATACACTTGGAAAATCCGAGGCTTCCAACCCCGGCTGGTCCCCATCCACGCTGGCCCTGCTCCCAGTCACTCTCCCGCATGGAGGCGCTGGTGCCGGATGAAGGCGGAGCTACATCTGAAGGCCTTCCCGCACTCCCTGCACTCGTAGGGCTTCACGCCCGTGTGAATCCTCTGGTGCTGGCTGAGGGACGAGCTCTGGTTGAAGGCTTTGCCGCACTCGCTGCACTCGTACGGTTTTTCTCCAGTGTGAATGATGTGATGTCGGATGAGGGCTGAGCTCTCACTGAAGAATTTCCCGCATTCGTTACATTTATAGGGCTTCTCCCCAGTGTGAGTCTTCTGGTGGATTATAAGGTTTGTACTTTGGCTGAAGGCCTTCCCGCACTCGCTGCACTGGTAGGGTTTCTCCCCGGTGTGAGTCCTCTGGTGGTTGGTGAGGTTTGCGCTCTGGCTGAAGGCCTTCCCGCACGCGCCGCACTTGAAGGGCTTCTCGCCCGTGTGGATCCTCTGGTGCTGGATGAACGCGGCACAGTAACTGAAGGCCTTGCCACACTCGCTGCACTGGTAGGGCTTCTCGCCCGTGTGGGTCCGCTGGTGGTTGGTGAGGTTGGCGCTGTGGCGGAAGGCCTTCCCGCAGTCGCCGCACTCGTAGGGCTTCTCCCCGGTGTGGATCCTCTGGTGCTGCACGAGGGCCGAGCAGTCGCTGAAGGCCTTCCCGCACTCCGCGCACGTGTAGGGCTTCTCGCCGGTGTGAGTTCGCTGGTGCTTGGTGAGGTTCGCGTTCTGGCTGAAGGCTCTTCCGCACTCGCCGCACTTGTAGGGCTTCTCCCCCGTGTGGATCCTCTGGTGCTGGATGAGCGAGGAGCTCTGGCTGAAGGCCTTCCCGCACGCGCTGCACTCGTACGGCTTCTCCCCCGTGTGGCTCTTCTGGTGCTGCGAGAGGGAGGAGCAGTAACTGAAGGCTTTGCCACACTCGTCACACGTGTAGGGTTTCACTCCGTGAGATCTGATTATGTCTGGGTTCTTCCCGAAGCTCTTCGTGCGTGCTGCACGTTTATGGGGCCTCCCTTCTGTGGGAACTCTCCGCTGTGGGGAAAGGACCGGTCTCGGGCTGAGGCTCCTCCCCAGGTCACAGGTCCTGAGGTCGGGCTCCCCAGCGGGCAGCTCTGCCCTTGTGTCTTGGGATGCTTCGTCACAAACATTTGGCTCTGGCAGTGATTCAGACACCGTCTTCCAGTCTAAAAAAAAAAAAAGTAAGTGATTTAAAAAAATTCCTTTGGTGGAAGAAAAGATGCTACTAAAACACACAAGACTGGAGGGATTCGGTTGAGCTCTTACGCAGACAGGTCTGCTTCACCTCCTCTCACCCAGAACCTGGAGGGTTTACATTAGTTCTAAACCGAGTGACGGCTGAGAGGACTCATCAGAGACGGTCGCCCCTCCCCTGCGCTGCGGAGGGTGGATTCCCCTGGTCTCCGCCTCCGCCTCCGCCGCGCAGCTCCTTTCCCACGCTCGGGGCTGTCGCACGCTGTCTCAGCTCCCAATCCTCAGTGTGGTTTGGGCAGTCTGCTTATCAGGCTCGAAAAACTCATTTTAAAAAGCTGATGACCATGAATTTTTTCACTTTTTAAAGATTTAAAAAAATGGTTTAATTCTAGCATTGGTGAGAGCGCAGCACCGCAGGATCTCTCGTACACGGGCGCAGCTGCGCGAACGGGGGCCCTTCTGGAGAACAACATGGTCGCACTTGTGGAGTCATTAAAGGTTGACCTCAGAAGGCCACTTGTGAGCCTCTACCCTAAGGCACCACTGAGAAATAACAGCTGCGACAGGCGCTCCTCACGCGCAACATCGTGTTGTCAAAAGCAAACACCTAAATGTTGAATAATGAGGGGATGACCACAGCACAGCCAACCAAGGGTCTCTCTTAGCAACTGAGACTCATGTTTGAAATTCACGGAAATCCACTGGAAAGATAACACAGGAGTGTAGGCTGTACTGTTCAGGTTGTGGGGTTAGGGACAAGACTGTTTCCTTCAGTACTTACCTGTATTTTCTAATGTGTGACAGTATTAATTTGTAATACAAGCTATAGAAACCCTTCAAAGAATACGCAGTGATGGAAACACACTGCTAAGTGAGGAAGGAGCATGTAAGACCACACTTACTGCATTTTGTGATATGAAGACCTGGAAGACTTGAGTTTACCTGTGTGGTGGGATGATAGGGATCTTGATCTTCTATTCTTTTCTAAATTTAACTGAACCAGCGTTATTTTTAGTAGAGTGTTTTCTTAATGATTTCTTAAAATGTATTTTTATAGCTGATCTACAGTATTATATTAGTTTCAGGTGTACAACACAGTGACCCAACACTTACATGCCTTACGAAGTAACTGTCACGAAGTCTGGTAACTGTCTGTCACCATGCAGTCCTGAGGACTCTATCCCCCGTTCTGTCCTTACACCCCAGTGACTCACTTGATAGTGAGTCACTTCTCTCACTTCGTATCCCCCTTCCCCCTGTAGGCCCAGCCTCCGCCTCCCTCCCCTCCGGCAACCGTCAGTTTGTAGCTGCCAGTTTGTTTCAGTTTGTTTTGTTTTTCAGATTACATATAAAAGTGAAATCAGTTGGTATTTGTCTTCCTCTGTTTTCACTTAACAATACTTTCTAGGTCCATTCATATCCTTGCAAACGACAAGATGCTATTTTTTATGGCTGAAGATTCCATTGTGTACATGTACTACATCTTCACCCATTCACCTATCATGGATAATTTCTGCTGGATATATTCTTGGCTAGTGGTTTCTTTCAACATTTTAAATACATTATTCTACTCTCTCCTGGCCTGTGTGGTTCCTCAGAACTCTGAGGGTAATGTGATGAGTTTTCCTTTGTAGGTTACAGTTCTTTTTTCCCCTGGCTGCCTTGAGAATTCTTTATCACTAACATTTGACAGTTTTAATGCATCTTGAAGGTCATTTTGCATTGAGATACTTTCATACTCTTTTAGTAGCCTTTTGTACTAGTTCTAGTTCTCTCGCTAGGTTTGTGAGGTTCTTATCAATTATTTCTTTGAAGAAGCTTTCTGTTCCCGTTTCCGAGATGTCCATTACCCTTCTGTAGCTCTTTCTACTGGAGTTAGTTCTCAAAACTCAGTTCCACCGACTGTAACACTGGTCTGCTGTATTGCCAGCGCTTTTTGAATGTATTCCCCATATCATGTACGGGTAGTTCTTCAGCCGCAGAATTTGGTTCCTTATAGTTCCAATCTCTTTGGTAAAGTATTCCTTTGCTTCATTCATTTTATTCTTGACTTTACTCAAGTGCCTTTCTTCTATATCATTGAGTTTCACGACAGAAATCTTGAAAATCAACCTTCCACTTTCAGACTGGTTTCTAGACAGTTGGAAGTTACCATGTTACCTTGGTTGTTCATGGTGCTTGACGGATTGTTCCTGCACCTGTATGTCTGAGATTGTGGACTCTGTTTAGATACTGTTTTGATCCTAAGGATTCATTCAACAGGTTGATCATCAGAGGTCTGTGTTTTGTTTGCCATTAGAAGGTAAGGCATAGTGCAAATTTTCATTGTTTTTGCTTACTTGTGCTTTGGGGGTCATGGCAGGTGTGCCCACTGTGCCTGGGTGGCCTCAGTCAGGGGCATAACCACCATGGTGCAGGTGGGGGAAGCAGCTGGGGTCCCGGGCCTGCAGGGCTGCCTCTTTGGTCCTAATGGCCACCAGCACCACTGTGCTGTTAGACCCCTCTGCTGCTGCACCTGGCGCTGCTGCCGCCGGGGGGTGGGGTGAGGGAGCCAGACTCATGGGTACCAACGTGGCTCCTGCCCTTCTTAGCTTCTGCTGGGCCAGTGTGTGTGTGGGGAGGGGCGGGGTGGGGCGCTTCACCAACCCTGCTGCGTTAGGTAGGGCCGCTGCACTGCATCTGCAGACACGGACCCCAGACGGCCTCCCTTGTGCATTCCAGTGTCCCTGCTTCAGATGTATGCATGCAGGGACATCTCAGGCAGGTTTGTGTGTTGAGAAGAGGAACTTTTGTTGGACTACAGATGTATGACTTGTAAGTTTAAGGGGAGATACGAAGGAGTCTTCGTACTCTGCCATAATGCTGACATCACCCGTGCACTTTCTTAAGCTGGTGTAGTGTTTGCTTGTCTGGGAAACCAGCCTTCAGTTCTGGATGATAAACTTGCTATGTAGGATACGTTTGCTCTCCCCTACCTCCCCCCCCGCCCCGCCCCTTTCATCATTTCAGGTATACTGCACCATTCCCTTCTGGCCTGCAAAGTTTCTGAAAAGTCAGCTGGTAGTTTTTCAGGGGCTCCTTTGTAGAAGTAGCTGCTTTTTTCTTGCTGCTTTTCAAATTCTCTGCAACTCGGGCATTTTAATTACGACGTGCGGGTGTCGGCCTCTTCGGCTTCATCTCACCGGGACTGCCTCCTGGCCTCGATGTTCGTCTCCTTCACCAGGACGGGGACGCACATAGGTTTCTCTTTCTCTTCTGGGACCACTGTGACTACGTGCATGTTGGTACAGTTGATACTGTCCCAGAGATCCCTAAACCTCGTTTATAATTTAATTTTTACTGTTGTGATTGGGTGATTTCCACGAATTCGTCTTCCAGCTCATTCTCTGTATCAGTTGCTCTGCTGTTGGTTCTCTCCAATGTATTTTCATTTGTTACTCTTTGGTCCTCGTTGGTTTATTATATTTTCTATCTCTTAAAATTTTTGCTGTGTTCACCTATTCTCCCAGCTTCTTTGACCGTCCTTACAACCAGTGTTTTGAACTCTTAATTTGGTAGTAGCTTGTCTCCTTCCTGCTTAGTTTTTTCTTGGGATTTTGTCCTGTTTGTCCAACTACTTAATTTTCAGTGCTTTGGACCGATCGTGGGTGTGGCTGTCATGCAGAATCACCGTGTGGGCTAGTGTAGAGTTGAGGCCCACAGCGATCCCAGAATGGTGCCTGAGGGATAACGTGTTCTGTGTGTGCTCACTATCATCGTGGATGTTTTCCTTGCAACCGTCTCAAACAACCTGACGTCAGGCAGGTTCCCCTCCAGCGTGTACGTGCACACCGGAGGCCTGCTTCTGGTTGAGGGTGTCTTTGCATTTGATTACTTAAGACTTGAGCCTCTCTTTGAGGAAGAGTGACAGGAAAAGGACCAATTCTGAAGCTCACCTGATGGCCACAAATTGTCACACCTGAGCCCACCTTTCCCCTGAGTGCTGCACCCTGGGTAAGGCTGACGACACCCCAGACTGAGCGCACCCAAAACAGAACTGCTGCTTTTCCCTTTAAGCCAGTGTCTCTGTCAGTTTCCCAGTCAGCCAGACTCTCAGGCCAGGGCCATCCTTACTGCCTTTTGCTCTTACATCTGATTCACTACTGAGTCCTTTTGGCTTTCATACCCAGATACATCCTGAATCCCCCTGACCGCCCATCACCGCCTCTCACTGGACTCTGTCTGCCACAGATTCTCAGTTGATCTCCCAGCTTCCGCTCCTCAACCCTGAAAATCTGTCTTTTAAAACACAAATCAAATATTGGCCCTTCCCTGCTCAAAACCCTCAATGACTTCCTATCTTGAGGAAAATGTAATCCCCTGCCATGGGCTTCCAAAGCTTTCCCTGATCTGGCCCTTGCCAGCTCCCGTTCCTCTTGCTCAGTGAGTTCTGGGGTCTTGTGATCCCAACACAAGCCAAGCTCATCCCCAGCTCAAACCCTCGGTATGTGCTGTGGCTCAGGGGGTATCTCCCCCAAAGATTAGGTTGGCCAAAAAGTTTATAGTTTTCTCCCCCCTGTGGTGGCTCTAGCAGTGCTTAGTTGTCTTTAACTTCATTAGAAACAATTGTGTTACATTGCATTGTGACAGCTGTCATATAAATGTGCATTTAAAAAAACCAACACTAGTGAATTTTTGTGCAGACATTTTAATACTGAAGATGGAAGAAGATACACAACATTTCTGGCATATCATGCTTTATATTATTTCAAGGAAGGTAAGAACAACTGAAACACAAAGATGTGTGCAGTGCATGGAGAAGGTGCTGTGACGACTTGAACATGTTAAAAGTGGTTTGCGAAATTTCTTGGTACTATTGACCTTTTGCTCAAATCTTTGCAGTGGAGTTATCTTACACATTAGAGGATGTTTACCAGTACCCTTGGCCTCTACTCATTGGAAGCCAATATCCTACATAAATATCAGATCAATAAAGTTATTGGTGAAAATGAAAAATGTGTCTTATTTTACAGAAAAGTACTAAATGAACTTTTTGGCCAACCCAGTATTTACATGGCTGGTTCATTCTCTTCAGGTATCAGCTCCAATGTCACCTCCTCAAAGTGGTCTTTCCACCACATGATTTAAAATAGCCCCACCCCCACCTGTATTCCCAGTGTCACCTCTGCCCCCAGTCACTGTCCCCTTACCAAACGCATTAATGTGGGTTTCAAAGGGGCTTCTGCTTGCAGGACTGACTGGCTTGGTGCTTGCTCACTCACCCGGACAGGTCCTCCTCGGGCCTTCTCCCCGCAGCGCCCACGGGCTTTCCCTTTGCTCTGACTGGGAGTTCATGCCAGGCTGGGAAGCTGGAAGTCCTACTCAAGGACAGAAAAACGGGCTTTTAGAGATTTGTTCTAAGAGCCACCCAGAACTCATGGGAGGGGACACAGGACAATTTCATTCATTCAGCAAATACACACTGAGCACCTACACAGTGCCGGGCACTAGGGAGTACAGTAGTAGTGAGACGGACATGGGCCAGTGCCTTGGTAAAGCGGTCCAGGGAGGAGCTAGTGAAACAGCCTCAGCTGCAGCAGCTGTGGCTCTTTGCTGCCCTGTGGCCGTGGCCTCAACAAGGGCCATAAGGTGACTGAGAACGTGAGCAAGCCCAGGCACAGCCACCACCACGGGCACCTCACCAAACACACCAAGTTCATGCAGGACATACACCGAGAGGTAGGTTTCCCCCGGGAGCGGTGTGCCACGGGGCTGCTCAGGGTCTCCAAGGACAAGAGGGCCCTGAAAGTCATCAAGGAAAGGGTGGGGACGCACACCCGTGCCGCGGGGAAGAGGGCAGCTGAGCACTGTCCTTGCGGCCACGAGGAAGGCAGCAGCCGAGAAGGCCTGAGACCATCCCCTCTGTGTCATCTAAGGGAGAAAAACAGCCTCGAGGAGGGGGTCAAGCCAAGGGGTCGAGCCAGGCTCATAAAGCAGGCTGCTTAGAAAGATGGGAAACCAGTAACTGGTGGGAACTAGCCTGGAACGGGGGGGGGGGGAGACAATGATGAGATGCAGCCTCCAGGGGGAGGGAAATGATGCCTGTTTCCCACCAAAAATACAGAGACATTTTCAAATAGGGAACAAGGAGGAATGGACGCTGTCCCTCCAGGGTGTCAGCAGTTCGGGATCACGCAACGTGTCTTCAGAAGTGAGCGGATTCTGTCTTAAATGGCTTCCTTACCCAGCAGGACCAAGTTCCTGGACTGTTCTGGTGTCTCCTCCTGGAACCCGGGCCCTGGAGCAGGGACCGCGCACCCCCGCTCTTTGTGGGTGAAAGCTACCGTCACATCGCCGAAGGGTGCGGATCTCTGAAACGACAAGCACATTTCCTCTCGCCCAGTAACACTAAGAAAAGTGGTGGGGGAGTCGGAGGTGGGGGGCTGCTGGCTCCGGGTGGGGGGCACACAGGCCCAGAGGAGTCTTCGAAAGGACTCGGGGTAGCCCCAGAAAAGTACTTCCTGTGTGGCTGACACTACTCAATAGTGTCACAGAAATAAACAAAATGCAGTCTCGCCTTCACGTTTATAACTCTGGTATGACAGACTTTACACATGAATAGACAAAATGTGTGCACACACGAACAGAATATGACAGATGCTTGGGAAGTAAGAGCTGATGTAGGAAAAAAACATTAGAATGTGTGTTTCTGCGATGAGGAATCAGGTGCAAACTAGCCAACAAACGGAACAGCTGAACGTGTGTTCAGAGCATTTGCTAAACATCCCCGTGAACGCCCACAGCACACGGACAGCAGGAGCGCCAGGCACACACGCAACCGCCTGTGGTGGTGTGTCAGAGACGACAGACCAGCCTAGGGGGTAACAGCAGAGGAATCCTGCGTGGGGGGCTGGGGAAGGACGATCAGGGAAGACCACAGAGAGGCAGTCACTGAGCTGGCCGTGCAGGAGAAGATGGCTCAGAAGAGGCACGAGAAGGGTACTAGCCAAGGTCCAAGGTGGGGGGCGTACCGTGAGCAAAGGCACTGAGGCAAGCAAGTCTGCGTCTACTTGCAGCCCGGGAGTACCTCCCTTCACCCACTCTGCCACCCAGAAACCTGGGCGTTGTCTGTCCCTTTGCTGCAGCTCCCCGAGAATCTAGTGCCTGTCTATTCTCCCCTCAGTATCACCATTGTGTGTGTCCTCTATATTCTTCAGGTGTTCTACAATGAACATGAATTCCTTTTCTAATTCACAGCAATAACAACAAAAAAAGCCCTTTGATATTAATATAATGAAAGAGGCTGCCTCTCGGAGTGCATTTCCAACTTACCCGTGGCCCAGCTCGGAGGACAGCAGCCACCATTCCTTCCTGACCTGTGCCTTCCCCTTGGGAAGTGGTGGTAGGGCCCGGGGAAGGTGCTTCTGGAGGGTGAGAAAGAGATCAGTGAGGCGCACGAGTCTGCAGCTCTCCGAGCTAGAAGGTCGCACATTCTCACTCTGAGGAGGGGGTTTAGAGGGCACTGAAAGTTTCAGGGCACGGGCTGAGCCTGCAGACTGGAAGAGGGCTGAGAATGTCCCCATTCTCTCCTTCCTACCTGGGAACTCCCGCCAGTGCAGCCAGACACAGGAGGCGCCAGAGGACAGTAGGCTCTCAGGGACCCCAGATCCAGCACTTACCAGCAGCGTGCGAATCACGGAACCGCTCTAGGTCTCATTGTTCTCATCTGTAAAATGGGGATGATAATCCCTTGTGAGGTCATTGCTTTGCAGGTTAGAGGAAAGTGCAGATAAAGCAGCTGGCACAATGCCTAGCAAGTACGTATGTAATTTACCAATATTACCTATTAGTTCTTTGGAGAAAGTGGCTCTGCAAATGTCAGACATTTGCCTAATCAAAAGAAGGGGTACAATGACCAAGTGGGATCCATCCCGGGAACACAGGCTGGTTCAACACTAAAAAAATCAATCCGTGTAAAACACCATATTAATACAAAGGGGGGGAAACGCGATCATCTCAGTAAACAGCAAAAAGGCAGTTTTATGAAACATGACGCTTTTCCCCATAAGACACACTCGGTAAGCGGGGAGCAGAAGGGAGCTCCCGCACTTGAGGAAAGGCGTCTGCAGAGTGCCCGGCGCTAACGCCGCCCTTCACAGTGAGGCGGACAGTCCGAGGAAGGTCAGAAACGAGACCGAGGTCTGCTCTCGTGCTGCTCTCCAGTAGTTTATGGGAGTTCTAGCAGGACAACCAGGCAAGGCAAGGGGGAAAAAGAAGGCACCCAGATTGGAAAAGAAGAACTGAACCTGTATTCATGATTTCACGGTACTGACAGTCCTAACGAGCCCACAAACGCTCACAGATAAACGAGGTCGTCGAGGTCGCAGGACGCACGGTGAACACGAAGCGAAGAGACGGCCCGCTGAAACAGGCGCAGAAGGGCTGAACGGACATTTCTCCGGGTGTGCTGCTAGTTATCAGCAAAGAGCCCCCCCAAAAAATGGAATTTAAAGCAATTCTATTTACCAGCGCACTAGAAGGAGGAGACACCTAGGAATGAACACAGGGAGTGCACGACACACACACTAAAGCTGCCGAACAGCGTGGGTCCGTGCGGTTCCCGCCACAGTCCCGGCTGGTTTTTTCATGGGAACTGATAGACTGGCCCCAGAATTCCTATGGAAATGCAAGAGACCCAGAAACAGTCAAACAACCTGGAATAAGAAGAACCAAATTGAAGGACTCATTCACAGTATCACAGTATTAATTAGTGTTTGTTTCTACAAAACACTAATTAAAATAGTGCGGTACCCGTATAAGGATAGTCCTACAGATCAGTGGGAAGGAACCAAGAGTCCAGAAATAAAACACGTTTGTGAACAACTGATTTTCAACAAGAGTACCGAGAAAGTAAATGGTGAAAGAACAGCCTTTTCAAAAAATGGTGTTGGGACAATTAGACTTCCACAAAAGAAAGAATGAAGTTAGACTCCTACCTCGTACACTAAGAAAAACCAGCTCAAATCAGACCAAAGACCTACAGAGCAAAAGCTGAAACTCCTAGAAGAAAACATGGGGTAAACTGTTATGACCTCCAACAGACAAGTTTCCCAGATATGGCACCAAGAGCACAGACGACAAGAGCAAAACGAAACAGTACTCCAGCGAAACTGAAGGCTGCGTGCTTCCAGGGACACTGTGAAGGGAAAAGGTGATCACAGAATGGGGGGGAATATCTGAGGGTCACAAATCTTCCAAGGGTCCAATACCCAGAATAGATAAGGAATTTTCACAACTCAACAGTAAAAAGACAAATAACCCAATTTCAAAATGGGCAGAAGGTTTGTTTGAACAAGTATTTCTCCAAGCAAGATACACAAATAGCCAAAAAGTGCGTGAAACGACACTCGGTGTCATTAATCACTGGACAAGTGCACGTGAAACCGCAGCCGGCTGACACAGACAGGGTGGAGGGCAGGGCTGACGAGGAGGGAGGGGAAGGGGAACACTCAGCCGTTGCTCCTGGGAGTGTGAAGCGGTGCAGCCGCCGCGCAGAGCTCTTCAGGCAGGGAAACAGTCCCCACACAACACGGCAGCTCCTCTCCGCACGAAAACTGGTGCGTGCACGCACATCATGGCATTGTTCATGACAGCCCAAACTGGAAACCACCCAGTGTCCACCAACCCCGGAACAGGTAAAATGTGGTATGTCCATGTAATGGAACATTGTTCAGCCATAAAAAGAAATGGGGCAGCATTCATTCATGTTGCAACATTACACTAAGTGGAAGAAGTCAGGCATGTACATCGTATGATTCCGTTTTTATGAAACGTCCAGGATGGGCAAGACAGAGGGACAAAAAGTGGATCAGTGGTTGCCAGGGACTGGGGGGAGAGGGCATGGTTAATGGAGGGGGTTTCTTCCTGGAGTGATGAAAATGTTCTGGAATTCAACAGTGCTGGTGGTTGTACAACTGTGCGAATGTACTAAACGCCACTGAATTGTATACTTTAAAGGTGAGTATTACAGTATATGAATTATATCTCAATTAAAAAGAGTAGAGGTCGGATAGTCCTCAGAAAAAGAAGTACAAAGTCTTAGCACAGACCCAATGTTACTGAGTTGCACCTAACTCCCCGCGGCGTCTTTCCCTCTTTGGAGAGCATGACAACCCCCTGCCCGCCCCCCGCGGGAGGCAACGAAAAGCGCTGGGCGTCAAACTGGAGCTGCTGACTCGTACAGGGACTCCCTGATCTAGGGGAGGGTGGCGCCGGCCTCGGTGGTTAAGATTAAATGCACCTTTGTTCTGTTTTGCAAGGCGTTAAAAGTGCTCTCAAAAAACGCTACTTTATTGGATGCTTACGGTTCTTAGAGGTAAACGAGGTACTTAATGTTATTTTACCCTTTCCTCCTTGAAGAAACACATGTTAAGAGGCCTAGCAGGTACCCTGCAGCTTAAACAGGGCTCTTGCTTTCCGACTCCAAATCCCCAGGACTCTCCACGACTTCGCAGTCCAGCTGGGGGGAACCCGCCCTCACCCCAGGTGGAGCCAATGGGCTCCAGCTCCGGGCGGCCCTGGCTGCTTCCAGCGCTGGGAGGTCAGAAGCAAGAGAGGAGAGCCCGAGCACGTCCCGTGTTCCTTCCCAGGCCCCGTTCTCTCTAACGGTCCATCATGCAAATCGTGGTAAGGGGTTGGATACTCAGAGATTATCCAGGCCTGGGGTCCTCAACCTTTTTTGACCCGCGGATTTTTAATTCAAAGGAGACCGACCCCCAAGTGGAAAGGATAGCCACAGGATTCTGGTCCGGGCCGCAGAACAGTAACAGCGGGCAGGCTGGAACCAGAAGCCCGACCTCCTGCAAACCGTTCCCGCCACCGCTCCTCACCTTCCTCCAGCCCCGTGGTCTCAGCACGGGACCCCGCCTCCCAGCAGTTCCCCGGGCGCCAGCGTCGCTTCACGGCAGCCCAGCCCCGCTCTGCAGGCCTGCTCTGCCAGCGGACTCTTCTTCTCCGCGGCCTCTCCCCGCAGAGGCCGGGTCTGAGCCCGCGGTGCTGGCAGCTCCGGTGGGGCCTGTCCGGCCGGGTCGCTCGCAGTCTCCCAGGCACAGCCAGGTCGCGGCCAGGGAGTCCGAGGCGCAGCCGACAACTTGGTCTCGACCAGAGCACGGCGTGAAAAGGCGCCGCCGGCTACCGGCGGGTGCCACCCGGTGCCGGGTGCCGGCGCCAGCCGAGAAACCGGGATCCTAGGAGCTGCCACACGCCAGGTGCTGCTCCGGCGCCACAGGGGACGCGCCTAAATAGCGTCACTTTCGGTCATGCGCACACGCCTCCCAGCCCAACGAGACTCCAAGCCCCAGAAACCTCCGGGCTCTCTTTCTGGCCAAAGCCTTTTTCCTCCATCGCTGCCAGTGTGTGACCCGCACACCCTCCGGGACCGCGCTTCCTAAATAGCTTCCGCCAGTGCTCGCTCCCGGAGTCGACTTCCCATCGCGCCACGTCGCCCACGCGCTTCAGGACGGCCGGAATCCCACGGCTGGAGCCTCGGCGACGGGAAGCGAGGGATCCTGGGAGTGGTAGTTTTAGCGCAGGCACAAGTCTGCACTGGTCCTGGGCCCCTGATTTCACAGCAGCGGTTGGCGAGGGTCTTCTCTTTCCGGGAACTTCAGCTGAGGCCCGACCCCAGCCACCTTCAGGCTCCTCTGGAGTCCTACTGAGCGTTTGGGAAGCGTAAAGGAAATGAGGGCTCCCTCAGTGTGACACAGGCTGCCATGGGTTGGTGGCCTGGAATTCTCCAAGTATACAATCTATCACAATCTATCAGCAGGGGGCAACCTCCTCGGTAATTTCAGGGGCAGAAACTCACTTTGAGAGTGTGTGATCAGCACTATTGGGAGAGGAGATTCTGGAACTTCTGTCCCTGGAGGCTTCCCTGCTGCACTAGGGGATTTTTCATTGGGCTTCCTCAGGGCATCGACGAAAACTCTTCCCTACCCAAGCAATTTTTCAGATAACCAATTCAGCTGTAGAGGCCTTTTGACGATTAGAAGACAGGAATGCAGTCACCTGGGTACAGAAATTAGTTTGGGGGTCCCAAGGTCTCTTTTCATGTTGTAGTGCCTCTGTCCCCTTTGGTCACCGCTGGTAGCGTTTTTGCCAATATAATTCTCCTTGTGGGTCCCCTGTGGATCTTACTGGGATTAACTCCATTAGGCAAGTCACACCGGTAGATCCCTTTAAGATAAGCCCTTCTCTACTGTGGGCTTCTGATGGATCTCGTGGGGCTAAAATCAAGGTGTTGGCTGGGCCATGTTCCTTCCGGGGGCTCCAGGGGAGAGAATCTGTCTCCTTGCCTCTTCCAGCTTCCAGAGGCAGCCCGCATTCCTTGACTTCTGGCCCCTTCCAGCTGGTGCGGTTCTGCTCCCAGCCACAGGCCCGACAGGTGCTAACCCCAGGCTGGCCACTAGGCGGTAGCAGAGGGTTTTCCTGCCTTAGTATTACGATCCTACCCACGGCCACTGGGAGGTAGCAGGGTGTTTCAAGCTTCTGCTGACGCAATTCCACCTGTGGCCACTGAGTGGCGTCAGGGCAGTCCTTGTCTCAGGTTTGCAGAAGCCAGGATCCTGGAAGTTTTTTGGGGTGGGGATGGAGGTGGGGGTGGAAGATGGAGTGAGTATTGGTGGACAGTGCAGAGTTCTACCCTGTTATCTGGCACAAAGACCCCTCTTCTGTGGCCTGGGTAAATCACAGCTTCTGCTGCACCCGTCTTCTGGGAGTGTCCTATCCTATCTCTCTTCTCCATGGTCCTGTGTCCATTAGTGGTGCTCTGGGCTCCGGGGGCGAACACAGGGCCGCCAGCGGGGGCTGACTCTTGGCCCCTGAGCATCCTGTGCTCTGCTGGGAAGGCCCCGAGGGAGAGTCTAAGGGGGCCTCTGAGGAGCACGCGTGTCCGCAGTTGTTGGTGCCCGTAAGTGGGTGCTGGTAGCAATCGGAAGGTGGCATGGGTGGGAGCAGCTAAGGGAGCAGGGTAGGACATAGAACATAGAGAGAACAATGGGTAGAGATCTCAGATGTCCCCTTCAGAGGCACACCTTGGACCTCACACCGGCCTGGTACGCAGCTCCCTGTCCCTACCACAGTCTTATCTCCACCAGCTAACATCAATCGGACACTTATTCTGTGGCATCCTCAGATCTCAGTGGTTCTTGCAATTATCTCCTTCCATCCTCACAACAATCCTATGAGGAAGATGGCATCATTATGCCCATTTCACTGATGAATAAACCGAGACCTGGAGAGGCTAAGTGACTTGTCCAGGTCACACAAACAGTGAGTAGTACAACCAGAATCTGAACCAAGTCCACTGGTGCTTGCTCACCAAGCTGCCACGACTCCCGGGCCCTGGATTACAGAGGGAAGAGGCCAAGGTGGGCTTGAAGCCACGTGAAGTTCTCCTTGCCCACAGGTTTAATCGTCTCCCCTGCAGCCTGGGGTGTGGGTGGGGTGACCCATCCCCCCGCCTTCCCCTGGTCCTTGGCCAGCTCCCATGTGCAGAAGCAGGAGCCGGAAGCAGCCTCTGCCCGGAGCTCCCTAAGAAGCTATCCGTACAAAGACCAGCCTTCTGTAAAGGGGCTCAGTGGGTGGCCTGTCGTGCTGAGTTGAATGGGGATGTGATCTGCACAGGTGCCCAGGCTGTCTGTCATTGGATACCTAACGCGTGCCCGAACCTGTGGTCTTTGGGGCTGACTCCCTGAGAACGACTCTGGGACAGTGGGGGACAGCCCCTCTCGGACGCAGCCGGTGCGTCACCTTCCGGGGTGCCGGCCGACAGGGCGGAGCGAGAGCTTTCACGACGCACAACTCCTCGAACAGCAGTCACACCTCCACGATCTAATCCCACGAGATTTCTGGTCGCACAGGCAAGGTCTGTCTCGAGTCCTCTCTCTCCCCCACTCCACTCCATCCTCTTCTCCGTCACCTCCAGCTCCCTTATCGCCACACCCGTGTCCGTTTTTGGGGCTAATGTAACGAAGACCGTGAACCGAGTGGCTCCAGCAACAGAAACGCATCTCCTCACAGTCCTGGAGGCTGAGTGCACGAACAAGGCGTTGACAGCCTTGGTTTCTTCTGAGGGCTCTCTCCTGGCCTTGCAGAGGGCCGGCCGGCTTCACCTGGTCTTCCCTCTGCATCTGGGTCCTAATGCCCTCTCTTACAAGGACACCAGCCGCACTGGGTTAGGACCCACCCCCATGACCTCGATGACCTCTTCACAGGCCCTATCTCTGTATAGTCACATTTGAAGGTGCTGGGGGTGGGGACCTCACCACTGGACTGTCAGGGGGACACAACTCATCCACAAACCATCTGTGTTTACCTGTGCTCCCGTCACCCCCACCACCTGCAGCTCCATCCCCGTCGCCGCCATGTCCCACCCTGTCTCTGTCGGCTTCTCGTTATGCCCCTTGGTCACCCTCTCCTCTCTCTGCCAGCTCTCTCACCTCACCCCCCCACCCGTCCCCCTGCCTCCCTCACCTCCCTCTGTCGGCTCCCACTTCTGTCTCTGACCCCGTATCTCCCTAACAGCGGAAGTGTCAGTGAGCAGAGAACTGGGAACAGTCTGCCCGTGGACCGTGTGAGGCTGGTTTGAGTTCCAATACGGTCACAACCCCAACAACTGTTTGAGCACCTACTGTCTGCCACATGCCGTGGCTAGCAGATGTGCCATCATGAAAGAAGCGAAGCGCGCTCACACTTCAAGCTGGTGGGCGGAACTTACACATTTGCCGCCTCTTCTCTCCCTCCAAATCCCGCTGAAATGAAAGGGAAGATGCACCAAAGGCGACGAATCCACAAGAGAACCAAGAACAAGTGGGGGCGGGGCACGCCAGCCGCCGTTAAACCTGTAGTTCTTGGTTGCTAAATGTGGGTGACTGCAGCTCACCGTACACTTGGGGTGCGCCAGCAGTGGAAAAGAGAAGGGCCAAGCAAACAACCTCGTTAAGTGGTTCTGGAGGAAGCAAGAGAGGAGAAGGCAACTTCCAAAAAGCTAGCCATGCAGCTAGCTCTATTGGTGACCCTGAGTGTGAACGAACGGCTGCTGAGGACTCGGAGGAGGAGGAGGAACTCCTGTGCCTGGCTGGTGGGCGTGCCCAAGGGTGCAACCACGTCGGAGGACAGTCTGGCTGCTCCTTAAAACAGCTGAACATAAACTTAACATGGGACGTGGAAGTTCTGTGCCACACAAAACCTGCCTGCACGTGTCTACAGCAGCTTCGTTCGCCGCCGTCGGAAGCGGGAAGGTACCCGCACGCCCAGCGCGCTGCCTGCCGGCGGAGGAACAGACCGACCCGCCCAGCTGCAGGGGGGAGTCTGAACCAGGGACCTACTCAGACACACTCCCTGTAAGCTCCACCACTGGGGTAGCAGCATGAAAGGCACCAGTGGCATACGGGGAGGAACTGAAGTGTCTAGAATAAAGGCAAGAGCTGGGGGACAACTTTCCCCCAGACAGAAAGGCAGGCAGAACCACAGAGCCGGCAGGCGGGTGCCATATCTGAGACTCCATCAACCTGGCTAACACTGTTTTCTCCGCCCTGGAGATTCCCCATAGACTCCGTCCTGCCCAACATACAGCCCACACAAGCTGTTAGCACTTTTCCATATGAATGGCTGGTCTTGGATCATGCTTCACAATTTCCTAAATCCTCTCAAACAAGCAACAGCCAGCCTCAGTGAGCCCTTAGTCCGCCCCACCTCTTGCTAAGTAGCCCCAGCCTGGCACTACCAGCAACCAGCCTAGATTCACAGGGTGGCTTTGCCTGGGAATCTCCAAGCCCAGCACAAGTAGCAGCCAACTCAGATGGCTGTGTAGCTCAGGCAGGGTGGACCTGGGCAAAACACAGGTGGGGGCTGACCTTGGCTCGCACCACCCAGGAAACCCCAGAGCCTGCACACCCAGTGGACAGCTACAGACCACGTCAGAGCACCACCACCTGCCCCTGCACAGCTGATCCTCCACGGAGGGTGGAGACTGGTGGTCAGTGATCACAGCCAATCCTTGCAGCTGACTGGACAAGACTTGCCTGGGCAAGTCCTCCCGTTGATCTGTCAACAGCAACCAAGGCCCAACTACAAGAGGAGGGTGTACTTAGCCCGTATGAAGGGCTCACTTCGAGTACCCAGATTGGGTGACAGGGAGGCTGTGCCACTGGACCCTACAGGACACCTACTACATTAGGTCATGCTACCAAGCCACGGAGTCATAGCAACTCTACCTAATACATAGAAACAAACACAGGCAGGCAGTCAAAACAAGGAGACAAACATGGCCCAAATGAAAGAACAGATCAAAACTCCAGAGGAGGAGCTAAACTAAATGGAGATAAGCAATCTATCAGATGCAGAGTTCAAAACACTAGTTATAAGGATGCTCAAGGAACTTAGTGAGGGCCTCAGCAGCATAAAAAAGATCCAGTCAGAAATGAAGAATACACTAATTGAAATAAAGAACAATTTAGAGGGAAACAACAGTAGAGTGGGTGAAGCCAAGAATCAAACCAATGATTTGGAACATAAGGAAGCAAAAAACAAGCAACCAGAACAACAACAAAAAGGATCCAAAAAAACAGAGGACAGCATAAGCAGCCTCTGGGACAACCTCAAGCATTCCAACATTCGCCTCCTAGGGGTGCCAGGAGGAGACGAGAAAGAGCAAGAAACTGGAAATGTACCTGAAAAAATAATGAAAGTGAATAATGTGAATAATGAAACTAATTTGGTGAAAGTGAAACTAATAGTGAAAGTGAATAATGAAACTAATTTGGTGAAGGAAACAGACATGCCAGTCCAGGAAGCACAGAGCCCCAAACAAGATGGACCCAGTGAGGTCCACTCCAAGACACATCATGATTAAAATGCCAAAGGTCAGCTAAAGAGAGAATCTTAAAAGCAGCAAGAGAAAAGCAGAGAGTTACCTACAAAGGAGTTCCTATAAGCCGATTTCTCAAAAAACAAAAGAAACAACCCCCCCCCCCCCGCCAAAACTTTGCAGGCCAGAAGGGACTGGCAAGAAATATTGAAAGTGATGAAAAGCAAGGACCTACAACCCAGATTACTCTACCCAGCAAAGCTGTCACTTAGAACTGAAAAGCAGATAAAGTGCTTCCCAGAAAAGGTAAAGCTAAAGGAGTGCATCATCACCAAACCACTATTATATGAAATGTTAAGGGAACATATTTAAGAAAAAGAAGATGATCAAAACTATGAACCTTAACATGGCAATAAATACGTAACTATCAACAATTAAATCTAAAAAACAATTCAAGCAAATAAGCAGAACAGAAACAGAGTCACAGACATGGGGAACACTGGGATGGAGGTCAGTGGGGAGGGGTACCTGGGGGGAATGAGGGAAAGGTGAGGGGATTAAGGAGTACAAACAGGTGGTTACAGAATAGGCAGGGGGATGTTAAGAGCAGGTATAGGAAATGGAGCAGCCAAAGAACCTCTGTGCTTGACCCATGGACATGAACAGAGGAGGGGGGGGTCGCTGGAGGGAGTGGGGGGTGCTGGGTGGAGGGGGGCAAAGGGGGGAAAAAGGGGACAACGGTAATACCATAACCCCTAAAAATAATAAAATTAAAAAAATAAAGTGAAAGTATTAATTCTCAGAGAAAGCCAAAGGGCACTCCATCAAAAAGAAAAGCATAGGATGCTGCGGAAAAGCTTCACGAAACTCCAGCCAAAAGAAAGCGGCAGCAGTCACACTGGTATCCGACAGAGAAGAGCGCGGAACAGGGGCCGCCGCCGTTTCATAAAGATAAAGGACACATCTGTCAGCGGGGCGGAGCAGTCCCAACATGCCACACCTGTAGGAGAGCTTCCAGCTACCGAAGCACCCCCCGCAGACCTGCAGGTGAGAGGTCTGCGCGCGCAGCGCTCTCCCTATGGCTGGCGCAGCACGTGGACAGGAAACCAGCCCGGATGCCGGGGACCCGAGCCACGCCCCTACCCTACGCTGATTGGCCAGCCAGCATCGCAGCGCGGTTCTCAGCCTCGTCCCGGGCCCACCGTGCAGCACGAACGATGATGTAGAGATGGGCAGTCATCGACCTGGGGGAGGCAACCTCGCTTCTGAAAGGCTCCCAGGAATCTGGATTTTGCTACAGCCGAGAGCTGTCCTGCAGGATCTTCTGGACACTAACCCTGGGGTCCCGCTCCGCCCTGGACCACGGGCCCGCCCTCCCGCCTCGGGAGAACCAATAGAAGATGCCAAGGTGGGCGCACCCGGGGCTGCACGGCCTGGGGAGTGAATACAGCAGGTTACGGGGTGGGAAGTAAGCCTGTAAGTGTTCTTGGCCAGGGCAGTTTGTGGGAAGGACAGGGAAACGCCCTTCTCAAACTGTGGCTCACAGAGAGCCCATGACCTGATTTTCTGAGTCAACTCTTTATTTGGCAAACATAGTTCCTTCCTGGTGAAGCAGCCCTGTGAGGAGACCGTGGGCCACCACCCAGCCTGCAGAGGCACCTCCTCCAGAGAACGAGGAGCCACGAGTCCCCCTCCTCCACTGTTGCTTTCGTGTCGTGACAGCGACAGCACATGGAAGTCTGGCCACGGGGCTGCCAAGACCCTCTGAGATGTCCCCTCCTCCCCAGCCTCAGAGCAGCGGCAAGAACTGACCCAGGGACCGGGAACCTCCTGCCCGTGGCTCGTGGGGCTGGAGAGACCTGGGCAGGAAGGAGGGCCCTGGAGGACGAAGATGCCGGGCGCTGCGGTCCTGGCTCCCGGTTCCCTGGGCACAGGCAGGGGCTCTGGGCTCTGGCAGGGGCCCAGCCCAAGGTCACAGGCAGGCTCTGTGCCCTCCGAAGTCCAAAGCGGCCCGGCTAGGAGGGGCAGCCACTCCTGGGAGGGGGCTGTCATCGCCCCTCGAAATGGGCTGTGATTTGCTCCAAAGTCTTTCCTTTGGTCTCGGGGACGCAGGACAGCGTGAAAAGGACACTGAGGAGGCAGAAGGCGGAGGCGAGCCAGAAAGCGCCGTAGGGCCTGAGCACCTCCTGCGGAGAGAGGGGAAGCCACGGGTGACCCCGGCAGAAGGTTAGGGACCCTCACGTGACCCCCAGCCAGGGCCCAGCCTGCCCCGCCCAGGCCCGGGGCTGAGCGCCGGCCGAGGTGTGGATGTTGTGTGCCGCCGGGGAAACGGAAGCTCACTGTGATCAAGTGACTGCTCCCAGCTCAGGGACGCACCACCACCAAGCGACAGCTGGGCCTGCAAGCCCGGGCTCTGACTCCAGAGCTGGCAGACCCACCCTCTGCCCTTAGCTTCAGCCCTGCCCCCCGGGGTCCCTGCCCCCAGAGAAGTCTCTGCCTCGGAACGGGAGGGAGTGGGTGAGCTAACAGCAGGTGGAGACAGGGCAGTGTGAGCACACACGTACGTACGGAGCCCGCAGGCGCGGAGGGAAGAGCGAGCAGTTCCCACCCTCCCAGCTCCGCCCCGCCCCGCCCCCACAGCGACCCCCCAAGCCCCAGAACCACAGGCCCCTCCCATCTCAGCTCTCCTTCCCCAGGGCAGCTGCCTGGATGGGCCCCGCGCTCCTGGCGGACTCCAGGCTGGCCCTGGGCATCCACGCCTCCCGGGGCCTGCCTCCCCAGCCCGGCCCGGCCTCCAGCTGGTCCATTCTCCCACCACTGTCCCCTGCTGCCCCAGCCTTTGTCATATAAAGGGGACTGTGGCCATCTCATTCCTGGCTGTCTCTGGAACCAGCCTGGCTGTGGCATGGACCAGGAGACCTGGGGGAATGGATGACCACCGACCAGCCCCCCGCCCCCCGAGGGGCCGGGAAGCCCCGCAGGTGGGGGCCATGTCTGTGTCAGTCCATCCACGAGAAGGCAGCAAAATGTCCAACTGAACCGATGTTCCCGTCGCCCCCAAGAGGAGGGCACCTCAGCCCCCTCTGTTTTCAGCCAAGGACGCTGGTTCAGGGAAGGTCAGCGGCAGGGAAACGGCTAAGGCAGGGTTCGAGCCCTGGCCTGCCCACTCCAAAGCCGGGGTTTTCCCCCACAGCCCCACTTCCTGACCCGTGTGCCCGGCGTCCAGTGGGGGGGCCCCCCCTGCCCTGCTGTCTTCCACCAAGGTGGCCTGAAGGGTCCCCCAACCCCGGCCCGCCTGTCTCCCCCTCACCGCCGACCGAGACAGCCAGAGCGCCCCAGGTGGGACCCAGCCCGTGCACGAGGCCCCGGGCCCCGAGTCTTCCGCCCCGAGGGCCATTCTAACACGTGCTCTCTGCTGATGGTGGGGGGCGGCCGCCAGCGCCGGCACTCACCATGAGGCTGCCGAACTCTTTCGTCACCAGAAAGGCCATGAGCCAGTTGGTGAGGACGCAGACGCCGGTGGCCACACCCTTGACGTGCAGAGGGAAGATCTCGGACATGAGGAGCCAGGGGATGGGCCCCCAGCCCACGGCGAAGCCTGTGGGAGCACAACAAGTGTCAGAGCCCCCAGGGGCTGGACTTGTCCGCCGGCCACAGAGCCCGGGGCTGGCGCCTTGCTGGGCTGCCCGGCGTGGGCCAAGGGGGCCTGGGTTCCGGCCTGGGCCCGGCAGCTCTGAGGTCTCAGGCCGTCCTTGTCGCTTCTTACACTCGGGCCCCTTCTCTGTGGAATGGGATCCCGGGGTGGTGGGGGGCCCACTCAGCACACTGACGTGGGCTTTAAGTGGGAGCGCGGAGAAGGGCTTTGCTCGGTGCCTGGCGTGTGGTCAGAGCTCTAAACACAGCGTTGGGGGTCCGTGTGGACAGGCGGGGCCAGGTAGGCCTGGGCTCGCTGGGAGCCACAGGAACCCAGCAGTGCCAGGGTGTCCCCATCGGTCCCCACCCAACTTCCCCAGTGGCCCCTTACCGGCAATGAAGAGGCACATGCTGCCCACCGCCAACCAGGCCAGCCCCGCGCTGGCGTCGGCCGGCTCCATGGAGACGGGCGCCAGGAGATCCACGTGTGAGGAGTTGCTGGGGCCACCCTCGGTCAGCTTGAAGTAGGCGCCGAAGGCACTGCTGCTGAACACCATGACCACACCTGCGGGCGGGGCGGCGGGGGCGGGCGCTGGGGGAGGCGGCTCCCGCAGCAGGGGGCTCCGACCAGTGTGGCTGCTGCTCGGGTTGGTCTCGACACCTCTGAGAGGGGCCGTGAGCGGCACCCGGGAGCCCTGGCTGGGCAGCACCCACCCTGGCCCAGCCCTGGACCTCAAACCTCAACAAACTCCAATGAGCCCCCCCAAAGCAGGGCCCCCCCAGCCCAAGGGGCGGGAGCTGCGAGAGCGGCAGCACACCATTGGACTCTGCCTTCCCCAACGGCACTGGGTGCTTGTGGGCGTCAGCACGTGCGCAGGGGCGCACGCGGACCACCCCCGGCTCTTCACCATGGGCCAGCAGTACCCCCATTTCACAGGGGAAGCTGAGGTCCAGAGAGGTAAGGTCGCTTGCCCCAAAAGACCACAAGCTTCCAAGCCACTTCCCCTCCAGGGCCCTCAGTTTCCCCATCGTGAACTGGGGCCCGGTTGGCACTTTCTTTGGGTTCATTGCAAACGTTCTGGTGGGACCCGGGGAGCCATGTGCGCAGGTGAGTGCATGCCCCTGTTAAATCTGGTTCTGGTTCTCAGGGGCGCATCCCTCCTCCTCGCACCACTCGGTGGTCTCTGTAAAGACCCCCCAGCCTGCGCTGGGGAGCCTGGCCTGGGCCACACCCCTGCAAGGGCTGTGCCGAGCCCTTGGGTCTCACCTGACAAGGCCAGGAGCAGCCTCCGCCCAGCTCTGTCCATGATGACGGCGGCCATGGCCGTGAACAGCACCTGGATGACGCCCACCACGACCGAGGCCAGGCTGCTGTCCTGGGGAGGCGGGCAGGGGCGGGTCAGGCAAAAGGGCGGGGACTCGGCCACACCCGCGTGGCACCCGGACGAGGCGAGCTGGGCAAGGCCTCTTTACCCTTAACTTGGCCTCCTCAAAGATGGTCTTCGCGTAGAACATGACGGCGTTGATCCCCGACAGCTGCTGGAAGGCCATCAGCGAGACGCCAATGACGAAGGGCTTGTAGACGCTGGGACGCTGCAGCTGGGCCAGGCGGAAGCCCTGCTGGACGACAGAAGTGGGGCATCGGTGCTCCCAGGGGCCCCTGGCTGTGGGCCCACCACCCTAAGGCCTGGAGGAAGGAGTGAGCCTCGGCTCCTGGTCGTGGCCCCATCTGGGTCTCGGGGCCTCTGCACCACTCCAGCCTCCCCATTTGTAAGGGTGATGAGGTCGTCGTGCCCGCACCCCCTTCCTGATTTGCTAGGGGGGCCACCAGGAGAGCACGTGGGCAGAGAGCCAGGGGCTCCGGAGTCGCCCCAGCCCCAGGGACCCTCTCCCCCATCGCCACCACTGGGCACGCGCTGGGGGGACTCCCGTTTCACACGAAGAAACCAAGGCTTAGCAGCGGGACGGTCACACCGCAGGCACGTGGCGCTGGCTCCATCTCACCCCCTGCTACGTAACCCCCGGGTGCAAATCCGAGTCCTCAAGTCTGCCCGAGTGTCCTTGGGACACAGCCTGGGCTTTCTTTTCAGTAAGATTGAGAGTCAGGCTTTCCCAGCGATCTGCAAGGCCAGGGCCCGGCCAGACAGTGGGGCTCAAGCAGGCCTTAGCTTGCTGGCACGCAGGACAGCATGGCGCCCCCTGCCCACATGTGCATGTACATCCTTGGGAACTGGCTGTGCGGCCTCCCTGGCTGCAAAGGGGTGATGGCGCACTGACCCCTCCCAGCCCCTCACCTGGTGCTCAGCCCCAACAGGGGGCTCTTCCCAGCCCTGCTCAGAGCCCCACAGGAACTGCGCAGCGGCCGCGGCTTCCTGGCGCTGGTGCTGAGTCAGCAGGAAGCGCGGGGTCTCGGGCATGCAGCACATGAGCAGCAGCATGAAGGAGGGGGGCACACAGCCCAGCACGGCCAGCCAGCGCCAATCCAGGATCCAGCCTGGACGGGGAGGGTCAGATGTCCGAGCCCAGGGCCCAGCCGGCCCCTCCCCAGCCCCAGGGACTCAGCCTAAAGGGTGGGGACTGCGCCCCCTCCACACGGTTCCCTCTTGGTTACTGATATCGTCACTACTGTTGTTGACTGCAGCAACGATGGTGGGTACATCGTCACGCTGCATCTGCTCGGTGAACATTTACGTAGCCGTTATACAAAGAGCGAGGTGCTCACTGTGCAAGGACGGGTATGACTGGGCACCGTGCAAGTGAAATTTCAGGGCGGGAGAATCAATATACACAGTCTCCGCCCAGTCCTCATGCTGACCCTCTGGAAGGCCACCAGAGGCAGGCAAGGCTGGTGCCCTGGAGAGGAAGGGGGACGGGCCAGGGCCAGGGGACTTTCCTCTGAACACCAGAGGATCATAAGTCACAGGAACTGGTCAACACAAGGGCACATTATGATGAAGAGATAATTTCATGGGTATTTTGAAACCCAACAGTCTGTCCCAAATGCCAACATCTGTACACGGCAGGGCTGTGGCACATGCTGGGCCCCCATGGCAGCCGGACTACGGGCAGGACTCTGAGTTAGAGTCAGGACGGTAAGCGGGTGGAAATGAAAGACCACGGACCTGCCTATCGACCAATTCAGAGACCCCCAGGGCCCGAGGCCCAGGCCTTGCCACACCCATCAGGCGACCCGCCGGCCCCCAACCCTGTCCCTCCCCATGGTTCCCAGGCCGTCCCTGGAAAACCCTCGTTGGGGGTCTGCCACCGGCCGCTTTTCACGTGCCACTGAGTTTAAACCCTCAGCAGCCTTGGACGAGGGGGGTTATCCCCGCTCACAGACAGGGAAACTGAGGCTCCCAGGAGCTGTGTGAGTAGGCCAAGGCCGCCCAGCCAGGAAGGGGTGGAGGCCCTCCATGAGTGTGGGGGCTGTCAGATGCGGAGCCTGGCCCCTTTCCACCCCAGCTCTCGTGGAAACACGGCTGTCCCCACTGCGGGGCCCCAGCTCTGACCTCGGGTCCCCCAGAGCCCTTCTCCTTCGTGCCGCCAATCCAGTCCTGATATTTCTGAGCGAGGCAGGCTCGGGACCTCTGAGCTGCTGGGCTGCAGATTTCAGGGGTGCCCCACCTGCGCCTGGCGTCGTCGGACCGTCGCTGCACAGCGTGGCGCTGACCTCCCCAGTCCGCCCTCCCCAGGCCCTCCCCAGGACGAGCTCCCTCCCGCCCAGGAGGACGAGGACATCGCCTTCCTCAGCTCTCCGGGAGCCTGCACGTCCCAGGGTCTCAGGGAGGGGATCTGGGAACCTAGCGCCTCGGGCACTGGCTGTGGGACCCCGGGCAAGTCCTGTGACCTCTCTACACTTCGGTTTCTGTGTGTCTGTAAAGCGGCCATGCGGCTATTAACAGGGGTCAAAAGAGATCGTGTGGAAACTCTACCTGCCAGGTAGGCCAGGAGGATGCCTGTGACGACCATCAGCTGCACACAGGAGCCGAGCAGCCCCCGCACCTCCGGGTAGGCGATTTCGGAGATGTAGACCTGTCGGCAAGCGAGGCGAGAGCTGCGGGTCCAGTGGGCCCCTGATTGTAAGCCCCAGGTCAGGGCCTTCCTCGTACCTCCCTGTGCCCCACCCGGTGACCTGCAGCAGGGGTTCAAAGGGTGTGTACGTGCGGCTGCTGTGTGTAGGTGGGGGCACAGAGCTCTACAAACTTTTATGTCATGGTACTGCCCCCCTGGATAAAATGCAGTTGCTGGTGCAGTGGGTCTGGAGCGGGGCCCAAGACTCTGCCTTTCTAACTAGCTCCAGGTGGCACCCGGGCTGCTGTGGGGTGCCCTGGGAGTTAATGCAGGAACTCTTTGCTTCAACGGCTACTGGTGACTGGGCTCAGGGGCCAGGAAGGCCTTGCCCGTACTTCCGGGTTACTCCATGCCTTACATTCATGACTCAGGTGTATGTTTGTCCAGTAAAAACCCCAAACATAATATCCAACCCAGCTGCCCAGTGAAGCAGATGCAATGAGTAGCAGGTGAACGGGGACGGCCAGGGAGGACCCGAGCTGCTGCCGTCAGTCTCAACCAGGCTGGGGTGCGGGTGGTGGATCATCCAAGCCCACGGCCAGCAGCGGTTGACCCGTCACCCGGCAGCCCCGGCTGCAGGGTCCAAGGCCTTCAGAAGCCACGGCAGGGCTAACGTGCAGTGTCTCTCCGATCCCCCGCCCACTGCACAAGGTCACCTGTCACTCCACTGTGCAGGGGACGGACCTGAGGCCCGGAGAGGCGCGCTGCCCCGGGAAGTGGCAGAGCCGGGATGTGGGCCGGGATGTGGGCCGGGAAGTGCAGCTCGGGCAGTGCCGGCTCAGGCGCTGGCAGAGAAGCGGGGAAGCAGCACGAGGACTGGTGTGTGAGCTGCCTGTGCCCCTAGGACAAACCTGACAGGCATTTCTTGCCAAACTGTAGTAAAGGGGGTGACAAGGGCGATCCAAGCCATCCTGTGAGGCTTCCGCTGACCATCCACAGATGCCATCTTATTTGTAGAGCGAAGGGGAGGCCCGGTTAAGTGGCACAATCCCTGGTAATCGCTCCACCACTGCCTACTGGAACCTGGACAAAGGACTTCACCTTTCTGAAACTCACTTCATCTGCAAACGGGACTCCTAACAGCAGCTCTTTCCCAGGCCATGCCCCAAGTTCTCTCCTTTTCCTCGTCCCAGGGCCTGAGGCTAGGGGACACTCACTGGGGCCACTAGTGAAGCAATGCCACAGGCTAGGCCTGTGAGGAGGCGGCCTCCCAGCAGCATCCACACGTCCTGGGCCGCGGTGATGACAGCAAAGCCGGTGACGAAAGGCACGGTGCAGAACAGGAGGCTCAGCTTGCGCCCTATGCGGTCCACCAGCCAGCCGCCCAGCACGCCTCCAGCCGCGGCTCCCAGGGTCACGATGGCCTGTGGGCGATCGCTGGCTTAGCGTGGGGGCGCCAGGGGATGGTGGCCCAACCTCGCCCGCCACCCCACTCCCAGTGGCCTTGGAGAGAAGGGGACTAAGTCCCTGGCTGGTGGTCGGGGAGAGGGTGACATCCGACCGGGGAAAGTCTCATCACGTGTCCGAGGGGGTGGGCGTAGAGGGCCCCAGAGCCCGTCTTAGGGGTGAAAGGGGTGGTGTCCCAGCCGGAGATCTCACCCCAAACCATGAAGCAGCTTCATCGTCCAGCTGTGGAGCCGGCGGCGCGGCGCGCAGCAGGCTCGGGATGGCCGGGGAGCTGTAGCCGAGCGCGAAGCCAAAGCTGAGCGGACCCAGGGCAGCGGCGAAGGCGGCGAGGAAGACGCGGCGGCCGCGGCGAACGCTGCGGGGATAAGGCGGTCGGTGAGTGGCGCCGGCCTGGGCGCCGGGAGAGGGGCGAGGTCGGGCCTCGGGTCCGGGCTCACCAGCTCGCTCACCTGCCACCGGGCGGCCGCAGAAGAGGCTGGGTCTCCACCCGGTCCTCAGGCGTCATGTCTGCGGCCGACGCTTGCTGGGTCGGTTCTGAAGCCTGAACTGCCAGGAGTCCCGCGACTGATGTCCGCACCAGCCTCTCCGGGCTGAACCGGCCAGTGGGCGTCTCTAGGAGGCTCTGGGCGTGGATGAGGAGCAGCCAATGGGAACGCAAGACACGACTAGCTTTGCGTTGAGATACGCCCTTGAAGTCAAAGCAAACCAATGGAAGCAAAGAGACAGCGGAAACCCATTGGAACCGCCCCTAGAACAGAGTTCGCTGATGATAGGAGGGGCGGAGTTTGTAGCTGGCCTTGAGCAAATCATCCAATAGGAGTGTGGTGCGAGCCAGGCGTGGTCAAATAGCTGCTTCTGACCGAGCCGGCCAATGAGGGTGGAGGGCAGGGATTGCACTTGCCCCTGGGTCGCCTCGCAGTGTGGCTTCAACCAATGCGGCTAGGAGCCGGGCGAAGGCGGAGCACGTGGGTCACGCCCAGGACTTCCCGCCTCCACTCTGGGCTGCTGCTACTGTCCTACCGTAGCCTATCTGCAGTTCCTGCTCGGTGTTAACCGCTGCTCTGGGGCCTGAGTTGGAGGGGCCTGGCCCCTCTGCCTTGTCTTTTATTGCCCCCCGAGAGCCGCAGGGCTGGAGTTATCCAAATGACTGCTGTGCGTCATTCTCTTAGACGCAGAGCCTGGCTTGGTTGCTGGGGGGCGGGGGCAGAGGCGCGGCCTTGCGCTACGCAGCCCACCTCCGTGCAGGTCATCTCTTGGAGCCCTAAGATTGTCAACGGCTACAGAGCCTACGACCACTAGGACCTCCAGGTGCAGGGATGCCGCTTGTGTGACTGCTCAGGGCTTAAGTGGTGAGCTCCACGCCCCCTCAATTCCACTCACTTCACAAGTAATCCTGACTTCTTGAACCTTCATCCAAATACTTCCCCACCTTGGGTCTCCTGTGGATGTTAGCAGCCAACCTCTCTAGGTGTCCACCCGGGTCACTACTGGAGTAAGGATGATGAATGAAGTCAGGGTTCGGGAGAATTGCGCCATTTGTATGGAACTCTGGGCGCAGACCCCTTACAGTGGAGTGCTGTTTAATTCTGGAAAGAACCAGAGCTGCCAGTAAGAGGCTTTACCGTAGTTTCTAGTCTCTCTAGGGGCCTGTGTTTCCTCACCTCTGCAAGGGGATGACAGCACCTGTCTTCCAGGGGACTTTTGAGTAGGGGCAATGTACGTCAACACCAAGCACCAATGCTAGCCAGTGCGATCGTGGTAGCTGTTTGCCCTAGTGCAGCCACCTGACTGCACCACCTTTAACGACAGCCCACTCCTCCTCTGGGCTCCACGCGGCATCTTGTGCTCGAGGTAGAGTTATACATTCTTATCACAGCTTTGTGATCACATGTTTACTTCGCTCTCTCCCCCAATGCAAGCGACCTCCTGGTCCAGATAATGCTTGATGCTTGCAGAGTGGATGCATGACAAACTCCGTGGGTAAAACGCTCAGTGAGACAGTTTATTGTGTAACTCACCGGGGCGTATGCAGAGACGCTTACATAACCGGGATGCTCCAGTGAGCCCAGCTAGCGCCAGCCAGCCAGCCCTCTGAGCCACCGGCCCCTACAAACCTGCGCTCGCCCTGTGAGAGAAGTGGTTCACTCCGTGACCACTGTAAGCAAATACTGCTGCCAGTGCAGACTCTTGCCCCCCTTTGTAAGCTAAGCACCACCTTTTGCCTTTTCTGCATTTATTCCTCAGATCTGTGACTTGTGTCACATAATGGGGTGACTCTGATTCTGCCAATCTTTGCTGTAAATGGTCTAAAAAGCCTTTGGTTTTTCTATTCCAGGCTGAGAAGCAAGAAACTTTAGGGGAAAAAGCTGACAGAAAACACACACACACACACACACACACACACACACACACTCAGAGCCGCTTTGACGGGGGAAGGCTTTAAGTATCTTGTGATGGGTAATATAGCTGACAAGAGATATAATGAAATGGAATTACCAGACTAAAGTCACGTCTCCTTCACACATGAAAGTTCTTCCGGTCAGTAAAACTAGATCCCCCCTTTGATCTGTCCTGGCCAGTGGCTGACATTTTATTGTTTCAGTTGCACTTGGCCAAACCCACCTTTTCTTCTTACTTTGAGGAGGGAGTGGCGAAAGACAGATACCTGATGAGAGGAAGGCTAATCGTTTGGTTCACGTGAGCGAGCAGAGCAGACCCGAACCAGAGGAAGGAACTTGAGAATGATGTTGGTGACTGTTCTCTGGTTATATGATTTCAGAGTAACAATGAAATCCAACGAAACCATCTTCAGACTCTCAACAAGCTCCTCCTTGTACCTTATTGTTTTTCGTGAGACACAAGGAGGAAGAAAACAGGAGCTTCTGAGGCCTAACGGGTCGGCTTTTCTCCAGGGTCCACGGGCGGGAAGGGCGCTGGCTCCCGCCGCAGGGCCCCGGAACGGTGGCGGGGCCGCCGGTGCAGAAGGAGACCTCGCTCAGAGCACACTTGAAAAGCAGTGGCTTTTCTTTATAAAAGAAACACGTTATGTGACAAAAACCTGTAATGAAAAAAAGAATGTTCCCACCCAGGTGTATAAAGTATAAAAAGAAGGCTGCCGTAAGTAAGAATGAACATTTTTTGATTTATTCAAAGTCTCAGTCTAAAACCTCAGTGAAACCTACCACCTGTATTACAAGGGGACGGACGGCTCCCGGACAGAAACCGACAGGCTGAGAGACACGGCACTGGACGCTGGAGAGTGGCCCAGATGGGCGGCCCGCAGGTGCAGCAGGTTTGGTCCCATAGGTCGCGGACGGGCTCAAAGCCGAGTTTCGTGGAGAACGGTGTCGGCACTGGGTCGAGAGCATACACCTCCGTAAGAAAGGTGAAGGCGATGCACTCCGCTCGCGCTCTGTTCACTTCAAGTCAATGACGTCTTCATCCGAGGAGGCTGCGAGCTGGAAGGGGCTGCTGCCCCAGACGGGGCTGCCTTCTCTGTCCGCCCCGGGGTCCTGGTCGGAGCCCGCGGGCTGGCAAGGCCCCTCGGGATTGGCTTCGGCAGTGGAGGGGCTTTCCAGGGAGCCCGACGTGATCCTGGGAGAGAGAAGTCGCTGGGGAGGATCACTGGGAGCAGCCCCGAGCCGGGCCTGCTGCCTGGAGGAGGTGTCCCGCTCACCCGCGCTCCTGGGCCTGTCTCCCCTACCCACTAGGGGGGAGGTGGGGACACGCCGGGGTCACCCCCCACCCCGACAGACACAGCTTGAGGCCTGCAGCCCGAGAGCCTCACCTCATGGTGTGGGTTTTAAAGGCCGGCAGTGACATCGGGCGTGTGGGTGAGGCATTACTCACCTTTCTCAAGTGCCCATCGTGGGAAAGTCACTCCTCACCTCAAACCCACCTGTGGCCCCCATGGCCTGAGGTTAAGGCTGAAACTCCGACCCACGGGGCCACGAGGCCACAGGCCCTGCGGACCCCTCCAGCCTCCTCCCATCCCTCTGCGTGTCTCCGTGTCTCTCGCTCAGCTCAGTGCCACTTCCTCAAAGAAGCCCTCCTTGATCTGCTCCCCAAAACAGATCTTTCATCCTTCTGATGTTTGAGCCCCTCCCCGCCCCAGGTGTGGGGTGGACGGCACCCTGCATTCCGCTGCACCACCTGCCACCCTGAAATGCTGTGCTTCCCAGAATGTCCTTGCTGGCCTTCCCCACGGGCCTGGGAAGCCTCTGAAGGTCACCTCTGTGCCCCCAAGGCCCAGCTGAGTGCCGGGCGCTCCGCAAATGAGGGGAATGCATAGAGGGGAAGGCGTAAGGGACACAGAGGACCTCAAGAGACAGATCAGGGGGACTGACACGTACTCACAGGCCTGCAGTACTAAACTGCCACCCGGAGAGGCTGCGGCTTGGCCATCTCCACCGCGAGCTTTGCGGGAGTGCCTTTCCCCATCGCTCGTCCTGAGCGTCTTTGTGTTAAAAACCCCTCTGTCAACAAACACAGTGAGCAGAACTATAAAGCTCTCTCCCTGTGTTTCAATGAGTCTTTGCTGGATTGCCGGCGAGGTCGCCCGTTTGTCGGGGCCCCTCCCTGGCGGGCCGTGCTCTCTGGGGACCCCCGCGCGGCGGCTGCTCAAGGGGCCCGTGGAAGTGCCGTGACTCCAAGGGCCGCTGCCCTGAGCAGGGGCTGCTGGGCTGCTTTTCCTTCTTTACCTGTCGCTGCTGGTTGATCTCACTGTCCCTGGCTTGGGACCTCCTTGGCTTTCTTCTAACCGCTTCCGGGCTTTGGGTTTGGGCTTTGGCGTTCCTTCTGACCTGGGTCCGCCTTCATCGGAGAGGCCTGCATGGCGGGGTGGAAGCAGAGGTCAGAGGGTTGTCACCAGGGGGTCGTCACCAGAGACGGAAAAGGCCCTTTTCCTTTTGGTTGGGAATTGGTGCATTATTGGGATACAGTCAGGAAGATGGAAGAAAAAGTATGCATTTAAATAATTGCTTTTCTTGTAGTTGGAAGGTTTTCCCCCCGATGATAAAGAATGTATGTCTTGCTGAAAATTTGTAAGACTCAAATAGAGAGACTCGAGTCAAATGAAGGAGGGAAGGTCTAGAATCCTTCTACTAGAAATTAATTCTGCGACTCAGTTCGGTTGCATTTCAGAAAAGCACCGTGGCTTGTAAAACAGGGGTCGGACATCAAGTTGTCACAGGGCACAGCGGGCTAAGAATAGCAGCCCACGTATTATAAGAGCACGGCACGGGGCACTGGCTGCCGAAACCAACCGACTTTGCCAGTGTCAAAGCCTGCATCCCCTGGGGGCCGGGGTCCCCTTCTCTGTTTGGGAAACGTGACCCCATGCAGGCACGTGCTAAGGCCACTGTCCTTCCAGCTGGACGCCATGCAGGTCCCCATTCGAGTTCTTTCTGGTTTCAAGTGTCACTTGCATTTCCCCCCATTTGTTTTCACGATTCGGAGCCACGAGTGTCCTAACGGCCGGGCCTGTTCCGGCTGCCTGGGCGCTTTCTGTCTCTCTGGGGCGGCCGCCCACCTGCAGGCCCCGAGGGAAGGGCAGAGCGCGTGTCTGCCTCTGTGCCACCCCACACACCTGTCCCCACGGGCGAGGGGCTTGGAGAAGGGACACCCAAACCGCCCCACAAATCTGGACAAATGTGGTTCATTTAAACTGACAGAGATACGAGTATCAAATGTTAGCTCAGAACTGTAGGATATAAATGCTTCTGGATACTTTTCTAGGACATCATATATACATACACATTTTAAACCGTGTCAGACTAGACAGACTATTAACAAGTGGCCTTTCCCCCCTTACCCGTGGTCTGGGCCCCTTCCCGCACCACTAGACCCAGACCGGGCCGCTGTGGTTGGGGGTGTGCTGCACTGCACACCTCCGTGGAGGCATCCTGCAATTTACTTGTAAGTCCTGTCCTAAAGGGGAGGTTTCCTTTCAACTCATTGTTTTTGAGGGTCGTGAACATCCCAAGACAAAATCAGCTGGCATATTTACCAACAGCGACGACAAAGACATTGAGAGCCATTACCCAGCAGCTCCCTGCGGGTCCTGCTCGCTATTTCCTTGATCTCCATCCGGGACAGGGACAGGGAGTGCGTGACGGGGATGGCGGCGATGCCCACGCCGACGGAGGTGGGCGGGGTGATGACCTTGGAGACCAAGGGCGACTTCAGCGGCCGCTCGATGCTTCTGCCGACCAGGTTTCTGAGCGGAATCTTGTACAGATTTTTTGACTGGATTTCACCTGAAACGCAATGTAGAAGGAACATCAGAACTTTAAGAAAACCTCCTCTGATTTGCAGGAGGGCAGTCCCCAGCACCTCAACGCAGTTAGCACGAAGGAAGACTGGGTGTCGCCTGCTGATGTCCTGAGTCCCATCAGGAGCCGTGAAGGGACAGTGCCCAGCAGCTGGGTTTGCGGAGGGCCCCCCGTTGTCGTGGGTAGAGTGGATGGAAGGCACCCACCACCGAGTCTCTGCACCGGGGCAAAGCAGACAAGAACCAAGCGGCTGCCGGGCCCTCAGCGGCAGCGGCCGCTTGGGCAGCCTGCGCTTTACCGCGACCGGGAGCCAGCAAGGGGCCTGATGTGGGGAGACGCTGGGGGAAGCTGGGTCCGGAGCGGCCGGTAACCGCAGCAAAGGCCCCTGGGTGCGCGTGCGAAGCCAGGCGGAGGGCGGGACTGGGTGAGCCGAGGAACGTGTAGGGTTTTCCGACCGTATCCTGTCAGCCAGGAACCCTGCTCTAGTGCACGTGCCTGAAGGGAACGTGACTTTGCTCGGCAAGCCGGAGTCTCTCTCGCTCTCAGCGCCCCCTTCTCCCCATTGAAACAGTTTTTTCCATAATGGGGTTTGTCTTTGTGTGACCACCAGGTTTCTTAAGAATGCAACCAAAGCATTCAGAATACACGTTTCTTCGTGGTTTTGAACAGCGACTCTCTTAGGTGCGAACCGCATGTGGATGTCTGACAGTGAACGGGTTAGAAACACCTGTGAATAAGACGGTAAGACCCAGGCCTCACCTTCCCCCAGGGAAGAAGGAAACACGTTGGCATCCCGGCCTGGCGGCGTCTGAGGGGAGTTGTGGGCGCTGGCTGCCTTGGAGCTGCCCGCGGACCAGCCCTCGCGCTCGGCCGCGGTGGCCGTGAAGTAGATGTCCGACTGAAAGGGGAGAGAGACATCAGGGCGGCGGGCCCTGCGGGCTGTGCGCCCGCTGGCCGCCCCTCCTCACTCGGCTCCCCCCCAGCCCATCCCAGGCGGGCCGGCGCAGGGCCCGATGCCGGGGCGGCGCCCTGGGAAAGCCGGCACAGCCCCTCGGGCTCGCCCTGAGTGTTCGCCTTCCCACACTCCTCCTCTGTCTGTGGACACACCTTCTGCAAACACAACACAACACAACACAACACAACACAACACACGCCGCCCTCACAGGGTCTCAGGCACCGGGGTGCCGCACGCAGGCAGGGTCACCCGCAGGTGGGGCAGTGGGTCGCCCATGTCCCGGGGCCACGAGCTCCCCTGCCCACCCGTGTCGCGCTGGCTCCCCCGTGATCAAGCGGGGCTGCGCTGGAGCCAGCTGGGGCTGACGCAGGAAGGCCGATTTCAGGGATTTCACAAGCCGTTGCATGCAGCCATTATTCAACTTAGATAAGGGGCCTGCTGGAGCCCCAGCATCCACACGTGAAACCCCAGCCAGTGCATCTGTTTCTGGCTCCTTCGCTCCCTGCTGGAGTGCTGACACAGGAGAGGTGTAGCTGTCACCTTCCCAACTGCCTGAGAGGAGTGTCCCTGCTCGCCCATCGCCTCCTGCAGCTCAGGGCCCCCAAAGCCGCTCCGATGGAGATAAAACCCTGGCCCACTCACCCGGGAGGCCACGAGCTGCAGCTGCGGCACGACAGCTGTGTGGACCAGGTTCCCGTTCACCACCAGGCGGATCTCGATGGAGTCGGTGGTGAAGGCCAGGAGGTACGGGAAAGCACAGACTGCAAGGCAACGGGGCGCGTCAGCTCCCAGGCCAGCCGCCTGCAGCTGGGGACCTGCTCACATCCGGCCTCGCTTCTCTGCGAGCTCCCACCTCCCCCGTTCCTCTGGCTGCGGCTCCCCTTCCTGCACGGGGCGTGTGCCCAGGGTCTCAGAGAGCCTCCCCACAGGTGCCAAGCACCTCCGGCAGGAGAGCACCGTCTCCACGGCTGCCTGCCCCCCTTTCTCCTGCAGCCCCGGAGCCAGAGCTGACCTGCGGGGGCAGTGGGGGGTGCGGGGCTGGCTGCCCGAGTCCCGTGAGACACAGCCCCTCCCTGGCCGGCAGGCATTCTGCACTCCCTGCCACTAGTGGCTCCTCTCTCCCCCTCTTGTTGTGCGTCTCCTCCCTCGCCGCCCCTGGCCTTGCTCGGTGGGTTTGCGGAGATAGGCCCCCCTCTTCCCGACATCGTTTTTACCACACGCTGGGACTTCCAAACCCCACAGCTTCCCTGGTTGCCCAGTGATCCCACTTTGCCTCCCCCCACCCCACCCCCACCCACACCTCTGTCCTTGCTCTCTCCAGGGCGCTGTGTGCCTCAGACCCTTCAAGCCACTTCAAGCCGGTCCTCCCCCTTTTTTTTAGCCACATTGAAGCTGTCACCGAGCCAGACCAGTCCTCTCGCCCCTCGGACTGTTCCTCTGTTCTCCTGTCAGAACTCGACGCAACGAATACTCGATCCCGAGGGAAACGGTGCTAACTCAGACAGTCGTGACTCGGCCCCGCTCCTCCCCAGGCGGACGCCCAGCGTGGGTCGTGAGCCACACCAGCGAGGTGCCACCGCCCTGGTCCTGACCTTTCGAGGGGCAGGCAAAGGGCCCAAGGTTTGTGTGGCACTAGGCTTTCAAGCCCCAAAGACAGGAACGGTACTGAAAGTGCCATGCGGCTCCCCCCAAGTTGCTCAGGGTCTCGGGACTGGACATCTTGCTCCCGCATTTTAGAAAGCGGCGAGCGAGGCCCAGAGACGAAAGGATGCCGAAAGGTAGGTAGCCCAGTCCCAACGGCTGAGATCTCACGGATCTCAAAGGGGCACACGCCCGGGCACTGAGAACTGGGAGGAATGGTGGAGACGCTAGTCCCCAAAGGGGAACAATAGAAGCAAAATTAAGGCAGAAAAAGAACACCGAGTTCCCGGAGTCACGTGACTCACAACAATCGGCCGTGAGCCAGCGAGCTGGCTTGCAGGGGACCGAGCGGTTCAGACGCGTCTGTGCAGGGAAGGGGGTTCCGGTAAAGGGTTTTCTTACCAATCGCGTAAGGAGCCTGGTTCCAACAGAACTGGAAATCTGACGCAGAGGGTTGAACCAAAAAAGAGCCCCCATTAAATGGACAAACTTTTTTATAGATGCAACTGTCTGCAACGAAACAATAGTGACTCCTTTTTGTTAGAGACAATACTTAGACCCCTGCAATTAGAAAAAAAAACGAAAAACAGGCAACAGGAATAGCATCCTATCTGCGCGTTCTGTATACACAGCTGGTGCGGGTATCATCATGGGGCCGGACTCTCGGGTCGGCACCACTACAGCAATCAGCGCAGCCGCTTTGGGAGAATTTGCCGCGTGCCAGGCACGGAGCTGTAAAAGCACTACCCCGTGTAATCTGCAGAATCTGATGGAGCAGACGCTATTGTCACACCCATTTTACAGATGAGAAAATTGAGGCCAGGAGAGGTGAAGCGCTATGGGGTGGGGGTGGGGAACACAGGCCTGCCTGGCTGCAGAGAAAAAGGGACAGGCGATGACAGTCCTTGGAGGAGGCAAGTGTGGCCTGGGCGCCGGGGCTGGGGGCTGGACTCTAGTGACGTGGCTTCACAGGATGGAGCTCAGAATCCGTGACTCCTTTGACCCTCCGCCTCCAGCAGGTGGAGAGCGGGGTGACAGATACTACTTCCAATTTGAAAACCCATTTCTTTGAAGAAGAGTCCTTTCATGCACGTGGAAAAGTCTGCACAGGTTAAAAACTGGGTTTTGACTGAATACTCCGATGAGTCTGGAAAACAGGGAAAATAAAACCTTGCCTTGCCTGGCGGTGTGTACGGGTTTTATGTGAATAATCGCGTTTGATCCCCACAAAGATCGTGAGAAGCAGGGGTGCACCCTTAACCTCGCTTATCTGGAAGTTAAGATGCAGCGGGGTTGCACGCAGTTGCGTCGAGAATGAGGGGCGGAGGTGAGCTTTTCTAGCTTTCCTCGTGTCGTTAGCTTTAAAACACCAGCGCACACAGAGTTCGCCCTTTGTGCTGAAATTCATTATTTGTATCAAAGGTGAGGTCATTACTGTGAGCTAAGGTTACAGCCCCATTTTCTTTTCTTTCTTTTTGTAAGCAAAGACTCACTCTGGTACTCAAAATAGAGATTAATTACAAAAAAATAAGAATGTCACTAACATATCGTCCTAGTTATAGTCCCCCCCAGAGTTTATCTTGCAAATACATTTCTCTCAGATAACATGAATTAGAGGTTAGAAGTTACAATATCTGTTATAAAATATTTTCACCTTTAACACATGTGAGATAAAAATTTCTCTATGCCAAACTCCGATGGATAGTTGTTATTTTTTATTTTGTCTTGTTTGTTAACAGGAAAGAATGGACTTAAATGATAAAAATCAGCTTCACGTTTGTGGGGAATAGCACCACCCTACAGCGCCTGTTGGACGGGCTGGTGCCGCACAGGCCTCTGCGACCCGGACAAGGGGAGGGGCCCACACAAGTGAGCGAGCGCCTGGGACCGAGATCCAGAAGTGACCTGGGACACTGGGGAAAACCAGCGGGCTCCCCGGGGCTCGCTCTCCGGGGACCGTCACCTTCTGGGAGAAAGAAGGAGGCAGAAAACCCAAGCCACCATCCTGACCCACAGACAGGGGAAGAAGTGACGCAGTTTGGGGCAGGCTGAGGCTGGTCTGGGAACCTCTGGGACTGCCTAGGCCTTGACCCACATGGGGTCTGAAGACGCAGAGATGACCTTCTGATGGCCTGGTGGGTCCGGGAAACCAGACGCACGCCGGTCCCTGGCTGAGATGGGACCCAAAGATGGCGAGGGCCCAGGGGAGATGGCCGCTGGACCACACCTGGTCCGGGGCGGCTGCTCCACCGCGCTGCCTGCTTGAGTATCCCGGGCTTCGAGTGCGGTCCGGAGCGGGCGTCATTGGCACTTGTTTCCACACTCCCCTTTCACCCGGGCACTCATTCTCTCGTTCTAAAAACCTCCCCTACCTTTCTGTCCGCAACTTCTCGCCCATCCTTCCATGAAGTTAAAACGAGAAAAATCTACATCAGTGTTTAAAGCATTCCCCCACAGGTTCTTCTCATGGACTTTTCAGTTAAGCAAAAAGACCACACTGGGGAGAGATGAACATCTCGTGGAAGTGACTTTAAGCATGGGACCCCTGGGCCCCTTGTCCCCGGAAACCAAGGACAGAGGGCAGTGGTGGCCTGGCCACCCGAGCACCGGCGTCTAGGACCCACGCTGGCCCATCCCTGCCGCCTCACGCGTGGCCCTCCTCACGCAGCATCCTGTTACAGGCTGCTCGTCTGAGGGGGCTCAGGCGGAGCGGAGGCCGAGACATCCTGCAGAGAGATGTGTGCGCCAGGGGCTCCTCAGCGTGACACCTTCTCCTGACGTGCCCCGTGAACCTCGGGGTCTGAAGGATCATGCTTTCCAAACACGCTTCTCTGCTAATAATCAGCTTTCCCATGCTTATTAATCAAAGATTAATCAATTCAAATATCTGTCCCATGGGATCTAACTAGCATTGCCACTCTACATTCATTCAATTCTACGCTGAAAAAATAGGTTCCCCTGTTTTAGTTAGACTGGGCAGCCGTAACCATGACAACACATGACTACTTTTAGCCATAAGAGGTCCCTTTTATTGTAGTGTAACATTCGTTTTGGAAATGCTGGAAATCCTTAAAGAACCTATGTGGCGCTTCTGGTCTGCCAAGGCCACCCTGCCCCCTGACTGGTTACCTGGGACACCAGGCACCCAGGTAGAGGCTGATGTCATTAGCACCTGAGAGACAGCAAAAGTGGAACAGTAACTGCGTGACCTTGAGAAAGGCAGTTCACTTCTCCCGACCTCAACTGCCTTATCTCCAAACTACAGGTGGTGGCAGTACCTGGGAATCAGAGAGACAATGACGACAGCGTCTGGAGCACAGCCCCGGGCGTGAGACGGCACCGTTGCCCTCACTGTCACCCCCGCACCCTGGGGCCAGGGCCACAGGTCTGGGCGCACTGGGAACGCACGCGCCTGGGCGGGAGTGTGATTTTTAGATGCCCCCTGCAGTGCAGTGAAGGCCACAGGAGCAGTACATTAGGTGAGTCTAAGGTTCAGTCGCTTTAGCTCGCCCCCCGAAAAGGACGCTGAGGACGCGAGCACGGGGCACTTACAGTTGTAACACAGGAGCAGCCCGGCCTCCCCGTCCTCGTACACGTCAATGGCTGCGACAAAATGAACCTGCAATGATAACGGGCGGTGGTCTCGGGCGGGCTGCACAGGGACGCCGGCCCCGGCGCAGGCCCTCGGCGCCCCGTGAACTCAAGGCCCGTGGGGCACTCCCGCCTCTCTGGCACCCCCGTGCCCGCGTAGGGGCCTGGTTCCAGCACGAGGTCGGTATACAGAAAGGAGGGGAGCTCCTTCTCCTGCCCCGGGACCGGCCCCCCACTCTCATCCCCGTGAGCAGCTCTGTGGCAGGCACCTCGGTTCCCTCTGGCAAAATGACGCATTTATGCCATGTGCCCCGGCTCCCCACCCTTCTTCCCGGGGCCGGGGTGGGGGGTCTGTTCATTTCACTCTCATGCCAGCTCTGGGCAGCAGACGCTCGCACTCCCATTACCCAGGGGAGGAGAGTGAGGCTGGGAGCGGTGGAGCCACTCCCGCCCCTCAGCCAGTAAGGGCCGCGGCCGAGACTGGAGGGCGGCTGCTGGGTCTCGACCTCCCCGGTCCTTCCTGCGCTCTGCTGGGCCCCTCCCGCCTCAGGCACGCAGGGCGGGGCTCTGAGTCCTGGAACCCCCGTGGCCTGTCTTCTGTTCTCTGTCTCTCCGTCACGCGGAGGGAGGCGGCCTGACTCGGTGAATGGAAAGGGTGTGGGAAGACCTCGTTCTGTGATCTGGACAAACCCGTGTCTCTGGGCCTCGGTTTCCGTGTTTGAGGGAACGATGCTCAATCTGATGTCTTCATTTCTTCCTAACTGCCCAGACTCCCGCCCTCTAAAAATCGCCTGCTTCTTGCGCTTTTTCACTTGTGTTCTCAGCGCTGGCAGCCTGGCCTCCCAAACCCTCGGGCAAACAGACAAAGACCCCCTTGGCCTCTGGCCTCTGACCTCTCCCTGTCTGCCTCTCCGCAGGCTCTAACACGTGGCATCTCCTCCCTCCCGTCCTCTCTCCCACCTCAGATTATTCTTCCATTTCTTGGCTCTTTTCTCACTTAGAAAAATATCCACCTTAATAGCTTCAAATTTTACTCGGTGCTTAAAATCTCTAAATTGACAACATCAGGCCACGCAATGGATTCCATATCCAAAATAAGCGGGAGGTCATGGTGGGGAGTGGGTAGGAGCATGGACTCTGGTCAGAGGAACCCGAGTTCAAATCCTGCCTGCACCACTTGCTCCCTCTGTGGTTTGTGGCCAGTGGCCTCACCTCTGGCCTCAGGTCTTCATCTGCGAACTGGTATAACGACAACACTTGCTTTGCTGGACACGAGGGGATAGCCCTTGAACCCCAAGGCCCCTAAAAAGGACCTTCCTGTCCCCGCCCCTTTGACTTAGAATCGTGTCCTTCTCAGATGTCCCAGTACTTGTCAGTCTGATGACACTAATCTCAGCCAGTGGGCACGTATGAGTTCACTCTGCCGGACTGTGAACCTCTGCAGGGGAGCGGCCAGGGGCACCGGCTTTGCAGTTGGGACCTGCCGTCCCCCTCGTGCCCCGTGGTGTGGCTGTGGATGCCACAGCACGCTGGGTCTAGGGGCCTGGCCTCCAGAGTCTGACGTGTCCCAGTAGGCCCCTGATCGTCACCAGCTGCTGTGGTTGTGGGTGCATGAGCCACTGCTCCTTCCTGAGCCTCAGTTTCCATGTCTGCCAAAAAGGGGGACGTGAGCAGCGCTTTCCCCAGACCGTCGGGGAGACTTCGTGAGAAGATGCTCGCAGAGGGCTCTGGCTCGGCGCCCAGTCATCCACAGGTGCCGCGTCATAATGATGGCGGGAGGGTGGGCCTCGGCGGGGGAGGCAGAACGGGACCGCCCGGCGGTTTAGAGGGGAGGCCTGTGGACGTGTTTGGGATGGTGGTGGGCGGGGGTGGCGAGGCGGCCACAGGGGTGGAGGAAGCTCAGGCAGCTGCCCAGACCGAGGGCTGTGCGTGGTGGCAGAAGACAGCAGGGCAGCAGTTGACATCGGGGGGGGGGGTCCCTCAGGGGACCATCCCAGGACTGTGCTGACGGGCGGATGCACTCGGCCATCTTCAGGGACTCAGGCTGCGGGGTGGGCGGTGGTGGCGGACCCCCAGCCACGGTCAGAGGTGGAGGGGCCGGGGTCAGGGGCGGAGAGCACACCTGGGAGCTCACCGGCTCCTCCTGAGGACTCGAGCTTCCCCTCAGACCTTTCTTAGCACCGCACAGGGAGAACCCCTTCCTGCTCGGATGCCCACGTCCTCTGTCTCCGCCCTGGGGAGGGGCCTGGCAGGAGTCCATCCGTCTTTCCTGACCAGGTGAGGCCGTGAGAGTCAACAGGAGAGCTTGAAAAAAAACTGCACCTGCTGGGTTCTCACTCCTCGTGGTCCTGGTACAGCAGGTCTAATGTAGGACATAGGCGCAGGCTTTTTAACTTCTATTGGATTAAAAAGACGTAGTTCATTTTATTGGGTTTAAAAATGACAAAAGTAACACATGGCGGTTGTAAAGATTCAAAACACAGACCTGTAACAGGCGAAGTCTGCCCACGGCCCTCCCAGCCCCAGCTGGAGGAGGGAGCCCCCGTGGGGGCAGTGTCCCGCCTTCCTGTGAGATGCGGGGGTGAGCCGCCAGGTGGGAACCACAGGGGCCCTGGGCCCAGAGAGTAAGCCAGAGACCTGATCCCGTTACCAGGTCCGAGGTTCCTTCCAGAGCAGCCCTGGCTTTCGGGAAGCAGGCCAATGCTGGCTGCTGGAGCTGGGGCAGTAGGTCACAGGAGGCCTGTCACAAGACGAACTTGAGGTTGACTTGCAGAATTCTGCTCTGGTGCTTCGTAAACACTTCCTCTGGGGAGCCAGGGCTGACCCCGTCCCCGAGGTGGGGCTGAAGCCTGACCTGGGAGTCCAGTGGGCTGGCAGAGGGGAGAGGAGGAAAGAGAGCAGGACGCTGGGCCACCCCGTCCATGCGGGGCCGCGCACACGGCAGGCGGCAGGCGGCCGTGCATGTAGCCTGAAAGGCCGGAGTCCACCCCGCTCTCTCCTGCCGCCAGGGCGTGGGCCGCGCTGCAGGAACGGCACAGCGAAACGCTGGTCCCGACCCCGCAGGCCGCTCCTGACGTAGCTGCTCCTGACGTAGCTGCTCCAGGGCTCGTCGCCGCGGGGAGACCGGAAAGGCCTGCCCAGGCGGGTCCCTGCGTCTACGGTCTCTGCCGCTCGGGAAGGGTTTAAACATTAAATAAAACCCACATTTTCTCCGAGGGGAAAGCTTTGTGTCTTTCTTTCTCTGTATCTTTCTTTTAAAAAGCATAGGGAAGAAAAGAGAACATTTTAGACTTGTTCCTCATCGCTCTCAGAAAAAACAAAACATAAATTTTATTAAAAAAAAACTGTTTTAACCCAATTTTTCCTGGGTCTTTATGCATCTTGGAAAAAAAACCCCACACACTCCAATGAGTGATCAGAGCAGTAAGTATGAGTGAAAAATAACAATCGTTGGGAAAAGGTTAAGGCACAGGCGGCTGGGCTGACTGGACCGAGACCTTTCAGGCTGCGACCTTCCTGCCCCTGTGGCTGGTCGCAGAGCGTGTGAAAGGCAAGAAGAGGCCAGAAGTTTGGGGACCCAAAAAACCTAGGTGTGTGCCCTGACCGGGGATCGAACCCGTAGCCTCTTGGCGTGCGGGGACAGCACTCCCACCCATGGAGCCACCTGGCCAAGGCGGGGAAAGAAGGTTAAAAGGCGAAATCGGGCCCTTCCTCCTCGGAAGGCAGGAGGCTGGAAGCCATCACAGGTTCCCAGCCGCGGGGATGGAGGGGAAGTCCTCCAGACTTCAAATTCCCGCGAGTTTCAGGGCAGACTCAATCTACCAGCTCTGGTCAGCATCACCTGGGGCGGGGGGGGAGGGGCTTAAAACATTCCATTGCCAAGTACCGCCCACCCAGAGGTTCTGATGGAATCGATCTGGGCGGACAGGGACAGAGCACCAGTCCTTCTACAGCTTTCTCGGCAACGCAGCCAGAGCTGAGAAGCCCTGTATACCGGTGGTTTCGAAACTTGTCTGAACTTTAGAATCACCCGAGGGTCGGTTAAAAATTCCGAAGCCTGCCCTGGCTGGCGTAGCTCAGTGGATTGAGCGCGGGCTGCGAACCCAAGTGTCGCAGGTTTGATTCCCAGTCAGGGCACATGCCTGGGTTGAGGGCCACGGCCCCCCAGCAACTGCACATTGATGTTTTTCCCTCTCTCTCTTTCTCCCTCCCTTCCCTCTCTAATAAATAAATAAATAAATAAATAAATAAATAAATAAATAAAATCTAAAAAAAAAAAGTGTTTAAAAATTCCGAAGCCCGGGCCGCACCCAAGACCATGGAAATCTCTGAGCGGGGACAAGGGCTTTGGTAGCTTCTGAGGCTTCTTAGGTGACCCCAACGGCAGGCGAATCGGGCGCCAGCGATCTATCTCCGGGGAAGGAACACGGCTCAGCTGACTGAGCTGTGACAGATGACGGTGGAGGACAAGAAGGCCTCCTAGTCAGATCTAGATTTCCCCCCCGATTTTTCTATTTCTTAAAACACTGCTGTTGTGAAGTGTTCAGTCTTCTTCATATAGGAATTAGCAGTTTTAATGAATATTCATGTAGGGCATGTCCCAATACAAGTTGCACTTATTATTTCTTGGAAGCATACTTTTGCTGCCCCCATTCTGCGGTGTCCTTGGTCCCTGGGGGGGAGTGCGGACTTTAAGTGGCTCAAGTGTGACCCGACTCGCCCTGCTTCTCAGGGATCAGTGGGCCGACGAGCCCTTGGATCTGCTGAGTCACCACCGTCTGCTGAGTCTCCGTCGGCCGGGGAAGCTCCGGGGGCAGGAGGGCACCAGCTGTCCGCGCGGTGAGAGCTCACGCCCCCCAGGGGCGCTCACGTTCAGACCCACAGGTACCTCCAGAGCCTCTGTCCAGGCTGGAGGTGGCCCTAGATTTCGCCCAAACCCAGGCTGTCACTGCTCTCTGCGGCTCAGGCTGGGGGATGCAGACCTCTGGGATGATAGGCTCTCTCTGTCTCTCTCTTTCTGTCCCCTCTTCCTTTCCAGGGGGACAAAGGCAGGGCTGTGCCCTCCCCGGCCGCCCGGGCCCCAAGCTGTGAGTCTGCAGAGCAAATGTATTCCCCAGAGGCCCTTCCCGGATGCGCCACTGAACATACGCTCTTGTTTACTTATTTATTTATATTTAGCTTTGTGACGCTTCGCTTCTCTTTTCGGGGGAAGAGAGGAACGGCAGGGGGAGAGGTGGAAAAGCCGAACAGGGCAATGGGGCCGTCACGCTAGATTGACCCATCTCGACCTACGAAGATGGCAACGGCCCGTGGCACAGCGGGGGCCGGGGGGGGGGGGGATAGCACGCAATGCCGATAGGGCAGCCAGCCGGTCATCGCGGAGAAATCCTAACGACGGGGTGTTGCGCAGGCGGAGGACGCGACCCCCGGCCGACCCCTGGCCGACCCCCGACGGCCCGCTGCCCTGCGGCCGCCCACTCACCCTGCTGGCCTCCACGTGGTGCAGCCGGAAGGCCTCCCCGGTGCTCTCGTTCACCACGTCGAACTGGTGGCGGTAAGCCACGCAGATGAGATTGTTGCTCTCCTCCGTCGGCCCGTCCACCAGGGTCATCACCACGGGGGGGTCGGACAGGCAGATCTCCTGCGCGGCGGGTGGCGGCGTGGGAGGGGAGGGGTCGGGACGCAGGGCAGCCACCTTAGCATCAAGTCCCCCTGCCTGCCTGCCCCCACTCCCCCCAGACGAGGGTCCCCTGCCCAGGCTCCCTTGGGGTGGCAGGGGTGGCAGAGAGGGGCAGGGACAGCCTCAGATTCTGCCTCCCACGCCCTGTCCTCGAGACTGGACCTCTGTCCGCCGCACGGGGGAGGGGCTGGGCAACAATTTTACAAAAGCCATTCCACAGGGTGGTCCGCGGTGGCCCTCGCGGGGTCTGGTCCTCCCTCTTCTGTGATTCAGTAGTGACCGTACCAACTGTGATAAAAATCACAGGAACTGCTAACTTGGCTAGCCCACAGGCAGTCTGGCCCTGTCCTGTGATTTAATGACGGCGATGATAAAACAAGGACAATCTCGGACTTTGTGGAGCCCTGAACACGGTGCCAGGCACTGTTCTCACTGGGCCCTCGTATCCACGGCCTCACGACGTGGGCAAGACTATTCCCCTATGTGACAGGTGAGGAAACTGAGGCTCGAAGGTCGCGTGACCTGCCTATGGTCACCCCCTCGTCCGTGGCGTGGCCGAGACGGGACACGGGGGCCAGGAGGGCAGCGGCCTGGAGAGAAAACCTACCCGGATGTACTGGAATTCCTCGACAGGGGACTCCGACAGGGGGGACAGCGGGGCGGGGTCGGCCGGCCCGCTCCGCCGGCTGTGTTTCCTCGTGACCAGAAGCAGTTTGTTCCGGATGGCGACGACCACCCTCAGCTCTCTGCTGTGGTGCGTGTTGATGGCGTACAGGTGGCAGCCTGGGGGGGCGGGGGGAGACAAACGATGCCCGTCACGCGACTCGAGGTGGGCGCCTCGACACCCTGGCAACACCCGGGAGCCCTGGAGACGAAGCACAACCCAGCAACTCGGCTGAGAAGGTTGCAGCCGCCCGGAGAGACGGAGGCTCGGACTAAACATGGGGCTGAGATGCAGGGAGATGAAGGACGTCATGTGCCCTGTATGGCAGAGTCTGTGGTCCTAGCTTCCCACTCACAACGTGGCACGAGTCAAAGTGAGGGGCGACCGGACCCGCGGGAACCGAACCTTGCAAACCCGGGAGCCTCTCCCCAGGCCTGCGAACCGGGCGGGGCCCAGCCCCAGCGCTCGGTCCACGGGGACCGGTGATGTCATCTTTGTGAGGCTCCCGAGTACAGCGCGACCCGACAGAATCAGACCCCCGCTCCTTTTCATTCTCAGAGCACCCGGGGCAGCCTGACCCGAAAGCAGCAGACCCCGAGGCCGCGCACGTCACCTTTGGTTTTCTCCAGCTTGTTCTCCCTGCAGTCGCACCTGCTGCGCGCGGCCTGCTTGCCCTCGATGCCCCTCTGCACGGCGCTCAGCCTGAAGACGAAGAGACGGGCGTCCTTTCCTGGGGAGGCGGGCGGACAGAGGAGGGGATGGGGGGAGGGCAGCACTACCCGGCCTCGGGGAGCTGAGGGGGCAGGCCGTGCGGGAAAACTAGTGCTAGAGGAGGCGGGACTCGGAACTGGGGAGAAACCCCCCTGCCTTGACCTAACCATGCATTTAAGGATGCCCCCCATCTTCTCTACTTCGGTGTCCCCTCCTCAGAGAACCCGTGGGCCCCCCAGGAACCCTGAGCGCTGGGCACCAGGAGCAGAACCGTTTGGCATGACCTACACAGTCAGACCCCATGACCCTCGGCACTGGTTACAGAGGGCTACACACTCCCCTTCCTCCCAGGGACCACCGCCGGGAGGGGAGCAGCACCCGGAGGGGAGCAGCACCCAGAGGAGAGCAGCACCCGGAGGGGATCAGCACCTTTGTCCGCCCTGAGAATCAGGAGGTCCAGAGCCTCGAGCACGTGCATCTGCTTGACCGGCAGCGTCCTGTCAAACACCGGCACTGACGGGAGGTCGTCTGCAAAGGAAGCCTGGTCACCCAGCGCTGCGAGCCCGCCACGCCACCCAGAGCCCAGAAAGCGCGCCTGTGGGTCGCTCGGGAGCCCGGGTCTGTCGGGGCGAGGAAGGAGGCAGCCTCTAGAGGTTCCCTGAGGGCTGTCCGGTCAGTTCAAGCACCAGTCTCCTCCTTCCCAGAGGCATCCAAACTCCCCAGAGAGACTGCGGGGCGGCAGGGCCCGCAAACTACCTGCATTTCCTTGACATTCACCGGAGGGAAAGAGCAGCACCTCTCAACCCGACTCTCCTGGGGTCTCTGCAGGGGACTGAGTGCCTGTTCACTTGCTTGCTTATTTTTTAAAAAAAATCCTCAGCCATTTCTCTTAAGTAGTTTCTAATTTTTATGTAATTTTTGAGATCGCCTCCCATCTTAGGTTATTTTGTGTGTTTCTCAAGAAAGCAAAAATAAAATTCCCCTTGGCATTTAAAAATAAATACAAAGATATCCTCTTCCGACACGCCCCCTGTCTGTGTCAAGAGTGGTTCACCTACACATTTTCAGTATTCCTCCGTGTAAGAGTATAACATCTCCTTTTCAGACAAGAGTAAGAGAGAAATGGTCACCTACATTGCCCAAGTAACGGGAAAAAACTGATTTCGGGGGAAGTGCCCAGGGAAGTGGCAGGAGAGTGGATGACTGACCGCACCGTGATTACATGCAGGATTTGCTCTGGGGCTCCCTGACTGGGATTTCACGGTGCCGGCAGTCACCGTGCTCGGGGGCTGGGGGCCGCAGGAGGACAACAGAATTGCAAGGCTGTTCCCTACGCAAAGGGTCTGTCGGAGGCCGCCATGGAGCCGGGGCCAGGCGAGGACGCCCGGGGACGGTGGAGACACTGCAGGCAGCGGTGGCCAGCCTCTTGTCTATCCGTCCTTTGTCAGACACTTACGTCCCCGAGCGCTCTGCCCGGGGTTCGTCTGGTCATGATTTAGGTGCGAGGGGCCCTCAGCATCTTGCCTCTTCCAGAAATCCGATGGGGAGTTCATCCTCTCCGGATGGTGCCAGAAGGGGGCAGAGAAAGTGGTTCTGGGGATTGATGACCGCCTCTCGGGGGAGGGGCCCCCCTCCTGCAGGCTGGTGAGGGCTCCGGGTGCTCAGAGCACAAGCCTGCTAAGCTTTCAGCTGACACGGGGCTTGTCTCTAGTTCCCGGAAGGATGGGGCAGACGCACGTGCTGTGAGAGCCCACCGACTCACTCTCCTTCCTCTCCTACCCCCAGAGGAATGGGTTCTCAGGCTCTCCGGGCTCCTGGGGGGCAGACCGGATTTTTTAAAATGTGGCATGATCACTTCAGTACCCAGCATCCCGTTTGATGAAATAATTGACTATTTCATTTTGTGAGTGGCAGCCATGAGACACGGAGGGCTTCCTGACATGCCGGGCCCTGATGCCAAGTGTTTCGCCTGTCATTTCACTGCATGTTACACAGGACCCTGTCAGGTGGGCACCTCCAATACGCCCATGGGACAGATGAGGAACCTGAGGCTCGAGACGCTAATAACTTGTCCAAGGTCATGTCCTGAGCACATGGAATGCCAGTGTCTACAGGGACAAAGTCCGTGCCGTTGGCCAGTGCTGTAGCCTAAAAGCTGCCGCACCCCTGGGGGGGGGGTGCCCTCAGAAGCAACAGCAGTGCCAGGAATTAGGACAGAAGCACTTCATTTCACTCTTACAACAGGGCACCATCACAGCCAATAAAAGTGCACCATGTACGGTGTCAGAGAGGTACTAGGTGTATCAGGGTGATCACTCAGTACATTATATAAGGTCTAGTCACTGGGTTGTGCACCTGAAACCAATATAATGTTGTATGCCAACTGTCGCTGAAAAATAAACTACTATGTTAATACAGTAGGGCGATGCTGCACAGCCGCCCGACCCCGGGCGGGGCACGTCGGTCTTGCTTCTCCATCACGCCTCTCCCGGGCGGCTGAGCGGGAGGGTGCACACCCAGCGCAGGAAGGGACAGGAGGCCAGGGGTCTGAGCAAGTGACACGCAGGTTTTCTTTTGTGATTTTCTTTATAGTCCCTTTGTGAAGAAATAATCTTTTAGAGCTGGGGTTTCTGTTACTGCGAAACCAAAAAAAATGGCCACGGCACATTTAATCAGCACGGAGTCTCCCTTCAAAGTAGGCTTTGCTACACTTAGAATACAAAGGCTCTTGATTTCCTGATAATGACCTTGGAAGGAGCAGCCTCTCCAGGGGTTATTAAGTCTGATGAAATTAGGCGGAGGCTAATGGGATAGAGCGAAACAGCCTGAAGCGGAAGGAGAGGCTCGCTCCGGGAAACAATTCGTAATATGATTAAGTGTAGACAAGAAAAAGGTAAACAAGGGAATAATGAGAGGATTATGGCTTCACAGCACAACCAGGAATGCCAGGGAAGCCTTATTCTCTGGTTGGCAAAGGCCAACAGGGACGTGTGTCTGGCTGCGTCCGGGTAAACAAAGGCAGAGATCCGAACCGTGGTCTGGCAGGTGCAGGGCGTCCCCGGTGCCCCCGTGTGAGGCGGCTCTCGGGTTCGAAGGCTAAGAATCTCCTGGCAAATCACGAAAATCCTTCCACTGACACCTCCACTAAATGGTGCACACTTAAAGATGAAAACTTCAGAAAGGAACTTGGTACACTTGGTTTGGGATTTGCATTTCAAAAAACAGAATTAACTCAGAACTTTTTTTTCCCCTTCTGTTTGTGGGCAAGCCTTGCAATAGTCCCCAGGAGCAAGCGTTCTTCCCCACCGAGGCAGAGAGATGGAATTTAACACTGTTTTCATCATAACATTTTTCATCATGATTTACCTAGGACTATATTTTTGGAAATCTGTGGTGAGGTGCAGACAATAACATTGGTAGAATTTAATTTAATTTTTTAAAGTTTTTTAAAAAAAGATTTATTTATTTATTTTTAGAGAGGGAAGGGAGGGAGAAAGAAAGAAAGAGAGAGAAACATCAGTGTGCGGTTGCTGGGGGTCATGGCCTGCAACCCAGGCATGTGACCTGGCTGGGAATCGAACCTGCGTTATTTCGTTTCGCAGCCCCCGCTCAATCCACTGAGCTACGCCAGCCAGGGCTGAGTTTAATTTGAATAAAATCTCGCTGGTTTAGTGCAAAGGCCCTGGGCTGGGCGGCGTCACCTCTGGGGTCTGGGTCTAGTACGCCGACCCGCTGCGGGGCCTCGGGCAAGCCCGGCGCTTCCGAAGGGCCTCCGTTTCCTCACCTATAAAACCAAGAGACCGGACTGAACCTCTAAGGGGCGTGTGTGTGTTTTAAAAAGATATTCTTTTTTATTTTTGGTTGTACTTTGGGTAAAATCTATGGGCCGGCCCCATGCAGCAAGTTCACAAGGACACAGAAGAGACAACGGCTGCTGTTTAGCGAGTGGGGGCTCTGTGCAGACGCCGGGTTAAGCCCTTGACCTCTGTGACAATCTCCACCGGCTCCTCGTTGTAGTTACCATGACCGGCCCCCATGTGGTCATTCATCACTTTTCATGACCGTAAGCTGCTTTTCGGCCCCTTGAAAGAACTGCCTCCACTCTAGGGAAGCCTGAAGCTCAGAGAAGTTATGTCTCCTCCCAGATCAGAAAGCTGTTCCAGCTGTTTTGCACTTTCTAAAGTTTTAGATATTTAATTTAAATTCCTAAAGTATGAATTTTAAATCATCTGCCTTTTAGTAAGTTAGTTGTATGTACAATCACATACATAAATTTAACAAACTATGTTACAGGCGTGCAATGAAAACATCTATGAGAGATACGGTCAGACATGAGTCTGTCACGGAGCCTCGCCCGCCCGTCTGGTCTTTACGGGGGCACCTAGCACAGAGGCCGCGTCAGGGTCCGAGGCGGGAGGGAAGGTCACGGCCAAGGGCGGGGAGATGCTGCAGGTGCAGGCCATTGTGTCACTCTCCCAGTGGTGGCTTTCAGGATTCCCATGACATGTCCCTGTGGGACCCAGAGCCTGGGCAGCAGAGGGTGTGCCTTTGGGGGACGCTGTCTCTGGCCCGTGGCGCTCTTTGAAGCCCCCTGGAGATGCCCGTTACCAGTGTTCAGCCCCGTTAGCGTTCACTGGGGGCCTGGAACAACCCACAGGGGCCTCCTGTGGGGAGGGCCTCACTGTCCTGGGGTCTAAATTAAACCCCCACCTGAAGCTGACCCCCCCCCCACACACACACAGCATCCTCGCCGGGGCTGATCTGTGCCGACAGGGCGCCGGCCGCCCCCGAGGCAGCCTGGTCCCCTTGGATGTCGGGAAGTTGGATTTTATATTGAGTTGAAATCTGTCTTCCTGTCAAAATCGTTTTGTTTCTATATCCATCAAAAATGGATTATCTAGGCTTCTTGCTGTTCTGGACATCAAGTACTTTTTCACTCAGAAACCTTAAAAAAGAGGAAGAGAGCTCCGAGGAAGCCCTCCCCTGAGAGCGTGGCTCTAAACAACAACACGCACTTGTCCATTTAGGGGGGAGGCTGGAATCGCGACAAGCACCGGCTGAATGGGGATTCTTTTCTGCGGGTCATCTGATACCCACGGGGCACCCACGGACACGGGGAGGGGACGGACCTATCACGCACGACTCGCCCTCCGGCTGGCTGGGTTCAGAGAATATCCCCTCTGTTTGCCCTGGAAACGAGGTAACCTCAGTGGCTGAGGACACATTTGTCAAGGGAGCGCTGACTGGCGGTCACCCATCCTGGAAGCACTGCAAGTCACACGCACAAAGACATTCGAAGGAGCAGCTACTCACTAACCATCCACGAGCAAGACGCCGGCATCCGTGGAGACCAGCAGGGCCTGGCCCCAGGGGTCTGCGCACACGGCTTCGTGGGGGAAGTTGCTGCAGAAACACTGGGGCTCCCAGGGCTGCGAGGCGACACAAGCATCGGGAGGTGAGTGCACGGGAAGGACACGGCATGGCCCGCCGCGCCGCGCGGTGCCCCGCCCGAGGCAGCAACACGGGCGCCCCGCCCGGTGGCCGCATGGGCTCTGGGCTCGGGTCCCTCTCTCCGGGAGTCTCTGTTCAGACACGTGTGCACCAGGAAAAGAGCGGCATCACGTATCTCTGACACCGTCGCCTGTCCCCGTGTCGGAAATGTTCTTTAGGGTGAGGGAGGCATCAGTGACTGCTAAAGCAGGTGTTTTTCTTTTAACACCTGGGAGTTGGACCCGCTGTGGCCCGTTTTTTTTTTTTTTTTTTGAGAATTCACTCTAGTTCATCGTAGAAGGGAGTCCTACAAAACTCTTAAAAGTGTTAGATTCCTGTGTTGATGATTCGGCAAAGTTATTAAAACACACACAATGCAAGAGGTTGGTACTGTCTTAACGGGAACACGCTTACTGGCCTGGTTGAGGCAACAGGATCTTAGAGAAAAAAAACAACACACGTGTAGGAACATGGCAAGTGCTGGTGATGGAATCTGCTGACTGCCCTCGCCCCCCCACCCCCCGCCCCCGTGACGGATTCACACCCCGTGACTCTGCCCTTGGTTTCATTTCCTTTCAGCCACGGCGAGTCAGCCGCCCGCCCGCTGCCTCAGAGCTGTGTGTGGACGCCGGGGGTCGGCCGGCTTCCTTAAGTGGACTCTCAGTCCCTCCAGAATCGTGGTCATTTTCAGCAGAACCATGAACGTGTCTCCAGAGCACGGAGCCTGGCCTCACCGGACAAGGAAGTTTCTGGAGATTCTCAGGGATGAGCGGAAGCCTCACCTCGTCACGTGCTCTGCCACTCAGATGTCCCCCCGGGCTGCTGGCGAGCTCGCACGTGCGGGTGGGCGTTTGTGCGCACCCGGTGAATGCACGCTCACAGACTCCAAGTGGAAGCGGTGGCTCTGAGGTCACCTTCAAGGGTGTCATGTGGGGTGAGGGCAGATTCTCTGTATTACCACTCTCAGAAAAGGGTGCTCTCCCTTTAAGAAACCCACGTGCCTCAAAATGGACATCCTATGGCTAAAAGGAGGCCCGGATTGTTCTGAAAATATCGCACAAAGAATGGGAAGACGTAACCCAGGAAAAGGGCTACACTGGTGCAGGCCATGCACTGAGATGGCATTTCCAGGAGAAGATTTCTGGAAGTTCTGCGCTTGTGACTTAACATAGCAGGAGAGCAGAAACAAGCAAGTCAGCCCGTACACCTGCCAAACGGGAGCAGACGTAGACATCTGGGCCCCATAACAGTGAGATGGGAAACCAGCTCCCGGTAACACAATCTCTTCTGAGCCGAGGACATGAGTTCAGAGCCCTTATGCAGAATGGGGTTCTTGACCTGGAAGATGTAAGGGCCCCGGAGGATCCAGGGAGGCCTCACGGTTTCTGAAACCCAGAACCTGCGTTCTCAATGTTGTGTGTGCACTGTGTGTATATTTTAGTGGGCTGGTGTGTGTGTGTGTGTGTGTGTGTGTGTGTGTGTGGCTCTCATGAATTCTGAAAGGGGGCAGGGACTCCAGGACGTGAGGACATCCCATATGAAGTGTCAGAGATGCTGAGACTCTGGTCTGAGGTCGGGTGGCGCTTGCTGTCTCACTGAACCCCCTCCTGCCTCGTGAGGGGGGCTCGTGCGCACTCCGCGGGGCAGGAACGTGGTCCCCAGGCCTCCCTCAGCCCAGGACTGTCCCCTCGCTCGCTCGCTCGCTGAGAACGCCGACACAGCTCACGGGATGCCGGGTGCCTCGGGGGCTGACCAAGCCCCTTCGTTGGAAACTGACCCCTCTCGGGAGCAGCACGTGGGACTGGGGCTGCCTGGAGCCAACCGCTGGGGGTCCTCGAGGCCGGCTGGGGCTGCGCTGCTCCGGCGGCCGCGTGGGGCCCACCGCCACGTTCCGAACTGACTCAAAGGGTGGATGCTCGCTCTCCGTTGTTCCCTGGTGAACACGCTATCAGCCCACGGACGTTCAGTTGTGCGGATGCCTCGGAACTGCTGATGAAGAAGGCTACTAAACCTCACTGGAGTTCGTTATTTATAAAGGGCTTGGCAACCCTGCAAATCCCACTGTTCACGTGGACGGGACGAGCAGACAGTGGGAATCTCTGCAGCTCTGGGAAGGAGGCTTTGCTCTCAATCTTGTGCAGGTTGGGTTGCAGTTTTTGCGTCCATTGCACTTGGAGCTCATCATTTCCCCGGAAACCGTGTGCAGGGTCTGCAGCGCAGACACAGACCCCCTACACCTGCATCGCCGAAGTCAGCACACTCGTAATGCTCTTGCTTTTGCAGTGGACACTCGTGCAGTGACGTGCTGTCCTGTAAATCTGTCCCGTTTAACTAGCTTACGTATTCAGAACATAGACAAAATTGAGTATGTGTGTTGCTTTGCAATACAAAATCATGCCAGCAGCAAGTTCATACTGCAGCTTGGTTTTTTCTCTCCTCTTCTCTTCTCGATTCCCACGTGGTTCCTTCCCCATGTGGAAACAAGACTTTCTGGTTGGCTGAGTAAGCCGTCCAGCAGGCAGTGGTTTCTCGGCTGTGGTCCTCCAACCAACAGCATCAGCATCATCCGGGAACATGTTACAGCTGCAAATTCTCAGGCACCACCCCCCAGACCTCCTGCGTCAGAAGCTCCGGGGCTGATGTGCATGCACACGAAAGCTTGGAAGCCCTGCCCCAGAGCCTCGCTGTTCAGAGTGTGCCCGTGGTCAGGGCGCCACGTGATGCTTGTCAGAAATGCTGGGTTGGAGCACGAATCCGGCCAAGATGTCCAGGCGAGCTGCCTGCACTCAGGGCCTGGGGAGCACTGTGCGGCCCAGTCTGCCTGGCCAGGCCCGGTCCTCGGCTCCACTCCCCGTGAGTGTGAAAAGGCACATGCGTACAGTGGGCACAGGGAGGCTCACGCTCCCTGCTACCCAGCTTTCCCTGCGCTTCCCCTGAGGACTCCCCGACAACAGACAAGCTCTTCGCCCTCCGGCCCCACAAACCTCTTTCTAAGGGTCTGAGTGACATCACTGAGGACCAATGACATTCCCGGTGTTGAACTTGAAAGTCTTGTCCACTCACCTCTTTTTTGCAGATCCCCGAAGCCACCAAGCTGGGTGGGGCGTCCACTCTCACGATGGATTTCAGTTTCAGCGCCTTTGAGAAGAGAGATCTCTTTTAAAGTGTGTTATCAGGCAGTGAAAGGCAGCAGGGTTGACAGTTATGATCGGACATTGAGAGACACTGAAACAGGAGTAAGTTCAGACTAAAGTTCTGGGCTCCCGCGCTGCCCCGTCAGCAAAGACAGGGCCTGCCGTCGGCCTGACAGGGTGAGGCCCTAGTGGCAGCGTCCCAACCCAGGAACCCCACGTGCATTCTTGTCATTTCCACCGATCGGCACATCAACACAGTGACGGCCAAACCATGAGTATGGAAATCAGGTGTCAGGCCCCTCCTGACACCTGATGGATCAGAACGTCTGAAGGCGGAGCTGGGCATCTTTACCAAGGACCAGCGCCGGGGCCCCCGACACAGGGCGCCTGTTTTGGGGAACAGTGACCTTGGCCTCTGCACTCCCCTTGGTCTCCCTGCCTCGCTCTCTGCTTTTGGGTCAGACCCTCCTCTGCAGCTGTGACGTGGGGTCCCGGCAGGAAGCGGTGCCACCTCTCGGAGCTGAGACACACCAACGTCGTGTGGGAGCACGGCACAGGGGGAGTGGCAGGGGGAGTGGGACCTGCGTCCAGGTGGCAGGGTGGACATTCAGGTCTTCTGTCTGTGAGGACACGGCCTCTCCGAGGGCCCTGCCGCCCCTCTCCCCCCACCAGCGGCGTCCGCCCCCTCACCCGCACCTGCGCGCACCCTCGCCTGCAGGCTCACGGCTCCCGCAGTAACCCTGGGGGCAGCTGCACGCTCTGGCACGCGCGTGCAACCGTGCAACCTCTGCGGGTCCCAGAACACAGCCCACCTGCCCTATTCGGACAAACTCGGCCTGGCGGGCCTCCTCCTTCTTCCGCGCCGACTTGGGTGACTCGGGCAGCACGTCGCTGAAGGAGCGTCTGTTCAGCATGTTCTGAAAAAGAAGAACACGTTTCGAGTTCCGCAGATGCTTGCCAAGCCTCCTTCTCTGGCTTCTCGGAAGGCGCAGGCCTGGTTGTCCAAATGCTCCCGTTTCTGCCTTCTGTGTCCATCGCTCACTGAGCACTTAGGGAGCGACACCCCCCCACCCCCCCGGCCCCGTCCCCCTTTGCAGGGTCTGTGCCAGATGCTGGGGGCGAAAGGGCCACCGGCCATGCGTGAGGCAGTGCTGCGTGGCGGCGGACGGCAGGGGCTTTGAACTCAAGCAAACCTGAGAAACCTTGAAAACGTGGCAGTCTCTCTGCACAACCCCCGTGCCTGCCTGCCCACCAGCTCTGTGGCGCTGTCCTGCTGAGTGACGCCACCAAGCGCAGCCCCCGCCCCCCTTCCACAAAGCACGCTCTGCCATCCAGGGATGGCTGTTCGACGCGCCAGCCCCAGCCTGCACCTCGGTTTCCGTGGGCCCTGGCTTCTGAAACTCACATTCCCGTGTACAGGGAGTCAGCATCCCTCCTCGTCACAGGAACAAGGCGAGGACGTCAGCCGGGTGGCCCCCGCCCTGCCGTGACGGCAAGGACCAAGGCGTCGCCTGTGCTCTCCTACCCGGGACTGCTCGCCGGGGCCTGTGTTCTCCGCTCAGACCCCGTGGGAGGGGAGGGCCCCGTGGACCCCGGTTACCTTATGCATGTCTGGCATCAGATCCTGGTACAAAGATCGGATCAGCATGTCCAGCGTACGCCGGCGCTTCTGGGCAAATGTGGGCGTTTCCAGAGTGGCTTTCTCACCATTGATTACTAGAATAAACCAAGTCACAAAGGCAGTTGTAAATATGAACGTGCTACGGAAGAGTGTCCTTCTCCAGGAAACGCCCTGTAGCGGAGAACACCCGCGTGCCTAACGCCAGTATCACCCCTGGTAGCTCCTTCGCAGCAGAAGCTTGTGAACTCTCCACCTTCCCTTCTACAAACTCACACTCCGCAGGGGTGTGTGCCTGACTTTCCCGTTGGGCTGCAAGCTTCCCGAGCAGAGGGCACACCGGACTCCCTGAAGACCTGATACGCACCCAACCTGCACCCATCTGCCATCCCATCCGTAGTACCCACCCATTCGTCCGTCTATCCATCCACCCACCCACCCGCCCGTCCAACACTGGGGCCAAACTGCGAGCATGCCCTTCAACGACATGAAATAAATGCACTTGCTACATTTTGTTAGAAAACAGTAACAATTGCCTCAGCACAGTGCTCAGCTTCTTAGCCTAACGGAAGTGTCTTCTGGGGAACAGAAAGCTGGTGAGTTAGCGGACCGGACACCAGGCGTCCGTGACGTGGACCGTGCGGTTACACGTGCGAGCACAGAGCGGCAGGCATGCGACAGGGGCCAGGAGCCTGAGGTCAGGCCGGTCCCGGGTGCGGGTCGCAGTCGGGCTGCTCACCTGCACAATCTTAAGCAAGCTCTTTAGCTCTTTGGGGCCTGGCTTCTCTACCCTGTATAACGGGTGTAAACCTTGTACGGGTGCCAGTGACGGCATTTCCTTGTCAGGGACCTTGTCAATGGTTAAACGGTGTCAAATGTGAGGAGTGAGCCCAGCAGGCCGACGGTCAGCTCTCTCTAAGGATTCCTGTTCTCGCCCAGAGGTCCCGGAGGAAGGGCGGTGGCCGCAGACCGGGGTGGGGGGGGGGTGCGGCTCCCTGGGGACAGGCGCTTCCTGGGGAGATCTGCGCTGGAGACCAGCTGGGGCGGCTGGCCGGCCAGGCACCTCTCAGGAATTTGAAGTTGGCTGGGCTACTCTTTCCTCTGACTCCGTGACGGGGAATGTTTTTGTTTGGGGATATTTTCTCCTCAGTGCCCCAGAAATACCCATTTCAAATGACTTGGTTTTGGCTGAATGAGGGGGAGAGCTCTACTGTTCTGTGGAGATGTTTTGGGCCACTTCCTGATCTCCTGGAGTGTCCCCCCTGGCCTGCCGCGCCCCCCCCCCCCAAAGACAGGCTGCAGCTCAGAGGCCTCCGAGCCTCGGCTCCTGCCTGCGCCCCCTCCCTGCCCTCCAGCCCCTCCGGGGCCCGGCCGGCTCTACCCTCTGTGCCTTCAGCATCCGCTGTCCACCGTTGTCAGCCTGTCTTCTCCCACCGGGAACCTCCGACTGCACCCCTCACGCCCCGCCACCCCACGCTTCGGAGGGCATCACCCTGCCCAGCGATAACCTGGGTCCTGCGTGCTGCTGGGAGGTGCCGGCTGGCCCCCCGCCCCCCCGAGCCCCAGGAGTCAAGCCCCTTCCCTGAGGGCGAGGAGGGTGTCGGTACAGGCGAGGACTCAGGAAAACCCGCACAACGGTGGCGCCAGGCCACTCAACACGTGTCGGGTGAAGGATTAGCAACAAGAGCGGGACCGATGCCTGAACAACGATGCTTTCTTACGCAGCATCCCCGGAGAACCGGAAGATAGATACCCTGGCGTGGAACAAGGAGCAAAAACATGTCAACACGGAACTTACGTTTCACGAGCAAAAAGTCCCTGAATTCCTGGCGGTCTGTAAACACCGGGGGGGACGGCAAGGGTGGGCCGAAGAGCGGCACGCTTTCTTCCGAAAATATTTTCAGCCTGCGTAGAGGACATTTCAGCATTATGATTTGTTTTCTTCGGACGTCACCGACAGTTTGACCTCACATCTGTCCGGTTGCCCCTGTGGTGTGTTGGGAATGTTCCCTCTGCAGGACGTGCCGTCCTGTGGGTGCCGGAGCCGTGGGTGCCACGCAGCTCTCCCACGTGCTTCAGGGCAGAGGCCGAGTCCTCTTGCGTCCTTCGTGGTCCAACCCACTGCCGTGGGCAGGGCCAGGCACCCCAGGAATAACACCAAAGGCCACCACCGGGCACCCCCGCATCCCGGGCAGCACACTTGGCGTTTCAAGACACAGCGTCGGTGGGTGCTCGCCAACGTGCTACGCTGGCGTCATCACCTCCATTCTGTCATCACCTGGGATGGGAAGGCGGCACTGGTTTCAAAGCCACAAAGGTAATGAGTGACAGAGTCGGGGCATTGGGATTCTGTTTGGCTCAAAGTTCACACTCTTTGCACAACCTCATGACACCCTCTGCAGAGAGGTTTCTGAGGACAGACGGACAGATGGGAAGGGTGTGGTCTAGGAGAGGGGACACTCTGCTTGAGATCCAGTGTGTCAGACCGGAGCCCACTGCAGAGTGAGACCCTGGGTCGGCCACACACGGTAACGTCACACGGACTGAGGTTTTCCGGAAGAGAGGACGGCCTTGGAGCAAGTTCTCTAAGGGGAGGACACGTCACATCAATCAAGAAATACCTCTGTCCAGAGCCTCATAAAACGATTGCTAAATTAACAAGTAGACGCGAGAATTAGAACCGGCAACCGGGGACAGTGTCGGTACCTACCGGTAATTGTCATTCTGCGGCTCGTACCTCACTAAGGCAAAAATATCTGCGGTGATGGTTAAGGAGCTCAATCAATGACCCCGGTGCTCACAGCCAAGGGCTTGTGCTCTGAACACCCCCTCGACCCCCCCGCCAGCCCTGGTGCAGACTCATCCTGGACCTGCCCTTTGTGGCCAGGCCCCGGTCACCCTCAGGGTGACTTCTGTGAAAGAGACAGCCCAGGAAGACAGAGGTTCACCCTCAGCGTGTTCATCCTTTGGGGGAAGAGCTAAACCTCCAAATCTGTCAGCAAAGCAATATAAATAAAGCCACTAAGCACCGAAGAAGCCAGCAAAGCAAAAAGAGCAACTCTGTGGCTTGGAAGTGTAGGGATCCCAACAGGAAATTAGTCATCAGTTTCATCTTACACATTTTGAAGAGACGAGCCACTCAGACGTTCCCACTGTACACACACCTTCCCTCTCCCCCTCCCTCTGGGTTTGGTAGACTAAACAAACCAAAACAAACCACGTAGCTGGCGGCAGCCCCTGGGGAGCCTCTGCTCGGCTTGTGGTGGGGGTCCATGGAGCTAAGATGGTCCCCACCCTCCCGCCGCTTCCCTTTTTGCCCCCGGTTCCTCCTCCCTGCCACCGCCCAGCCCGGCTTTGCTCGCCAGGGCTAAGAAGCCACAGTAAGCTCCTCCAAGTGTCTCCACGTCTAGACGCAGTGGAAGGAAGGAATCTGCACAGGCTCCCTGAAGATTCTGGAGAGCCCTCTCCACACACGAATGCGCCAAGGCCCAGAGCTGACGCGCGCCACTGAAGGACACTCCAGAAGGCATGAGCACCCCCAGTCACTTCGGGGGCTGCCTCCCTCCCCGGCCTGCGGTGGCTGGGGAGAGGCTCTCTGCCCACAGGACCGCTGCAGGCAGGGAGACGTGCTCCAGCATCCCAGCCAACAGAGCGACTGTCCCGGTAAGCAGGGCTGGGAGCAGACACGGTTCACCATGAAGCATGGGTGCCCTCCGTTTCCTTCCCTGCCCTTGTGGAAGAAGTCTGGCAATTTTCAACTCTCAAAAACTCCCACGCTCCATTGTTAGCTGACAGCGAACAAGCCCGCGTCAGCAGAGCAACCTACTTCCAGATGCAGTGAGTCTTAAGGGTCCTGTCTGCCACCATTCTTACTGGAGTCTCCTGAAAATGCCTGTTAGTTGCCTTTTACTAACTACGTACAACCTGCGGAGGCACCACCTTGGGTCTCCCTGTCATGGCCCGTGGCCCAGAGGGACAGGGCCACACTGGGTGTCCGCAGGGAGGGCCAGCTCATGCCCCGTGCCTGCCTGGCTGAGCTGAGCTTGGACATCGCAGAGAACGTCAGCGGGACTTTGCTGCCATGTGAGCCAAACAGCAATTAGAGGGCACAGAGGGGGAGCAAATGCAAACATGACCGATTCTATCAGTTCTCCAAGCGTGAGAGCTGACCACACAGCGGCTGTCGCTGGGGCTTAGAATCAACAAAGAAACACTATTCTGGCATTTTATCTTTCTTCCCTGGCGCATTTCTCAGAGGAGTCAACTAGAATTCTTCCAGTGGATTTCTCAATGATGGATGGGAGGAAGTCTCCCTGACTTCACAGACACCCGAGGAAAAAGGACAGACTGCAGCGGTCAAGAGCCGTCTGGGAATGAACCCATCTGCTACCCCACTGGATGGAGGGAGAAGGGGGAACACTGCTGACGAGGAAGCCCCAAGTGGTGTGTCTGAGACCGAGCCGCACGGAACACTGGCACCACGCGAGTCCGTCACAGCGCTGGCGGGAGGGGCGTGCCAGGCCGGCTGGGCTGCCCCACAGCTCACTGCGGCGCGGTCACCGAGGCCCAGGATACGTGTGAAATGGGAGCGGATCATGGAAGGCTTGAAGGCAGGACAGGGCTCCTCCCCTTCCTGGAACACGATGGTGACGATGTCGTTCCCGATGTGGCGCTTCCTTTCCACCTGGAGGGGAGCACAGACAAGGTCGCTGAGGAGGTCACTCGCACACGGCACAGAGTGACAAAACCCACACAGGACGAGCGACCACGAAGGCCAGGGCCCAGACTTCAGGCGTCTTTGACCTCTTGCCTCCCACATTTTAGCAGCCGTCTCTGGCTCCGCAGCCACCCCTCTCCGCCTCTCTGCTCTGATTCAGGCCCGAGCCCCTCCCCTCCGTCTTCCGCACGAGCCTCCCAGCTGCCCCCTCTCCCACTGCACTTCTCTGACTGTGCTCATCTTCATTCGCCGCCCCTCAGCCCGGCCCTGCAGGCCCCCAAACAGGAGGCCTTCCGTCAGAATTCCCCAGGGCGTATTTTTAGAACCGCCTTGGTCTGCAGCACAGACCTGGTGAAAACACGGCCCTACCCATCTGACCCCAGCTGACCTTTCCAAAATGACCTCCTAGGTACGAGGTCAGCGATTTTCTCCTGTAAAGGCCCAGATAGGAAACGTTCTCGGTTTTGCAGAACGCATCATCTCTTTGCAACCACGCAGCTCTGCTGTTGTAGTTCAAAAGACGCCAGGGCCACAGGTAAGTGAGTGGGCGTGGCTGTGTTCTGAGAACACTTTATTAGAACGTGGGCCAGGCCCACGGGGCCTGGGTTCCGGAGAGGGGTCTGGCTGGAGGTGTAATTTGGGGCGTCATTGCACGGAAGAGCAATTTACAGCCACGAGTCTGGGCCGGGTCAGGAGGGAGTGAACAAGGCAGGGAGGTGGGGCAGGAAGAGGAGAGGGCCGAGACTGAACCCTGGCCATGGCAGTGCACGAAATGCGCCCGAGACCCAGAGCCGGAGCCCAGCAGCGCTGGGGTTCGGTCCAGATCCGGCCGATCCCAGAGCCTGTGCTCTCACCCGGAGCCAGAGCTGCGGCTGGGAGACCACAGGGGGGCAGGGGTGCGGGACACCACAGGGCGGCGTTAGGAAGAAGGCGAGGCAACACCCGTGCTCCTCCCTCCCCCCGCCATGCGGTTCTGTACGGGCGTGGAGGGCCCAGAGAGACGGAAGAGGTGACTGCAGTATCAGGGCCTGCAAACTCTTCGTGAGACTCTGTTTCTTTGCGTCAGATTTGGGATGTGGCTCAGACTGCTCCGTCAGTTTTCTGGATGTCCAAGAGCCACCGAGACTTTACGGGCCGGGCTCGTCCCTGACTCTTTGCCTGTTACCTAGGCCCCTGAGGGACCACGACGGGCGCAGAGAGAGGCTCCCAGTTCGCAGGCCTCTGCCCTCGCAGGATGAGACGCTCTATCATTCTGCATTTCTTTTTTCTCTTCCCACCTGCAGTGTCTTCCTGGTAATAGCGGCAAACGCACGGTTTTGATTTTCTTCCTACCTACGGATGCGGGGTGGGTGGGGGGCCCAGGTCCTGCCCGGGAGCCAGGCAGGAGGTTGGAAACAGCAGGGCTCACCCAGGAACATGCCGGTGCCCCTGGTGAGTGCTGTTTTGCCTTCATGTACTAACGGCCCCCTCGAGAGACGAGGCTAAAGACTTCTGCGGTGGCTGAAGGCTGAGACGGCACATCCACCCCACCTGCCTCTCTGCTCAGGCCCCTCTGCCACAGGACACGGGCCCCTCTGTCACAGGACACGGGCGACGCTGGTGAAGAAACAGGGCTGAGAGGGTGGGGGCTGGGCGAGGAGGGGGATCGTAACATATTTCAATGGCCGTTTGTGACATTACTGCTGAGATGTAGGAAGTTGATATGACTTAGGGTGACTGGGAAGGACAGTGTGGTCTCTCTTCTGCCCGTGACCCCGAGATGCCAAGAGCCCCGGCCCCTGAGAGGTGCAGCCCGGCAGCGGCACACAGGCCCCTTGGGCATGCAAAGTGGGGAGCCTTGCTGGCAGCACAGACCTGGTGAAAACACGGCCCAGGGTGTGACCGAGTGACTCTCGGTCCCTGAGACCGTCTCCGCGGGCCCAGGCTCCTCCTGCCTCACCCGTGCCTCCCCAGAGTCAGCCTCCTCGGGCCAGGACAAGCTGGAAGGCCCCAGTGGGTCTGCTCTGCCTGCAAGGTCATGCACCAGCTCCTTCTCCCGGCCCAACCATCCCACAGGACTCACTCTTCCCGCCCCTCCCGGCCACGTCCCTGGAGTGCCTTGCGCCCCACGACTCCTACACCACATTTTAGCCCCCCGATCTGCTTTGTGTCTGCCCCCTGCTGAAGTCTTATTAACGTAAAATTACAAGTGCTCAGAAAAAGCCTTTCTAGCCCCATCACAGTCCCTGTATTTCTCATAGATCTTTGCTGAACAGCCATGCATTCATGTGTATGGTATTTATTCATGCGGATGCCTTCAGTGCATAAGAAATGGACACGACTCTGATAAAAAGGTAAATTAACCACCCCCTGACATTCTTCAAATCCAGCAGCATGTGTCTTTGCAAACCGGAATCCGTTTCCCCTGGAAAAGGCCAGTCCCTGGGGTGGGGGAGGGGTGTCTCAGCGGTGTCTTTCCCTGCCTGGCCCAGCCCGAGCAGGCAGAGCCAACCTCCTGCACGCGTCCGAAAACACTCCAGATCCACGTACTTTATGTCCCGGACCAGACACGGACCCACCGAGAGGAGCCACAGAGAAAAGGCCACGGGTATGCACAGCAGTCTCTCAGGAGTCCACAACACTGCACACACACACGTGCACACACACACACACGCTCACACACACACACGCACGTGCACTCTTACCTCTGACCCTTCACCTCCTGCCAGGGGTGGTGCCAGAGAGGACAGCTCTCCCTTGGGCTCATTGCAAGTTCAGGTGGAGAGAGGGTCAAGGGCGTCCCTAAACTGGAGCCTGACCTTCGTCCCACCTGCCGTGGCCTGTAGCCTCTCCCCCTGCGAAACCATACCAGTGCCTTCTGCACACTCGGGCCACGAGTCGGTGGCCTGCGTCTCCGGGCTGCCTGTGTTCGCACGTACCTGCTGTTTGTTCTCTTTGGAATACGGCAACATGGTGGAGACGTGGAACATGATCTCGTGCCCCTGGTACATGGTATAAACCGAATGGATCCCTGTGGTGTCGTCTGCAAAACACAAGCACGCGCTGAGTGGGCGCAGAGCATTCTGGGACTGGAAGGAGGGGGTCTCTGTGCAGACGACGGGGACGCAGCGCACAGTCGGTACAGCCCCGGAGATGGTCGTCCCCCTGCGGGGAAGCGACGGCTGGGTCCTGCCCACGTGGAGGGCCTGTGCTCCGTCTCCGCTCACGTGCTGTCTGAGGCCCGCCCCGCCCCTTGGAGCGGCGGCCGTCCCGAGAAGTCTGGGCTGACAAGGCCAGTGTCCTCGCCTTCCACCGACTGCCGGCGTCCAGGGCAGCACTAGCACAGGCGGACGGGCAAACCGCGGTCCCACCCACGGACAAAGGGGATGTGGTGCCGGCGGAGCTGCCCAGCGAGGGAGAGGGCGGGCGCTGGCGTCGGCCAGACCTGGACTCGGGTTCTCGTGGGCTACGTTCCTTGCGACAAGGCGCCCTGCCTTTCTCTGAGCCCCCGTCTCCTCCTCTGAAGACGGAGGTAAAACATAGTACGCAGCTCCCAGGGATGTCGACCAGATCCTGCCTGCGAAGTGCTTAGCAGAGTGCCTGGCCACAGCGAGGGCTGGCTGGCTGGCTGGCAGCCGGCAGCCGTGAGGGGCCGAGGGCTGGCACCGGGAGATGAGTGGCAGGCACCCCCGGCCTCCCCACGGCCTGACGCCGGGGGCCAAGGACCTCACCCCCTGCAGCCACCGGTGAAGTCGCTCCCAGTGCAGGGCAGGCCTCGCACCCTGCCTGGCCTTTCCTGTTCCCAGATGATGCCAGCGCGGGCTGCGGGGGGGAGCTGTGGCTCCCGGGGGAAGGGGACCGAGGTCTGAAGCCCGTCACATCGAGGCCTCATGCGCTCTGCATCCGCTGCCTGGCTTACTCCCGGGGCTGACTGACAGGAGCGAGTACAACTAGAAAAGCTGTGCAACTGGAAGACGGCCTAAGTGATTCCCAATCTAAACGTGTCATCTTATTTACCTTCACCTCCTTACCCATCCCCACACCCCAGAAGGCTCCTCCTCAGATGTTCCCAGTATCGCTGCCGGAGCCCCCACCCCCCCTCCCCACTGCCCAGGGCAGAGACCCGGGTGTCCTCTGACTTCTCCTCTTTGTCCCCACGTTCAATCAGCCGTGGGTAGGTCACACCGGTTCGACCTTTAAACCTGCTCTTGAATCGTCTACGCCTCTCCCCTCCAACCCCGCCCCCACCCCCTCCACACAGCAGCCAGTGTGTTCTGCTCAAAGGCTCATTCTGACCCACCTCCCCGGACTTAAAACCCTTTCGTGACGCCAATCCCATTTAGAATACAATCCAGAATTGTTAATGGGATCTCGAGAGTCCCCATGAGCTAATCCTCCCCTTTCTCCCAGTCCCTCCGCTCTCTCCAGCTGCAATGATATCCTCCTGGTTTCTGGAACATACCACGCTCTTTCCTGCCTCAGGAGCTTCGCAAATGTCCTCTGCATGGAATTCTCTTCTCCCCTCTAGACGTTCAAGTTACCCCCATTTGTAGCTCCCTGGGGGGAGGCCTTCTCTGTCTGATGATTGGTCAAACGCCCCCCGTGGCACTCTGCTAAAGCATCTGATACTTATCTGCTCCGTGTCCCTGCTGTCTGCTGGACTACAAGCCCCCAGAAAGGCAGGGACCCTGTTGATTCACCCACTGCTTTGTCCCCGGAGCCTCGCACGGTCCTAGCGCAAGGTCAAGGGTAAGAACTGATGGGCAGACCGTGACTCTGCCACACCTCGGGGCTGTGAGGGCCGCTGAGTCGAGCAGAGCTCAATGGAGCCACCAAACATGAGCGGCGACCCCCACGTCAGCCTAGGTGTGAGGCTCTGACCCCCTCTGGCCCTCTTCCCCCAGCGTGGGCATCAGCACAAACACAGATGGGGCTGGTGACAAAAGTTACGCAAATCACAACAGAACACACCCAGAGGCAAGCTTACTTTTGGTGTCCAGACCGCCGCGGTAGCCCGTCCAGCCCTTTAGAGTGATTGTGTCACCCAGGAGGTTTAAGAACTTTTGAAAAGTGTCACTTCCAGTTTCTGCAGGAAGAGGGAAACGTGTGGGGAAGGTGTGGTATCAGCAAGTCCTCGTTTCCTAACCGAAGTCGCTTGGACGTGGACTAGACTCTGTAGACGCGTCGGCGGGGAGAGAACGGAGAAGCCACGCTTCCTGCTTCTACGGTGCCACGCAGGAGGGCCCACAACTCCCAGGACCCCATGGACAGGAGACCACAGAGTCAGACCACCCAACCTCTCCCGGCCGCCCCCAGGGCCAGGCTGGGGTCGCAGGTGTTTCGTATTTCAAGATGAAAACGTCATTACCGTTCCCACTAATAGTAAACAGGTATCGGACATGAGAAGGGCAAATCACAGGACGATGACACCACTTCACAGTTCCCCCAACCCTGAACATCAAGAAGAAAACCTGCTCCTGAGACCATGTAGAACCAACTTCTTCGAATCCCGAGTAATTTCCCAGCTGGACTGCCTCTCTGGGGCCAGGGCCGCCACATATCATGTGACCGATATTTATGAAATGAATGCCCTACAGGAGTCACCCCACAACCTCGTAAAACTACCGGCTGCTCCTTGTATTCAAGGCTGCAGCTCAACTGGCAAGTCTGGCGTGGGCCGTGAAGACCGCGACGAGGCAGAAGAGGGGGTCCGTGAGCAGGAGGGAGAGGGACACACTCACCGTTGCTGAACATCTCGTCGTCGGTGAGCTGCCCGTCTCTGGCATAGAGAACCCCGAACTTGAAATTCACAGAGCCCTTACGGTAGGACAAGAAAAGGTGGTGACTTGAAGGTCATCGTCAGAGCACACACGGTTAAGAGACGTGCTGGTCGTTATTTAGGGAAATGGCAATGCTGACCCACAGGAAGGACCATCATTCCTCTAGTTTTGCACGTTTTTACAGCTTACAGATGAAACGCTCTGCTTTCATGGGAGCTAATTCCTTTGGAAGGTCATTGCCAGTGGCACCTGCAGGGTGCCAGGTCCGTTTTGCAGAGATCAAGATGGACAGCCCACAGGACCCACGGGACTGACACCATCTCTGACCGCCCCCCCATCAGCAGCGGCCTGGACCCCAAAACTCAACACAGAAACCCCAAAAACTCAACACAGAAATCTTAGGCTGAAACCTGTGGACACTTTTAGAAATAGAGATGGGGAATGGCAGGCGATTTATTTGAAAAGCTCACTTCCTCCAATTTCTAAAGACGCTTAACCTTCAAGAAGTGACGGAACAGATGTGGTGGGGGGGGCAATCGAGAAGTAGCTGGTACAAATGTTCACGATGCTCAGTTTTCGCCACTGGATTAACAGTGCCTTCTGTAGGAAGGATGGATGCCCCACGTAAGGTAATAGCTTCTACGGAAGACGGTGGATAATGGGATCGGAGAGCTCTGTATTCTTAACAGTTTTTTCTTAAGCCAAGTTGTGGGTTTACAGGTCTTCATTATATTATTCTCGATACTTTTTTAAAAAACTTCTTGAACTATTTCGTAAGAAGGTAAAGTCTAAGTTTGGAAGAGAACCAACCTCGACAAGGCTGTCAGACCCACCCCTAGCTGGGGGCGTTCCCGATGGTCAGCTAAGGGGCAGGCAAGGAACAGAGGTGTTTAAAGCACTGGCCAGGGGTCAGGGGCGGGAGGGGAAGGCAGAACGCCAGGCTTTGGGACCGCTGGGTCCTAGAGCCCCACGGCTCAGAGCAGCGAGGGTCTCAGACATTTTTCTGTTCCCAACACACCTGAGGGACAGAGGCATAGTTTTTTTTTTTTTTTAAATCCTCACCTGGGGACATGCTTATTGATTTCAGAGAGAGGGAAAGGGAGGCAGAGAAAGAGGGAGGGAAACATGGATTGGTTGCCTCTTTTACGTGCTCTGACCAGGAACTAAACCTGTAACCCAGGCATGTGCCCTGACTGGGAATCGAACCGGCAACCTTTCGGTCTATGGCACAGCGCCCAACCCACGGAGCCACACCGGCCAGGGCAATCGCAGTTTATATCTAGTGATTTTCCGTGTAGAGCAGGGACGAGGGAGGACCTGCACCGGGAGCTCTGCCTCTGCTCCTTCTCTGGTGGTGCCGTCCCATCATGCGGGCTCAGCTCGAACGTCCATTCCCAGAGAGGCCTTTCCTGGCCCCCAGAGTAAAGCCAGCGTCCCTCATTGTTACTCCCCTCCACGGCTCCTTGCTTGTTTCCTTAAGAGCCCCGTTCCCTCTCTGCCAAGCTTTTATCACACTCGCATCTTGGTCTGCTTCTGCCACTAGACGGACGTCCTGGGAGGGGGCACTCGGACACGCCTCACTCTCCACCCGGTCTGCGGTGCTGGGTGCCCCGAGAGGGTTGGTCCATAAAGACTCGTGGCCCAACCGTGTGCATGACCCGTGTGCAGAAGGGAGACAAAAGTAGTCAGGTTCAACTTATTCTCACAAGCTGCCTCCTAACTGTTTTTTGGCAAATTTCTTAGCATTTTTTCATGGGTCTCCATCCACATGAGGGCTCTATACTTTCCAACTTCTCTGTCTGGACAATGGTGACAGCGGTCACGTGTCTCCAACACACCGGCACCTCTCCCACTCCCGGCGGTCCCTTAAAAAGCACCCACAGTAGCTTGGGGTCTGGCAGACGACCCTCTCGGAACGACAGTGCAGCGACCGAAGCAGAGGTTCTCGAACCTGCCCGGGCGCGGGAATCACCGGAAGGCTTGTTAAGACACAGAGTGCTGGGCTGCGCTCCCGGAGCTCCCAAATCCGTAGCTCTGGGGTGGGGCCCGAGAACTGGTATTTCTGACCAGGTCCCCGGTGACGCCGAGGCTGTGGTCCAGGGACCCACTGTGAGACCCGCTGGACTAGAGCAACAAACCGGTGAGCCTGGGCTTCAGGACACCCACAGCACTTCGCCAAACACAGAACCTTTCGGGAAGGTCATCAGTGTTGTTTGTTAAATTTCCCTGCTCGTCTTCCCGGCTGACACTTTATCTGCATGACAGGGCGGAGCTGGGGCAAACGCTCCTGGCAGAGGGGCGGGAGGGATGTAGGATTCAGCAAAAGCGCAGGCGGGCATGAACAAATGCATTTTAGTGTGTATATTTGTTGTGTTGGACATGAGTTATACTGTCGTGAGTGCTCTTGTTGCTTCAAGCAAACGTCCGCTTAGTAAGAGAATAAAATTGAGAATAAAGAGATTGGCTACTTATTTTTTAAAATTTGGTAGATCCAAAAAAATTCAGTGGGTATACATCACACAGTTAACAGGGGTTCTTCGAGGGAGGGTGGTAGTTGGGGAGGGAGGGTGGCAGTGGGGGAGGGGAGCTTCCATGTTTTCTATTTATCAAGTTCCGTGGCGCTTGTTGGTCACGGCAAGCATGGAGAAGGGACACAGTCTTGTCCATCAGTGTGTCCCCGAAGCCTTGATCGGTACGGGGCGCACACACAGTGAGAGCTTGAGGACTATTTGTTGGATCAATGAATGAATGAAGGAATGAACACACATACAAATGTTTGTTGATAAAAACTGGTATTATACTGTAAGCGTTGCCCTATGACTTGCTTCTTTTTTTAGTAAATGTTATGTCACGGAAATGTTTCCATGCCAGTAGATAATGGTCTACCTCATTCTTTTTAATGGAGGTAGAATGAATATTTCCTAATTCATTCAATCAACACATAATTCACCTTTTCCGCCAACAGACAGGCAGTGTGCGCCCTCTGTCTGCCCTGCTCCGCGGCCTGGGGCCACGGCAGCGAGCAAGACGGAGTCGGTCCCCCTTCTCAAGGGGCTTACATTCTGGTGGGGGCAGCAGCAACGATACACAAGTGAGAACACGTGAGTTAAGAAGAAACACAAAGCCCTGTAGAAGGGCGGGGGGCTATGTTAGGGTGGTCTGGGAGGCCTCTCTGATCAGGGAGCCTAACCAGGTGAGGAGGGTGTGGCCCCTGAGGACACCTGGGGAAGAGCGTCCTGGCTGGGAGGAAGCAGGGGGGCAGCAGGCTCTTCCTGAGAAGGTGGAGGAAGACGGAAGTCAATCTGGATGGAGTCGAGGGCCGGGAGGCAGCATGGCCCGGCCACACGGGCTCCGGCAGGCCACGATGAGGCTGCTGGGCTTGCCTTTGAGTGGGATGGGAAACCGCTAGAGTTTTGAGTGTGGGGATGGCTTGATTTGACACACTGTGAAAGGACCATGTGGACACAGCAGGGAAACTAGAAGAGAGGTGAGTGCGGGAACAGGGAGACACTGCAGAGTCCAGGCTGGAGAGGATGGCGGTGGTGTCCAGGGGGACGAACCAGCGTGGCCTCGGGGTGGGGGGTGCTGAGAAAAGCTTGACTTAGGGACGTGCGTTGCAGCAGTGCCAGCAGGACGTGCTGACGGGCTAGACGCAGGGTGTGAGGGGGAGCGGGGTGTGGGATTTGTCCAAGGTTGGCCTGAGAACTGAACGAATGACACCTCCCTTTACTGAGAGGTATGGCTGGCGTGCACAAACTATAATTTATGCACTCAAAATGCCTGTTTACAATATTGCAGACCTCTCCCCGTTTGCTGTGCACTTAGAAAACCCAATGCATTTCTTAAGTGGGGCAGCGGGGACTGGAGACACACAGATAAACGTGGCCTTCTGCAAACGCAGTGTGTAGTGAAGCACAAACTCCCCATTTTTAATGAAAATTGAAACCTGTGACCCACAGCGATTGTGAGGTTCACATTTGAGTATTTCCAAGCAGGTTTAAGTAGCTTCATTGTTTTCATATCTGGGTAGCCAGCTGTACAGAAACCCTGAACCTGGACAAACCACATCAGTAAGCAGACCCCACTGTGTGGGTCTGTGGTGGGGGTGGGGGTCGGGTGGAGCGGTGCGGCTGAGAGGAAGGGGAGGGGGAGGCTCCTTTGTAAATACGGAGGCTGGGCGCAGGGGACAGAGAGCCCGTCACATTACTCACCTCTTGTTCCTCCAGAACCAGCAGGTCCTGTCAAACAAAGTTTGAAAAGTCACGGCCATGCTCAACAGGGATCATTCTATTCTGACTTCCTATGAAAGCCACGCTTTGATCTACTGGTGCTTACATGGCTCCCCCCGCCCTCTCTGAAGTGCTCTTAAGATTCAAATAGAGCTCCGCAGCTTTTTGGAAAAGGCCCGGTCATTTCAGAACATCCCATTAGGCCGTGATGACCCCGAGACAAAGAGGGGTGCCCCGCAGCAGGAGCAGACACGGACGCCGGGTTTCTCTGGCCGTTTAGCACTGGCTCGTCACACGCTGCTTCTGGGAAGATTCTGGCCAGGAGAGACGTTCACAGGGTGTAGCAGCCAGGAACAGATAAATAACATTTTAAAAATAGCACCTGCCACCTTCCCACTTGGTGGAAAGATGCCCTCTTTTTAATGCAGTCGGCTTATTTTCTGTTTAGTTTTGGACCCAGGGATTTGTAAGCGCTCTTCTGCCCAAACCCAAGGCCTGTGGCCCGAGGCTTCCTACGAGAAGTCCACAGAGACCTGACGACAGGCGTGCAACCACTGCTGCTGCGCCGCACACTCACGTGCACACACTCACGTGTGCACACACACACACACAGAGGATGGGGAAAGCTCAGGAATAGTTCCTTGTTAAGGGAAAGAAAGTCAAAACACGCGGGGAAGGACAGCATGAAAGTCTTGTTTTTACTAGTCCTGTCACTTTACGGAGAGAGCGCAGGGAGGGGACCGTGCGGAGCCACGTGGCCTCAGCAGCGAGCCGCGCGAAGAGCCATCAGGGTGGGCTCTGTGGGTGCTGGGGCCCGGTGTCTGGGGCCACACCCGGCTCCAAGGAGGAAGGGGCTGGGCACAGTAACCCCCACACACGAAGGGACGAGGACACACCGGAACCGGCGTATTTCTGGTTCTAACTCGTTTTAAGTGTGCTGTGAAAAGTACTAGTCCACACGGCAGAGCCGGCAGCTGCTTTGAAAGTTGAACCTCACACGCCTGCTTTTGCCTCAGTTCCTTTTGGGGCTGAGTCAGGGTGCACATACGATTTTAACCACTAAATCAAGAGAAGAGCTATGGGAATTCACAACGCCGTATGTTTGGGGCGAGCTGACTTGAGAGCTAGTAGCTGTGTTTCACAAGCGAACCACTTGGAAGGTTTCCAAGCGAAGACGGCTCATCGTCCCGTCTGCCCCCTCCCCATGGCCTGAGTTGCTCCCGGGGTGGCCGCTGTGGGTGCGGCGCTCCTCTGCCCAGAGACTCGCCCAGCTCCCGGCCCTGCTGGATGGGACCCCTCTGCAGCCCCTCCCGGTCACCCGTCCTGAGGTCCCTGTCACACAGCTGGCATGCCACTAGGAATGGCTGTGTCTCTCTGTTTCACGGGGAGAGTTCCAAAGCCGAATTGATTGCAGCTGCAAGGCAAAAGTGCGGTCGGCATCTTTTTGATGGGCTGTCACTTGGATCAATGACTCGGGTGTTTTTCCCTCAGCGCACGCTGTTCTGACAGCCAAGTCCTAAGGGCCAGGACGGCTTCCTGGCCACCCTCTGTCCTCTGTGGCACCCAGCACAGCCTTCCACCTGAGCTACGAGCTCGATAAGCACGTTGTGTATGTTATTCATTATAAAAACCCCTCTCATTCCACATAGGTCTACATCACTCTGTAAAACGAATGGCTTTAGGCTGATCAGGTCCCTCTGAACACACACCTTTCGGCTCATGGATGGAGGACCCTCAGCATGACTCACGGAACGTTTGAAAAATATGGGTTCCTGGCCTGCACCCCGGCCCTGGCTCACCAGAACCACCGGTGTGAGTTCCGGCACGATGCGGTTTTCCAAGCTCCGCAGGTGATGCTGGTCAGTACCCACAGCCCAGGGTCACGGATGACGGCAGTTCTTATCTAACACTGACCCGACGGACACGGCTACGAAGCATAAAGTCCCGTTACCTTCTGTATCTCAGGGTGGAAAATCTCCCGGGGGCCCTTCTCGAACTTGTCCAGGTCCATGGCGCTGCAACAGAACGGACAGAATGAGGCGCAGTGCGGTGGAAGCGGCGGGACCGCGGGACACGGCTCGGCTCTTGAGAGAGGCCCAGCGCTCTCTCCTGGAAAATCACGAGGGGCCTGGCCCACGGGAGACACGACAGGCGAAGGAGGAGTCTGCTCTGTGAGCACAGGGTGGCCGCCAAACACCACACTGTGCTTTCCGAGCGTGCCTGCCCCCGACCGGACCCCGACTGGGCTCCCAGGACATGACGGACACTCGGGTCCGAGAGGGAGGGCGGAGCTGAGCGCGCCTGCTCCAGGCAGCCTTGACTGGTCTGCACGGGTCTTCCTTTTATTTCCTGCAGCAGCGACTCACTGACATGTACGGAGCAGTTAACGACAAAATGAAATGTAATTAAGGTGGCCTGATATATATATCTTTCTTCTGCTGGTAACTCCTCTGCCACTCAGGGCAAAAGACCGTCCGTCCTTAACAAGGCTGTTCTTTGTTCTACTTTGGACGAGCAACAGAATTCCCTTCAGCCTATAAGTGTCCGAGAGGAAGCCCCGGGAAATGGAACTGGGTGGTCTCTCAGGCCCCTGTGTTTGTACGTGAACGATAAAAATAACAGCTCATATTAGAGAGTGCCTGCTCATCCCAGGCACCCTCCTTTAGTCTGTGCGAGGCGAGTACTATTTTATCTCCATTCTACAGATGGGGAAACTGAGGCTCGGGCCAGGGTAACGGAGCCGTTCAGTGGTAAGGCCAAGGTCTGAACTCAGGCTTGGCTTACCCAACACCATAGTACTTATATTTTAATTTCCTCTTAAGTTTTCAAGTTCAGGATTGTAACCAATGAAGACAAACTCTTTTCTCCAACTGGCAGAAAACTGGAGCAGTTTTAATTTTTCACGTCTTTAAAGCTACGTTCTTGGCGAAGGGGGCCCTGGCTGTGGGGGGGCGGGGGTGCTGAGAGGCGAGGGCCCTACTCAGGTAACCAGCTGAGGTCGTAGCTGCGTGAACTCCCTTGTCTCTGAATATAAAGAAGAAAGGAACTGGGGGAACTTCTGTTTAGGGAAAAAAAAAAGATTCACAACACTCTTAAGCCACTGTAATTCGAAGTGTCCCTTTGAAAACAAATTACGGTTTAGAAACGGCAAAAGATATTTCCGTGCTCGGCGAGCAGGTTAACCTCCTCGTGGCGCTTTCCGAGCCGGGGCTTCGGGCGGAGGAGGGAACGCCAGAGGCCCCGGGCGGACAGGAGGCGGTCTGCAGCGTGGCGACCAAGTCAGGCTTCGCACTGAGATGTGACATTTTTTGCCCCTTAATCTCAGTGCCCTTTCGCCAGCCAGATGCAATCCTAGCTGCCGGGGTCAAGTCTGTCACCCTGAGGGACCCTCTGGCAACGGGGAGTTGCAGCTGGGAACGCAGCAAACCCCATCCCCTCCCACCACCCGGGTCCGCGGCTGAAGGAAGAGTGAGTCAGGTCCCTCGCACTTCCCGCGTTGGGACGGCAGGTGCACAGCCACGCCCTGGAGTCCCTGAGCCTGGGTTTCACCCGCGGCTCCCTAGTTCCCAGAGACTGAGGTCTCCGCCCCATCCCTCCGCCTCCTCCTGGGTGGCGTGGAGACGACACTAGACCTGCCCTGCGGAGCTGGTGCAGAGATCCATGGAGACGATGCTGGCAAAGCACTCAGCACGGCGCCTGACAAACAGAAGCTGCTGCTCCTGGGCTGGAATGTCGCAGCCGGTGACAAAGCAACAGGCCCGCTCTGAGAGGCGGCATTCACCGGGGAGACTGCTGCCCAGCACGGGAGGGACCCGGCAGGGAGGGGACAGGTGGGCGCGTGAGAGGCGGCTGGGCATGGAACACTGCGTGCTCGACTCACCTGACTCTCTGTTTGGTGAAGAATAAGTACGTTCTTCCCTGAGAAGCATTTGCTGATATAAATTTCTATTTCAAAGCAGAAAGGAAAAAATATTTCCTGATTTTTTTTTTTTTTTTTTTACAAAACCAAAGCACCTACATGCATTCAGAGAAAGAGGAAGCAGGCGACTAAGGCCTTCCTGAGATGCCGAGGGCGACGCTCAAAATCAGCCAGACCTGGGCGGGGCCTCAGCTCACCACGCCCTGGCAGTGTGACCCTGACCAGCTCCCCGGGCCTCCATTTCCTCATCTCTGAAATGGGGACAATGACGGCACCGGCCTCACAGGGCTGCTGTGACGGAGACATGAGCTAATGCCCGTTGAGCGCTCAGGAAGCCGCCCGGCAGGCGGCCGAAGGGCGAGAGGCTGGAAAGCGGACAGAACGATCGCCACGGAAAACATTCATCGAGGCTCCTGGCATGGGTTTCTGTCCATTCGTACTCACCTGAGGATGGACTTCACGGAGAGCGTTTTGGTGGGACTGTAGGGAAGGCATATTTTCTGGGTGCCCTGCAAAGTCAAAACACCAAATCAGCGAGGAGCTGGGCCATTTCCATCTCCAAAAGGGCCTTCCCGCGTCATTTCAGAGAAACCCACGTCCAGCCTTCCTCCGTTTCCTTACGGTCGGGCGGGGGGGGCATGCACATGAGAAAACACGTTCCACGTTGGAAACATCGTGCTCAGGCTCGACAGCATCTCCCTGCCCCCCCAACCCCCCCTGCCCAGTGGTGACGGGTTTTGGCACGGCGGTGCTGTTCGACATCCCAATGGACGGCCCCCCGGGGCCGCGGGGGCCACGGCGAGCAGGTGGGCCATCTGGGCCAGACGAGAAGGGGGCTGGGTCTCTGAGCCAAGAGTCAGATCGGCCTCGAAGATCGTAAGAAGAAAAAAGCCTCCACGTGTTCAACGGGACCCAAACGCGACAGCTCCAGCTCAGACATGCTGAACTAGACATCGCCCGACTCTTCCGCACAGGCGTGTGTGTGAGGCGCACTGCTACCCGTGTCTGCGTTTACTTATTGAAAGTCTGTCTCCTCCTCTCTAAATGAGTGCTCGCTGTGACTAACTCATGGAAAGTACTCAGTACATATTGGTCAAATGAAAGGGAATGAATGAAGAATCCATATAGCTTGAGTGGGAGAAAAATATAAACGGCCAATCGCACGAGCCCTGGGCTTCACTTCCGTGTAGGCAGTTCCTGAAGGTGTCACCAGCCCCTGGGTGGGGGCTGGGTCCTCTCTCTCTGCTCCATACACGCCCCTCAATATGCCCCTGGCTTCTCTGTAAAGCTACCTTTGCAAGGCATGTTGGGAAGAAAAGGTAGACAAGGTGTGGGTGGAGCAAGAGGTCAGGTTCAAGACCGTCTTCTAGACAGGAGGGCATCTCACACAGGTGGCCACACTATGGGGTTGGCTGGGGCCTGTGAAAAAGCAAGGCTATAGGCTTCCGGCCAAAGTGGAGGTGTAGACAGATACCCTTTGCTTCCTCACATACCCAAAGGAAGGATAACAAACCAATTTAAAAACACAAAGCAATCAGAACAGCCAGAAAATCAAACTGTATGGAAGTCCGACCACCAAGGAGCTAAAGAAGAATCATTCATCCAGACAGGTAGGAGGGCCAGAGACGGGCAGCTGGGGCAGAAAGGACGCATGGTGAGGCGAGGGCTGGTGGACTGGGTGGCCCCACATTCATGTGCAGATAAACTGGGAGGGACAACTGGGGAGTGAGACAGACCGCACAAGCTAGGGTTCCAGTGGCGGAAAAGAAAGCTTCAAAACCTCTGGCTGTAAAAACCCATGGGGGTTGTGGTGGCAGCAGAAACTCCCATTCTCACAGGAGAGTCTGTCGGAAGGGCCCATGGGCTCCTAGAACGTACACAAGCCGACCCACGCGGGAATCAGCACCAGGAGAGTGCGAGTGACTTGTGGGTAGCGGGGGAAGTGCCTGAAAGTGGGGCGAGAGCTGAGCAAGTGGCATTGTTCCCTCTCTGACCAATCCCACAAGCAGCGCCACAATTCAGTAAAGAGGGTTGCCCCATCCTGGTGAATGAATACCTACAGCTCTGCTCCTTACTACGTAACAGGTGTGCTGAGACAGAGAAATATGGTCCAAATGAAAGAACAGATCAAAAGTCCAGAAAAAGAACTAAGCAACAGGGAGATAGGCAACCTATCAGATGCAGAGTCAAAAACACTGGTAATCAGGATGCTCACAGAAATAGTTCAGTGTGGTCGCAAAATAGAGGGAGAAGTGAAGGCTATGCAAAGTGAAATAAAGGCAAATGTACAGGGAACCAAGAGTGAAGGGAAGGAAACTGGGACTCAGATCAACAATTTAGACCAGAAGGAAGAAATAATCATTCAGCCAGAACAGAATGAAGAAACAAGAATTCAAAAAAATGAGGAGAGGTTTAGGAACCTCCAGGACAACTTTAAACATTCCAATATCCGAATCATAGGGGTGCCAGAAGAAGAAGAGGAAGAGCAAGAAATTGAAAACTTATTTGATAACATAATGAAAGAAAACTTCCCCAACCTGGTGAAGGAAATGGACATACAAGTCCAGGAAGCTCAGAGAGTCCCAAGGAAGCACACACCAAGGCACATCTTAATTACATTTCCCAAGATAAAAGATGAAGAGAGAATCTTAAAAGGAGCAAGAGAAAAGGAGACAGTTACCTACAAAGGAGTTTCCATAAGACTGTTAGCTGATTTCTCAAAAGAAACCTTGCAGGCAAGAAGGGGCTGGAAAGAAGTATTTGAAGTCATGAAAAGCAAGGACCTGTATCCAAGATTGCTCTATCCAGCAAAGGTATCATTTAGAATGGAAGGGCTGATAAAGTGCTTCCCAGGTAAGGTCAAGTTAAAGGAGTTCATCATCACCAAGCCCTTATTATAGCAAATGCTAAAGGGACTTACCTAAGAAAAAGAAGATCAAAACTTTTAAAAGTAAAATGACAACAAACTCACAACTATCAACAACTGAACCAAAAACAAAAACAAAGTAAGCAACCAGAAGAGGAACAGAATCACAGAAATGGAGATCACACGGAGGGTTAGCAGCAGGGAGGTGGGGGGAGCATGGGGGGAAAGGTGCAGGGAATAAGAAGCATAAATGGTGGGTACAAAGTAGACGGGGAGGTTAAGGACAGGACGGGAAATGGAGAAAACAAAGAGTTTATGTGTACGGCCCACGGACATGAACTAAGGGCAGGGAATGCTGGAGGGAAGGAGGGCACAGGGTGGAGGGGGATGGAGGGGAGAAAAAATTGGGACAACTGTGATAGCTTAATCAATAAATATATACTTAAAGAAAAAAAAAGCAAGGCCACAGAAACAACTCAGGTTTCAATGAGTGGGTAACATGGAATTTGAAAATGCATATTTCTATCATACTATCCCTTTATATTTGGGAAAAAAATTGAACTATTTTAAATCTCCATAATGCAAACTACAACCCCCGCCTCCCCTCAGGCTAACGTCCTGGGCTAGCAGAGAACCGACCGGGTCCTTCCTCCCGTCTTCTCCCTCCGTAGCTCTCCAGAGCCGCTCCCGCACAAACACCTGGCAGTCCGATGTTTCCCAGCGGGTCCAACAAGAGCGGAGGCAAAGGCACGTCCGTGTGCATGTCGGACAACACAGAGCACAGCGAGGACACCGGTGTGCCGCAGCCATCGGCCCACGCGTGCAGCCCGTGTGTGCGTGTGCGTGAACAGATGCCAGGAGGGCGCTGCAGTGATCACCTCCGAGCAGTTCGGCTTTGGTCCTCTCCTTTCCCACTTGCTCTAGGGTCTCGACGGGATTTTTATAAGATTGAATCATTCAAAAGAAACGACCCTTGTCTCTGTGTTTGGAAGAAACACGGCCGAGATGATCAAGACTGCTTCAGGCAGGGTTCACGTCTCTTGACGACTTCTCTGTTTCGTAACAGAACGAGAGCTCGAGGGGGTGGGGTGGGGGGGGTCATCTACTTGTCTGCATCTCCACAGCCTCCGGCTCTAGCATCAGGGAGAAAGGGGCTCCAACACCGACCCCCGTTCCAACGCCCTGCTCTGATTTCGCAGTGCCGCTCCGCCCTGCGGTGCTCCCTGTCGTGGGTACACAACTGGCCCCGGCGGGAGCTCTGGGTGAAGGCGCTGGCCGTTCTCAGTGGAAGGGGACAAACACTGTGCCCAGCCCTGGGCTGTGGCCCTCACAGTGGTCCGGGCGTCTGCGTCCCACCTCCTGACGTCTCCAATTCCAGCCCACGGTGACCCCCCGGAGCACGCCTCATTTGTCTTGTATCCTGTATCGGTGGTCCCTTCTGTCCCCCCGCCCCTGCCCCACCCTCTGAGGGGCGGCTCCCTTGGGTCCCGCAGGTCTCTTTAAACGTCGCCTCCTCAGAAGGCGCTCCCTGCGCCGCCCCCTCTCCAGCAGGTCTCCTGTGTCACTTTGGGACTTGGTTTCCTTTAGAGCGCTTGCTATGGCTCATGATGCAATAGAGACAATACCCTTGGAAACTGGGAAGAAGCAAAAACGTCCCCCTGCATTCGCCCCCACTCTTTCTCCCCCCAGCGCCCGCCCGGCAGCGTCCGGGGAAGGAGGTGGTGCGACTGTGACTTCCCAAGGGAAGAAGAAGTGACACTGAGGAGATGCGTTCCTGGAACGCAGCAGGAGCGTGAAACCTGCCCATTCCCGCCTGGGGGGAAGGAAGGAAGACGGGAGATGGGAAAGCTAAGGGTTGGACTTGGGGTGCTTGGCTCCCCCATTCCGAGGGGAGGCCTGGAAGGGGCGGAGAGGACGCTGCAAACGTGTCACGGCAAGATCCGAGGACACACGAGGACGTCTGGACGAGGGGCTCCCTCCCTCCCCAGCACAGCCTCCCGCAGGGGTCCGAGGCCAGGCAGACCCTGTCTGAACACGGGTGGCGGGGGCAGTGCCCCGGTAGCGCCACGCAGGGATGGTCGGCAAGATTAGACGCACGGGCCGAAGGCAGTCCGCCGGAGACCCGGGATCAGGCCCAAGAGCTCGCAGTACCCAGCGACTTCACGAGGGGCAAGTGGCGGAGACTACGGGTTTCAGGAACTTTCCAGGGACCCCAGAGAGCCAGAGGGGACAAGTCAATCTCCGTGGTTGCTAGTTCAGAGACCAGAGCCGCTCCACAATGGAAGTCAGAAGGAACCCAGGGGGCCCCGTGTGCATCCCAAGGGGAAAGGACTCCAAAAGATGGATTGTTTATCCGAAAGAGACAGAGTAGGCCAAAAAGGATGTTTACGTCAGAAGAGATTGGAACACTGTAACTAGCAAACATTAAAAGGGGGGGGGGTTGTGCAGAAACCAGCCCCCTGGTGCAGGAGACGGAGGCTTTGGATGAAGGTGCAATTGCTTCCTGCTGGGTGAGCAACAAGTAAGACTCTCGCGCACGCACTCGAGAGAAACCGACACTCAGTCCTCCAATATCATCTTTTAAAACAGACTTTGCTTCAAGAACAGCTATGCAGATGGCAAGACGGGCCCTACTGCGGGGGCCGGGGGAGAGGGCTGGCACCGGAACTTTCCTGCGGGACGCGATTCACGAGTGAGACCTAACTCTCTGTTATATCAGGGGTCACCTCGGACCTGCTCGGAAACAGAAGAACATTTCTGACGCATCACGTGGACACTGATATGCACGGAGGCGGCACTGACGAAACCCCAGGGGCGAGCCGGTTACTCACGGTTTTCCTCCAAAGGATTGCACGGTACTGAGGGACCCGCTGATTGTTTTGGTCCGAAAGGGTCACGGACAAGAAGAAGGGGCTCTTCTCTGCGTCGTTTCCGATGTAATTCTGATGGACTGGGGAAGAAGCAGGTTTAGTGGAACAGTGAACATGCACGTGGTCCTCCCCGTCCCAGGTGATGGGGGCCCTCCAGGGGGCACCCAGCCCTTTGCACTCCGCCAGGGCCCAGTAATCCCAGACCCAGCGAGAAACGGAAGCTGATCACTCCACCAATCACGCACTCCCATTCCCCTGGCTGGTGATTGGTTCAGGAATGAACGTGTGGCCCGATTCTGGCCAATGAGACAGGAGCAGACATGTGTCAAGGGGGTTCTGGAAAGGCTTCCTCACTGTTGAAGATGGGCTCCTCTGAGCTGGGGCTGGTGGTGTATAGGAGTGATGCCTGGAATTCCTGCAACCATCTTGCGACCCCGAGGAGGCCCGGCCTTGATGACATCACAGGGCCTCTGAACTCACCAAGCCAGGAGCCTGCCCTCTCTCTGGGTTTCTTATTGTATCCCTTATTGTTCAAGCCAGCTGAGGAAGCTGAAGGCATCTGACAGCCCCATTTCCCCCCAGGCACCACTGTGTTTTCCAGACATTTGTGAAGCCGACAATGTTCTGCTGATTTCATTTTTTGTGACGAGACACGCCTTGCCAAATAAGTGAACTTCTCAGCATAGCACAGTATCAGATTTTTTTTTTTAAAGACACCATTGGGTCTGCTCACTCTCATTTTATAGCTCAAGCATCACGCCTTCTACAAACAGATGTATTAGTCTGGTAAGACATGCGTCTAACTCATTTCCAATCCTGCAGTAGTGATCACCCTCCCACTTCTTCTGTCGTGACCCCCTCCCGCCCCTCGTTTTCTTCCCTTCCACTTGCATTCACCCAAGCCCCTCACTTTGAACGTACATCGCTGTCCATGGCTGAGCTCCTGCCAGGCACCAGGCATCAGGCTTCGTGTTTCCCTGTGTGTCTCATTGAAACATCTGCCCAAACCCACCGGCTATGTGCTAGCAACAGCCCCGCTTTGCAGACAAGGAAACTCAGTCTCAGCGGAGCAGAGGGGAAGGGGCGTGAGGTCCTGCGGTTAACAACTGCGGAGCCAGGGTTCAGATCCTTTCCTCGGTCTCCGAGAAGGCAGGGGTCCTGGCTGCCTTCGCCAGTTCTGTGTTGGCCCCGGAGCTCGCAGAACTATTTCTTTCCCTCTTGGCCTTGGATTAAGTCTTCAAAACCTCTGTGGAGGAGGCACTCGCCTTGCTAAGTCTAAAGCTGTTTTCCACCCTGCAAAATCTTCTTATGTCTCAAATCACTTATTCTGATCCTCTAATCCCCTCGAACTCCCCAGAGACAAAAATGACTGCACCCCCTCCCCCAAAAAAAGGAGAGACAGAGAGAGAAAAAAACTCCTGGAGCTGAGACTCAGTGGAAGCTTCAAACCTACACAGCTTACTGCCGACCCTGAGATGAAATGCCCCGCCGTCCGTGCGCCCAGACCGGTCAGCCTCACATATAAGGCACCGGAAATGGCACCAACACCGATTTTCATCTCGAAGAGCCTCCCTCCCCAACCACCACGATGGCGTGATTACCTTGTCCTAAAAAATACTTGAAGTACCATCTGGTGTGGTATTCTGGGTTCTCCAAGTGCACGTCTGTTCTTCTCCAAGTACCGGGCAGAGCGCCGGCGTTCTGTAACGGAACAAAGTGGTGCAATTAAGAGCCTTATTTAGAAAGTAAAGAAGAAGCTGACCGTGAACCCGAGGCCAAAGAACCAGAAAAGTCATTGTTAGAAGCGTGCAAACAGGGCCGTGGCCACGTGTCACCACGAGGCAAGACACCCCGTCTAAGTCCACATCGCAGAGGCACCCTGGGGCGTGGAAAAGGGACCAAGCGAACCCGGGGGGTCAGCTGTTTCCAACTTGAGTTTCAAGTCTCTCTCCTTTCTGGGCAGAAGATGCCACGATACTACCTGGGAGTTGGCGCCCCCTAGAGGCACGCCCTTCTGTTTGTCACCTGGAATACATCTAGGCAGCCTCTCAGTCAAGTTCATATTTTTTGTAAAATTAAAAAAATTTCCGTAATACAAGTCAATGTGGTAAATAGAGATAAACATAATGGACAGTCTGAATCCTCTGCCCAAAGATAACCATTGCTAACGGTTTGGCCACGGTTCCTCGGTCTCTCCTACGTGTGCGGCCACATGTAACTTCGCCCAATGGGACCACAATGGAACCACGATACAGATTGAAACTCCACTGACACCTGGGTGGTGCCACGCAGGGAAGACTGGCGTCTGGAGCATACCTTTCTGATTCCGACGAGCCTCTAATGATTTCCTAGATATTTGTGGTCCGTTTCTTTATTATGTTGAAGACATTTCCTTCAAGTCCAAGGTTACAAAGAGGCTTTTCTTAGGGATAAATGTCAAATTTTACTGAAAGGTTTTTTTGGGCAACTATGGAGAAAATATGTAAAATGGGGGAGAATCCTAGTCCTGTAGTGAGTTCTCCTGCTAGCTCTCCTGATGCTGAATGCTTCCCAGACACCTGGAGGGCACCCCACTAGGTCAAGGCGCAGGGGGGTCCTCGGACACGGAAAACACGGGTCGACGTGTCACGCTCGCCGGTGAGACGGGACCGTAGGTTTCTTTTCTGAACGGGTCTCTGCCCTGCTCTCAGGCTTGTGTTACTTTACAAAGGAATGTGAATGGGGATGCTTCTGTCTTTCCCGTGGCTCCGGGAAGACGGACAGGCAGGCAGCGAGCTCTCCGTGCCAGGCACTAGGCCGGAGCGTTAGCTCCACGGTGTCTCCGCCCACATGGCGAGGGAGGCTCGAGGTTACCCCCGACTTTCGGACGGGGAGAGTGAGGCATCTCAAGATTGCGTCTGTTGTCTCCGGTGGCGGAGGCAGTGAGTAGTGGAGCGGAAATGGAAACCAGTCCCAATTTACAGGTTTATTCATTTACTCTTTTCATCTTAACCCTTACATCATCTTCTGTGTCCTTTTTAATGTTCTGCCTTTTTAATCTGTCGGGGAGTGAAAAAGTGGGTTCAGGTTTCTCAGTATGAGCATGCTTTTATTGGCTTTCCTTGAATTTCCAGCCACCAGCTCTGGATAGACACACTCGAGTACGGAAGCCGCAGCAGCAGGAAGACGGGGGAGCCTCTGAGAGTCTTTCCCCAGACCCACCTCCTGGCAGCGTCTTATCCCACCGCTTCGTGTGCTCATCCCTCTCCCCCCACACACGTGTGCACACACATGTGCCCCCCACGTGCACACATGCACACACAGAATTCTTCCTCGATCATTTAAGACTACGGTGCATGAATAACAGCCCTTTATTCCTAAAGGCTCCAGTGTGCATTTCCCAAGATCAGGGGTATCTTCTTGCACCACCGCAACACGGCTTTATCAACTTCCGGACCTGCGACCCCGACACAATACTTTAATCTGCCGTCCATGTTCCAATTTCGTCGGCTGACTCAGCAGTGTCGTTTAAAGCTTCCCCCCTTCAGTACAGGGTCATTTCGTGCCACGCCTCTTTAGATCCCCTTAATCTGGAACATTCCCACAGACTTTCTGTGTCTTTTATGACGCTGACATTCGTGAAGAATGCAGCACGCCGGCCGCCCCCTTTTCTTAGTACAGCATTGCTCCTTTTGGGTTTGCCCCCGCGATCAGAGTCAGGCTTTGCACACCCAGGAGGACACTACAAAAGTGGTGCCGTCCTTCTCGTGTTTCAAGACATCCACCTGTCCCTTACTGGTGATGCTAACGTTATCTATCACCTGTTCGAGATGTTGCCTCTTAGCTCTGACCTTTTGGTGTGACTCCGGAAGGGCGGGCTAGTGGATTTTGCTCCCTGTAGACTTTCTGAATGATTCATTATCAACAGCCATTCATTTATAACCGTGAACCACAGCGGCCCTCCTGGCCGCAGTTCTTCCCACCACGCCACCATGCAGCACACAGCGATGCATGACCCCGGGAGCTGCCACCGAGCCACAGGCACCAGCTGGCCGGGCACAGCAGAGCTGACCCACAGTGGTTGGGGCCGCGGTCCCAAGGCCCTGGCTCTGTGGAAGCACCGGCAGAACCTGGAGAGGGGACTGTGGAGTTGCCAGGACATTCAAGCCTTTCGAGGCTCCGACACTGGCCCAGCCCAGAGCAGCTTCTTGGAGGCAGCAGCAGACCCATCTCAGCTCAGGGCTTCCACATTTGTATAAGCGTGCGCCCTGGGCCTGCTCTAGACCCCCTCGGGCTTCCTGCGGGCAGGGCCCTAGGGCCGCACGTTTAACGAGCACCCAGGTAATTCTGGTGAACACTGAGCTTTGAGAGTCACTGCTCTATACCAGGGGCTCTGAAAAAATCCACGGAGGGCATGACCTTGGATGGGGCAACAACAAAAAAAATCTTTATTTTTTCCCCCAACTTCTAATAAGATTTAGTATTTCATTCAATTATGAGCACATGCAAAAACCTACAATAGAATAAAGCTCTGATAACCACGTCATAAAAACATCACAGATATTTTCACAACTCATGATAGTGATGGCAGATATCTTGAAATACTGTTTATACTCTTCACTGTTCAAAATTGCAAGAATTATGAAACTTGCTGCTAGGTTTGTTACTTAATGCATTAATTTAAAAAAGCATGTATATGCCCTGGCTGGTGTAGCTCAACGGATTGAGCGCGGGCTGCAAACCAAAGTGTCGCAGGTTCGATTCCCAGTCAGGGCACATGCCTGGGTTGCAGGCCACGGCCCCCAGCAACCGCACATTGATGTTTCTCTCTCTCTTTCTCCCTCCCTTCCCTCTCTAAAAATAAATAAATAAATCTTTAAAAAAACACAATACTTTTTTAAAAAAGCATATATATTACAGTACCATATATTGGGTTTTAAAAAATCATTTTGATAACTTTCTTTTTTAAAATTTAAAAAATTATTATTGTCACTCCATTCCAGTTGTCCCACCTCCTTCCCCCTTGCCCTCCTCCGCCCAGCCCTCCCCCGCTCCCATGGCTGGTCCCCATACCGCTGTCCACGTCCACGGGACACTCACACGTTTGGTGACTGACCCCTCCCTTTCTCCTCGATAACTATTTCAGTACCACTGATTTCCTCCGTGGCCCCAGGTGTTCTGTCGTGCGCATTTGAAAACACGATTCTAAGGAGTCTACGGGCTCCACAGACTGCAGAGGGGGTTCAAGGGCACAGAAATGACGCCGGCTCCTAGCCATTCTGCAGTCGCCCTCCGGCCCCGCAGAGGCGCGGACTGCTGGCTGAGAAGGAGAATGAGACGGCAGCTCAGAGTGACCCACGGCGCTCTGGCCGGTGGCATGCCCACACGTCCACCCAACTAGGGGTTCTTTTTTTAATGCTCAAAAAGTCACCTGTTTAACGTTTACCTGCACTGAATGCTTACTAAATTGGGAAAAAGCCCAACACCAAAAAAGTTGTGAGTCTCACAGAGCAAGGCACTTCCTGTCCCTTGTTAAAAGCACACGACGAGGTGTAAAGACAAGAATAGACATAGGAGCCGACAACAGAAATGGAAGCTAAGCAAAAAAGAAAAAAAAAAGACCTCTTCCCAGGACCCCAGAGGAAGGCCTCTGAAGATGAGTTCGGACTTCCGATGACGTGCAGTAGAAATGGGTCAAGGGCACCAACCTTAAGTGTATGCTCTAGAGGAAGACAAATAATTTTCTTTCTACCCTTCTGACTTCTTCTGGCTGGTCTAATAATCAAATTAGCAAGAGAGAGATGAACAGGAGAGAGCAGTCAAATGTATTACGTATGTACATACAGAGGCTCTGTAAGACTAGGGGACCTGGGATCAATGGGCAGTTGAGGCTAATACGCCATTATTTTTGTCCTCATCGGAGGACGTGCTTATTGATTTCAGAGAGAGGGGAAGGGAGGGAGGGAGAGAGGAGAGAAACATTACGGGGTGGTTGCCTCTTGCATGCCCCCTACTGGGGGCTTGGCCTGCAGCCCAGGCATGTGCCCTGACTGGGAATTGAACTGGTGACACTTTGGTTCGCAGACCGAAACTCAGTCCACTGAGCCACACCAGCCAAGGCAGGAAGACAGATTAAAAAAAAGAGAGAGAGAACAACTAAAACTAAAATCTTTTAAATGGTAGATATAAATATAAACTGCTTGAAAAAGTGAAACCACACAAAAATTGAAATCCATTTCCACCCCCATCCTCCCTGCCCTAACCCACTTACTCTCCCTGTGACAACCATGGTGCCGAGTGGTTCGGGTGGTCTTCCATCTCTTCATGCATTCACAAAGACATGTTTGCTTTTACATAAATACACGCACAACACGTTCGCATTCATACACACACCTACACACACACACACACTCAAGTGAGTATATACACACATGACTTGTTTTCATAACTGAGGCAAGCAGTACAGATACTACAGTGAAATTGGGTTCTTTCACTGAAGAAAATATCGCACAAATGTTGCTGTGTCAGTACATGTAGTGTCACCATGCTCTTTTTAACAACTGTCCCGGTTCATTTTCAAATTAAACAGGTCAGTCACCTACAGATGTATAAAACAAGTGAGGAACAGGAAGGCCCTGCCCCTTTCCCTGCTCTCCCATTCCACTCCGCACCAGAAGCCCCTGCTGAATGCCCAGGGGTCCTTTTGGGAACTTCCCTGCCTGTCGTCAAGTGTGTTTAGATTTTTTTGTTTTTTTTAAAGATTTTTAAAAGATTTTATTTATTTATTTTCAGAGAGGGAAGGGAGGGAGAAAGAGAGAGAGAGAGAAACATCAATGTGCGGTTGCTGGGGGCTGTGGTCTGCAACCCAGGCATGTGCCCTGACTGGGAATCGAACCTGCGATGCTTTGGTTCGCAGCCCGCGCTCAATCCACTGAGCTACGCCAGCCAAGGCTGCTTTTTTCTTGTTTTTAAGGAAGCAGGATGATACCGTACAAATCAATCTGGAACTTGCTTTTCTGCCCAACACTGTATCCTAACCGCTTTTCCGTGGTTATCACATCTCTCTCTGCCTCACTTTCCACCAGCTGCTAAGCATTCCATTGTATAAATGCACCAGCACTTACATAATCGCTCCTCTACTGATGGGAATGGAGGTGGCTTCCAGGTGTTTCTTTGGATTTTAAATAATGCTCCCATACACACCCTCACAGTAGAACTGCTGGCTGAATGCTATATGTGTTTTTAATTACTGCTAATTGTCCTCCCTGGAGATTGTGCTCATTTACATATTCCAACCGTCTATGGAGAACCTGTCCCATGCTGAGCAAGACAGATTTGTAAAGAGCTGAAAGACTGTCTGACCCCCTGCTCCGCCACATGCTAATGGATACATACAAGTGAGCTGTAAGGGCGGTCTCCAGTGAGCCCCCCAGGGTCACACTCATCATAATTAACCACCAGGACGAGTGCACAGATGGCAGGAGAAGCACAAGGTAATCTAAAGCTTCTTGGGGGGTCAGCTAATAGGACAGGTGACAGAATCAAGATGTCAAAAACGCTCCACGCCCAGCAGCTATGGGCCACACAAAGGAGACCTGATGCGGTGTGGACAGTGCAAAACCCTAAGTGCAAATGCAACCTGCAGGTGCAAGGCACAGGCTGGGGAAGGGCAGCTGCCATGGAGCAGGAGTTCGCACCCATGCCACCCGCGAGGACACGGCGGCTCACAGGCGTTGTTGTGAACTGGCGAGTGGCAGAGCTGAGCCCTGAGCCCAGGCGAACCCAGGTGCGTTGGCCTGCACAACTGCCCCCACTGCCTCACGATGTCACCTCACCGCTATGTGGCAACACAGGTGAAAACGAATTAAGTTCCCAGGACCCGCTGAGGTAGGTCAGTCTGACAGGACACCCGCCCCACCCTACACGAGGCTGGGACCCAAAGGTCCACACGCTGAAGGGGAGGCGGGGCCAGAAGAGGCCACTCTGCCCACAGACAGCAGGAAGGCGGCCACGGGGCGAGCAGGCAGGCTGGGCAGGCTGGGCAGGCTGGGCGGGGAGCGGTCCTGACCAGCAGCCGGCCTCCATGTGACTCTGCAGCGCCTTGCTCCATCATGTGGGTGGTTTAAAAAAGTCTCAAGCTGGGAAGTGAGTTTAAAGGTGTCTGGAAAAAGTGAATGCAAATCCTCCCTCCGATTCTGACACCAATTCTGAAAGGGCCCCCCCGCCATGCACACACCACCAGGCAGTCCTCTGACACAGGCGGGGACACATTCTCCAATTCAACTCAGTTCCGACACCATCCACCTGAAGCACGAACAGCACGCAGCCAGGCCGCCGGGCACGCAGAGGAACGTGGTGCCCCCCGAGTGCGTGCGGGAGGAACGGCAGACGGCAGGGAGAGAGTCACAGCGAACTCCGCACCCGGAATCATCAGCCACAGGCGGTAAAACCGTCACACCGACAGCGTTTAAGAAACAAAAGGCAAATGTCACATTTTAAGGGAACGCCCACAGTGACTATAGAAAGTGACCAAGCAACAACCTGGGGTGAGGCGATGGTGTCTTCGCTAGGACACGCGAACGCAGGCGACCAGAGAGAGGACAGACGGACTAGACACCATCGGACGGACAGACCCCTGTGCTTCCGAGGACTCCAGGAAGCCAGGGAAAAGACAAGCTACAAAGCGAGAGGAAATTTCTGCAGATCATGTACCTCATAAGGGTCTGGCGTCCACACTGCGTACAGAATTCTTACCATCCCACCACAGAAAGAAAAATGGCCCAGCAGTGAATCCGCTCTGCAGTTTGTTTGTCTGCGGGTCTGAGAGTTTTTACGCAGCTGCACGGAGCCTTCTAACACCCCGTGCTTTCACTAACGCAGCGCAAAGCAGCTTTGGGTTTGTTTTCCTCAGGCCTCAGGTCCCTCCCGAAGCTTTTCGCCGAAGACCGCCCAGGAAAGCACCGCCGGCGCGCCCCAGCGCAGCACTCACGCTGGGTGTCCCCTGCAGAAACAGGTTGGAGCCACGTTCGAGCCTGGCCACGTGGTTCCCGGAGGAGCCGTCTGAACTGGGGCTGTGTTTTGAACGCAACAGCCCACGGGGACCTGGGAAGGCGACCCCTCCCCCAAATGGTTCCAAAGCGGTCACGTGGCCTGCCCACGGCCACGCTGCTGCTGCTGCTGGGGGGCTGTGGGAGTTGGCGGGCAGGCTGACCCTAGCACCACCCCTGACCGCCAGGATCCGCAAGTGACTTCTGGTCCCTGACGGGGTCCCAGGACACGTCCTCTCGTAGGGCAGACCCAGGTGACATCAGCGGGTGAGGACTGTTTGATGGTCCAAGCGTGTGGTGACGCTGGGACCTCCCCGTGAAGGCCCCATTCTGTGTTTCCCGGGAGGCATGGCTTCCCTCCGGAAAAGGGGCGGGCAGGGCCGAGCTGAGCTAACTCGGTGGGAAAGCCCGGGGCGCTGTGTTCCTGTCGGGCCGGCTGAGGGTCCGCAAGGTTTTGGGAGCAGCAGGAGGGCTTCCTGGCCCCTGGCTTCTCTGGGGTCTCTGGTGCTCAGGGGGTCTCAGAGTGGACCCTCAGCACGCGGCTGCTGCCTCCTGAGCACCGGCAGACGAGGACTCGACGCTCCTGCTCCTACTGGGCTCCGGGGACCCTGCACTGCCTGAGCCCGGGGCGATTGGATGGGCCCGTCTCAGGGGCCGGCCATTTGGGGAGGGCGGTGTTCAAGCTCCAGAAGCAGACTTCCCTGGGAGCTCCTCCTGCGTGGGTCAGGTGACATCAGTCCGCACAGGAAGTATGTGGACACCTGTTCAGAGGTCCGGTCCAAGATGGATCCGCCCCCGCTGCCTCACAGAGCAATGGCTGGGTACGCATCTGGGTAAACGGGTACATGTCTGGGTCAACAGGTACATGTCTAGGTCAATAGGTATGCGTCTGGGTCAATGGGTACACGTCTGGGTCAACAGGTATGCGTCTGGGTCAACAGGTACGTGTCTGGGTCAATGGGTACACGTCTGGGTCAACAGGTATGCGTCTGGGTCAACAGGTATGCGTCTGGGTCAATGGGCATGCTTCTGGGCAAACAGGTACGCATCTGGGTAAAGGGGTACGCGTCTGGGTCAATGGGTACACATCTGGGTCAACAGGTATGCGTCTGGGTCAACGGGTACACGTCTGGGTCAATGGGCATGCTTCTGGGCAAACAGGTACACATCTGGGTAAAGGGGTATGCGTCTGGGTCAATGGGTATGAAAAGTCCAGGCAAAGGCGAAGGCGGGCAGCAACTTCCCGAACGCTGTGGCCTTCTGAGTTAAATCTATAACCCTTCACCAGAAATGTGATTAAGGGGTGGTCAGGGGGGCGAGCCTGGCTACAAGGCACTGGTTATGGTAACAACCGCCACCATTATTATATGATCACAGCCACCACTCATGTGGTACGCACGTATAGTGCGTACTATACGCCCTGCATAGTGCGTACTATACGCCCTGCATAGTGCTCATGGCTCTTCAAGCTTGGCTCACGGGATCCTCTCAGTCACCCCAGGACAGTTCCCGTTGTACAGATGAAGAGACCGAGGCTCAGAGCGGCTGGGGTACGTGCCCAGGGCCCTCCCACCTCCCACCAGGAGGCGGGCGAGCTGGTACTCACACCCAGGCTCGTGTAACTGCAAAACGGGGGTGTGCCGATGGGCTGTGATGGCAACTTCCCAAAGCAGCAGCAAGGAAGGAAAATACTGGGGGACTCCCCTGCACTCTGCAGTTCTGGGGGAGACCCCCAAGGGACAGAGGAGGGCGTGGACATTTTAAAGAAGAAGGAAAGGCAAGGCGAGTCCTGGTGGCCGGGCCAGGCAGACCGAGGGCCCAGAACGAGAGCTTGGGCCCAAGGAGGCACCTCCTTTTGTGCTGACTTCTGTGAACACAGACGACACTTTGTAATTACAGTGACCTTCGGCCTCTCCCGGACCCCAATGGCTCCTATGGCAGTGACAAGGCGGCTGGCCTGGGGTCCCAGGGGCCTTTCACCAAGGGTGTCGCAGCTGTGAACTGGTGTTCGGTCCCATCTTGGGAGTCCACCTGGTTTTATTACAGACCTTTCAAAGGGTACATGCCGCCCCATTCGCCGCACCTTGCACACGAGGGATAATGCCAGGTGCGCTGCAAGCGGAGCGCTGGAGCGCCCTGTTTACCGGCCCCAGGGGCCCATTCCGGAAGGTCCTCTGCGGTGGCGCGGCTCACACGCCGCTCAGGGCCACATCTCAGAACCACGTGCTCGGCGACAATACGGGGCCCGGGGGCTTCCTTACCTCGTCGGACGAGCCGTTCTCCACCCGGAATCGCCCAGCCCTCTGGATGGCTCCGTCAGCGTCACTGGAAATGAGCTGGGGACAAGAGAGTGCTCAGTTAGCTGGCTGGGTCACCACGTGCGATGTCTGCTGTCTGTACGCGTCCCATGAGTGAGCCGCGTCCGACACCAGCGGGAGGCCCTGCCTAGAAGCTAAAGGTCTTTTGGAAGCTCAATCGGCCAAGTCCTCCTCACACCACACCGTCGGCCCCGGGGTCTTCAGAACCCTTGACCCTCAGAGCGGAAAACAAGAGCGTCAGTTCTAGAGGTGAACGCACTCCCATCCTGGAAAACACCAGGCGGCACTCTCTGGAACAAGAACCTTCACGCACACCGCACGCGGGCAAGGGCAGCTCACAGAGGGCCACACCGGGGGCCGTGTCCCAAGTTCAGCCGCCTGCCCAGGAGAGCCGGGAAAACAATCAACGGCCGGCACGGACGCAAGGCTCGCTGACACCGCAGAGAGCTCCTGTGCCTCGGTCAGGGTGGGACGGTTTCCAGAAGGCGCCAAGCCCCGGCCGAGGCCGGCAGGCTGTGTTTCAGCCCCGGCAGCGCGGCGGCCGCCCGTGGCAGTCAGAGGACTCAATGCTACAGAGGGAGGAGCGGGCAGGAGGTCAGGGTGCATCGGGTCTAAAATTCCTGACCCAAGATTGCTCTTATTTTCCCCCAAATCTTCCAGATCGCTCAGGAGCAGCTTGGAAATACGACATCTCTTGTTTTGTTTTTAACCTTCGGATCCTGCCCACAGCCAAGATCTGCCAACGGCTTCCGCGCCCCAGACTCCGTGAGACACAGCTGCCTGAGGGGCTCTTCTCGCCACTCTGGCCCCGGCCAGCCCAGGCCCCGCCCCACAGGTCCCTTAGAAAGCCTGTTGTCTCGTTATCACTCGTGTGGACAGACAGGAAGGCATGACAATGGAAACATGTCAGGGGAAAAAAAAACACATTTTCCCATGGAAAATTATTTGAGAAAGGTTGATAATGTTTTTCCACGATAGATATGAAAATAACAGTATCTGATATCTCACTGAGTGCTTCTGCGTTGCCGTGAACTCTTCTGGCCTTAACACCATGTCATTTAATTCCCTTTGTAAGCACACACGGTGGGCTTCCTTGTTACTCTCACTCACAAAGGAGGAAACGCAGGCAGAGAAAGGTAACCACCACCAGTGCCAGCCACGTGACAGTGCGTGGGGGGCCTGGGGTGTGAACCGAGGCAGCTGGACCCCAGAAACCCCCAGCCTCCCGCCACCGCTGCCCCACCCAACCATCCCCTACGGAATGTCCGTGATGAAGTCCAGTCTGTGTACCTCATCTCTATCTTGCAACACTGTTTTTTAAAAACAAACACAAAGAAGACTTTTATGTATGTTTACTATTCGTGGCACCAGGTCGTTACGCTGCCGCCACACTGAGGACGGGCGATCGAGGCCACGTGGTAGCGAACTTAACCTTGCCCCGGGAGAGGTCAGCCTCGGCTCCTGGGAGGTGACCTCGAGCCCTGGGATGCTCTGCCCGAGTGTCTGTCTGTTCACCTGGGGACTTTGAGGCACAAGGGGGAGCAATGTGGTTTCCAGCGGGGGCTTCGGGTCCCACGGCGTCAGAGCTACCTCTGGACACGGAGCCTCAGGGGAGCTTCCCCGGTTGGCGGTGCTCCCTGTGGGCGGCCACGGGTCATTCTGGAGCAGTGAATGCTGCCCGGGACCCCGTGGTGGTGGGGGGGCAAGGGGAGCTCTGTGCATGGAGCCCCCTCCCCGGCGTGCTGTCCCATGTGCCAGTTCCCTGGGCTGGTTCTCACCTGTACCCTTTCACCGTAACAAACCGTAAGGGAGCCCAGCAGAGCTTTCAATAAGTGCCGTGAGTCTCAGCGAATTATGGAACCCGAGAGTGGTCTTGGGGACCCCCGCATTCTGCAGCTGGTGTCAGCAGTGAGGGATCTTGTGGACTGGTTTGTGTCTAAAGTACAAGAGCGAGATGAATTGAGGTCTCCTGGGGCTACCGCCAAGTTCACGGGGGAAGTACAGAGGATTCAGTGTTCATTTCCTCTTGGCTCATGAGGGGATAGCAACTAGGTTTCAAGGGAAGTGTTATTGGCATTGGCTGCCTCAAGGGCTTCGGGGGAAGCATGCCGAGGTCACATCCGGACTTGGGGAGACAAAGAGCTGTGATCAATTAATAGCATCTGACACTGGCATATGAGAAAAGCACCGTGCACCCCCTTACCCCCCACCCCTGAATTGGAGGTGGGTAGATCTAGTCCGCACTACGGCCGGTCTCATCCGGGGCTCGGAGGCTTGGCAGAAGAGCTGACATCATGCGATGACTCACTCGATATACACAAACCAAACGTCTGCCAACTGCGTTTCAGGCACTGCCAGCAAAGGCCGGGGTGCCCTTTTCCTTTGTTGAGATTAGAACAAGAAGCTTACCGTTTATCTTGTTTGAAGAGTTGCAGAAGAAAGGAAGGGCATGTTGAATGGTCTGATGGTTCGAAGGTGCTCACGAAACCGCCACCCACTGAACTCAGACCTCAAGCCAACCCGTTGAACTCCGTCACCTTTACCACCTCCACCGTCTCCATCTTCATCCAAGTCACTGTCACTGCTCCCCCGGAGCAGGACTGCGGCCACCGCCTCACCAGTCCATACGTCCCCCCACCGTCGCTCCTCTCAACCCACTCCTCACCCCGCAGCCCGGTGACTTCGGTGAACTGCAAACCCGACCGCCCCACAATCCGGTCTATGCCAGCACCCCGCTCCGCCCCACCTGGGGACGGGCACCGGTCACTCCCTCGCCCGGGACGCCCTCCTCTGCCCCTCCTCCCCTAGCGAGGCCTGCTCTTCATGCAGTCTCACCGCAGTGCCCACTGCAGGGGACTTCCCCGACCCCAGGGCCTGGGAGATGAGGCCGCTGGAAGTTCTGGAGTGTCCCCGGAGCTGGGGTTCCATTTCTTTGAGGATCGCTCCTTCTGTGCCTGTGTCTTCTCATGCACCCCCTCTGCCCCCCGTGAGAAGCCCCACAAGGGCGGGGACCACCTCTCTTCTCGCCACTGCACCGCCCCCACCCCAGCAAAGCACACTGCCTGTCACGGCGCAGATGGTCACGGAATATTTACCAAACAAGAAACCTGTACATAGGTGAAGGGAGAACTCCTGTTGAAGTGACAAAGGAATCGAAAACTGGGGTAAGGTCTACGCCGGTCCTGGACACCAGAGGAGGGCTGTCACTCACACAAGAAACAAAGTGAGGGACAGGACCAGTGCCCTGAGTCACGGCGTGCCAGGCCACATCAGCCTGGGCGGTGGCTTCCTCGAACCCGGCGGCCTGCGCAGGTGAGAGTGGGTGTCAGGGCAGTGGGTGGGAAGGCCACCTCCTGTGGCACTGGGAAAGCGACCTGGGCTGGCATAAGGAACGGCAGCCCCACCTCTGCAGCTGGCTCGGCCGAGGGCGTCACGAGGGAGGGAGCAGAGGGAGCCGCGGCGGCTGGTGCCTGGGGAGGGCTGGTACGCTGGCTGACTGAAAGGAAACAGTGTTTTGGAGAACTGGGGGGTGAAAGAATGATGCCCAGGGTGAAAAACCCTTTCAACACAGCCGAGAAGCCGGGTCTATCAGGGGTTTCCCCTCTGTCATTCTCATGAACCTCTGATCTGGTCAATCGAAACTATAAAGATCGGTCAAGTCTTCTTCCGTTGGAAGGAGATTTGGCTCGGGAACAGCACAGTGTCTCCTGGAACCCATCTCAATGGCCAGTGCCACACTCCCCAGGACTTTCTCCGCCAACCGTACGTGGCACAGAGTCCTGGCTGCCACCGAAGTCCATGCTCGCCGTCTCCCATAGTAGCCACACTGAGGCTGGACGGGTGGCTGGGCCGCATTTCCCTCCGGGGCATCATTTGACCTAATTCCTCCCACTGGAAGTGGGTCCAAGTTCCAGGTGGCGTGTGGAGACCCAGGCCCTTCGGAGAGGGCGGGCGGGGGGCCTGCCCCACGCCTTCTCCCCTCTGCACTGGCTGCAGCCTCACGGACCGGGAGACCTGGGAGTCCGGAGTGAAGACAGGGGTCCATCTGAGTCCCAGAATGTGCGGGGCAGGGCCACCCACGGACTCAGACTGTCTGGCTGGAGGCGACAGTGAATAAACTTGTTCTTAACTGCAACTTTGATGTTCTAAGCCAACTAATATACCCTCTGAGGAAGAGCAAAGCAAAAAAAAAAATATTGTTGAACCTGTGACGAGTCCGTAATTTAAGGCCGGACACTGATCGGAGGAAGCGGGGCAGACGCTATTTGAAACAAACTCACTGCAGAGGCAGGGGCTGCCGCAGGCGGCGCTGACACTGCAACGATCTGGGGGCTGCGGGCCTGTGAAATGGAACAATGCGCGGTCTGCGCTCACGGCGTGACGCGTGGTTTCTGAAGTTTGACATGTAGACCCCAGTGCCCGGTGAGCACGCTGAACCAAAAATTAGACACTTGGAAGAAAATGTCCCCAGAAGAGTACATCAGCAACCCAGTTTGTAGATGGGCCTAAAAGGTTCCGAAACAAAGCAGAGCGCAAGGCGGTCTGAGATCGCCCCACTCCGAGGCCGCAGGGAGGTGGTGGGGGGTGGACTGGTCAGCCTGCTCCGGCCCTTCGTTCTTCCTCCGGGAGAAAAGGGCACTGGAACACAGCTCTGCCCCTCCCGGAGTTCAGGAAGATGGTTTTTAATCTGATCCGGTTGCAGACCCACCCTCCGGGGCAGAGTGAGGGCGGGGGCAAAATGAGAATGTGGGTAAAGGGGAACCTGGGCCCCCTAGAGGTCAACAAGGAGAACAGCACAGACATAATGAAGAACGGGCGCCACTCACTCGCTTTGAAAGGAAGATGGGGAACAGAAGTGAAATCTAACCACTAAGAGGCACATTACGATAAAACATTAATACAATGAAACAATCATGGGCAATAAAGGTGAAGCAAAAAATATTCATGGTGAGTGGGGGGAAAAGGAAAATGATGGCGGAATAATAAAATAGGATGGTAGAACTTAGAAAAATAGCAAGCTAATGAAAGTTACAGTACATGAACAAGTAAACCCACTCACTCCCAAAATATAATAATCACTGGCACTTATTATAAAACAGAAAAATCAATAGCAGTTTATAAAATTGTAATTATAATGGGAAATCTTAGCATGTTTCATCATGATAGGCAAAAACTAATAAGGACTTATAGAGGAATAAAATTATAAAATTAAGAAGCATAATTTAATAGAAAAATACTTAATTTATCAAGGCACGAACAGAGGATACACACTTTTTAAGAACACTGGCTAAACTTAAAAAAATGATCAAACACTGGATAAAAAGCAAACATGAATCAATTCTATAAACAGAAACAGTACAGATTTTTTAGCATATTGCCACTGAATGAGAAATTAATATTAAAAGGTTAAAAATTGGGAATTTAAAAATACACATCAGAAAAAAACCTCTGGGTCAAAGAGGAAAATTAAAATTGGACACTATTTAGACATCAACAATGAAAACAGTACCTATTAAAACAATGCAAAAGATGCTATATTTACAGGAAAATTCATAATCTTAAATCCTTTCATATTAAACCAGAAAGAATAAAAACAATGAACTACTCAATAACCTGTAGAAGATACAAAAATAGAACAATGAAATAAACCCAGGAGAGCAGGGGAAAGGAATCAATAAAGGATCAGAACAGAAATTATCGATTTGGAAAGACAGTAGAATCAATAAACACAGCCAAGATACCATTAGCAGGTCTGCTTTTAAAAAGCAAAGAACACACACACACACACACACACAGAGTGATAATAAAGAAAACAAAACCCTGAGAAGAGATTTTTAAAGCATGAGAGAACACGACACAAAATTATGCAAATATTACTAAACTCTCAAATGAAATGGAAACTTCCAAGGAAAATATACACAATGAAAACTATCTTAAGGCGAGAAAGAAACCTGAATGTACCAAGAACTGTCTGTAGAACTGATCAAACGCTGCCCGACAGAGGCCACTGGGGCCTGGAGGGTTTTCAGAGGTGGTGCTGGGCCAGTCCCCCCACGACAGGGCCACCCCCACAGCCCCGCACGCCACAGGACGGCACATGCTCACTCATAGGAGAGCAGGGCAGCACTGCCTGGGAGGAGAAGGACGGAGAAGGTTCTTTTGCCGTCATTCTGGTGTAGAAGTTCAGGGGTGTTAATACATATTCCGCATCAGCAATGCTGAGAAAAGAGGGCAGGATTTTCGTTTTATTTTACTTGTCTTGGTCTTAACATCTGATTCGGTCACATAGCAAAAGGAAAGGGAGAGGCTGGAATCTGCCGGGCACTGACTGGGCGGGTTCCTTTGGCGTTCTTGCATCAGCCACAGGCACCATTTACATTTAATTTAAAATTTATTAAAATGATGGAATTCTATGCAGCAGAAAGAAAGAAGGAGCTCCTACCCTTTGTGACAGCATGGATGGAGCTGGAAAGCATTATGCTAAGCCAAATAAGCCAGGCGGTGAAAGACAAATACCATACGATGTCATCTTTAACAGGAATCTAAACAACAAAACAAAGAAACAAGCAAAATATAACCAAAGACACTGAAATAGAGGACAGGCTGATGGTGACCAGAGGGGAGAGGGGAGGGAATTTCAGGGGAATTTCAGGGGAAAAGGGGAAGGGTTTATAGGAACAAGTATAAAGGACACATGGACAAAAACTAGGGGCAGGTGGAAATGGGAGGGAGGAGGGGAGGGCTGGGTGGGTGGGCTGGGATGGGAGTAAAAGATAGTAAAATCGTACTGCCACAACAATTAAAATAAAATAAAATAAAATTAATTAAAATGAGAAATGTCCAGTTCCTCGGCTGCACTCGTCACATTGCAAGTTTAATAGCTACCTGGGCCACTCCCCTGGACAGACACAAGGAAGTGCTCGGACCGGACCGGACTGGGGCAGGCTGATCATCGATGCAGCTCTGGGGCTTCAAACCGGCTTCTCAGGCTGAAACTCTCTCAGTGAGTTAAGCACCCCCAAAACAGAGGAAATTCATGCAATTTAACATTCTGAATGGAGGCTTGGGTCCCGTATCAGCCAAAACTGTAGCCGTGTCTGATGTTTTAGATGTTTTGTTTCTGGAAGAAAGTAACTTCCTTCCAAGGAACAATATCCATTTGTATGATGTACCAAATTAATTTAAAAGAAAATATTTAAAAAATCAGGAAGCAGAGAGTGTTCTTCATTAACTACTGTAAATTGCCTATAGCTTAACACTATAGGCAGTTGAATAAGAATATTTCCTAAAGTAACACAAATACATAATTTTTCAAAAACAAAAGGCTTTTCCCCCTCCACGTAACCACCCCATCTCTTTGGCTGGAGTCCATCTCCGTGCTCAAGCAGGGCTGGGGTGCCTGCGGCCTCTGCTTACCACGCACTGTGCACGTGGCATCCGGGCCGGTGAAGCACAGAAGCAGCATTATACCCCAGAATAAAGTCTCCGAACGCTTATGTAAAGTATATCTTTAAACGACTACTTCAGACCCGCCCCCCTCCCTCTCCTCTCTTTAAAACGAGTGGTTATGAATATGGATTTTGGCAATCAACTAATCAGGTTCAAATCTTGTGCCACACTTTCAGCTCTGTGCACTTGATTTCTCCTCATCTTTTTTTAAATTTTTTTTTAAAGATTTTATTTATTTATTTTTTAGAAAATGAAGGGAGGGAGATAGAGAGAGAGAGAGAGAAACATCAATGTGCGGTTGCTGGGGGTTATGGCCTGCAACCCAGGAATGTACCCTGGCTGGGAATCGAACCTGGGACACTTTGGTTCCCAGCCCGCGCTCAATCCACTGAAAATCTTAAAAAAAAAAAAAAGAAGGTTCTGCTTATTATCTGTATGGATGAACCGTCTGAACGCTGTCTTCAGACTCCCGGCCACTCTGTCTAAACACCTGTCAGCCTGGCAGGCACTATCAGAAGCTATTTCTCGGGGCCGGCACCGACTACTGGACTTAGGAAGACAAGTGCGCCGAGATGCCTGGCCTGCAGGAGCACGGAGCCCAGCGGGAGAGATAGACACACACGTACACGGACAGATCGCCACGCAGCCCGGTTAAACGCCACTAGAGGGGCAAGGCGGGGTGCTGGGGGAGGTCGGAGGCTGCAGAGCCAATGCTGCCTCGGGGAGCTGGAGTTGGTTTCATTGCTGTAATGTGATTTATTCTGGAAGATATACAGGACCTTCGAGAAATGATTTCCAACCTAAGCAGATTTTTTTTTTTAAAGTACGAACACTGGCCAAGACCTATTTACCCTGTATGTGCAGACCTCACACACACAGACACACACACACACACCACCACCACCACCTGAATTAGAAAGTACTAGTACTGCCCAGAGGGATGAAAGAACGTTTAAATGTTTCTGTCAAAAAAGGTGTGTGTTTGGGGGTTTGGGGGGTCCAGGCCTACATGTAGGTAGATGAGCCACCCCTTTCTGGTGAGTGCTGTCCCCAGGCCCTGTCCCCTGGTCACCCTCGGGCACTTCCACTGCCCTCAGGGAGAGGCCGGGGAGTGGAGAGCAGGGGCCAGAAGAGACTTTCTCACCTCAGGCCTATGCCGCGTGTGCCAGGGGACAGGGACACTATTTGGGGGGTTGAGCCACTCAAGTGGGGAGCACCTGGGCGTGTGTCAGAACACCCGGGGGGGGGGGGTCGGAGGGCTCCCCAGCCAGGAGCATAAATGTTGGCGGAAGAAAAGCCACCACGGCCTCAGATCTGGGCTCACATTTTTTAAAAAAACTATCATCGATCCTCGGCCACCGTCCTCAGCAAACTCAACATCCACCACGATGGTTCATCCGGTGCTTTGAGCTCCGGGCCTTCCGCTTTGTCAAATTCACTAACCGCCCTTGACCTCACGGCTTTGCCGCGCACGACGCACAGCGCAAATATGCGCTCACCCCACCAGTACACGTTCTCGCCGGGGACCTGCGGTCAGTGCCATCAGCCCTGCGCTGAACAACACGCAGGCCCTGCCAGGCACTGCCGACTGGTCGGGTCCGCCGAGCTGAGTCCCAGCGCTCTCTGCCCCCCGCCCCCTGCCCACAGCAGCCCCCCCTCGAGTGTCTGTGCTCAGAGAAACAAAAGCTTCCTACGACTGGGCCTCCGACAGGCTCACGCGCTGGACCGTGGCTGCATCTTCACCCCTGCGCCCCACTCCTGTCAGCCCTTCCGTCCTCACTGCCCGTGACAGCTCCTGCCTCGTCCTTGACTTGTCAGTCGCCATCCCCGAAATAGCCTTTCTTTTAAGAGGTGACCTGTGTACTCGTTTCGCTGAGAGATGTCAGGCAAGTCAGGGGGAGTGCTGTCATCTAAGCCTCCATGTCGAACACATCTGTCCTGGTTTCCTCGTTAAAGTCCCACCTGACTAGCGGTCCCTGAGACTCAGCTCGCCAGGGAAACAGCTGCGAGGATTCGGCACAAAAGATGACGACAATTCCTGGGTCTGAAGACAGACTGCCCGCCCCACGGCCCAGACACCAGGGCAGTTCTACCGACCACATGGCCAACGAGAAAACCGAGAACACATTTGGTCACGGGCTTCGCTGCCTGGAACAGAGCAGATCAGCGGTCAGCACAGAAAGTCGCAGGGCCCTTCCCTTCCCCCCCACCCCCCGCTATGTCATTTTGGCTGAGAGGCACTGGTCGTACGGGAAGGGTCCCAGAAAACACTGGGAGTCACCCCTTTACTGCATGGCATCACATTTCGGGGGCCCGCAGCCATGCTAGCACCTCTCCAAGAACACACTTGGCAAGAAGTAAGAAGGTGGACGAGAAAGCCCATTTAGAGAATGCCGTCTTAATCAGCAGAGTTCCCCATGGAGGGGGGAAGTCAGGAAGCGTCCTGGGAGCAGGGCAGTTGGCCACCAAAGGGTGGTGAGGGGGATGGGGAGAGATTTCGTCTCTTCATAATCTCCGCCCAGTTCTTGAATGTACGCAGACACCGTCCTCCCGACCTTCTGTAAAGAGCTGAGCAAACATGGCTTCAGTACTCCTCTCCCGGCCAGACTGCCGTCCGGCCCCCGAAGCCTCTGCCTTACATGTACATTCTGGAGCCACTGGTCCAGAGGATGCTCTCGGGGCGCTCTCAGCCGAGCACCCTGAGAGCATCCCTGTCTCACCCCAGCAGAGCGGCACTGGACGCCGATCGGGGAGCTCTGCCCAGTCGGCGGCCCTCCAGCTGTGTGGCTCGGAGAAGCCGCAGTCCCGGAGGCGAGCCATGCGTGCTGCCTGTTGAAAAATACAAGGTCTGAACAGCTCTCTGTTTGAAGATTTCATTTAAAAAAAAAAACAACAACAAAAACCAACATGGGAGCTATGAAAAAATGCTACATATGATCCTGAAAATGAAAGACGGTATTGTTTTTACTATGAAACCGAAATAAAATTTTGGAAAAAGCAGTTATTACCTTCAATAAGACAGAAGACGTGATCTTTGCAACAAGTGTACAAAGCTTGCGGAAGTAGGGAGATAAAAAGAGAAAGAAAGAAAGACCAAAATATGCAAATGTGAGACTGAGCTCCTCATTGGAGGAGGAAAGCTGCCTGCTCACGTGGGAAACGGACAGTAACATGCGCACCATCTGAGATGCGTTCCCAGGAAGAAAAGGAATAAAATACAATGTGGGAGAAAAGACAGTACGGAGGGCAGGCGAAAAGACCTTTCTTACTGTCTCGAGGTGGGAAAGGAACAATATTCAAAGACACAGCGGAAGAAAACATTCAGCCATGACAAAAGACCTGGGTCTAAGAATCAATCGCTCAGACGCAATGCTCTAGGCAAAATTAATAAAGAAGAAACATGTAGAGAGATCAGGGGAAACATTTTTTAAATAAAAGAATAAAGAAGAAGATCTGAGAAAAATCCAGGCAGGAAAGGGCACCGAGAAAGAAAACAAGTTAAATGGCCTCAGACCTCTCCGCAGAACACTCAGGGGCAGAAGGGAACCGAACTGGGTTGAACAGCGCCCCCCAAAATGTACATCCACCTGGAGCCTCAGGATGTGCCTTTGCTTGCAGAGGTCCTTGTGGGTGTAGTTCATGGAGGGGAGGCCCTACTAGATCAGGGTGGGCCCTAAGCCCAATGGCAGGTGTCTTTACAAGAGAAAAGAGGGAGACGCAGACGCAGAGACTTGGGAAAGGTGGCCGGGCGATGACAGAACCAGAGGCTGCAGTTCTGTGGCTGTGGGCCACGGGGTGTCAGCCAGGGCCGGCAGCCCCAGAACCTAGAAGGGGCAAGGACCGATTTTTCCCTCCAGCCTTCAGTGGGGAGAGCGTGGCTCTGCAAACATCTCAATCCTGGCCTCCTGGCCTCTAGAACTATAAGAGAAAAATTTTTTTCTGTTATTTGAAGCCATTTGCTTTGGGGTAATGTGTTATAGTAGACCTAGGATCCTAACATCATAACAGATCAAAGCGTGTGAGGTTTTGAGAGAAAGAGGTGATGACTCAGAAAGGTGAAACCGGCCCAGTTATTCTTTTAGAAGGCGTAACTGGAGAGATCCTCAGATTGAGGAAAGACACCTCCCGGCCCTGCCTAAAACGCTCACCCGGGACTCCCGCACGGGGATGCTTACGATGGCCCTGGAATGAATGATGGCCACCACAATCAGACGTGAAGAAGAAGTAAGAGGTTTGGATGGGGGGAGACAAAATTGTTTGTAGAAGAATATCTATGCCTTCAAAAGATTATTATACTTTTTAAAAATTTTTTTAAAGACTTTATTTATTTATTTTTTAGAGAGGGAGGGGAGGGAGAGAGAGAGAGAGAGAGAGAAACATCAATGTGCGCTTGCTGGGGGCTGTGGCCTGCAACCCAGGCATGTGCCCTGACTGGGAATCGAACCTGAGATGCCTGGTTCGCAGCCTGCGCTCAATCCACTGAGCTACGCCAGCCAGGGCTATACTTTGTTTTTAAGTAAAGAAGCACAATACAATATACAGACCCACTTTGTATATACATTTAATTACGAAAGGAATATACACACTAAATCTTAACAGTGATTACCCTTAGGTGGTAGGATTACAGATGAATTCAATGTTCCTGTGCTTTTTGGTACCTTTCCAATTTTCTATAATGGGCGTGTATCCCTTCTGTAATCAGAACAGTGTATCGGCATGCACGGGTGTCACACACACAAAGAATGGAAAGTAAGATAAAAAGTTTAAGAAGAGAAAAAAGAATTAATCAGACATCAGATTTTATTTATTTATTTATTTATTTAGCAAAACTGGTGGTCTAGCAGCTAATCCTAGCCATGTGGCGGGAGGGAAGTGCCCCTGGGGAGACAACCAGGAAAGAACCACGAGCGCTGCCCACTAGAAAAGGTGAGAACTGCCCGCCAACAATTACAGTGTGACTGGGACAGGTGCCACAGAGAAACACAGAGAGTTGTGCAGAGAGCATGAACGACGACTTTCCCGTGGGAGAATCAGAGAAGGCTGCTTGGAAAACCGAGGCCTGGCGGAGGCGCGCTTCAGGGCGGTGTTCTGGAGGGCGGGGGAGGCGCAGAGAAGCCCAGAGGCCGGGATCCCGGTGGGCAAAGCCCGGTTCGGCTGGACCGTGAGCGAAGGCTCCAGAGGGAGGTTAGAGCGAGCCTGGGAGAGCTCCGGCGTCGGGCTCAGAGCGCCTGCTTTTCCTTCAGTAGGCGCAGGAGGGACGCCAAGGGTGTTCTGTTGTTGCTGTCGTCACTTGCTGGTGCCAGAGCACAAAGACCGTGCTGCAGAGCGGTGCAGTGGGGACTTTTTTACAGCCCGGGAGCTCGGGGAGAGAGGGGGTGATGGGCGTGTCACACAATAAAGGGCAAACACAGAAGCAGCCCTGTCCCTGTGAAACACGCACTCCCTTGCGCCCACTCGGCTTCATGGCATCGTAACCTGAGATTCAGACAGACTCTTGGAGTGATTATTATGGTCACGAAGCTGGACGGACGCGGGGCCGCAGCACAGGGCTCTGACGTCACCGAACCCCACTGTGGGCGGGGCGGGGAATGAGCTCCAGAAGTTGGCCGAGTCAAAGAATCGCTCTGAACCTCAGCTCCCACAGCAGTGAAATGGGGGTAATGGTGAGCTCTACACCTCATCGGGTGGCTGTGAAATCGACGTCGGGACATGCGCAGTCCATGCGCATGCATTCCATTTCCGTGTATGTGGGGAGGGGGTGCCCCCATCGCTGCCTGGCATCGCCCGTGCACATCCTGGTGGATGAAGAGCAACTTGGCCGTGAAGTCTGTTTCACACCGTGTCACCGGCAGGATCTGGTGAGCGACTGGACGTGGGCTATGGCCTGGTTCTGGAATTAGCTGCTGGAAAGAAGGTGCTGAGAGCATGCTGGTGCTGGATGTCACAGCTGTGGCTGCTTCCCGGGCCTCTGCCTGGGGAGTGCGGGGGACCTGTCTGCTATTCGTATCACAGTGTGTGTTTGGCAGGTGCATTTGGTCTGGCTTTGTGCCCCAACTATACCATTAACACAGAGCTCAGTGTTCAAGGTGGTCACTCAATGGCTGCTCAGGAGGTGCCGCTTCTGCCCAAGAGTTGCTGGTCCCAGGAAAACAGGTTATAACATCGCACTCCATCAGAAAGATGGGGGAGGGGGTGACAAGGGTGGAAACCATCCTGTAGACCAGACTCACCATCGACAGGGGACAGAGGATGCACTGTCAAGGGCTGGACACAGAAATGCCATTTTTGTTTTTGCTCTATGTTATTTAAAAAATATATTTAAAGCAGCTTACTGAACTATATCTCACTTAAAGGACAAAATTAGACAGCGAGCAAGCTCAGAACAAGGGAAAACTAGGTGTGGGTAAATACACTGAAAGCAAGAGCACAACCTTAAGGGGCACGCTATTAAGCCCTGCCAGGCAAACAGGAACGAGAGTTCTGAGCTTCCTGGAGGCCAAGGCGAAGAGGGAAACCCGTCACCTGCAGGATGCCTGTGCAGGATGACAGGATGTAAGGGTGACAACAGAGCGGCCTCACAGCAGCACGGCACTTTCCGGTCCTGGTACTCAGAGGTCCTCGTTTTTTTTTAGATTTTTAAAAAAGATTTTATTTATTTATTCTTAGAGAGGGAAGGGAGGGAGAGAGAGAGAGAGAGAGAAACATCAATGTGTGGTTGCTGGGGGCCGTGGCCTGCAACCCAGGCACGTGCCCTGACTGGGAATTGAACCTGTGACACCTTGGTTCACAGCCCACGCTCAATCCACTGAGCTACGCCAGCCAGGGCTGAGAGGTCCTCTTAAAAGACACACTTGTGGCGGCCTGAGACAAAGCCTCACAAGCACCCGACAGGACACGGGCCACGCAGCAGCTCCGCCTGGCTCTCTGCCACTCTGTCTGTCAGCGCGAGGTGCAGGCGGAATGCCCAGGCGCAGACCCGCAGCAGCGAACCTGGGAGGGCCGAGAACGGCAGGTCCAGTGATTGTGGCCACTGAAGGTCGGGACTAATCCGGGTTTTCAACTTAAACCCTGCACGGCACGGATGGCTCTTTGGATAATTCCTTATAAACGTTCTTGAAACCACGAGTTCCCCAAGGTTTGGAGAGGAGAGCATTTGAAATGATACATTTGAGCTAAAACCTAGCCCAGGGCTCCGCTCTGCCGCTACACACACGGGCGGAGGTGTCTGCTGGGACCATCGACCTGGTTTCCCTAGAAAACTGCCTGTAGGCAGACGGGCTGCAAGCAGCAGGTTCCGAGACGGAGCAGTCCGGCCCGGGGGCTCTCGGGGTCAGACAGACCCGGGTTCTGCTGGTACCTCTACACCCACTAGTGGCGGGACCTCCCCGAGATCATCAGTTAAATGGGGCTCCCCTCAATACCCACCCATGTCTTCGGAGCACCCCCAGTGTGCGGCATCATCAAATACCACCTCCCACCGATGGTTGTTTGTGAGGGTTAAGTAGGTAAATGCATCTAAAGGTTCATCTCCATAACCAACACCCACGAAGCTTTCCATAAATGTTGAAACTAATAATAGCAATAACAAAATCATAATCATGGTGAAAGATTTCTGCTTCCATTCTAATGCATAAATAATGACATGGTTAAGGTCTCCCAGCTCTATCTCAGCAGAAGTGGTTGCAATAATTTTAGCCTGGAAAGGGTTCCAAGTCAGCATTCCCATCACCCTCAAAGGCATCAAAGGCAGCCAAGCGCGGCCCCCACAGTTTGAAACCAGGTCCGCTTAGTGGCGAGGGCTCTGAGACGAATGTTGTGGTCCCCACACGCGCCAGCCGGCTCCAGAGGACGGAGACCCAAGCCAGCTCCATATTGAGGACATCTGTCAGCATTTGGAGTCCGGCTGCAGAATGTTCAAGTCTTAATGTTTTGGCGTTCCTGAGGGAGATAGGCTGGGACCTTCCCTGATCTCTCGATTTGGCAGAACCACAGAGAATATAATTTCTCCCACGAAATGCCTATGGAAACCAAAACAGCCTCCTCCACCCTAACCGGAGGACAGAACGGCGCCGGGTGAGGGATGCTGGGTGAGGGATGCTGGACGGGTGGCCGAGTCACCCGGAGCCAAGGGCCGCCTTTCTCCCACAGGCAGCCCCCGGGCGCAATGCAGATGTGGGCCTGCGCAGAAACGCAGAAGACTTCGATCAGGCCTCGGGAGGCCCCGGACAGTCAGAACCGCAAACGTTAGGCTGTGCGGAGGCCAAGCAAGTCCCCCGTAAGCTCTTCATTTGGTGACGATGAAACAGCACAGACCGCTACCCTCGGAGGCTACCCTGAGTCCACCAGCACTGAGCCACGCTCTCCTCCGAGACAAGTGTTTCCCTGTGTCTTTCCGACGCAGCAGGGAGCAGGGAGCTCGTCCGAGGCGGCCTTCAGTCATTCGGGTGCACGCTGAAAAAGGGATGGACCACACCGTGCCCTGTTGGACCCTGACCCCAGACGACCTGCAGGCTGGGACCTCCCCAGAAGTGTCAGGCCGCGCAGGCAGGAGAGGGCTCTCTGCTGCGCCCACGCCGCTTGCCATTCGTCCCACGCCGGTGTTTTGCCCACTGAGTCAAAGGCCAAGGAAAGATCAATGAGAGCTACAGACAAACTTATGCTCTTGCTGACAGATTTCAACACGGAGTGATGAAGGGTGGTCGATGGGGCAGCAGCTGCGCCCGGCTTGGAGCGCTGCCTCGAGAGACCTCCGCAACTCATCAAGGAGAAAAATGGCGCGCGTGGGTGGGGGGGAAGCACCGCGAGCCAATGAGTCTCGCTGTATTTTGGGGAGGGGGAGTCAAAGAGGCTCGTTTTTCCTTTCCTTTATATATTTTTGTTGGGTTAGGCTACTCTCCAATTTCAACCAAGTTGAGCCACTCACTCCTTCAGCCAATACTGACTACGTTACTCACGCTAAGCATTGTGCTTGGTGCCAGGAACACAGTGGCGAGGAAACAACCACGATCCCCATCTTTAGGGAGTTCACAATCTACATCCTTGTTTATGGGGTTGAAAAAGTGCCAGGGAATACAGTCCACCAGCAGAGGAAGAAATTTTCACCAGCGGTTTTAGTTCGCGCTTTTAAATCATCTACGGCACGAGCGGGCGGAAGAGACACTCTCTGGGGGTTCCTGCCCAGCTCATGCTCCTTAAAACTGACTTTGCCTACATCCTCTTCACAGAGAATCCGCCCCATCCGCAGACTTCGCTGAGGAGACGGGAGGCCATATGGAAATCACATGACCCCACGAGCTGAACCCAGCTGTTTGAATCGGGGGTTGGTACCTGACCCAGAGCAACCAATCCGTACCGTTCTACTTGGACTTTGAACTTAGGACCCTGGCAGGAACAGATTACAATGGGCAACAGAGCTGTAGGACCAGGAGGACTGGGGAGCCGGAAGCCGACTTAGTAATAAAGAACATTCAATGAGAACGTAGTGCGTGGCTGAGCCCAGACGAGGCAATGAACAAGACAGACACCTCTAGTAGACGGGAGAGTAGTTACTGCACACAAAGATGAGATAAATACAGATCGAGATAAAGGCTCTAATGAAAACCAACGGGATGCAGAGTTGGAGAGGGGGACGACTCTAGACAGGGTGCGCAGTGGGGGGCCTCTGAGGAGGGGGCGTCCGAACTGAGACCAGGCCTCAGACGTGCTGGGGAGGCCTGGTCCAGGGGGAGGAAACACAGGTGCCGAGTTCCCGGGACTGAGAAGAACTCAGTGTGTCCTAGAGACCGAAACAAGGCCAGGTGTGGGAAGGCGCGAGTGGCCCGAGCGAAGGTGGGAGAGGGAGGTGGGACGGGGACCACGCAGGTTCCCGTGGGACCTGGAAAAGGGCCTGGATGGGCGGCGCCCCGGGCAGCCAAGGGAGGGTTTCAAGGAAGAAAAGATACCGCATCACCAACATTTTAAAACATCACTCTGGCTGAAGGGCGATCCTACGGGTCAAGGAGATAGAAGAGAAAGCCCAGAAACTGACCCCTGCGAGGTGAGTGGGTTTCCGACGAGGGTGCCAGGACCACTCAGTGGGCAAAGGACAGTCTTCTCTACAAGTGGTGCTGGGGAGGCTGGAGGGTCACACGCAGAAGAACGAAGCTGGGCCCTGACCCGATACCACGGACGGAACTCATTCAGAATGGATCAAAGACATAAGCGTAAGCGCTGCAGCTTTAAAGCTCTTCTCTGAGAGGAAAACATAGGGGGAAATCTTGATGACACCGGACTTGGCAATGACTTCTTGGGTGTAATGCCACAAGTACAGGCCACAGAAGGAAACTATAGGTGACGGGACTTCATGGAAGCTGAAAACCTTTGTGCGTCGAAGGACACTATCAATAGAGGGAAAAGACAGCACACAGGAGAGCAGAAAATAGTCGCAAATCATCTGTCTGATGAGGGATTCATATCCAGAATACGCGGAGAATTCCTACAACTCGACAACAACGAAACAAACACCCGATGAGAACTCGGTCCCAGGACTGGAGTACCCCTCCCCCACGGAAGGTTCACAAACGGCCAAGAAGCACAGGAAGGGTGCTCAGCATCACTGCCCAGCAGTGACAGGCAAGTCTAAACAACTCTGAGTAGCACTTCACACCTATTAGTGTGGCTATTAGGAAGTGGGGGGAGGGGCGGAAACAGCAGTGGGGAGAGGGTGGAGCCCTGTGTCCTGCTGGCGGGAATGTAACGTGCGCATCCCCCTCCTTGCTCCCATACCCGATCCGCTGAGTGCGGGCACCTGAGCACGTGCGTATACACCAATGTTCAGAGCAACATAACTCACAACAGCTGAAAAGGTGTACAAACCCCAAGCCTCCACCGACAGACAAACCAAATGCGGCACGTACACACCGTGCAATGTTCTTCAGCCACCCAAAGCAACGAAACCCTGATACACGCTATAACATGGGCGAATCTCGAAGACACTGTGCTAAGTGTAATAAACCAGACACAAAGGGACAAATATTATCTAATCCCACTTACATGAGGGACCCGGAACAGACAAATTCACAGAGACAGAAAATAAACTAGAGGTTACAGGGGCTGGGGAGGAGGGGCACATGGGGCTACTGGGGCGTGGGCACCGTTTCTGTTTGGGACGATGAAAGCTGCTCTGAAAGTGGACGGCAGCGGGTGGCTGCACAGCCCTGCGGGTGTGCTTCATGCCCCTGACACGTGCACTTAAACGCGGTAAACCTCAGGCCGGGTGTGCTTTCCCACGGTAAAAAAACCCCACGAAGACAGCCACGCTGCTGGGAGGCACAGGCCGCGGGTAGGGGCCACTGTCGGGGCGAGCTGGTCTGCAGAGAGGCGGAGGCGGCCGACGCAGACACGGAAAGTGAAGCCGAGAAGCCGCGGGGCCCGGAGAGAAGCGGAGAAGAGCTTCTCGGTGGCTTCACGGTTGCACGTGCCCCCCGCTGCCTCCCGCACTTCCTGTCGGCACAGCACTTGACCCTGGAGCCCGACCGGGCGGATCTCTGGCCCTTGCAGCGGAACAGTCCCTGGTCGAGGCCGGGAAGAGAATTTCATCTTTACTAGCACAGCTAGTTCACACGGACTGCGCTTCTGTGCAGTAATTACCTCATTGAATCCTCTAACAACTCTACACAGTAGATCACGTCAACACCCCCGTTTCACAGATGAGAAAACTGAGGCCAAAAGAAGTCCAAGATCACACCGCTGGTAAATGATGAAACAAGAGTGATTTTGGGGCACAAGCCTGGAATCCAGTGAAGCAGCAGTGGGGGGGGGGGTGGTGGGGACTGAAAGTTTGAGGTGGTTGGTCCCTACAGCCAGACGACAGATAGACCTTTGAGAGCAGAACAACTAACTTCCTCCCGTCCCTCGGTGCCTGGCGCAGTGCCCCACGCTCGGTGGCAGGCCACCGACAAACAGTCACTGAATGGGGCCCGGGGACCTGTCCCGTGAGGCTGCAGAGAGCTGAGCGTCCACGCTCGCACCCAATTTACCCCCGAGGTAAACTGCAGCCCCGCCGGCGGCCCTCATCACTGACTTGAGTGGCCAAGCTCAGCTCTTCACAAGGACTTCCTCCTCCCTTGTTCAAGGTCAGGGGAAGTGTATGCCAACATTTCAGTTGTACAGAACCCTGGGTCCCCCCTACAGCGTTTGAGTTCCAGGATGCCCAAGACTGACTGGGTCCCCAAGAATATTCATCAAGCCAGGAGCAAGACATGTAAATTCACCTTCTTATAAGCACAAGAACACCTAACATGGGTTTTAATTTAGCAGTCTCTGTGGTTCGTAGGTGAGAGATCCCTCTCCTTCCTTAAACCCTTGAATAGCACAAATGGGACTTGGCTTAATGCCATTTTTCTCAACCACCCCAAACGCCACTGTGTGCTGTTTCTAACATGGGAAAACCAGAAACAACCTAATTTTACAAAAGGAGGGAAACAGTGACACAGAGAATGGTTTGTCACCACGTCGGGCTGTCGTGTGCCAATGAGAATGACAGCGCCGAATGAAAACAAATGGCGAGAAGAAGACACTTACAAAACAGAGCTGACGAGGAGAGAGGAGCACGACGTGAAATATATAATTCGATTACAACCCTGTAGCAAAGGCATCTGTAGCTACACAGATGGGAGGTGCGGAAAAGAGACGAAAACATGCATGCAAGGTGGTGAAATGATACACGGAATGTAGACATGTGTTTAAAATTTCCTTTGCAGTGTTTTGAAAGGTCGATCACTCGCACACACTCACACATTTTCACACACACACACACACACACACACACACACATACAGACACGCTCACGGCCCCAGAGTAAACCCCCGAGCAAGCGGCGGGGAGGACATCCGGGGCAGCACAAGACTAGTCCGGGATTCTCCGAGGGCGGGCTCTCCGGGGTGGCCCTGGGAACGGCAGCCGCAGCATCACCTGAGAACTCGGTAGAAACGCACATTCTGCGAGAGCCCCAGACCTCCCGCCTCGGAAACCCTGGGGAGGGGTCCAGCCATCTGCTTTAGTAAATTCTCCGGGTGCTCCTGAAGTGTATTTCCAGCCTGAGGCCGCTGCTCTCGAGAACTCTCCCCCCTCGGCCTGCCACTCCGTGACTCCCACGCGCCTGTGAGGGTCCGCCTGTCATCGTGTGCCGTCTCTCCCCATGCCCCTCTCACTGTGCACCGGAACCACACACTACCTGTCAGATCAGGTTCAAAGTCTCACCTGAGAGCCGGGTTCGACTTTTGCTGCCGAATTTCAACTTTACTAGCACAGCCGGTTCACAGGGACTGCGCTTCTGCGCAGTAATTACCTCATTGAGTCCTCTAACAACGCTCCACGGTAGATCACGTCAACACCCCCATTTCGCAGATGAGAAAACCGAGGCCAAAAGAAGTCCAAGATCAGACCGCTGGTAATTGATGAAACAAGAGTGATTTTGGAGCGCAAGGTCTTAAGCACCCCCGAGGTCCAGAGAGGTTCACAGACACAGTAAGGGAGGGAGCTGGTACGGGAACCCAGGCCCTTCGGATTCCAGAGCCCCCCCCGCCCCTTCCTTTCTGACCACTAGGCCCTGCCGCCTTATGCTCTCTGCCAGGCGGAGACATTCGCCCACTGCCCTTCGAACACACCACTGCCAGAAGTTATGACGCTGGCAAATGTCTTCTGTCTCATCTTCCTCGCCACCAACCCACATCCTTCAGGCTCCTTGAGGCCTTCCAGGTCGTGTCCCCAGGACCCCTGGCTGGAAGGGGCCGCTGTCTCCCCTTTCTCAACCCTCCTTGCCCTGTTGTATACCTCTCACAATACAGGGGCCGGCGCAAATAACGCCCCCTGTTCCAAGACAAAATCATAAGCATGCCATTCTGTAACATAATGATATCACACTCAAGCACACCATATGGCATTTTAAACGAAATGTTCAAATTAAAACTATACATTATTACACCCACATCACTACCCTACCCACCACACTCGGGCAGGCGATCCCTCTGTGGACCCCCGTGTTGGCCAGCTCCCCCCTCCCCCGTGTCATGGTTCCGCACACGCGCCTTCGGGGGGGGAGGCGGGCGGCGGCGGTCTTGGTGGGCATGGCGTCTGACACGGGACTGGCACCGGCTGAGTCCATCTCATGGTGTCTTTTATGTGACCACACTCATTCTTTCCATAGTTTACGTATCTGATCAGCCCAGCTGGAGGACAGTAAGCACCTTCAGAACAAGGACCAAATCTTTTACTTATTTTATATTTTCAGGAATATTTACCCCTGGGGCAGACACACAATCAAGCCTATAGTGCATGCTTGAATCCCAGGAGCACGCCACGGGGGTTCAGCGCTGGCGCCCCTTTTCCTGCCACCGAAGCCCTGGACGAATAAACGCAGCTGATGTGAGTGAGGATGACGGGGTGCCATGCGCATGGGCCCGATCGACACTTTTTTTTTGGTAAGTAGAAATAGTCAATTTAATGCTTTTAATAACATTAAATAATAATAAAGAGAATTTTATGAGCACATGTCCCTGAAAATGTGTTCCAATTTCCATGCAGTTGGGAAGAAAAAAAAAATCACAATTCTGTCTTTAAAAAGAATCGAGGCTAACATATGCCTTCATTATGTCTCTTGCAGAAAGAAAGCATATTGTCTTTAAAAATCATACCTCGAACCCCAGAGTCTCTCAGTAAGAAAAACGTGGGCATTTGCATGCCACATACTGATCATCTATTACAGTCATGTATCTAGTCCAACAAATATACTTCTAATGAGAAAATAAAGAAAACTCATAATATCCTAACTCTTATCACGTATCCAGAGAGCAAAGGTACAAAAAAAATTAGAATATGTATGTCAGTACCATTCAAACCTCAAAAGCTAGATTTATAAACTTTTAGGAATAAGATAACATGAAAACCAAAGGCTTTCCTAATTCATAGATCACTTAAAAATGATCTATGTCAGCAACAGATGAAAATACCGAGCCACGGCAGGTTCTTAACCCCCCGAAAGGCAGAGGTCGAAAGTACGTGAGGATGAGAACAAGCGAAGGGGGTCGGACTGCTATACAGTCTCCTGACAGTCAGTCGTCTGCCCGCAGCAGCCGGTCCCTCCACGCCCTCGCCCGCTCCGGCAGCCAGCACCCGGCAGTGCGCGTCGGAAGCCGGCGAGCCTCCTCCTCGACACCCGAAGCCGCCACCACCGCCACCACCACCGAGCCACAGTGTCCACTTACCAGCTCCACAGATCCATAATGCTTCCTACTGAAATCCCCTCGTCTACAGCCTAGGTCTTCCGAGACAGAGCTGGAACAAAAATGCTTCATCAGTATTATACATAGCGATCTGGCCACAAACCTTCTGCAAAAATCCACTACTGTTTGCAAAAAGGGCTGCCGTGGAGGGAGCTGGCTGGCCGGCCAGCCCCCAGCTCCTCACTGCAGGGGAGCCTCCCGGCCACCACGGGCACCGGCCTCGGCAGCCATTGCACAGCCAGCTCTTGGGAGCCCTTGGGGGGGGGGGGGAAGAAAAACCCCCGAGTCATGCCTGGAAGTCCCGGCAGTGGCAGAATTAAATATTTAGTCATTTGGAATCAATTGAAGTTTCCAAGGCTACTGGTGGGTTATAATTTCATTTCTGTCTAAGCAAAGGGGAGAGGAGCCCGGCAGCACCCTTGAGGCAAGGGACAAAGCTTGCAGTGCTCTCCCGTTTAAGACAGCCTGTTTGTCCCGAATATTCCACCTAAAAATACCACCATTATCTGATGCTATATAGGAGAAATAAAACTTTATATAGGAGGGAAAAAATTCTTCAAAACCCAGCAAGGCCCCACCCCCCTCTAGTTTATGACAACATGAAAAAGATCAGGGCTCACAAATAAAAAAAAACCCTGAATATCCAATTTCCAAGGATATTTAGCTTTTGACATAGCAGTGGCTAATACTCCCCCACCCCCTTCCCCCTCAGAAATGACTTAAATCAGGTAAGAGCAATCACAGGCATTATTGAAGCAAGGCAATTAAAACCCGGGCAAAACTGCCCCTGCATTTGCATCTCGACTACATAGTTCTACACTCAAAAGACACGTATCTCATCGACGAGCTAGGAACCCAAACAGTACCCAGGAAACGGCCAGAGACCCGCGAATACAAGCAGTTTTAATAAGTTTCGTTCTAATACGTCATGCAAATAACTCTCATAAAACACAGGCGCTAAAATGACGCAGGAATCCCGTGTGTAAGCTAGCCAAAACACCTGGGGTCTGGCATGCAAAGAAAGGCGCAGTCAGTACCTTTTCATCCTTCCTTAAAAGGCAGGCTACATGTTCTACCTTACAGCCCTCTTGGCACGTTTCGGGAAGAGACCGAGCCTGAGGCTTTGCAGCCACAGAACTGCCTCGCTGCCAGAGCCCTATCTGATAGGCTCCGAGAGAGACAGCGTGAGAGAAATGAGATTAGAGAGCCTAATGGCATTCTGCTTCCACCATTGCACAGGGATGGCTGAATTAATTTGATGTGAGAAATTTAACCTTTTGTCGTTCTCACTTCCTTGGCTGAAAATGGGCAACAAATTAATGAAGGCGGCTTGAGAGGGCGTCCTAGGTATTACCTCCCTGCTCCCAGTGACATGATTTTCTACCAAAAAAAAAAAAAACCTCCGAAAGAGATGCAAAAACTCCCCTCCCATGGTCTATTCTGGTCCATGTTAAACGTGTCCTCTGTGCCCAGCTTCTCGGCTCGTTTTGAAAACCCTGCCCGAGAATGTTGCCGCCGCCCTCCACAGCAGGTGCAAGGTCCCTCCCGGCCACCCTCAGCTGCGGGGAGAGTGGGCTCCGGAGGGAGGAGCGTCCGTGCACTTGGACAGAGCTCCACGGGGCACAGAGCACGCAGCTCAACGGCTGCTGACTGAAAGCTCTATGTGCCCGGATCTCAGCGACCGCCTCGGTTTTCAGCGGGTCCACTATGCAGTCAACGCCAGCAGCAGCTTCTAACAGGAAGGGCCAGCGACGTGAACAGAGCAGGATGCCGAGCTGTGGGCCCCGCCCTGTGTGCCCTCAGGACCACCTAGGGAGGGGGTCCAGTTCTAGACGCAGCACCAGCTCCCGAGCTTTGCCCACAGCCAGAGACACACACAGAAAGGGTGCAACTCTGCAGCACGGAGCGGCCTCAGAGAGGGAAAACAGTGTCCTAGGAAGAATCCAGGGCAGATATGAGCAGAATCTCTGCTCTCGGCGCCCTCTCCTCCCTGTCACTGCCTGTCATCCGGCACATTGCTGACGGCAGGAGCCAGGCACGACCACGGTGGGTGTGCTTCCAGGGCTGCCGGAGGCACTCGGAGCAGCCGTGTTTAAAAACCCTCCCCAGGCCCTCCGGCCCCTCAGCTTCCGGCACAAAGGGGTGATGAGAGGGGGTCTCCTAGAGCTCCGAGAGGAGCTTTGCTCTCCTCCAGGTCTCCAGAGTCTGGCCCCCTGCCTGGCACAGAGTGGACGCACGGTGAGCATTGGCTGCATTAATGAAGATATTTGCAAATACTTGGATCTTACTAGCCACCACATGTTAGCGCCCTCGTGAGCACCAAGGCAGGCTGCCTGTTGACTTTCTCGCTGACAGGTCCCTGGTCGTTATTCCCTCAGTCCAGACAGTCCTGGCCCCAGAGGCAGACGCTGCCAGGTGCACGCCACACCTGTTCTCCTTTCCTCTCGGCCTTGTGGTTGGACTGCGTTTCCTGGCCCCTCTTGCAGTAAGCATGGCCCTACGACGGCGAGCTGGCCAAGGGAACATGGGCAGAAGCGGTGTCGGGTGCATCCCTTGGGGGTCACTTGCTCTGCTTCCCCAGGGCCAGCAGGTGCAGAGGATTATAAGGACCCACGGAAATGCAGAGCCTCGACATGGAAAAGCCTGGGTGTCTGAATGACCGAGTGGAAGCTCACACTCCCGCGAACATCTGTTCTGGGACCTGGTGTGAGCGAGGGATGAACGCTGAGTTAAGCGCGTACAACTTGGGTTTGCCTGTGAAAGCCGCTGTGTGCCCTGAACTAAGGTGGAGGTCGGTACGCGGCATTGGGGTGTTACCATAACAACAACCTACAACTCACGGCGCGGGCTTAGTGGGCAGGCAGCAGCCAACGCGGAAACTGGCAGCTGGAAGAGGGAGGTCCGAGTTATAAAGTGGGAAAACACGTGGTGAACTCACTCCTGCAGTGATTAGAAAGATGGGCCTGTGCCTCTGGGCCTGCCCATCTAGGAAAGGGCCTGGGCAGGTCAGAGGGACGCTGGGCGCTGGCTCCGCCCCGCTGACCGCAGCGAGGGTTCCTGACAAGGAAGAGACGAGCCCCGGCCAGAGCTGGACGGGTGTCGAGCAAAGACAGTGGAGAATGGAGAGAGCCCAGAGACAAAGGGCCTTGTGGGCTTGAGAAATCACTCTGCTTCTGGGCCCCAAACAATAGGCGTCTGGCCAATGAAATGTGGGCAGAAGCAATGGGCACCTCCTCCAGACCCAGCCCATCCGATTTCCCATGAATCTTTGCTCAGCCGCTAGCTGAATGGGGAGGGCTGTGAGGACCAAGAGGGAGGAGCCAAGGATGAGCCTTGGGCTCCAAATGACCCCATGGAAGATCCCAACTAGAACTACCCCATTGGGCTATGATATGAATGAGAAATGACTTTTTTTTTAGATTTTATTTATTTTTAGAGAGAAGAGAAGGAAGAGAGAAAGAGAGGGAGAGAAACATCAATGTGTGGTTGCCTCTCGTGTGCCCCCTACTGGGGACCTGGACCGCAGCCCAGGCATGTGACCTGACTGGGAATCGAACTGGCAACCCTTCAGTTCCCAGGCTGGCGCTCAATCCCCTGAGCCACACCAGCCAGGAGGATGATTACTGACGTTTAATTGAGTTTTTAAAAAGATGACTTCTTTGCCCCCCCAGTAGAAAGGGAGACCCAGGGCCCAGCCGCAGGCCTCCCGGGGCAGGGCTGGGGGAGGCACCACAGCTCAGCCAGCCTCTCCTCCCTAAAGTGTTGACCAAGCAGTTGTCTGGCCTCACCCGGAAAGTCCCCGGACGGAGAGGACTTTCACCAGAACAAGGCACGTCCAAACCGCACCAGAGAGTTCAAGTTCCTCACATGCAACGTGATCCAGGTTCTAAATATAAACGCCTCTGTTCTAGCAAATTAATGCATGAGGGTGCTGGGTCACGCTCCACAAGCATGGACGGAGCTGAGGACCTTCGGGTGACATCTCTAAACAGGGCCCAGGGTGAGAGCAAAGACTTCCAGCTCCAAGCAGAGGCTAGAAAACAACCATTACGTAAGTCAGTTCCTGGAAAGCGGGACAACCCCCTTCAAAGAGGCAAAGCCATGGAGACTGAAGGAGGAGAAAGAAGGAAGCTGAACTCAATACCAGTCCTTCGTCAGCTCACCCAGAGATGAGCCCTACGGCTAAGGACTGGCCAGACCCCGCCAATCCAGGCCATGGCCACGCCCGGTCCTGCCAGGAGAGGTAAAGCAGACATCAAGAATGGGGCTCTTCCTGGGTCAGCGGAGAAGCTGAGAAACATCGGGCAGCCCCCTTGCTAAGCACGCGGTAGTGACAGACAGACAGAAGGGACCCCCTCTGTGAGGGACGGAGAAGGTAAAACACATGCCAGACCACAGACTTAGGCTTAGAGGGAGCCCACAACCTTCTAGCAGCAGGTTCTAGAATAGCTGGTTGCGTAACGGAGTCCCATGGTCTTTTCTTCTGGAGGTGACACAGAAAAGCAGAGATGTCAATGATACCAGAGACGCCAGTGGTTTCTGATGGTGAAATGGAAGGTTCTCTGACCCCTTTCGAGGAGATTTAGGACACCAGGTTTGAGAGGCTGGGAAGTAAGCGGGAAGCTTCCCAGAGGGGAAGGGTCTCGGGCACTCGGAGGCCCTGTCTCCTGCTCCAGACCCCCGCCGCGGTGGCCCTGCGGGCTCCCTGGGGCTGCGGAGCCACACTTCCTGTACACTTCCTGTGCCACACTCACCGCCCCGGACGAGCTCCGCGGCCACGGTGCGGTCAGACGGGCCTGCCTTTGGGTTCCGGGCACACCAGCTCCGTGAGCCCGGGCAGGTCACTTCCCCTCGCTGAGCCCGTGTGTCCTCCTCTGTCACGTGGGCGGAAAGGAGCACCCGTCTCCGTGGGAGGGCAGAAAGGTATCACGAGGTGCTGAGGGCAACACCTGCCACACAGCAGCCGCCAGACGAGGGCCAGGGACTCAGCTGGGGACCCTGCCTCTCCTGTCACCCCCATGCCCCGTGTTTCTTGCAGAGGGCCTGCCTCAAAGCAGGCCGCCCAACAGGTATTCGTTGAGCAAGTGAGTCTCGCACAACTGATACCTCTGCTTGCTTCTGCTCTACCTGAATGCAGGCGGGCTCCTGCCTGCTACCCCTCCCTGCCACCCCTGCCCCCTCTGCCCTTAGATATTCCGACAAACCTCGGGGACATCTGATGTGACTTTCGCCGTTACTCGGTCATCTTTCTCTTTCTAAGCCTCCTTTCTCAGGCACGCTGGCTTGTACAGCCTTCCTGAAATGACCGCATTATCGAGGGAACAGGGAGGTGGGGGAGGGGAGGTGGGACTGGGCCTTGCCTGTGGTGGTGGACGAATGAACTTACAAGTGTGACCACGTGGGACATAAAAGGGGATGTCTCACACTGAGGGGCTGCATCGATGACGTTGCCACTGGAGGAAACTGGGCAGAAGGGACAGGGGGTCTCTCTGCCCCATTTCTTACAACTGCATAGGAATCCATGGTTCTCTCAAAATGAAAGGTTTCATTTAACAAACTGTCTCTGAGCCAAAGCCCTCTCACTCACCCAGTAAGCAGCTACTGGGCACCCGTGGGTACCAGGTGCTCAGCCTGAGGAGCGTGGTCCCTGCTGCGAGCTCGCACGGTGCAGTGGGAAAAGGTAGAGCGCATAGGACGCCCCGGGGGAAAAAAAACTGTGCCAGCAAAGCACAGCTGCGTGGAGCAACCCGGTAAATGGTCAGCCGGCCTCTTTTCGCCCCCTTCATAAGTGGCGCCTGCGGCCTTCGGGGGCGGGGCCCAGGGCAGACGCCTGGGAGCTTTGTCACGCTCTCTCGGCTCAAGGCCCCGCCGTCCAGAAACCTGGGAACGCTGATCCCCAAACTCACTCCTGCAAAGCGTAGCATCTGTGCATCTGCTCCCCCCTGCACCCTCTTCAGTGACCTTGGCTTCTCCCCTCCTGTAAGGTCAAGACCGGAGGGGTTTCCAGCCCTAAGTATGATTTGGTAGGGGAAGCACCGCCCACGGGAGCCTTATACATGCATGGCCACAAAGGGTTAAGCAGAAACTTGTTTAAGGGGAAAAAAATCAGCAGACGACATATGCTGGTGCACACCTCCCACCGCCTGTGAGTTCTGCTTCTTGGGGGAAATCCTTCCGGAGCCTCTGTCCCGAGGTTCCCCACGTTTCCCCGCTGAGGTTCCTTCGCACGCTCTGCCTCCAGCTGCACCCAGACCCTGAAGGAAGCGTGTGACCCAGAGTGGGTGTTTCTGAGCCATCCCCCTGGCAGCGAGAATCCTAGAGAATGTCAAGGTCACTCTGGCCCTTGCTGCTGAGTGTGGGCCTAGAACCTGAGCTCCCCACCCGAGACCTACTGAAACAGAATCAGCATTTTAACAAGATTCCTCCCAAGGATGCATATGCACATGGGAATCTAGACCTTGGTTCTGACCCCAGCTATTATTGGGATCATCTGGATTTCTTCTCTATTTGTTTTATTATGAAATATTTCAAGGCAGAAAAAGAGTAACATAATGGACATTATAGACAGTCTTGAAACTCCTGTGTACCTCTCCCCTCCCCTGAAACTACTAACCAATAATTTAGTTTATACTTCCTGCTTACATTTCTATATTTGTACTGACTGTATGCTTATTCAAAACAATAATATATATGCCTTAGATGGTGTAGCTCAGTGGGTTGAGCACAGGCCTGCAAACCAAAAGGTTGCTGGTTCAACTCCCACTCAGGGCACAAGCCTGGGTTGCAGGCCAGGTCCCCAGTGGGGGGGCTCATGAGAGGCAACCACACACTGATGTTTCTCTCCTTCTCTTTCTCCCACCCTCCCCTTCTGTCTAAAAATAAATAAATCAAATCTTAAAAAAAAAATAAACGGCACTATTTGGAATGCTGTAAAATTTTACACAACAGAATACCATACCGGGCACATCTGCCTGTGACCAGCTTCTCCGGCTAAACAGTTTGTCTCTGAGGTTGGCGTGTGTCGATACCTGCAGCCCTACTGTGCTCCCTTACACGGCCGCACCCTGCCGTATCCACAGCCAAGTGGTCCTCCCTCCCCCTGTTGCTGAGCATCTCGGTTGTTTCCAATTCTCAAACAGTGCTGAAATGAACCCCGAACCCAGGGGCAGTCACTTCCCTAGATCCACGCCCGGGAGGGTGACTGCTGGATCGTGAAGTGCGCGTCTTTCTTTTTCTCCGTGTTGCCGAATGTGTTTTCCAAAGTGAGTACAGCAGGTCGTGGGCTAACGTTGTTTTGTTACGACGCTGATGAGGTGCTGGAGGAACTCCACTCTTGCTTATATCAGTCAGCCTGTGGTAAGCCTGGTTTTGCTGTGTGAGCCTCACTGCGGCTCCAAGAACCTGTCGATGAGGCTAAACAAGGACGTGCCGTGTACCAGCTTCCTCTTCTGTCAGCAGCGTGTGAGTGCTGTTTGCTCCACATCCTAGGCGACACTTGGGATTGTCGGAAATTGGTTTTTGTCCATCTGAAGGATATGAAATGGTGTCTCGCGGAGTTGTGGTTGTAATTGCATTCCTCTGATACCTCAGTAGCTTGAACCTCTTTTCCTGGGCTTGTCAGCCATCTGGGCTGCCATTTCTGTGACTTGCCTACCCCAAATCCTGTGCCCCTTTTCGTAGGTTGCCAGTCTTCTCTTAATTGATTTGCAGGAATAATTCATATATTCCGAATGTCAATGCTTTTTCAGTTAACAAATTACAGATGTCTTTTTCCAGAGAGTGTTTTTCCTTTTTTAAGCTGTTTTCCTGATATCTTTTATCATGTAGAAAATTTAAAATTCTAATGTAGATATTTTGGGTCTTTTCCTTGAATGATCTTTGTTTTTCTGACTTAAAAAAATCCTTCGCCATCAGGATGGCATAAAGGTAGTCTCCTATCATTCCTTGCAAAAGTTTTAAAGTTTTCATCTAAATATATAAATGCCCAGTTCTCACCTTGACCTCCTCAATCAGAATCTTCAGGAGTGAAACCTAAGCATTGCAGTATTTCCTTTTGGTGTTTGTTTGCTTGTTTGTTTGTTTTTGTCTTACAAGAGAGGGGAAGGGAGGGAGAAAGAAAGGGAGAGAAACATCGACTGGTTGCCTCTTGTGCCCACCCTGACCAGGGACCAAACCCACAACCCAGACACGCACCCTGACCGAGGACCGAACCGGTGACCTTATGCCTTGTGGGACTCCATCCAACCAACTGAGCCGCACTGGTCAGGGTGCACTCACAGTTTTAACAAAAGCAAATTCTAAAAGTGATTCTAAGAAACACTGGCAGGTCTGCTCCCTGCCCACTGCATGCCCGTGGAAGTGTCTCCTCGGCAAAGTTCCAGGATGCGTCTCATCTCTGTCTCCCTCGCTGGCTCGTCCCTTTCTCTTCTGTCCCCAGACCTGAGGTGCTCCCTAGGGTCTGTCCTCTGAAGGGTTCACTTACTCACACAGCAGCAACATTACCGACACGCTCACGTATACTCCTCTGTGTTAACCAGGCTCGGTCCCCTTCCCTAATTCTCCCAGAAGCACCAGCAGCTCAGTAGGTTTTTTCCAAAACTCATCCAATAACCTGGCCCCACTTCTGTTGGCGCACGAGATTTTCACAGGCTCCCAGCCATGGAGTCGCCTTTGCCTTCTCCCTGTCTTTCGGGATCTACAGTCAATCACGAAATAGCATCTGAGATCACCTCCCGCATGACCCAGCCCAGTCCCTCGGTGTGACAGACCCTCACGGTTTCACACCCAGACTCTGGCACAGCCTTGCCCGTCCTCTGCCCCCGCATCATAGGAGCAGAGGGCGGTGGAGACTTCCAGGTCCAGAAGCTTAAGGACCATCTGGTGTCCCGCCCGTCACCTGCGATTGTGTGTCCTCTGTCGGATACTTGAAAACCAGCCCTCCAGTCTCTACTTACACACCATCGGGGATGACAAACACATGATGTCCCAAAGCCCTCCGTTCTTCCGGGTAAACCGTGTTTTTCTATATTGAGTTGAAATCTATCACACCTTCATTTCCACCAGCTGGTTCTACATTTTCACCCTTTCATTTTCTAACGCCTCCATCATCGCTTCCACACCCCCGGCCCCCTGTCTCGTCTGGCCCGCCCTCCCCTGCCTCTCAGCGCTCCAGCCCTCTTTTCCTTCAGCTTGCTGAGCTGCTTCTCGTCTGAGGACCTAGAATGCCCCCCCATACCTCTTCTTCCCAGACCCACCCCCCTCTCCCAGACTAGAAATGACAAGGACGGCATTGGATTGACCTCTGCCTCCCCCACTAGGATGTAAGCTCCGCTGTGGCGGGTGCCTTATTGGTTTAGTCCAATGCAAACTTCTTACCACCTAACTCGATGCTTGGCACAGGTACCTCTTAGTGCAATTTTGTGCGATGGCGGATGGGTGGATAGATGGGTGGATGAAAGGCAGTCAGCCTGTACAGAACAAGTTAAGATCACTTCTACAGGACAGCTCTTCACACAAACATTTGAGGGAAGTCATCATGACCCCTAAAGGTTTTCTTCTTCACAGGGGTCGAGAGCGACATGGGAGGGTGGGGTGAGCGACGCAGCATGGACGCCTGGAGGACGGCAGGACAAACCCACCCACCGACTGCTGTGCAGCCTCCTCTGGGACCCGGCCCGGAGAGGCGCCCCGGGCGCTCGCAGTTCTGCTGCCGCGGCTGCGTGTTCGCAGAATCTGCCTTTGAGCGGGCATGAAGACCCTGTGACTGTCGCCTCGGGTTAAGCTCCAAAAATTCATCTCAGAGGTTAATACAACGCCAGTAAAACGAGCAAACAAAGAAACACTTGTGGGAACCACCTCGATAAACAAACGGTGACACCATTCCCCGGCCGTGAGCCCCTGATGAAGCTTACGTCTGCTGTGCCCAGTGATCGGCACCTTTTAAAAAACACGTGATACAGCCCTGGCTGGCGTAGCTCAGTGGATTGAGCGTGGGCTGCGAACCAAAGTGTCACAGGTTCAATTCCCAGTCAGGGTACATGCCTGGGTTGCAGGCCATGACCCCCAGCAACCGCACATTGATGTTTCTCTCTCTATCTCCCTCCCTTACCTCTCTAAAAATAAATAAATAAAATCTTTTTAAAAACCACGTAATATGATTAAAGGCAACAACTGGGTGACACCGTAACTGTAGACAGTGAATCAGTGGCAAGTGGCAAACTCACCCAACTCTATACTTAAGATCCTTGCAGTGTATCGCGTATCAATTACAGCTCAACAAAATATTTATTTTTAAATGCCACCCAGAGGAAATACAGAACCGGACCCTAAACTTCAATGCAGTAATATCTACACGCGTACAGGAGCTGCAGGGGCATAAATGTGCTCCGATGTTTACTTAGCTGGCCTAACCCACCACCAGTCGCTGCCTGGTCTTAGGCAAGAAGCAGCTCTGTGATGAGCCATCAGGTCTGCCGCTGTAACACGGGGCGTCATTAGCTAACTTACTCAACACACACGGATGGCCACGGTGACTTCCTCACAGGGCTATTTGATGAGAAAAAAAATGCATATGGAGCCCTTGGCATTGGCGTCTAGCTGAGCACGACAGCTATTCAGACAGACGGAGGTCGGAGGTCGCGCAGCACAAGGAGGAGAAGAGGAGGCTCTTTGGGGCAATTAGGGGCAAGCCAGAACTTGCTGTTACCGAGATTTTCTCATTTTAGGGACTTGGCTGCTGGGGAGGAAAGACTGTCCCTCCACCCTGTTAGGTTCTAAGGCTGGGGCTTGTGAATCAAACGGACTAAAGACAGACCAACAGGAGAAAAGGCACACGAGTTTTCTTTTTAATTTGATGGGCACCGGGGCTCCCCCGAAAAGCAAGCCTAAAGAGGCAGGTGGACGCAGGCGCCCATATACCGTTCTAACAAAGGGCCACACATCGTGGAGCGGTGACGACGCACGGGGAAAGGGGTCGGGGCTCGTGGGAGCGGGGAGTCACGGGCAGGTGGACAGCGGGGGCAGCTGCTGGCCTCTGAGGGTGGGTCACTCGGTAAGGTTTCTGCACGAAGACTCATCTCCGTGCCTTCCCTGCCGATAGTGGTGTTTGTTTTCCTCCTCCCGGTGTGGGCGGGAGGAGGGGCAGGCTTTCCAAAAGGAAGTTTCTGCCCTGCTTTTAGGCAGGTAGAGGGAGTGCAGAGATTTCTCCCCGTGTCTGCTTTTTCTCAATTGCCTTCAGCTGGAAATCGTCCTTAGGCCAAAGTGGCGTATTTTCAGGGGGCATATTCTGATCTCCTTCAGAGCCGATACCACTCAGTGAAAACTTCCTAGGCTCAAACATAAAAATAAATGGTGTAGAACGGGCTGGATTTCACCTTGAGGTAACCTAGGAGAGGGAGAAGGCCCAGGCTCATTTTTAAATAATCTCTGCATCGCATTATACTTTTCTGGACCCGTTTGGACCCATTCCAAGCTTATCTGTCCTGTCTTCTCCCAGGCGCATTCAGAGCACGTAGTTACAAGCAAAGAAGCTTACGCTGTGCTTTTCGGGTCAAACACTGTATTCGAAAGATTTTCTAAAATTTTTACTTCACTAAGCTACTCTGATTCTGAGATAGTCTAAGAAAATGAAACTGTGGGGGAGGGACAGTGGTGAGGGGAGGAGGAGGGGGTGTTCTTTAAAGAAAGCAACAGAGATAAGTCAAACGTATAGGAATGCAGGAGGCAAGCGAATTTTCACTAAGCACATCTATTTCCAGAGGAGAGGACAAGAAAACCACCCACCTGCTTCCACAGCCGAACTGGGATTTACAGAAACGAGTGTTGGCGGGCGTCCATTTAGGGCAGGGGAGCCTAAACTATTTCATCTTGTCCCTTAGACGCAACGATGAAAAGAATAATAACATCTAGCCACTATTTATAGTGTGTCCTCCCGGTGTTCTGTCCTTTGCGATGAGGTGGGCACCAAAAATGGGTTGTCGGCCCGTGAAGACTGGAACATTTGAAAGAATAGAAAACTGGAATCGTCAAAGGAATTCCGTTCTTAGTAATGGCACAACCTCCTTGAGGAAAAACGATCGCTTTTAGCAGCCCCCCCTCCAGGGGATGTGGAGCTCAGTGGGGAGCAGGGCATCCGCAGCTTCCGTTCTCAGCGCAGGGCCAGGGTGTCCTGCGGAGCGAGCCCGGGCTCCTGCCCAGCACGTGCTGTCACGGCCCGACACCCCTGCAGGACGGAGACCCACATTCCCCTCCCTTCACTCGGGCCATCTCCCTCCCCGGGGACCTCACCGCTCCTGAGCCTCTGCGCCAGCGACTCTGCAAACCCTATCTCCGACTTGGCTCTTTCTCTCCCACCACAGATGCCTCCGACTTCCCACTGCTGGGCACGCTTCCCTGGGCATTCCAGCAGCCCCAACGCATACCCCTGGCCCAAATCCCACTCCCAAATCCCACTCCCTCCCTCGGCTGCGTCACTCAAGGGACCACGTCCAGAGTCACCTCCGTCTTCTCTCTCGCCCAGCATCTGATCAGTCACCAGGCCCTGTTACTGCTCCCCGCACGGTGTTGCTTGCAAAAGTTGTAGGTGTGTATCTGTGTGTGTGTATTTCATTCTTTGAAGAGATAACACAGTGACAGGGTTGGTTCCAAGCTACAGGGCTGCACGGGCAAAGCCCCCCTCTCTTGCGTGCTCAGCCCCGCACTTCCTCTCCCCATCGTCAGCCCGGCTTATTATTGCATTATCTCTGGGGCGCTGGCTGTGTTTTCGAAGAAAGAGGGAGGCACATCCCTTCTCCCTTTCGTTACACGAACAGCAGCAAACTGTGCACGACTCTGCCCCTCGTCCGTGTTATTTTTTCATCTCATGTGTCTTGGTGATCTTTCCAAACCAGTGCCGAAGAGCTCCTGTATTTTTTTTTCTTATGGCCACATTGCATTTTAGGTATCCAGTTCCCTGGGCGAATGACCACCAGGCTGCGACGCACAGCCTTGGCCGTGCCGTGTGGCCCTGAGGACGTGCGCAGAAGCCCACAACGTCTCTGAGTCCCTTGCTCCTTCTTCCCACTTCCACCTTCTCTGCTTCAGCCCAGACTTTCATCGCTGCAGAAGCCTTCTGACCGGCATCTCTGCTCTGCTACCCTTAACTTACACCAACAAGTATGTCTAGCGAGCTTTCTCCACGTGCCAGATGGAGACTCGAAACCAACCAAACCAAAGCAATCTGTCCCAACCAGACCCACGCAGAGCACCCACCCCTGTCTCGCCATTGTCGTTGTTGGAGCTTTGCAGGCTCGTCAATAAATCAAAGCGCTCCCATCTCTGTGTGCAATTGGTCGGGAATTAGTGACAGGAACCAGGCAAATGGAAATCAAAACGCCAATTTCCTCACTGCCAGAGTTTCATTAGCAAACGGAGCCCGAGAGCCAAGCAGGCTTCCTACCCCCCACTCTCCCCGCTGCGCCGCCCGGGAACAGCCCCCCGCGGGAGAGTGTGCTCTGTGCAGGGGCGCACGCCTGGTTGCCAGCGGGTTTGCCACGTCAGTCTCCACTGTCAGTCTCCCTCCAACAGGGGAGGCGGGGGCAGACGGGGCTCCGCACCTGACTCTGGAAGACTCGGGTGTGCTTTTCCACGCAGGAATGGGACAGGATGCGACACACAGCTCCGTGGGAAATCAGATCCCGAAAAAGAGAGAGAGGCCAGAAGGGAGGGGACAGGGCAGTCGGCCAACCTTCCCTTCACAGGAGGGAAGCAGAAGTTTCTTCTCGGAAACACGAGGACAGGGGAGTAGATTTTCCCTGAACAGCCAATGGAAGAGCCTGCTTTCCCGCACCGTGTTTTAGAATAAAGTGGCCCTTCACTCAGGAGCAAACCAGCTCTTTCAAGGCTTTTGGAAGCAGGGCTACGTGATGGGAGGTGGCAGGAGGGAGAGGAAAATGGGCTGGCCGCAGCATTTGAGGCTTCGGATCTGGTCACCCCCAAAGCCGGATCTGTCCCTTTCCTTAGTCTGGTTACAGGACCCCCTACATGCTCCTTTGTTGGCTTACGCTACCTTGAGTTGGTTTTCTGTCATTTACAATCAACAAGCCCCTCCCCAGTCCATTTACTCATTGGACTCCTGGCCTCCCTACTGTGCATAGCTGTGAAATTAGCTTCTAAAAATCAGAGCTCAATCCACCCCTTGCCTGTCTCGAAATCCATTCAAAGCCAATGTCCCAAGGATGAAGTACATCTTTCGTAGTATGTCCCTCACTCTGACTCTCCAGACCTCCTGCCACACAGGAGGCAAGCCGGGATAGGCCACCTGGGGCATCCTGCCCCCCCCTCCCCGTCTCTGCCTCAGAAAATCCACTCAAAAGAAAGCAAAGAAGGAAAGGAAGGAGCTACTCCTTGGTCAAGGCCCAGTTCACATTATTCTCTCCAAAAAATCCTTTCCTAAGTGCCCTCTGTCCCCCAAGATGTGGTGGGACCCCTCTGGCACCTGACGGCATTTATCTAATGACCTTGTCTTATTCCATCTTGGATTCTGTGCTGTCTTTTCTCAGGGTCCTCTTATTAATGGCAAGACTGACCTTCCAGCTGCCCGAGTCAAACTCCGTGGTTCCCCTTCCACATTCCACCACCTGTAAGTTTCCCTGGTGCACTCTAACCTTCCTCTTAAATGTGTCTTAAATCAGCCTCATTGCCCCTGCTTACTGTCTCTTACCTGCCCACTTTGACAGGTCTCCTGGCCACCAGCCTGGATACTGCAGTCCAGCTGCCCACAGACACCAGCTACCTTTCCGGTAGGCAACTCTGATCACGCTCTGCCCGGCCCTAAAGAGTCGGATCCCACTTCTCAGCAGGGCAGTCAAGCCCTCCCGCTCCCCAGTGAACTGGCTCCCGTCTGCCCTCCCAGACTCACTGCTCACCACTCCCCAGGGAGTGCCGGCCAAACCATACTGTTCGTGGTCCCCTCAACACCCACAGTGCTTCAGTGCTGCTGGCCTCTGCACACATGCACGTATGTCTGGGAAGGTCCCCCCGACCTCTGCCTGGGGAGCTTCCTATCCTTCAAGTCTTTCCTCCGCCCAGAATCTCCTTAGAATGCCCTAGGTAACAGCACTTTCTTAATCCCCCACCTAGTCTGGAAAGAGATGTTTTCTTTGCATCCCCAGTGCCTAGCACAAGGCTCACCACAACACAAACATCCTCAGTAAATGGCCTAATAAATGCCAGTCGCCTTTTCTGGCAGAGAGTGGGTCTTTGTGTCACCACAGTTCCTGGCACAAGGCCCCACTTTGTGCTTGGTCAGCTTGACTGGTGTCCAGTGTGGTACCATTATAGTCATTACTAGACAGTACCATGATGCCCTGCAGACACTGGCATCCCATAAACACTTTGGTCCCCACTGCAGGGCTAAGCACAGTGAGGTTAGGTTGTGGGCACTGGAGCCAGCGAGACCTAGGTTCGAATCCCTTACAGCGGTCCCTTACAGGCTGTGCGTCCTGGATACGTCTCTTAATCTTCTGGCCCTCCAGCTTCCTTATCTGTAAAATGAAGCTAACAGTAGCTACTTTATCTCGGGTTGTGTGTGCGTGCGTGTGTGTATGAAGACTAAATAAGTAAACGTGTTTAGGGTGTTTGCACAAGTACCTGGTATGCAAGTAATCAATAAATGTTGGTTGAATGAACGAGTTAATGAGTGGCACACAGACTGGCAGTTTTTAAAGACTCATCTTTCTAGCACGTTTTCCCGGAGACCCCAACATCTGCCTTTTGGTAGAATCAGTTTCAAGACCCCTACCGACTCAATCCCCTGACGGCCTCGCTAGCCCTGAGGCTGCCTATCACCAGGGCTTGGCCCCGCCCCTAGCCAGGTTCACCAATAGGGCCCAGAAGACATCGGCACGGGCTGCTTCCTCGCTGCTCATAGGCTCTGCCGCAGTCCTGCCCGCCCCTTTGACAGCATAACCCGCGCGACGCATTGTGGGGTTGGTAGTTTATAGCCAAAAGGCGGTGCCTGCCGCACAACTGTGAGGACTGTCCCTCCGCCGGGTGCTGGGAGCAAGACAGAAGGGACTCTTCTCCCCACCCCACCTTCGGCAGATGGAGCCTCAGCGTCCCTTTCCTCCCCTGCGGTGTGCCAGGGCTGCCCAGGACTCGGGTTACCAGCGGCCTCCAAAAAATGAGCCCCTTTGCTCAGAAAATTCAGTATTCACTGAAATTTTAGATTTCAGTTTGGAATCAAGGAAACGTTCAGTTCCCATATTCTCATAAACGGACGTCAGGGGCTATTTGTGGAATGTGTGGTGGTGGCTCTGAAAAGTCGGCAGTGACCGCCTGGTTTCCCTGCAGAATCCACTGGACGGAACTAGCGGTATAAATGTGCCCGGACTCTGCGAACCTTGTCTGCCTCAAACTGCATTATCTCTTAACATCAAAAAGCGACCAATGGCTCCCCATTGCCTACAATATAAAGTTCAGACCTCTTAGCTAAGCATATACGGTGCTCCATCAATACTATTCTGTATTGACTGGTGTGTGGACACATTTTTTAAAGCAGCCATTCTCAACATCTGCTGCACGTGAGAACCACCCGGGAGCTTTCCAAAACATTGGGATTTGTGTCAACCCTACACCTCGGAATCCTGGGGGCGGGGGTGGGGCGCAGGCTTCCGTATGTTTTTAAAGATCCCAGGATGGTTCTCACGCGCAGCCGGGACTGAGAACCGCCTGCCAACACGGCCGGGACACACTCTCATGGATCCGACCGCTCCCTTAGCTCTGCAGTTTGCTCTGTTGCGGGTGGCCTTCTTCGCTCTTCCTGCCTGGCTGAGCTCAGCTGCTACCCTCTCCTCCCCCGTGCTCCAGCAGCTTTCTTACTCCTGCAGCACCGGGTGTGTGTTCGTCTCCAGCGGCCCTGGAGTTACTCGGTCACTGTGTCTCCCTGCAAAGGCTGTAAGGTCCCGGAGAAAGGTCCTGAATGGCCCTCTTTTAGTCACGCCAGAGCCACTGAATCAGAATCTCTGGGGGCGGGCCTTGGGCGTAAGTTGCTTCTTAAGCCCCACAGGTGATCTTGCTCCATGCCCCTGGCTAGGAATTAGCTCCACAGAGGCACTGGGTACCCTGAGCATCAGTAAATATTCGTTGCATTGAATGGATGAAGCATCTCCCTTGTTTTTAGGGCACCTTGTTGCCTTTGATTCCCCTGGAAAGGTACGCGCCCTGCCTTGTACTACCTTCTTCCATCACTTACTCATTCATTCATCCAACAAACATTACTGCAACCACAACCAAACCCTGGGGATTCGGGAGCAAACAGGAAAACGCAGTCACCACCCTATGGGACTTAGAACCTGCGAACGTATTAGTTATAGGACAGTTATTACCACTTCTGAATAATACTGGATATTTCCTCCCTCTAGATACTATTTGCTATTCAAGGGTAAGGAAATCTCTTATTTCCTTATATCCACAGTATGTTGCTGGCACATAGAAGGCATTCTGCAAATCTTTACTGAATCAAGGCAACGCATGTCATAGCACTTATCGCCCAGTGGTTATCGCCCAGTAGTTAGGATCTCTCTGTGCAGTTACTTGATCAATGGCTCCCTGTCCCACCAGCTGTAAACCCTCTGACGATAAGCACTGAATGTATTTTGCTCACTATGGGGGGGCCTGGCTGAGTAGGTGCTCAATGAATATCGCTGAGTACAACAAAAAAGTATATGAACAAGACATCGCTAAGAACAAAAACGAAATCTCCCAATTCAATATCCACTCCTTCTCCCTCCCTACGCTCCTGACAAAAGGGGATTTTCTCCCTGGGCAATGAGGGATTCTAGGGTACGGGGAACGCGAGCCCGAACAGATGATGTTTCTGTTACTTACTTACAGGTTGACCTGGGACTCTACTTCAGGGTCTTTCGTCGGCCATGGCTGCAGGGACTGGATGCCAAAGGAGAGAGACGACTTTGCTTTCCAGAGGAGGGAGTGTGCGACCTGACCCCCGCAGGACCCCTTCGTCAGCGGATCCATCGGCGGGCCTGGAGGCTGGAGTGCTGTACTGAAGCAGAGGGGGTCGGGAAAGGCACTGAGAACGGAGAACGAGACGTGCGGGCCAGTCGCTGGCTGACGCTGGCACCACCACCCAGAGGCCAGCCCCATTCGCCAGTTAGGGGTCCAGGGGTCCCGCCGAGCCCGAATCATGCCCTCACTGCAGGAAATGATGCCCGAGCGTGCTGGGGGCAGGAAGGCACCGTCCACACTCTACCGCGTCCCTCAGCAATGAGTGACGTCATCCATACTGTGTGGTCAGCAGAGGCCAAGGGATGAGGACAGTGAGCATTTACACCACAACGGACTCATTGAGGAAAGGGCAGCATTCACCCAGGAAGGAAGGGGCAGCTACGTCTGGAGTGCTTTGGGGGAATGGTTAGCGGTGGGACCTCATGCTCCTCACAGTGTGCGTCCAGGGGAGCTGAGACTGTCGCCTACTTTCCCACTGAAGTGTCCCAGAAAAGCCAAGGGAAGGACTTACACTGCCCACAGCACTGCAGACACAGAGGACCAAACCCACATGTCCAGAGGGCGGACGGGCAGAGAGTACGCGAGCAGTGGGCGCTTGCTGAACTGATGCACAGGTTGTTCGTGGGAACAAATTGAGAAATGCATCCCCAAAGCCTGCCTGCTCCCTCCGGTGGGGCCCCAGCGAGGGAGGTGGGACGGTGGCTGGGGGGCGGGGGGCGGGGGGGCTGCTTTGCTGGGAAGAGGTAGGCACCCCGCTCCCGGGGCTGGAACTACCTTCTGAGCCACTGAGCCGGCTCTCGACTCACCTCTCCCTCAAGTGACGGCCAGACAAGCAAACAAAACCCAGTGACTTGAAAATGGAAAATAAAAATGAGAAGGAACTCTTTTTAATGTCTTCTGTGTAACTTATTTTTATTGAGTTCATTGGGGTGACAGTGGTTGATAAAATTATACAGTGTCAGGTGTACAATTCTGTAACATGTCATCTGTGCATTGTATTGTGTGCTCGTCACTCCAGGTCTCCTCCCACCACCACTTGCCCCCGTGTCTTCTTCCACACCCACCCCTGCCCCCACTCCGGTCATGACCAGGCTGCTGTCGGTGCCCGTGAGCTTGTTCATTTGCTTGGTTTTTTTTTTCCTTAATCCCTTCACCTTTTTCATCCAACCCCCTAACTCCTCTCCCCTCCGACAGCTTACATTCTATCTTTTATTTTAATCTTGAATTACTAAGATTATTTCTGTTTTAGCCCTTTACACTTTAAATTTTGTTTAAAAATGCCTAAATGCTAGTTCTTTAAAACCCTTCCCATCATTTCATTTTATCTTTTTGCCATAACTCTACCCCTAGTTTCTGGGGTCTTTTTTTTTATACTTGCATCTATTTCTTCAGCTTCCTTGTCTAACCGCCCAGATTCGGCCTCATCACTGTTCATTTTGATCCTTTCACTCATCTCCGTTATCTTTCCCAGTCTGAACTTGCTAATTTAAAAAATGTACAGTCCCCTAATCTTCTGACATGCTTTATCTTAATTGCCTGGCTATTGAAAATAGCCAGCAGTGGAAGAACTTCTTGGGAAGCCGGTGGAGTACGTGCTCATTCGCACAACTCTTTGGACCCCATGAAAATAACCAAAAATAGCCCAATAGTCGAGGGAAACCCGTTGGAACAAGAGAATGGCCACCTCCGTGCTGTAACTCTGAAGGTCCATGCGCACAGCAGAGTGTGGATGCGCGGAGAGCGAACCCCGGCTCTGCGTCTAGCGCGGTAGGGAAACGAGCATGCGTGCTCGCGAGGCCTGACTGCGGGCGGAGGAGGCCGGGCAGCGGCAGCGTGGGCCGCTCGGGCCGCTCGGGCAGGAGCTGCTGCTGCTGCTTCCTCTTTCCTCCCAGGGCCCCAGCTTTCTAATACAGCGGAGGTCGTGGCCTAACCTGAGCAAGGCTGAAGGAGAGAAGAAAACGTCCATCTTAGGAGCTGTTTGAACTCTTGAATGATATTAACCAGAGGCCTATTTGAACCCCCTACAAAAAGGCCCATGAGTCGGAAAATCACACCGACCGAGGCACTCTTTGGAGAGACCTGTTTGTCCTAAAGGGAGGGTCGTGGGGACAGCTGAAAATGCAAGGGAAGTCCTGCCGTGGGTCGCACACACCACAGGTACAGGGGACCCTCCAGATCTGGGGACGCCTGGGGACAGAGTACAGTCAGACGGACGTTCCCACAGCCCCTCCCTGTACGCTTCCACCGCCAGAGAAGAGTCCAGGCCAGAGCTCTAGCCCAAGGACTGAAAGAGATTCACTGTTGCTCAGACAGAAGGCAAGGGGGCTCCAGGGGGCCGGCCCCTGTCATCACCAGGCATGCGCAGACCCAGGCGGAACTGCTCCGGTTCAGAGATGAACGGGCAGGAATCAACTAGCACCGGACCTGTGAAATGAGCTTTGCAAAGGCAGGTGAGGGGTTTAGATCAGAAGCTTTCTAACAGGGAGCAGATGAACAATATACAAGCTTTGTTTTCTCAAGAAAATGAAAGAGCAAGAACCTCTCAAAACAAAAGATCAAAAAATGCAAGACAGACTTCACAAGGCTCCGGGATAAAGCTGCCAGCATGTGGCAGGAAGAAAGCTGATTCACAGTGCGGAGGTGCTTCCCCGGACAGGGGTCGCGGGAGAGTGCGCCTGCGGAGAAGAAATCAGGGCGCCTGTGAGGGCGAGTGTGGGGTTTTTCATTAGACTGGGGACAGCTCTCAGAAGCCACAGTTCCCAGTTTCCTCCTCCCCCGCGGTGACTCCCAAGCCCTCAGTGCGCCCTGAATGTTAGTACTGAGAGTCTAAATGGAGGGCAGTGATGAGAAACGTGGCCTGCTTCCCAGTGAGCCCTCCGCCGATGGCCACGAGGGAGCAATAGCAGTCACGGAGAGCTGGGGGCGGGGCCGCAGGGGGTGAGCCTCTGCGGCGGCAAGGCCAGGCCTACTGGGGCCCAGCGCTGCAGCGAGAAACAGGCCAGAGGAACACAACCGCGGCCCTGGGCCGGCTCAAACACTGGCAGGTAGACCCCTGCGTGCAGCAGAGTGGCCTGACAGGCAGCGAGGTCTCGACTCCGGCTCCTTGGACCTGGCAGGCATCGCCCCCAGCGCCGGCCGCACGGATCACGGAGCTTCAGCCCGACTGCGCGAGGAACCGAGAAACTGCCAGAGCCACGCCCACTCTGTTGTACGAGTTGCCTCGCTCAGTCCAGGGGCTGAACACGACCTCAGCCCAAGCCCAGATCATCTTTCTTGCCTATCTCCAAACCCACATCCGCTTTTGGGCTCTGAGCTGGAGCAGCAGGCAAGGGAGCAGCAGTCCCCTGCAGAGCGGGGGGCACTGGGAGGACACATTCCCTCTGTCCCCAAATCTAAACTGCCCCTGCCCACACACAGCCACTCCCTGTCCGGTACCCCTCTTCCTTCACAGCACTCAGCACAATGCAAGGCTTCCCAGCCCTGCTTTTTCCCCGCTGGAACACTGTCTGCCCCCACCCACTAGCACGTCAGCGCCATGGCAACAGGACCCCCAGGTCTTGCCCATGGTGTGTCCCCAGTGCCTAGCACACAGAGGTGCTCAGCAAACAGTGGTTGGATGGATAGTGACCATGTGAGTGCCACAACCGTGAGGGAAAGAGTCATTTGGAACAGGGGCATGCAGTCAGGCTGATTTGGTCCTCTTTTTCCTTTATCCTCACCCCAGGACGTGGTTATTGATTTCAGAGAGGGGAAGGGAGGCGGGGAGAGGGAGAGAAACATCGATGCAAAAGAGAAATATTGATCGGTTGCCTCTTGTACAGGACTGGACCTGCAACCCAGAAATGTGCTCTGACGGGGAATTGAACCTGCAGCCCCTCCAGTTTCTGGGACAACGCTCCAGCGAACTGAGCCGCACTGGCCAGGGCTTGGCCTTTCCTGAATGAGGTCACTGGTGGCTGCAGCAGGCCACTGTGGGAGCCGCTCAGTTTTCTTGCCAGTCTCTGACAGGCAGCTGCTGTGTCAGGACCGACAGTCGCAGGGAGCGGGCGATCCCTCTGCAGAACACTGCTCCAGGCCGGGCCGACGGCAGTGATTCTAGAAAACACTTCCTGGCTGGCAGCTCTTCCGAAGACCGGAAGACAGGCATTTCTGTCCTGACTTCCATTTGCGCTCAGAGTCTGGAGTCACTGTCACTCACGGTTGGGAAGCCCACTTCAGGCGGTCACCGGAGGCTGGGTCTCCCGTGTTTACCACCGCACCCTCTGAAGCGGCTCCCAGGCTGGCGTGCCAGGCACGCAGCGGCGCGCCGACGTTCAGGAACCTTCCCTAGCGTGCTACCGACTTCTGATTGATGTGTCTGGTTTATTTTTGCTAGATCGAAGGAAGATGCTGTGTGTGGCAGGTATGGTGGGGCCACTTGCTCAGGGCCCATTGCGACCCCACTCCAGGGTGCAGAAGCCAGAAAACCACAAGGTCAACGTCCTCACCTCCTTTGCAGTTCGGGGTTCTGCCTGGGACTCAGGTCCCTCAACTCGGATGCGCTCAGGAGAGACTCTGATCTGGAGCGGAGCCAGGCAGATGCGGGGAGAGGACCCGGGGCACCATTTGTGGGCCGCAGCAGAGCTGTGGCGGTTCTGGAGGCGGCAGGTGGTGGGTTCCGTCGCTTTCTGAAGCAGCGGTGGCAGCTCTGGGGCTCAGAGCAGAGTCGGGAGTGTGGCTGTGCAGTGAGTGAAGGTGGCAGCAGCCTCTGGACCACTCGGTTTCTTGTTATGAAGTGGCAGCTCCCCCAATCGTGCGGGGCACAGTGGTCCTGGGGGCTTGGAGCTGTTCCTGGGAGCTCAGACGGGTGTCTGCCGTCCCAGTCCGCCGACAACTTTGTGAGCGCATAATCCCCCATATCGCTGTTACATCTCGTCTGCTTCCAGGAGGCGGAGCGCTTTCTGTGGTAGGCAACAGATCACGAACGGTCACAGCGACCGCTGTCACACTGGATTTTGAGGCCGCCAGTTCACAGGCCCCGGTGCAGAGCGGAGAGCAGGGCACCGCTCCCTTCCGGCTGGTGCAACAGCATCAGTTCCAGTGGGCGGCGAACAGAGGCGGCGTGCTCTAACGGGGGTGCGTAGGAACTCTGCCGTGTGAGTGTAAAACAGAGCTGGACCAAACACTGAGCTTTCTGCTCAAAGAGCAAGGCGGGGCTGAAGGGCAACCGAAGAGCAGCACACTGACTGCAGATGCTTCTAAGGTCCCTGCCGTCCTGGAGCAGCGACCGTGCGCCGTTGTCACGGACCTGCTACATGTGGTTTTGAGTCTTCTGCTGGGCGCCGCCAAAAACTGTTGGACCAACTCTGCGTGTGGCTGAGAACACAGGGAACTTGAGAAACACAAGTCTAGCCTATAGATGCTTTCACGTCTCCAGTGATACAAACGGTGCTGCGTCTTGCAGTGAGTGAGCCGCGTGGGGCGCACTGGCTGCTGGGATGCACTTCCGTGCCCTGAGTCCGGGCTGTTTCATCACCCCTGAGCCCTCGGTGATTTCAGGGCTAGCTCAGGGCCAGAGGCGGGGCGACCTGACTCCTTTTTCATGACCCTTTTCAAATGTGGCAAGACGGCTATTACATCCTCCATGAATTTTCTCTTTTTTCAAGTGATATACCCCTCCCCTACACAAATCTTTTCCCTTTACTGGATCATTCCCAGCAGATATAAACATCTCTATAAAACAAAGGCCAAAGGAAAAAAAAAGACCCCAAAACAAGTCAAATCAAACAACCAGTTTTTCAACTCGCACCCCCCCCCTCCCCTGTGCAGGGTTGATGCCCACTGTTTGCAGTTCCTCCCTCTGCATTATCTCCTGAGGCCCGTCCAGGGAGACCCCCGCCCTCGCCCTCCCCGAGGAACGGCTCTTGTCAAAGGCCACCGGCGGACACGTCACGCCAAGCCCAATGGCCAGTTCTTAGTTCTTCGTTTTGTTGGGCCATCAGCAGCATCTGACACAGAAAAATCATTCCCTCTCCGTTTTTTCAGTGTTTATTGACACCAATTTCCCCCAATAAAAATGTCTTTAACGCCATCATGTATCTGTGACACGACGGCTCCACCTTTAAGTCTCGAAGCGTGACTTTCACTCGGGACTTAAGTGCACGGGTAACCAAAGTCCATCACATCACAGTTGTTCCTCCTGACCCATGAAGTTACTTAGCGATTCCCTTTCCTAAAGGTTCCTGTCACCCTTCGCCCCGCATCTTCTGACCCTGCCCTGTTTCACGGTGAGTCAGTCGCCGCACAGGACGAAACAAAAGCCTCGACGCCTCCTTCAAACGTCTCCTACCCGAGGGCCCAAACCTGCGCGGTCCAGTAAGGTAGCCCCAAACCTCATTTGACTGTTAAGCACCTACTGTGTGAACCGGGGTGCTGCGAGTATAAAACACACACCTGATTTCAGACAGTACAGGGGAAAAAGGTAAATCATCTTCATTATTTTTAATCTTTCTCCTCGCTTTGAGACCACCATGGGTGTGGTCTGTGTTTCCCCACATCTCCGCATTCGCGTGTAGCTTTAGAATCCTCTCCCCCGCCACCGGGAAAACCAGCAGCAGGTCCCACTGCTCAGGCCAAACCGCTTCTGATTTTCTTACAGCGTTATCTGTCAGACTGCATCTCTGTTCGGACCTTCAGCTCTGGAAACCAGACAGCCAAACGTGATTTCTCATATTAACTTCCCAAAGCAAAACTAATTTGACTGCTGTCTTCCTCCAAGAAAGGAAGCTGGTTTGTATTAACGTGAACTCTTAGTGAATAATAAAAGATGGTTTTTCTCCTTCTCATCGGAGAGCAGACATAATATGAAAACTAATTTTCTTCTGCCGGCCCTGGGAGCCCATTAGGTCAGCCCAATACAGGGCAGCACTTAATAGTCCTTCCCAGGAAGTCTGCTGTGTTTCCACAAGAAGCCGACAGCAGCAGACTTATTTGTGATTAAACAGTCACAGGCCTGACTCACACAAAAAGGATAATGACAGAATATGGGAGAAGGAAGACTATGTAAACAGCGCACATTAAAATAGCTGTTTACAAAACTACCTGGAAAAACGTGTCTCCTGGAAAAAACAAACAAACCGACAAAATCTGTCAGGAAGCCATGAGTCGGGAGAAACAGAAGGAAGAGAGGAAAAGTAGGTGACCCAATGCATAATGGGTAATTGTTCTTTTCTGCTCCAATCTCGGCCTGGAACGCCCATATGCAGGAACAAGGAGGCATTTGTTTGGCATCAAATATGTTCTTGCGAGGCGTGGGTTAGATGCATCACTAATAAGGAAGCCGCTACGTAGGAAGCAATATTTGGGAAAGTAGGAAATATGTTGTTTTCCATTTGTAGCTCACAAGCTTCTGCCCATGCAGGGCCCTGCGCCCACTGTGCCCAAATGTAGCAGGCACAGTGTGGCCGCTCACCCAAGGTAGTCTGTCATGACAAGAACTTAACGCACGCACACAGAAACCCCAGCTCTGTGACTCTGGGCTGGCATCGGTATTTTGGAAAGCTTCCCAGATATAATGGTCCTTTTTTATTTATTTTTATTATTATTTATTTATTTATTTATTTATTTTTTTTGCTAAGCCAGTACCCACCTCTCTTATGGTAATATTGGGTTGGCCAAAAGTCCACTATGTTTTTTCTGTAGGGTGGCTCTAGTGGCGCTTAGTTATCTTTAAGTTCATTTGAAACAATTTTGTGACAGCTGTCATATCAGCATTCATTTAAAAAAACTTATCAGAATCGGTGCATTTTTGTGCAACCATTTTAACACTGAGGATGGAAGAAAATAAGCGACATTGTTGGCATAGTATGCTTTATTATTTCAAGAAAGGTAAAAACGCAACAGACACGCAAAAAAAGTCTTGTGCAGGCATGGAGAAGGTGCTGTGACTTATTGAACATGTCAAATGTCATTTGCGGAGTTGCTTGGTCCTATTGACATTTTGGCCAAATGGGGCCAAATAGCGACAACTCTGCTGTGGGCCATCTTACGCATCGGAAGATGTTTAGCAGCACTCCTGGCCTCTACTACTAGAAATGAAGAGCAGAAAATAGCCAACAGACTCAAAATATCCAAATCAATAAAGTTATTGGTAAAAATAAAAAAACCAAATGTCTTATTTTATGGAAAAAACAGCAGACTTTTCGGCCAACTGAACAGTACTATGACTTCTATCCTGTGGACCATCGCTATGTCTTTGTCTCTTGTGGATGGAAGTGATCCAACCCCTCACGTCTGGGCTGGGCACGTGACCCAGCCCGGCCAGCCAGCACGTTTTACCCCTGTCTGGCCAAAATGACTGGTTCAGGTATGAGCACAGAACCCAAGAGAGCCAATGAAGGTTAAGCCTGTAACATTCTCGAACCAATGGGAAGAGGCCCTGTCTTTCTGTTGGGACTGCACATTGGTAGAAAGCATGCCTGGAATAGTTCACTTTCTTCGCCTCCATGAGGAAAGATGTGGAGCAGAAGAAAGCCAACCCAGAAAGGAGACGGGACTCCTGGTGACATCATTGGGGTACCTGCACCTGTCCTCTCCCAAAGCGTGGTCGTGCCCAGCGTTTGGCAATTGCATGAACCAAGAATTCTCCTTGGCATGTCATTCATAGCTGTCAATAATCTTCTAAAAACATTTAGCAGCTGGCCAGGCACCAATCAGAACAGATACCAGTGAGTTACTAGTCCTGCTTGTGGCTGAAACACTGCCCCATGGGGATGACCGCCGGGTAGTTGGGAGTGAGACCCACGTGCCTCTGAGTCTGCGCCCTGTGATCCCAGCCTCCACTGTCACCCGGAATCAGAGCCGCAGGCATGAACGATGGGTGACAGGTACAACGAAGTAAGCTTCGCCTTTGTGGTCAGGGAAAGGCAACAGAGCTGCCCGGTAACCCAAAGGCTTGCCTTGCGACGTGGTTATGCCTGTAGACACGACCGACAGAGGCTGGAGGGCCGGCTGCAAGCGCGGTCATGGAAGAGAACCCTGAGTTGCCCCAATGGAGTGGTTGGACCATCCACTTCGGCTGCGTCCTTGGGGCGGCAGCACGGGCGTTCCCTGTGAGCTTGGTGGAAACACAGTCACGGGCCCGCCGGGACGTAGCGCGTGTCTGCGGGTGCAGCCCGGGAGCCCTCCCGGCGACTCCCACGCACGTGAGGACTGGGAACCACCGTGTCAGGCTAGAGAGCGCCGGTTCTCACCGTTTCCTGAGCTCCAGCCCCGGGGACGCTGCGTGAGCAGATCGGAGCTGGAGAACGTGCGTTTCTAGCCAATTTCTGGATAGGGCTGGTGCTGCTGGTCCAGAGAGTGTGCTCCGGGATCCGCTGTCTCGGAGGCCGATCCCCGGGATGCCTCAGGTTCCATCAGCGTAGAGGTCCTCTGACCTCTGGGGTGGGCCTTGCGAGCCAGTCCTGCTGGTAGGTAACCTTGGTAACGCCCTGGCTCACCTGTGTCGGCTCGGTGAAGTGCCGCGGCCCAAATGACCCAGCTCAGCTGACGTGGAGCAGTTAAAGATAACTCGGGTTCATTAACCGTATCCACAAAGTCACAAAAGATAACAGGTATATTTTTGGAATATATCTTGAAGCAACAACCACAATAGGGAGACCTATTGGCCTCCCTCACACAAAGCAGGTGTTTCTGCACCTCTCGTCTCTGAATCACCCCCGAAAGTGTTTTCCCAGCCAGTCCTAACCGGCACCCTGCACACCTCTCACCCTCCTCAACCCCTCTGTTCTCGTATCTGCAGCTCCAACACGGGAGAAAGAAAGGCAGGGCTTTGCTCTGGGGGCAGGGGAGGGGAAACATGGAACGGGCAGAGCTAGGATTTTAGCAAGGCAAAGGAAGGGAAAGGTGGAGAACTTTCATATAAATGTTACTCGCTTTTGTCCAAAAATGTTACCATTTAGTATGCTTTGTGCCAGACACTGGTTTCGGCACTTTGCATAAATCAGCTCGCTTAACGCTCCACTCCATTCCGTGAGACAGGCGTGGCTGTCATTTTTCAAATGAGTTATCCAGGGCTCAGCGGGGTTAGGCCACTTGTCCAAGGCCACACGCACAGCACGTGCAAGGACAGAAACTTGAACCCAGGTCTGCCTCATTCCAAAGCCCTGGTTCTCGAACGCTCTATGATATGCCTTCCTACCAAATCGGGACACAGACATCTAGGTAAGTGGCTTCACAGCATAAGCGCCTGGCCCCCATAGCCTCCAGGCTTCCCAGCGAGCCTTTCTCACTGCCACCTGCCTGGGTGCCGCCCGCCCAGGCCGCCCCGAGCTCCTGCACATGCATTATGTTCTGTGTTTGCTGGCCAGTCAGCAGAGCTGACGGGGTCCTTTAGCAAATAGAGTTGCCATCCTGAAAGAAATGCCTCTTTTTTCCCGATGTCCACGAGATGACTGAGCAAATACTATTGGACCAGACGCTAAACAGGAAGCAGTGGCATTTAAACTCGGTACCATAGGAAATGCGGAGTAAGTGGGGACTTTGGAGTAAGGGAGGCTAATCTGGCAACGTGCCCACCAGTGCAAACAGGCTCTCACCACTGCCGCCCAGCAGAATCACCTGCAGAACTTCCCAGGCATCCATACACCCTCTTACCGCCCTGGCCTCTCCAGAACAACAGCCATGCGGTAGGGACCCACACACGTGCATGGTTATGAAGTTTCACAGGTTAATTCTTCTGTTGGCAACAAAAGCCCACTCTGTCCAACAGAAGGCAGCTCTTCACAAATTCACTTAAGAGTGAGACTATTCTCATTAGTAGATTAAACAGGGATTTTGTTTAAAAACAACAAAAGACAGCCCTGGCTAGTGTAGCTCGGTGGACTGAGCGTGGGCCTGTGAACCAAAGAGTCACCAGCTTGATTCCCAGTCAGGGCACATGCCTGGGTTGTGGGCCAGCTCCCCAGTAGGGAGCGTGTGAGAGGCAGCCACACATTGATGTTTCTCTCCCTCTCTTTCTCCTCCCCTTCCCCTCTCTCTAAAAATAAATAAATGAAATCTTTAAGAGAATTTTAAAAAACCCCCAAAACTTAGGAGAAATTGTAGATGGCCATTGATCTGTTTTAAGTTAGGGATGTCTCTTCTAATTAAGCCCAAACAGGAGGAATAAATAGATTTGATTAATTTTTTAAAAGATAGTAAAAGCTTTATCAACAAATACCATAAACAAAGTTAGAACGCAAATAATGAACTGCAAAAAATATCTGCTACATATTTGACAAAAAATTAATTCCCTCAACTAATAAAAAGCTCTCCCATTCAATAAAAAATAAACATTCCAAAGGAAAAATGGACAAAGTGGATGTGTATATTTCATTAAAAATACACATTATAAATAAGTACGAGAACAGTTTCATCCCCCGATTAAACAAAGAAATTTCAATTACAATAAGGTGCAGCTCTGGGGAGTATTTGCAGATGGCGATGCCTAGCGCGGGCGGAGTGAAAGCAGGCACATTTACGTGTTTGTGGGAGAACTGTGGACTGGCCCCACTTTCCAGTGGGCAATTTGGCACTATGCCAAGTGTTCATTCTCTTGGATCCAATAATCCTCATCGTTTCTCCACGTTTATCTTAAGGGAATGATTGCCTCTTCACACGCAGGCTAATGCACATGGGTTCAATGTGCCTTTAGTGAAAATGAGAAACTGGCAATAAAGTGCATATACCATAATAAAGGATGAGTTAAATAAATTGTCCTCCAGCAACCATATTTTCTTTTTTTTAAATATGGTTTATTTTTTAAAGATTTTATTTTTATTTATTTATTGTTTTTAGAGAGGGGAAGGGAGGGAGAAAGAGAGAGAGAGAGAAACATCAGTGTGTGGCTGCCTCTCACATGGCTCCCCACTGGGGATGTGGCCCGCAACCCAGGCTTGTGCCCTGACTGGGAATCGAACCTGCGACGCTTTGGTTCGCAGCCCGCGCTGAATCCACTGAGCTACGCCAGCCAGGCCAACATAAAGTATTTTCATCAACAGAAAGTGGTCATCACTGTTTCTAAGGTCTGTATGCTAGTACCATGGGGTGTTACATAGAGCCGGGGAAAACCCCCTGGAAGCCAAGAAGTCATTTAGTCTTCCAGGTACAAGGTCACGAGGACCAGGGAGGGGGGCGGTGCTGAAAGTGAGAATTCAGAGGAAGAAAAACATTTCCTATCTGGTGCTGTCTAATATTGTCGACATTAGTCATGCGGGGCTATTTAAATTTAAGTTAATGAAAGTTAAATAAGATTTTAACTCCATTTCTTAGCTGCATTCGCTGTATTTCAAGTATTGCTCTCAAGTTGTTGAGAGCCGCAAGTGCCACTGGCTACAGCATCCGGCCGCAGGGACCACAGGGTGACCTGAAAGTCCCACCACCCAGCGCCGCTGGAAATGTTCTTCCTCAAGCCTGGGCCTGGCTTTGGGCTCGTCCCTTCTCCCTCATCTCTTGGTACACCCTCTCTCATCCTCACGTTCCAGCAACAAGAGCGTAGGCACGGGAACAGCCCAGGATGCATCTGTCTGGGTCTCCCAGTCCAGTGGCAACGGCGTATCGCCCAGGTCATTACACACCGTGGAAGAGCGTCGTGTGCGCGGACTGTGGACAGAGCACAGAGCTCAGGGCCAGGGAAGCCTTCCCAAAGCAGGAGGGGTGGGCATTATCCAACAAGGAGAGGAAAGACTATTCTAAGCAGAGAAAGGAGCAAGGCTTGAGTAAAGGCACAGACGAGAAGAGGCATGGCCTAAGAGAAGAATTACCAGCTGGTCAGGCATCAACTCACTCAACAGAGAGTAAATGTCTGTGACGGCCCAGGCCCGAGCCAGGTTCTGGGGACAGAGCAGTGGACAGGACAGCAGTGCTCCTGTTCTCAGGATGCTTATACTCTGGCCCAGCAGTGCGAGCACCTCAGGGGTGAGGCGAGGTGGGCGAGGACCTCACTTCTCGTATCTAGGATCCTGCTTTGCTTTGTTTTTTTTAGTCGAGCAAGTGAAGCCTCTTTTTGGCCTCAGCGAGGACCAGAGTCCTCTCTCCTGTCTCCTTGTCTCCCACCCCAGTCCCCATCGCTGCGGAGGGAGACGGAGGGTTCCTGGGGCAGGCTGGCGGTGGGGGCGGGGTGGCTAGGTGGCGGAGGAGCACAGCGGACAGTTTCGGTAAGACCCCTCCTGCGGGCAGTGAGGATGGGGATTGGAGAGGAGGGAGAAGACAGACGGGAGGTCTGGTGGGGAGGCTGCTGGAGTCATCTAGAAGAAGCGCAGGGGGAGGGGGTGGAGCTGAAAAATGGCAGGGCCAACTTCAGTGATGCCGGAGCGGGAGAAGGCACTCCAAGTTAGGAAAATGCTCGCCGAGGGAATGAGTCTGGCAGAGCGGAGGGAGCGCCGTGCAGCCCGTGTTTGTGGGTCAAGGTTCCAGGGAGGAGAAGGAACTGAACACCTCAGGGGAGTTCCCCAGGCCAGAGGAAGGGGGCCAGGCGGGGCACGGGCACTCGCGGCGGGGGAAGGGGGCCCGCGGGTCCGAGAGGCGCGAGGGGCTCGCCGGCCGCGCCAGGATGGGCGGGGCGGCGAGGCAGCAGGTGTGCACGGCCCGTGGAGCGAGGACGTGGAGCCTGCTGCCGGCCGGGGTCCTGGGGCAGCGCAGAACTGCTCCCAGGAAGAGGAGACCTTCCTGGGGTTTAGTGGGGCTATTCCCCGCCCTTGTCCTTGAGCAGTTTACAAGAGGCAGGCAGGGCACGTTCGTTTCGCCACAGCCTGAAATCCGCCCAGAACCACCGCTTTGCTCGGGGCCTGCCACAGAGCCGACGCTTTGCGGGACTCTCGTCAGGTCTGGGTTCCCGACGCTCCAGGTGCTTCTCTGGAGCGACCCCCCTTCCGCACCTGCCTCTCAGGCGCCCCAGTGCCCCCCAACCCCTGTCCGCTTGGCCCGGGCGCCTCGCCCGATACCCTCAGACCGCCCGCCCGCAGCGACCCCTCCCTGCGCTGCCGCCTCGCAGCCCCTGTTTCCCTCCGACCGTCACCCCCTTTTGCCCCCCGCAACGCGGCCGTCTCCCGCTTCCGCCCCTCCCGGCCGCGGTACCTGGGGCTCTCGAAGCTGCACCCCCTGCGCCGCAGCGCCGCCCTCTTCTGCCGCAGGAGCGCAGCTGCCTCCCCACCAAACTCCGGCTCCATCGCCCCGGGCGGGGACCGCGGGCTCGGGCGCACTCGGGTGGGCTCGGGCTTCGGCGGGGCTCGGCGGGGCTCGGAGGGCCGCTCGGCTCACGCGCTGCAGCCCACGCCCCGCCCCGAGCACTCCGGCCCCGCCCAGAACTTCGGCCCCTCCCACTCCTTGCTCCTCCGAGGGGTCCAGGCCCCGCCCTGGCCTCCCCACCCCCAGAACTTCAGCCCCTCCCACTCGACGCTCCTCCGCTGAGCTCAGCGCCCCGCACCAGCCTCTCCCGCACTCCTGCCACGCCCATCCCGCGCCGGCCCCCCTGGGGTCCCCGGTGCCACCTCTCTGCATCTCTGCTCGGCCTACACTCACCAAACGCCCACTCTGGAAGGTCTACGACCCCGCCCCTCCCGCTTCTGGCCCCTCAGCACTGACCCAGGCCGCACCCACCTTCCGCTCCACTACTGAGCTCAAGCGGGGCCCCTGCCCTCACCCCAAGAGTCAGCTTTCTGGAGCGTTGCTCCTCCACAGCTCAGTATCCCCCGCCCTTTCTAAGGAAGCACTGCTCCTCTGGAAGCCGCCCTTCCCGGTGATTCGCCTACAGGCACGGCTCCGCCTTTTCTCTCCAAAGCCCCCAGACTGCAGGGCTCACTCCAGCGACCCTCCGCAACCCCGCGGGGGCCGGAGCTCTGCCCTCAGCCCCGCCCCAATCTGGCTCCGCCAGCGCTCCTGGCCCCGCCCATTCCAGCTCAACTCCTCCGGCGCCGAGACCCCGGTTCCCTGTGCGCAGGAGTACCATGCCCTCCTTCGGGGCTAAATGGGCATTCTCCTGCACAGTCGGCGTTAGCTCGCAGATCTCTCCATCGACCAAGAGGCGATATTCCGGCCTCCTGGAGGTCGTTTGTGGCGCCCGACGCAGTGAGCCTGGGGGCTGGAGCTTTACAGGCTACCAACCGTGGGTTCGAGTTTTCACTGCATCATTTTCCAGCTGTGTGACAACCATCACACCCCACCGTCTTCACCTCCTCCCCAAGTCAGATGCTCTGGTCTCAGAGTCTTAGACACTCCGCTGGGGCCGAGGGCAGCGACCCCATCTGGCTAAAGCTGGGGACCACTGTGCCATCTACGCTGGGAGCGGCAGGTGCACTAGGGTCGCCCTGTTAGCAGGGCGTGTCTTGGCTGGGGAAGTGTGGCCATTCCGGCCTGGAACTGGCGTGGTGGAGTAGAGCCTGAGCAGTGTGTGGGGGAAGCTTGTGCTCGGAGAGTCGGCCACTGCAGCGCCGGAAGGCACTGGCTGGGAAACTGAAGCGGGCAGGGTGGGGGCTGCCAGGTCAACCTGGATCAGGCCCCTCCCTGGTGCACGCTGCCTGAGGAACTTGCTTCCCTGGGACTCTCTTGCTTGCTGCACCGTCCAGCAAAGAAACCAGTCTGGAGAGGGAATGAAGGGGCGGGAGAAAGATGTCGGCGAGGGCCTTCCGTTTCTCCTTCTGGCCTTGAGACCCCACTTTGCTCCTCCCCTCAGGGTTCCCGAGACAACCCTCGTAAAACAGCCTCCCTGCCTGGTACGGCAGCCTCCTGTTCTCTCTTAAGCAAGCTCGAGTGGGTTCTTGGCTTCTGCTTAACATCGTGAATTCGCTCTAGAGTACATGTCCTTTCAGACTTGGGTCTCATTACTCCCCCAAGCCCTTCACACCGCGAGACTGGGCTGGTTGCTGTTCCCGCCACCATCCTGCTCTTCCTCCTGTCAGTCTCTTTGCCTTCTCCGCCCTCCATGTGTCCAGAGGTCTCTGAAATGAATCTCCAAATGTCCCCTGTCCTCTAAAGCGCCCCCAGGTCCCCCACCCCCCTCCCTGAGTATCCGCAGCACCGACTGTCCTTCCTGACACCGCTGCTCCTACATGCCATTCACGTTCTATTAACCTCTTAACTGGGCCCCGGCCACCTCGCACCCCCTTCGTGTCTGCGTCTGGCACAGCAACTGTTTGCTACGTGGGATGCACGTGACTTTAATAAATTGAGCAATAGTCATTGGAAAACACATTTAATTTCAAAGTAAACAAAGATGTTTGTACATTAAAGTATTTAATTAGTGAAACAATTATTATCAGTGTAACAAGCTGAAAAATACAGCAACTTGATACAAGACTGAGGTAACAAAATACTTCACCAAAATCTAAAGAACCCCGGAGAGCTGACGTTCAGTGTTACGGTGGGTGAGACACTTCGCGGGAATCAGAGAAAGTCCTTACACAACCGCATGCAGGGGGTCTGCTGGGGAGAAGACAGACCGAGAGAGGCAACAGAGTCAACGAGAAAAGGAGTAGAAGGTAGAAACTGATTTTCAACTTACTTTGGAGAATACGTAAGAAATTGGTACTTAAAATACTCTCTACGCAACGTTTTGAATGCTAAGTGAAAAACCATGCATTTTGGCACAAAATTTATTTGAAGATCATACCATACAATAAATTAATCACTACCGTTTCGTCACCGACCGGTCACAGCTGCTCAGAAACGGGTGGAGACATTGGTCTCCATGGCGCTGCGGCTGCAGACGGGGACTTGGGGCTGCCTCTGGCGTGCACCCCACGGTGCAGCCTGCGAGGTGGCCCACAGCGCGAGGTCTCAACACTCCAGAAATGCAGCTCTTGCCCGCACTGTGCTTGCATTTACCATGAAATTAAAGCCAAGACAACCTCTCGAGTACACACTGTGAACACGCTGACCCTGCTCTCGTTCCCCCTCGGAGTCCTCTGCGTGCCCAGCCGCGCCTGCCTGCTCCACTCCGGCCAGCCTCCAGGGTGGAGACTCCAGCGAGCCCTCCTGGCCCCTGAACTCTCGGGTCAAGAGGCTGTTCAGTCTGTGGAGCCTCCTGAAGCCTCTGTCAGGGAACCCGCGCAGGGTGTCTACTCGGTGCTGGGAGAGAGGCAGGGTCTTGCCGGAGGAGATGCAGTGTGAGGGCTGTTTGTTTGATGAGTGGTCAGCTCGTCGAGGGCAGGATCGGTCCCTCTTGCTTTCAGTCCTGTACATCCCGGGGAGAGCCTGGCACACAGGAAACACTCGCTAGAAACATGAGCGAACGAATGAATGGGTGGTTTTGTGCAGCGAATCTGTTCTTTCAAAGGGACTCGTTATTTTTTTCTTTTTTGAACATGGAATCACCCCACACGTCAGTGTGACGTGGGGCTGATTGAAGTCATTTACGCGGCCACCGGAAATAAGCGAGGCTGTGAGTTTGGCAACGTTCACCTGATCACACGCATCGGCGGTGCGGGAGGCGCTCTCGGCTCCACCTGTCTGTCAGAGGGCGTCCTAACAGGTGCGCGTCTTGGGCTACGGAGGTGGGAGGAAGATGATGAAAGAAATACTGGCCATCTTGGCAAGAAGAGAAATGCTTTGTAAATTCAGTTGGCAAGAGAGGGTGGGGTTCTTTCCCAAACAGAATCCCCTCAAGTGTCTCCCTTTTCAGGTTCCGCGGTGGGACAGGGTGATGACGGGCTTCCTCGGGGAAGCAGAGAACGCGCGTTTTCACTGAGCATGCTCAGACCAGCGTTTCTACTGCTGTCCGTCAAATCAGTCCCCCAGGAAGTACTTCAGTCATCAGAACTCGCTCGGCTGACCTCGAGTTACAGAACGTGCTCGATGGAAAGGGGTGAAAATGTGTTCGATGCAAAGGGAGCTGTTCTTGGGCATCGTAATGACACCAACGACCGACCAACCTACTCCTGTCTGTAGACAGCGTTCTGTGTAAGTTTCCTTTTGGGATGTCGTGACCTGTTTGCTTTAAAAAAAAAAAAAAGATACAGCCTATGCATGCAAGACATACCATCTTCAATGGTTTCACGAACATCTGTGCACTATGGACATAGAGCAAAAGCCGGAAACGCTTCCCTCCGGGGTCAGAATCCAGTCTCGGACCTTCCCCCTTGGGCTCCGTGCCCGCCCCTCCTGGCCCAGCCTCACGGGCCTCCTCACAGGCAGCCCGGGGGGCCATCCATCTGCTCTTCACTCAGACGCTTGGCCCCAGCCCCTGCTGGGGGAGCCCAGGGTCTCTCGGCTTGTCTCCAGGACCCTCCTGTAGTTCAAGGTTTTTACCAGTTCTACAGGGACTTCGCCCATGAGGTCTTCAAAGATTCTTCAAGAATCCAACCTAAGAATATTTCCAGGAGGGGATGTGGGATCAGTGTCGATCAGTGAAAAGACTAACAAACACTTTGAGAAGAATAGCAGTTGTGCTATTTCAAAATGGGCTCGGAAGAAAACATTTGTGGAAGAGAAGAAAAACTTGTCAAAGGCAGAAAATGATCGGACTTAGTGGAGCCTGAAATTCTGAGGTTTTTGGACTGACATCTGTCATGTGTCACGGGAGCAAACCCAGGACAACGGAAGAACGGAGAACACCAAGGAAAATAACGTTGCTGATGTTCCATTCTGGCACGTCCATCCAGACTTGAGACTTTTAAAAGATTAACAGGCGGAATCAGATGGAACGCAGGTTCGAGCCAACGGGGACTGGTTCTGGTGAGAGATGTTGGGGGCGTTCGGCGTCTCCATCTGGCCTCTGGATGCTGATTCTCGGCCGGCGCCATGAACCAGGTGCGTGCATGCAGACCCCAGCTGCTGCGGGGGGGGTGCGCATGGCACCAAGGGCCGCGGTGTGACGGCCTCGCCTTGGCCGTTGCGGTTTCTCCTGGTGTGAAAGCACTCCAGACTGGGCCCCGAAGGGGGGCGCGTTACCAGGCCCGGCGAGGCTCGACCACAGAAAAAGGCCCCTGGTGACGACCTTTCCTCACCGACTCCTTCACACTTGCAGAAACGTTGTCATCCTTTGATCGAAATGCACCGGTGGGTCCTTTGGTTGTTCTGGAGCTGACCGATCGTTCGTGGTGGACCGGCTGAGACGTCGCTCTGAGGCATCTGCCCGGAAACCGCCGGGGCGGTCCGACATCCGTCGTCTGATCTGTGGGAGCTACGGAGCTGTGACGGCAACGAGGACTCAGAGACGGCTTCGTCCCAAGTGCCAGTGCAGATTTCCTTCTCAGAGCTAAGATGCCCAGGTTGGGGGGGGGGAGGGGAAGATAGGGTGATAAAGCTACCATAAATAAAGTTAATTTTTATTCATAATTTTGAATAAAAATGTGTTTGTGCAAAACAAAAGTCACTTAAACGTATGACAGTGACAGATAAGGACGTTGTTCATGTGACAAGCTCGACACTGAGTGCGGGGCGGGGCCGCTCACTCCCCAGGGCTTTGCTCTCTCGTCACCGCGGCCGTCAACAATTGCGCCCTTGAACTTGCTGGTGACTGGATTGGGGGCAATACTGGGGGAGCCTAAGGCCTCAGTGTCGCTCAGCTCCCCGGTGTAATCAGGGCCCCGGTGGGCCCCGCCCTGGCAGTGGAGGCAGAGGGGTGAGACGGCGGAGCAGAAGCCTTGGCCTGCAGGTGGAGGCAGCGTGGCCGTGCGCTGCGAGCAAGCGTGGCGGCCTCCCAGCTGCGGCTGAGAAGTGGAGAGAGGCGCCCCAGCCTCCCGAGTGGGCGAGGGGGCGGGGGAGGACAGAGGAGGGCCTTCGGACCCCGAGAGAAGGGTGTGGGAGGAAGCGAGCAGGCCGGCGGCCCAGTCCACAGTCCTGAAGCCGGGTCCAGTCTCAGAAGAGCTGACACCACCAAGGCCTGGGGGGCCCCCGGGCCCAGGAAGCAGGCCTCCTGATGAATAGCACCCATAGGAACAGAAAACGAGACACGGTTTAAGGCATTGTTTGTTTACAGTAAAAGAATGCAAGGGACCCTTAACACGGGAGGGGTCTGGGCTCTCACTCCGACCTTTCTCGCTGGACGAGGCTGTCACTGAAGGTTAAAGCGGGGCCTCCAGGCCCATGCATGAGCGACGTCACGAGTCTTGTGCCAAAATGCATGTTTCTCGAAGAGTTCACACTCGCTCGCACACACACGTATATGGCACGCACACGCAGAGGGCGCTTCTGGGTCGTACAAAATCCGAGGGGCCCCGTGGGCGAGCGACCCCGTGCACCTGGGGTGTGAAGAGCCGGTCCCACGGCCTGTCCCTGCTCTCCGGCCCCTCGTGCAGGCGACACTGTCCGCTCTCTGGAGCAGGAGAAGGCCCCGGGGACCCAACAGGGGCCGAGGGCTCTCTAGTCGCAGCAGCAGCAGCAGCAGCAGTGGCAGCAGCTGGTGGACGACGGGGCCCAGAGAGGGGTTGCGGGGGTAGCTGCTGAGTAGGTGCCGTGACGGTCGCTGGGGAGTGGCGGCAGCTCCTGCACCGGCGGGGCCCTCTGGACCGCGAGGCCACAGGCCACGGGCCCTGGAGTCCGGCCGTCAGTCTCCCAGCACCCTGGCCGACGGCCCGTGCCCAGGACTCGTGCGCGCCACCAGTCCCAGGCGGGGCTCCCAGGAGCCTCTGAAGTCACGTCGAGTTCTGCAGAGACTTATTCGAACGACATAAGGTTTGCAGGTACCTGGAAGAGAAAGCTCAGCCTTTTGTCGACGTTCCGACCTTTCGGATGGGGATGGGGACGGGGACGGGGACGGGGATGGGGTGGGGGGGCCCCGAAGGACGGGCTGGGCCTCGCTCAGTTAGTCTGTGAACGAGCAGGTCGGGGCACGGGGTGCAGCAGTGATGGCCACCACCGCAGCCGTCAGGGGACGGCTGCGGGCCAGGCACCGCTCGGAAGACTTCACCCGCATCACGTCCTCGAGTCCTCACGGCAGCCCCGTGAGGCAGGACCGGAGGGTCCCTGTGACAGAGCCGGGAGCCGAGGCTCAGAGAGGTGAGTGCACGGCCAGCGTGGGGCAGGGCTGGGACGCCCGCCACTGCTGTCCCTGGGTCCGAAAGGGACCGAGAGGACACAGATCCCTCAGGAACAGGGCACAGGGGCTGCAAGACGGGAGAGGGGGTGGGATCCAGAGCCCAGGGCCTTCCCATAGTCACGTCCCGGGCCAGGGTCCCAGCTCCCTGCACTGGGGGACCACCAGGCCCAAGGTCAGGGTGTTGCCCGCTCCCCTCAAAGCTGCTGACATGCCCCCAGCCCCAGGACTCCGCCCACCCCCGGGCACTGCCGGCGGGCGGGGTCGGGGAGGCTTCCGGGGGAGCTGATGAGAAGCAATTTCATCAGAAACAAATGCATCCCGGTGCCAGTGTGGCCAGAGCAACGAACTGGGAACAGCGCGGCTCCTCGCACCCGGACAGAGTGACGAGACCGGGACGGGCGCTGCCTGAAACAGCGAAAGGCAGGAGGTGCTTTGGGGCTCGCCGAGAACTGATTCAAAAAACTCAGAGCGAGTCAATGAGCGAAAGCTGCACAGGTGGACACAGGGAATCTCGGGAACCCGCGCAGGAGGAGAGCAAGTCGCAGGAGGAGAGGGACAGTTACGGCTCCGTTGACAAGGACGCTAGAAAACACGGGCCGCAGGCAACAGAGCGAGGAGCGCACGCGTGTGCTGACACCGCACAGACACGGGAAACCGGCAAAGCAGGGGTACGGGGCTGTGAGATCTCAAGGTCACTACAAACAGCTGTAAGAAGTTTAATCCCCCCTGCCGAAGGAAAGCGACCTCAGGCACTGGGACTCCCCAGGAGCAGTGCATTCTGGGGCCCGTCCCCGCGCCCTGCTCGCGTGCCGCCACTCGGAAGACCGCAGCTCCCTGTAATCGCGGGGGTCAGCTCCTCTGCTGTGGGCTGTCCAGTTGCTGCCAGCGATTTACTGCTATAATACATGCAGCCCACCGTGGAAATGCTTGGTGGGAAGTAAATTAGAAATAAAAAGGGAAGAGAGTAGAAAAATAACAGCTCCTCTTCCCCAAAGTCTGAAAATTGGACCCACACACGAAGAGCAGCAAGGCCTTGCCGTGGCCGCACAGGAAACTCAGCCCACCGGTCCTTCTGGCTGCGCGCCTGCTCTGCCGCGTGGGTTTGACCCAGTTCCCGGCTGCCCGCTGCGACCCTGCTGCCGCGCCTGGCTGCCCTCCCAGAGAGGGGCCACGGGCTTCCACTCAGAGCCCCCGCCTGTCAGTGTCCCTGGCTGGGCCCTGCTCCCTCCCCTTCCCCCCGCTCTGCTGGTGGCCCCCTCGGGCGCCAGTCCCCGTCAGGCCTGAGTCAGCCCGGCCCCCTGCTCCCAGGCCCCTCAGCACTAATGGGGGGACCCCGACACACACGGCGTGACTGGTGCAGCGGGGACGGGATGCTCTTCCTCTCCTCCTGTGACCTGAGGTGGCACCAGCCTCATCCAAGCGCCAATGCCTCGTTCGCTTGGCATCGCCGGAGGGGACGGGCCGCCAAGCCCTGAAACCCCGGCGCTGCACCGTGCAGGCGGGCGGCCGGCCGCACGTCTTTGACGTGAACGGTGCCTGCAGACACTTTAGGAACCAGAGCCATGGCTTCTCGGACACCGTTTAAAACTGCACATGTGCAAACATGCCGATAATACGTATGCACGTGTATCTTCACACAAACGAGGTCGCCCTCACGTGCGTTTGACCCTCTGCTTTCTCGCTCTCGTCCTGGCGCCTGCGGGAGGTCACACGCAGACCCGCCTCCGCCTTCCTCGCCGCTCAGGTGGTGCCGCAGCTCAGCTGATGCCCCCCGGGGACTGACCGAGCCTCGCCGGGGCGCCCAGGGCCCTTTTCTACCAAGGACGACGAGCAGTGTGCGTAGCTAGCCACGTGCTTTGTACGCACGTGAGCACACGCCTCGGACAAACTCCTGGCGGGTGGGTAGGTTCGTCAGGGGCTGGAGTGCAGGTCACTCTGAGCTTCCTGGTGGCACCGCAAGTTTAGTCGTGCATGGGTCTCGCCCACTTGTCACAGACTTTCTGCTAATTCTGCTTTCTAGCTTCTTATCACCTACAATTCGATCAGCTCATCACGTGTCCCCATCCATGTCACAAAAGAAAATCTGGAACAGGACCACACTGAGCGCAGAGTGAGGGGACTCATCACTACGGACCTTCCCGCTGCTTATGAGAGCAGCTCTGAGGGCCAGGAAGTGGTGACCGTGGGGTGACCGGCACAGCTGAGGGCCCTCCCCTCCGGACCCACGTGCCTGGGGCTGCTGTGAACTCGCCTTGGCTGAGGTCCACCAGCCCGGGGCTGCCGCCTCCCAGCTGCTCCCACCTCCTCCGGACAGCTGCCACACTCTACTATGAGCCCAGGTGCGCTTCCCCGTGGAGCGGAGCCCAGCTCCCCAGCTCCCTCTTCTGGTGGATCCTGGGGAACTCAGGGGCAGCCTGGTGCCGCCTGCCCACAGACTCCCAGGGTCAGCAGGCTCTGGCCTGCCCTTGTGTGGTGCTAAGGGTGGGCGGCCATGCCTCTCACTGGCCAGAGGCCCCTGGGGGGTGCGGGGTGGGAGAGCTCAGGGGCGGCAGGTGCAGACTCTGCTGCGGGGCAGACCTGGGTAGGTCCCCCAGTTAGTGCTGCCACCTCCTGAGCCCCAGGGTCCTCGGGGTAAAATGGAGACTGTGAGAGGACCTGCCTCAGGGGGATGTCAGGGGGGACTGGGTCGACCCCTGCCTGGGAGCCTTCCGAGCAGTGCCTGGTGCTGGGGTGGGGGGTGGGGCCCGGCCACAGGCCAGGCCCAGGGGCCCACAGCCCCCTTCAGCAGCAGCCGCAGTGGGCTCTCTGTGCTGATACTGTTACTGTTGCCGTTCCTGAGGAGTGCAGGGGCCAGAGGCTGGCTAGTCTGTCGGCAGCATTCCCACGAACCACCTTTTGGGGGATGATCTCAACTGATGCTGTGGCCTGAACCCTGGGGCGATGCAGCACCCGCCGCCTCGCTGGCCCTGACGGACACTCCTGTGCATTTCCCTTAGTGCGCAGAGCACGGGGGCTAGACTCAGCGCTCTGGTCTGAAGCCGGGCTCTGCGGCGAGCTGAGCGGGGGCGGGGGTGCCGGCCTCGTGGGAGTGTGCCCGAGAGCCCGGCTGACAGGCACCCGGGGAGGGAGGGAGCCCTCGTGTCCGGCTGGGACCCAGTCCCGAGGGTGGGAGGGGTGTTGCGGGTGACAGGCAGGGTCCCGGTGACCTCACCTGAGGCCTGTTGCTTTTACACGCGTCGTCCAAGTGCTTGTGCCACAGGATCGCGTGGAACCGGGAGCCGGCCTGGAACTTGTAAACGTTGCCTGGCGGGCAGAGAAGCGCGGGTTAGGGAGGCGAGGGTCACACAAGGAGGGTCTGCCCGCAACTGTGACGTGAAGACGAGTGTGGACGAGGGGAACTAAGCTAAGAAAGGTCAGGAACAGCCCGAGGCAGGGCTGGGGCTTGCTGGGGAGGAGCCCCCCATCCCTGACCCCCCCGCCCCGCTTCTGGCTGTCCCTTTGGACCAGGGCTCGCAACCCATGGTGCCTCTGGCTCTGGTGCAGCCTGTGGACCCTTCTCGGGAGAATGGTTTCAAATGCGTAACACGAAATGCGAGGGAAATCAACGCTGAGATACAGGGATCAGACTACTAAGCCACAGATGAGTGGCGCAGTTCTATGTGCGCTTCCTCTCATCAGTGCGTGAATACGAGCCCCAGGGGCGGGTCCGAGGGGACCCGCAGCCTCACAGAGACGGGCGGAAACGGCGTCCTGAGATGTTGCAACAGTATGTGACACGGAAACACCTGCAGCTTCTCGGGGAGATGAAACCACGGGTGTTGCAATTATTCCGGCTGTTTAGGATCCACGGCCTGGGCATGTGGGGTTTGTCACGCGACACCGGCGACCAAGGAGACTAGTGTGACCTTTTCTGAGTGACAATGCGGACAAGGCTCCCGGACAAGACGGTGTCCAGAACCGTGCCTTCCCCTCAGCACGGTCGGGGTAAGGACAGAACCAAGAGGCACAGGGAGGCAGCTGGCGAGCTCACGCTGGAGCTCTGGTGGTAAAAGGGCTCTTTTCAGGTTTGGCCCTGGTCGGGACACGGCACGGGTCATGTCCGGGGTGTCCCCGAAATCTCCTGAGACCCACCGGCCACACGGTTGCCGCCTCATCCAGCATCGTATTATTTATTCCAGGAGCCCGAGGCCACAGCTCCAGGGGTCTCGGGCCCCAGTGGCCACAGAAAGGTTCCCGGAGCCACATGCTGTGGGCACTGACCACGGTCTAAACAGCTTTGAGGACTAGGGAGGGGACCCTGCGAACATCAGAACCTAAAGCAAAGGAAAAGCAGCAACCTCAAAAGTTCCCGCTGTTTCCAACGCACGTTTAGCAGAAGAGGAGACGGGGGAGAGGCGCCGCCGGCACCCAGCTCTGGCACCCAGCTCCGGGCCCGCCGCCCACCTTTGTCGGGGTTGTTCAGCTGGAAGATGTCCGGGTGCTCGGGGTCGTCGGGTAGCTGCACCATCCAGCCCACGACGGAGACCTTTTTGCCAGGCGTGGATTTGTACTGCAGAGGAAGACCAGCTCAGCGGAGCCTCACATCCCCCCTCCCCCAAGGAGGGCCGCCCTCCCACCCCGCCGCCTGCCCCGGCCCCACCGCTCCCTGTAGTTCAGCGCGTGGAGAGTCCTTCCACGGGACTCACGTGCTTTCTGTCCGTGCCCCGCAAGGACTTGGCTCCGTAGTACAGGAGGGTGGATCCTGAGAGCGTGACCCAGTACCTGGTCCACGAGGACAGCTGCACGGGAAGGGGAAGGGGAGGCGGGGTGACAACACTGCAGGTGGTGGGGGCGGGCCCGGCCCCTCCCTCCACGCCACCGCCACCCAACACCTGGAGGAGCGCACTGTCCTCTTCCCTGCCTCTGAGCGCATCAGCCCACAGCCTCCCGTCCCCTCACTCAGAGAGCCCTTCCTCTTTCGCCCTGTCTAGGGTGGCGACAAGGCACCGTTTCTAAGTGGTCAGGCGACCTGGGCCCAAGGGCCGGGGCTGGCCCTTCAGGAGCTCCGCTCTCTGGTTCAGGGAAGACTGCTTCGGCAGGCCTTCTGGCTCTGCAGAGGCGAAGGCAGTGTCCCCCCTCGGAAGAGGAGGGCTGAGCAGAGGGGCCCATCACAGCCCACAGGCCCCTCCCCACGCCGGGCGGCGCTGGGTTGCCACAAAAGTGAGAGCAGCGGCTTCCAGGCCTTCGTGAGAACGCCCACAGGTGTACAGGCACACGGGTGTGTGCGTGTCACACTGAAGCAGCTTCGTGAGACAACACTCAGCTTCGCTCAGTGTAAGGACTCCATCACGTTTCTATTCTACCCGAGAAAACGGGCTGTGACCCCTGGACTGGTGTCACCCCCCTGCCGGGCGGCCCAGCACCGGGGAAAACACAGCTTCCAGGGCGCTGCCTTGCTCTGGCCTCAGGGTGGTTGAGGCCTGGACTCCAGGAACAGGAGAGAGGCAGGCAGTCGCTGTAATGGCCTGGGTGTAGGGCCCCACGTCACAGGACACTTTGGGATGCTCTGGGTCCAAGGACAGAGTGTGGCCCAGGGCTGGGGTGAAGATTCCTCCTCACGCAGGAACCGTCTGGCACCAGCAGACGGGAAGGCATGGAGGCGGCAGCTGGGCTAGGGCCCTGGCACCTTCATGGGTGTTGGCAGGAGGGGGCATCTCCCCGGGGCTCCATGGGCAGTGGACAGCGTCTGGCGACGCAGCTCACAGGGGGTGTGCAGGCCGCTTGCCGTGGGTGGAAAAAACAGAGAGGCCTTTGCAAGGGACTAAGGCCCTGCCATGAGTGGGGGCCGTGGGCCAGTGACAGCTGGGTCCAGCGTGGGCGGCCTGGGGGCCAGTGGTGGAACCTGCAAGGCCTCCTGATTCCTCGTCCCCATGTGTCTCGGGACTTGCTTTGTGCGGCTGCTGGAGGGAGAGAGGACTGGGTCTGGGACCCTCCGGGTGCGCTGCCCTTCTCGGGCGCAGCGTGCCCCCACCCCCAGGTCTCCAGGCCTCCGCTTGTCCCCGAGACAGTCGCCGAGCCCTGTCCACGGCGTGCTCAGTGCGTGCACCGTGGTGCACGTGACGCTCTCGCCGAGTCCTTTAGGACGGTGGCACTATTCCATCCCGATGTGCAGCTGTGGGAGCCGCGTTCCTCGCCCACTCAGTGGCACAGCCAGGGCTGGAGCCCGCGTGGTCAGTCTCCAGAGCCCAGGCCCTCGCTGAGGCCTGTGCCGCCTCCGGACCAAGGTGTGTCTGCACTCACCGCGGGCTTCCGACCCTCCTTGAGCAGCGTCTTTCTTCTCAAAGGCCCCTCCATGGTGGGCACTGCTGCCGAGCTCCCCAGCGTACAGATGCACGGGCCGGTGGGGCTGCGGGGAGACCACCGGTCAGACGCCGCCTGGAGGAGCTGGGGCCAGGCACCCGCTCACTCACTGGGGTCCACGATGCTGCCACAGACGGGAGGGCTCACAGTGCCGGGGCCAGGCTGGGATGGGAGGACCCCGAGGCCGCAGAGAGCGTGCAGGGCCGTGGCCCTGGGAACTCTCGCCTCCCTGACCTGTGTGGGCGCTGCAGAGCGCTGTGCTTGGTGGCCAAGCTCCCCGTAACCCAGGTGCCTCGCAGCACCCACACCTTATCCTGACCTCTGCGGCGGCTTCCTCTGCACTTGGGGACCTTGGGGACTATGCAGCCCCTCCTTTTTGTGTTGGCAGGAGCCTGGGAGGAGCGTCAAGGAGGTAGGGAGGTGCGGGTGAAGTGACAAAGGGGGCACAGGGGGCCACACACCGCCATGCCCAGCACCTCTTCCTCAGGGCTCCTTCTCTCACCCTCACCACAGGGCTTCAGGCGCCACCTACAGGTGAAGGCGTCCAAGTGCAGCACCAGCCCAGACCTCTGTCCTAAGCTCCATCTCAGCAAGCAGGAGCTCAGCTCCCTCCGCCCAGCGCGGTCCCCCAGGCTGCTCTTCCGCTGCACCCCAGTGACCAGCACTGCCGTCCACCTGGCTGCTTGAGCCAGGAACCTCGGGGTGTTCTCCTCTTACCCCGCCACCCCTGCAATGCCCGCCCGTCCTTCCATCTCAGCCATCCCACTTCCCCCAGCTTAGGGCAGAACTTGACCTTCCCTGGACCGACTGCCCATGCTCACCCCTGGCCTCACCGCATCCACTCCTGCCCTCCTCCCGTGTGCTCTCCACGGGGGGCCAGGGTGACCTAGGCACGCCACACCCCCCACCCTCCCTCCAACACCCAACACCTCCATTGCCTTTGAGACTACTGCCCTCACAGTCCCGCCCCCCCAATCCAAGACGAGGCTGTGCCCACCTTCCCAGCCTCATCTCCTCTCATCCTCACAACACCGACTCCCTTCATTCCCAGGCACCCTCCTCTTCCTGCCTCCAGGCCCCCTGGACCGTCCCTTGGCCTGGGGGCACTCTTATTTCCCCTCCGCCTCCCCTCCCTCCCTGTATTTAATCAGGGTAATTCCTATCACCCTTCCAGTCTTTTCCCCGCCAGAGCAGCCGCTGGCTCTGGGGCCACGGGCACCTGTGACTTTCTGTTGCATTTCAGTCTCCTCTCCAGCAGCAGCCCCGTGGACCGCGGCGGGGCCTCCAGCCCAGCGCCCGGCAGGCACCCAACAAGCACCCAACAAGCACCCTCTGGTTCCCTGCCGAGCAGACGAACCCTCGAATGAAGGAGTACCTGTAGACACAGCTCCGCGTTCTGGGAGAATTCCGAACGGGAACCCGCCAGTTGGGCCCCAGGGTGGCGTAGAGACGTCCCCTGCTTCAGAGGGAAAAAGCAGAGTTTTAGCGGCGGGCTGCGAAGACAGATACTCTGAAGGAGGCAAGAGCGTCTCAGACTGTGGCCATCAGCTCAGGGACCCCAGCCCCAACTCCGCCCCCGCCTCCTGGGTTGGGCTTTGGGCACATCTGAGCGGCCAGGCCCATGAACAGAGGGCCCCAGGGCTCCACCCGGGCAAGTCCCCAGCACCCCAGGTGACTATTTCCTCCAGCGGCCCACAGCACGGCAGTGAGGGGGAGGCTCCGCAGGAAACGGGGAACCAGCCCTGAGTTCTGAAAAGGCCCAGGGCTTCGACCGTGACCTGTAACACTGAGCACCTCACAGCCGGGTGGGACGCCACAACGCGCCACAGCCCCCCACCTCCAGGGCCGCTTTCCCCGCAGCCCCCCAGGGGTCTCTTCCGAATCGGGGCAGGGTCTGAGGGCCAGAGGTGCCCTGGCGATGCCCCTTGTGCGTAGCGGGAGCCTCCTCATTCGATCTGAATTCCTGCGGAGCCGGAGCCGCTGCTGGTGCGGCGCGTGAGGCGGACCCCCGCTCCCCGGAGCTGGGTCCTCGGGCCCCTCCTCTCCGCCTTCCTTCTCAGGAGGCTCCTTCCCCCGGGGCCCCAGGGAGGTGTGTGCCAACAGGGGGCTGTCCGCTACCACCAGCAGTTCCTCCACGGGGTGACAGGGTGGGTGCTGCCCCTTCTCTCCGTCACTCTGTCCCCTTTTTGAGACAGCCCGTGGCTGCATGCGCACAGAAGTCTGGCAGGGGTGACCTGCGTTGATGAAGAGCTTAGGTCGGCATCTTCCTCGTGTTCTCCCTGGGCTGGTGGGAGTGTTCAGGGACGCCAGGGCCACCGAGGAGGCTCCCGGGGGAGTCACCAGTTGGTGAGCGCCCCCATGCGCCAGGCCACACACTCTCCCCCACTGGAGTTCTCTTTGTTCAAGCGCCACCACCCGCCCCAGAACGGGGGAGCTGAGGCTCAGTGCCCGGAGGACGCGGGACAGAGGCGTGGGCCTAGGTAGGCGGGGTTTGAACCCGGGTCTGTCTGACTCACTCCACAGCCCAAGCTCCGCCCATGCATTTCAGGGTGGGGAGAGGCTAAGGTGGCCCGAGCGGTGGAATCTGCCACGGGCCTGGGCCCAGGTTCAAAGCCAGCTCTGAGGGGGCGGCTTCCTGGCATTCTTCTCCGGAGGCTCCACTTCGTGTAGGTGTCTGCTGCAGCTCACGCTGGGTGGACTCTGTCGGCGCCCGCGACACCGGAAGGCCACACAGTCTGTAGGCCCGGGCCCCTGGGCCCTGGGCTTCCCCCTCGGAGTGTTTTCCCGGTGGCTCTGGCTTCCGGGCACTGAAGAGCAGCTGCTGCTCGTCGACTGCTGACCACGAGACAAGTAAGGCCTTCCCCGCACGGTCCTCGGAGACGTGGGCTGGCAACCAGGAGAACAGCACCGCGGTCCCAGGGGGGTGAAGGTGGTGGCGGTGATGGCGGCGGCGGGACTGTGGGGAGACCGGACGGTGCGGATGACGGTGGGGGGGGTGGTGCGGAAGGGGAGGCAGGTGCCCGGCAACGTGCTGAGTGAGCAGCACCCGCTCACTGTCCTGTTGGCTCCGGCGGAGCGGGGGCAGGCACTGTTCTTATCCCCACCCCACAGAGTGGGGCTCTGAGGCTCGAGGGGTGGGTGACTTGCCCAAGGTCACAACACTAGGAACGGGAGGAGTGGGTGGCGCTGCTGAGGTGGGAGCAGCCAGGGCCCTGCTCGGGCCCACGGCACCGTGAGAACGCAGACTGGCCGGGGCGGGTCTGGGACACGTCTTCCCCTTGACAGGTTCCTGGGTGCGCGTCGGGTGGCAGCTACCTCGGGGACTGAGTTTCACAGTTTCACCCGGAGTCCCTGTTACTGGTCTAGGGGGCTGGGGTGCAGGGAGAAGTCTTGGATGACAATCTCACTGAGGCCTCAGTAATCTTGTCTTAGCAGAGCCGGGATCCCCCCATGCTTCTGCCCCCACCCTCCCTCCCCCCCGTGCACAGAGCCCCTGGCAGGAGTGGGCTGTGGAAGGGGCCGGGGCGCTGCTCATCAGCGGGGCCCACCTGCACCGGCAACTCCCCTGCATGGGCAGTGTCCCCATCGGCCAAGGCTCGACCCTGCCTGCTTCCTGGTGACTGGCCCTCACCTGCAGGCAGGAAGCTGCCACCCCAAGTTGTGCCGAGTCCCGGGAGGTCTCCCCAGCAGTGCTTGTTAAAGGGCTTTTACTGCCTGTGAGTCATGCATGCACTGTCCTCTGGGCAACGACCCCAACCCGCTGAGCGGGTCGCTAGGAGCCGCATTCGCACTGAAAGTTCCGCTGGGCGCACCCCAGCCAAGTCTACCAGGCTCCCTCTGCCGGCCATTAGGGGCCGAGTTTGAAAAACTGGAGTCAGGCTCCGTGGCTGGGCGAAGCCGTGACATGTAGCCTGGGGAGCTGGGAGGTGTCCACCTTCCCCTCTGGGAGCTGAGAAGTCTAGAGTAGGGGTCTGGTCTGCAGGGACAGAGGGGAGTGGAGCAGACAGGCATCGAGAAGGATTGACGTGAGACAGGTGGACAGCCTTGCCCGCTTCCCAGGACCTGACTCTGGGGCTGTTCTGTGGACCAAGGGGTTGTGGCAGACTCCTCGGCTACCTGTGAGGCCGCAGCAGCCTGGTAGGCTGCTTGGGCCCCAGCCCTTGTCGGCTGGGGCCCAAGGACAGGGTCAAGAGAAGGCCGGTACCGCCTGCTGCCCGCTGCTGTCTCTCAGAGGGGCCTGAGCCCCTGGGTCGAGCCTCAGGTGCCAGACCTCGGTGTCTGCTGCTGAGGGCGAGGCAGCACATGGCACCTCTGAGGGCAACCAGCATCAGCAGCTCGGCTCATCACCCAGCCGGGCCGCCTCCTGCGGCAGAGCGGCAGGATGGAGGACCAGGGCAGGGTGCAGCTGGAAAACCAGACTGCGGAGGGACAGATGACGGACGAGGGACACAAGCCTGGGGCACTCTGGGCCCCCAGCCTCGGGGCGCAGGGGTCTCACTCCCTGAACACAGCCGCTCCCGTGGGTGCACTTCCGTTGAAAGGGCCCCCTCACCTCCAGAGCCCCAGGGCTTCCCCTCCCTCTCCCAACTGCTGTGGGGTCTGGGGCTCGAGAGGCACCCCTGTTCCCGGGAAACCGGCATCTGCCTGAGTCTCCGATCTTCTCCAGGAAGGACAAGAGTGTCTTCAGAAACTCCGACTGGAGGTGTCAGGCTTGGGGCTCCACTGCCGCGACCCCGCCCCCCGGGTCTCCCGGAGGGTGTGGGAAGATTCCACCAGCTCAGAACAAGAAAGCCACACACAGGGCAGAAACTGCAACACCCAACCCCCTCAGCACCCAAGAGTATGTGTGCAGCCACCTGTAGGCAGCGCTCTCCTAAGGGGCCTTCCCACTGTCCAGTGGCCAGCTGGGGCTGGTGGACACCTGCCTTCATTACAGTCCATCCCTCCGAAATGACTGACCGCCATCTGGGGATGTTCCCTTCGCCCCGCCCAGCCCTAGGTTCCTGGAGCGCTTGCTGGCAAGAGATGCCCACTGAGTGGAATTCAGAGAAAGCCCAAAGCCACTTTCCCAAATGTAGCCATTCCACGCATGTGCTGCTTCCTGCGAGCACCCTCCCTGCAGAGTGGAGGGGCCTGAGGCTCAGAGAGGCTCAGAGGGGTCCAGAGACAAGCCCAAGGTCACGGAGACAGTGAGCAGCCGGGCTGCAGGCCCGTCCCAACACCGTGAGCCCATCCCAGTGCCGCAGGCAGCGTCCAGAAGCCAGACCGTCATCTTTCACTGCACGGTTCACCGGGAACTTCAGAGACCAGGGTGCACCCTGGAGCCCGCCTCTCCTGCAGCGACCCTCAGAGACATGAAGCATTCCTGGGCCACCTCTCCCGTCCTGGCACACGACTCGGGACTCATGGCCTCCTCAGGTCCTAGGACCCCCTCGAGGGTCCACTGTGGTCCCTCTTCACCACATGTCCTTGGACTGCTGCCAAAGCATCTCTGCAGGGGCCACCCCGGAACCTGCAGTCTGACTTGGTCCCGGCTGGACATTCCCGTGGCTGATCCCCTGGGAACCTGGCCTCCCTGGTCTCCGTCTCCCAGCTCAGCTGAGAGCCGTGACCGGGTCCTGCTCCGCCCTGGGAAGGAGCGAGAAGCAGCTGTGCGCCCGAGGGGCCGTCACACTCCCCTCTCCCTCTCCACCTCCCACCAGCGGGGCACTTCCTCCTCCAAGGGCCCCCCGACTCCTGGTCTCTCCGCCTCCCGCTCTCTCGCGCCCTCCCGCGCAGACAGGCCCCGGCAGGCTGGAGAGGGCGGGCGGCTGAGGGCTCGGTGACGAGCTGTGTGACGTGCCTCACACTTCACCTCTGAGAAACGGGTCAGTACACACTTCCGATGATATCATCTTTGAAAAAGTTAAATGTTAATTTTCTCTGGGTTTAAGAGGAACTTTTACCCATTATGGAAAATTTGGAGAATACGGGGGAAAAAAGTAAAGGAAAGAAACCAACTCAATAAACCTGCAACTCAGAGATGACCGAGATGGATGATGTCATGTTATTTTCATGCCTACACATGTGTTTGTCTCCAGCAGTTACTTTGTCCTTCATTTTAAAAACCTCATTTAAGGCTTCCGGTCAAGATGGCGGCATGGGCAGGCTTGGCTCACCTCTTCGCACAACCACATCAAAATTACAACTAAAATACAGAAAAACCATCACTCGGAACATCAGAAATCCAGTTGAATGGAAATCTGACAACTACGGAATTAAAGAAACCACATCCATCCAGACTGGCAGGAGGGGCACAGACACAGAATTGGCCGGTCCTTCACCCACATGTGGTGGATAAAAATTTGGGAGGGAGATACTGGGAGCAAAGAGTCCCAGCCCCACACCAGGCCCACCCCCGCCCAGGGTCCAGTGCCAGGAAGATAAGTCCCCACAACCTCTGGCTACAAAACCCATCAGGGATTGAGTCAGTGTAAGAAACTTCTGGAGCCCCAAGCAGTTCCTCTTAAAGAACCCACCCACGGACTCACCTACTCAGACTCACTCCCTCTGAGCTCCAGCACTGGGTAGCAGCTTGAAAGGCACCAGTGGTACACAGGCAGGAACTAAAGTGTCTGCCACCAAGGTAAGCAGAGGCCATTGTCCCTTTTCTAAACCCTCCCCCAACAGAGCTGGCAAGCTGGTTCCATATCTGAGATTCCATCAACCAGGCTAACACTGTTTGACCCGCCTTGGAGATCCCCAGAGACTCCACCGCACCCAATTTATGGGCCCACCCAAGCTGCTTTTCCAAAAGAACGGCTGGCCTGGCTCTTGCTTCACAACTTCCTAAATCCTCTCAAACAAGCAACAGCTGGCCTTGGTAAGCCCCAGGCCTGGCACTAGCAGCAGCAGCCTAGATTCACAGCTTGGCTTCACTTGGGAACTTCCAAGCCCAGCACAAGTAGCAGCCATCTCAGATTGCTTTATAGCTCAGGCTGAGTGGACCCGGGTAAAACACAGGTGGGGGCTGACCTTGGCCCCCACCACCCAGGAAACCCCAGGGCCAGAGCACACAGTGGACAGCTACAGACCACGTCAGAGCACCACCACCTGCCCCTGCACAGCTGATCCTCCACGGAGGGCGGAGACTGGTGGTCAGTGATCACAGCCAATCCTTGCAGCTGACTGTCCTGGGTAAATCCCTCCCATTGATCTGCCAACAGCAACCAAGTCTCAACTATAGGAGGAGGGTGTACTCAGCCCACACAAAGGGCACACCTTGAGTACCAGCTTGGATGATAGGGGAGGCTGTGCCACTGGACCCTACAGGACACCCACTCCATTAGGCCACACTACCAAGACACGGAGTCAAAGCAGCTCTACCTAATACATAGACACAAATACAGGGAGGCTGCCAAAACGAGGAGACAAAGAAACATGGCCCAAATGAAAGAACAGATCAAAATTCCAGAAAAAGAGCTAAACAAAATGGAGATAAGCAATCTATCAGATCCAGAGTTCAAAACACTGGTTATAAGATGCTCAAGGAAATTGGTGAAGACTTCAGCAGCATAAAAAAGATCTAGTCAGAAACGAAGGATACACTAATTGAAATAAAGAACAATTTACAGGGAAATAACAGCAAAGTGGATGAAGCTGAGTTTCAAATCAGCGATTTGGAACATAATGAAGCAAAAAACTACCACGCAAAACAAGAAGTAAAAAGAATCCAAGAAAATGAGAGTATAAACAGCCTCTGGGATAGCTTCAAGAGGTCCAACCTTCACATCACAGGGGTGCCAGAAGGAGAGGAGAAAGAGCGAGAAATTAGAGATCTATTTGAAAAAATAATGAAAGAAAACTTCTCTAATTTGGAAAAGTAAGTAGACATGCAAGTCCAGGAAGCACAGAGAATCCCCAAACAAGACGGATGCAAAGAGGCCCACTCCAAGACACATCACAATTAAAATGCCAAAGGTTAAAAATAAAGAGAGAATCTTAAAAGCAGCAAGAGAAAAAAAATGCTAGTTACCTACAGGGGAGTTCCCATAAAACTGTCAGCTGATTTCTCAAAAGAAACTTTGCAGGCTAGAAGGGACTGGCAACAAACATTCAAAGTCATGAAAAGCAGGGACCTACAGCCAAGACTGCTCTCTGCAGCAAAGACGTCACTTAGAATCGAAGGGCAGATGAAGAGCTTCCCAAACAAGAAAAAACTAAAGGGGTTCATTATCACCAAACCACTATTATATGAAATGTTAAAGAGAGTTATTTTAGAAAAAGATCAAAACTAGGAACAATAAAATGGCAAAAAATACATATCTATCCACAACTGAATCTAAAAAAACAAAGTAAGCAAACAAGAAGAACAGAGACAGAATCATGGATACAGACAGCGTTTTGATGGGTGCCTGATGGGAGGGGGTGCGGGGGATGCGTGAGGAGGTGAGGGGATCGGGGAGTACAGACAGGTACAGAACAGCCGGGGGGAGGTAAAGTACTGCACAGGAAGTGGAGCAGCCAAAGAACTTATACCATGACCCATGGACATGAACAATGGTGGGGGGACTGCCTGAGGGAGTTGGGGGTGCTCGGTGGAGGGGGGACAAAGGGGGGAAAATCAGGACAACTGTAACAGCATAATCAATAAAATATAGTTTTTTAAAAACCTTCTTTAAAATGTTTAACTTTCAGACTGATATTCTTGTTCTCACTACGAGTGGCAAATCAGGCACAAAGGAGCACCTGTTCGCTTTCACGGACTGTCCCGAAGGCCGCGGGGCACCTGCACAGGTGAGCTCGCTGCGCGATCAGTGCTCGCAGGAGATCCTGCCTCAAAACACCTGCTGCAGGCGTCCGGACGGAGGGCGAACCTAATGCTCCTTTCTGAGCGAAGGAGAGGAAAGAGACATGCTACTCCGCAGCGCCCCCACCGAACTGGGTGCAGCGGTGTCTCTCTGGGTCAGAAGGGCCCTCCCCGTCCTCCTCCCCGCCAGCTCTCGTCTCAGCCATGGGTGCTCGGCAGGAGCTGCTTCTGCCGCCTCGGGCTGGTGTCTGACAGGGAGCAGCTGCTTAATGCATGTGAAGGGAATAAATGAACGAGTGAGGGAATGAGGGGAGGAAGGAAGGGAGGATGGAATGGGGGGAAGGGGGAAGGGAGGGACGAAGGGATGGAGGAAGGGAGGGGAAGAAGGAAGGAAGGAAGGAAGGGAGGGAGGAAGGGAGGGAGGGAGGGAGGGAGGGAGGAGGGAGGGTGGGAGGAAGGGTGGGTGGGAGGGAGGGAGGGAGGGAGGGGCGAATGAATGAATAGGTCCAGGCCCGACGGTGCTCAGGACCTTGGCGCGGTGCCTGCGCTCCCCACTCGCTGCCCCCTCACTGGCCTGTGGCCAGGAAAGACGCTGGCCGGCCTGCGAGCCTCTCCCGCAGGCTCTCCCGGAGCCCTCTGACCGGTGCTGAGAGACGTCAAACTCTTGCTCAGCAGACCCGGAGTGCGCCCCCGGTGCCTGCCGCTTCTCCCGCCCCGCTGGTGGGGTGGCCCTGAGCGAGGGCAGCGGGGCCACCCGCCCGAGAGCAGGAGAGCAAATGTCCCTCTCCGAGTCCTAGAGCTGGGACAGAGGCCATGGGCCATGCACCGTTGCTCCCCACTTCCTGTCCTCCCTCTGGGCATTCACAGGACAGACGGACCGACCGGCCAACCTGGGGCCAGCGCCTGTGGCTGTCGCAGCAGCGCGCTGGGCGAGGCCGGGACCGGCGGCAAAGCGGTGGGCTCAGTGGCTGGGAAGACACGGACTGGGGGCGGCGCGGCCCCACAGAGGACGTGAAGCAAGGTGGGGCGCTCCGCCTGCCGGAGCCTCGCCATCCACGTGCGCACACGGGGAGCCCCTGAGGAACGGCTGAGCAGAAGTGCTTGAGGCCAAGACAGCGCCGGCACGCAGGGGACCCACAACAGGAGCCGCTCACCACCACGCGCACCCTCCTGCCCTGCGAGGACGCGCCGGGGGGAGCCCCCTCCTCCCTGGCCGTTTTACAAATGTGGGGGCTGAGGCGACAGGAGGGTCCGGCACCAGGGGACATGTGTGTGTGATGTGTGGACCTGTGTGAGGAACACATGTGCAATCGTGTGAATGCGTGAGAGAACGTGTGTCCAGTGTGTGTAGTGGTGTGAGAGTGTGTGACTGCGTGTGCCTGCCTGTGCACACAGGTCCCCACGGGGGACAGGCCACTTGGAAGGATAGTGCAGACCTGCCTCTCATGACGTTCCGTGTCAGTGGATTTCTGCCCGCTTCCCCCCAAGGTCGCCGCAATGACCTTCGCCTTGGGTGGCGCTGTGGCTCTGGGAGCTCCCCAGTCACAGCGCTCGTGTCTCCCCAGAGCCCATGTGGTGGCTTGTGCGGAGAAAGCACCCGCGTGCAGAGCAGGTGCTGAGGGCGAATCCTGAGTGGGGGCCCGACCCCCTGGGCGCCCGGCCGTCCGCAGGCAGCCAAACCCACGGAGGGGCCCCTGTGCTGTCACCAGTGCCCAGCACGCCGGGTGTCGGCCCGAGGCCACATGGGCAGGCACACTGGGTCCCCGCAGGCGGAGCCACGTCCGCAGCCCAGGCCCAGGCCCAGGCCTCCAGTTTCAGGAGCACATGTTTCAGACTAAGTCTGCTCCCCGGCCTCCCCAGCAGCCCGGCCTGAGGAAGAGGCGTGGACTCAGGCTCCCAGCTCGCTCTGGGCCAGACGACGAGGAGGCTGCTCAGAACACGGGCCGGGGGCCCAGCCCCCCACCCCACCCCACCTCACCCCCGCCCGTGCCTCAGGTGGCCCTGCCCTGGGCCGAGCGGGCCTGAGGAGCTTCCGAGCAGCCTCACCAGCTGGGCCGGCGGTGAGGCCACACTCACCTTTCCAGCCCTGACGACATCTCTTCACTAAGCTCTGAGCTCTCACTACTGCCTGGAAAAGGAACACAGAGGGTGAGCAGGGCAGCCGCGCCCCGGGGCCAGCCCCTGAGGGGCCTCTCCTGGCTCCCTGGGCCCAGGCCCTGGGGCTCCAGGACGTGCTGGAGCAGCAACTTCCTGACCCTGCGGGTGTCACTGTGGCTGGCGGTCTGCTGCTCCTATGTCTGCCTCTCTGTCCCGAGAGGGTCCCACTATTCCCAGGTGGGCCCCCCACTTCCTTCCCACTGCCCCCCGGGGGGCACTGCAGCAGCCTGTCCCGGGACCACTGGGGTCCTTAGGCCTCCGTGTGGGCCTGGCCCGGCTCCCCACTGTCTCCCTTCTGGCCAGGGAACACCGGTGCCAGCACAGCCCTCACCTGGTGAGGACAGAGGCCACACAAGCACTTCTTCCCCCCAGGGTCAGGCCCTAACTAGACACTGGTCACCGGGCAGCTGCCGGGACTAGACAGGAGCCTCAAGGGAGGGCCCCCTCAGACAACCGGCTGGTTTCCAAGCAGACAGGAGCTCGACCTCCCCCCAGGCCTGCTCTTGTGGGGCTGACTCAGACACCCCGTCTCTCGGGCCCCGGGGGCCTGCCCCCAGCCGCAAGGACAGCAGGGAGACAGATCTTCTTCGGTCCCTTCACCGGTGCCACAGGCCTCGGTGCTGCCCCTCGGGCCTCGAGGCGCCTGGGCTCCACTCGCTCTGCCTGGGCTGCCTGCTGGCACCACGGCCGGGCAGTGGGAAAGGGGAGGCAGGGGTCTCCGGCCCGATGGAAGCGACAGGATGGAGAGGACCAGCGCGGCTCCACACGGGGCACCTGCAGGCGGCAACCTGCTCCTGGGCTCTCAGGGGACTCCGGCTGCAGACACACACGAGCTCCTCGAATGCGGGAGCTGGGGACTGGGGTGCCCGAGGGCCTCCCGCCTGGGCACCGGGCGGCACTGCGTCCACTCGGTGTCCTGTCCGGGGAGAGCGGGGCCTGGGCTGCTCCGGCACACACGGCTCAGGGAGTTCCCGGATGTCAACGGCTGGAGGCTCTCGGGCTGGCATTTCCCAGCCCGGTTCAGGCCACATCCCGCCGCGTGCCCCGAGGAGAGAGTTCCAGGGGAGCCCTCGGATACCGGGGAGCCTGCAGACTCTGCTGCCTCCTGGGCACCCACGATGCCCTCAGCATTTTAGGGTCTCCGAGAAGAGGGCCGCTCACCTGGCCTAACCAGCCTTCTCCCGACATAACGCCCCCCAGGATGGCCCCGTCCCAAGACAGAAGGCTGACAGGACCCTGCTTCGCACTTTCTGGTGGTGGGAGACGGTCGTCCCTGCAGTGACACTGCCTCAGACACTGGCCGCAGGTCACAGGCACGTAGGACATGGGATTCCCGCCCACTTTTCCTGCCCCCACACCCCCCTCCTCCTCACGCACATGGGCCCTTCTCCCTGCAGGCCTCACCAGATCAAACCCAGGCTGGCAGCTGTCTAAACCACCCCTGGCCCCGGGAGGGCCCCTCACTAAGGACAGCAGACAGACACGCAGACACAAGGACTCCAGAAGCACAGGCACACTGAAAGGGCACGGCCAGCAGAGAGCGCTCTTGTCTGATGGCGGTCGTGACAGGTGGCCTGGGCACGGCAGGAGGTGGACCCCAGACCAGAGCGCCACGCCATCCTCTGCTCTGACCTCGACCGCCTCCCAGCTGGCCTGAGCAGCCCAGTCCCCTCTGCGGACGCGAGCGCCGTTTCTGGCGGAAGCTCAGGCATGCCGTCCCACCCCTGGAGGTCGCTTCCTCACCCCCGCAGCAGCCCTGACTTTCCGGCGGGAGGACAAGGACACACATGAGCGCCCGGCGGCCCGTCAGCGGCCGTCCTCAGGCAGCGCCCCCAGCTCTGCCCTGCTGGCTGGCCGGGGCCTGGGGCTCCCCCCGGGGCGGCCGCCCAAATGAGGCCTCGGCCCAGCTTTGACGGCGGGTCTCCGGAGTGTGTCTGGCCACCCCTTCCACCCGCTTGCCATGCTCAGGGCCACCAGCAGGGTGAGGACAAGCCCAGGGCACTTGGTGACACCCCCTGGCTCTGGGGACTCCTGCGGGGAGCCCTGTCTGCGGGGCTGCGGGGCCACTGGGCGCGGCACGGCGACAGACAGACACGAGCACGCCCGGGCCACGGCCCCTGTGGGCCCGTGCGGGCCGGAGACGCTTACCTAGGGAGAGTCCATTGGTGACGGCGGAGGAGGAGGCGAGGGCGAGGCCCCTGCGGGGGCTGCGGGACTCTAGGACGCTGTCGTCCAGCAGGTGCCTCGCTTTCTCCGACGGGAAAGTTGCACTCTTACTCTCAACTACACTCAACTGACACATCATACTGGAAAACGGAAAGGAAGAGAGAAGGCAAAGCTCCTTATCTGTGGAGTCACGGTGGCGCACCTGCCCTGGGCTCCTGCACAGACGGCGCACCTGCAGGACCAGGGGCTCCGCCCAGAACTGGGTGTGAGTCCGGGCTCTGTCCCATCTCTCGGCGTGACCTTGGGCAAGTCACGTGTCCCCTCTGTCAGGTGGGCACTAACAGTCCTTGCCCTGCCTGTGTCCCCAGATGGTTAGGAGGCTCAGGTGAGTGGGTGGCGCTTGCGAGGGACGGGGCACAGAGTGGTGGGGGAGCGTGCCCCTGCAGTCATCACGTCTGGTTCTGGAGTCGCACACACGTGGGCCAGAGCCTCGCTCCAACCTGATGCACCACTGCTCCGCGCTTCACCGCCCCCGCCGCCCCGAGCCTCGCCGGACTCACTCTGGCGGCGCCCACTGCACGGTGCCGACCCGGAGGCCCACGGGGGCTTGGTGAGGTCATGCCGACAGGCACGGAGCAGGGTGCCTGGCACAGAGCAGGCCCAGAACACTGAGAGCAACCACTCTCTCCTCCAGCCCAAGGGGCTCCAGCACCAGCCTGGGCCGGCTGCGGCTTGCGTCTTAGTGGCGAAAGGCAGGCAGGCAGGAAGGAAAAGGGAAGATGGGAAGGAGGGAGGAAGGCAGGAAGGAACAGAGGGCGGGAGGGAGGGGTGGACCCAGCTGTGCAGGAGGCTGTGCCCGACACCCCGGGGACACGGGCGTGGCTGTCCCTGGCCATGCCGAGGACCGCAGGTGTCCCCTAGCTGTCAGCCCCACAGGGTCAGTGTCCTGCGGGCCCCCTCCAGCACGTAGCAAGCAGAGCCACGGAGCCCTGAGACCGGCAGGCACCGTGAGACACCTGGCGCTGCCTGCACGGCAGTCACAGAGGCCCCTGCACTCGGGGCTCGCACGAGGGCGGCGCTAAGGGAGCTGGGCGAGCTCAGGGAGGAGTCCCTGCATGCGTCCTCCATCGGCTGCTGAGCCGGTGACAGCGGTGACAGCTGTCACCGGCACCGGCCCGGCTCCTCCTCGCCAGTGTGGGGGAGGGCACCAGCCGGGGATACCAAGAGCACTGGTCAGCACCTCCCAGATGGGTGCGGGGGACTCTGGTGGGCCAGCACTCCCAGCAGCCCTTCAGCCCACAGCCCACGCCCGGCCCGTCTCTGGTCTGAGCGGGGCTCGCTCGGGTACCCACTTGTTGCCCAGGCTGTGGCTCTTCCTGTGCCTCGGGACCGGGGGTGTGGGGAGGCTGCCGGCAACAGAGGCGTCCGGGCAGGTGGGCCGCCGGCTGAACCTCGCAGAGCTGGAGCCGGAGGAGGGGCCTGTGAACAAACAGAGCAGAGAGCGCGGTGATGGGGGCCGCGCGGCACAGGGGCCGGGGCCGGCTCCGGGGCGAGGCGCCCGGCCCAGCTGTCACAGACAGACGGACGAGGGTCATCAAGCCCCATGGCTTTCTGCCCTCGAGACTCTGCCCCCTCCGCCCCAGTAGAGCTGATGCCCGGGGCAGTCAGGATGGCCAGTGTCCTGCTGTGCGCGGTGCCCCTGACGGCACAGCTTATGCAAGGCCGCCCAGCCGGGTAGCAGAGCGGGGACTTGGCAGTATGTCTTCTGACTCTGAGGCTGGTGCCCTCACCCCGAGCCCCTCCACGGCCGCTTTCTCTACCCGCCTGTGCGACAAAAGGGACAGAGAGCTTAGGAGGGGAGGCCGAGGATTTCCCGAGTAAGGGCACAGCTGGGCAGGCAGGGGCTCGGGCCCTGGGCCCGTCAGTTACGGCCTGGGTGACCTTGGACAGGTCACTTAACTCCTTCCCTTGAGACTCAGTCTCCTCATCTGAAAAGTGGAAATAATTCAACTCACCTTGCAGGGGGCTGGGAGGAACCATGAGGTAACATGTGCGAAGTTTCACAGTCAGCACTCATACTTGTTTTGTTACAATTACTAGCATGTTCTCCCGCCCCAGTACGGGGACCACTGGGGGTCACCAGAGTCAGGAGGTTGGGGCCACAAACCCCACAGAGCACCACGGAGCCTTCCTGCTGGCCACACCCACAGCCACGTTTGAGGGGCACGGTCCTGCCCACTGCTGTACTCTTTAGTACTGACTGCGCCCTGTGGCTCAGGAAGGGAGGGGACCTGGGACAGACACTGGAGGTGGGGCCAGGGCACTGCACTTCCTATAGAGCACAGCGCACCCAGCCAATCGGGGGCTGCTGCCTGGCCGTGCTGGGGAGCGTTCCGGGGGCCCTGCGAGGCCTGCACTGCACCCAGGGCTCCAGGTCCCCCACCACAAGCGGCTGCAGATCCACCAGCAACCGAAGGTTCCTCCCGCACGCTTGGCCCTTTATGTCTTTAGTGCCACAGCCCGTCCACTGCGCACGGTCTGGCTCGCTTCTGGCCCTTGGGAAGGTGCCCGAGGCAGGGCGACTCGCGTCTCCTCGGGCTCTGAGTCCCTGCTCCCCTCCCACCGCGCTCTGCAGGCACTCCTTCCCCTTCACTCCCCCAGGGCCCCACCACCGATCCCTCCACTAGGTCACAGCCAACTCTCTCCACTGTCCCCCCCAACAGCTCCTCCCAGACGTCACCTCTCTCCGGAAGCCCCCGCACAGATCAGAGCCCCCCTCACTCTCAGATGACAGCACCCTCTCCTTCCACGAAGATGCTGTGGCTGTCGGGTCCCACCTCCCCCCGGACCTGCAGTCCCCACGTGCCCCCCATCCACGCCAGCCTTCCCCTCGGGCCTGGGTCGGGGGGGGCTCCTCCGTCCAAGGCCAATCTCTCCCCTCGGGTCCTCTCTGCTTCCTGGGAGCACCCGCTCCATCACTGGCCCCTTCTCTCTCCGGCCCCTGCCCCAGCCTGCAAACACGCCCTGGTCTCTCACCTCCTGCGAACTAAGGTCCCTTGGCCCCAGAGCTCCCTCCCTGCCCATCACGCTTCCTCAGGCGGAGGCCTGTGCTCCTTGTCACTCTGCCTCTGTCTCTCTTACTCACCCCTCAAGGCACTAAGATCTAACAACATTCCAGTGACCTCATTTTTGCAAACCAACGAACACGCATCGGCTTCTCGCCAGAGCCCTTGGCACGCCAGTGATGCCACTGTTCGCAGCCCGCAGAACCTTAATGAGGGGATCCCGCCACGCCTCACTGCCTCTGGGTGCAGCCACCTGGACAACCCAGCCCGGTGGCAGGGCACGGGGCGCACTGTCCTGGGTAGCAATTCCAGCCTGTACACGGCGTCTCATGAACACGGCTCTGATGGGCCGACCCCTAAGACCGTCACGCGCTGCTCAACGACGGGACACGTTCAGCGTGCGCTGGACCGAACCCGGGCGGCGCAGCCCGCCACACGCCCGGGCTGCACGGCACTGCTCCCGGGCTCCTGTGCTCAGGCCACGAGCCCGTGCGGCACAGCCCTGTCCGGACGACAGCAGACTAGGCCGAGCACAGGAGAAAATGACGCAGCCCAGGCTCGGACACCACGAGGCGCGGGAGGCCGCTGCTGGCGCAATACAGCACGTTGTTTTCCAGGGAAGGTTTTCTTACAGGTGGAAAGGACGCCCTCTAAAGTTATGATTAGAAGTACAGTAAATACCCAGACCAGGCACATAGGCATGTATTGTCATTCATAAGTCTCACGCACTCGACATAGTTGTACGTGCTACGCCTTTACACCGTGGCGGTGCGGCAGGCTCGTTCACGCCGACACCACCGCGAACATGCGGACAGTGCGCTGCCCGGTGGCGTCAGGACAGCCACGGCGCGGCGTGTGGGGGCGCCGACACTGCAGCTGAAACGCAAACGCTGCACACTGCACACTCCCCTGGCGAGCCATCCCACGCTGCCCACGGGCTTCTCTGAGGCCGCAGCCCTCGCCCAGGGCCGGCACCGGCGTCTGTCCGAGGGCCAGTGTGTGGGAACAGGCCCCTCTTGCAGCGCCTCGGGTGGGCGGGCTGCGGCGGCGCTCCCGGCCACTCCGGTGACCCCGGGGGGAGAGCTCCTGCCCGCAGAGCTGGAGCGAAAGCAAGCCCCGTCCTGGAGGAGAGGTCTCGTGCAGCAGCTGCTCCCAGGAGGAAAAGGCAGGATGGAAGCTACGCTGCTTTGTTTTCGTTCTGGGCACGTGGCTCAGCCAGAGAGTCCGTGCAGAGGGTGGAATTCGCCTTGTTTACCAGTGGGATTACGGCCGCCCCGCCTGAGTCACTCTGGCTCCTACCCCGAGTTCAGAGAATGTTTTGTAAAGGTCAAGTAGCGGGGCCCCTCCCCCTGCGGTCAGAACTGGAACTCGACTCCCTGGTGCCGGAGCAGTAACAACTGTGACAATCATGTTGGACCCCCGCCCCCGCCCCCGCGGTGCACATGGGCTGCCATTCACGAAGTGGGCACACTTAGTAGGCCCATTTGACAGGCCAGAAAGCCCGGGCGTGCACGTCTCACACATGCAGGGCTTGAACACAGGGGTGCGGTGTGGTGGGGGAGGAGCACCCCAGTTCGGAGGCAGGAGGAACACGGTGACATGTCGCGGGGGGCTGAGGGCAGGAAGCTCTTCCTCCGGGCAGGGGCAGTGTGTGACGAAGGAGGCGGCTCGTGCATGCAGGGGGAAGGGGAAGGAGACCTGCGTGCGATGCCCCGACGGCGGTGCGCCAGGCTTGTCTGAACGCTTCCACGCCCCAGTTCACTGAGTCCCACGCACTGGCTGCCTCAACCGTCGCTCTTTTCCAGGGGACGCTCGGGGAGCACCTGGTCACGCGCTGGAGGGGGACTGGGTGTCTTCTCCCAACCGGCCGGCCGCGAGTGCACGAGGGCTGGAGCCTCGAGGCCCCTCCTAGGCCTTCCCGCTCACTCCTGCCCATCTGTCTCCCCGCGGTTCCCGCCCCTGCCTCTCACCACCACCTTCCGGTTCCCTCGAGCCTCCAGCGCGACCGCTGTCTCTTCCATTTGGCTCTGGACCCTCCCTCCTGGAAGAGGCCTGGACCTGCCCCCTCTTCTTGGAGCCTCGGATGGCCTTGGGAGGCATGCCTGGCCTCAGATGCCCCTCAGCACAGCTGGGGGAAGGGTGGGGGGCCCAAGCAAAAGTGGCTGTGATCTCCCTGGGCCCAGTGTCAAAGGATCGTGCTCTGGATGCCCTGGGCCTCGGCCACTCCCTCCCGCCCGCTGCATTGTTGACCGAAGGCCTGGGTCTGACGCCGGGGCAGAGGAATTTCCATTCAGCTGGGACCTCCTCAGTGGAGGAGGAGGAACGGGGGCGGCCTCTTCGGCAGTCAGTGGCACTCTCCGCTACCTAAAGTCCTCACGTTCCCGCACCACTGAGCTGGACGGCCACCATGTGACAGCACCGGGGACACGTGTCTTCCGGGACCATTTCTGAGCTGGGCAGCCGCCAAGTGCTGTTTTCTCCGTGTCCTGCGGGCAGGGGCCGGGGCGGGGCGGGGCTAACGAGCTGGGGCTCTGGCCTCGCTTAGCAGAGAGTGGTCCCTGCCGCCCGGCCTGATATGGCACGGACAGCTGGAAAAACTGACCGTGTGGCTTGACTATCTCAGAGGATTGCTCTCTTTTTCCTCAGCATAATTTTTCCATGAATAATCTTTAAAGCCCTTTAAGTGGCTGTTTCTTTAGCAGTTTTATTGGAATATATGAGAGCTGACAGTCTGTGGGGAGTGAGATATCATGTAGGAAAAAAAATCTGGTTTTCATTACATTTTTCTCAAGAAACCAACAGGCTCTGCCCAGCAGACCACTTGCTGACTGGCAGAGAACACAGCACAGGCCTCCTAAGCGTGACTTTGGCGTGGGCAAGGTCAAGGATGACAGGCGGCCATGGCGAAGACCTTGGGACCCAGAGGCAGACAGGCCTGGGCTCCCACTGGTGTTTGCCACTCGCAGGCTGAGCAAAGGGCAAGTCACCTCGCACGCACCTCTGAGCCTGAGCTGCGCGTTGACCAGGCGGGAGCAGTGACCTGCCCCGGCAGACTCCCCGGGAGGAGGAAAGGATTCGTGTCCCGCCCTCCCTCCTGCGGCGAGGGGGCCCGGGACGGGCCGGGTGCCGCAGAGCCAGTCAAACCGGAGAGCTGCTGTGCTGGGGTTCACAGCCTCGTGGGGCAGGGACAGGAGCCAGGCGGTTACACCTGGACAGACACACGCTTCAACAGGAGAACCCCAACAACATATCGGGTCCCAGCAGCAACCACCCCAACAGTAGAGCTACCCCGGCAATAAGGATGGCGGTAGTGCCAACGGCCGGCATTCCGCGAGCACCTACAAAGCGCGGGAAGTGGCGTCCCCCTCACACACGGGCACTGCTGCTGTCTCCACGCTGTGGTGGGCGCCCTGAGGTTGGGAGGGTTTCGGAGCTCCCCGGCAGAGCAGCCGGGGAGCAGGGGAGCTGTGAGCAGTGCGTCCGCTAGAGCACGGGAAGCCGTGGGGGACCTGCGGGTCTGACCTCCAGGCTGGCCAGGAGTTCCGCAGAGTGGCGGCAGGTGCGGAGGGAGCAGCACATGCGAAGACTCTGAGAACAGAGACGGCAGAAAAAGCCGCAGAGAAACTAGCTGAAGAGCCGAGGGTGGGAATGTGTGTGTGCGGGCGTGTGCGTGTGTGTGTGTGCGCGCAAGCAGTGGAGCTGCAGGGCCAGGGGAGGGGCCTAGAGTTTAAGGAGGGGAAGATGTGGAGATTTTTAGGAGGGGCAGTAAAGCGTTCAGATTTGCGCCCTAGAAAGCTCACTCTGGCTGGAATGCAGGTGGACACGGCGGAGACCACAGGCTGGGAGGGAGAGGTGGGGGCGGGAGATGTCTAGGAGGTGGGCCAGTGGGGGTGCGTGGCGGGAGCGGGTGTGCAGGTAGCCCTCAGTGGTAGGAGGTGGGCCAGTGGGGGCGCGTGGCGGGAGCGGGTGTGCAGGAGGTAGCCCTCAGTGGAGGCTGGTCCGTTCACTTGGGGACGATGGGAAATTCAGTTTGGGGCTGATGTCGGGAGGCCCTTGGGTAGATGGGGGCGACACTCAGGAGACAGATGGCAGCTGGCGACAGATGTGTGTGAGGTGACAGCACAAGGGTGTATGGGGCCCCAGAGGGAGTGAGATCGTCCAGGGTTGTGAGCTCAGTAAGAAGAGGGAAGGCCTGGGGCAGAAAGCCAGGACAGTGGCGGCATTCGTGGGGTGAGGAGAAGACAAAGGACCTTGTGTAAAATCAGCTACTTGGGAGAAGCGTCATTTTAGGTGCACGGGGCATGCATCTTGCTTCGTTTGCAATTCTAAAGGGAGGGGCCCCGGAAGCAAAGCCCTGCTGCCCTGGCCCCGGCAGCCCCTGGCCTCAGCGAGCGCGTCATCCCGCCCAGAGGCGGCCGGGCAGGCAGCACCATCCTTGTGGCCGTGCGTTCCGCACAGCAGTGCTCCCCTTTCTTCCAGCCCGGGTCTCCGGAGAGCCAACCGGAGGGGCCTCGCCTGCCGCCTGGGTCAGCCGGCCAGTGCCAGAGCATTGCCCAGAGCCCTGTGACCACCGCAGACAGCTCGGCATGGCCCCGACAACGCCCTCCTCTCCGCCCTGGGAGTTTCTCTTGGGAGAAGGGAGAGAACAGAGGGAAGAGCCGCCGATCTCCCGCCTTGGGGGGCTCGGTGAGACGACGGTGAGGGCTGACCCTGGGACACGGGCCCGAATCCACGCTTCACAGAGTGAGCTCTCACGAGGAGGGCGGTGACCCCTCCTCCCGGGCCCAGGCCTCCTGCCCGTGGCTCTCGGATGGCCCGCACTTTGCCGTTGCAGCGCCCGCCCATCCGTTAACTAAGGACTGAGATTTCCTGCTGACCGCCCGGCTCTCCCACCAGACCCCGGGAGGCAGGGCCGCGTGCCAGTGCGCAGCGCGGGGCAGGACCAGTGGAGTGCAGCGCGTGTGCCGAGTGCTGGGCGTGGGGCTCACGGCTGCAGAGGCGGCAGCTCTGCCAAGGAGGACACAGGCCCGGGATGGGGAGCCTCATTCCCACGGGTTTCCAGCAGCGCCCGAGCGGCCCTGCCCTGCGTCAGCACTGCCCGATTTCAGCAGTCTGGCGGCCCCACTGCTGCCTTCGGGGGGGTGTTCCAAGTCTCACGCACTGGACATTAATGGGAGGCAGCTGTGGCAGAGAGGAAGCGACTCGACTTGGAGTCACAAGACTTGTGTTCCAGTCTCGGCTCTGCTCGGGGCGGAGCTGGGAGCTGGTGGCCCAGTTTCATCCCTGGAGAAGGGGAGTGATAACAGCCATGACCTGGAGCTCTTAACAGCACCGCCCTCCCGGGTGTGTGATGCACAGGGCATCCTTCCTTCCAGCCTGAAGCGGGGGTGGGGGGGTGGTTCTTTCCCGCGCTGCTCAGACCCTGTTCCCAGGGCAGGGACTGGCCCTCCGCCGGGTCTGCCAGAGCCCTGCGGCACGCTGGGACGCACGGGCCCCTCTGCACAGAAAGCCTGTTTGTGTTGAAACCTTTCTCTGGCCAGGTTTCATGGTCGAGCCTGGGAGCCGATCCCGTCCACATTCACACACATTCTTGGTTTCTTACACATGCGGCTCTCACGGGTCTCTATTGTGAGCGATCACCCTTCAGCTGCGGTGAGGCCCAGACGCCCCCTCGCAGTCGGAGGGCCGAGACTCCCAGGCCACGGGGAGCCACAAGGAACGCCAGGGGCAGCACTGGCACCACAGGGGGAGCTGGGCCGCAGCAGGGCGGCGGAGTCGGGCAGAACCAGGCTGGAGTCTCGGCTCCTCAGCCTGACCCTGCCGTACCGGGCTGTAGGACAGGGCGCTTCCAGACAAGACAGCTGTACCCTGTCAGGGGCACTGGTGAAACCTGGAGCCCTACAGGCCCCGCCCATTCCGAGAATAAAGGGAGGAAGAGGAGTGCGTGGAAGGGGAGTCCCCGCCCCTCACCCATCGGGCCACTTCTTCTACTCAGTCATAGCGTGGGCCGTCTCCACAGACCATGTGGGGAGCTTGAAGTATGTCCCCAGCAGTTGGGGGACCCAGGGGACAACCAGTGTCTGACCCTGGGCCTGCGAAGCCAACGTGGCCATAGCCCCAGGACAGTGGTGGCCGCTCGGGGCTTAGCCGCACTGGCAGATCTGTCGGGACAAGGAAGGGGCGGCCTTGAGCGCCGGCGGCGTGGAGCGGGGAGGGCCCGAACAGCAAGGGCCAGATGGGCAGACACAACGGGCCACGGGAGGGGCTGCGGTGGCGCCCGGGACGGGTTTGCGTCTGCCCAGGTCAGACCTCTGGGTTCTCTGAAAAACCCATGGGAGGGGAAGCATTAGTGTCAGCAGCTGCCACCTGGGGCGGCCACCCGTGTCCCAAGACAGCAGCACCCACCGCTAAGACTGTCCTTCCCTCCAGTGGCCCACGGGCAGCAAGCTGGGAGAGGCAGGGAGCGCTTCGGGGTGGAGAAGAGCCCAGTGCCCGCTCTCCCGCCAAGGGCCGTCAGCCCGAAGCCCCCGGCTCGGGCGAGAGAGAGAGAGATTTTATGCCAAATCGGAGTTTGGAGTTCTGATTCTTACACGGAACCAGCCTTCTAAGGCTGTGTACGGCACTGCGATGCAGGGGGGCAGCGGGCACCGAGCCCAGAGCGTGCGGGGCCCTCATCTGCACCCCGCTTCTTCCGCTGCCGGTGCAGGCGTGACCGGTCCAGACCCCTGCCTGGGCTCAGCAAGAGGCCCTGCCCCTTCCCCGCTGCATGAGGTGAGGCCCCTCACCCGGAGAATGGGGAGATCAGTGCCCCGGGTCACAGGGCCGGTGTGTGGGTCACCAAGTGAACACCTGGGCCGTGCTGAGGAGAGAGTGCGTGCTCAGCACGGGGCAGCTGCCACTGCTGTCGTCCCCGAGCCCCTGTTCCCTGCTGTGAACCAGCCGTGTGGTGGCTCTCACACACGTGCACGGATTCTCTGACACTGCTCACACTGGGTGGTCCTGTCTACATCCCCTCTCCTTGGACCTGGGCCGGCCTCTGCGGCAGCCCTGACCTACACGCTGTGGCAAAAGCCAGGCTGCGTGGCTTCCGAGGGGGTCACACCGACGCTGCGAGGCAGCTTCCACCCTGCCCTCGGGACACCCTGTCTTCTGGGGAGTCGCTGCCAGAGCGTCTGGGGACCCTGAGGCTGCCACGCGGTGAGGTGGCCCTGGGCCCACGGCAGGAGGCATGTACCCACGCGCTCTGCCCTGGCAGCAGCTCCAGCCGACCGCCAGCACCAAGCATGTCCAGAGACTCCAGCCCTGGGCCTCGCGGCCCTCTCGGTCTTCCAGTCCCCCCAGCTGCGGCCCCGGATGCGGTGCAGCAGAGACAAGCTGGCCGTCCGTGTCCTACCCGGCTCCCTGACCCACAGAACCTACGCGTGCAACAGAGTGGCTGTCCGTGCACCAGACTCACACTGCATCGGCGCGCCAGAGCGGGCGCTCTGCGCGGTACTGAGCACCAGGCACTGAGCACCAGGCACTGAGCACCAGGCACTGTGCTGAGGGCTTTCCCAGCACCGCCTCAGCCCCAAGAAGTAAGCCAAAGGGAGTTATTTATTCCTACTCCCATTGCACCAGCACGAAAACCGAGGCTCCGAGGGACTCGGCCGATAGCCCGAGGTCCCACAGCTGAGCGCCAGAGCCGGGCTTTGAACCCAGACTGGCGGACTCAGGAGGGCTTTCCCTCAGGAGGCGGGAAAACGAGGAGGACAGAGAGCTGTTGGGGGCGGGGGGGGAGCAGGGAGCAGTGCTGAAGGGACAAGTACGGGAACCCGAGGCGCGGGCCGAGCTCTTCCACGCACTTGCTTTGCTGCCACGGACTCTTCAGGGAGAGCCTGCCGTGGGTTCAGCCGCGTGGGGGCGGGGCTCACAGAATCTGGGGCCGTCCTCACCCGTTCCAAGGCACACGCAAACATGATTGCCCTCTCTGGGGGTCAGCGTTCTTTATAATTTCTGCTCTCCAGGAAAGTATTATTTCATCTACATAAAGGAAACATTACATACGGGGGGAAACCCAAAACGTGGCATTCCTGGCCGGGCTGTCTCCACGGACCAGAGACGGAGGAGGTTTCTGCGTTTCCTTTCTCACAGGCTGTCCGCTTGTCGGCATAGCCCCTCCCCAGGGCGCAGAGCGGGGGCAGGTCTCTGTGGGGGCGGGGGGACCTCTGCAGAGACGCGCCACAGTCTGTGGTCCCCGCGCCCCAGGCAGGCAAGCTGGTTAGAGAAGGGGGTGCAGACGCGAAGAGGGGTCGGGGAGCTCCCACTGGCCTCCTGCCGGCTCCTCGGCATGCCACGCCTTGCCCCCCATGGCTTCTGCCACCCGTTGCCCCCACTGATGTGTCAGCCCCAGGAGGGCAGGCCTGTGCCTCGCTCCGGGGCCTGCGGCCCACGGCGGCTGCCTGGTTCACAGCAGGCCGTTGGCAGGGGAGTCTTGGAGGGAATGCATGAACACATCCTGGGGCTGGCCTCCCTCCCTTGGCAGGTGTGGGGGTGCCCGACTGCTGGGAAGAGAGCCCGGAGCAGCAGTTCGGGCCCCTCCCGAGGAGCCGAGGAAGGCCGCGTTCCTGCCGTTCCCGGACTGCAAGAGGCACATTCCTGTCCCGGGGTCTGCTCGGGCTCCTGCCACGCAGCCCGGTCTGACTGCCAGGCCGGGGCAGGCCTCTTCGGAGCGGCCCCTCGGGCCCCGCCCTCCACAGACCCCTGGCTGTCCCCGGGCTGCAGAGGCCGTGGGTGGGAAGCCAGGACCACCGAGCAGCTCCGAAGCTTTCCAGGCCTCTGGTGATCGGTGAAAGCCTTAGCATCCTGGCCCAGGGCTGCAGCGGGGGTGTGGGGAACAGGCGGGAAACACCCCCGTGAGCCGGCTGCTCCTCGGCGTGAAAACTGCTGGCGTCGGCACTTCCCTGGGAGGGAGTGCAGAGTCAGCAGTGCCGGCTCCGGAGCTCCTTCGGGAACCAGGTGTCTGCAGGGCCCAGCAAGGAGCTCAGAGGCCTGGCCTGAAGGGATGAGGGCAGCAGACAGGGTTCTTACCCCGGGGACCTCGGTCCGAGGGGGAGGGAAGGCAGACCCGGGACACACAAGCACGGACAAGCGTCTGATGTGCAGGAAGGAAGGGCGAGGGAGAGGCCCGGAGAGTCGTAAAGGGGGGGATTCTGGGAGGGGCCTGCTAGTTGAGTGTTTCAGGCTCTGCAGGGCCGGGGGTGGCTGTCTGTGTCCCACCCACTCAGCTCTGCCCTGCAGTGTGAGAGAGGCCACAGACAATAGTCCATGGGTGGGTGTGGCTGTGCTCCGACACAAACAGGGGCCGTGGGTTTGGCCCTTCCTGTGCCAACCCCTGGTGTAACAGGTGGGGTGGGGTGGGACGGGGGTGGCCTGACCCGGTCTGGGACGGGCGGGGGGCTGGGTGGGAGGAAGCGCTTCCCCGAGGCAGCACATCTTGCTGACACCTGAAGGGTGATTCGATGCTAATGGGAATCACAACGCTGACAACAATAACATCACCCCAACAAGAGGTGTTGCACTTGCTGAACGAGCTCCGTGTGTCTGGCTCAGCGCGCAGGGCTTTCCACCTGGGGCGCCAGTGAACTCCCTCGACCACCCTCGAGGGGGGGTCCGCGTGCCCCTTACATACAGATGGGGGAACTGAGCCGTGGCGGGTGCCGTGGGTTCTGTCTGACCCCGCACACCCGAGCCCTCTCTGGGACTCCTCAGTCACTGGGCGCGGGGACACTATTCCTGCCCGGGCCCCCCAGCCGGAGGTGCCGGGCACCCCGCCTCGCTCTGCGGGAAGCGCTTGTTCTTGTTCCCGCTTCAGCTTCACCCCGTCTCTCCCTTTGGGTGCTGGGTGCTGGGGGGTCCCCGTGAACAACAGAGCCAGGTGGAGGTGATGGTGGGTGGGGGGGGAGGGGAGTCTGGCTGACCTTGAGGGGGTGGGGCCCGGCTCCAGGCACTGCAGGCACTGCTAGGCAGGGGTCTCAGGTGAATGCAGCCGCTCCTTCCTGGCCCCAGAGCCTGTCGAGGGCCCGTCCCTGAGGCCCCCAATCAGCAGTGGTAGTTTTCGGAGCCGGGCTGCTGGTCTCCAACCCTCCCTCGAGCAGCGGGAGCTGGTGGTGGTGCTGACCTGGGCTGGGGGAGGAGGGGCCCCGGGCCGTGAATCCTCCGGCGCTGTCGGGAGGGCAGAGAGGAAGGGTGGCCACGGGGACCTCTGGGCACGGGGAAGCCAGAGGTGCGGCTTCTCCTGCTAACGCACGTTCACCACACACGGCTGCAGAGGCTTATTCGCACTCACTTGGGGGGAGACTCAGAAGGGCAGAACGTTTCCGCGTCTGAGTCTGCTCTCTGCTCCAGAATTCTGGCACCGTCTCCTGAAGGAACGGTCTGGAATGGCCGGTGTCTCCTATTGTTCCTTCTGCGGCCCCAAACACTTGCTGCCGGATCCTGCCGCTCTTCCCGACACCCCTGAGGACCCCTGCCCCGGTCCCCCGCAGGTCCGAGCATGCAGAAGGAACGCTGCGGACTGGGAGGGGAGGGGCTTCCAGGACAGGGGCAGAGCTGAGGCGGCAGAGACTGGACGGGCACCCGGGGGCTTACTTCAGGTCGCCTTGCTGGCGGGTCCCCTCTCCTGTGGGCCCGATACCAGGCTCAGGGAACCCTGTGGAAACCCAGCTGAGGCCCGCACTCCGTCTCTCGAGGCAGAGCGAACGGCAGCCCCGCCCGAGGCTCTGTGGACCCACCGGCGTCTCCCTCTGCTAAGTCACCACGGGGCCCCAGGGCTGCCTGGGGCCGGGTCCGGCCTGCGGGGTGCAGCCGGGAGAGGCTGGAGAAGAAGGGAGCCCGGGAAAAACCCCGGGCAGTCAGGGCGGAGGCCTCGCTGGCTGGTGTTCACGAGCGGCTGTTCCTGCCTCCTGCAGCCTCCGTGGTCCCGTGCCCGGCAGCAGACGTAACCGCCGCGCTGGCCGGGCGCCAGGCCGTGGAGCGAGCGGCTCGAGCAGGCCGACGGGCCGGGGGTGCCACATCTCCGGCCAGCAGCTTGCAGCAGCCACCCCTCCCCGAACACTCGCTGCACGTCGGACGACACCGAGTGCCTTCTAAGTGCCACTTCCATTCTGGCCTGCCCACGGTCCTGGATGAGGTGCCACTGCCCTCACTTGTCAGGCAAGGAAACCGAGGCCCAGAGGGGCGGAGTTGCCATCCAACGCTGCGGTGGCCCGGAACCCAGACTGGTGTGGCCCAGGCTCACACCGGGAGGCGGAGCACAGCTGGCCCCGGACCCCAGCCTGGCCCCTCCCTGGGCGGCAGCCGAGCCCAGCCCCGGTCAGGAAGCTGGTCGGAAGACAGATGAGAAGAAACCGTCACAGCGATAGCGACGAAGCACTTTCACCACATGCCCACAGGGGCAGCGCGCTTTACAGGCGCGAACCTGCCCGGGCATCACAGCAACCCTGCGAGGTGATTGCTAGCATTACCTCCGTTGTGCGGTTGAGGCCAGCAAAGACCAGACAAGTAAGATGACAAAGCTAGGAAACAGCACAGCTCATCAGGCTGACTTCAAAGCCGGGTCCTTAATCACTAGGGGATGCTGTGTGTGTGTGTGTGTCCCAAATATGTGAACGGAACTGGTGCTCCAGGGAGCTGAGCCATCTGTGGCACCAAACGCCCCAGCACCCTGTGCGCCCCTCCAGGGCACGTCAGCTCCAGGGCCCTGGGCCTGATGGTAAGGGCTCAGGTGACCCGGAGGAGATCCTGGGGTTTCTGTACTTACCCTGTGTGTGCCCCCAACCTGGGGTTCTGATCTCGCCTCTCTTGGGGCATTTAGGTCCCAGGCTCCTCCGGGGAGCCCCAGCCCAGGGGTGTCCCCCAGGAGTTCCGTGGGAGCAGGAGCCCAGGCACGTTGGTGTGGGAGGGCCGTGAGCAGGGACAGCTGAGCCCGCCAACCTGCAAACTGGACTGCGCCCTTTGGCCCCACAGGCAGGACTGACGCCGGCAGCCGCATGTGGGCCACTAGCGGGCGCGCCCCCACTCGGTTCCGTGTGGCTACAATACCTGCGAGGTCTTCCTTGGAAGAGACGAGTCTTGGAGAGCTGCTTCCTGGCTCGATTCTGAGCGACAGTCTGAAAACAAGGATGGTCACAAGGTCAGATGGGCTCTGCTGCCTTGGGACGGGGACCTGAGCGTGACCGCGCTGGTAACCGGCAGACCGGATTGCCGTAAGGACGGTTACGGTCGTGAAACCCAGGAATACTGCGAGGTCTGCTCCAGATCACAGCCACTTCCCTCCCAGTCCCCAGGGGACTTCCGTGACCAAGAAACAATGGGTAAGGATGACAGGGCGAACAGAGGAATCACGGCCCATTGCCGGCTGGGCGCCAACGTGTTCATTGTGAAGTCGACCCCGAGAACTAGGCAGGCACGTTGCCCGTCTCATAAACGGGGGAGCGGAGGGGCAGTGAGCGAAGGAGCTCTCCCAGTTCCTAGGCAGCGAGAGGCCGGGCATCAAACCCCAGAGCGTCTGAACCCGAACTGGCTTTGTTTTGTTTGGCTGTTTTGGTTTTTAGCCTCACCTGAGGACATGCGTAATGATTTTGGAGCGAGGGGAAGGGAGGGCTAGAGAGGGGGAGAGAAACATCGATGAGAGAGGAAACATCAACTGGTCGCCTCTCACCGGCCCCTGACTCAGGGCCGAACCCGCAGCCTGGGCGTGTGCCCTGGCTGGGAACTGAAGCTGCGACCTTTCGGTTCACGGGACATTGCTCCAACCAGGCCACACCGGCCAGGTGGGGCTTTTAATCATCACACACTCCCTCTCAGTTGTCCCCAGAGATGCAGGTGGCAACAGGCGCATTATGAGGATTGGCACCTCAGGATTATTATTATTTTCAAAAGGCATTAACTAAGCCCTGACTGGTGTGGCTCAGTGGGTTGGGTGTCGTGCTGCAAACCAACAGGTCGCCAGTTCAATTCCCAGTCAGGGCACATGCCTGGGTTGTGGGCTGGGTCCCCCCGATTGTGGGTGTGCGAGAGGCAACTGATAGAGGTTTCTCTCTCACGTCAGTATTTCTCTCCCTCTCTTTCTCCCTCCCTCCCCCTTTGTCTATAAATAGACAAGTAACTAAATACATAAATAAAAATCTTTAAAAAAAACATTAATGAAGAACTTCTGGGTGGAAACGACAGAGCGAAGCCAGATGCTAGACGCTCCCTCTCCCAGCGAAAGCGACAAACAAGCACGAAAGCCTGGGCGTGAACAAACTCACCACGTGCTCCTCAGCAAGGGGAGGGGCCTGAACCGAAGCCGTGAGCTGCAGGAACGTGCAGCAGCCAAGAGAAGAGAGGGGGACGGTGAGGTCCGACCAGCAGCGGTAACGCTGCACAACTCCTGCCCTGCCCACTGGGCCGTCTCTGTGGGGCTGACGGGCCCCTACCCTTCACTCTTCAAGCGGCCCCTGGCCGGAGAGACGGCGGGGCGGACGGAGAGCCTGGTGGACACTCTGAGGAAATGACGCCTCCGTCGGGGAGAATTACACACTCGAGGCGCCCCTTCCTGGGATGGGGTACGGCCTCCCACAGGGTGGAGGGAACCCTGATAGGGGTCTTTAGACAGAGCCCCCCCCCCCCCCGCCTGAAACAGGCTGCTGGCTCCCGTCCTCGTGGAGTCCAAGCCCCGCGCTCCCCCGGGTGCCCCGGACCTCACCGCCCAGCAGCAGGAGGACCAACCCATCTCACACACGCGGGGGCAGGCTCTGACGCCCCTCCCTCTGTCGTGGCTGAGGGAGGAGTACCCAGATGAGCCTCTCACGTGGGAGGGGGATGAAAAGGAAGGGCAGGGCCACCCAGCAAGCCCCCTTCCCGCAGGAAAGGGGGCGAGAAGGCACAGCCCAGGGCAGCCCCAGGGGCACAGGGAAGTCCCCGTGCACGCCCCGAGCGGCGGACCGACGCAGCACGCAGGCCGTGGGCTGGAGAGGAACCGGCCCGAGAATGGACAGCGGAGGGGCGAGGTGGAAGGGGGCTGCATCCCCCAGGGGAACGGACCGAGGGCTGGGTGAACGCAGGCCCAGGCAGAAGCAGGCACGCGGTGCCCGGTCACGAAGACGGAGAGCAGGCAGAAGCTCACGGGTGCGGAGGGCAGAGGGCGTCCACCACGTGGATCCCTCGAACCCCTGGGAGAGGAAAACCCAAGAAACGGCGCAGAAGGAGCCGGAGGCACGCACCAAAAGGACCCCTCTGACGTGAAGGAGCACGCCCCGCGCTCCAGGGAAACGTGATACAGACCCCCGCTGCAGGCGTGCCCCCGGCTGGGCTCTCGACCTTCAAGGACATCTCCACCCACCAGGGAGACAGCGCGGGACCCGTCACAAGAGCTAAAGACGGGACGGAGTTGGGCTTCTCTCCAGCATTGCATGGGGCCGCGCGGCAACAGAGCAGGGTCTGCACGTCCCAGGGCGGGGGGGCTTGGCCCCGCAAGCCGGGGGCTGGCGTGTTCCTGAGAGAGATCGGAGCGTGTGCGCGGCTCGTGAGCACCTGGAGGCGTCGCCCAGGTGAGGGGCCGCTGTAAAATGAAGACTCCGGGGATGGAGGAGCTGCGTGCGGGGAAACAGCAGGTGGAAAGAACGGAATCTGCTTAAAAACGCTGAACAGCGGGAGTCGGAATTCCTGAACGTGATGTGCATGCTTTAAACTTGGACTAGGCAGGGAGAACAATGTAACGAACGAAAACCTGGAAGGTGGTGGAGGGGGGTGTCAGGAGGGGGAGAGCGCCCGCGTTCTCGTCCCGCGGGCCCCAGTTCGCAGTGGGAATCGAGTTCAGACACACCTGAAGGGCTCGACCCTGTTCATGTCTTCCTGGCCTCTTGCTTAATCTTAGAAGGCTCTTTCAGGAACTAATACCTTCTGGGGTGGGGAAATATTTATCTGAAGGGCAGCAATTTCTCATGCTGTATTTCCATCCCTTTTTTTTTCCTGGTTAAATTAAAATAAAATGAAAGTCCATACTGTTCATTAAAAACAGCAAGCGTAGCGTGATTCGACTTGCACAGACTCTAGCCTCACATCCGTCCGTCCGCCGCCCGCTCTGTGTGCACGCATGTACCTTCTGCGCACGGAACACTGCCCCGAATGTGTTCGCCTGCCGCTGGTGGGAACTTGGGTAATTGTTCTCAAGTTTTAAAAACAAACGCAGAATACAGGCTGAGAAGAACAAAGCACTGGGTGCCCCCCCGCCCCCCCACCCCCGGCAGGGCAGGGCACCTCCAAAGCAGAGGGGGCGGGGTGTGGGGAACGCAGCCCTCGAGGTATCAGCCGAGCGGCTGTGTCCTTGCGGGGTGGGTAGCAAGTCTCTCGCTGGGCGGTGGGGTGTGGGTTCCCGGAGCAGAGCCGCAGGCCCCGACCTCTCTGCCGCTCAGAGCCAGGGAAGGGACCCGCTGCCTGGGAAGGGACTCCCTGGATGGCCCGGGCTGGGGGGGACGCCGAGAACGCAGGCTTCCTCCCCGGGTCCGTCCATGTGGACGACGACAAAGGGCCCTTGTGGAGTCCAGGCCGACTGCTGTCCGGCAAGAAGCGCTGGGGGTGCTCACGGGCCTTCAGGGGGACGGGGCGGTGACTCACCGCCTGCGGCCTGTCCAAGGATTATCTCATGGGCAGAAGTATTTACGTTTTTCTCCTTAAGGGACATTAGTGTTAATGAAAAACTACTGTCTCTTTAATAGTGCTACCGGCACGGGAATGGAAAATATTACCCCAGAATCTAAGTGGGAATAATTTCACACTCCGGGGTCCACTTTTAAGCACAGCAAGTGCTTTGTAAGTAAAATGAGCTCAATTTGTGGCAAACATGATTTTAATGATATTCTCTGGCTTTCATCTATTGTTGTTACTGTTACGTAATAGGTCAAAATTTCATATTGGATTTTAACAAAGTATCACACAAAAGCAACCACCGATATTATGTCTCGTTCCCAAAGTCATCGCCAATCGGCAGAGCCACCTGTGGGGCTCGGAAGAACCACGGTTTTCAGGCCCCACCCCGACGTCCGGGGAGTCCGCAGTCCTCCCGGCTGCCCGCTCCGCAGCCAGGGCTGAGGGCCGCTGGCGTGGGGCTGGCGGAGGCGGGGCGGTGCGCACAGCCGTTCCCAAGGCCCGGTGAGTCGCGGGTAACCCGAGGGTGTCTCTAGTGACCGCGGTCCCCTACGGTTCTCAGTGACCGAGGTGAGGAGCAAGCGGGTGATCCAACAACGCTCAGACCCCGCGCCGGACGACGTGAAAGCAAACACCGCGGCTAACAGGAGACAGAGGAGCTACAGTGTACGTACCAGAGGCGATGGGTAAGATGGGATTTAGAAGAACACACGTAAAGGTGACATTCGGGGGGCAAAGGATCAGTTACAAGACGGCCGAGACTTGCCTCGATGTGTCAGGTTGTATGAAAACGCTCTGGGGCTCACGGCTGACCTCAGGCTCGAAACGAGCCAAGAAGCTGTCCCGTCAACACGGCAGGGTGGACAGGAAACACCCTCCGCCTCCCTCTCAACAGGCAGAAACGCCGCCAGAGTTCCCAGGGGCCACAGATGAGACGGACCGAAGGCCAGGACCGAAGGCCAGAGCAGGGGGAGTGGGAGATGCGGCCAGAGGGCCCAGGGCTCCGCAGGGAACTCGCTCTGCCCCGTGAGGGCTGCGTGGGACGGACACGGGGCCGCAGCCAGCGCCGGCCAGCGCGGGTCCTGCGGAAGGCTGGGGCCACGGGGAGCCGCCCCGTCTATGAAACAGACTGTTGGAGAACTCTGTTTGCCGGCCCGGAGATACGGCCAGAAGGCTGTCCTTCCACCCAGCACTGGCAATCACCCGTGACAGCCGGCGCCTGCACCTTGCGCAGCCTGGAACCCAAACCCTCATCACCCACACAATCTGGGAGCGCCAGGCTGCGAAGTTCACCAAACACCCTCCTCAGGGCCTGGGGGCCTGGGGGCCTGGGGCGGACGGCACCACTGCGGGCCCGGTGGCGTCAGAGGTCGAGTTCTGCGCGCATGCGTTCTGTGTGTGCTGGGCTGGGAGGGAGGGTGGGCACTCACTTGTAGTTGTCGTCTTCCACAAACTTCTGGAGCTCTTCGATGTAGCGCACGGACTTCAGGTACTTCTGCACGTGGGGCAGGGTGGTCAGGTGATCTGCCGGAGGTGGACAAAACCCAGAGGCTTCAGTCTCTCCCCTCCCCAGGCCCCAGGTGAGAAATGCAGGAATTGCCGACTCTGGCACCAGACGTCGGGCACTGGGCACAGAGGGGCCGTCGGGCCTGGGCTCTGCCTTCGCAGAGCTCCCCCAGATGGCTGGGCCACAGACACCACACCCCGAGGCCACCATGGTTCTTTGGTCAGGGAAAGGTCAGGGACCTTGGGGAAAGGTGGCCTCCAGAACAGGCCACAACCGGGTGTCTGTGTCCTAAAACAGGTTTCCGCTGGGGTCATCTGGCAGGCCTCCCAGGCTTGCCCACTCATCCAGCCTGGCCCCACCCAGATCCTGGCGCAGCTGGAGCACCAGGCCCAGGGGCTGCAGCTGCTGCATCCTGGGAAGGCAGGGACGGGCCCAGATGCTCAAGCACCTGCTCCGTGCCAGGCTCTGTACCGAGAAACTCCTAGGAGTCACTTGCTTCAGCCCTCACAGCCGCCTCATTTGGGGTACACATATGTCCGTTTCACAGAGGAAGAAGTCATGGCAACTTGCAAAACTTATGTCACTGAGAGAGAAGTGGCAGAGCTGGGTTTTGATCCTGGGTCACCTTCCACCCCGCACTGCCTCTGTTTTCCGGGGTGGCTGATGCCAGCTGCTCTCCGCAGACCTTCAGGGTCACTGCACTTCTGGGGGCGCCTAAAGTCCTCTAGGACCCTCTCTGCCGTTCCCCGCGGGCTGGGGCAGGACACAGGACGAGCTGGAGGACAGGTGGAGGCGGTGGGGCGGGCTGTGAAGAACAGCAGAGAGGAGGGGAGAAGGGCCCTCACTCTCCGGGGTGCATCCAGGTCACGTGAGGAGCACCTGATGGCTCTGCCCCTGAACTTTGAGATTCTGAACATGTCATTTTTTAGGGTCATCCAACCTGCAGCCTGTGGGCCGCACACAGCTCAGGGTGGCTATGAATGTGGCCCAACAGAAAATTGTAAATTTACTTAAAACATTATGAGATTTTTTTGTGTGCGATTGCATGTTGCAGTGCATTTAATATGTAGCCCAAGACAACTCTTCTTCTTCCAGTGTGGCGCAGAGACGCCAGAACACTGGGAGCTCCCATGAGTGTCAGCGTTCTCGTCTGTGCTGTGGGGACGACACCGCCTCCCAAAGCTGACGACGGGGCGGGGGCGGGTGACAGTGGGAAAGCGAGCGTTTGCTGAGCTCTGACGAAACGCCCGGGCCCGCACAGGTATGTCCACACGTGTACAGATGAGAACACCTCAGACTTAGAAAGTGACTTTTCAAGAGTCAGGGCTGAGATTTGAACTCTAGTCTGTCTGACCCCACAGCTGCGTCTGAAATTGCTCTGCTGGCCGGCAGGACACTGAGCGTCGATGTGACTGTCAGTGGAAAGGGCCTCGGGGGGCGAGGGCTGCACAGGGGGCACAGCCCCGCCCCTGCTCCTCTGGTCAGAGAACAGCTGGATGGCCCTCCCAGTGCTCTGACTGCCCAGCTCCCTGGCCCTCCCCCAACAACCGTCTCCTCCACCTGTTATTTCAGACCGCCCCCTTCACGGTCCCACCTGGGGTCTGGCCGTGGTGGGCAGAGCCTGGCTAAGTTGTCTGCCACACCATTTCCCTCTTTCCCGGCAACCCACAGCCGGGCTGCCTTTCCCAGCCTCCCTCCGCAGAGGTACTGAGTGCCACACGCAGGTCTGGCCCACAAAGCCTAGTCTCACGTGATGCTCTCTATCCCTGCATCGTCCTGTCACGTTCAGGGAGGACTCAGGAGGGTCCCGGGGACACGGCAGGGCCACACGGTGGAGCAGCCAGGGCCCCTGAGTCCGCCTGCAGGAGAGCTGCCCAGGAGCTGCCCACACAGCTCACGAATATTCTGGCTTGAGAGCCGGACAGACCAGGACTCTGCCACTCACTAGACATGTGATCGTGCAGACATGTGACCACCTGTTTACACCTCAGTTTCCTCACCTGCAGTACAAAGATGGGGACCTCTGGTCTGCACAGTTTGTGAAGATCAACCGTGTATGTAAAAAATCGAGCATGCATTTGATGCTCAAAATAGAGCTTTCTCATGGACAAGGGGCGGGACCCAGATGTCAGGGGCGCAGTGTTTCTCAGTGCCGGCAACCCGGGTACTCACCGTAGCTGCAGGAGACTTGTAAGTCGGCAATGATTCGGAGAATGTTGTTCATCTGATTGGACCTTTGCTCGTTTTCCATGATGCTGCCTGAGGCAGGATACGCAGAGTCGATGTAGATTAAGTCCAGAAGATAGATCCCTGAAAGCAAAGAAGGTACTGAGTGATGGGGGGTGCTCACCACGAACCAGACAGGACAGCACCAAACAGAGCTGCCCTGCTGGGCGCTGCCAAGGGCGACACACGGGAGACTGAGACACCCTTGGACTTCAGCTCCAGTCCCGACTGACTTTTCACACAGATGGTCCGGCGATAAATCGAACCTCTGTGTGACAACCAAAATGAACGCCGGCAAGATTTCAGCACCTGTGGTCCATGCGCTCTTCAGCAACGAGGATTCTCTTCCTTGTAGCCCATGTGGAAAATAACGGGACGTAAAGGAGATGGATGAAGACTCATGTTTCTCACCCACTGATGAAGTTTAAGAGGTCTAAGGTATCACGTCCAGAAGAACCCATTTGGGTGAATTCAGTTCTTATTTACTCACCTAGCTGTACATCTGCGTGTCTATCTGTACTGGCGCACACATACACCCCCCCCCAATCATAAATTAACTAGGAGACAGAAGAAGAAATTTTAAAAAGCAACAGTCCTTGTGTACAAAGCTAAGGCTAAACAGAGGGTTCCCCTGAGGGTGCTTAGTAGGAAAGTAACAGTGATGTAAAAGTGCAGCCAGGACAGGCCAGTGTGGACCCTCGGCACAGCCCCCTGACATCAGCCAGGGGGACGCTGGAACGCGCCGCCTGGCCAGCGGCGGGCAGGAGGGTGGCGAAGCGGCGTGACGCGCTCACGGCCCTCAGCTCCCTAGCCTGCCCCAGGAGCGCAGCCCAGACCCTCTGGGGACATGCGGCCTCCGCGAGCACTGCCCTACGGCCGTGACGTGGGCGGGGCTGACCGGGAGTGGCGATGCAAGGCAGAACTCGGGGCAGAAAACAGTGGCCACGGGGTGATTGGACCTGATCAAGTCACAGCTGACTGAGAAGATCTAATGACTGAGCACTTCGGGACCCAGAGCAACGCTGCATCAACATGCACAAAGCAGAAGTCTGTCAGAAATAACAAGTGAATTCAACAACAACATAACCGCCCAGGGGCCTTGGGCGTGTCTCTTCTAGAATTTGTGTGTGTGTGTGTACAAAATACACACACACAGATATATGGGTATATTTGTTCATATATGAATATAGTATTTGAGTAACAAAATCAACAAGCTTGGTATTACATAAATGAAAGTGTGGTTCTCTTCTAACAGCCATGGAATGCTCACAAAATTGATTATCTGCTAGACTGTAAAGAAAAGTTTAATAAGTTTCAAAAAGTAAATTAGCCATATTCTTTGGCCTTGTAGTACATGCAGGATTTAACAATAAATACTTAAAAAGTCTAACCATTTGAAAAACACGCACATGCACACATACACACACCCACAAGAAGCTCTCAGATCAAATAGAAACAAAAAACCTAAAATAAAAATCTACTTCAAGACAACGACAGTGAGAACACATGTTAACAGTTCACGGCATCGGACTAAAGCAGTAATCAGAGGAAAACCTATAGCCTTAGAAGTTTCCCGTTAACCTACTGACCGTTACTGCAGTGTAACTAAGCAGGCGGTCAGACGCCGGGGGTTCTGCACGGGTAAGCGAGCACCGTGCCGACTCGCACACCCACTGCGTGAACGACCCTCACAACACCCCACTTTCCGGAGGAGGAACAGGAAGCGCAGCGGGATGTGCAAGTGGCCCCGGGCCACACAGCTGGTCACTGCGACGGGGCCCAACTCGAGCAGCTGCCCCTGAGGACTCCGCTGCCAGCACGGTCGGCGGCGGCTGCTGCTGGGTGCCCCAAGCCATTCCTCTGCTTCTGAAAGAGCTGCGCATTGTTACGGCAAACATTCAACCACAGAAACATGTGCCAACATTTCTCACAGGAACCATCCCCACCTCCACTCTTTCAGTGGCATCACGTGTCCGAAGTTTCAGTCATTAGAAGTAACTTCCCCTGCCCAGCAGCTCCAGGTTTGGTAGGTTCGGGTCCACAATTTACTCTTCCTCTGGACCTTGTTCTTTCTCTCTCCCCTTAAAATGGTGGTAACTCAGCTACCTCCCCAGGGATTCGGCGGTGGTGACCCTGAAAATCCCGCCCCCTGCTTCGACTTTGTGCTGAGCTGGAGGTGACGGGATGAGGGACGGGGCGGCTTCGCTCCAGGTGAGAGCCTGGTGCAGACTCGACTCGAACCCAGCTGCCTCTGTGTGGCTGAGTGCCGCTCGGCCCAGCAGCAGACACGCCGCGGAGCAGGACGGAGCAGGACGAGGGAGGGAGAGACAGACGCTTCCTGGGGATTCACCACCAGCTGGGAGCTCGCCCTCCTTCCTCACCCCTGCGATCCTCCCACCGACCCAGGAGGATGAAAGAGGACACAGCAGCTCAGAGGAGGGAAGAAACCCGCCGCAGGCCTCACGGTGGGCGTGCGGGCTTGGACCAGGTCTGTTTGGCTCCAGCGCCCAAGCTCCCACCCTTTCATTGGCCATCGGAACACACCGGGAATCACCTTTTCTCAGGTAACAGCCCAGCAGGGAAGCCGTGCCCTGTTCCATCCTGTGAGGATGGGCGCTGGCCCCTCTGCTTCCTCACAGGTCCCGGGCTCTGCAAACAGAGGCCAGGAGGAGCTTGCCTTTGAAGGCACCGGCACACCATTTCCATCACCCCACCCCCACTTGCACCCTGGGAGCACGGGGAGCTCACTACTTCGTAAGAGCAAATGCCACTGTTCGAGCATTTATCACCCACCTCCACGAAATGCGCAGACCCCGGCACCTGCCTGTTCCCCAGAACCAGAGAGGGCGGGCCAAGGCCGTGACATGCTGAGGACTGGGGGGACTTTGCAAAGGAGGCCTCCTGGCCCGGGACCCGGAGCGAACTCGATCCGCAGCAATGCCTGGACAGAACCGCCAATAAAGTCCCTCACTCCCATAATAAAACCGCCAAAAGCAGCAAATCTTCCACAGTTAATACTGCACAAATCCAGGGAGATCTTTTCGGTATTATTAGCCTGTAACTGGAAATATTTAAAAGCCTGCACCGTAATGAAGTCATAAAAACAGCCACCTCCCACGTGTGCTGTGCCGGCACTGTGCTAAGCCCCGTGCGCGGTCCGCACGACCACTCCTGGAAGTACGTGCTCATCTGGGTCTCCGCGCCCTTAGTGCCTGGTCCCGGCAGCATCAAAGGCCCTGCAAGCACAAAGTGTGTCTTGCTCCACGAGCTCAGTCCCCAGCGGCCAGAACACAGCGCTCGGGAGCCCCTCGGTAAACATTAGCTGAAAGAAGGAAAGCGTGAATGAAGCCATATTTTCCTGAGTACACGCAGTAACCCAACGAAGGACATCATTCCCCTCATTTTGTGGCCGAGGAAAGAGACACAGAGTCAGGTGGTGAGGATCATGAGCCTGAGCACCACGTGCCCGGTCCTAAGCTAGGAGCGTTGCCCAGAGTGTCGACTCCTGACACACCAGCGTTGTCAGGGGGTGTTCTCCCTCTTTCACAGAGGGGGGCACTGAAGCTGCGAGAGTCACTTCACTTTTCTAAGGCCGCACAGCTGGGATGTGATGGAGGCGGGATTCGAACACAGGTCTGTCCGGGCTGCCGTGATGTCTCTTTTTTTTTTTTTTTTTTACCCCAGCCAGTCCTCTGGTGCCTGGCGGCTGGTGAGGCGAGCTGAACCCACAGGTTTCCAGGCTACGGCGCCCCTGCCTGCTTTCTCCTTTGGCGTCAACACCCTCCAAGGAGGCTCGCGGCTGTGCCGTGGCCACCTCCCCCTCCTACGTCTTCCACTTCCTCCCACTGCCTCCCCGGCACCCATTACCGTGTGTCTGTCCAGGCTCCATCGTCGGTGCGCCCACCCAGGCCTGGGGGCCCTGCCAGTTCTGCTACGTGACAGGCAGCTGTGGTGTGAGCGGGAGAGTGTGGGGCTCCGAACCGGGAGGCTTGGGGCCCTGGTGCTGCCACGCTGGGTGGCCTCGGGCAGGCCTTTCACCCCCCAGGGCCTCAGTTTCCTTGACTGTGATGGGGAGTGATGGCAGTGGTTGTGAGGAGTCTGCTGGCCCAGGGCCTGTACCACTGAGATGCCCAGGAAGCCGAGCTAACCTCGAGCCTGGCTCCGTGGCGAGGCCCCACGGGAGGGACGCACCGGCGGGGTTTGCCATAACCGTGGGTGGCGCCCAGATGCAGACCATGTGGTGGCCGCCCACCTCCGGCAGGCCAGTGCTGGGAGCTTCCATCTGGGCTGGGACAGCACAGCTGGGGCGTCTCAGCTCCCTTCCTACTTTACAGAGTTACCGCAGCCAGTGAAACTGTGTCACTGGCTTCGTTGAGCTGCAGAGTGACTGGACCAGCCACTGGCCCTGGCTGCCATGGGCCTGAGTGGCACCAGGGACTGGGGCTAGACTGGGAGGGACGGACACTTTGGAGGAAACAACCATAACTGTAACCACCACGCTCTGCGACAGGAAAGGCTGGCCTGCCTGTCTCATGGAATTTAGGTACTCCCATTTTCCCATTTCACAGATTCGTAAACCAGAGCTTGGAGCAGTAAGGTGACTTGTCCAAGGTCACACAGCTTGCAAATGGGGCAGTCAGGATTTGAACTCAGGTCTGCCTGACTCCAAAGATTTGGGACAGAGAGCAACACTGTATGCTGGGGCTGGAAGTCATTGGCTGGCACAGGGACGGGGGTCCCAGCCACAGAGATGGGGGCTTGAGGACCCCTGCTGTGCCCTGCTTTCTCGCCCCCGCCCCCCAGTGACGCTGCTGGCAGCCTGTGGCTTGCCCACCTGCAGACTGGACCTCCTCTAAGACGGACAGCTACCTGGACACGCCTGTGCTCTGCTCCCGCCTGCCATGCCCCACACGGGGCCTGGTGTCATTGCTGTGGCTGCAACATACGTGCCAACCCGCCTGCCGTGGTGCGGCCGATGGCAGTGAGCGGCCCTCGGCGTGCTCTGCTGTAGATGCCCTCCGCAGCTGGGCTGGTCCCAACCCCAGGGGCATGTGGCCAAACCCTCTTCCCGACAGTGGATCCAGGCCCCCCACCAGGGTCTGTCCACAAGATGCCCCGACCCCGAGGAGGGAGCGCCAGGCTGACAAAGGAGGCGCTCTCCTGAACAGACGCCTTCTCTCAGGCTGAGGGGCGCCGGGCTCCGTGGAGCAGAGCCCACTGGACGCTGGGTGCTCTGGGCCTGCCGGAGCCAGAGCCCGGGGCTGGCACTGCGCTTCACCACAAGCCCAGAAACTCACTGCCCTCTTGTTCCTCCCACCGCCGCCCGTCCCACTGCCATCCCGACTCTGGTTTGGGCTCTTCTCACACAGCTATCTATTTAACAAGGGAAATTCTGCTGTGCTGAGGGAAAAATCCCTCCACGGCGTAACAACATGCCACATTTCCATCTTACGCTTTCCATTCTCTTGAGCTATCCTCTGGAGGGGGAGATAAAAGACTTTGTTCCGTGCTGTCCTGCTCTGCCTTGGAAAAAGCGCTTTCGGACTGCAGAGGCGGGGAGTGCTGGCACCAGGACCGCACTGTGTGGTTGGATCGCGTCAGCCGTCCCGGTGAATTCCAAATGAAATAACAGAGCAGCAGCTCATTAGGTTTTTAAGAGAGCACAAAGCAATTCCGTCCACTGCAGGGGGAGGTCTCAGCGGGCTGCTCGAGCTCCCTGTCAAGATGCAGGAGACTGTGAGGATTAATTAGTGCTCGCTAATTGATATTAATCATGCACAACACGAACTGCAGAAAAAAACCCCTTATGTAAAGACTGTTCCTCATGTGAAATGTGCTGCAAGCCAGCCGACACCAAGACACATGTTTCCCCTGTCTGCGGGAAGGGGGCAGGCCCGGGCAGTCACATGGCAGGTGGTCAGAGACCATGTTTCCCCACAAGCACATGGCCTTGCTTAGTTCATGGTGTGGAGTCTCATGAATCACAAAAGCACTCGGGCAAAGTCCTGCAGCCTGCCCAGAATCTGGGGTCTCCTCCTGGCTCCCCGAGGTGACATGAGGACACGACCACAGGTCTCCACATGCCGTGGGGATCACCTGGTCATCTACAGGTGCAATGGCGTCGCCTACTGTTTGCAAATGTTCTCCCAGGGAGCCATGGGACCCTGCAGCACATGCATGCTGGTGTTCTGACCAGCAACGAGGGAGGCCATGAGCAGACGGCACTGATCTGGTCCTCAGTGTTCGGCTTGTTTCGCACTGAATGCTGTACTAGGTAAACTACACGTGCTGCCTCATTTAACCCTTCAGCGACTCTATTGGCAGCGAGAAGAAACCGGCACTTCCGTTCCCTTAACACCCACTCCCAATTCTTCTGGAAATAGCCCTCACTTGTCCCGTGGGGGAAATCGTTCCTCCCACACCCACGATGCATGTGGTTTTGGTAGGTCTGAAGTCATTCTACTTCCTCCCCTGACCCAGAGGTAAAAGCACTCCAGATGATTCAGAAATGAAAGAAGAAATTAAAATAACAAACTATACAGATATAAGGTGCAGTCAAAGCCACGTCACTGCTCAGAGAAAAACCCACAGCCTCAGGTGCTGATATCAATCATTGAAAAGGGCAAAAAGAAATGAGTTAGTGTTCATTATAGAGAACTAGAAATAAACCAAAAAAGCCAAACAAAGTAAAAGGAAACAAATGAACTATAAAAACAGAAACAATGAAGTGATAAATAAAACTGAAAGTTGGTTCTTTCAGTTTGAAAAGCCAGTGAAGCAGACAATTCCTTTGGCCAGTGTGATGAGGCAGAAAGAAACACGCACAGATGTACAGTGTCCGGGAGGAGGGACGGATTCCGCCCCCAGAGACGGAGGGGTGTGGGAGCGGTGGTGGTGTGTGTGCTGTTCATGTCAACACACTGGAAAACCAGCTGAAACGGGGCTTCCTAGGGAAGTCCGTCTTCCCCAAATTGTCTCGAGAAGAAGGAAAAAAACTTCATTACTGATAAAGAGGAAAATATTAACAACATTGAGAAAGATACTATTATTAAAAAGTATAATATCTAAATGGTCTTATGGAACTCAGTGTTTTAAAATAATATTAGAAAGTAGCATGTAAAAGGTTAATAAAGCAGACAGGTTTACTATAGGAGTGCAGCGATACTTCCAACAATCTTGGGAGAGATGCTGAAAAGTGACTGGTAAGTTTAATATCCATTCCTGATGAAGCACTGAGCTGGTAACAGACTTCCTCAATGTGATAAGGATGCATGTCAGGAAAGTTAAAACAGTGTTCTCAACAGGAAATCCCATTACCAGGGAGCAATCAAGAACACCCCCACCACTCTGCCGTCATTTAACACTGCTCTGGATGCACCAGGCAATGAGATGAGACAAGAAAAATATGTTATAAATATTAGAGATGCACATAATATTATTATTATTTTCAAGTGATAGAATGTTATCATATTCATTACACAACTAAATAGCCTAAAATAGTCAACTGAAAAACTATCAGTACTAAATAACAGAGTTAAGTTCAAAATAAATATATAGAAATCAATAGTATTCTCATATCAACCAATTATCAACCAGAAAGTGGGAAATAAAAAAGGAGGTCATGTACAATAAAAACAAAACTATAAAACTCCTGTGAGTAAACTTAAAAAGAAATGTGTAAGACCTACATGAACGAAACTTACTTCCTAGAAAACTTATGTAACTTTTACTGAAATTAAATAAGCACATATTCTGAGCTTAATTCTTCTTTGAAGAATCTACTTTGATGAAACAAAAGCACAATTCTTACAAATATAAACCATTTCTCTATAACTCTGCATTTTAATGGTCATAATGAGAATGTAACACTTTGATAATTAAGATAAAAAGCCATAAAACGAAAATATCTCAAGGGCAGACAAGAGAGAAGATGTAGACAGACGAGGGAAACATGGCGTTATTGCTGGGGGGGGCCTCCGCACGGCGAGGGTGCCGATGACCGCCTAGTGAACACGCGACTTTCACGCGGCTCCAAACTGATGCCAATCTGATTCTCCTGGGATGGAAAGAGAACATTTCCGAAAAATGACCACGGGTGCTTGTCCCAAATAATGTATAAAATTCATAGAATTTCAAAACTGATTTCTGGGCTCACCTAGAAAGGTAAATACATGAAACAGAACGTTCTGAACAGAAGAAAGGAGGAAGGGCTTGTGACAACGCGCCACGAGGCGGAAGGGGCGGAGCAGGGCGTCCTGGCGGCCGAACTGGACGGACACACCCGCGAGCGCACCCAGCGCACCGAGTGAGAAGCGCAGCCATGGAAACCGAGCGGAAGACAGAGGGGCACTTAAATCAGCAGGAAGAGGACGCGTCCTCCAGTTCAGTGGTCTTGGGCAAAGAGTTGTCCATGTAGGAAGATACAGGGCCTGGCACAAATGACACCCCCTTTGTATTAGGAAATCTTTTATCACACAATCGTAGGCCTATAATTCTGTACCATAACAATACCACACTCAAGCCATTTTACACTCATGAAATTTTAGGGGAAGCGTTCAAATTAAAGCCACCAATGATCACACCCGTATCATTACCCTGCCGACCACACTGAAGCAGGCGTCACTCCTGCCGGACCCTGCATGAAGCTGGGTGTTCGCGTTATTCCTTGAAACAGTAAAGTCCAGGCGCCTCCAGGACTGAAGTCTCAATGGCAAGACGAGCACTTGAATAAAACAGCAGAAAACATTTTGATAACCATGCGGCACACAAAGGCTTAAGCAGGACACGAAACTCGAGCCACGGAAGACCAGCACGCTCACTTCTGCGAGACCTCAGAAAACGCCGTCCGCCAAGTTGAAAGACAAATGTCAAAATGGGAAAAATACCTCCAATTTAAAGACAGTCTGTAGTTCTAATACATAAAGACCTCCTGCAATGAAAGTAAATAATGTCACAGACGGTGATCAGTAAAGACGTCACAGATGCCCAAGCCTCACTAATAATCAGCACATACACATGAACACAAGGTTTGTTTGTTTTTTTTTTTGCCATTTACTCTGGCAAAGGTCAACAGGATGGTCGACGGCACTTGGTGCCGCTGCGAGAGCGCAGAAGCGGCGGCCCCGCCGCAGGCCGCCTGGAGCGCACAGTGACGGAGGTGCGGGGACAGAGCGGGCGCTGCCTACCGACAACCGCGCACGCGCGTTTCCAGGGCCCGGCAACTCCCCTTCCAGAAACGTGTTCTACAGCAACACCCCTACAAACTGGCAAAGCAAGAACGGGACGCACCACCGTTTGTAACGTATAACTAACTGGGAAGCATGGTCTGGATGAGTGACTTTTTATGCGCGCAGGGGGATATGATGCGGCTATTAAAAGGCTGAAATACATTTCTAAGAACCGACAATAAGAGACATTCATGATGTGTTGTTTTTAGGGAAAACAAATCAGGTATGGTTTTATATGCATGGCCGGGGGAGAGAGAAAGAGAGTGAAAGAAATATGTTGTCCAGTCTGTTAATGGTAATCATCTTGAGGGCAGAGAATTTTAGGGTTATTTTCTGCTTTATACAATATTATGTTAATTCAGCCTTTGGCTACAAATATGTAGTACTACTCTTAGAAATAAAAAAGAGCCATATCTTCCTTCCCTGCCTCCTTCCCTTTCCCTCCTTCTCACGACTGAGGAAGCAAATACTCTTGGGCAGGGAAAAGGGGGGCAGTGTTTTATGCCAGCGGTTTTTCCGAACATTCCCAGCTCCTGCTGAAGGCCTGGTCTTTAGGGTCCGGTTTAAAGGCCATGGGCTTTCCCAGCCACCCCGCAGTCTGCAGGCCCAGGCTGTCATGGACACTCTGTCGCTCCTGACTCCTGCCCCCGTCCTTGGTCTCCACGTCCCATCCACCCCGCGCCCTGTGCTCTTTCTGAGACCTGGCCAGACCGTGCCACTCCCCAACTTAAAACTGCTCGATGGCTCTCCATCCCAGTGGGCAAGGGCTCCCGGCCTTCTGGCTTCTGCCCACGCCGGCACCTCTGGACTCTTTCTTGCCCCGCTCTCGTACAAGCTCCTCCAGCCGTCTGGGCCCCTTGCGGCTTCCTGCGCGACCCTCTGCTTCATGGCTCCGAGCTCGGCAGAGGTGTTTCCTCCCCTTGCCCCCTCCGACCTCCTCCTCCTCCAGCGGTTAGCTGGTGCCTCCTGGGCGCTTAGGGCAGGTGCCCTTCCTCGGTGACAGCGTCTATCACACGCTCCTCGAGGGCCAGGGCTGTGTCTCATCCATCTCTGCGTTCTCGAGGGCCTAGCGCTGAGCCCAGCACACAGGAGGGGCCCGGAGAACAGACGTTTGGGGGATGACGGGCCAGATGTGCGTCTTTGCTTGCACACACACACACACACACACACACACACGACTCTTCCGTCTGGCCTCTGAAACCCCACTGCGCGGTGGAAGGGAGTACCTGGGGCTGCCAGGCACCTCACCCCTCCGCCCCTGATAGGGTCAGGCCTGCGTGCCGCTGTCTCCAAGCTAAATATCCACATTTCTCTGAGTGCTGTAAAGGGCTTCCAGAGCCGCTGACGTCACCAAAGGGAAATGCAAGACGATTCCCCCAGTGAAAGCTTCGGAAACCTGCCTCGCATTGGGTAGAGCCGAGGCTGCCCACGTGCCAAGGAAAACACTCCGCGCCGGCCCTTCCAGCCCTGGCTCACAGATCCGCTACTGTGCGCAGACGGGCTCCCTGGGCGTCCGAGGCCACCCGGATCCCCGCCAGGGAGTGAGCTCACGGCCGGCCGCTGCCATCACCGGAGTATTTTCCACTTCCACCACGGCGCTCACGTGTCTGTGACCACACTTCATCTCGTCTTGGAGTGTAGCAAAAAATCAGGGAGGCAGAGGCAGAACTGTCGGAGTTGCTCCTTACTCAATGGAAACTGGGTAACAAAACACGACATTCTAAACCTCAGTCGCCAAGCCCTGCATTCTCTGGAAAACAAGCAACGGATTCTCGGAGGGTTAGCTAGATCCAAAATGATGTTTACTTTTTAAAAGAAAACTCTTTTTCGATTTTGCTGAAGTGACACAGTGAAAGGCTCCTCTGGGGCCCCTTTGGAGGAAGAAGCCATCTGACTCCTAGTTTAGGTGCAGCCTCGGCCAGGTGTTTCTGACCCTCCCAGCCTTGCCCCGCAGAGACAGCGGGACGCAAGCCCCTGCAGGACCACCCAGCAGCCCGCTTTCGGGCCCAGGGGCTCCTCCTGCTGCACAGTGGGGGCCATACCGGTGGGCTCTGCCCTCCTCCCGGACACGCTGCATACAGGGGGCATTCGGCCCAGCCAGATCCAGCCGGCCCAGGCCCAGCCTGCCCTTTCCTGGCCCTACTCCATGGTCTGGGGTGGAGGGCTGACAGGGGCTACTCCCCCCAAGCCTGTGAGCCAATTTCACGGGGTAGGAGACCACTCAGCCCCAGCAGCAGGGGGGACGCCTGCGGGTCTGGGACCGTGCCTGTGGGCGGGATGGAGGAGGGAAAGGAGAGCCAGGGCACTGGCGGGGGTGGCGCTTCAGGCTGGAAGGCCCACTCACACCTACTCCTGTGCTACCCTCCCCTGCCCACTAGACTCAACTCCCCTGAGAAATGATTCAACAAACTTGACCTCCAGACTCTGGCTGGTTCTCCAGCACCAACTTTACTCTGCCCTGGCTCCTCCCCTTCTTCCCAGCTCACTGCCATCCCAGCAGGCTTTGGGGCCAACACTACCCTCACTAGGACACTCCTGGTTATATCACCGTGGGAAGCTTTTCAGGGAGGAGAGAGGGCAGAGTGGCAGGGAAACATCTCTCCTGACCAATCAGAAGTGGCGAGGAGCACGAAGGAAGGGGGCAGGTCACTGTGGGGAGAGGGGAGGTGCAAGGACACGGGGGATGTGCTTAGGGACCAGCCAGCCCACTCGGGGATGCCCACTGTCACTGTGAAAAGACCTCAGTGCTACAAGTGTTCACTGAGTGCTTCCCAAGTCCTAGACACAGGGCTACGGGGGAGGACCTGACCCCTGGAGGTGTCCCAACTAGCCAAGGTGTTCAGGAGAGGCAGTAATTACACAAACAATGAAGGGCATGCAACTGCTAAAAATAATACTCTAGTACACGCTGACTTTGGAGAATTATCCTCAGGTGCCAAGGAGAGACCTCAGAGGACCCGTGGCGTGTGAGACAGAAATGGGCTGGTCACATCTTCAGCGCTCACGGGGTTCATTAGTCTGCCCTCCCCACCTTAGCCACTCAACCCCAGAGGTGTTCAGTAACCCGTCCGAGGTCGCCCAGCACATACCTGGGAGAGGCAGGATCTGAGCTCAGGTCATGTGGCTTTAGGGACTGCACTCTTACCCACCGTGTTACATGCAATATTTACAGCTCGGCATATACAGAAGAGAAATAACATCCAAACTGGAGACATCGGTGTTCAATCCCTGGTACTGCAGCTTATTTGTTCAGTGTGACCCTGGGTGAGGCCTTCGACTGCTTTCTCCAGTTGGAGACAGGGGCAGGACCTGAACCTTGCTCACCAGGCCAAGGGAAAGACAAAGGCAGACACCACACAGGCAAAGGACTAGCACAGCATGTGGCTAACGCAGGCACTCCACGAAGTTACTTGAGACAAAAACCTTTAAGAAAGGATGGGGGTGCTCATCTATTTCTGGAAACCTTCCAGAAGAGACTAGATAGCTCCTCATACAGCCTCCCCTGACTTATCACTAAAAATTTTTAAAAGATGTTATTTATTTATTTTGAGAGAGAGGGGAAGGGAGGGAGAAAGAGAGGGAGAGACAGTGTCGATGTGTAAGACATACATCGACCAGGGACCTGGCCTGCAACACAGGCATGTGCCCTGACTGGGAATCGAACTGGCAACCTTTCCGTGTGCAGTCCGGCACTCAATCCACTGAGACACACCAACCAGGGCTTATCACTAAAATTTTTGTGATTAGGAAAAAGATGTAACATATCTTATCAGCTGAGACTGACAGACAGCCGTATTGCTTCAATCCAGGAAGAAATGGAAATTACTATATGCAGAAGGAGACGACAGAAGTTGAGCAAATCTGGACCTTGTCTTTTGAAATGGAGACAACTGGTCCCTCCCGGACCCTGTCCCCAGACCTAGGGACGCTCCCACCAGCTCTTTCCCCCTCCTTGGCCTCACGTCCACCTGCAGGCCGCCGCCGCTGCCACACCAGAACTGGAGTGTATCCAAAGGGAAACCCAAATGCTCTGCCCACTGGTAAACACCAAAGATGGTAGATTTGACCTCGTTCAAGAAAACGTGCAGACGAGAGGAAACCCAACGAGAGCACGTGGGAAGGCACTGCCAGATAACGGGGTCTGGCCTGCACGCAGAAGGGGCTGGGACGTGAGGACACATCTCCCCAGTCCGCCCCAGAGTCTGGAGGAAAGTTTCAAGGCACTCTGACCGGTACAAGAAGACGGGGCCGTGATGAGAGAACTGAAACTGCAAGAAGGGGCAGAAAGAGATGCGTAACGTAAGAGAATGCAAGGAAAGTAAAAGAACAGCAGGAGAATGAAAAAGATTAACATCAGAGGCAGCCACAGGTGGAATGGGTACCTCGGAAACTCATGTCAATGATGAGAGGGCCAACCTGGCGGGGGGGGGGGGTCCCCTGAGGGTGGGGAAGGGCGAGAGGAGGACGCACACAAGGGGGTGCAGGGGCCTGGCTGCGGACAGCGTGCCGACCCAGGGAAGGGCTGACCGAGGACTCCGCGCCAGGCCCCAGGAAAGGGGTGCGTTCTCAGACAGATCCTGGGTAAACATTCGAAGTAAAAAGGAAATCCTGCAAAGACCCGGGCAAAAACCAAAAAGCAAAGCATCCCGCAAGACTCAGAAGTGACCACGCCCCTCCAGGTGAGCTGCAGGGGCCACTCTGTCCTCAGCGACAAGGACAGCGTGACGGCCACTGCTCGCCCGCCCGCCCAACAGCTTTCCTGCGAGGGAAGGGCCTTCCCGGAGGCAGGGAGCACTGTTTGCTCACGAATGTTAGCGGGCATCTGGTCGTTTGTCAACTGCTCTGATTTTTTTTTTAAGAAGAAAAATATTGTCCCCTAGTAATTATGGGGCTTAAGTCTAAAAACCCAAAGAGACTTGACATATGATTTTGAGTGCAGTAAAATCCAGTCAATGCACATTTTTTCCATGTAAGTTTATGGGGTTGTTTCCCCATCGCCGACCAAGGGCCGCGGAGGACGCCAGCTTCTGGACGCGCCACGAACGGATGGATGACACGCGCTCTGGCCACACGCCCCCGTCGGCACCCTGTGCCGCTGGAACCGCAGACGCTGCCCTGACGGTGGGGCCGGAGAGCAAGCCCTCCGGGGCTCTCAGGGCTGCACGGGGCCTGGGTGATGCCGGCGAGCTCCCAGGGTGAACCCCTCCCTGCGGGGCCCCGGGGAAAGGCCACCGGGTGACCGGCTGTGACAGCACAGCACAGCCATTTCTGTCACGTCCAGTGTGGGTGGTGGGTGCTTCCTGCCAGCTGCCTGACCACTGGGTACCCAGAAAGCAGGAGCCCGTGCTTGGCCGTGGAGCGGCTGCCCCGAGGGCAGCCGGCAACAGTGTGGGTGGGCTGGGTGGGCAGGGGCGAGGGGGGCTGGGGACCCCAGTAAGAGGGTCCCTTTGGAATTTGAAAAAGCCCATCCCAGCTGAAGTGGAAGTCTGCCTTGGGGAGCTGGTGGAGGGGGAATAATGTGTAAACGTCCTACTTCCCAGGCTGCCGCGGGCACTGCTCCGGGGAGAGGCCTGCGCCTCTCCCTCGTCAGGGTTTCCTGACTGTGATCTGGCCTGAACCTCACCCTCACACCAAGACCTCCCTGCGCAGGGACGGAGCGGGGAGGCAGGGGCTCAAATGAGGCTCCGGCATGGGTGGTGGGGGAGCGGGAGCCTTGGGCCAGCCCATGCTGGTGATTGAGACTGTGGTCGTTGAGCTCCTACTACGTGCCAGGCTCTGGGCTAAGAGCCCCACCCACACAACCCCCTCAAGTCCTCACTGTACAGAAGAGGAAAGTGAGCCTCAGAGAGGCATGGTGTTCGTCGAAGAGCACCCAGCAAGCGCGTGGCCAAGCCCTGACTGCGCCCCAGTCTCACTGTGGAGTCGGGGCTCCGGCCCACAGTGTGCCCCGCCTTGCCCCTCCTCGCCCGGTCCTGCGGGACGGTGCACGAGTGTGCGAAGCCTGAGGAGGGGGCTGGGACGGGGCACCACCATCTGTGGGGTGACCCTCACAGCCAGACCACGTGCTCTGGGCCTCAGACCCGCATTCTCAGCTCATCCGCCAACAGGGCCTCAATGAAAGCGCCGTTACCCTATCATCCGGGTGGGGAAACCGAGACTCAGGGAAGCGCGGTGATTCCCCAAAGGTCTCCTGGCCAGCAGTGTGAGAAGCCCAGACTCGAATCCAGGTCTGGCTGGCCCCAACCCATGCTTTTCAACCTCCCGGCCGTGGCTGGGTGGGCCGTGGGGATCGCCTTCCAGGCGTGAACCTCTCTGTTTCATGCCACCAGCTGCGTCCTGGGGCCCCTGCCCTTTGAGACCCCCAGGCCAGGCGTGGAGGGCCGAGTCGTACACCCTGCCCTCCGAGCGGGCAGATGTCCTGTGCGGACTGGAAACACCTGTGGGCCAGAGCGCCAGAGCGGGACCCGGCTCCAAGTGGATTACCGAGAGCTCAGCCGGAGGCTGGTCTAAGCCCCACCGCATCTCGCTCCAGCTGGCCCGGCCACACTCCCGGGCTGAGGCCTTCAAAGCCAAGTGCTTCCTTCAGGAGAGGTGTCCGCTCCGGTGTCGGCCCTGCCCCGGCCATGAACCCTGGGACGCAGCCCCCTGCGACTTCTCAGCTTTAACAGTAAGACACCAATGTCCACCAGTGTGGATGGGCTGGGCTTGGGGGCATGAGGACCGCCGCCCTCTGGCGCAGCCGCTGGGCCAAGTCCTCCGGAGGCCGGCCTGGGAGGTGGGTGCCCTTGGTGCCACTGGGGCGGGGGCTCCAGAGCAAAGTGGTCTGTGGGGAGGGCCAGCGCCGCCACTGACCTGCTCCCAGTGGCCTCTGATCAGTTCCTCGGCCCCTCTGACCCCCATTTTGGCACGGATGCAATAAAGCGGAGGGCCCGGGGCTCCAGCCGACATCGGAGGCGGCACCAGGAGGGGTCCAGGGCTCGTCCCAGATGGCCCCTCCTCGAGTTGCCCTTGAGGCTGACCCGCCAGGTGCCAGGAGGAGAGGGCGAGGCTGGCCTCCGAGTCTCCTCCAGACTCTCTCCAGCTGCGCGCCCTGCCCTGCCTACCCCGAGACCTCTGCCTCGGTAATTACGGGCCGCCTGGAAAGAAGGGGTTGTTTCTGATGGGGACTGTTTCATCTCCAGCTCAAATTATACATCGCGCACTAATGTTCCGACTCTGGTGTCTTTGAGAATTCAAACGAGACATAAACACACTCCCAGGAGCACAGAGCCCGCATTCATTGCGGGGACCACCTTGAACAAATAAGAGGTGCCACCAAACCTATTTATAGTTCAAACATCTTTCCACTGTCTTTCCTTTAAGGCCCATTGAGGCAGTTCCCACACAAACAGGGAAGACCGTCCGGCCCCGACAGCCGCTCACTCATTCATTCCCTCGGGCCTGGTGTCTGGGAGGAGAGCGGTGAAGTCCCACGTGGGGACGCAGGGAGAGCGTAGGGGCCCCGCGTGGAGAGGTGCGGGGCACGGGGACGTGTGAATTAATGAACAAGAGCTCTCGTGTGAAACCCATTACATCATGAAATGTAAAACAAGACCACAGGGCCGACGCTGACAGCCAGCAGGGCTGTGGTGGGCGGGGAGGGCCCAGACGCTGCTGGCGGCGGGGTGAGGCGGCGCGGCCTCGAAGGGGAGGCTCCGGGATTCCAGAGTCAGAAAGCGGCTGGGGGTCCCGCCCCGGGAGCTTCTCCCGAGCGCAGGATGTGGGAGGAAGGGAAAGCGGCAGGCGCGCCGGGGGAAACCGACGGCGGTTCGGAACGCAAACTGAAACCTCCGAATGTCCGACAGCAGGGGGACAGCTAATGGGAGTAAACACACGGGATTATCGGGTGCCGAGCCGGAGGGGTCTGAGGTGCTGAAGACGTTCACGGCAGTGTTGTCCAGGCGTCCGTGCATTTCTTAAGGAGAACGTGTTCATCTTTTAGCAAGGTAAAGCGTGATTCTAATCACTGATGCTGACTGTCCGATTTACGTTTCTCACCGAAGTAGCAATAAACATACATCCTATATTATGAAAGTATGTACATAAATATGTTTACACACACATAAATATGTACGGGAATACAGTCAAAAGCCCCAGAAGAAGCGTGGTCTGCTGCCCAGACCCAGGAAACCTTGTGTCCCTGCTCTGCCCAGTGATTTAACTGGTTGCCCACCGTGAGGGGCCTGTGAGGTTCAGAGAAGCCCTCGGGGGGGCTCGGGGGTCTTCTTTGCAGCCAGGACAATGGACCTTTGCAGCCCTTTGCAGCCTTTTGCAGCCCTCCCCAGCCGAGTCAGGGCTTTGCTGACCTCATTTGACCCTGGAGCGCCTCCAGGAGCTCCCGTTCCCGCTTCCCTCTGGACACGCCCACCCTCCCGTGGCCTCCAGAATCCCTGCCCCACGGGCCTTCGCCCATGAAACAAGGTCGGCCCACTCAGCCTGGAGTCCCAGGCCACCCCTGGCGCGGCCTGTCCTACACACCAGTCGCAGTGCGGGGCACCGCACACCGTCTGTCGGACACTGTCCGCACTCTCGGGGCCCGAGACCAGGGCCTCCCTAACTTGCACACGGGCAGGCCAGTGGGGACGGACTCACTGCCCGCTGTGGGGTGACCGGGCCTGGGACACTGAGCCCTCGGCATTTGTTGCCACCGGGCAGCAGAGCCTGCAGCCTTCGCTAGCCCAGCACCCGGCCTGCGGCCACGCCGACTCAGACTCACTCTCCGGCACCCGGGGAGAAGGCGGGAGAAAAGGCGGGAGGCCTCCCCTCCCAGGATGCTCCGAAGGAAGACGCTGACACTCAGGGCGTTACGCCCACTTTCACGGGCAGACCTGTGTGGGGCTGGACTTTACAAACAACCGTGAAAACCCCGCGTCCCGCAAGGGGCTGTGGAACACATACTCCAAGATGACAAATTCGTACCGAAGATTCACTTACAACTGAGGTGAAGCCGTGATAAAATTTTACATCGTAACTTTGTATATTCAAAAAAATTTTAAGTAAAGGGTTACATTTTTTAAAACCTTTAAAAACGGTGTTAGCAAAAAGCCGCCAATTGTTCGTACTTGGGACAAACTATCTTTTATTCTGGGATCGTGCCCTGCTTACACTGTCGGTGTTAAAATGTTCCTTCCTCTAGGAAATAACAATGACAGTTTATATTTTCCTCATTCGCCATTAAAAAAAAGCTCGCAGCCCGTGAGAGTCCCCAGAGTTTCCTTCGGAAGCCCCCCTTGCCCGCGAAGTCGAAGTCCGGGACGCACTGGCCCGAGGCGCATGAGGCTCCTCCCGCCAGCAGCGGCCAGGGGGCCGTCGGCTGCCCTGGAGCCAGCGGGCCACAGCTGGGAAGTCCCGAGGGTGGCTCCTGAGCGAGGACCCGAAGGCGGCTGGGCCGGGAGGCAGCTCTGTGCGGCTGTAGGCTGCAGGGGCTCTAACACTTACCCAGCATTTGAAAACTGAGTGAGTAGAAATTTCAGTTTGGCACAAAAATCTAAAGCTTGCGCTCACCTCTTCCCTCTTTTTTTCTGTCAGGGTGTCTGTGTCCCCGTGGGCTGGACCACCTGGACCCCAATCTCACTCGTACCCCCAGCCCCTGGCACCCTCCTCGTTGGCTGGGCGCAGGCAGTCACAGCCCGGGCCCTGCACCCATCTCGGGGGGGCGTCTATCTCCCAGCCTCCGCACAGGCTGCCAGGCACTGCTGGGGGTGCTCACCCCACCACAGTCCCCACGCTGCAGCCCTGGCCGGCCTCCGGTCCCTCCACAGTCCTGCCCCTCCTGGTGCCCCCCCATTCCCTTTGGTGGCTGGTCTTCCCCAGCAGCTGCCCAGCACCCCCGCCCGCTGCCGTCCCTCCCTGCAGCACCCTGCTCTGCCCCGCCACGCTCCCCACCCGCCTTTCCCTCAGGGCCACCCTCACCCCAGCTCCTCCAGCGGGGACCCCTGGCCGACCCCGTGTTTACCTGGGGATCTCTGCTGTCTCCCTACCTACGCTACCTCATTTTTTTCATGTTTGAAAGAGCATGTCTTTTCTGATTAAAAGGGAATTTACATTCACCCTGGAAAACAGATAAAAACATAAGGAGAAAAATAACCGCCGGGAATCCCACGGCTGTGAAACAAGCACTCGCATCGGGGTGTGCCCTTCACACAAGCACGCCCGTCGACACGAGCCGGCAGGCAGCGTGCTGCTGTGCGGTGCTGGCGGGCTGCTCCGTCGGTGGGAGCCCCAGGGGTCTCATTCTTCTGTGAAAGGGGAAGGGCCCCAACCCGAGTTCGGTACTGAGCTGGACACGCCAGGTGCCTTCTGCGAAGGGCCCTGTAAGTGGGCAGGGGCTGCCGCAGGCCCTTCCTCAGGCACACAGTCAGAGCTCTCGCTTTGCACAGGTGCCCAGGAGGTTCCAGGGTCTGGGGGTGAACAGCGCAGCCCACGCGGCTGACTGCCAGTTGGGCACGCAACTTCCGAGGCACCCCAGAGTCGACTCCAAAGGTGGGAAGGAAGGCAGGAAAAGGAAAGGGGCTGGCGGAGACAAGGGAGCCCAAGCCCCCTGCCCCTTTCCTCCTGCACACTCAAATCTGTGACAACGGCAACACTAACAGCAATCGTAGTACCATAAAAGCTGACCACGTTGGGAGCTCACCATGTGTCAAGTTCAAACAACATCTGTCATTTGTTTTCCTCAAAGTGTGGACACACGTCACTGAGAGGCTCATGGGTGGTCCAGGGGTGGACGTCTGTGTCTCTGTCGGCGTGTATTAGAAAACCTATAGCATCTCAAACCCTAACATCGCAGATATGAATAAAAGAGATTTAAAGAGAAAAAGTAAAGAAGAAGTACACATAGTGGAGATGGTCCCAAAGGTCGAAGTTTGGGGAAACACGGGATTATCCCACCAGACCCGCTCAGCAGCTGTCCTACACTCGTGTGACAACGCGCCGGGAGGTGAGGTGGCACCCTGGGGAGTGGTGACGGACCCCAGAGCCAGGGTCCTCCTCACCCTGGTCCCCGCTGAGGCAGCCCCTGCCTCTCCCCTTTGCCCTCGCCGTGCCGACCCACGGGCTGCTCGCGCGTGGCCCAGGACGGGCTCTCTGCGCTCCAGCCTCCCTGTGGGCCACACCCCTGGCTACTGGGCACCCATCTCCCCACACGTCCCCATGATCTTTTTGGTGGTGCTGTCCCAAAGGGCAAGCAGGTTCATTGGGGCTGCAGCCAGGCAGTCAATGGCTGAACTTGGCCTTACGCTCCAGCTCGTCTTTCTCCTTCTTCCTCTCCTCCCCCTCCTCCTCTTCTTCCTCCTTCTTCCTCCTCTTTTTCTTTAAAGATTTTATTTTTAGACAGAGAGGAGGGGAGGGAGAAAGAAAGGGAGAGAAACATCGGTGTGAGAACATACCCATTGGCTGTCCCTCACACGAGCTCCAACCAGGCACCGAACCTGCAACCCAGGCACGTGCCCTGACCGGAAATTGAATACGCGACCTTCCGCTTTGTGGGGTGATGCCCGGCCAGTCAGGGCTCGTCCTCTTGACGGCTCAGGGGTGGGAGGGGCCATTGGCCACACTGAGCTCGTCTGCCAGGGATCTGGCGATGGCCTGGACGGCCCAGAAGGCAGCCCCACAGGCACCTATGTGGGGCATTCAGATGGCCTGACTCACACGACACAGAAGGGACATGCCCACAGCCTGTCATCTCACGGTTCCGGCTCGCCCAGTGCGAGTCCAGTGCTCCCAGGAGCCGCTGTTGGGGACGGCACTGGCACCTGCGGTGCGGGGGGGCCCTGCCGGTGAGCAGATGGAGGATCTTGAAGGCATGCTGGATCGTGGGCGTGGGCGTGAGCTTCTCGCCATTGTTACGGCCGTCCTCCACCACTGAGCTGGCGAGGCGCCCCACAACGGGCATGGCGCCTGCGGAAGTGCTTGGCTGCAGAGTGCCCTGCCCTGTGCGGGGGCGGGGGGGACTTGGCATGTTTCCTCTTTACCATGATGTGATCCTGCAAGGAAATGTCACTGATCCGTCCGTCACCGGAGCTCCACGTCCCCAAGAGCTTGATGCCGGGTCTCTGCCACTGCAGGTGCAGCCATCTTCCGCTCGGTCATCCTAGGGGTGCAGCAGGGGAGTCTCTGCCGCTATGCATGCGCCACGCGCCACCTTGGCGTTGCAGACAGGAGGAGCCCCACAGGTCTCCCCCCGTTAATGGTCGTGCCCACTGCGGCACCTGTGGCCAGCACAGCCAGGCACAGTGGGGCAGGCTCAGGGGCATTTATGCAGCCACCGAATAGGGTGCCCTCTGCCCGAGAGGCAGAGGACTGGGTGGTGTGGTCAGGCAAGTCTCCCATGGCCCTGGAAGTCAGAACCTCCTGGGGCCTCCCAATGGTCAGACTAACCCAGGAATGGCAGGTCTGGAAATTTCTCCCAGCCACAGGCCACACCAGCAGCCTCTTGGGGACAGGGGCACGAGGTGGCTGGTCAAATCTTGCCTTGCCAGGCCTACGGCGTGTCAGCACAGGACAGCGTGACCCGACTTCCAGCCAAACCTTCCTCTGAGGCAGGGCAAGCCCAGACAAGGCGCCATTGCCCTGAGGTCTGGATGTGTCTCTCACAGAAGGATCATCTTCCATCCCTTGTAAGGACAGAGAGCTGAGATGCAGGGGCCAAGCCAGGGAGGAGATTACAGGGAGAGACAGAGCAATCCTGTGGGGCCCAAACTCGGGATCCTCATCTCTGCCAGGACCAGAACGAGAACTTGAAGAATTCAGAGCAAGTCTATGCTGGAACTTCTGGTCAGTGAAAGGGCTCCTGTTCACCAATAACTGTGGCCCTAGCATGTTCATGCTAACCTAGTAAGTGCCACTAGCCAGGCCCCCAGTGGAGTGAGGCATTGGGCTTGATCATCAGTGAGCCCCATGGGGACCTCACACAGTCTCTGAAGGAGTTACCGTTGTCACGCCCGTTCCGCAGACCTCCCCACTCTGCAGGTCTGGCTCCCAGAGCACTGCCTGCCTAGTCCTCCGGCCGCCTCGGGCTCTTCCTCCGTGATAACCAGTCTGCGATTACAGGAGTCTGATCCTAATGATGTGAGGGGCCTCCATTCTCCGAGGGCTGTCTGCCAGCTCCGCATCACACCTCCCTGAGCTCTTAGGGGGGCCCCGCTTACAGATACGGGACCTGGGCTCAGAAAATCTAAACTTGTCCAAGGTCATGTGGCCAGCAAGTGACAGAGGGGGGTTCCCAGCCACATCTGCCAAACTCCGTAACCTCTCATTTACCGATTATTCGACACCGGCCCCAGGGTCAGTGACCACACCTGCTCCGCTCTCAGCCGCTTCCCAGCGCCAGCTCAGCAAGCACTTCTCAACCAACAGGAAGGGGGGAAATGTGTAAGTCAGAACCCTCGGGGGCTGCAAATGACTGAAGCTCACCTGAAACTAGCTTCAGAAGGGGGGAAATCCTCGCACGGCTCACAAGACCAGGGGCTACGGCACAAAATCCAGGCGGCCCCGAGGAGGGTGGGGCGGGGGTGACGGCAGCTAGGTGGGGGGTGAACGCCGAGCGGCAAAGAGAACGGCCGTCGGAGCAGGTGGCCTCGTCAAACAGGAAGTTATCTCAGTTACCCAGGTGTGGTGTGAGCTTCTTGTCAAACTCAGTTACCACTCCTCACAGGGCCGTTGAAAATACAGCCCTGCTGTGAACTGAGTGTTTGGGTCCCCCGAGATGTGTGTGTTGAAACCCTAACCCCAAGGTGACAGTATTGGAGGGCAGGGCCCACAGGGGGTCACTAGGTCATGAGGGTGGAGCATCCTCACGGATGGATCAGCACCCTTTCGCAAGAGGCTCCAGCGCGCTCCCTCACGCCCTCCCCGCTGTTCAGACACATCGGGAGGACGGGTGTCTATGAACCAGGAGGTGGCCCTCACCAGAGGCCGCATCTACCAATGCCTTGATCTTGGACCTTCCAGCTCCCTACAACTTGGAGAAATGAGTATTTGTTGTTGTAAGGCACCCAGTTTATGGTACAGATGCTCCTCAACTTGTGAGTTACTCCCCATAAGCCCACCATAAGTTGAAAACACGAGTCAAAAATGCATTAGATACCACGCTGCAGGGTACCATCGGCTGCTTGTGGCCACGTGCCCCTCTGAGAGCTGCGGCCCTGCCCAGCGGCACGGGAGAGGATCGTGCTGCATGCTGCCGGCTGGGGAAGGATCACCACTCAAAATTTCCAGCACAGTTATTACTGAACACGTGTAACTGTAGACCATGTAACTGTAGACCATTGCCAAGTTGACAAGTCCTGTCAATCACTGTTAGGTTGGGACTGTCTGCATTTTGTTACAGCAGCCCAAACTAAGACAAACCATCATCCAAGGCAAGAGAAAAGTCCCGGGGTCATTCCTGTGACCACCTGTTTTCTCTGTCCCATGGAGTCCATGGGTTTCAATTCTGAAGTCCCTGCTTCCTTCCTTTCCTCCAGGAACACGGCAAGAAGGACAGAGCATGGGGACGGTGCTCACCAGGGCCACCTGTGTCGGAAGGTGCCAGACCGAAGCAGGTCCCTCCCACGACAGACAGGTGACCCCTGCATGACGAGACCTCGCTTCTCCCGGAGAGAGGGCCCCAGTGCGGTCTGCCAGGTGAGAGGCCAGCGGTCACGTTGACACGCAATGACTTCACCTGGTGAGCTGCAGGAAAGAGCCTGGGTGCGGGGGAAAGCAACCCAATTCCCGACCCTCGGCCTCGAGGATGGTGAAGGCATCTCACCCGTGAGAAAGGGATGAGGACTTCCGGCCAAGATGGAGGCGCAGGTAGATACACTGGGCCTCCTCGAGCAAGAAAGGGATGAGCACGCCTTCCCACAGAGACGAGGAAGGTGAGGGTGGTGAGAGCTCGCAGGTTTGCACGCTTCTGGGGGCTGGGACAAAGGTCGGCGTCTCTCCTGCTTTCTCGTCTTTCTCCCGCTTCACCGAGTCCCTGTCGCCGGGCGGGCAGTGCGGGGCGCTCATCGGTGTGGCGCCGCAGCCGGCCACAGCTCAGCGGGACGTTGCTGTCACGCCGCTCCCACAGAGCGGAGGCTCCCTGGGCAGCCCTGGTCCTCCCGGGCATCTGGGGTCATCGGGTGGCTGAGGTCATCGCTACTTTATCGGGGAGTCTGAGTCCCCTGGGAGCACAAATGGGAAATGTTTATTCTCTCCACCACCCACTCCCCACCCGCGCTGCGCTGGCTCCGCTTCCCAGTTTCGGACAGCTGGCCCCTCGTGGAGTGTGGTCCAGGTTCTGTACCTCTGCAGTCACTTCCCATTATTAGCACGGTCGCATTTCAAGATCTAAGACATAAGTTCTGTTCATTTGGAGACTTGATTCAAACCCAACTTGAAGCGCATCTCAGCTCTCCCTCCCCTCCCTCCCCTCCCTGGGGGCTTGGAGGAGGTGGGACAGAGTGTTCTGCTCTTCGTCAAGCCCTTTCCTTTGTCTGCCTCAACGGCCTCCCCCAGCCGCTCTCAGACGACTGCAGCGGACCTCACCGGGCCCCTCTCTCCGGGGGAGCAGAGACCTGCTCACACAGGTCGCCCGTCCGTGGTGGGAGGGACCTTGTCTGGCCTGGTCCCCTCGGACGCGGGTGGTCTCCACACGGCTGGCGATCCAGGCTTCCTAAGGACCTGTCAGCTGCGTCCTGGCCTTTCCGTCATGGAGGAGCAGCCAGCCAGCCCTTCTCTGCCATGAGGAGCACACGTCCCAACCTGTTCTCTACGCTGGCCCACCCCCCGGGCAGCCACAGCTCCTGCCTCGCTGCCAGCCTCTGTCCTCTTCACCTGGAGACCCTGGGGCAGCTGCTGACACCCTGTGAGGGCCACAGGGAACTGGAACAGGAGGGTGGGACCCGCCTCTTCCAGATCCCACCGGTCCCACCTTCAGAGATCTCTACACCCGTTTCTACGCTCAGCGGGACCGAACTTCAGAGGCCAACGTCACTCGCCCCTTCTTCGTCTTCCCCAGAGGGGGAGCGGGGGCTGAAAAGCACGTGGCCCCCCACGCTCTGTTCCCAGGGGCTCTCCCACGCCCCACGGAGGGTCTGAGGGCTCTGCGGCGTATCCCACGCCCAGTCCTGGAGAAGGACTCTGCCAGAGCCTCCTCACTTGGCCTCGGGGAGAAGCAGCTGTCTCGTCTCAAAACGACACTTGTTTTGCGTCCAGGACCCTCCTCTCCCTCACAGCACCCACGCCGGATTTACAGGGGTGGGCGTGGGGAGGAGCCGAGCAGTGGAGGTGGGGCAGGACAATCACATACAGAGAGCGACTCTGCAGTAGCTCTCAGCCGCTCAGCAGCTCTGGCCTGTTAACAACGAGGGGCCCGGCACTCACTTTCACTTGACACGTGCAGTGTTTCCACGGCAGGGAAACAAAGAGCTGGATCGGCTCTGGGGCCAGACCTCGCTCTGGGTGACAAGACTGCTGACTCTTCTACGGCTGTTTCCTTACCTGCACGGGGGAGGTCAGCACCCTCACTCCCACACAGTACGCTGTGGGCTCTCTGAGACAATAGAGAGCTTCTTCACATTGTGCCTGGAACACGGCAGCCACACACCTCACAGCAGACTTGGTGGCTACTGTCATTCATAGGTGTTTTCAAACACCAGGGTTAGGAGGAGGCACGGACGGGGCCCCAGGTAGAGGAGGGTCGCAGGCCCCCAGCGTGGTGTCCCCGAGGCTGCGCCAGCTCCGGCACAGGAGCCAAGCACGGTGCCAGGCATGCGCAGGCCTGAAACACGTGTTTTGTTGAATGAGTGGCGTTCTCTTAACTCCAGGAGACTATTAATTTGCTACTTATTAATGAGGTGTTCTGAACGCAGATTTCAGCTGCATGTGGTCCAGCAACCAAGACAGACTGTGGGTCTCAAAAAAAAATGAGGAGGAGAGACCCCTCTGTGTACGGAGGGTGGGCAGCCCTCCCGGCCCGGCCAGGCAGGAGCCGGCAGCTGTCTCGCGGCGCCTGCCGGAGCTGGATGGCGGCCGTGAATACTTTCTTTCTTAAGTGAAGCTCCTCTCTGTGCGCGCTGAATCACAGCATTCACGGGGGGAGCGGGGACAAGAGCATTTCCTAAGTGGATACCAGGCATCAGCTGGGGCAGGGGTGGGGGGCCTGGCTGGGCTGAGGCTCTAGCAGGAAAGGAACGTGAAACCGGCTCCTACAGCGGGCGGGTGTCTCTTCGACCCCCCGCGGTGGGTGCTGGGGGCGGGGGAGGGACAGACGAACACTCAGACCACAGACCTCAGCAGGGGGGTAGAGGGTGGGGGATGAACAGACCAGGCCCAAAATAGGCTGAGCGTCTGGGGCGTCAGCTGGGATTTGCCCCTTCCAGCAAGTCAGGGCCCAAGCATTCTGTTTACCAAATGCTCTGCACACATAGAAACCGGGACGGTCTGGGCTCCACGTCGAAGGGGATGGGGAGGGTCCCCCCAGGGTGGATTTCGAGGTGTTGGAAGCGTCTCTGCCTGGTGATTTCACCCTGGCCGCGGGCCTGGGAAGCTCGCTGCAACAGTGCCTTGCCAGGAGTCCTCCCTTATCTGCCCGGCCGCCTCCTCGGGCCCCAGGAAAGATAAGCAAGGTCACCCACTGCTCGCTGCCTCTGGGACGAGGGTTCCAGCAGCTATCTGCAAGGGGGCTGCCGCCCTCCTGCACCAACCACGGAGCTGCCTGCAGTCCCTCATCTCCTGTTTGGGATGGAGGTCTTGTCTCACACAGACAATGTTTCAGAAGCCACAATTTTTTAAAAAAAATTTATATCATATGAGGATGATTTAAACCAGCTTTGAAAATTTCCAGTGAAATTTTTATTAGGAAGATACAAAGAAAATCGAACCGCTCCTCCCTCTGTTCCCCAGCCGGGGGCGGGGGAGCCCCCCCCCCCCCCGGGGACCGGCCCCGGCCCCCACGGCAGCATGAGAGCGCGGGGACAGGCACATGAGCGCCCCTTCACATTCCGTGGCGATGACGGAATGAAAACCAGGCAGCTGCAAGTCCCGGCGCCCTGGCCGCGAGCGAGCGGACCCAGAGCCCGGGCTCCGGTGTTCGGACGGGCTTCGCGCGCATTTGCTGACCGAGCAGCAGACGTGCCTGGCTGTTTGGTGGCGCCCAGACTTGAGGGGGGTGCTGCCGGGACTCTGTCCCCGGGGCGGGGCAGGGAGGGGGGGTTGAGAAGTCAGGAACGCACTGGATAGTACATGAGCTAAAAACAGGCCCTCAAAGCTGCTTTGTAACTGAGCGTGCGCCCGTGCTGACATTTGTTTGGCAAGCATGTAACAGACTGTCTTCAAAGGGCTTTCCGCTCGGCCTGGGCATCCTCTGTGAGGCCGGCCGGGCAGAGCAGGGTAACCAGGAGCTCTGTCTTAGCACCCTCCCATGAAGGCGGGTCTCCTAACTTCTCAGCAGGACCGGGAGCACGTGGTTCCCCAGCCAGGCACAGGGAAGCAAGTCACAGGATCTGACCACAATACCTCCAGGGGATAAGAAGACCAGCTGGCTCACTCTCAGCTTACAGGCAGCTGTTTGATTAAATCTGGATGGATGGGGGTTGTGGCAGTCCGTCAGCTTCCCGATGCTCGGACCCTCCCCTGGGCCTTTCCGAGACCAGCAGACCAGGAGAGCAGGGGCCTTGCCATTTTGGCCCTTGAGTGTGGGTCAGCTTCACTGGAACCTCGGTCACCAGAACTGCCAAACCTCCTCGAATCTGAGAAGTCCTCAACGGATAAATGCATCATATTCTGCCCCGGCTGGCGTAGCTCAGTGGATTGAGCGTGGGCTGTGAACCAGGCATTGCAAGTTCGATTCCCAGTCAGGGCACATGCCTAAGTTGCAGGCCACGGCCCCCAGCAACTCTCTCTCTCTCTCTTTCTCCTTCCCTTCCCTCTCTAAAAATAAATAAATAAAATCTTAAAAAAAAACAAAACAAAACAGAAAGTGCTGCCAATTCAACCCTGACATGCTATTAACTTGAAGATGTATCCTGATTTCGGAGATCTCAAAATAAGAGAAAGTGTATTAGAATTGAAAAAAGGCGGTTTGTTTTCGGAACAACTGTGCTCCTGCTGGCTTTGAGGCAGGCCCCCCTCCCAGGGCCACCGTGTGCTGCCTGCGTGGCCTGGGGCGAGGGACTTCGCTCTGCCGAGGTCCGTCTTCTTGTTAGCAGAACGGAATGATAACACTTCCCTCGTAGGGTTTGAGAGGAGAAAAAAAAAGATACTTAAAGAACGCTGAGCCTGATGTCCGATAGTCACAGGTAGCTGTACAACACAGTGCTCTAACGAGGCTTGTGGGGACGGCATTTTGGCACCTTCCGGTGCCCAGGTGGGTACGCTGATCGGAACCGACCTGTGAATTATTAGGGCTGATATTCCCAGCCGACACGACCAAGAGCAGGGAGGAAGGAGACGCCAAGCAGCGGGCGAGGCGTCCAGTGGGGCGCCAACAGCGGTGAGTGTGGGAGGTCTGGGTGGGGAGGCGCGTTCGGCTGGGCTGTGGGGAGCCCCTGTCCCTGAAATGGAGGCGCCATTGTACTAAAGTGACTCTCTGGTCAACAACAACGGCAAAATTGGGACAATATACACAAACTACGTAGAAGCCCTTGAAAACGACCCAGAGCAACAGAAACTGGAGGAGACGTGGTCCGTGAAAGTTGGGGAGCACGCCACGGCACTTCCCAGTTTGCGGTGACGCAGGGGAGACCAGGACCAAAACAGAGCGCAGCAGTAGTGCTGGCTGGGATGGAGGGAAAGAGGCTAGACATGGAGGATGAGCAATGAAGAGGAAAGTGCCAGACAGGAGGGGACCACAGAGGGAAAGCTCCTAAACTGCCGTACAGATTCCTCCCCCGCAAACCCTCAGCGAGCCCCTGAGTTGTACATGCGCAGACGGAGACTCCAGGGAGCCCCTCTGAAGCCCCCAAAGAGAGCAGCGGCAGGGAGGCAGAGAGTCCAACAACTGCCTGGAATGCAGAATTTGGGGCACAGGTTCTGCTAAATTAAAGGGGCTGAGCAAACACTTAGGGCTTTTGATTTAATTCTAGAAAAACCACGCCTTACAAATAAGCCCGGTACTAAGGGTTATACTGTAGGTCTATGGGCAAACCCAAAACAAACCCACCTGAATGAAACCTGATCACCAAGCCTCCACAATCTCAAGTGGGTATGACAGTAATCTGACTGCCAGCTGGAATAAAACACAGCGTTCTTTAGAGGAAGACAAGAAAATACACAGCCTTTTCTATGTATCATCCAAAACGCCCAATATACAATTGAAAATATACAGACGTGAAAAAGCAGAAAAGTGTGACACACAGTCAAGAGAAGTAACACTCAATAAAATCAGACCCACCGATGAGCCAGCTGTGGGAATTAGTAACCAAGGACTTTAAAATGGCTATGATAAATGCACACAGGATTTTCGGGAAATGAAGAACAGAACAAATAAATGGATAGAGAATCTCAGGGGAGAAATGGACCTATAAAAATAAACCTAGGTAAATTCTAGGAACAAAAAATAAAGTACCTAGCATAAAACGTATCTTGGATGAAAATAATAACAGAGTAGACGCTGTCGAAGAAAAGATCTGCGAAGCTGAAGGCAGGTAATAGAAATGATCGAAAGTGAAGAACAGAGTGAAGAAAGATAAAAATAAATAAATACAGAGACCAGTGGGACAACACCTAGTGTGTAATCCAAAAGGGGAGGGGAGAGGAGAGAGAATCGGGCAGAAAAAGTACCTGAAGGCATAATGAAAGCCCCCTACGTTACCAAATTCAGTGCAAAACATCAGCCCATAGATCTAAGCAGCTCAGTGAAGCTACACAGAACCAATACCACGAAAACCACACCCGCTCAGACCGCAGTCAAACCACCAAAAAGCAAAGACATGGAGATACCTTAAAAGCAGCCAGAGGGGGAAAGACCTACCACGTACCCAGAAACAACAACAAGGAGGAGAACTGACTTCTGGCCGGAAACCGCGAAGGCCAGCCGGCACCGGAAAGGCATTTAGAGAGGTCTAGGGGCAACACAAAGTTAGCTTGGGACACGTGAAGCTTGGAAGGCGGTTCCTCCCCTCCCAAGCACTCCCTCGCAGAGACAGCACCCATGCACTCCCTGACCCCCCGCCCCCGCCCCCGCCCACACAGTACGGTGGACATCCCGGCATCCCCCAACGACGACTGCGGGGGAGGGGTGAGACAGGAGGACGCGGGAAACCACTTGTACAGACCGTCAGACACCATCAGGGCTCTCTCCGCGCCGCCACCACGCGAACGTCAGACATTTTTCGTCCCAGCCAAAGCTCTAATAAGAAAAATGAGAACTCTCTGCTCCTGAAATGTGTTAGTCACGTGGCGATTTGGCCCACCGGGTGGGTGGGAAGGTGGGAACAGCGCTCCATTGAAGGTTAGCGGCGGGGGTGGGGGGGGGGTGGGGGGGTGGGGTCCGAGCACCAGGAGCAGTCCAGGCAGACTCTGGGCTGAGACGCTCCGGGCGAGCGCGGGGGGCAGGCCGGGGCGGGAGGAGCGGCGGCGGCGCAGGCGCACCTGTCCCGACAGCCCACAGCCGACAGCTGCAGGACGGGGAATGCCGGGCGCTGAGCGGGGCGAGTGCTTCAGGTGCATTGCCTTCACCCTCCCACTGACCCCGAGGAGCGTTAGCACTCATTTTTTAAGCACGAGGAAATGGAGTCTGGAAGAGAGTCGGAAAACTGCCCAGGTTAGTGAAGGGCTGTTGGACTCCAAGCCACGGCTCTGCACCCTCCGCCAGTCAGCCGTCCGGGTGTCCACTCCGGCGCGCTGGGCCGGGCAAAACGGGTGCTCTCCGCGGCCACCCCTGCGCGTGCCCGGGGCTCGGGGACTCACTGCCCAGGAGGTGAGACGCGTTACCACAGCCAGCATTCACTGAGCACTCACCAGGCACTAGCCACTGCGTGCTACACTAAACGTGCCACGTCTTACTTAATCTTCATATCAGCTCTGTGAGGTAGATCCTTGGGTCCTCTCCATTTTGCAGGTGAGCAAAGTGAGGCTCAGAGCTCCTGAGCGGTAGAACTAGAACTTGACTCCATTGCCCACACTCCCCAGCAGCACACTCGAGCGTCCGAGGGCACCCAAAGGGCAGGGCCCCCCGTGCTCCTCCCCGTCTTGAGGAGGTCCTGGGAACTCTGAACTGTGAAAGCAAATCTGTTTGCGGGGGTCTTGGGCTGCCCCTGTCCCAGACGGAGGGAAAGTCCGAGGAATGCCCCTGCCCCGGCCTGGTGATGCCCACGGCCTCTCCTCCCAGGCTGGCTGCGACCGCCTCCCAGGAGCTCCGGACCACGTGCCTGCAGTTCCCATCGATCCGGGCTGCACTCGACAGCTAATGGGACTTTCAAAGTAAAAGCAAGTCAGAACACCGCCATGCTTAAACCCTTTCAGTGGCTTCCGCCATCCTTGGGATACAGCCCCACCTCTCACAAGGCCTCATGTTCTGCCCTGCCCCCCTGCTCCCCTCAGCCAAACGCGCTTCTCGGCCCCTCGAGGGAACTCCCTGCACCTCCCTGCTCTCATCGCCGGGTCCAGGTCCGCTCCGGTCACTCAGGCTGTGCGACAAACTATGGCCCAAACCCAGAGGCCTAAACCCACCATTCCCTCACCCCGGGGGGTTCTGCGGTGAAGAATTCAGCTGTGGAGCAGTGGGATGGTTTGTCTTCGCTCCCGGTGTCTGGGGCCTCGGCAGGAAGACCCTCTGGCTGTGGGGAGCTCAGGGCCAGCGGCTGGAACCATCGAGAGGCATCTCTGCCCACGTGTCTGCGGCTGATGCTGGCTGTCGGCAGGGACCTACACGTCCGACGGCCTCTGCGTGGCAGCTCCCGGGCAGCTGGACTTCTCCGGCCCGGGCCTGGCTCGGAGCTCCAAACGAGAGCACCCCGGGGCGAGAGGCAGAGGCCGCGCTGCCTGTGCTCAGCCAGCCCCGGAGCCCCGGTAGTGCCGCCCCACTGCATTCTGCTGGTTACCAGCAAGCCGCCCACCCACCCGGATTCAAGAGGAGGAGTGTCAGGGTCGCATTGTGGGCCAGGAGATCCTGTTGGGGCCGTCTCTCTGAAAAAGCGATCCACCACATGGTCTTTACACACCGTTGTCTCTGCCCAGACCACCGCCCTCGCGCCAACCGCACCACCTGCTGACTCTCACCGAGCGCTCGGGTTTCGGCTGAAGCACCACTCCGTCGGGGAGGGCGCGGGGACTGCCCTGCCCAGGCTTCGTCAGGGCTCCGGCTCAGACGCTCCCTCAGCGCCCAGACCTCCTCACGCACCCCAGTCTGTCCCCTGTCCCCCCTCCTGACCAGGAGCTCTGTAAGGACGGGGACTTCACCTTGCTGGTGCTAGCCAGGAGTGGGTCCCACTCACCCTGGAGGAGAGAGGCAGACAGCCTGGAGAAGAGACAGGAAGAGGAAAGGGGGAAAGAAGGATGCCCGCTGGCCTCCAGGCTGTCAAGGGTGTGGATCAGAAAGGATTCAGCCCCGCCCCCCGCGCCTCTGCCTGCCCTGAGCCCCCGGCCTGCCGTGGCTCCACCACCACCGGCCCGCCACAGACTGGCTGGGCGTCTTCATCCCCACGGCAGATGCAGGGGGGGTTTCTGTCTAGTCCCGGGGTCTGGCTAATGTGGCCTATAACGTACGGGGGTCTTTTGGCAAAGACACACCTTCTGGAAAGGGGTGGGGACGACAAATGGAGAAAGGAGGAGGTCTGAGCGCTGACAGGAGCTGAGGCCAGCAGAGAACTTTGCTCCCTGCAAAGACAGAAGCGGCAGCCCTTAGGCGGGAGGGCCAGGACGGACCCATCTGCCCAGGGACCAAGGACATGATGCACCGTGCCCGGGGCAGGGGGGTACCCCTTGAAAGTTTCTCTCTCAGTCTGTGCCCAAACATACGCACCACAACCACCACCACCATCCTGTTTTTGTTTTGTTTTTTTTTAAGGAAAGAAGAGTCAACACTCTGTTTCGCGTGGCTGTGGCCCCGGCAGAGGGAGACACTTGTGCCCTCGGCCCCCTCCCCGGAGCCCACCCTTCTGCCCGCTGCGGGACTGCTCGCTCTGGGGTCCAGGGCTGGCTCCTCCTCTCTCGCTCTGACGCTGTCGGCAGTCACAAGCTCCCCCCGATGACAGACTGTGCCGAGGAGTCTGAGGGTCACCTATTATTTCTTCCTGCGGAACCTGCTGAGGACTGGGGTCAGGGCAACCCCCCTGGCCCACCGGACCCCGAGTCTGAGTTCAGCCCACGGAGGCATCCGTGCCCTGTGCTGGGCCCTTTCCCGGCCGACCTCACAGGAGAGTGCTCGCAGGAAGACTGCTAGTACTCGCTCATCCGCTGAGGCATGAACGGGATGTCCAGAGAGGTGACTGCCCCAGTGACTCAATCAAGGCCCCGCAGGCGGGAAGTGACAGTGTTCCTCTGGTGCTGCCCTCACCCCCAGCTGTGGTGTTTCCACTGCCCTGGGCTCCTGCCTCCCGAGCTTTCTCGGCACAGATGCTACTGGCTTCTGCACAGACAGCCTCGGGCTCCCTTCCCCCGGGGTTCAGAGGTGGGAGGGAGGCCGCAGGAAGGCCTTCCGCAGGGGGCTGCCCTGCCTGCCCACCTGGCCCTGTGGGGGAGGACCCTGCTCCCTGCAGCTTGCACACAGGTGCCTGCACGGCTGGAGCAGACCTCAACCCCTTACCTGAGTCAGAGGGGAAGCTGTTTGCCTTTCGGAGCGAACCAGGAGCTGCCTGGGCTTTGGAGAGCGGGCAGGCCAGGGAGCAGAGCTGGCCAGGCGGCGCGTGCCAAGGAAGGAGGGGGCCGCCGAAGCTGCCAAAGCAGGCTGGGGCGGGAGGGGCCAGGCCAGCTGGGGCCGGAGCTAGTGTGACATCACCGGGCGGCCCGCCTCTGTCTGGGGCTGAGGGGAGGCCCAGAGCCTTTCTGGGGCCTGGGGGATCCTCTTGCATTGGTGGGTGGAGAGATGTGCCTGCAGCCAACCAGGGTCAGGCTGTGCTCACAGTTTCCTCCGGCGGGCGGCATGTAAAGGCTCCACAAAGGAGTTGGGAGTTCAAATGAGGCTGCAGCGGACGGCCTGAGCTGCGGACGGACCGAGCCCCGAGCTGTGCCGCCCGAGTCCAGACCTGCAGAGCATGGCCCTGAGGCAGCTACCGGCTCCCACCCCAAGAGGAGGCAGGTTGTGAGCAGCCCCGCAGGACCCCGGCCAGCCCCCGCCCCGGGCCGGCGGAGCTCCACTGTGCAGGCGGAGCAGAGCCGGCAGAGGCCAGCGAGGCAGGGCTGCTGGGTGGCCGGGCAAGCCTGCGACTCGAGGACCCCTCCTGGAGGCCATGGACAGGCTGCTTTGCTGACGGCCAAAGGGAAGCATGTGAGGAGCTGCCCCAGGAGCCAGGCAGGAGGGAAGAGGTAAGGAGCTAGCTTGGTGGCACGGAGGGGCAGGAGGCAAGAGGCGGCAGCTGGCCCCGTGTCTTGGTGCTCAAGACCCCTGGCCCCTCCAGCTGGGGTGCGTGTGCAGCTGGATCACAGAGGGGGTCACTCCTGCTTTCACTGGGAGCCGAACGCGGCGTGTGCCGGGGCAGGACCAGCGGATGCTGGGGCAGAGGCTGGTGCTCTGGGCGTGAGATCAGGGGCTGGGGCTCCGAGGCTTCGTCCTCCACTCTCCTCCGCGAACAAAGAGCCTTTGGGGGCCGTCAGCGGCTCCTGGGCCAGCCTGGGCTGGGGGGTGTACGCGAGTGAGCGCTCTGTGTAGGTGTGTGCCCGAGGGGCCGGTAGGCTGGGACGTCCCAGACGCCAGGGGCAGTTGAACGTCCGGGAAGGCGTTTTAAGTTTGGGGTTGCTCTGCCCCGGGCTAGGGAGGGCACCCAGGCAAAAGCAAAAGCAAAGCCTGTCCTGGGAGAGCCGGGAGTCCTTGTTCAGAGAGCTCCCCGGAGCCGAGCAGCCGGTGCCCACCCCCTCGGCCGGGCAGGAGGGGGCGAGGGGCTGCAGTGCTGGAAGGGGCCTGCCAGCCGGAGACCTGTGCCGCTGTGACTCGGGCGAAGCGCTGCCCTGGCTCTCTCCGCATGTCTGAGGACGCCCGGTCCCCCCTCACACGGGACGGCGGCCCAGGCACCCCAGTCTCCCGCAGGCTGGGCGCGGCTGGGAGACAGGGGGGGACCGGCACCGGGCGGGGGACGGCACAGGCTCCACACTCCGCGTCCCTTGAAAGCGCTTGGTGTTAGACAACATTTCGAAACAGAAATTCTCCCCTGAGCCCTCCCCGCCCCTCCTGTGACATGTGTGTCACGGGTCAGCCGCTCCCCTGCCGCGGGGTTACAACGGCCCCCAGAGGCCGGCCGGTCACTTGGTGAAGGGCCCCCTTCGTCGGGGCTCCGAGGAAAGGGGATGGAGCTCCCAGTACCCAGGGGGAGCCTGGGGCTCCCCACGTGTGCTTTTCTGAACTGAGGTGCGGGAAGGCAGTGCCCAGGGGCTGGGGTCAAGCCCAGCCCTTCCCTCCTAGCCCCAGTTTCCTTCTCTGTGAAACGGGGCGACGACAGCGCCCGTCTCTCAGTAACGGCTAGCACTCACGCTGCACGCGCCGGACGCCGGTGCTCCCCAGCCCTCACGACCCCCCTGGAAGCCACACGCTGCCCTCCATCGCCCTTTCACAGGCAGGGGACTGGGGCACAGAGAGTAGTAAGGGGTTGTGCGCGAGGCCTCGTGGTTAGGAAGCGGCAGTCCCAGGACTTGAACCCAGCACTCTGAACCCCGTCCCACTGCTTTCTAGGAGGGCCTCAGCGCCAGCGCCTGGTATGCGGCGAACCCTCAGAAAACGTTAGTCACTGCGTGTTACAGACCGTAACAAGCAGACTCACGAGGAGAGGGCAGGGACCCACACTCCCTCTCCTGGCGCACTGCTAGGGTGTCAGAAAGTGCACCAGGCCTGGGGGGGCTTTACGTCTGGGGCGACCCGGAGCACGCCCGGGCCCTGGAAGTCCACACCGGGGGTGACGAAAGGAACACGGTGTGCCCAACACCGGCCCTGCAGTGCAGCGCCCCACGCCCACACGGGTACTCCTCGTCCGCCTGTCAGTCTCTGCCAGAACCACACTGGGTGAGGAGGGTGAGGAGGGTGAGCTACCTCCATGCCACAGGAGGCCCCCGACATCGGAGGGCCAGTGCCAGGAGGTCCCGGGGCCGCACAAGGAGAGGCACAGACCCCTGCCCCAAACCGCCCCCCACCCCATCACCAAGTCTGGCCACAGGGTGGCCAAGCCTGGTGGGTCTGATGCCAGCGACACTGGTGCATCTTAGCCCAAGACAGTGACAGGGGCTTCTCTCCCGCGACCCCATAGGTCTCGGTGGGCTCCCTGGACTCCTGGAAGCGTTTTGAAAAGCTGACGTTAAATGTGTGCTCCTCCGGCTCAAGGCCTCTGGGGCGGCGGGGGCCCCCCCGGCCTGGAACCGGGCGGCTCACAGGCTCTCTGGGCAGCCTGGGCCGAGCGAAGGCTCCGGCTGGCTTCGCCGGCTGGCAAACGGAATGGGCTCAGTCACCAGTCAGCGAAGGCAGTCGTGGCAGGACAGACTGAAACGTGTGTGACGCGCGTGGCCCGGGAGGCCCTGCGTGGTGCGACAGCGAGCTCACGAGCAGGGCGAAGCCACCGCTCTGCTCCACGCACGATGGTGTACTAGGCGCCCGCCGAGCCAAGGCAGGCACAGTCATCACCCTATTTCGTCCTCACCAGAACCCCAGGAGGCAGGTGCTAGCGTCAGCATCCCGTTTTAGAGATGAGAAAACTAGGGCTGAGGAAGGGTAAGGAGCTCGCCCAAGGTCACACAGTTGATGATTATGTAGGACTTGACCCCTGCTCAGTCTGGCTTCAAAGTCCATACCTTTCCCCACTCTTCTGCCCTGTTCAAGGTGTCTTGACTTTTCCCCTGACCTTGTCGTTGGGTCCCTGCCCGTGGCCCCCAGCAGCCGCATCTGTTTGGGTTGCTGTCCTAGAGAATGCCGCACGGGCCACCTGAAAACCACGTGCGTGCCCGACTGGGACGCATCGCTTGCTCGTCACAGAAGCCGCCTCTGAGGCAGGACAGGCGCTGCCGCCACCCTCTGACAGAGGAGCCTCCACAGAGCCCCGCGGCGTGGCTGCGGTGACGCGGCCAGAGAGGGACGGGACGGGGTTCCCAGCCGGCTGTCCGGCTTCAGAAACCCACGCACCTGGAGCTCTGCGCCGCTGCCCCCCCACGCCGGCCCCGCGGAACCCTGGCACCAGCTCTGTGGAGCGGAGCCTCCTCGCGCTGCCTGCACTTGCACTTGGAGACTCCGTGGCCTGCTGAGTCGGAGCGCAGGCCCTCAGGGTCTACACTGGGCCGCGCCCGGGCAATTCCTCGGAAGCCACGAGAGGTGGCCCTGGTAGCTACCTTAGAACGAACACCGCGGAGTGCAGCCCCACCCTCGGCAGGTACACTCAGCTCTGGCCTCTCTCTTAATCCCAGCTCGTTTCACCAGGCACGGTCTCCTGGTCAGCAGGCGGGTGGGGAGGGGCTCTGTTTCCTGCGCGCACAGCCCTGTGGGGGGAGGGGGTGGAAGGTGGAGCCGGTAATCACACAGACACGCGGCAGCAGGAAGCTTGCAGAGACTTGCGGCACCAAGGGGGGGCCTGCAGGGTGGGCGGTGCAGTCCCACTTTACAGAGGAGGAAACTGAGGCCCGGAGGTGCATGCAGCCCCTCTGCCCAGGTCTCCCCACAGGTGGGCCAGGAAGCAGGGATGCGAACCCAGATCTGGGCTCATTCTGCCCCACCCCGCTGCCGTCCTGGACAAATACACTGTGGAAATCTCAAGAATGAATCAATTCATTGAATAGCATTTCTTTTCTGTAAATTTATATAAAACACCCCAAATAGAAGGGTTATTCAGCCACTGGCAGCTTGGAGTTTGTGGTGATAGGTCACATCAGAACCTCATTCTGACAGCAGTTTCTATGACAAAATCCTAATTCTCTTACTTTGACTGTAAGCCATATGACTAATTTAATAACTGCTTTGGAGGGGGGACACTGTAAACATTACATTGTAATGCTGTAAAACATCTCAAAATGGTAAACACTGTAAAACACTGCAATGTCCCGCTACATGTGTTCATCACCGTACGACATTCCGATCACAGAAGTGTTCACATGTGAGTGTGGGGCGGGGGTGGGGGGCACAGGCAAGCCTCTCACAATCGAGCTATTGTGTGTGGTCTATTCTCTGGTGAGACCAGGCTGTCCTGGGGCCAGCAGCCCCCGGGCCCCAGCTTCTCCTGCTGCCCGGGCCCTCCAGGAAGGCGGGCCCAAGATCCCCTAAGAAAAGACCAGGACTCTTCTTATCTCCAAGAAATGCCCTGGAGTGGACTCGCCCAGCTCCAGGAATGTCCAAACTCCTGCTGGAGGTGGTCCCACTCCAACCTTTTTGAAGGAAAGATGGTGTCTCTTAGTTACTGCTGAACCAACAATACGGACTCAGGGCCAGGCAGAGAAAGGCATCTGTGGAGGGAGGGAGTGAGTGAATGAGTGAGTGAGTGAATGAGTGAGTGACTGAGTGAATGAATGACTGAGTGAATGAGTGAGTAAATGAGTGACTCAATGAATGAGTGAATGAGTGAGTGAGTGAGTCAGTGAGTGAAGCAAGCCTCAGACCCAGGCAAACAAGCCTCCCAAGCCTGGGTGCCACACCATTCCATTCTCTGTTGTCTAGCTAAGGTCTCTTTTAGGGCGCCTCCTTCCCACCTTCCCAACCCCCACTCCAGCCGGGCTAAGTGCCACCACAGCCCTCTGAGCCGTCCTACCAGGACACTGATCACTCTGTAGTACAAATGCCTGCTCTCTGTCTCACCCACTGCCGGTGGCCCTGGAGGGCAGGGGCCTTCCTTGTCCTTGCTTTTCCTCCAGCCCCCAGCGCAGGGGCGGCCAAAGGGGAAATGCTCAGGGAGTGTGTCCAATGAAGGGAATCCGTGAATTCCTAGTTAGTGACCCCAGTACCATCCTGGTTGTTGGGGATGCAGAACAGGTACCATCCTGACCTTGCTTTTAAGAAGCTCACAGTCTGGGGGTAGATGACCCGATGCGACGAGCTGGGTCCCGGGTGCTGGGATGGAAGGAGCCACGGCTGCTCCTGGGAGCTGGAGGAGGGTGGGGCCCGCTCTGCAGACGGACGGCTGCACAGAGAAGTGGACTCGTGAGGCCAGCTCAGGAAGGCAGGCGGGCAGGGAGGTGTGACAACACAGGCTGTGTGTGTGTGTGTGTGTGTGTGTGTGTGTGTGTAAGTAGGACACTGACAAGGCCAGATTTAAGTTCTAGAAAGTCAGGTCTGGACCGGTGCTGTCCCAGAGGCGAGGAGGCCAGTGGGGACTGGTGGGTACGAAGCCTGGCCCTGGAGTGGACGAACCCGGCTGCAGGCCAGCTCCACGCCTCGGCGGGCCTGTGGCCCTGGCCAAGTGGCGTCGTCCATTACCTCTGTTTCCTTGGCTGTGAGCTGGGAGCAAGCATAGCCCCGGCCCCACAGGGCTGCAAGGATCAGTGAGGTGGGCACAAAAAGTGCTTGTCCCAGTGCTCAAGGGGTCAGCCCACGCCAACAGGCTGAGGTGGCCCGGGTGCCAGGCGCTCGGCCTGGCCCGGAAGACCAGCTCCAGGCCAGGCCCGGCCTTCCCCGGAAGCCACAGGGGGCAGCACCGTCCACCCAGCCCGAGGCTTCTTTCTCCCTCTCCTCCGAGGCTCCCCAGCTCCAGGGCTCCGGTGCACATCAGGCCCTGCCGGAAACACAGCAGCCAACTCAGAAGCCGGGCTCTGAAATGGCTTCTGCAGACTCCCCGCCTCTGCTCTGCTGGCGGGAGCTCCTGGCACGGAGGGCTCAGCGCGCCGGCTTTGGGGGAATCTCAAAATGGTTCCCAGATAATGTGCCATGAAAAAGTAACAGCAGCATCGTTGTCCCCCTGGCGAAGGGAACCAGCTCCCCACTGCCTGACCACATCCCCACTCACCCTGTGATCTCACAGTGTGACCACGGCCCGCCTCCACCATGAGCTCAGCCCTTCCCTGGAGCCAGCAGCTCCCCACTGGCAGGACCACTAGAGCCCAGGACGTCAGGCGGACTCGATCCCCCAGCACCCCTCTTCCAGGCAGGCAGGCCCGCCCGACCCTACACTACCTGCCTCTCTGGCTCTCGCCTGTGTGCCTGCCCCCAGGGACAGGGCTGGCCCGCAGTGGCCGGGGAGGCTGCATGGACAGGCAACGGAAGGCTGCGTGGATGGACGGACACACGGTTTGTTGAAGGTCTTACGAGAGCTGAGCTGCCAGGGTCCGGGAACTGGCTCCAGCCTCCCTGGGTGCCCACAAGGTCTGCTGGTGGGGAACGATTCACAGGGAGCCCGGGCTGGGAGGGATGGCAGCTGGCGATGTGGCTGTCCCCGCCCTGGCCTACAGGCTGGCGGTGAGTCACCCAGGACAATGAGGCACAGTCCCTGCTCCAGGTTTTCTGAGGTGAGAGCGCCACTGCTCCTCCTAGACGCCCGTTTTGGGGTCTTGGCACTGGGGTGATCAAGAAGCTCTTTCTAATGTCTAACACAACTTGCCCTTGTGCTGGCCTGAACGCTATCTCCACTTGGTCAACAGTGCCCAGGAAGTAACTGCACCCTGGCCACCAGGCAGACAGACACGCTGGTTGGGGGGCACACTCCTGGCGGAAGTGAGGGCGTGCACCTTGCAGCTGACGGCGGCACTCTAGCCCTGATGTTTACTCCAGGCGACCTTGGGCAAGGGACCTGACCCTTCTGGACCTGGGTTTCCGCTACTGCAAGGTGCAGATAATAACAACTTTCTCCCAGGTGAAGAGACCATGTACTTTGTTCCCCAACCGGGGCACTTTTGAAGGCGAAGGGGGTGCTGTTAGGAAGACAGCACGCCCCAGCGGGGCCAGCTGGGACTCACGGTCCCGTATGCACAGGGCTGCTCGCGAGCTAACAAGAGGCAGCGCGGCCAGGCACGGCGCCGTCCACAGCAAACACGTGACCGCTGTTCTGTCTGTGCTGTTGGTCAGCTGGGCCCGCTAGGACCTTATCTTCTGGAATTTTCCTCTGGATCCCTCCCACATCCTGCACTATCAGTTCATGCGGGCACCACCCCACTGGCTTGCCATCCATCCCGACCAGCTCCAGTGGGAAAAACTGCCGACTCTGGAGCGGACTGTCCCTCGTCTGGCCTGGCGTGGGCTGGGCAGCCTCCATCGGCGCTCAGACCTGTCACACCGCCTCCGACTCCGCTGCGCTCCCCAGCCGCCGGGAGCAGCCACATCCGGTGCCAGTGGGGCCCTCCCAGCTGGCTGCCCGGTGCAGGCTCCCTCGCTGGCCTGGCAGAGCCCTCCTCTCGGCAGCGCCTGGGGGTAGGGGAGACTCATCTCTGGCCTCCACCTGTGGTCACAGAGCAACGGGGTGGGGCTGGCTGGGGGGGAGGGGTGGGGCTGTGAGCCCTTCAGACTGGGACAAAGTGCCCCCCAAGATCTGGATTTAACCCAGAGGCTCCCCGGGTCAGCAGTCCTGGGGACCTCGAGCGTGCTCCTGCTCTCCCATGCCGGGGCGGGGGTCAGAGAACAGCCTCCCTGGGGCCGCCTGTGACTTCGGCTTCTGCACGCTGGGCCCAGTGCACCCCGGGGTCGGTCACCGGCGCTGCCACTGAGCAGCACTTCGCCCGATGGCTGGGCAAAGTGACTCATGGTCTTTGAATCTCAACAGTTGACTCACCTGCCGTCAGCCTTAAAAGCATTTCTGTGGGAATTGGAGAACTGCCGTGATAGAAACACACGGAACTACAGAGGTGAGGCCTGGGAGCGGCCTTGTGCACAGCCTGCGCCACCACGCTGAGGGGCAGGGCTCCCCCGGGGCCGCCGGGGGACTGAGGTGGTGTGCGGGGGGCTGGCGAAGGCAGGTCTACAGTCGGAGCAGGTGAAACACAGCCGGTACAGCTGCTGTGGTCACCACGGCCGGCACCGCTCTCTCCACACGAACAAAACTGTGAACCCACCTTTGCCCACCCCGCACACAAGTGCTTGGGCGATCACTGCCTGTAGTACTGTTTTTAGCATCTGACCCTAGCTCACCAGCGTACCCCAGGCCAGCGGCCTCTGCCACGGGGTGGGACACGGACGGAGCGCTGTCTCGCAGAAACAACTGCTCCCACAAAGGGGCCCCTCGCCTGGCCGCCACGCTGTGGAGAGGGCGTGGGCACGCGGTGTGTGGTCCCCCCACGCCAGGCCGCGCAGGGACGCCCACAGCAGCCTCCCAGAGGCTGGGGGGCTTCCTCCCGTGTGCAGAGGCCGTCACGCGGCTCGGTCACAGCAGCCCCCGCTTGTGGGGAGGGAAACCCGTGCATAATGGAAACTCCTCACAATACAGTGTGGAAAAGCCATTTCAAGAATCATTTTTATTTTCATATCGAAGCCAAGGAAAATAGTTGGATTTGCTATTCTCTGTTGGTCACAGGAAGAAACAGAGGAGCGTGGCTTTGATTGGAGTTGAGCTCTTCCCCAGGTCTGAAAGGGTTGGAATCCTAGGGGGTTGTTTCTCTTGGGATGCAATTAGTTGAATAAATACCAAGAGAGCGAAAGTATACAAACTCATTGCTGCCCATTAAAAACTGCCAAACTAGCAGAAAACTGAGGGGGGTGTGGTACTGGAATCTTCAAGGAAAATAAAGGACTCCCAGGCCAAGGGAGCTGGACGCCCTCGGTGTCGGGCTGACCGGAGCCCTGGGCTGGCTGGGCGCGCACTGGGATCTGCCGTGTGGCCCTGGGACGGTCACTCAGCCTGCCCGGGTCTCTGTGTCCCCACCCAGAGCAGCCCGACTGGACTGCCTGAGAGGATACCTGCCAGGCACCCAGCACAGCGGCCTGTCCCTTCCCTCCCTTCTTGGAACCCGAGCAGCTCCAAGTCACTCCCGCCAAACCCAGACTCCACGGGAACGTAACGAACGGGAGACCCGGAACCGGCAGCTCCCCCACCGGGCCCACCACTCCAGCATGCCCTGGAGCAGAGGGGCACCTCTCCGAGCTTCCGCGTCCTCCCCTTGGAGCGGCACACGACTGCCCCCGAGCTCTGAGTGTCCTGACGGTTCAACGAGACGGCGTGCGTGCACAGGGCGGTGTGCGCGCACAGGGCGGTGTGCGCGAGGGCCGACTGTCGGGTTCGGCTCACTTGCTAACTGACGGTCTCAAGAAACGCTCTTCACGGCCAGCACAGGCTCTGGTGGCACCTTCGCGCCCCTGACCCCCACTCTGCGCCCAGTGCTGTGTGACATGCTGGGGACACTACGGCAGCCGGACTCAGTCTGTCCAGCATGCTGCCTTGGGGCTGGGAGGCGAGGCGAGGCGAGGCGAGGCGGCCAGAGCCCCAGGTCGGAGCCCGGCTGACACAGCCGCCCCTGCTCCATGCGGCGGGGTGATCAGTCAACTCTGGCACCGTCTCAGGGGGCGAGGGGGTGGGTTCAAGGAGACGGTAAAAGTGCCCGACACACTGCCAGCGCGTGGCCAGCCCTCCTCAACGTGGGCCCGGCTCTGTTACTCCACCTCCAGTTTCGGAAGCCCTTCCAGGTTCCCGACCTGGTGTATGAGGTGGGTTGGAACACCCACCTTCCCAGAGGAGGCGCGGCCTTCAGGATCTCAGGTCCCAGGAAGGCGTGGGAGCCCGCACTCGGAGCGGACGGACCTCAGCGGTAAACAGTGCGCCCCTGCCTGGTCTGGAGGCCCGCCTGGGGAGGTTTGGAAGTCAACCCTTTCCCGGAGTCCTCTGCCTCCCTGGGCCTCCGGCAGTTTCTGGGCCATGGCGGAGGCCCGTGCTGGCATGGGCTCCGGCACAGAGAGGTGTTTGTCACAGCTGAGGCAGGTGAGCGGCCCCGGAAGGCAAGGGCAGGCTCACCCTAGCCAGGAGGGCGGCTCCTCCCCATTGTTCTGGGACGGGTGTGGCTGCTGGCAGAAGAGCAGCCGAGGTGCGTTGGAAACCAGGCATATACACTCACAAACTCAGCCCGGTTTCCACCGACGTCACGAAGCCCTGCCTCGTGGCCCAGCCCAAGCCGGAGGCTCCCAGGCACCTTTCTCTGCCCGGCCTGAAAGGCCTGTGCTGGCCACTGGCACCGCGCTCGGGCTCTGTCATTCCCCTGAGCACGGCTCAGTGTGACCCCGGAGAGCACAGGCCCTGTCACTGCCCGCTGGCTGTCACGGGTGTGGCCTGGACGCAGGCTGCCCACCGGAGAAGCCCCCAAGGGGGGCCCCGGGAGACAAAGCCTTCAGGTCTTCCGCTGTGGTCACTGTAGCGTAAATTCACGTGCAGTCAGAGAGTGGTGACGCTAATGTTTGTTTTACTACTGAGACCAGATTCAGGACACTTCCATGTAGGCACTAAGGGTCTGAAGGTTTGTGGGTGAAAAGGGGGCCAGGCACTGAGCCTGACAAGCTCGGGGCACGCCTGCACGGTGGGCCCTACAAGCTCAGAGACCGACGACGTGACCGCACGGGATGGTCTGAACACACACACCCCTAACCAGAAGCGGGCGATGGCGGGCGGGCACGTCCTAGGCCTGTAGCTTCCCTGACAAAGGCCAGTCTTTACCCGGCGTGAGCCTGTCTGTTGTGTTTTTGCATCTAGGATAACACACCTTTGAAATGTCAGAGTGACCTTCTTTTGTAGACCCCCAAGACCCCCTCCCCCTGGACAGGATGCCACAGAGTCCCTGCTTGTTATCCCGCACCCCCCCCACCCACCATCTCTATGCGCCGCAAATGGTTAGTAAGTGCTCTGCACCCACCAACGTAAAACAAGCAGGTGTCTCTCTGTTTTGCCTTTTTGTCCAGTCGCAGACACGCCCCCTTTCTTTCTCCCCCGGCTTAATCTACTGCCCACACGGTTCGTGTAACTCTCCTCACATCTCCTCCTCTTATTCTACCGTAGAAAATAAGCTACAGAACTGCCGTTCTCCGGAGCATTTTCTCAATCCACTGAGATTTTGCTTCCCAGCAAGTGTCATCAGTTTGGCACCTTACAGAAATTCTCTGCAGGTCTGGACGTTTCTTGCACCACCAGGCCTGAGTGCAGCAGGATGGGGGTGAGTCCTGGTTGCCAGGACCGTGTGATCTTAGGCCGGTTACCGAGCCTCGGAGTCTCAGTTTCCTCATCTGTGAGATGAGTGTAACAGTGTGTACCTTAGAAAAACGTCTTGAGACTTCAGTCAAGTCGAAAACATGTGCAAATGCCCAGTGCAGGGTCAGGCACCTAGAGGACACTCCGTTGATGGGTGTTATGAGAGCTACGAATAAATATAAGTGGCCTCCTGTGCAGCCCCCCACCCCAGCTGTCACTCCCGGCCCACCTGCTGTGTCCCCCACCCCAGCAGTCACTCCCGGCCCACCTGCTGTGTCCCCCACCCCAGCTGTCACTCCCGGCCCATCTGCTGTGTCCCCCACCCCAGCAGTCACTCCCAGCCCTCCTGCTGTGTCCCCCACCCCAGCTGTCACTCCCGGCCCACCTGCTGTGTCCCCCACCCCAGCTGTCACTCCCGGCCCGCCTGCTGTGTCCCCACCCCAGCACTCCCACGGCCTGCAGCTGTCGGTGGGCATGTCTTTTCTTCCGGTCCACAAATACTTACTGGGCTCCTAGAGTTCCAGGCCGCATGTTAGGCACTGCGACCAAAACAGACCCCTGCCCCCCTGCCCACACGGAGCTTATGTTCACAGGGGCGGGGTAGGGAGACGCTGGGTCTAATGGTGATGGGGACTCTGGAGGCACAAGGTGGTGAGATCGCAATCTTGAGCAAGCAGAGAGGGCCTCCCTGGGGAGGTGACATTCCGGCAAAGGCCTGAGAGCAGCAGCAAGACAGCGAGCGACGAGGGAGGTGCTGTAGGCGGGACAGAGCAGACGCGAAGGCCCTGTGGTCCCAGTTGTGCGTGAGGAACGCCCGGGGGCAGCGCAGCTGCAGTCCGTGAGCGAGGAGGACAGGAGACACAGATGAGGTCAGGGGGGAAGCGGGGCCAGACCAGGGGGCCCTTAGGGAGCAGCGAGCTTCTGGTCCCAGATGCGCAGCCACGAGAGGCTCCTGAATTGAGGAGAGACCCGAAGTGACTTCTCAGAGAGGATGGCTCTGGCTGCTGGGACGGGAACAGACCGCAGGGGGCACGTGCGGGAGCAGGGAGGCCAGCTGGGTCCCAGTGAGAGGGGAAGGTGGCTGCACCAGGGTGTGGGGGAAGTGGGGGAGGCAGCAGGATTCTAGGCGCATTTCCAGGTACTACTGTTATCATTCGGTGGTGGAACAGAGGTGGGTAAGAAGGAAAGGAAGGATGATTTCAGGGTTGAGGGCCTGAGCGGCCGGAAGAACAGGGTTGCCATTTCCTGACGCAGGAGGAGCTGGGAGGAGCAGGCTGGGGTGGCGGCAGGGGACTGCCAGGGGTTCATCTCCGGGTGCACAACGCTGGGGGTGCCTAGCAGAGGGCTGAGTGAAGCGTCGAAGTGGGAGTTGGACACGTGAGCCTGGAGTCGAAGGGTGAGGTCTAGGCTAGAGAAATAAACGTGGGAGTTGTTGCCAAGGCGTGCAGGCGGCTGAAGCCCCCAGACGGGAGGAGATCACCACGGGAGAAAGGCGGACTGAGCTCGTGGGTGTGGGGGCCCCCCTGGGGACAGAAAGAGGAGGGAGGGCGAACCGGCGGAGAGGACTGAGGAGCGAGAGGAGAGGGTGACGCGTGGGAAAGGAAGCCCAGGAAGGGAGCGCCGTTGGGAGGCGAAGCATCAGTGGGGACCAAGGACTGGACATCTGGTTGGGCAAACGAGGCCACTGGGGATCGCGCCTAGAGCACTTGAGGTGGACGGGAGGGCGCAGGCCCGACAGGAGCGAGTTTGAGGGAGAGCAGGAAGAGGGGCTTTCTGGAAAGACCGAGCACAGGAAGCTCTGTGAAGGGCTTTGCTAAAAGGGGGAGTGGAGAAGCCGGACGGTGGCTGGAAAGGGGATGCGAGGTCCAGAGAGGATGACCTTTAAGCGGAGAGAAACAACAGCGTGACCGAGGGGAGATGTGATCCCAGGGAGAGATGGGGGCGGAGTCCTGGAGCGAGGGCCTTAAGTAGGTGAGAGGAGGGATCTGGGCACATCCGTCCCCTCCCTTTTGGCCTGACTAATTCCTCAGTCATTCCTCAGGAGTCAGAGCAAAGGTCATTTTCTCAGGGAAGCTTCCCTGACCCCTCCAATGAGGGCAGCTCCCTGTTACCCTCTTCCGCTGCACATGCTCCCTCCCCTCACAGCACTCGGGGACTGCGCGACCACGGGGAAGCCCCCTGAGGCTGGGGAGGGCTCTGTCCGATCTGCAGAAGCATCTGCAGCAGCCGGCACCCCGCCTGGCACCCCACTGGTGTTCTGGGACGTCTGGGGACGGCGTGAACGGCCCAAGAATAGAACTCAGACAACTCCAAAGACCCAGGTCTGTGTTCGGCCCCCGCCGGGCTGGATCACGTTGTGATGGCTGGAACTGTGCAGCTGCGGCTGCGGCGAGTGTTTGGGTTTCCAGGGGCTCAGCTGTTCGTTCCTCTTTGGGCTCCGCAGCTTGGCTGAGACACAGACCAAAGCCATGGGACTGGACACATCGTTTCCTTGACACTGTCCGCTAGAAACCGAACACATCCCACACTGTATCTGGCAATTCACTCAGCTAACAAATGCTCGCTGAAAGCTCACCCGGCGCAGCCCCCCGGGAACACAGAATGGCAGCAGACACAGGGCCTGCCCCCGCGGAACGGGGAGTCCAGCGGAAGGCGTCGCGAAGAACTCGGACTCATCAACATTGCGATGGGGGTCACAAAGGGAAGTCCGGGGGTCATGAATGTGTAGAATGGGGAGACTCAGAGGCCTGAGGAGTGTGGGGCCGAGGAGAAGGCAGACTGGATAACGCCCTGCTCTGCCCCCCTCCCCTCCCAGCTTCCGGCCGCCCGCTCAGGCTGTGGGTGCTGGGGCTGGCTCCAGGCGCAGCACGGTTGCGGCCTCCTGCCGCAGAGGCCCCAGTCGGTCTCCTCCCTCCTCCTTTCTATCTCTGCCGGGGCCTGCCTGTCTCCTGCTGCTGCTTCCAGAAGGGCTGCCTCCCGAAGCTGCGTGTTTGGAAAGATCTGCCTGGTGAGAAGGCTGAGCTCATTCATGGCACAGGCCACTGGCAGCAATAGGACCGTTACTGAGTCTCCCCTTCTGTTTACTTTCAGGTTGTTATAGGCTCTGTTTGCAAAGGAGAACCACCATTCTGCAAGGACCATGAGGCCACTGTGTGTGACGTGCTGGTGGCTGGGACTGCTGGCTACCTTGGGAGCTGCCGCCGGCCAGAAGGATGGTTTGGAGGGCACCGAGGAGGGCTCGCCAAGCGAGTTCATTTACCTGAACAGGTACAAGCGGGCTGGCGAGTCCCCAGACAAGTGCACCTACACCTTCATCGTGCCCCAGCAACGGGTCACAGGTGCCATCTGCGTCAACTCCAAGGAGCCCGAGGTGCTCCTGGAGAACCGCGTGCACAAGCAGGAGCTGGAGCTGCTCAACAACGAGCTGCTCAAGCAGAAGCGGCAGATCGAGACGCTGCAGCAGCTGGTGGAGGTGGACGGCGGCATCGTGAGCGAGGTGAAGCTGCTGCGCAAGGAGAGCCGCAACATGAACTCGCGGGTCACGCAGCTCTACATGCAGCTCCTGCACGAGATCATCCGCAAGCGGGACAACGCGCTGGAGCTCTCCCAGCTGGAGAACCGGATCCTCAACCAGACGGCCGACATGCTGCAGCTGGCGAGCAAGTACAAGGACCTGGAGCACAAGTACCAGCACCTGGCCACGCTGGCCCACAACCAGTCGGAGATCATCGCGCAGCTGGAGGAGCACTGCCAGCGGGTGCCCGCGGCCAGACCCATGCCCCAGCCGCCCCCCGCCACCCCGCCCCAGGTCTACCAGCCGTCCCCCTACAACCGCATCATCAATCAGTTCTCCACCAACGAGATCCAGAGCGACCAGAACCTGAAGGTGCTGCCGCCCCCTCTGCCCACCATGCCCACCCTCACCAACCTCCCGTCCTCCACAGACAAGCCGTCGGGTAAGTTCCTTCCGGGAGCCTGCTCCACCCGGGCCTCAGAGCCAGGCGCGAGGCTCCCCTTGGCTGTGGCCACCAGTTGGGGAAAAGCCACAGCAAGTTGAATTCTGACCAACAGGCTTGCACAGTCAGCCCCTTAGCAATCCCCTGGGTCAAGCTGCTGGAGCCGGTGGGTGCTCCAAGGCAGAACCAGGAAATGGGGGGGGGGTCTCAGGAGAGAGCAAGCGCTCTCCGGCTTCTGACCGGAAAGACCCCCGAGCCTGTAGTTTTCTGGGCTTCGCGTTAGATGCCCTGTGTTGGCACACAGGCTGTCTCGCCGGCGAACTCTCGTACTGTGCCTGGCACCGAACTGGCGTTTGGTAAATGCCCACTGAGGAAACAACAGGCCAAAGGAAAAAGCGTGTTCATGTTAAGAGCAAGAGAAACACACTGTGGGGGCTGAGGGAGAGGGAGGGCTGCTTTCTGCAGCCCACACGTTTCCTCGAGTCTGCTGCTGTCTAGAATTTTCAATGCTGATCCCTCAGTCTCTTGAATACATGTTTTGTACTAAAATAGGGCAATTCTCAGAATATCATTGTGGGGGAGGAATGGAGTTGCCGGTAAGTTCTGAAGTTGGACCAAGGTGTTGGTGCTGGGCACTTTCATGTATATGGCACAATTAGCTCCTGCAGCTCCTTAGGGAAGACTTGGGGTTAGGGCCCTCCGACCGGATTTGACTTCTGGCCTTTTCACTTTAAGTTCAGAGCTCACTCCTCTGTGCTCTAGGACCCTGGGAGTCCTCACTCTGGGGACAGCGTAAGCCCAGCCCCCAGAAGCTCAGTCTGTCATTCATCCAGGACCCTGGGAACCTTCCAAGTGGCAGTCATATTGAGAACTAGATTCATCTTTGCAAAAACTAACCACATATCTTCTCCAAGTCAGTGATTTTGGTACCACTTCACTGCATTAGGAGGAAGCTATTTTTACTCAAATTATCCTATTTTACACTCATTCCACACTTCTGCAAACGTGAATATGATTGGGAAGAGCAGCTTCTTGCTAATTCCAGAGGGGAGCTGCACCTGAGTCCAGGAGGGTTGCCTTTGCAAAAGACAAGGGCGGCACTGTTTGTAGGTCTATGGGGGCACGGGGCAGAGCGTCCGCCCACAGCGCCTTGCAGGACAGCACCCTGACCGGGGGTGTGGGTTGAGAGCATACGCTTCGGAGCAGACTGAGCTGGGTTCACTCTGGTCCCCGCACTGATTAGCTCTGGGATGGTAAGCAAGTCGCTTCTCCCCACAGAGCCTCAGTGCCTTCATCTGTCAATGGGGCAGATTAAAACAGTGCCTACCTGGGGATTAAATGCAATCCTGCAAAAAAAAAAATGTGTCTAGCACAGTCCTGGCCCATGGCAAGTTTCAGTACATGGCAGCAACGAGTCTCCTTTGGTCTTGGTCTCTTCATCTCAAAACAAGGAGGCTGAGTAAACGGTCCCTTTTTAGCCATGGCATTCTACAGCTGACCTACAGTTCTACAGCTGACCTACAGTTCTACAGATCCACGTTCAGCTGTACACGTGTCTATTTAAGTCAGATGCTCCAAAACAGGCAGAGTGTGCTACTACATCTTCACAGATACCCAGAGGGTAGAACATGCCCGCTGGGCACCAAATAATCCTGCTGGGAATCAGGTCAACCTCATCAGACAACAAATAGATCTCCTCTAAGCATCTCTGGTTTCTGACTCAACAATGCTGGGACATTACTGAGCTCCAACGGAGCTGGCAGATATATAGTGTAGGAATCCAGACCTAGGGTCGCCTCCACCCTCGTCAGCTGTTTGCTCATGAGCAAGTTACTTAACTCTGAGCCTCCATTTTCTCCTCTGTAAAATGGGAACAAGAGCCCTAATATCGCACTCAGGCTTGCTGTGGAAACTCACTGTAGGCAGGCATGTCGTATTATGTCCCATAGGCCATAAGTTATCTGTTGGGGCACAGCCAACAATGGCAGAGCCCCCCCCCCCCACTGTGCCGTCACAGAGCTAGACTGGGGAGCGGGTGAGAACCACAGTGTCTGACCCCCGGGAACTCAGTCTGGGGGAGGTGGCGGATGCAGGAATGCACTGGGAGCCTCCCATCCATCGCCCATGAGTTCTCTCCCAGAAAATTGGCACCTCAGGTCCGACACAGGCTTTCCCTGAGAGGGGGCACCTGTTGAGGCCACAGTCTCCAGAATGTTGTGAGAATTTATGGGGCCAACGTAACCAAGTGCCTGACATCGGAAATAGCGAAAACCGTGGGCTGGGCGGTCACTGCGGTGACACCACAGCGCGCTGCGTGTCCCTTGGCGGGGCATACGAGTGCTGCGGGACAGTAGGAGGCGTGGCCGAGTCTGCTTGGAGTAGAAGGGGAGAGAGCTGGACGGAGGCGGGGACTTCAGTGTCGCATCTTTAATGATGTAGGTTAGAGCTCCCCAGGCGGACTTGGGAACCGGGAAACTGCGTTGCTGGTGGGCCCCGATGGGGGTGAGTCTGGGCGGAGACGCAGGGGCGCGGCCCTGCTGCTGCGCTGCACGGTCCAGCGCGGCCCGTGCGAGGCTCCTGCACTCGTCTCCCCCACTGAGGAGAGCACACCTGCTCGGGAGGGAAAGGCAGTGGTTTTATTCTGTGATAACTTAAAATGTGCTATAATTTACCTTAAAAAAAAAAAAAAGCAAGGCCTTCCCACGCATTGGTACCGAGGGCTAGTAACAGATTCCTTATGACCCACCTGCCAACCAAGCTCCCACACCAGGGCCGCCAGCTGAGACAGGTGAGCACCTGGCTGTGGAGTCGAAGGGGCAGACGGAGCCCTGAAGGGCAAGCCTGGGGGCCCTTCCCTCCCCTGGAGTTGGGACGGACTGAGAGGAAAACGCGGAGGGTCTCTCTCAGCCAATGAGCAAGGGCCTCTTATCAGGCCTGTGCCGAGAGCTCAGGGGCAGGTTCTGGTCCTGGAAAACAAAACCTCCTCTATGCTCTTGCCCAAGAGATTCTTTGTTCCTGAAGACATCACTCAGCCAGAAACACCTTTGCAATTAAACACTTCTGCACTCGAGCTTTGGCAGCCTCTAAATCTTTCCTTCCGCAATCTCAGAGCCATCCGCTTTCTCCCCATTGTCGAGGGCTCTCTCCAGGCCACTCAGCCCACTCAGCCCACTCAGCCCGCAGCACGCCCTCCCCCGGGGGACTGAGAGAGCCCTGGCTGCTTCCCCAAAGCTGCACTCGCCAGCTCGCTCCCAGCCCGACAGTCGACAGCCGGACTCTGGCCCCAGGCCAGGCCCAGGCCTCAGAGCCCGAGTGAGGGAGACCCAGGCAGCTTCCAGCTTCCCAGGGGTCTCACTGGAGTTTTGTCCCATCCCTCCCAGGTCTGGCCAGACCTGGGGGCACTTTGGTTAGGATGATGCTTGTCATAAGGCCTGGGGCCAAATGGCCCTGCCAGTGGCCCTCTCTCCTGGGGTCCTGGGGTCCTGCTGCTGCTGCCCTTCCTTCCTCTGTCCCCTTCGCTCTTCCCACACTCCCCGCCCCCATAAAGAGCACGGCCACAGGGCTCACGCTCTCAGAGGCCGACGAAAGGACAGGATGGAGCCTCAGCTCCGGCCTTCTCTCAACACGGTTCCGGGAGGCCTGGGACACCGTTCGTCAGCCAGGCACATGCCGGCGCTCCCGCCGCGCACGCACCCTGGGCACTGATGGGACAAGGAGAGGCGGTGCTACCCCTAGCTGCCAGGGTGAGGCCTTGTCTGAAACGGATCTTTTAAAAACCAAGAGGAGCAGCCACTTCTAGTCGTTTTCACTCTCGAAAAGGGGAACATAACCAGCTCAGTTTGTTTCTCAATGGAAGCAGAAGGGGCCACGGAATCGTGAGTTACCAGAGCTCGGCGAGGGCCTCTCCGCTGCCCTGGCACAGCCCGCCCAGCCCGGAGCCTGCCGGCAGCAGAGCTGAGACCAGGCCCAGACTTCTAACATCAAAAATGCTGAGGTTCGGAGGTTAAGTAGCTCAGCCAAGATTACACAGCTAGTTGAGGAGCTCGGCCAAGGCTCAAACCCAAGTCTGTCCGCGGCACTCCGGGGCACTGCACATTGCCATGGAAAGGCTGGAGGGGAACTGGTGTGAAAGTCGCTCTATAAATGCTGGACCTGGCCCCCGGTGCCAGCCGCCTGGGGCCTGACCCTCTGTCACTGTTCCACGCACCAGGTTCCAGGCAGCTCCTTGTAAAAGAGCTCTGGGAACAGAGTCAGTGGATTTGCTACTCGAACTTTCCCGTTCCTAGTAACACGGGGCGTTGTCACTGCAGACCCACTGATAACAGCGCTGCCTCCTTGCTTGGAACCAGCTGAACCCAGCCTCTGCGGCCAGCTCGCTGGTCACACGAAGGGGCTGCTAAGGCCAATTTATGTGGTAGACTGTATCATAACCCTGAGGCGACAGTCAACAGCCGGACTCTGGCCCCAGGCCAGGCCCAGGCCTCAGAGCCCGAGTGAGGGAGACCCAGGCAGCTTCCAGCTTCCCAGGGGTCTCACGAGAGTTTTGTCCCGTCCCTCTCAGGTCTGGCCAGACCTGGGGGCACTTTGGTTGCCCCCGCCCCCCGAAAAAGAAATGAAAGAGCAAGCAGAATTAAGTTATCATAATACGCCACGTTGAGCTCTCCCACGGAAAACATAATATACACCTGACTTCTAGTAAATGTTAAATGGACCCAACTGAGGCTGTAGATAAATCTGATCTTTAATTGTATCAAGTTTGGACAAATCCTCTAGGTTTCTTCTTAGCATTTCAATGTACAGCTAAGCCTAAAGTCCTCTTTTTTTTTTTTTACAGATTTTATTTATTTTGAGACAGAGGGGAAGGGTGGGAGAAAGGGAGGGAGAGAAACGTCAATGTGTGGTTGCCTCTCGAGTGCCCCCTACTGGGGACCTGGACCGCAGCCCAGGCGTGTGCCCTGACGGGGAATCAACCAGCGACCCCCCTTGGCTCACAGGCCGCTGCTCAATCCACGGAGCCACACCAGCTGGGAGTGAAGTCCTCATTTGTTTAAACAAGTTAACTCTAATTATATAAAAACTAGTAGCTCTGATCTGCTAGGAGGGGGGAGGGGCAGCCACGCTGCCTCCCTGATGATAACACAGGAACAGCCGCTCCTTCACAACAGACGGTCCGCGGCCAGGGAGGCGCGGGCAACCTGAACAAGCGCTTTCCTACATGGATTTTTCCTTCTGCTTTGCTTCCCCCTGAGAGGTGGGAAATGTGTATGTAATTAGGTTGTGGGGCCCTGGCGCAGAGGCATGTTTTAAGATAGAGAAGGAGATTATCCCACCGTGACTTCCATTCCTTCCGGAGGTCAAGCAGTCGTCAATCCAGGTGAAAAGCTATGGGTCAGATGATGGGGGGGCCAGCTCCAGCCGACTGGGCTTCTACGTCTGTATGGCTGTGGGGGGCTGGGGAAGCTTCTGGAAACTGTGACGATGGTGAGGGGGCACTAGCCACCGCTGAAGGGCCTTTCACGCCACAGAGGCTGCGAGGGGAACCCAACCCAGCTCTCTTGCCTGTAGAGCTCACTCTGTTCACTGCGCTGGGCTGTCTCGTTTCTAAAATGTTATTGTTGACCAAAGTCAGATTCCGAAATTCATTTCCAACTACGTAATGCAGTGGTATTTCAGAGAGCATTCTTTGCTAGCTTCTTCATAAACAAAAGCCACTCCAGTGTGAGCTGGGTCATTTTCCTTCCAACTTTGCTTTCTCTTCCCCCCGCCACGGGGTGCCTCTCGGGGACCAGGTCACAGAGAAGCTGGAAGTGGAATAATGGCAAGCTCTTCCTCTCTGTGACGCAGGCCTTTTCTAAGGGCGACATTTGGCTCCACGCTCAGGCTATTTACAGCACCAGGAGATGAACTACCGATTTGTTACCGTTCGAAGTGGTGACCTGGCATCCCGAGGCCGGGAAATCCCAACAGTTTGGTGCTTGGCAAACTGAACGTTATCTAGACAATCCCGGAGCTCAGGCATCTGCGGCCGGCTCACTAGGCCCCGAGGGGATGTGCTGTGGTGAAGTAATGCAGCCCACGGCACTGCACGCCCGACGGGCTTCCCCGGGAAAAACGATAAGGAGAGCAGAACTGCGTGAGCATCCGACCGCGGTGTCTGAACAAAGTCACCAAGCAAGGGCGGGCTTGCTGAGCGCGGCGGGCAGTGTGCTCCTGCAGAATTAACTCTGTGCGCTTCCCATGGGTCTCTGTCGGGACCGAGGAAGAGGGACACGAGCAGCAGAGACTGCTCACGCGAACACTGCAGACAGTCCCTCCTATGATCCCTGCCTCCCTGCTGCAGAGCTGCTCAGCCTCGGCGCCCTGTGATGACCGGGGGGCGGAGCCTGTGAGACCAGCCTGAGGATCCAGGCCCTGGGTCTCCAGATGAGTCCAGGGAGCTACCGGACCCAGAGCAGTGTTACAGCATTCATTTTTTAATGAATAAATGACTTCCCCAATAGATTTTTGGGATAAATTAATTTAAGTTAAAATTGCTGTATATACAGGGAGTCATTTCATCAAAACATTTTAGTTTAAGTGACAAATATAATCGTTTTCTTTATTCAATTTCTAAATGTTGCAATTAAGCGGCGTGCTAGAGGCACATCCAAAAGAACAGGAAATGTATAACGAGCTGACCTTCTACTGCACGCTGTCCAGACATCCGCACGGCACGGGCTTCCCCTCCCGCAGTTTGGTCTGCGTCCTGACTATCGCCTTCCGTGGGGTCCCTGTTTCTGGCGGATTTGTTATTGTTGGTTCTCACACTGAAAAGACTAGAGTGAAGATGGCAAAGGGACTGCGGCTGATGGTGGTGAGAACATGGGAGACGGTGAGAGGCACGTGGGGTGCTAGACTGGGAAGATCACCGCATGGTCACTGCCCTGAGAAGGCTCCTGCCCCAAAGGAGCCCACAGGCTGGCAGGGAGACAGACCCCTACCGACCCTAAGGCTGTGTGATGGCCAGAGCGCAGTGCAGTGGGAAGCGCCAGGGCTCGGGGTGCAGAGCCGAGTTCCAGGCCGTCCACCTGCGGCTGTGTGGTCTCTCTGAGCCCTGGCTTCCTCTCTGTGCACCTGCGGCTGTGTGGTCTCTCTGCAACTCGGCTTCCCCGCCGTGCACCTGCGGCTGTGTGGTCTCTCTGAGCCTGGGCTTCCTCGCTGTGCACCTGCGGCTGTGTGGTCTCTCTGAGCCCTGGCTTCCTCTCTGTGCACCTGCGGCTGTGTGGTCTCTCTGAGCCGAGTATAAAACGGGAACCTAGACACCGGACCGCCGGTGCGTTCCCCAAGGCGTCTCAGGTTCCTGCGGGGCTCTGGGTTGACGCGGGGGCGTTACGTGACGCGGGGGCGTGCACGGCGGGGAAGCCGAGCTTCCCCGCCGTGCACCTGAGGCTGTGTGGTCTCTCTGAGCCTCGGCTTCCTCTCTGTGGCAGGGACTCGTGAGGATGAGACAACGGGTCGTGTAAAGGCTCTGGTTACCTGGTGCTCGTCATCCTCACTCTGACCCGGCGGAGATAAATCTGTGAGACATCATGGGAACCCCGAGGAGGGAAGTAGGGCTTCTGGGGTCGGGGAAGACTTCCTGGAGGAGGGGCTGAGGAGGGCTGAGGGCCTTGTGGATGAATGCTCAGAACTACTGCTGGCAATCACCAAGAAATCACGAAGACCAACTTAGTGCTGGGCAAGTGTCCGGTTTTCAGAAAGAGAAAAAGGACCAAATACTAGAAATAGATACCCACTGGCTGTGGTCAACCCCAGAAAAATTACGGAAAAGATTATAAAAAGGGGCTCGTGAGTTCAGGGAAGACTAAAAGGCGATCGACGAAAGCCAACAGGGGTTTCCTAAGAACAAGTCCATGAGCGGGCTCCCTTTCCTGGAAAAGGCCGAGGGGCTGGCGGAGCACAGGACACCCGGCACCGTGAGCGGTGATCGTAGGCCTGACCGCCCATCTCCAGGCTGAGAGCGTCCCGGTCACCCTCGCCCCTGCACCCGGGCAGCCTCCGAGACCCGTGACCTCCCTCACCCAAGCAGCCTTGGGGCACCGCTGCCCCCTGCCCTGGGGGAGACTCGGGGTTCCACCCCACCGGTCCTGGGGAGCCACGGAGAGTTGCTCACCTCCGCACACCGTGAGCCCACCACTGCCCCTCCTAGCCTAACCTCTCCTTTGTAAAACGTGAAGTCCTTGTTTCTCCTCCTGCCCAGGGTATTGATGGAAACCAAGGAGTGAGCACGGTGTTCTCCTACGTGTTCCCTGGGGAGTGGCACTGAAATGTCCGTTTGTCCTGAGGTCAGCAGGCAGGGGCGGGTCTTGTAAGCTCTGCATGGGCCCCAGGAGACCTAACTCGGGAGGCCTCAGAGTGTAGCAAAGGCTCTGAAATACACCCGCCTCACGCATCTGCTGTAATTTTTACTGTAAGAATTCCCCGAGGATTACAATAATGCTGCTTTTGAAGTGACTGGGCCAAGAGGAAGACAATGAATTTATGGATGGCTCTGATTTTTCAGGCATGTTCAGGAATTCTCGGGAAGTGAGAAAAACCTACCTGTAAATTGTTTTCAAAAGTAGTAACATTTTAATGAAGACTAAATTTAACAATTAACAAAATTGACAAGACGTTACATTTTGCAGACATTTTACTACACGCTTATAAATTTTCATTTTGTAGTTTTCTTTTCTTATTTTAGAGCTCATAAATTTCCTTAGGCCTCGAGCACTTCCACGAACCCCTGAGAAGCCCACCGGCCAGGCCCTGTGCCCACCGCCGGAGGGCCCGCTGACCGGCCTGGGCAGCGGGCACCAGCTCGTGGGCCTTTCTCACAGCAGGGCCAGACGTAACGCCCCCGCGTCAACCCAGAGCCCCGCAGGAACCTGAGACGCCTTGGGGAACGCACCGGCGGTCCGGTGTCTAGGTTCCCGTTTTATACTCGGGCTCGCTGAAACGTGAGCACTGACCAGAGAGCATCTGTGCTCGTAACCGAAATGTCACGAAACGTTACGGGCCCTGCCCCCCAACCCCAACCTCCAACGGCCGGGTGCCGCTCTCCTGCCCAAGCACGGCGCCCGGCACTCCTGCCGTGGGCCCGGCCGGGACTCGCACCTCAGTGCTCCACACGCCCCAGCTCTCAGACAGGGTAATTTGGCTAAAAAATTCTAGATCCAGTTTCAACAACCAGTCATTTCTCCTGTTAGAGAAACATTTCAGGGAGCAGTGAAGAGACTGTTTCGGAGCGAGACCATCAGTGGGAATAGTTGAAAACAGCCTACGGTTCTCGTGCGACAGCAGGTGTCTGGGTGACATCCCAGCAGCCTCTCCCTGGTGCCCACGCAGGAGCTAGAACGTCCCGAAAACATTGTCCCCCTGGGCCACAGGGGCCTCTGCACGGCCTCAGGTGGTCGGGTCCAGGGACTTGGGTGAGGGGCACACAGGCCCTGTGACACTGGAGGACAGCCACGTGGTCTGGGAAGGACTCTGCTCCCCTGCCCCCAACCCCCGCCCCAGGCACAGCCGGGGAGACGAGGCCTCTCGGCTGCCCACGCGGCCCCGCTGTCTGCCCACTTCTCAGCTGCTGGCCTCAGGGGACAGAGGCTTCCCGTCAACCTGGTCAGATGGTCACGAGGAGGCCACGTTTCCGTAGTAGGAGGGGTGCCCTCACTGAAAGGTATGCAGCTGGTGACCCCACTGCCCCGCTGAGGCCTGGAGCGGGGGTGGGGGGGGCGAGTCAGGCTGACATGACGCGGGTCTGCTCCAGACCCAGGGAGGGAAGTGGGGCCCCACGTGGGTCTGGCCTGGCTGCAGGCGCCGGCTCTCCCGGAAAGGCCCTGCACTGGGGACAGCCTGCCCCGGGTCCGCCGTCAGTCAGGGCTTCCTGGCCTCCCCAGGGGCCATGCCCCCTGTGTGCCTGATCGCTCTTCCACCGAGAACCCCAGACAGGAGGGAGGGGGAGGGGAGGAGACTTTGGTACCCAAGCCGGATCACCCCCGCACTTCCCAGGTTCCACCCTGGGGTTTGGGGGTCCAAGACCTGTAGGCTCTGTGGCCCCACTGCCACCCTCCTGCTCCTCCTCCCTGAGGCCTCCTGACCCCAACCCTGTGTGCGTTCCACACCCTGTGTCACGTCTCGAAGGGGCCACGCGGGCTCAGTGCGGCCACGTGGCTGCAAGTTCCTTCACGTGGAACTGCCAGCCGCCCCTCCACCGACTGTAAACACGGCCTTTATGGAGGGGAGGTCGGGGCGCTCGCTCCGCTCGGAGCCCCGGTGCTGCCGCGTCAGTGTTGGCCGGCGCTGCTGCGGTGCAGCCGCCCCTTCAGCAGGGGGGCCAAGGGAAACACCACCGGGCACGTGCGCTGTTGTGAAGGGGAGCTCCGCCCACGCACGCTGAGCGTGCCGCCTCATTGACAAAAAAGAATTCCATTCCTCAGTTCAATGTATCTTTGTGGCCCTCTCCACTGCAGTCCTGGCTTTTGAAATATGCCTTTGTGGAAAACATCTCTCGGTAAATAATCTTACATTGAGTCTTGGAAACTCAAAAGCAGATACAGTGGCTCGTTTGTGTGGGGCGGGGGGCGGGGGGAGGTGGGGAGTGGCCCACTTCAAAACCGTCAGCTCTCACCTATGAAGGGCAGGGAGAGAGAGCCCTCCCGAGCACCTGCCCTGGCGGGCCTTGTGCTGCTGGGTGCTCTTGCATTCGTTCGCGAGACCCTCAGAAGAGGTAGGGTCCTCTCCCCACATTCACAGAACAAAACGCCGAGGCTCGAGGGCCTGCCCAAAGTCCCACTGTGAGGCGGTGGGGCCGCCAAGATCTAAGCCAAGGAGGGCTCCGGCCTCCGAGTGTGGGGTTCCGGCCCCACCCCCACACTCCCACCGCGGCGACCTCAGTCAGAGCCGGCCCCTCGCCTCGCCCCCCGCAGCCACACTGCATGCGGGCCGCGGGCACAGACTTCGCAGCACAGCAAGCCCTTCTGACCAGCCGCCTCCACGGAGTCACAGGGCCACCTCGCTGCTGCCGTTTTCTGCTACCTGATCGTTGGCCAGTGTTCTGTGCTTAATGCTTTTCTCACTGATTTTCACCCATCACTTAATTTCCTGACCGCCGCCGAAGGAAAAGGGACTCTGTCTGAATGCAGGAGCTCTGCCGGGGCTCTGCGTGGGCTTCGGAGGGCAAACCGTTTGGAAACGTGGTTGCGGACGACAGCGAATGGGTCCCGGCTACCGGGAGAGAGGCAGGGCGCAGGGACGTACGGGGGTCCTTGGTAACAGCATCGCATACCTGCTCGGTGGTGTTAGAAAGCAAGTCATGCCGAAAAGCCCACTAGAGGGTCTAGAGCGCTTTCCAAATTCTTAAAGGGACCGGTGATCCCAAAACATTTAAAACACTTGCCTTTTCAGGGGAGCTCTCTGTAGAACTGCCCCAGGAAAAGCTAAAACCGTTGACGAAAGTAGCTGGGCCGGCAGGGGCCCTCTCCCGGGACCACCGAAGCCCCGCCCCACGTGGCACCGCCCTCAAAGCGGCCTTCCCGCTAGAAATGCGCAGGAGCCCTGCGGTGAGGGGCCCCGCTGCTGGTTTCCAGGGCGTGTTACTCCGCAGGCTTCTGCCGGGTCTTCCGGCCCAGCCCTCGCACCCAGCAGTCCCTCCTGTGCTTCTGCCGCGGTCAAGGCTGGGGGGCCTCCCATGCCCACTGCCCACTCTGCTCCAGCTGCAGGGGACAGACTCCCCTTCTCAGCCATGGGCCCTGGGGCTGTGGGCCGAACTCAACCAAAACTTTTTCTCCTTCGTGAATGCTCCTGCTGGGGCCCTGCCGCCCCTTCCCAGGATGGAAGAGGCACCAAGCGAAGGGGGAAGCAGCCTCCTGTGCCCGATCTGCTGCCAGGCGGTGCGTGGGGTGGCACCCACCCTCTGGAGGGGAGAGCAAGCTGGTGGACAGGCAGATGGGCGAGAAGCCGGTCCTGGAGGCTGGAGGGGGCTCGCCCCGGGTTAGCTGTCGGCGGTGAGCGCCCACGCCAGCCTTTCTTCTCCGCCCTGTCCTGGGCTCTGCGGACGGAGGGGCGGGCCAGGCCAGCCCCCGCCTGCCCGTCAGGTTCCAGGAGGCTGCTCAAGCACAGCGGCAAGGACCCAGGAAAAGCCCACCTGAGATGCGTGACGAAGCCCCCAGACCCACACTTTTCTTGGTCCGCCATCCCACGTGGACTAATGGAGCCCAACCACCAGCCAGGAAGGAATGGAGAAGCTCGATCTGCACAGGTGAAGCTGAGCACGCCTGCGGCAGGAGTCACCCCAGCCCCCCCATCCCCCTCCCCCACACACAGGGCGGGAAGGACGTGATTCCCCAGGACGGAGGCGGAGAGGAGGCGGGTGAGGTCGGCTCCTCCCTCGCTGGACCTGAGAGCAGCCCCACACTGGCTGCCAGCGCAGTACCTGCCAGGCCTGGGGCTCAATAAATACTTGCTGAGTAAACACACACATTAATAGAAAGAACAAGATGGAATTTTCCTAGCACTTTTGATCTTAAGCATCTCGGTTTGGGGAATATTTTGAAGAGAAGCTGAAGCAAAGTGTGGCGATTTTATTTATTTTAAAATGTAAAGTTACTAAAATAAATATGTAGGTCAATGGCTAGGTCCTGAAAACCTTTCCAATGTTCTTCAGATGAAGGAGGAAGAAGAACCAGGCATATTTGCACATTGGTGACTCAGGTTTGTGCCTCCTTGCCGTCGGCACTGACGACTGAACTCGGGAAACCGCAGGGAACGTGGGGGTGGGGAAGGGGGAGACCTTTGGCTGGGGCTGCTCAAGCCCAGAAAGGCCCAGAAAGTCCCAGAAAGTCCCAGAACGCGTCTGGTCTCAGAGTCAGGAGAGAGGCAGGGATTGGGGTGTGTCCTGGGCACCACCCCTGAAGTTCACAGACCTGCCCGTGGGACAGCCACCTCAGAACGTGGGACCAACAAGCATTTGGCCCCAAGTGAGCTTTGCTTGGAAAACGCACAGGCGAAGCAGGAAGGGAACCTGGTTCCCCACAAGATGCTTGGAGGCCAGTGTCTGAACCCCAGAAGCATCCCGAAATCGCTGGCTACGTGGCCAAATCTGGGGCACTGCTTGGGCCCCTGTGACTCCTCGCAAGTCCATTTACTGAAAACCGCAGCAACTGCCCCCGAGCGCTGTCAGCGAGAAGGCGCGTGTGGAGTCAGCGTGAGCGCCGCCGGCCGGCCTCCGCCCACAGTGCCCGGAAGGGCAGCCAGCCCATCCTCGGACGGGGCGAGGCCACCGGAGCCCGCAAGGGGCTGAGGAATGCCGCTGCATTTCAGTGGGCACGCGTCTCTCTTTGCCAGCGTAACCAACTTCGAAAGAAAAATCACTCCAGGAACTCCACACGGACGGCCTCAGTAACCCTTACAACCTTAAATGAGGTAAAGATGATCTCCCTTCTGGAAACAGGGAAACCGAGGGCTTGGAGAGGTGAGGAGCTTGCCCAGATCACACTGTGAGGGACGGGAGGGTGGGGAGCGGGCGGAGTCCAGGCATCCTGACCCCTAGCCCTGAACTCCTGTCTTTATGTCGCATTTCAGTGGTTCCCCTTATTCCTTGGGGGGTGCATTCCAAGATCCCCAGTGGGTGCCTGGAACCACAGAGAGTACCAAACCATGTATGAGGTCTGTCCAGTGGAAGTCCAGTGGACAGAAAAAGTCCAGCCATTGTTAATATAATGAGAACGGTTTGCACAACAACGACGTAACCTGGCAGCCAAGGAGAGTGGACTGGAATGCACATGCGTGAACAATGATGACTTCTCAGTACTAGTCAGTGGGGGCGGTAGATGCCACTCAGTGAGCATGTGCACTGTGTGGCCGTCGCATTCAAAATGACTGAGTAGAGCAATGAATCTGCATCAAATTTTACATTAAGCTTGAACATCCCTCTGAGGATGCTATTTGGATGATTCAGAAGGCAGCAACTATGGGCAACTGGTGATGGGCAGCTTCATCATGACAATGCACCCACTCATGCATCACGTCTCATGCAGAGTTTTTTGGAGAAACATCAAAACACCCAGGTGACTCAGCCCCGCTACAGCCCATGTTTGGTGCCCTGTGACTTCTGTGTTTTCCCAAAACTAAAATCACCTTTGAAAGGGAAGAGATTTCAGACCATTCATGAGATTCAGGAAAATATGACAGGGCAGCTGATGGTGACTGGGAGAACTGTGTGAGGTCCCAAGGTGCCTACTTTGAAGGGGACTGAGGTGTCATTGTCCTATGTACCAATGGTCCTTGTATCTTGCATCTTCTTCAATAAATGTCTGTTTTTCATATTACATGGCTGGATACCTTCTGGACAGACATATGATGTTTTTTCCCATATATGCATACATACCAGTGATAAAGCTTAATATATTAATTCGACACAGTAAGAGATTAACAATAATGGAAAATAAAACAATCTAAACATACCAAAAGTTATATGAATGTGCTGTCTCTCTCAGCAAAGTAGCACAAATTTCTTTTTCCTTTTTTACAATTTCACAAAGAGAATATTCGTTCTTATCATAGACCTTAGCAACCTCAGCAGACACTTTTCCCTTTCCTTAATAACTCGGTAACTCTCACCTTTTCCCTTCAAGCAAGCACTCGGCAGCTTCTCGGCGGCACGTCCGAGTTGCTGGCACACTGCTCTCGCACTCTGCGGCCGTGTGTGAGCAGAGTGACTACGAGCGCTGCGACACGGTGGCCGCTGGCCTGATCGCCAAGGCAGCTGCTCCGTGACGGATGGGCGGGGAGGGCGCACGGCATGGGCCCACCGGGCAGGGGGTGATGATTCACGTCCCCGGCGGGAGAGAGTGGGAAGGTGTGAGCTTTCAACACGCTCCTCAAAATGGCATGCAATTTAAGTTTTATGAATTATTTCTAGAATTTTCCATTTAATATTTTCAGACCATGGTTGACTGTGGGACTGAAACCGCAGGAAGTGAAACTGTGGATAAAGGAGATGACGGCCCCGAGGCTGGGGCTGCTTAGGGTGCAGCCGTGTGTGTGCGTGTGTGTATGCATGTGTGTGTGTGCGTGTGTGTGTGTGAGTGGATGTGACTCAGGGCTCTGGTGACGGGCAACAGGGAGGGCTGTGACATGCACACGTCTGTGTCCCAGGCCCGTGGAGAGACTGCCTGCAGGCCCTGGAGGACGGCCATGACACCAGCTCCATCTACCTGGTGAAGCCCGAGAACACCAACCGGCTCATGCAGGTGTGGTGCGACCAGCGACACGACCCCGGGGGCTGGACCGTCATCCAGAGGCGCCTGGACGGCTCCGTCAACTTCTTTAGGAACTGGGAGACGTACAAGGTGAGGACTGTAGGCCTTGCTGTGCCGCCCACGGAAAGACTGTGTCCCCCCCGCCCGCCCCAAGAGCCTGGCTGACCAGGGAAAGGGCCACCAGAGGGAAGGTGCGTGCGGACCCACCAGGGCCCGTGCCGCCCCACACCGCGAACCTCCGCGGCAGGAAGGACACTGACAGGGTCAGTTCTGCCAGCCCGCCGGCCCCCTCCCTGCCTGCCACTCACAGCTTCTGCGAGACAAGAGTCCGCGGTCCAGGCCGCCAAGCCCGGTGGACGGGGTGGGGATTTAGAGATGCTGGTGTGTGGTGGCCCCTCACTCGAGTCTGGCTGTGTGGGGAGCAGCCTCCTCCCAGCTGCGGTGTCCCTGGGGAAGGACGTTTTCGCGCACAACCCAGAAGGGCCGAGTCCAGAGGCTCCCCAGGGGCTGTCGCAGGGGCCTGTGGGCCCTAATTCTGGAGCTCATTCTCGGGGATCCTGATTCCCAGGGGGCTGCATACTCATCCTCACAGCGGGAAAGGCCGCTAGCACTGGGCCGTGGCTCTGCCTCCCCCCTCGGACCGACGCGGTGGTGCTACAGACAGCAGCTCAGCTTGCTGGGTGCCGGCCAGGTGCCACCTGGCCTTGGGCGCCACCTGCTTCTGGGCCCCTCTGCCTGGGGCCGAGTGTTGGTCGCATGGCCAGGCTCTGCTGGCCAGGGCACTGCGTATTATTCCCGCTAACGCTCTCCCGCATTTCCCCCAGCAAGGGTTCGGGAACATTGACGGCGAGTACTGGCTGGGCCTGGAGAACATCTATTGGCTGACGAACCAAGGCAACTACAAACTGCTGGTGACCATGGAGGACTGGACTGGCCGCAAGGTCTTCGCGGAGTACGCCAGCTTCCGCCTGGAGCCCGAGAGCGAGTATTACAAGCTGCGGCTGGGGCACTACAATGGCAACGCGGGCGACTCCTTTACCTGGCACAACGGCAAGCAGTTCACCACCCTGGACAGGGACCACGATGTCTACACAGGTAGGACCAGTGGGGTCAAATCCAGGGGGAAACTACAGAAAAGTGGTCAGCCGAAGCCAGAGCCCCAGGCTCCAGGGCCTGGGAACTGGAGGGGCCCGAGGCCCAGTGCCCCGCCACGTGACCTTCTCCCTGCCCCCAGAGGTCCTCTCCTCTGCGCACTGCCCACAGATCCTCTTTGCAAAGCTGGGTCAGAGGGACATTTACAGAAAGGGAAAGGGAAAGAGGTGTACAAATTATACCTCTGATGGCCAGTCTGGGTACACTCACATCACCTCTCTGCCCAAGGCACCAAGTGTCAGGGCTACACACCCCCACGGATGGACGCTGGGCCACACGCCCTAGAATGTGATGCTGGCCCCATTCCCTACCAGTCACGTGCCCTTGGGCATCCTGTGTCGTCTGCCTGGGCCTCAGCCTCCATATGTGGCAATGAGGAGCCGGGAGAAGGCTGTTTTAGGAGCCGCCGTCAGGCCCGCCTAGAAGTGTGGTCAGTGGACAGTGAGGAGCTGAGCTGCTGGTCCCCGTGGGCACGTGGTGTGAGCTGAGCAGGGGCCTCCGCCGGCAGACGGGAGGCCGGCTCTTTGACCAGGGCCGTCCCTGCTCCCCAAACCCAGCACTGCCCCTCGGTCCTTGTGGCCTCGAGGCGTGGCTCAGAGGAACCCGAGAAACAGGCTGGGGAAACCTGGGCTGTCGGGGCTCCCCTCAGCTTTCTGCCTCAGCTGGCCGCTCCCTCCTCACCTCCTCCTGAGGCCTCGGCCAGAGCAGGGCCACCAGGCCCACCAGGGCCCCAGCCTACAGGCTGGACTGGGGCAGCCCTTTCCCTGAGTGGCCGCCTGCTTCCTAGGCCTGGTCCAGACACCAGGAAGGCCCCTCTTTTGACTCAGAGCAGCCCAAGCAGCGTGGCCCCTCCGCCGCCACCCTCCTGTGGGGGCGGTGCCCCTGCGCCCGCTTGCACCTTGCCCATGCTTTTCCTGCGGTGCCAAGCAGCTTGTCCTTGGCAGAAAAACCCAGACTGATAGGACAGTGCCAAACGTTTCATAAAAATATCTTTCTTTTATGAAATTAAAAAAAATGTTTGGCCGGAATGCTGGCTGGAGAGGGAGGAGAATTTTCTCTTAAACACTTCCTTTGCCATCCTATAAAGACTCCCGATCCAACAGTTTCAACTCTTTAAAAAAAATTCCTAAGACAAACCCTTTTGCCTCCTGCCCCGCCCACCTCAGGCCACTGCCATCTTCTGTTCAAACCCAGGGTGTGCCGTCCCCTCCAGCGCTCCCTCCGCACCAGGCCCCGGGCCACGTGCCTACCACGTGCCTCTATTCAATTCCCACAGCAGTGCTGTGCGGGACGCATCATGTCTACCCTCATTTTACAGTGAGAATGTGAAGGCTCGGTGAGGTGAAGTCGCTTGCCCAAGATCACACAGCTCGTTGGTCAGAAGGCCGAGCCTCAGCAGGCAGGCCTGGGCGGGTCTGACACACAGTCCCCCTCCCAAGCGTTCTTGCTCCAAAGGCCCCCCCCCCAGACAGTGTCCTGCTGAAGTCCCCCAGCAAGCGGTGGGCGCGGGCAAAGCCACCTCCTCCCTCACACCTTCCCGTCCCCCTCTCTCCCGCAGGAAACTGTGCCCACTACCAGAAGGGAGGCTGGTGGTACAACGCGTGCGCGCACTCCAACCTCAACGGGGTCTGGTACCGCGGGGGCCACTACCGGAGCCGCTACCAGGACGGAGTCTACTGGGCTGAGTTCCGAGGGGGCTCCTACTCACTCAAGAAAGTGGTGATGATGATCCGGCCCAATCCCAACACCTTCCACTAAGCCAGCTCCCCTCCTGACCTCCCGTGGCCTTTGCCAGGAGCCTTCCCCTGCCACGCTGGCCCCAGAGCAGAAAGCACCTCCTCGCCACTCCGCCGGGGGCCGGGAGGACCGGGATGCTGGAGTCTGTCTTCCCCAGTCACTGCGGCAGATAACGGAACTGGATGGGACAGTGTTCTCTGTCCCCACAGTGGTCCTCACGCCAGACAGCCCCTCGGGTTTCCAGACAGGACTGCAGACCGGTCTTTCTTTAAGTTAATTAAGTCCCTACAATAAAAACACAACTTCAAAATACCTTCATAATATACACGTGTATGAGCCGACCTTGCACACTTGTGTGTATACTACATATATGTGCATTTAGATATATGGCACATATAAAAATCTAGATACATATATAGGTTTGCCTTCTACACCTAAACACACATATACCTGAGCTCTTACCAACAGCACTGCCCTTAGGAGAACAGCATTTCCCCAGGTTGTGTGACTTGAGTCACAGGCTGCAGAGCTCTGTCCTTCAAAGACTGATCCTTGGCGTCCGCATGCCGAACTCCTCCAGGAGTGCCTGCCTCTCTCTCTCTCTCTCTCTCTTTTACCGGTTTCCAGCTTCCTGACTTAAGGCCCCCTTTGGGCACCTGGTCAAATTGCAAAATCCCCCTCCATCTCCATCTCTACACTCTCCCCGATTCTCAGGACTTCTCTACCCATCTGGCCGCCCGCCCCTCGAGTATTCATCTGGTCAACCCCCGCTCCCTAAGTGCCCTGGGCATGAGTCCTCGGCCGCTCACTGCACTTCCAGGGACCTTTCTGCTCGCCTCTCCCCCACGCCGTCCTTCCAAGATTCCTTAGCCTCTGAGTAGGAAGACAGTCTGGGCTCCAGCGCTCTGGCCAGGAAAGGCCAGGCCAGGCCAGGCCCAAAGCTAACTACCAGCCACACAGGTAATGCATTTGCAGTTTTGTATTTTCCATTCACACGTTAGCCTACATGTCATTTTAATCTTCACAGAGATAATAACCTACCTTGCCCAGGAGACACTCCATTGAAGAGAAGCCATCATCTGACCATCGGGACCCCCGGCTGGCTACAGACCACAGGGCCTGCGCTCTCAGGCCGACTAGAGTCCACACCTCACCCCCTAACGACACTTCCCCGGAGAACGCAGGCACCACTGAATGAGAGCTGGCCACTTCTCGTGAGTCACTGAATAACCGGGGGCCACCGGCCCCTTGTCTGTTGCATCGCAGCAAGGTAGCTTTCCAAGCCCGCTGGCTGCGAAGTGTCCGACTCGGCACTGCCAGAACTATCGTCAAGCAGGGAGCAGAGATGGGTCGAGGGAAGAGCCTCCCGGTGGGCGCGTGGGCCGGGTGTGCGAGATGTTGGCACATTTGGAACTGTCCGTGTCTGGGTGTGTGCCTATTACCTCAGCATTCTCACGAAGTGTACCATGTAGCGTGTTTTGTGTATATAAAAGGGAGGGTTCATGTTTAATATATTCCCAGATTATCCTTGTAATGGCACAAATCTGCAATAAAAGCCATCAGTGGTATTTGGAAGTATCTGCACTGCGTGTTAATGTTTTGGAATGCCTTCCTGGGACCCCCTATATCAGAGCCTCTCTCAGTGAAACCAGGAGGAGATTCAGACCAGGGACGTGCACCAAAATCATTTAAATCACCCTCTCCCTGTCTCTGGTCCCCACTGACACCCCAGGAGCCCCACGACAGCATCCCAGGCTGAGACGGTCCCGTGGAGTTCCACGCCCTTACGGGTGTGGCCTGGATGTCCTGGAGACGCCTCCAGGCAGTGTGATCAGCACCTAAAACACCTTCCTCCAGGTCTGGTCCCGTTCCACCGAACGGCGCCATCTACTCAACTGCTCAGGTCAGACAGGACTTCTGTCTCCCGCTCACCAAGGTCCACCCATCTCTGCACTCCAGCCCCGCTCTCTGCCTCAGGGTGACCACTCGCCTCTCCTTCTGCCTCACTGTCACCTAGCCTCCCAAGGCTCGCATCCCCATGCTGGAGCCGGTGCAAAACCATTCCTGCAGGGGTGGCCCCGGGCTGGTCCTATAGCGTCCGCACCCGGCCCACCGGCAGCCTGCGAAAGAAGTGCAGGAAAAACATCCTGGGGTGAGGGAATGAGTTGTCCCCCACCACCACAGGGAGGGTGGGTGTGCCCCTCACTCTCAATCAAGTGAGAGGGACTTCAAGGGACCATCCAAGAGTCTGGCGTGGGCACGCACGAGCACTGCCGCCTGACCCGGGCCTCGAGTCTGCAGGCCTCAGGCAGGGAGCGGCGAGAAGCTGACCTCGCTGGCAGCAAACAGCAAGCCCACTGGTGGGGGCGGGGAGGCAAGGACTCACTCAGGTCTCCTAGGAGCCAGAGGGTGGCCTGGATGGGGGGCAGGTGGAAGGTGTGGGAGGCCAGCAGCCAATCAAGGAGTCGTAAGCTGGAAGAGAAGCCTTACCCTCCCAGGGCAGCTGAGTCGGTGGTGCCCAGAAGGGAAAGTCTGAAGCAGCAGCAGGAACAAGGGAGAAGAGGCAGCAAAGAGGGAAAAAGACAGCAGGGGCACAAGTTCTGGACAACAACCCAACCAGCCACAAAAGATGACCGCTTACCCCTCACTTCTCCCTCAGCCCAAGGGCCACACCCCTAGGCCCGCCAGCGGGGAAAGCAGGACAGCGGGACCCAGAGGGGACGCTGCCCGGAGCCCGCCCCCGGCCCCGGCCTCTGGGTCTGGTCCGGCTGCAGGAGCCCAGTCTCCCGGTTCTGACACTGGGACGCCGTCTGGGACGCCCTGACTGTCAGGGCGTGACTGTTCTGTCGTGCCCTCTGTGCACACAGGACGCGACAACTGGGCTTTGTCACGCCCAAGAGCAGGCAGCTGGAGGGGCCTGCCAGGTTTTCAGCCGCGACTGGGAATAAAACGAGTAGGCTGCAAAGCTGGTTTCTTCCCACACCTGGCCGAGTCCAGCTCATTTAGTAAGCTGGTTACGCAAGGACACGACGTGTCTCCCAGAGTCCACGCGCAGGGATGCAGCGGGGCCTCCCCTCCCCGGGGCTGGGAACCAGATGCTGTCTGGAAGGCCGTCAAGAAGCAAGACAACAGCTTTCTCCGTCTCTCCCCTCCCCTTCCCTCTTCCTTGCTGGCAGGGTCTCTTTCTCCGTTTCCCACCACACATCCATCTGCCTTCCCAGCACGGAATTCCTGAGCTCACACGCCCTCCCGCTCTGGGCGCCGGCAAAGGCCGAGAAGCACCTCTCCTTTCCCACGCCAACTGCCGGCCGGAGGGTCCGACCGGCCCCTCGGGGTGGGCGTCCTCCTCAGTCCCCCCAACTCTGCCTCTGCACCGAGCGGGCAGGATGAACATGGCTGCTGGAGTCCAGTGCTGTGGGAGAGGCTGGGGAGTTCCCAGGTTCCCAGAAAAGGAGGGCTCACGGCTTGGGTCTATTTCCAAAAAGTGTCTAGACTATACTCCAGCTCTCGCCGGTCCCCATCTTCTCCAGGGACCAGATTTTGCCAGCTAGATGAATTCCGTCCCACTCCGTCCTGGGTAGGTTGCGCCCCACCTCCGGCCCCTCCACTGCTGACCCCGGCCCTCACCAGAGAGCACATCCAACCCCTCTGGTCCCCGCTGGGTCGCTACACGACAACTGTCTGTGCCCAGATGGGGCTCTTCCTGCCCTTCCTCGATACGCTGACTTTTTCAACACTCTCCGTGGATGAGTCTCAGGGGTCTCCACCGTGGTGGTCTTCCTGGCAGCACTTTGCCCTGGCTGATGCTCACACCACCCACCACCTAAGGTGTCTCCTCGCACTCTCACAACAAGCCTGTGGGGCGGGGTCTGTAATTACCCTCCTCTCCACACAAGAGAAATAGAGGCTCAGAGGTGCAAGGGACCTGACCAGGAACGTGCAGTCTGGGACACTCAGGACTTGAGCTCCTGTCTCTGCGGCATCAGACCTCTGCCCCCCGGGGCATCCACCTGAGTGGCCAAGGCTCTCCCGTCGCCCATGACCACTCCAAGATGCCTAAGAATCATGGCAGCGCGGAGCCTCCTGCCCACAGGAGCGGGTGTGTGAGGTGGCTGGCCAGCCCGGCTGTGCAGAGGCAGCTGGGTGGACGGCAGTCCCCAGAGGTCAGAAAGCCAGCTCAGGGCTACGTGCCCAATTTCAGAGCAGTGGGCAGGGCACAGAATAATAGAGGGCAATGATGGAGAGTATTTCATAGTTTCTCGGGGCTCCCAACCCTTTGCCAGGACCAAAGCTCTTGGGCCCTGCCTTTCTCCCTTCCTCTCATGGGACAAGAGAGCCACTTATCGTACAACCTACAGCCCAGCCCCACCCTTTGGCACTCAGAGTGTCCCTCTTGTGGCTGGTCTGGCTGTCACCTCGTGCTCACATCTGACCCCATGGGCTGGTCAGGGTGTGCTCCCTCTGCCCCTCCTTTAGCACATGTACCCTCCTGAAGCTGAGGGGCATCTCACGATAGAAGAGAACTCCTTGCCCTGACTGGTGTGGCTCAGTGGGTTGGATAGCATCTTGCAAACCAAAATGTTGCCAGTTCGATTCCCAGTCAGGGCACACGTGTGGGTTGCAGGCCAGGCCCGTGGTTAGGGGTATGTGAGAGGCAGCTGATCAATGTTTCTCTTCCTCTCTTTCTCCCTCTGTTCCCTTCTCTCTAAAAATAAATAAATAAAATCTCAAAAAGAAGAAGACGAAGAGAGCTCCTTGGGCAAGGGTGGACAGGCCACACTTTCCCTGACCGTTAGCAGAGCTGGGAGTGGCCCAGAGCCTGGAAGCATAGCTAGTGTAGAGGGGATGGAATCAGAACTCCCTTCTGAGGTTCTGTGATGACAGAAGCCAACGCCCTAATCATCTCAAATTAGGGAGAAAATGAGAAGCACTTGGCCTCCCTGGAGCCCAGAATGCTGACAAAGCCCCAGACCAGTGTGCGCGGGGAATGAATTTCTGCCAGCCTCCTCTCAGCAGGGACCGACAGCCAGGCGGCCTTTCCTCACTGATCAGGACGGCGCGGGGCCGTGCCGGAGTGCAGGGCCGTGCTGGGGCGCAGGGAGAGCGGTTGAGGACAGCTATTCGGGACGCAGGAGCAGGAGCAGGAGCAGGAGCAGGAGCAGGAGCAGGAGCAGGAGCGCAGGGAGGCTGAGCAGCTGGGTGGGAAGCCCGAAGGCCTGGCTGCCTAACCCCAGAAGGGCCCAGGACACATGTGTCTGGAGGGGAAAAGCGGCTTCCCTTCCAAGAGCACAGAGGAGCGGTGGGAAGAGAAATGTGTGTTAAAAGACGTCCTCTTCCACCTATCATTTTATCAGAAAAACAATGGCTGGCAGTGCCTAGTGCTGGCGCGAGGGTGACACGCAGGCCGGCTCGCACCGTGCCGCTGGACGCGTCACTGCGACCCCTGCAGGGGGCACGCCGGCAGCAGCCCCGGCAGCCCCACTCCCCGAAGGCAGGGTTTCAGAAGCACTCTGACAGGCGAGCGAGGGTCCGTGCGCAAGGACGTTCCCCACGCACAGCCCGCCACGGGAGCAGGAGACGCAGCCTACCGACCCCCAGCTGGGGCAGGGCTGAGCTATGAGCGCGCACCCGGGCACTACCCAGCGAGTCCCGCGCGTCTGTGCCGTCGGCAAGAACCAGGTTCTGTACTCGATGCCACTAAGTACTGATGGCACTGTAAGTGGAACAAAAAGATGCAAAACAGGACCTACAAAACGTCCCATTTTGGCTAAAAAGCACAGCATTACTCTCGCATCCCTGCGCGCACGTATTCATACAAGTGGATTAAGAGGTCTGGACAAATGCACGCCCACCCGCAACAGTGGCTGCCTCTGAGCAACGGGGGAGCAAGGAGGGGATTTTCGCTTTTTACGTCACAGACTTTTTTTCAGTGTGAGTGAGTTTTACAACGAACATTACCTTTCTAACTTAATAAGCTTTTGAGAGAATGAGTGGGTGCTGCGCCCACTCCCAGCACAGCCTTTCCCAGCACTCCCGAGGGCAGCCTTGTTTCCCGGACCCCGCAGGTCTGGGCGTGACGCCCCCTGCAGGCCAACACGCACTTGACAGGGAACCGTGGCCCTCCCGAGGGTGACCTTCAGGCCCTCCTCAGGCAGCTTTCTTCCTCGGGGAGTCGCAAGAATTCGTCTCCCCTCAGAGTGCAACCACGCCTCTGACCTGCAGGGTCTCCCGCCCTCGAAACTGGTGCCTCAGGGGGACCTAGCGCTTCCTGCTGGCCCAGAGGTCAGCCTTGCAGTCTTCTGTGTCCAGTGTCACACCTGATCTCGTCCCAGCGCAGATGTGGCGGCTGAAGGGGCTGAGTGATAAGTGCGGGGCCACGATGCCGATCGCGCATGCACTGGCTATCCGGTGTCGTGTCACAGGTTACCCCCAACTTGAGCCGCTTCCAACAATAAACACTGATTATTTCGTACTTTCTGTGGGTCAGGTACTCGCATGTATCTTAGCTAGACGACTCTGGTTCGAGGTGTCTCAAGCAATGTGGTTAAGCTGTTGGGTGGGGCCTGCCACCTCGTCCGGAGGCCCCGCTTAGGCACGGTCCGCTTCTGAGCTCGCTCAGGGGGCTGTTGGCAGGTGCCAGTCCCCGGCCACAGGGGCCTCTGCACGGCACTGGCAGTGCTCAGCAGCTGGATTCCCCCAGGCTGTGGGGTCCAAGAGGGAGCAAGCACCCAGCAAAGAAGGCACAGTCTTTTTCTAACCCAGCCTCAAAAGGGGCACTCCATTACTTCTGTCATTTTATTTGTTGGAAGCAAGTCACCATGTTCTGCCCACACTCAGGGGAAAGGGACCACACAAGAGCACGAGTACCGGGGCAGGGACCATCGAGGGCCACCTTACAAGCTACCCACCACACAAAGTCTTTCTGATTTTCAGGGCATTGTCCTCACTCTCCCTCTCCGAAACAGCGCAAGGAAATGTCCCAATGGCCCCAGGGTAGTCAAGAGGATGGAGAAACTCACTAGTTCTTCCTCCACGCCACCCTCCTCTTCTTTAGGGCTAGCTGACCCTGCCAGGGCCCCTGGGCTCCCTTCTCAGTCCGCTGGTCCACACAGGAGCGCCCCTAGAGGCCCTCCTCTTCTCTGCCCCCCCACATTGGCTTCCCCGGAGGGGAAGGACCTGCTGGAGGAAGCACCGGGCACAGCCCACGGTTAGCGGCTGGAAACTGGGGCCAGACCTGGGTGTGAGCACAAGCCTTGTGTAGCTCCTGCAGCTGCGAAGTAAGTTAGAGAGCAGTGCCTGCCTCAGAGAAGGCATGTTGGGAGGATTCAACGAGGCCACGAGAGCAGCGCTCGGCTCTCCCGTGCTGCAGGGCAAACCTGAGCTGTCGCCATTGTTGTTACCACGCGTAGCTTCTAACCAGAAACCCAAACACTGAAAGGTCAAAGCGGGCAGTCGCCCTCGTGAGCACATGGATCCCTCCCGGGAAAACACACTTTCCCTGCACAGAAGGGGCTCGTGCTCTCACCTCCTCTCGGGAGATCGGACGAAGCTTCCTGACCCAGAGGACAGCTGGCTGCAAGCCCTCCCTGTGCCCCCGAAGGGACAAGTGCCGCTCCGGGCAGCGGAGCTTGCAGGAAACACACCCCTCCCCACCGTGTTTTCCTCCCGCACTGTTTCTCTCCATGGAGACAGAGACAGTCAATGAAGGACGCACGAGCGCAGGCCGGGCGGGGCCCCAGCCAGAGCATGAGGCTCTGAGCTAAACTCGGTCTCCGCCTGGCATATGACATCGGACAAGTCACAAAGTCAAGTTGTGTTTTGTTTAGTTTTTTTTTTTTAATTCACAAAATGAGGACTTGAGTAACATCCACTGGCTTTTTTAAAAACATTGAGCAAGACCGTGAAATCCCAGTCTCAGAAGCAAGGCAGAGAAATGTAAATTTTAAGGTAACAAGTCCTGAGACTGCAACAGTAAAGGCAAAGTTCTCTTCTGGAAGGGAAAATGTACAGCGGACCACTCTCCAGGACGATGGAGAAGGCTCCCTCCACTCGGGGCGGGGGCGGGCGCTGCCTGAGATGAGTCAGAGGGCAGTCTCCCTGCTCGCTGGGCCCCAGACGGGGAGGATGCCCCGTTCTGAAGAAGGGGGCCCCCCGATCAAAGGTTCTCCTGGGCCGGGGGAGGGGAGGCAACGGGTTGGCCCCTGCGGCCTGCGGCCATCGGGCAAAGAGGAGGCGGGGCGAGGCCCACGGACTCCAGAGCAGGCGCTGCAGAGTGCAGGTTTCAGCTTTTCTCCGCGGCACCGACATCGCCTGATCCATCCTAAGGCTGTGCTGCCCGGGCTAAGAAAGGAAGGAGGAGCCTGGCTCCACAGAGGTCCAGCTGGAGAGGCTGGTTAAGATGCAGGAGATGACTGGAGGGAGGGGCCCGAGGTTTGGGGCCGGGCAGCTGGTGGAGGCACCGTGCAGCAACCAGGATGGATCTGTGGAACGAACGAGTATTCCTCGGGATCCCTGGAAGCACGAGGAGGGGGGAGCCGGGAGGGGTGCTGGGGGAAACGCTGGGTTCACTGCACACGGAATGGAATTTTTTCAGTTCGGCGTTAAAGGAAAGGATTATCCTTAATGCTGGCAAACTTGGGGACAGCTGGATAATGTCGTGTTAAGTCTGACTCGGGAGCCATTGGACTTGGTCTCGGCTACCTGCAGCCCCCTCCGAAGGGGCGACAGCCACTCAGATCCGCGTGCCGGGAGGCGGGCGTGCGGGCGGCACCCACCAGCCCAACCCCCCGGCCTTCTGGGGGCAGGTCAGGGGCACCCATGCTCGCCCTTGCGTCTGTGCTCCCGGAGGCTGCCGCTCAGACGCACACGTGGCTTCTCAGGGCCCGAGTACACGCCAACACCATGTGCCTCCATCAGGTACGGGGGGGCCTGCGCACTGACAGCTGTTTCATGTCCTTCCAAGGCTTTGCTCTCAAACGCACTGGTTCTAAAGGGCTTCCCTCCCCCCACTAGCCATTTCTGAAATGCAGTGGTACGCCGCAGGCCTCTGCACGGTCCCCCACCTGGTCTTCCCGCCTCCAGCCTGACCGCCTCAGAGCCACTCACGGCAGGCAAAGGGACTTGTCTGAGTGCAGTCTGGTCATGCCCTTGCTCGGTGGTTCCCAGCTGCTAGGGGCGGGGGAGCGGGGGCGGGGGGGCAGGGGGTCAGAGCCCGAGCTCCCCTCTCCGAGCATCTAGGCCCCAGGCGACCTCACCCCTCCCTTCCCTTCCAGCTGCTTCCCATGACACTCCCCCTCACGCTCTACTCTCCTGCCAGTTTTTCCAGCAAACATGTTTTTCCCCACTTGACGGCTCTTGCACAAGCTGCTGTCTTTGTCTGGCATGCTGGCCTCTCACCCTTCACCCCACGCAGTCCCCTTTGGGGCTTCCCTCCAGAACGCCCGCCCTGGTCCCCAAGACCGGGTCGGGTCCCCCGTTGTTGGGTCCTCTGCCCCTCCCCCCACAGCGCTCAGCTCACTTCTGGTTTCTCGCTCGCTGCCCGGGGTCGGGCCCGGGGTGCGAGCCCCACCGGAGCACAGCTGGTGTCTGGGGCCTGTCGCCGGACGAGGACCAGCTGTGACACCCCCTGAGCACAACTCACCGAGTAAATTCGCCGGGAAGGTCCAAAGGCTCGCGTTCTCCAGGACTGTCAGAACGCCGGCCCTCTGCTCCCCAGCAGACTGCGGGTCTCCGCCCTGCCTACAGCCACTTCAGAACCCGCTCTAAACCTCCTACAGTCCGTTCCATTCCAGGTTCACTTGGCCGTTTCCTGGAGGGGACTTCAGGCAGCGGAAACCGAACGCGCTCTAAGTCAGCCGGGCTCTCCCGAAACACGCGGGGGGCCGCTCCTCCCGCTCCCCGCCTGCTCTTCTCAGCACTGCAGCGTGACCCGGGCATTTAAAAGCTGCCATCAGATACAAACACGCTGCAAATAGCCAACGTGACTGTCTTTCCACCACCGTTTTCACTCTTTGAAGCAACTGAAAAGGAGGTTCAGATACAAAGAGTCTTGTGTTTGAAATGCCGTTTTCCCCTCCGGGCTTTTCCAACTGTACTTCAAGAGGAGCACGGCACACCGAGTGTCCAGCGCACAGAACCCGCGCCGGACGGACCCGGAGGCACAGAGACGGACACCTGCGCGGAGTCCCGCGAGCAGGGGACGGTGCGCGGAAGCCCAGAGGAACCGCCACCGAGTGAGACCCACGCTCGCCACTGCAGGCGGACGCCCGCCTGGCAGCCGGCGGTCATCGTCTCGCCCGGGCAGCGGGGCCGGCAGAGCGGCTGGAGACGCCTCGGGCTGTTCCCGAGAACTCCCTGTCCCCCAGGGAGAGTCCTGCAGCGAGGACTTCACCGGGGGGGGGGGGGGGGGGAATGGCTTCAGACATTTTTTTCCCTATATTGTACTCTCCAGGAATCATGTGACAACACCTCTTTCGATAAACGAATCTGTCCCTGGGACAGGTGGGGTTCTCTAGAGGAGCCCCAGGACCGAAACCACAGCCTGGATGGGGGCAGCGGCTGTCCGAGGCCATCGGACATGCGGGGGGGGGGGGGCCCTGGCTGCCCTCGGGTGGGTGGCTCCACTGGGATTTTGATTCGCTCCTTAGTGAAGCGATCAATGGCAGTTACGACGCCTGTCTGTGTCAGGAGCCGTTCTGCTGTGGGCGTGAGCAGGGCAGTGCCACTGGCCTGGGGGTACAAGGGACAGCAGAGGACAGGCAGGCTGGGCTGGCTGAGAGGCAGAGGCAAGAGGGCCGCGCAGGAGAACGAGGCCTGCGCACAGAGTCTCTCCTGCCAGGAAGGGGCGGCTGAGATGAGGTGATGGAGGACAGGGGCTGATCCGACCCGATACTCAGCGGCCAAGGGCCTCGGGGCCGGCACAGGCTTCCTGTCCCCTGCAGCTCTAACAGGAGCTTCCCGTGGCCCGAGGACGGGACTTCTCTGTAGCGGGGGACCTGAGGTGCATATGCTGGGACAGATGACAAGGGACACGAAGAGGAGGTGGTACTGGCCCAGTCTGCCCGTGGCTGAGACCCATGGACGAACGCCCCTGGGCACCCAGGACAGCACTGCTTGGTGATCTGAGAGTAGTGTCACAGTTCTCCCCACTGCATACCCTGCCCGAGGGAGGCCAGCCACAGCCAGGAGTGGCAGAGGACGCGCAGGTGGAGCTGCAAGGGAGGAGGAGCAGGGGAACAGTGACCTGGACGCTAGAGGTGGGGAGTCAGGAGAGGGCAGAGTCAAGAGCTTGGGGCTTAGAGCCAGGCCATCTGGGCCGATCCTGGCTCTGCTACTTTCCAGTTATGTGACCCCAGGCAACCTCCCAGTGCCTGCTTCTTCGCTAGGCTGCTGTGAGCGTGCACCACAATAATGCACTCAAATGCCTAGCCAAGTGCCAGGCACAGGGAAAGCAGACAGCCCACGGCAGCTCTCGCGATCATTTCACGAGAGAACAGGCTACCCTTCCCAACCCTGGAGCGCCCGCTGACGGAACCAGTGGACTGCACTGGCTTGCCCTCACCCTAATACCACCCGTCGCAGCCCTCCACTGAGTAGGCTCTGGCAAAGTGGGTGTGGGCTTGGGAGCCGTGCATACCAACACGCCCTCCCTCTGTGGACCCGAGCAGGGGCTCTGCCAGCCACCAAGTAGACAGACACTGCAGCGTACAGCCAGCCGTAAGGTGAGACGGGAAAAGAGGGAGAAGACACGAAACAAGAGTGCACAGGACGGTCTTCGACCCAACACCGCGGCGCAGGACTGCACAGACGAGAGACTTCTGCTCCCCGGCCGCGAGGCAGGTCTCTCGCGTCGGGTCCCGCTCAACTCCGTGTCCCAGGACACTCATAACACAAACCAGCTTAAACTATTAGAGTCCAAAACATGGTCAAAGATTTACAACATGAATGTAAAGGAAAAATAAAACATTTCACAGACTTAAACATTTCAAAGAAGTAAAGGGAAATAAGAAACGTGATCAAGATCATTTTGTAGGGGGCACTTTGAAACAAATCAACGGCTTTATAAACTTCTATAAACTAAATGATACGGGGCGAGGAGACTCCAGCCTACATTCCTGTCTGTAGACCACGCTGTCGAAAATAAATAATTTGAATATTAGAATTTAATAATTATATGAGTAATTTGAGAAGCTACACCTTTTGTTTCCAGCACCCAGGAAACATTAACAGAAAGTAATCTAATATTAACGCGCAAGACACATCTCAAACCCTTTAAAAAACCCAGAAAGCATGTATGTTACATATTCTAGGCGAATGTGAAAACGTGAGAGAAAAGACTATTTTTCAAGACCGAAGCTGCACACAGCACTGCTGTGCGTGACAGCCCAAACTCGGGGCCACCCACGAGCGCACCGATCGGGGGGCGGACGAATCGAAAGTGGTGTGTCCACACAACGGAGCACAACTCGGCAGTCAGGAGGGACGAGGTACTACTGGTCATGCTCCACCGCGGACGGACATTTGAAACAGGGTGAGGTGAAAGGAACAGAGCCAGTCATAAGAGGCCGCATGCTGTCGATTCAACTTTCGTGAAATGTGCAGAATCAGCGAATCTACGGAGACAGAAAGTGGACTAGTGGCTGCCAAGGGCTGAGGACGGGTGAGTGGAGAGTGGGGTGACGGAGAAAGAAGGGGGTGACTACAAATGGATACGCAGCTTCTCTTCGGGGTGTTAAAGTGCCCTAAACAGTGCTGGTGCCACAGGACAGTGCACTCTACACAGACAGTACATGCATTACACCTCAGTAAGGCCACTTGAAAAAGACCACGCCCTTAGAAGTTAAAAAAACACTATCTTAAGTAATGCTTGGACAAAAGAAAAAGGGAAACCATAATTAGAGAACAATGAAAGAATATCAGTGAGAACACTAAACATTAAAATGTGGAGGATATAGCAAAATCAGCAGTTAGAAGAAAATGTATACCCACTGTTTTCCAAACTAAAGTGCAAAAATAATATGTACAAAAAAGAACCAATAATTCAACTGAGTAATTAATAGAAAAAACAAAACACTTTAAGGGGAGCAGGAGAAGTGAATTATAAGACAAAAGCAGAAATTTCATCAAATTCAGGAAGCCATCTATTATAAATGCACCGTTATTTTATGTATCACTAAGAAAACTGCTGCCAATTAAGGAATGTCACATCGCCTTGTTGTCATGCATTGAAAGATGCGTCCCAACGTCAGAGTGTTAAACCGTGGAGGGGAAAGCACGTGCTAGGCTGGTGGGATACAGTGAATCCGAAAGCAGAAGGACAATGTGACTGATAAACAAATACAACGTCTAATCCCCTAGAAAGACCAACTGACATACCTCTGGCAAAGCAAATTAAAGGAAGAAAAAAGAAAAATGCAGACTATTAGGAGTACAAAGCAAATATAACCATGCGTAGTTTAAATTTTATGAGACTATCATAAAACTCTATGATCAAAAAAAATTAAATGAGGAAAATTTCTATGCTAATCATTTTTAAGACTTGGATCAAATGGACAATTTTTCTACTAAAAATAGATTGTCTACAAAAAAAATAGATTTTCTAAATTGGTTTTAGAAGAATTAGAAAATCTAAATAAATAATGCTCATGGAAAAAAGTTAAAAGTTGTCAAAAATGTATCTCAACAAATTGCACTACATCCCTGAAAATGTTGGAGGTCACTTCTATTAGGCCTTAATTTCCCTTGCTATGAATACTATTTTAGATCACAAAAAGGTAGAAATATTTTTTATAAAATTAGCATAACCCTGAAACCCAAACTATAAGAAGCATTTTTCACCTAGCAAATTGGCAAAGATGTAAAAAAAACCAAAAAGGAAAAGAAAAAGCACACGAAAGTCCAAAGTATTTGTGCAAGTGGGAAAAACGGGTAATTTCATCCCCTTCCAATAAAAGTATAAGCTGTTACCACCTCTCTGGAGAGTACTTTAAAACTATGCATGAAAAGGCATAACATTCTGCTTACACTTGGACCCAGTAATAGCAATTCTAGGAATTTATTGTACAGTAATAATCATAACAGTGTGCAGGAAGTTTCTGCAATAAGGATGTTCACAGCAAAATTTTAATAGCAAAATGTAGAAACAACTTAAATGTCAACACTGGAGAGCAGATCCCAGTGTGATGGGAGTGAGTCATGGTACAGAAACGCAGGTGACACCACTAAGTGTCCACAACAGGATAAACACACATATTTTAAATGCACCCGAATGAATGAAAAGACATGAAGCAAAATAGGATTATCTGTAGGTGGGATAATAAATTATATTAACTTTATTCCCTTCCTAAGTCTTTATAATAAGTGTATTATTTTCTAATCAGAAGAATCAATCACCGTTATTGGAATTTTGTTGGTACAAATCTAAAACATGTTGATAATGCCCGGAGAGCCAGAACAGAGGGGCTCGGGCCCGAGTCCCCTCCGTCTGGGAGATGGGGATGAACAGGTAGGAGTCGTGACCCTTCCGGGCTGCAGGTCAGGAGACCTGGGGTTCACAGGTCCCCTGTGTGAGAAGCAGGACTCCCCCGCCCCAAGGCCCTCGTCAAGGTTCCTGTCCTTGGGAAGCAGCAACAGCCTGTTCAACCCAAGGATCCAACCAATTAATCACCTCTTTATCCTTGGCCCATGCAGCTCCCTGGGAATTTCTCAGTTAGAAACTATAAAAACATCTTATTTGGCAGTGAACAGTTTTCTTAAAAAATAGCAAGTCGACTCAGACTCCTACCTAGGTAGGGGATACTGGGGACCATCTTCAGGCTTCGGATGTACTCCCGAGTCCGCTTGTAATTGTCTTCCTTGGACATCAGGTAGTCCAGCTTCTCAAAGGTGGTCTTGTCTTTTCGATTCAACAGCTGGGGTGAGAAGAACACACAGAGTATGGTGAGGGAGAAGGGAAATAAACCAGAAGAAGCCACAGAGAAAGGAGAACTGTGGGCGAAGACTAAAGGGGGACACCCCAATGGTGTGTCTGCGGTGGCCGAATCCCGAGCTCAGCTGAAGAAGCGGTTTCGTGCAGAGGCGGGACGTTTCATGGCCTCAGTGTGCCATTTTTCACAGACTCTCCCACTTGGCAGACGTCCTCTGAAGCTACCGAGTCCACTGCTCTAACTGATGCCAGAATCCCCCGCATAGCACCTGCCTCCAGGATGGGTAGGCCCTGTGGCAGCGAGGAGCTCAGAGAGTAAAGCAAACTGTACAGTGTCCCAGACACTGAGGCAAATTGAGGGGTCACAGCTACCTCAGCCTCTGTACCTGAGTCCACAGCTACTCGCTTGCTCCTCCATGTCTCTGCCGCTGCCTCCACGACTCACCTGTGTGCGCTGTGCACACAGCCAGGCCGCCTCTCCAGTCTAGGCTGCCCCCTCCAGACTCCTGGCAATTTAACAAGAGAAGCCAAGCTTGCCCTGGCTGGTGTGGCTCAGTGGACTGAGCGCCAGCCTACAAATCAGAGGGTCGCTGGTTTGATTCCCAGTCAGGGCACATGCCTGGGTCGCGGACCAGGTCCCCAGCGGGGGGCACACAAGAAGCAACCACACGCTGATGTTTCTCTCCCTCTCTTTCTCCTTCCCTTCCCCTCTCTCTAAAAATAAATAAATAAAATCTTTCTAAAAAGTAAAATTAAAAAAGAAGCCAAGCTTTTAATCCACATGCAGTCATCTAAGTGATGACTTAGGTCAGAAGATACAGGGGGAGCAGCACCCACAGCCCAGAGATTAGAGAAGCAAGATCCTTGCTGACTGAGATTTCTGGTGCACAGGGGAGGGTTCCGTGTGCATAGGAGGCTTTTTGGAAGGAAGGAGTAGACGCCCGAATGCTGTGGTCACTCTGCATGTCCCAGGTCAAGGCCCAGGGCCAGGAAGGGGCAGTAAGTCTCCTTGAATAAAATGGCTCTGAGGAGAGGAATCTATGCTGGGAGCAGAGGCTTAACAAGAGCATTTGGAGGACGGTCACACAGAGAGGACTGGCTGTGGCACAGCACATGGCTCCCCCCAGTTGAGCTTCCAGGACCCAGTGCCTCTGGGATTTTAGATCGATGGCTGAGCTCATGCGTATAAATGGAACAGGACCTTAGTCCTGGAGCACCTTCGGTCAAGCTTGGTGTTCAGACCCCAGTGGTCTGTGCAAGGACCTGGGCCAGCGGAGCGCCACATTCGTCAGACTGAGGTCGGCCAGTGTCCAACAGCCCCCGTCAAACAGCAGAGAGAAGCGGAACCATAACAGGGGAAGCCCAGCGCCAGGGGAAGCGGGCCTCTTGGACTGAAGCAACCCCTTGAGGTGACTGACTTCAGTACAAAGGCAGCGCAGTTCCCAAGCCCTGGGTCTGCAAACCCCAGACTCAGGCCCGCATCTGCACCAGGGAGCCTGCGTGGCCATGGGCAGGCCCTGCCCAAGTCCGTGATCCCCGGACTCTGGAGCCACAGAGGATCCAGCTGTGCGACAGCCCAGCAGAGCCATGACAGTTTAAGGACTTCGAGGAGGACAGGGAGAAGAACAGGCTAAAAGGGAGGTCCTAGTGCTGAAGAAGTTAGACAGTGAACAGCAAGCTTTTTTTTCCTGACTGAGGACACACCAGGGTGGGGATGCCACACAGATGCTGGGGACAATGCTGCCTAACTGGCTTGCTAATTTGAGGCCGTTACTCATCACATTAACAGATGAACAGGAAATAACAACCACCCCCATTTGCTGTTTGTAAAGCCCCACAGCGGAACAGCGCATCTGACCGTCGCACACCCCCGTGACACACATGGGGCCAAGACTACTGCCTCTATTTCAGGTGCGCAATCGCCTGAGTACCCCGGGGAACTCGGTTCACAGAGGGCGGAGATCTCTAGGACAGCAACATGGTAAGCAAAGAGAGACCAAGAACCCAGACAGATAATAAGTAAGCTCTGGGTGGGGGAAGCGTCAAGGAAAGCCACATGGAGAGAGGCATTTGAAATGGATACACATTCGAGGATGGGAAACTCACTAAATGAACAACATACACCCGGATCAGAACGAGATACTCTAGTTATGAACTGCCCCACTGTGAAGTCCAGCAGGCCCCTCGCACCCTGGACTGGGAGGTCACCTCTTTATTAACGCAACGTAGAACTGCACTGAATTCTTTGGCAACCACCCGTGTTCATCCAGCAGCCGCACAAATCCTTGTGTTGTCCTCACGCTTCCCGCAGCTGAGCCGTCCTGGCGCCCAGTGCTCACACCACTGGCCCTGGGGGCCCAGGTGGGAAACTGCCCGTGTCCCCTTCCACACTCAGCCCATCTGCCTAGCTTGTCAAGTGCCTCTGAGCATGGCGCCACATCACCTGTGCCCTGACATAGATATGGCCAGGCCACTACGAGGTTAGGGCCCTCGGGGACGTCCCTGGAAATCACTCTGCAGCATGGACCTCAAATCAATAACTGGGGCTCTTGGGCAGAGTGGGCCAACCACAGGCAGTCACATTTGCATGCTTCCGAAATTGAAAACCAAGGTCTTCCAGTTCGCGCCTCCCTCTGTGAACCTTGCCTCTGAAGACCTACTCCCTACCAACGCCCTGCCCTACACAAATGCACGCACACACCTTCAGAAAGGCTGGATCTGGTTAACTTCACTCATCTGCCCCACTCTGGGCCCACAAATGAAATTCAGGGTCGCAGCAGATTTTTCAATAATTATACATAGGATGACAGATGACATAAAAACTCAGAACATCTATTTCCCAATCAGGTATTTGAAAACCACTTAAGAACTTCCTCTAGTAAAATAAAGGAATAAACCACATGCAGGGAGATACAGGATACAGGAAGCAGAGGATCCCATCCAGAAGCAGTGAGGGGAGCTGCTGGGATGACAGCTGAACTGCAGGCCTTGGGACCGCCTGGTCCACATCCCGGAAGAGACGCGTGCAGAGAAAGAGAAGGCGCAGGGCCCTGGCTGGAGTAGCTCAGTGGATTGAGCACGGGCTGCGAACCAAAGTGTCGCAGGTTCAATTCCCAGTCAGGGCACATGCCTGGGTTGCAGGCCATGACCCCCAGCAACTGCACATTGATGTTGCTCTCTCTCTCTCTTTCTCCCTCCTTTTCCTCTGTAAAGATAAATAAATAAAACCTTAAAAAAAAAAAGAGGGAAGGCACCACAGAAAACCTGATGGGACCACACTTGTTGGAATATTTTTATTATATGAGAGATATATTTATTAAATATATAGTTTAAAAATAAAGTAATTTAAGAGCTTATATATATAAATCCAGTAAAATATTATACATTATTTAAAACATAATATTAAAACATATATTATAAAATAACATCGTGTACAATGTATAAAATGTATGTGTGTATGTATACACACACACATGCACACACAGTGGACCCTTGGACAAGGCAGGTTTGAACTCCACAGGCCAGTTAAACTGTGTGGGTCAGTTTTAAAAATCTGCATAGAAGTCAAGCTGCACAATTCCAACCAGTGTTGTCCCAGAGTCGGCCGTGTGTGTGGGTGCGTGTGCTTGTAGTACCCGGTAGATAGAAGGTCGCTAGAGTAAGAATTTTTTTTGTCTTATCATCACTCTTTATTTTCTGTTTTAAGTATATTTTATTGATTATGCTGTTACAATTGTCTCAATTTTCCCCCTTTGCCCGCCTCCGCCCGGTACCCCCTTCCCTCCTTAGTTCCTGTCCACAGGTTGTGCACGTAAGTTCTTTGGCTTCTCCCTTTCCTAGACTGTTCTTAACACCCCCCTGTCCATTTTGTTCCTGCCAATTATGCTTCTTAATCCCTGCACCATTTCTCCCATTCTCCCTCCACCTGCTCCCTGCTGATACTCCTCCAAATGATCCCCATACCTGTGATTCTGTTCCTTTTCTGGTTGTTTGCTTAGTTTGTTTTTGTTTTTTAGAGTCAGTTGTTAATAGCTGTGAGTTTGTTGTCATTTTAATGTTCATAGTTTTGATCTTCTTTTTCTTCTTAAATAAGTCCCTTTAACATCTCATGTAATAATGGCTTGGTGATGATGAATTCCTTTAGCTTTATCTTTTCTGGGAGAGAGTCCCCAACAAGTCAGACCTGAAGAGGCCCACACCAAGACACATCATAATTAAAATGCCAAAGGTTAAAGACAAAGAGTGAGTCTTAAAAGCAGCAAGAGAAAAGCAGAGAGTCACCTACAAAGGAGTTCCGACAAGGCTGTCAGATGATCTCTCAAAAGGAACTTTGCAGGCAAGAAGGAACTGGCAAGAAATATTCAAAGAGATGAAAAGCAAGGACCTACAACCTAGATTACTCTATCCAGCAAAGCTACCATTTAGAATGGGAAGGGCAGATAAAAAATGGTTTTTGAAGGGAATTAGAAATTCCAGGAAAACAAAAAAAGTATTCAATAAAGGACATGTCATTAATGGTTTACTACCTGACTACAGAAAACCATATTTACGCATCCCTAACAATTGAAACACTAAACACTCATCTAACGAGTGACTGAACCGCAGTAACATGAGTGTGTTTGAAGAGTGAAGGAAGCTGGGGAAAACCAAACAACATCTATCATACAAAGGAGTCACCGAATACCGTCTAAAGTAAACGGATCAAGAAATTTCAGCCAAAGCCACTGGCGGGCATGCGGCGGACACTACCAGCAGAACCAGCCCCTTCACTGGTAAGTGGTGGCCTCTGGGGATGAATGGGCATGGAGAGAGGAGTGTTTGTTGTTGCACTAAGCCTTTCAGCGCCGAGTGATTTTTAAAATTAATGTGCGTGTATCATGCTGAAAAATTCTTTTGAGATTTAATTTTTTAAATACAGAGTATGTTTATTTAAAAAAAAACCAACAGCATTTACTTATACATGTTTTAAAGTTTTATTACAAGTGGAGCCATAAACTAGAAACCTCCTAAGAATTGAGGGTCCTTTATATTTGAGAGTTTACAGGAAGCTTCAGGAAGAAACCTGTAGAAATATTAGACACACAAGAAAACAAGTTTTTCGCCTGCCTGAGTCGAACAGGTACTGAAAGCATTCAGGCCCGGGAAGACGGGTGAGGCACGGCAGAGGGAGGAGAGGCCCCAGCTGCGGCAGGCAGGCGCAGGTGCAGGGAGTGGAGACGTCTCCTTCCCCAGTACTCACGATGGCGGGGCCAGCTGTGCGGTTGCACCTGTGCCCCCCTCAGCTGCCGGCTCCCCGGAAGGCAGCGGCCGACCGGCTGCACGTGCTCCACCGCCCCCTGCACCTGCTATGGGTCCCGACGCCGAGGAAACACTGCCTGAATACTCGCTGAACAAAAGAATGACAAAACTCACAACGATGACTTAAAAATCCGTGGACAAATCTGAACACTTAAATGATTCTTGGGGAAAAGGGGAAAAAGCTAAGATTATAAACTATTTACAAACCACAAATGATAAAAACACTGTATGTTAAACTATGTGATTAGGCCAAAACTGTACATGGTTTTAAACTCTTTTCTAATTAAACAACTAAGAATATAAATCAACTAAACATTCAACTCAAGAGGCTAGAAAAATGAGAGGGCCGTAAGAAACTGATTAATAGATAAGATTGGACATTTTTCTGTTAGAAAATTAAATACCTAACCTATGGAAATGATAACTAAACTCAAGAACTAATTTTTATAAAATATCAATAGAACAGGTAAAAAAACTTCTATAAATAGGGCAAAAAAGCAAAAGTAGACAACATTGGGATTGAGAAAGGGGCTATAACCACGTAGGTAAACTAAAATTACAAGGTGAAAATCCATACTTGCATATTGATTTTAAATTACTTTCATGTTGCCAAGTGTCACCTGCGAGGGATAAACAGGACTCATAAATTGCAGGGTCAAAAGCCAGGTGGCTTGGTCAAATACCTGAAGAGCGCTGCTCTGGAAACTCCCTAGTCATGCTCCAAGAGCGTGCACGTGGCACTTGCGTGTGACTAATAACAAAAGCCCCGCCCCTCCGCCTTTCTGGTAAATAGTTCGAAGCTTTCTCCGTGGAGGAAAAAAGAGAAGTCCCTCCGGATCCTCTCCATGAGGACTTCGGTATCTTGTCCCACTGCCTGGAGGGGGGAACATTTCTTGATACACGGAAATGCTTTTCAGCGAAGAGCCTGCTGCTTCAAATATGCAAAACTGGCTCAAAATTCTCCTTTAATTCCAGTGTCTGCTGTTGGTATGGAAAGAATGTTTAGTGCTGTGGCTAATCTATGGACCAATGGATTCAACAGACTGGGTGTGGAATGAGCAAGGAATGAAACTAGGGCACTTAAAAAAAGTAATTTTCACTTCTTTAAATACAAATTATCAGATTCTCAAAAATAAGTGCAAAGTCATTTATCTAATGTAAAATATTAGACGCAATGGAGAATGTCATAAGTAACATAAGAAAAAAATGTGACTTTGCAATTTAGTAGGTGTCCTGGCTAGCTGTCCATATTTGTCTTTGACTACGGTTGTTTTAAATTCTGTACAGATAGAAGTTAACTGGCAGAAAATGTTATAATGCAAATAATTCCTGTCCCTAGAAAGGCAGATTATCGCCCTGGGGTTACTGGCAAGTTTTGTACCCATTTAAAAAATGATTTCAATATTCCTTACCCGCCTATTAGTACTCTGGGCTTTCTTCTGATACAATTGTAGTACCTTATTTGTTCTCTCACTCATTCACGAGTTAAATAAAATCTTTGACAAGTATTCATTTTATATTTGCATGAACAGTGATTTTATGTTTTAAAAATATCCTTTTGCCCTGTCTCGTGTGGCTCAGCGGATTGAGTGCTGGCCTGCAAACCAAAGGGTCTCCAGTTCGATACCCAGTCAGGGCACATGACTGGGTTGTGGCCCAGGTCTCCAGTAGGGGGCGCGTGAGAGGCAACCACACATGGATGTTTCTCTCCCTTTCTTTCTCCCTCCCTTCTCCTCTAAAAAATAAAATCTTTAAAAATAAAAATATCCTTTAACAGATTCTGTGCACATACACACAGATATTCACACGCATGCATACATACACACAGAACTTATGGGGCTGGACCGGACCTGGAGGGCAAAAAAGGCACAAGCAGCGGCCTGGAGGCAGGAACACAGAGACGCCCTAGGGACAGCAGCTGAGCAGCAATGCAGGCGCGTGCTGCTTTGGACGAGACCGGAAAGGCAGGAGAGAACGGGAAACTTGTCGTTCAGCAAGGTACGTTTCTGAGGTGGCCCTCTGGATACGGTGCGCAAGTGATGACCATTTCGACTGCTGATTCTGCGTTTCCAGATGTGTTAGCTCAACGTGCAAACAGGGCGCCGATCACAAGCAGCTAAGCGTGAACAGCAAATAGTAATCGACGAAGGGGAAAGAACGAGCTGATTGTGGCCGTGCTGGAACAGGAAATTCCTCTGGCCAACTCTTGCGTCCCTTCCGCACTCGGCTGGAGGCGCTGGGTGGCTGCGCTGCCGGCTGTGCTGCCGGCCGCAGCTGAAAGGTCTACGGTGTGTTTTTCGGGACCAGGAAGCAGGTGTGAAGTAGGTACGAAACATTCCGATGTCTGCGGCCACTGCCAACTTGCCTCTACCATGTCCTCAGGCCCTGCAAGGTGCGCGCTGCCCGTGAGCTGTCACCCAGCGCCACGTTTCCCAACACACGTTCCTCTCAAAACGCGCATGGAGACACGCCGGCCCTCTCTCTCTTCCAAGCTCAGGATCTCCCCTCACTCTGTGGGGTCACTGAAGTCCAGGGCTAGAAGTCCCGGCGATGGTTAAAATCTGGCTGACAGAACAGCCAGCACAAAGCTGGCGGCGATGACATGAAATGAAGCTCCAGTGGCGGGGTAACGAGAGCGGCCTCAGAAGGGCTTCCAGAACGCGCCGCTCTGGAGGGGCGGCGAGCCCGGGCCTCCCGACCGAGGCGGGGCGGATGGGGGAGCCCGCAGAGGGCCTTGCATCGGGGGAGCGTGGACTGTTCAGCTCCGGGCGGGCGGTCGCTCCAGCAGTGGTGTGGGAGAGGACTGCGGGGCGCCCCGGGGGCGAGGAGAGCGGCTGGAAGATGACGACGACGTCGGGTCCTGGAGAAAAGGGCCTGGCCGGTGGGGATGGCAGCTCTGCCAGCACGGCCGAGAACAGTCAGGAAGGGCTGGAAACGGCAACAGTAACAACGGCAGCAGAGCGGCAGCTGACACCTGTGGAGACCTGACTGGGTGCCAGGCGTCATTCTAAACGTTTTTTCACACAGCTACTCCTTTCGTCCGCGCCATGAGAGGCAGGTCCAAGGCTGAGTCGAGAAGTATGTTTCGAGGGTCCACACCCTTAATCTCCACGGGACACCGCTCCTTATTTCTTGGTCTGGGGTCCCCACACCAATTCAGGAATTCGGGACACGTGGTAGTCAGACCCCACAGCAGCCACCTGAGATACAGGCCAGAGTGACAGCCTTTCAAAGGTGACCTCTTTTGTTCATGCTCCCTGGGGATGAAGAGAAGTGTCGTGATGGGGTGACACCTGAGGGCTGGCTGAGCTCCGTGGAGAGCTGACTGCCAGCCCCCTGGGCCCGTGGGTCCGCAGCCTGGACCCCCCGCCACTGGCTCACATGCTCATTGGAACCCCCGCCCCAGCTGCGAAGGCCTTAGCAGTCCCGCCCGACTCTGCCCGCTGTGCTGTGCTGACTCCAAGGACTTCTTTATTTCTAGCACGTACTGACTTCCCTCCCTCAGCTCCTGGCTCGGCGTCGCTCCTCGGGTTGCGTTTTATCCAGCATTTATTTGTGTTTCTGTGTCTGCAGCACGCAGTTGGGAGGGAGGGGCCTTCCCTCATCAGCTCAGTCTGCCATGTTGCCTCCGAGTCCAAAACACAGTCTGCTGAGAGAGGCCTCTGGCGCTCGCTGTCACTTCCTGGAAACCCAAGTTGGATCTCAGACACGCCAGGCCGTGAGCTGTCGAAGGAACACGCGAGCCGAGGGCTGGGGGCAGGCGTGGGAACGCGGGTCTAGGGCCCCGGAGAGAGGCCGGGGTGAGGGCTGAGGGGGCAGCCACCTCCGGGGCACGGAGGTGATGGCCGACGCTCTCCCAGCAGGGACGTCCCCCAGGGGTGGGAAGTGGGCTCGGGAGGGTGGGAGCCGGGGCCAGAGCCTCCAGAGCACTCAGTGGGCGGTGGAGGAGCAGAAGCCGGCGGGGAGGGGCCGGCCGACAGACGGCAGGCAGGGAACCGAGTCGAGTGAAAAGAGGTGTTTCCAGAGGAGGGTGAGGAACAGTGTCTGGTGTTGTGAGGATGTCAAGGAGGACGAGGGTGGCAGTGCCAGCAGACTTCACGGCTGGGAACTTCCGAGGAGTGTCTGGGGGAGGAACAACCGGAGGGCGCACACGCTGGTTCCTCTGCCTGCCACCTGCTCACCCCTCACCCAAGGCTCAGCAAAACCTGAACGGGCAGCAGCGGGGCCCCTCACCGCCTCCTCATCCACATCAGAGGGGGCTTGCCGGGACACTTCCTGGATGGAGGACTCTAAAATCCAAAACACAAACACATCTGCCTCCCTAGGATATTTGCAAAGTAGCCGCTCTCAGAACCGCAGCGCGGTGACCCTGTGCCCCCAGGTGTCTGCGAGTGGGAGCCCCAGTCTCCGAAAGCTCCCCTTCCAGGCCACCACCCTGCAGGCCCGGCCTCCTCCCGTCCCAATGGCTGACATGCCCTCCCAGCCAGGAACTTCGGTTTTCATTTTGCTGCTGCAGATGAGTCAAAATCTCTAAATCTCTGGATCAATTCAGTAGGAAAGAGTGAATCACAACAGGAATGTGCACAGAGCTAGCTGTGCGTGTGTGCGTGTGTGCACATGTGCGCACGCGTGGGTGAGTGTGGATGATGTGCAGCACATGGCTGTAATTACTGTTACGAGTGACTCACCCATTCTCCAGGAATTCCATCCCGCAGGTCACTCACGAATAAGTCAGCTTCCTACTGGGACCGGGTTAGGCCATTTCCCAGCTGCTCAGGCCCCAAACCTAGGAATCACCCTTCCCCCCTCTCTTTCCCTCACCTCCAACATTCCACCCACCGCGCATCCTGCCGACCCTATATCTTCAGAACGCCTTCCCTGCCAGCCAGCGTGCTTTCCTCCACGCCCGCTGCCACGCCCTCCACCCCAGCCGGCATCGCCTCCCTCCTGCATTCGGCCCTAACCTCCTAACCAGGCCCCGCTTCCGCTTTGGCTTCTTCCAGAATCCCCGACTCAATTTGTTCCCACACAGTAGCAACAGTAATTAAAAAACAAAAACAAAAACCAGCTGTAAAGCCGATCACGTTGGTCTCCTGTTTAAGCCCCTTTCCTACACTTAGAACACCACGCGACTCCTCTCCCAGGCCACGAGCCCTCCGTGATCGGCCCCACTTCCCACCCGCAGCATCTGGTGCCACCTCCTGCCTGTCCGTGCTCCCGCGCCACCGGCCTTTGCGCTTCTGCCCGCTGGGGGACTCTGCACTGGCCAGGCCCTCTGCCTGGGATGCTCACGCCCTCATTTCAGCACGGCTGGCTCCTTTTGTTACTCAGGGGCCAGACAGGCCTTCCCAGGACACCCCGTCGTTTCTATCACATCCTCCTGTCTTAGCCTTCTGCTTCGTTTTATTCCCATCTGACAGTTCGCTGTTCATTACTTCATGCATTCGACAAACATCGATTACTTCTTGTGCCAGCCAGACTCGGCATGTGTTTATTCTCGCTCAATAACACGTCTGTCTCCTCGGAATAACATTAAAAAGCTCATGAAGACAGGGGCCTTGAGCATAGCCTCAGGGCCTGGCGTGGAAGAGGCATTCAATAAATATTTGATCTGCAGGATGAATAAGTACACACGGTAATGTGTACACTCAGGAAATCAGAATTGGCTGATGCAACTTCTGAGGTCTCGTGGCTCCGAGGCAGCCAGTACTCCAAAGTGGCCCTAGTGCTGGGATACATCAGGTCCTGCCTGCGTTCTCCCAGGCCAGCAGAAGCTGATTCCCTTCCTGTCTGTGCACCTAGCCAGCATTTAGTACGGGCCTACAACGCGCAGGCCTATCCTTGGTGTCAATCTTGGTTCTGTCCCAGCTCACCCAGGTACTTGGTCATTAGCTGTAGGACAGGCTCCCCTGTCCCACCCATCTCCCAGGGGAGCTGTAGGCTCCCCTGTCCTACAGCTAATGACCAAGTGGCCCTCACTGGGGGTCACCCATGGTGCAACCAAGTGGCAGGTCTCCTCCCACACCTGTAACTCACTTCGCTCCAAGTTTCCCAGCTATCCAGGGTTTCCGGGCAACCCCAGGAAGCCGGTCCTGCCCCGTCCCCAGGGGGACGCACTCCTCCAGACCCACTTCCCAAGCAGCGGGTGTGCCTGTGCCCCCACGCTCTGCCCAGCCCGATCTCACCCAACACCGGGCTCTGTCACTGACAAGTCAGCGGGCACACTGGCCAAGAACATGGACTATGGGGTCCAGCAAGGCAAGGCTGCACCATGTCGGCTCTGGCACCCAGCAGGGACACAGGGAACAGTCAGACCCGACCGTGAAGAAGGCAGTCAGAAGGGGGGCAGACCTGTAAATGAAACCACAGAGCAGATGGGCTGTGTGTCGTGAAAGGACAGGGGCGGGGAGAACGGCGGGGCGCAATGCTACCACCAATTCCACAGGGCCGGGGTGGGCAGGAGGATGGGAAAAGGTGACGTGTTTGGCCCGTCCAGTTCCCAGGGGCTCTGTGCAAACCAGTGTCCTGGGACTAGCAGAGCAGGTGGGTGTGAGGGGGCTTGCAAGACTCCCCAGGGCCCCTCACCAACTCTGAAAGTAGAGGGGCCATCAAGAGTCACGACATCACTGACAATAAGGTCTGTGCACCCTGAAATTCACAATCACAGTATTCCTCCGGGTCCGCACACAGCTCCCAGCGGCCCAAGAAATAGTAACAGCGTCTAAACGATGGAAAATTCATCTGAAAAAAGCAGCTCCAGGCAACTGCTGGAAAAGCCTCATGGCTCAGACAGAGCTGGGGGAGCACAGGGCTGGCGGCCACTGCAGAGGCCGGCGGCTTCCAAACTTGCTTTAGACCTCTGAAGTCACTGCTCGACCGAAATTCACCCAGAAGCACAGCGCATGAAACCGACCCGAACAGCGCTGCTCTGGGGGAAACAGCGCCCCAGCCGTCTGCCCTGGCACCCTCCCCCTTCTCCCCCCGCCCCTCCGGGCCCCCAGAGCACTGACGGAAAACCGCTGATCCAGGCCAGCCTCCCTGCGTACGCACACAGGGGAAACCAGTCCCCCGGAGTCACGCTCTCAGCTGCACCTGAGCGCGAACCCAGTCTTCCGAGTCCAGCCTAACACGTCTCCCTCGGCTTCGGAGAGCTACAGCTGTGGAGACCCGTACTTAGGAGAAACAAGGCTCAAATCTGATCACCTGCAGCATAGTCCCTAAGGAGCTCAAAAGCTCCCGAACAGGCCAAGCGTGGCACGGAGCCCAGCCCCACAGATGGGCAGGACGGAGCTGGGAAATGAGCTGCAGGAGCGCAGCTGACGATTCCGTCCAGTTTCCTCCAGTTCCGAGGGACAGAAACAGGCCTTGAAGGGCTGGGGCCGTGCGGCTGTGGGAGACCCTGCACCAGGCGGCCGGGAGGTGAATGCTAATGAGCTATGGAAAGAGCAATTACTTTCCCCGTGTCAGGCCCTGCGCCAAGCTCAGGAGGAGAAAGAGGTCTGAGATAGTTTTCAAGTATTTTTACAGCAGAAAAACTTTCCTACAGACTCAATTATATAACTCTCAGACTCCACCTCTGAGCTGAAATTAGCCATGGCCTTCAGGAAAAAAATCATTTTTCCTTACACGAGGGTCACAGGTTTCTCCGGAGAAACTCCTGGCTGCGTGGCCAGCAGCCCGCGGCAGCTGCAAACCATCAGCCCGGAGACCTTCCCGAGCGCGGTTCGGAGCCTGCCAGAGAGCAGTGCCAGCCAAGTGCCGGGCAGAAGTCGTGTCGCTGACCCGACCCCCAGGCAGGGTGCTGCAGGGTGTGGGAAGGCCCACTCTAGGGGGCTTCCAGACCGGTGCACGCCAGTGTCCCCCCACCCCCTCACCCCAGAATGGGGCTGAGGTCGCCGAAGGAGAGGGGAGCACGCTGTGAACCCACAGTCGTCCTCCGCTGGGCGAGGGGCGGACAGTCAGAGAGAGCCTCCTGGGGCTGAGGGCGTGAGGAGCCTCACTGACGAAATGGCAGCCGAAGTCAAAGGCACAGACTTGGGAAGATTCACTTACAGCCCAGGTTTTTGTCAGCCTGAAGATGGGCGCACTCTGTAACGCTGACACCACAGACATGAGAGAATGAAGGTTGTTGAGTTCTAGAAGTTTCTGAAAAAAGACAAGGAATAGGTTATTTCGCTGCTATAAACAACAGAACAAAAACACGCTCAAGTGTTACCAAATGTTGTCATGTTTATGAAATTCAATTGCACTTAAAATACCTCACGTAGAAAACACAGTTCTGGGAAGCTCATAGAAACCACATGCTCTTTCCCCCCCGTCACACCGCCCAAAGGTGAGCCTGCGCCCACGGCGTCTGCAGAACTTCAGGAGCTGCCTCGTCCGTCCGGCTGCCGGCCGGGCGGAAACGTGGCTCAGAACGAGGCTTGGTAACCAACGTCCTCCGAGCTCTCGTCTCGGGCGAGTCGGAGCTGCCCCGACAGGCTGCGTAAACCGAAACCTGGGCTGCACCACCAAGACCGATTGGGACTCCTGCGCTGCCTTAACTCGGGAATGAGAGGGGCTAAGGACAGATGTCGTCCGTCTGCACGAGCCCCTCGGCCGGCCGGCCGGCAGGACACAGCTCTGGCTTCCTGATTGCTCAGCCGTGCTCCTTCGAAGCGGACCCCGAACTAGTGTGGACACTGGGACTCGACCCGGTCTCAGACGAGGTCCTTGCCACAGAGGGCAACAGGAGGAGACAGAGCGGAGAGGAAGAGTAGGAAAACGTGATCACTCTGTCCCTGGTTTCACGCCGAGGGCACCTGCTGACAGGGCTGGGGCTCCACTCTTCATCCCTGGGGGTCAGCGACATTCGGGTCAGCAAGCAGGCTCTGCGGACCCAGAGATCTGGCTCCAGCCCCGGCCCCCAGTGCTCGGGTGTCCTTGGGCACGGGTCACTGCTTCTGAGCGCTGCTTCTGAGCCTTTGCATCCTCATCTTCAAATGAGGAAGGGAATCATGGCCCCTCTGCTCCCTGGCACAGCTCACGTCAGCTGCCAAGACCCCTGCCTGACACCGGGGCGGGCACTCAAGGTGACGTGGGCTGCTTGCTCACTCTTTGTTGGGAAGACTCGTCCCCACAACTGTCCCCAGCGCTCGTCTTGGGTACTTGCAAGCTCAGGTGCTACTTCCCCTATGACGTCTTTCCTGGCCACGCTCCCGAGTCCGGGCAGGCTACGGCCTGCCCCGCTCTGGTCCCACAACAGCCTGTGCATCTCCTCCGCACACGGGGCTGCACCTGCTTTTACCTGCCCACTGTGTCAGGTGACAGGCACCGGGGACACAGCAGCAGACGCAGCGTTGTGCCTGCTCTCAGGGAACACCCGGTGGGGCCCAGGGAAGCGAACGCATGAACGAAAAGCCCTTGTGCCCAGTCCCCGCGGCTCTGCTCCTGTTGGCACATTTCTCCCACACCGCGCAGCTCGCATGCGCGCCACACATCTCGTCTCGTTCTGACGGTTTCCTGCTGTGTAACAGCAGGTTTCTCTGCGTGGACTGAGTTTCACCCCGTGTATCGGAACTCTTACATCTGCCACAGAATTCCTTCAGAGCTGAAGGCCCGGGCCCCCTGGGAGATCATCTAACCCCCTCTGGTTGAAGAGATGGGAAAGGAAGGCCCTGGTAAGGGAGGGGCAAGCGCAAAAACATTCCAGGGCGCAGTGCAGTGTGGCGACCCGCCATCGGAGATGGCTGAGGTTAAAAAGGGGCCGTTTCTGATCCCTTGGGCGGAGACCATAAACTCATTTCCAAACTGGAAGCCCCAGGTGGGCAGCTCTCTAGGCCTCCCCTCATCCTCTGGAAATGGGATAATAGTAATGAGAGCACAGAATACAGTCATTTCAGTACAGCGCCTGCTACCGGGCCTGGCTCGCGGGGGGCCTCAGTGAGGCCAGCTGGCCCCGGGTCTGGGTGGGAAGACAACATGTGCACGTGAAGCCTGGCGGTCGGGGCGGTGCAGGGGGAGGAGCTGGCCTGGCCGTGCAACTGATGGGAGGGGTCCAGGAAGGCCCTGAGATCACAGCCCGGGCTGGCCAAGATGAGGGAAGAGGAGGCCGGCGAAGGCGGGACGCAGACACGAGCCTGGCACCCAACCACTGGCGAGGACAGAACCCATCAGGCTAGGGGGATGGGACCTGGGAATGGGAGCCACAAGGTCATCCGGCCCAGGCCTGAAGCTCAGAACGGGTTGGGGGAGCTTTGCAGACTTGGGACAGAGTTGTGCAGGATGTGATGGCATCGCACACAGCAAGGCTAACTCCACCCCATCAGCCCCCGGCACTGGCTAGACCTGAAGTCGGATGAACAGACCCCAGGGGCATCCCCTGGGGCCGCATGGAGAGCGTGCAAGGCCAGAGGGAAGAGCTGGCTGCCACGATCATGAGGTGGAGGGGCTTGCTGCCGACGCACGCGTGGGGGCTGCGAGCCTGCGTGGGCAGCCCAGCTGGTCTGCCAGCTGCCTCTGTCTGTGCAAGTCAGGCACAGCCCCCTGTCTGAACCCTGCCCACAGGCCCAGCGCAAAGGTGCTCCCAAATTACTGAGGACACACATCTTGGGACAAAGAAAGGAAGGAAAGAAGAGGGGAAGGAAAAAAAAAAAAACCGCTTACCTTGGCTATTTTCACAAAATGGCTCAGGATTTCTGCCCTTATTTTTAAAGTCTGTGCTGTTAGAATTTCTCGTACAACCCAAAAACTGACCTGCGGAGTCAAACACACACACAGACACACACACACCAGAGAAGTTGTTAGATGCCAGGCCACCCATGTCTCACCCTTTGCCCACTGCTGTTAACAGGGTTTCCCAGAGACTGGGGACCTGGGAGAGAGCACAGCCCTAGAGTGCGCGGGCGAGGGCCCTCATGACACCAACCCAGCCAACACGTCCCGCGTTCTCAGCGCCTCCCCCCCACCCCCACGCGCTCCGTGTGCGGGGAGAAGTGGGTGCCTCCGTTGTCCCCCGGGGAGGGTCTGAGCCTCCACGACAGACAAGTCTCTCTAGAGTGCTGTGGGGAATTTTTTTTAAGTGATTCTTTTTTTTTTTTAAAGATTTTATTTACTTATTCTTAGAGAGAGGAGGGAGGGAGAAAGAGAGAGAGAGAGAGAAACATCAATGTCAATGTGCAGTTGCTGGGGGGCATGGCCTGTAATCCATGACTGGGAATCGAACGTGCGATACTTTGGTTCGAAGCCTAAGCTTAATCCACTGAGCTACACCAGCCAGGGCGGGAAATTCTGACATAAATCAGACAGGATCCCTACTCAGAAGGACCCCAGTTGTGGGGAGACCAGGGGTGGGTGGGCGGGTGGATGGATGGACAGATGGACGAGTGGGCAAAGGGGTATGTATGCATCCTGGCAGTACCACCCACGATACCCACATCCCCAGTGAGATGTGAGACAAGGAGAATTCACCAACATGTGCACGACTGTAACAACTTTAACTTTCTAGGATACGGTCACCCAAATACTAATTAAATTTAGTTGTTTCAAAGTTAAGCAGCGCCATGCAGGTTAACGATATCCTAGAGGTAACGAAGCACGTTGACGGCTGCAACCAAACGTATTCTCTCCGCACAAGTACTGCCACTTTTCCGTGAGAAAACAAGGAAAGAGTAACCAAGAATCAAAACTTTGCTTTTCTTATGAAGCAGGAATATTATAGACAAGCTTTCTCTGCGTAATCATCTGTGGCTGTCTCCAGGACATGCCCCGGTTCCCATAGAATCATTCTTTCCAAGGAACTGCCTAAAATTAAGTTCAGACTCAAACGTTTAATGGGTAGTTATGGAAGAAAGATATTCTCGATACCCAGTGAGAGATCCGTAAACCTTGTATTTTAATACGTGCACATTTTTATGCCACATAATCTCAAGTGTGATCATTCACGTGTACAGTATAATTTAATCGATTCCTGCATGCCAAAAAATCACACACACACTGAAGGCATAATTCTGGAACAGGCAGGGTTGACCCTGACCTACAGCACACGGTATGCAGACGCAACTCCGGGCCAGTTCGTCCAACAGACGGCCACGAAGCCCTCACTGTGCGCGGGCCCTGGGCACCGCGGGTCCAGACCCTTCTGTGCTTGCCTGGTGTGAAGCTAACGGGGGTGGGGAAGCAGGGCCCTCCGGAAACCGCTGTATTAAAAAGCAGCTGGTGATCGTGGCCTGGAGTATGGGGGAGGTGATGGTAGAGGAAGGCTTCCTGGAGGAGGCAGGCCTTAAAAGATGGGGAGACTTTTAAAAGGCACGGACAGCACTGAGGTGTGGCCGTATTCGACAGGACCAGCGAGAGCTGAACAGGCCGGCAGGACGGCTGTGCGGGCACGCTGTGGGGTGGGGGCGGAGGGAGACTGAGAAAGGGGGGGAAGACTGTGGGGGTCTGGTGCAGCACGGCGGTGGGAAGGGTCCCGGGGCCTTCCGAGCGAGCAGGAGAGCGAGAGGCTAGAGCGCTTTGCAGGGACGCCCCAGGGGAAGCTGGCGCGAGGGCCTACGTGAGAGCCGGGAGGCCCGAACGTGGGCCACGGCGACGCAGATGGAGGGAAGGGGCAGACAAGACACTGCAAAGGGTGGGGGGGTGAGCAGTTTTAAACATTTTTTAATTCTCACACGCAGACCCCGTGGTAAACGTCATGGTGTGTGTGCTTCTCGTCTTTTCTCCGCGTAAAGAATTCACCTTCCTATTTTTCAACTACAGTGGTACCTATTGATCATACCGTCACAGGAATCTTTATAAGTGAATCGATATTCTTCTAAGACGCAATTTTTGGCAGCTGCTAAGTATTTCATCCTAGGGGCGCGCCATCATTAAGTAAGCCCCTATTGTTGGCTTACTATTTATTCCATGGTTGGGATAAAAATCTTTACACCCGTATCTTTGCATAGTTTTACTAAAGTCTTGGGATAAACTCCTGTAACACAGAGTAAATAAAATTATGTGTATCCATTTTTCAAAAGTGTATGTAGAAACCTTGGCCTTGAACAGGTCTATGTGTTCATCAGCAAGTTCGGGCAGACCCACGGGCAGATGCGCCGGCCACTACAGCTCTTCTCTCCTTCCCTCGGCTTACGCACAGCATAACGTCGTCTCACTGCTTCTATTTTGCATTTCTTTCATGACTACTCAGCTAACACTTTTTGCACTTTTTTTCAGGTTTTTTTTTTGGTTGGGGGGGGTCACAAATATTTATAGACCACTGGTGCTATTTGCCTTGTGAATTCCCTGCTCAGGCCCTTCGCCCATCTTTCTGCTGGGACGTCTGTCCTCTTGCTACTGATGAGTAAACGTCCGTTCGACATCAGAGGAAGTGCATTAGCCCTTTGTGAGCTGCATGTTGTACCAAGTGTGGAGGGGTTGGTACTTTTATTCCTGATAAATATTCCTGAGAATATTTATCTTATTAATATATAGAAGCTTAGAGGGATGTATGTACACAGGTTCACTAAAGCACCATTTATAAAGCAAAACAAGAGAAAAAAGAAAATGTCCATCAATAGGGAACTGGCTACATAAATAATACTTTGACCTCAAACTTTCCAAGCTAGAGAGGAAAGTAAGCAGCTGTAATCCATTTTGCATAATGAATTTCATTTGCAAAATATCTAGAATTTCATTTGCAAAATATCTACATAAATTATTGGTAATTCTTCTGCATAAGAGGTTTGTCTTGCCTCCTCCATTTATTTATTCAACCATGTGTATCAGAATGGACTCACCCATATTTATTTTACACTTTGAGCTGTATCCAATACTAAGTTATTTATTTGTTGCTCAGGTTGTTCCGTCTTTGGCCACGGGGACCTCTTCCAGCTGGTCCCTGCATCCCTTCCCTCTGAAGGAACCCGCCGCTGTGTTGGCCCATGGGCCTGTGGGAGCATCACCTCGCCATGTGCCTCTCACGCTTCCTGCCCAGCCCTGAACCAGCCCCTTCTCCAAGGAGCCTGGGCTCCTTTTAAGGGTATTGAAAACCAAATCCCCAGCTGCACAATTACTGGGTTGTGTCTGTACCATTTTGCATTCCCGCCAGTGATGGATGCGAGTTTGCGCTGTTTCAGGTATTTGTCAGCAACTAGTATTTGTGTGTGTGTGTGTGGGGGGGGGGGTTCCTGTATTTTTAGCCATTTTAATAGGTGTGTAGTGTTTTGCATTTCCCCAAAGACAAATAACATTGAGCATCTTTTCATGTTTATTTGCTATCTGCACATGTCTTCAGTGAGGTGTCCAGATCTTCTGCCCATTTTTTGATTGGGCTGTTTTCTTATTGTTGAGTTTTCAGAGTATATTTTGGATACAAGTCTTTTATCAGACATGTGTTCTGCAAATACTTTCCCAGTCTTTTTATTCTCTTAGTAATGTCTTTTGCAGAGTGGAAAATTTTAATTTTAATAAAGTCCAACTTTTCAAGTTTTTCTTTAATGAACTGTACTTATAGTGTTATATCTAATAATTCATCACCAAAGGTCATATAGATTTTCTTCCATGTTTTTTCCTAAAAGTTTTATGGTTTTGACTTTTACATTTAGGTATATGACTCATTTTGAGTTAATTTTTATGAAAGGTCTAAAGTCTGTGTCTAGGTTAATTTTTTATATATGCAAAAATTCCAATAAATTATTCCAGCACCATTTGTTGAGAAATGAGCCTTTCGTCATTGAATGTCCTCATGCACTTGTCAAAGACCAAGTGACTGGCCCTGACCGGCATGGCTCAGTGGGTTGGGCGTCGTCCCACAAGGCAAAAGGTCACCAGTTCAATTCCCAGTCACGGTGCATGCGTGCTTTGTGGGCCAGGTCCCCAGTTGGGGGCGTGAGAGAGCAAATCGATGGATGTTTTTCTCATGCATCAATGTTTCTCTCCCTCTCTCCCTCCTTTCCTCTCTCTCTAAGAATAAATAAAGCCTTTATAAAGAGAAGACTCGGTGACTATGTTTGTGTAGGTCTATTCCGTTCCGTTGCTCTAAACGTCTAGTCTCCGGTCAAGACCACGCCGTCTCCATGGCTGTCGCTTCACTGTTCTGAGATCGGGTAGACTGAGTCCTCCGACTGTTCTTTTCCAGAATCGCTTTGGTTACTCCATGTCTCCAGCCTATCCACACAAACTTTAAAATCAGTTTATTGATATTTGTAAAATAGCTTGCTGAGGTTCACTGACATCTTAACCCTGAATCTTCTAATCCCTGAGGATAGAATGTAACTCTATCTATTTCCATCTACTCTGGGTTTCTGCATCCGTGTTTCATAGTTTTCTGCATACGGAACCAGTACACATTTGTTAGTTTTATACTTAAGTATTCCTTCTTGTGTGTGTGTGCACGCGCTATTATAATTTTTTTCAAATTTCTAATTCCAAAATTTCACTGCTGGAATAGGAAAGCTTTTGAATATTGATCTTGTAAGCTGCAACCTTGCCATATAGTATACCCCTTCTTAGTTCCAGGAGATTTTTTAAAATAGATTTCTTTGAGATTTTTCTACATAGACGATCATGTCATCTGTGAATAAAGGTTTCTTTCTTTCTTGTCAATCTGTGTATCATTTTCTCCTGTCTTGTCGCACTGGTCAGGATTTCCAGTACGATGCGGAGGGGAAGTGGCGGCAGCACACCCCTCTGCCTTGTTCCCAGTCTGCGGGGAGAGCCTCTAGTGTCTCACTGCTGAGTGTGATGTTGGCTGCAAAACTCTGTAGGTATCCTTTATCAAGTCGAAAATTCCCCTCGATTCCTAATTTGCTGAGATTCTCTTTTTTGTCACAAAGGGGTACTACATTTTGTCAAATGCTTGTTTGAATCAACTGGAATGATAATGTCACTCTTCTTCTTTAGCCAATACATGCAATGGGTCGCATTAGTTGATTTTCAACTGTAGAACCAGTCATGCTTACCTGGACTAAACGCCACTGGGTCACAGTGCTAGGAAGCTTTTAAAACACATAAGCTATCATTATTAACTATTATTGTTCCAGTGGTATAATTAGAACAAGAGTTTCACCACTGAAGACTAAGCTATCCCCTGGGAAATTTCACAACCGTATTATAGACGAATAAAGGAGAATAGTTATGAACACAAAGAATTTTAATCACCCATGAATAAAACAATAAAAGCATAAAGTAAATTTCAAGCTAAAAAAATTCTCTTTTCCTATGAGAAATCTACTTTGCCATAAATTTTTCCTAAGTCCGTTCACAGTTTTCTAGAAACCTAGAGTGGGGAGACGCTTTAGGGCCGACCCGGTTCCTCAGCCCCGCCCCACCGCCATGCCCCTGAGGCGCTGCGATGAAGCCCTGGCAGGCCTCCGCCTGAGCGCCCATGGGTAGGGAGCTGCCCTCCATCGGGACGTACCCACTGCCTCCTCACACCTGTCCCCTGGTCCTCGTCCTTCCTGAGCCGGCCCCCTGGGTTCTGCTTACTCAGCTTCCCCAGAAGGACCCTTCAGTTACTTGGAAAACCTTGACTATCTCCTCCCTGAGTGTGCAATCCTAGATCCTTCACCCGATCTTACATAACATGCTTTCTTTCCCCTTGCCCAGTGGCCACTGTGACACGGACATGGCCCTCCTGTGTGGCAGTCTCCCTGCTCTTCATGCGAGGGGCCCAGCAGTGGCGGGACCAAGCAAAGGAAAGTGGGACCACCATACGCACCATCAGAATGGACTGAATAAATGAGTGAGTAAAACTGACAGTGCTCACTGCAGGCAAAGATCCGAAGCACCGCAGACTTCCACCCATTGCTGGTGGGAATGCAGAATGGTGCTGACGCAGCCCGGTCACTGTGCTGCCAGGTGTTTCCCCAGCTCCTCTGAAACCTTCTGCGCGCGCGTGCACACACACACACACACACACACACGCGGCATGCATTTGTTTATAGCAGTTTTGTTCATGATCATCAAAAGCTGGAAGTAAATAAGATGTCCTTCAACAGGGGAATGGATAGACAAACTGGTATATCCACACAGTGGAACAGGATTCATTTAAAAAAGACATCAAGGGGCTGGATTGGGAGTAAAAAGGAGAAAACTGTACTTGAACAATGATTAAAATAAAATAAAAAAAAGAGACATCAAGCCATATAAAGACATGGATGAATCTTAAATGCATACTGCTAAGTGAAAGAGCCAGTTGGGAAAGGCTCTTTTTTTAAGATTTTATTTCTTTATTTTTAGAGAAAGGGGAAGGGAGGGAGAGAGGGAGAGAAACATCAATGTGTGGCTGCCTCTTGTGCACCCCCTCCCGGGGACCTGGCCCACAACCCAGGCATGTGCCCTGACCGGGAATCAAACCCGTGACCCTTTCGCTCATAGGATGGTACTCAATCCACTGAGCCACACCAGCCAGGGCATGAGAAGACTCTTCATTTATGATCCCTCCCCCCCTTTTCTGAGATCTGAAGAGGGTACAACTGCAGAAATGATGAACAGCTCAGGATCTGGCCCACTCCATACCAAACCCTGCCTTCTTTCTTCCTTGGGCAACTGCGGCGTCACTGTGAGTGACCACGGCCTCAAGATCGTTTGACCGCTTCAGCAACGACTACCCACCTACCTCTTCGGTCACCTCCTCCTCATCATTCCCAGAACCGCTCTGCACTGGGAACTTCAAATTCCAGTCTTGGGGCACAGCCTTTCACCCCGCCCCCAGTCCTTACCTTCTCCTGTGCCCCCGCTGTGCCTGTCCCTCCTTCTGTCCCTGCCCTGGGGTCCCTGGCCGTCCTTTTCTGCTTCTTAGTCGGCACTCCAGGTTCCCCGGTCCCTCGCTCCTTCAGGAAAGTCAGCCTCACTAACCTCCAACTGTGGATGGGTCCACACATTAGCCCTTTACGTGTCCTTACTCCCAGGCCGCAAAGTGCAACTACAGACAACCATCTACGCTCATGCACGGGGGCCACTCTCAACGTCACAATCTCCACTTCGTCTGGGCCATCGTCTCTGCCCCAGAGTCTTCCTGTGTTTCCACAGTCGGCCCTCTCCTTTCCCCCGGAGAGGCTTTTTCATTTCGTTTTCAGCGCTGTTACTACTCTCATTTATAGTATCTGGGGGCCGATGGGACGGCTTGTTCCCACATATGGAAGCCTGCCAGGAAGGGATGCCCATCAGTCTTTCTATCTCCGAGAAAGCAGCCCTGGTGGCTGACCAGGCCTGGCCGCTGGCCAGTTTTCAAACCGGAGGCACCAGGACTCCGTCCAAGAGCTGCCCGCCCCGAGCAGCCGACGGGCCGGCAGGAAGACCGTTTCTCGGAGCACCGTTTGGGAAAGCGCAACTTGGCCCTGGCTCGCTGCATCGGTCCGATCTGGACACGGTGCAGTTGCTCGCGGAACAGGCCACACGCCCTCTGCCAAGCTGACCTGGCCTCTGCGTGCGGAGCAGATTACATCAGAGCCCTCAGTGGCCTCCTCCAGGAGCCGGCGGCCGGTCAGAGGTGGGCCGGGGCTGGCTCCTGGTCGGACAGTTCCGCTGAGGAAACTATGAAGCCCTGAGAGTGTGTGCACATCTGTTTTTTTTAAAACTAACTAAGCTCAGTTGAAAAGGAAAAGCTTTTGAAAACAAAGGAAAAAGAAAAGGGCTTCAGAACTTCCCTTTCGGAAACAAAGGGTGCGCAGTCCCTGCCACAGACGCATCTAGGTCTGTCTTAGTCCCTATTACAGCTCGTAAGGACAACAGCAATGTCCGCTCCAGCTGCCACCCCGCTGAGGCTCCTGCTGCACTGTCCCCAGGGGGGTCGCTGAGGCTGGGGAAGCCTGGGGAGGACTGAGTGACGGTGATGCACAGGGCACAGCGTTTCCGAGAGGGAACGCCCAGCCCGAGGGAAGGGCCAAAGGAAACCCGGGCCCATCACCCGGAGGTCCAGTCGTGCACACCAGGCGACCCCTAGGCCACTGCCCTTGTTTGAAACCAGAAGAGCAGCAGGAGAGAAGAAAACGGTCAACAACACCATTTTGGGGTCTGATCCATCCAAAGGGAGCCTCTCGGGGTGTTTTCTACTGAAGGTCAAGTTCTGGGAGACCCGACCGAGCAATCAGAAGCCCACCCCCTTCAGTTAGTCCAAGTCTCCCTCGTCCCTCCGCAAGTGGGGTGCAGATCTTCACGCGTGGGGCAGAGGTTCTGGCTGGCCCAAGTCAGTCTGCAGTCGTACATAGCAGGCTGGTGACCGGGCCATCGGGATTCTAAGAAATTCCATGCAAGGAATGTCCCGAGCACCTCGTTCATGCACCCCACGCACCACACACTGACGGAGGGTCCACTGTGTGCCTGACACTGGGCGAAGGGCGAGGGGTGCAGTGCTGAACAAGGCAGACACGGTTCCTGCCCTCGTGCAGCCCCCGGACTGGCTAGGAAGCTGAGATGACAGGGTCACACAACACGAGGACAGGTGAGCCAAGGGCCACGCGGAGACGCGCTGCTGCAGCAAGGCCGTGCGTGATGGGCACGTCTTGTACAGGCCGGGGAGTCACGGAAGAGTCCCCAAGGGAGTGTGGCCTGCAGGCCGAGATCCGCCTGGGGGCTGAACGGGGAGGAAGAATTCCGAGCTGAGAAGACGGCGCGCGTGGAAGCCTGACAGGACAGAGATACGGTGCGTCAGGCGAGAGGAGGAAGGACGGGGTGGCCGCAGCCTGCAGAGTGTGGGGGACCAGAGATGAGACTGCTGGGTGGACGTAGGCCAGACCCACCACGCAGGCCCTTGCCGGGCAACTAAGGTGCTGGAACCTTAGCTTATGTGGAATTGGAAGCTACTGAAGCATTTACACACAGGAAAGATGTGCTCACTTCCACCTGCAGTGTGAAAAGAACACCTGTGATGGCCCAAGGATGGATGAAGGTCGGGGAGGGCTCAGGAAGCGGGGTCTGGACCTGGGCCAGGCGCCTGGGACCGAACCCTGGCGGGGCTCCCAGCCCACAGGGGACACCACTGCTGTGTGGACAGGCACATGCAAGGGGCTGCTTACCTGGTTAAACCTCCGGGTAAAGGCCACAACGTTTGGGGCAAGACTATGTTTCTCCTTCTTACTCCATCCACAGCTGGCTAGTTCCTAGGAAGCAGAGAGTCCATTTCAACAGCGGTTCTAATCGGGACGCGAACACGCCAGGGGCGTCTCGTGGAACGTGGACAGACACGAAGGTGGGAAAGGGCAGGCCTTGACCATTCACACCTTCGCCCGGGCGAGAAGGTTCTCCGCCTCTGGAGGGGAAGGCGAGGTCGGGGAGCTGCTCGGGACTCCCTAGAGGTGAGGAGCAGTGGCCGGCCACATCTCCCAGGACTTCTGTGCCAGAACATTCCTAATCCCACCACTGCTACTCGGCTAGTCTCTCTGGGACCAGAAGTCCCTTCTCGATGCCAACTGTCCGGGAGAGGACGTAGTGTATTTTTATTTTTTTATTTTGTTTTATCCTCACTCGAAGACATTTTTTTCATTGCTTTTAGAGAGAGAGGAAGGGAGAGAGAGAAACGCTGATGTGAGAGAGAAACATCAATGGAATGCCTCCGGTATGTGCCTGGATGGGTGGGTCAAACCCACAACCCAGGCATATGCCCTGACTGGGAATCGAACCGGCGACCCTTCGGCTCCAGGACAACACTCCAACCAACTGAGCCACATTGGCCAGGGGAGGACGTAATGTTTTAACTAGTAGGATTCATCCCCCACAGGCAAACTTAAAATTAAGATCTGGCTGGAGGAGCTCAGACTTCAGCAGCTACATGACATCCTCCACTCCCGGAGTCAAGGGCAGCCGGACCCGAGCCCACTGCAATCAGGGAAGCTTCTGGGACTAGCTCAGACCCCTTCCCGAGGCTGGGCCCTCCCACCGCTCCTGTAGCCGACAGGGACAGCAGGGGAGGTCCCTCGGATGTCTTCTTCGGGGACATGTTCTCTTCTCTTCCAGCAGGGTTAGCGTTATAATGTGACGAAATCACCTAAATTTTGCCTGTCAGTGCGGCGGGTTCCTACCCAAGGGAGGTCACAGGAGCAATCCAATGGGATTCCTTGGGGGTTATACAAGAGGGCCAGGGAAAAGCCACCACCCACAGGCCCGGCATTCTCAGCTCGTGCCTGGCAGCCCTGGCAGAGAGTGGGGGAAAGGGTAGCTCCTAAAGTTCTCTGCCCCTAAGTTCCAAGGCCTCCTCCTTTTAATTCCGACCAGGCCTCGGTATTATTAATAGCATTATTTTGCCACACACCTGAAACTTTTCTGAGATCTTTTGTGAGAGCCGGCAGCCCAGCAGCTGGAATGGACACAGACCTGGGTCTACTGGGGAGTCGGCGGGGGCAGGACCAGCCCGAGACGAAACCTCTGGCTGAGCGGTGCTGCCTCTGAAGGGCCGTGCCCTTCGCGTGCACCTCGGGGCCCAAGCACGACCCACAGGCGGGCACTTGTGGGGAGCCTGGCTGACGGAACGGACGGCTCTGGATACAAGGGGAGCGGCCTGCCTGGCCTTGAGGACGACTGAGACCCAACCAGGAGCCAGGAAGCCCAGCGTCTCCCCTGGCCCCCTCATTTCTGTAAATGGTGCCGTCGCCCTGCCAGCCCCCCACGTGGGAAACCACGGCCCTCTGTCACCCTGCCAAGTCCCTCCCCCCGCCCACTCAGACCTGATAGTGGTGACGGCGAGGGCGCTGATGGGTGCCGCCGTCTACCGAGGACCCCCTGCGCCAGCACAGGAGGGGCCCTCCCTGCACAGCCCCATCCCACCCTCAGCGGGTCCGTGCGAACAGAGGAGAAGGGCCCCTATCATTCGTCCTCTGGGATCGACACTTGGACTCGACGCTTTTTCAGGGGTGCACATGAGTCTCTCCGAGACGCGGAGTTGCCCTGGGCACCACGCCTCCCCTGGTCCTGGAATCGTACACCTGAATCTCTTCTCAAATGTGCTCCTGCCTCGCCTGCGGTACGTGTGCCTCTCCCACCCCGCTCCACCTTCCCACCTGTTCCAGTCAGTTTGAAGGGTCATCTTTGCGCTCCCACGTCCAAGTGCGAGGACAAGAGCCCTTCCCCCCTGTGACCCCCAGAGCCAGTCCCAGAAAGGGATGGGTTGCAACCCGATATAAAAGAGGATTCATCAATCTGATTTTCGAGGACTGAAGCCTGGTTTGGCCTCCTCTCTGACAGGTGTTTCCTTTGTTTTTTTTCTTTGCCCTGAGTTCTTTAATAAGCGGCCAAAATCACACACGCGCGTGCGTGTGCCTGCCTGTGCGTGGGGCACACTGAACTGAGTCCGCGGTCCCACCCCACACGGCCAGCAACGCGGGGAGGCATCCCGAGACGAGCCGTGCGGGCCTTCCCGCAAGCCGGGCCGGGGCGGGCCGGCCTCCACCACCGCCTGCCTGCGCGGTGCTCATGCTCTCGGAACCCTGGTTTCCTCATCGAGACAACTCGTGAGGCCGGAACGCCGACAGAGCCCAGCACCTGACAGGTGCGTGGTCAGCACTACCTCCCACCCCTTCCCAGGGTCAGGCTGCCGCCAGAACCGGCTCTAGTCCCAACACCCCCGCTCTCTCCCACACCACCCTCTTGTGGCTGCCTCGAATTACTTAAAAATCTATTATTATTTCCCTTTCATTTTGCTGACGTCATGCAGCAGGAACCAAAGCGCATAGTTAATACATCTGCCCTGAATGTATTTGATCTGAACAGTTCTAAGACACTGACTCAAAAACCGTATGTGCAGTTCTGGGGCTTTGACAGTCCCCTCAGGACCGTGTTGCACTGTCAAAAGACATGTGACATTTAAAACCAAACCCCGGCAGGGTCAGACACCGCAGAAGAGTTTCCTGGACAAAATGGAGCGAAGGACTCAGAGCCAAAGCCCTGGCCCCGCAGCCCAGCCCTGTCACCTGTTTCCCCGGCAACCTCAGGCGCGTCCGCTGCTCTCGGCATCGGCCTCGCCGCAGACGGGCATGGGGACGCGGACACTAGCTCCGTGGAACTGTGGCCGAGGCCATGGGAGAGCCCGACAAAGGGGGTGCCGTGCAGGGAAGAGGCCGGGCAGCATCTGCCGAACTAAAGGAGCGTGAGCACCCCTCAACGCCGCATCTCCCACGCTCCGTGCGGGAAGATTTATCAAGATGTCAAAGGAAATCAGGCCGTTCTAGCCACTAAAACAAGCCCTCGGCCCCACCCCCGCGGCACTGCTCCTCTCTCGCGTCTGGCCTGGTAGGGTTGCAAGAGATTCCATCTGTGCGGAGTGGGTCTGGAAAATGTGAGGTAATAGAGCAGAACTCTTCCAGTCTCTGATGCCTGAAAAAGGCCCATGCTATGGGATCGGTCTGAGTGTAATTTAAGTTGAACTTGACCAGAGGAGCCCGGGCTGGTTCTAGAAGGGAGACAGGTTTTGGGCTAAAGCTGCTAAGGCCCCAGGAACCCTGCGTCCCTGTCACCGAGGAGCCACTCAGCTGCGCCTGGGCTGTGGGGGCGGGGGGAGGAGGGTGGGTGATCCCGCCCAGGCGGTCCTCCACCCCGACCCTGAGTTCCCTGCTGAGGCCAACGGGATGTGAAAGGAGAGCTCAGCCTGGACAGAGAGGCCCTGGCCCGCGGCTCCTGGGGCCTCTGCTCTGCTGCGGGGATGCCTCCCCTTCGTCAAGGAGAAAAAGAACGTCAGAAGAAAACTTTCTGCCCCTAAACATGCAAACGTGCCTTCCTCTGCCTTCAGTGGAAGGGAGGCCCCCTTCTCCCAGGACCCACCCCCTCCTCGGCTCTGGGTCCCGACCGCACCTCCCCCTCCAGAGGAACTGATGCCCTCTGTCCTTCCTGTGTCTTCACCCCCTTCCCCTCCGATTTCTTCTTCCCACTCACATTTTAATGTGCATAGCAATGATAAGGGTGATGACAACAGTGACAGCAGTAATAAAAGACACCTTTTCTCGTCTCCTCCAGCTCCTGCTCACGCTTCCTCCCCCTACAGGTGAGTCTCCTGCAAGGGCTGTCGGGTCTCACTGTTCCACCCGGCTCCCCTCTCCTCCTCTCTCCACCCCCACCCGCCCACTGGAGCCACCCTCTTCCCTCTGGTCGGCTCCTCGCCTCTCAGGACCCCGACCCCCAACCTCTCAGGTCCCCCCGTTCTCAGTCCTATTTTCCAGGTGCTTCTTTCTTTTCTGACACACGCCTCCCACCCCCGCCCAAGGTCGTCCAGTGCTGTCTTCTCTACGCTTCCGTGTCCGTGTCGCCCAGATCACGCGCTGACACGGCTTCGACCACGCGTCTCTGTTCAGCCCGTTTGTCTCCTGAGGGCCAGACGAGGGTATCCAGCGTCCTCCTGGCCGCCCTGCCCTGGCACCCGCAGGCACCCGGAAATCAGCAGGCCCAGACCGAAAGGGCGTCTGACCAGCCGCCGCCGCACGTGAAAAACACCCCCCAGTGTGAGACTCACTTAGACAGCCACCCTGACCCCAGAGGAGGGTGCCTGCCGCAAAGAAAGTGCCTATGGACAGAAGTCCCTAGCCGGTCTCCGCGCCCCGCCTGCAGCACTCCGAGGGCACAGCGAGCGCCAACCCTGGCTTCGGCTCGCCCCGCGGAGCTCCTCTGGGCCGCGCTGCCAGGAGCATCCCTCCAGCTGCCAGGTTTGTGCTCGGGTGCCTGGGGGTCAGAGGTCCTGAAGCGGCCGAGAAAGGCCTGCCCTAGCCACGTCTGGGGCCGGTGCGGCGCGGCCCGGAAGAGGAGACCTGGGAGCGGGCCGAGTCCTCCCTAGAGACCCGCGCAGGACCTAGGCCGCCGGGCCACGGGGAGCTGGTGCCTACACAGAGCGCCCCCACATCTGGGCTTAGTTCTGACTGCAATCTTCTCCAAATCACGCTCCCAAAACACGCCCGCACGGAAGAGACACCGCCCCACGGCAAGGCCATCGAATCCGGCCTCGGGGACCACCACCGGGCCGGCAGCCAGCAACACTGCGCTGCCACTTCGCTGGAGGGCACGCTCTTCCTCCTCCTCCCGGCCCCACACTCTCCCCGCTCCTCCCGCCCGTCCTCTGGGGCCATCTTCAGAACGAGAGGGACCATCACACATGAGTCACAGGAGCCCTGAACACGCCCCAGGGAGCGGGGGGCCCACTGAGGCAGTGGGGGAGCCGCGCCAGTTCGGGGCCGGGGCGGGGCCTGCCCGAGGGGCCGGGTGTCTCCGGGCACGCGGCGTGGGAAAGCAGCGTGGCAGTGTCTCACAACATCAAACTCACACTTGACAAATGGCCGGCGACCTCGCTAATGCAAACACTTGTCTGCACGAGAAAAACCACAGACGTGTGATCGTGGCAGCCTCGTTCCCAATCTCCCCAAACTAAAAACAACCCGGTCCCATCAGCCGGTGGAGGGATAAACAAACCGCGACGGAGCCGTATAATCAAACGCCGCTGAGGAACAGACAAGGAATGCACCGCGTCAGCACGGATGACCGTCCTGAGCCCCGTGCGAGGTGAAGGAAGCCAGACACGGGACCGCTGCACGGCTCTCTCCGTCCAGCCTCCCGAGAAACGGAAACACTGCGGGGACGGGCCGAGGCCGCCGGCCGCCGGGGGCGTGACGGCGGGGGTGAACGGACTGCCGCGGGGAGCGGGGCCGTTTTCAAGTGGTGGGTGTCCCCTCCCCGGACCGTGGCGGTTTACGCGAGAGTGCCCACTTACCAAAGCTCGCCACGCTGCTCACTGGCAAGGGTGAATTCTACTGGAGGGCATCGAACCTCAATAAACACAACTTCAGGAAGGTGAAAGGGAAACAGCCCACCGCAGGGGACTGTGAGGGAGGGGACGCCCCCCCCCACCCCTGGCCACGGCTGTGCGGAAGGGCTGAAGGACAACGGGCCCGGAGGGAGGGCCCGGGGGTGGGGGGGGAGATTAGTGAGAGTAAAAATGTGACAGGAGTGAAAATACAATAGGCCGTTTGGAAAGGTCTGAGGACATGATGAAGGGAAGTGATACTAGGAAACAAAGCAATTATAATCTCTAAGAATAATAAGAACCAAAAATTCCTATTTGTACGAATTTAAATATCATCTATGTCTTTACATACATGTACGTTTAAATAGCACATACTTAACATGCTCAGATGTGCGTTCACAGTCGCAGCCACCTGAGTGTTACACGCGTGTGCACACTCCAGTGCTGGGCATCCGACGGGCGGGTCCCTGGGGGGCGGCGGCCGCTCCCTCGAGCGCTCGGGTCCGTCGGAGAACGAAACACGATCCCGGCGCACCACTTAGCGCGGCCGGAATAATGTTTACACGGCTGCAACAGTCACAAACGCTGTTTGCCGGCTCTCGACTTCTGGAGCCAACGCTGGGGGAAGTGCGGTGGACGCGGTGGTCGCCGCAGAGCGTCCCAGGCTCACGTACTTCGTCCGGCGGTGAAGAAGGACGACTGTCCGACGGGGGCAGGTGGCAGGGGACGAGCGGCACAGGAAGGGAGCAGGCAAGGAACACCACAGAGAGCTGACGGAATTAGACACCGAGGCTTCGGGGACCGAAACCAGGTCCCGAGAGCCGCCAGCAGAAGGAAAAGCGGTGTGAAGAGTTCGCCTCCGGGGACCAGGCCCTTTCCACGAGCTCTTCTGCATCTCTGGTCACCGCACACAGGACAACCCCGAACACGTTTTAATAGCTGACATGTTGATCAACATTATCACATACAGTCGCCCTCCTAAAATGAAATCTTAACAGTTGAGTCAAGATTCAGAAATGCACAAATGTCTGTAAAATCATAACCAGCCTACAACCTGCAGCGTCAACACTCAGAAAGAACCGCTGGTCTTCGCGTGCCCAGGGGACGCCCCGGTGCCTGCGGACGGAGCACCCACACGGATGCCCCAGTGGCCGGGCCTGCGGGAAGCACGCCCGCCCCCCGGAGAGACGTCGGAGCCCCAGTCAAGAGAAGCGCCAAGGAGGAGGCAGCAGCTCCCCAGGGAGTCCGGACGGCTTCCTGGGAGGCTCACGGCGGGGGCTCCGGACACCCTCACTGGAACAAAACCAGCTGTGATGGCAAATGGGAGGGAGAGAGAAGGCGAGGAGGAAAAGGGAAAAGGAGAAAGGAGGTGAGGGAAGAGAGGAGGGCCGGGGGAACCCGGGAGGAAGGCGGGGCCGCTAAGTGCCAGCACTGTGCCGCCGGAGCGGTTCCAGGACAGTCGGACGAGGCCTCGAGGGGCTCGGCGTCCCGCCCGGGGGGGACAGACACACCGGAGGCCACAGAGGACAGCTGCCCTTCCCTGCCTTGTCCCCCAGGGCTGAAGTCCTACGAGACACTGCCCAGGTGCAAGCCTTCTGGGGGCTGTCGGGGGCAGAGGTGTTGCAGCTCCTTCTCAGGCGGTGAGGCGGACCCCGAGGGTGATGGCGATGGAGGGCAAGGGAAGGGTGAGAAGCGAGGGCGAGGAGAGGAAGGGGCACGGGGACTGACGGCGGGCAGAGCTCGTCTGCGCCCGTTTCCTTCCCAGAGCAGCAGCGTGTGTCACACCCGCTGCTGCTGCTGCCACTGCTGCTGCTGCTGCTGCCTTCGGGGGGCTCCTGCTCTGCGGTGGGGAGCGGGGCCAGAGGTCCTCAGTGAGTGGAGGGGGACAAATCCCACGGAGAACACCACTCAGGTGGAAGGGAGGGGACACTGGGAGGCCCGGCTGACGAGCTGGCGCTGGAGCGGAGGCACGAGTGAGTGGGGCGAGGCTCCGCGAGCGCCCCGGGAGGGGCTCCCAGGCAGGGGGAGCACAAAGGCCCACCATGGGGCCTCCGAGACCAGCAAGGTGGCCAGCGTGGTTAAAGCCAAGCGAGCCTGAGGGACAGTGGGGGTGGAGCGGAAGGGAAGGAAGGGGGTGGGGAGCAGGTCTCGGCCTGGCCTGGAGGGCAGGTGAGGACCGGATTTTATCCTGAGAAGGGCGGGAAGGGATGGAGAAGGGGCGGCTCCAAAGCCTCAGGCTGCGTGCGTCTCACTGCCCTGATGGCATGAGAAGCACGTGGCAGACAGACCACGAAGCTGTGCTGTGCCCTAGTCTGTGCTAGACTCTCACACGTGGGACATTAAAATGTTCTCATGTGAGAGCAATGCACTTCGGCAGTTGACACAAACTCCTGCCAGGGGCTGTCTGTGGGCGGGGGCGGGGGGGCGGGGGGGGGGAAGGAGGCAGCCTCAGCACTCCAACGAGACAGACCACAGAGAGGGGAGGAGTCCCTGGGGACAAACCGGCGCCTTCTGTGGAGTAGTAGCGTGTGATGCGGGGAGATCAGCGCGTGAACAGAAGTATTCGCCCTCCTCAGCCTTCAGTCGTGGTTTCTACAGAACAGCAACTTCATTACAGCCACTACTGTTCCATCAAATCCCCAACTACTGTCTGCTCAGAACACAGGCAGGTCTGGGATCATGACGATGATGCAAAGTTCCCAAAACATCCCCTTTCCAGCCCCAGCACCGCGCAGCTCTGCACAATTAGAACCGGCTGTTGGCGCGGGGCGGCAGCCAAGGGCGTCCCCGTGCATAGCCTCCCGTCCGTCCGAGTGCTGCAGAAAGGGCCCAGGAGCAGAGCGGGGAGCAGCCACCGCAGATCAGCCTGCCCAGGCTCCCAAGCCCCACAGGAGCCCCACAGGGCCACCCCTTCCTTTTCGACACTTACACTGGGGACATGGCTCAATTCCCTTTCTCCATAGTATTGGGAAATGGTTTTTCCAAATAACATCATTCAGATGTTCTTTTTTAAAAAAGTACACTGTTGGGTTTTTTTAATTTAATTTAATTTATTTTTAGAGAGAGGGGAAGGGAGGCAGAAAGAGAGGGACAGAAACATCAGTGTGTGGTTGCCTCTCATGGGCCCCCAACTGGGGACCTGGCTGGCAACCTAAGCACGTGCCCTGACTGGGAATTGAACCAGAGATCTTTCGGTTCGCCAGCTGGTGCTCAACCTACTGAACCACACCAGCCAGGGCTGTTTTGTTTTTTATTGAGGACCTAGTATGTGCTCATTACAGAAAACTCGGATAATACAGAAAACGCATAGAAGAAAATTTAAATCCCTGTTAGCCTAATACCCAGAGAAAACCAGAGCTTAGACTGGGGTCAGTACAACAACAGCTAAAGTTACTGAGTGCCAGGCACAAGGTCATCCGTGCTACACACATGTATCCATTGCTCCCCGAGCACTCACAACCCTAGCTGAGAGGCACAATTATTGCCCCATACTGCAGATGGAGAAATGAAAGCTCAGCAGGAAAAGTTACACAGTTGCTCAAGTCCTCAGATGTGGCCAGCGTGAGAGCCAAGATCCACACTCGAGCAGGCCTGTCGGTGTCAGCAGCCCGGGCGCCGGGCCCCAGAGCTCCTCTGTGCCCGGGACGGTGGGCGCGCCCCACTCCCACGTGCAGGAGCTCGCACACGTGTGCACACACACTCACTCTCTCGAAAACCGACCTTGTGCTGTGCCTGTGGGTTCACAGCCTGCTGCTGTCCACACTGCTGCCGGCACCCGCTCCCCTCGGCCCGCCCCTCCGTCTGGAGCACCCCTGCGCACACACACACGACGCCCCCTAGCAGCAGTCCTTCCTATCTGTCTCCTTCCGCTTCTCCTCTGAGTCCCAGGAGGCAATTCTAGCTCGTCTCAAACTCTGCTTTGGTCTCGCCGTCTCTGATCGGCAGCTCACTGGCTCCACGAAGGTGAGGAACCACGTTCTTCGGCACGGTCCAATCCTTCTTAACCTTGGCCTTCGCATGTTGCAGGGCCGCCCTGAACAGCGCTGGGAACGCAGAATGAAGTTTCTGGAAGTACCTGCTTCACGGGACGAGGCCAGCACCGATTTGATCTTCATGCCACTTTCTATTTTTTGGCCAAATAAACTTTCCTATGTCTGGTGAGTATGCTAAACACCACACCAGAAACCGGAAAAGTTAACTCAAGGGTTCCAGGACCATATGATTTTACCAGTGAGTCCTCTCAGACTTGTAAAGAACACCTACTTCTTATACTAAATAATTTATTCCAGAGCACGGAAAGTGATGGGGAAAGGTCCCAAACCCTAACAGCTAACACCGAACACGGGGAAAAGAGCCGCCCCACGCAGACGCGTCCTTCTGTACAAATGCAGTTCAACTCGCTGGACTCTGCCCTGCCTCCTCCGCGCACTCACAGCTATCGATCGCTCATCGCTCTCCAATAAACTTCCTGCACATGCACTCGCACGCACACACGCGTGTACACATACACACACGCACACACGTGCACACACACACAGAATCATCCTGCATGACCTAGCAGGTCTGTCAAAGGAATATAAGAACAAGCTGATGTTATGAAAATTTTAACATAACAGCTCGTCGATAAATCAAAGAAGAGGAAGTGATATAATCTTTTTGCCTACTTAAAGGCAATTAGTAAAAGGCAACATTCGTTTAGATTAAAAAAACAACTTAGAAGTTCAGTAACATCTATCTCAAACCAGCAGCCGTCACTATGCGACGGAGAGCAACGCTGCGGACTCTGGACGAAGTCGGAACCAGCGGGCGGGGCGGCGCGGCGCTCTGGCGGGGCTCCTTGCCCGCACCATGGAGCGCGGGGAACGCCGCGACGTCCTCGGGCCTCCTGGGACGGCGCACTCGTCACACAGAGCAAACCTGCGTGCGTCAGGCTTACTTTTCTCCCGGCCCCTGGCTGAGAAAGGCCTGGAAGCCACAACCCAGTGTCGGCCTAGAAGTTGTCGCCGAGAAATACAACGCGAAACACGTATTTTAAATTTTCTAATAGCTAGACTAAAAATGGAAAAAAGATAAAATTAGTTTAACATTCATTGAACGCAATATACCCAAAATACCATCTTTTAAAGGGTTTGCACTCTACTTTATACCAAGTCACTGACATGTGGTCTGCTCTTTGTCCTCAGAGAACACCTCAGTTTGGAATGGCCACATTCCAAGCGCCCACAGCCACACACGGCCGCCGCGCTGGGAAACGCAGCTCTGTCCAATGCACAGGCACACCTTGGGGACATAAGATATACTTGCTGAAAAGGAAGGGTCACGTAGCACCAAAGACAGTGGAGAAGCCCCTCAGCGGGGCCGGGGGGAGGGCCAGACGGCGAAGAACCCGAGAGGAAGGAAGGCCGGCCCAGGACACGCAGGGAGGCTGAGCACGTGACTGATGCAGGCTCTTCCCGACTTAAGGTCCGTCCCCACCCCGACTCCCCTGCCCCTCAAAGGGGGACAGAAGCTGTCACTGATGGGTTAGGGACATCCAGGTGCAGCTGTCAGAGGGACGCAGGTTACAGGCAGAGTGAAAATGTCGAGAAAGACAGACGCAGCTCACACGGGCAACGCTGCGGCTTCGTGGGGCGCCCCAGGTCGGGGGTCCAGGGTTCTCACCAGCTGTGCCCTCACGCCCCTGTGAGGCTTCGGGTCAGTCCTCCCCCACCCCCCCGGGGGCTCAGCTGCCCTGTCTGTGGAACACACACAGTGGCACTGAACCGTCTCTAAGGTCACCCCAGTCCTCCCAGTCCACAAGACGAACAGAAGCCGAGGTCACATGTCTGGCTTTCCATAAAAATACCAGTAAGTTGGCCCTGCCCCTGGAGACTGCACGACCGCAGTCGTCTTCTCCCTCCCGGTGTTCTGAGGGGGGATGGCGGGGCCGAGTCCGGGAGACGTGGTCCGGGAGGGGTCGGGCTTCGAGGCACCGCACTGTCCCATGGGGACAGAGTGGACGTGATGGTCTGGTGAGGCGGGGTCACACGGGGTCTGGTACACAGCAACACTGATGACCGTCGACTGTTGAAGGCTCTGGTTCCAGAGAGAGAGAAGGGGCGGGGGCAGGAGAAATGGGGGAGGAAAAGGGAGGGAGGAGAGAAAGAAGCACAGAGAAGACGGAGAGGAGAAAGAGAAAGGTGCTCCACGGCAGAAGGATTAAATCCCAGGCGGGAGCAGCCTGTCTTCTGAGGTGGGAACGCTGTAGAGAGATGCCTCCAGGGCAGCGAGGTGGGGGGGATGGGGGGAGGGCCCCAGTGTGGACAGCAAGCTGTCCAGGGCAGGAGAAGAACCCGGAGAGAGAAATGAATGGGCAGCACACACGACAATCAACATTCCCAACAAAAGGCATGCTGGGAGCAGACACGGAAAGCTGGCAGACCCCGAAGAGGAAGCATTAGTCACCTTACATGCGGGACCCATCTAGGGACCCCGACCACGTGGCCCCAGATCTCCCCAGAGAAGGGAAGAACACAGTGGGAACACACTGAGATGCCCAAGCACCCACCCCACGTCCTTCTCACTCTGAGAGGCGAGCAGGTCCTGCCACACAGGCTCAGTCCTGTGTCCAGGCTGAGAATCATCATCATCAACAGCAGCAGCGGCAGCAGCAGCAGCAGCAGCCAACAGCATGCTTACTTTGTGCCAGGCACTACTAGGCCAAATCCTTTTCTTCTATCATGCTGCTCAAGATCACTCAATCTTTTAAGGACGACGTCTACCGGGAAGGGCTGCTGTTGCCTCCAGCTCACACGTAAGCAAAATCGAGATTCAGAGAGGGTAAGTAACTCGCCCAAGGTCGCACAGCAAATAAGCGATAAAACAGGGATTCAAACCAGGTTCCCGTGACTCTGGTGCTCTCGGCCCAGCCAGGCATTACCATCACAGTCTCCCACCAACGTTTTGAGCGATGCTGACTCAGGAGCTGCGCGGCAGATGGCACTGCCGGGATTACAGAAGGAACAGACGGGGAAGGAAGAGAACTACGAGTCACCGCGTGTTTCCTGCACTCCAGGAGCCATGCAGCGTGCTTTTACCTCCTCTGCTTAAGCTCAAAGACAGACCATGACACAGATCTTACTGTTCCGTTTTACAGGTGGGGAAACGGAGGCCCACAGAGATAAAATAGTTCATGCAAGCTCATCTAGGGAGTAAGTGGCAGACGGCAGAGCCTGAGCTTTGAACATAAAAGGCCCCAGAGGGAAACTGAGGCACTAAGCATGGTAGCCAGACAGGGGCCAGGACGCAGACAGACTCGACTCGCAAAAGGCTGATGGCATGACGGGGAGGCGGGGTGCGTAGAAACCGCTGAGTCTGGAGGTGGCCCAAGGTCTCAAGGACGTCCTGGCCCTGAGGATGCACCCCGGCCCCTCCCTGCAGTCACTACAGCGAGGCAGAGCAGCAGGAGGGCACCACAGGGTAAGCCTTCACTCGTCAAGATAGTAGTTCCATTCAACGTGTCACCCTGCAAGAGTCTTCCGCCACCCCCAGTAGCTTGGTGTTTGATCACAAGCAGCTTAAAGCCCTGGACAGAGCAAGACTTCCAGGAAAAAGAGCCAGACTTTCGACAAATTCCAGGAATGGCTACCCAGTGGGACGTACCACCGGAATGCCGGCTGTGTGGAGGTTCGAACCGCCCGACGATGACCACAGACGGCTGGTGCGCACACAGACCAGGAGCAACGGCTCCTTCTGAAAAGCTGTTTCCTCTCCCGAAAGGCTCGAAGGAAAAACCAACCTTTCAAATGTTTGATCTATACAGGGATACTTATTTAAATTAAAAGTGTGAGGAACCTTTCAGACACTGGAGCCACCAGCCTTTGACGGTGTGAAACCACCTTTCGAGGCCGTGGCTTCGAGCCCAACCTCACACCCGGCCCGCTCCTCCACCCGGTCTGCAGCCCCATCGAATCAGGGACACCCCGCCGGCCTCTGCAGAGGGCCTCCTGTGTGCCAGGCCCTGTGCAAGGCTTGGGGGACAGAGCGGGACACGGGGCATTTGCCTTCCAGGGGAGAAGACACACATTAACGTAGAACAAACATGTGGCTGAGTGCCTAAGGACAGGTCAGGGTGCAAAGAGGGAGTGTGATGGGGCTGGCTTCGCTAAGGAGCAGGGGCTGAGGGGTGAGCCGGATAATGCCGAGAGGAGGGCACAGGGGGCTCGGAAGCCGGGCAGAGAACAGAGAGTGCGCAGGCCTGGAGGCCGGCCCATGCACCTGTAGCCGGAGAAGGTGAAGCCGAGGAGCGAGTGGGAAGGGCCAGGAGAAGGGCCGGGGAGATGGGGGTGTGCCCCGTCTCACTAGACCCGCTCACCCACCTTGAAGACTGGGAACGGACCCGAGGGCCCCGGGGAAGCCGGCGGAAATCCTGAAGCTCAGCGATGTGGACTGAGACTGGAAAACTGCAGGGTGGGCGACAGAGTGGGGTGGGACAGAAGTGGCTGTGGTGGTGCCTGCTGGGAGGTAAGCACATAAACTGAGGAGGAAGTGAGAGGGCAGCCCAGTGGGGAGGTGGCACCGGGGACACAGGAAGCAGAAGAAGGGGAGACAGGGGGCAGGGACTGAGTAGGAATGGAGAATGCGGGGAGGAGAGGACTCGCTGAGGGCAGACCCAGTGTTTTGCCATTCCAGCTGTGGGAGACCACAGCAGGACCTTGGGGAGAGGATCATAGGGCCCTGGCTGCAGTGGCTCAGCGGACTGAGTGCCAGCCTACAAATCAACGGGTCGCCGGTTCGATTCCCAGTCAGGGCACATGCCTGGGTTGTGAGTCAGGTCCCCAGTAGGGGGCAAGTGACAGGCAACCACACACTGATGTGTCCCTCTCTCTCTTTCCCCCTCCCTTCCGCTCTCTAAAAAATAAATAAATAAATATTTTTCTAAAAAAGAACCATAGGTTTGGTTTGGGGCATGCTGTGGCCACGGGGCCTGCAGGGTTTCGGCTGCTGCTTGTCCAGCTCCGTGAAAGCAGCACGGTTCTCCCGGGGCCTGTGGCTCCGGGTCCCACGAGTCCTGAGCCTGACGCTCTAGACCTCTGCAATGGGGCCGCTCTCTTCTCTCGTCTGACTTTCCACACCGCCCCTCGTCCCTCCCCCGCCCTCGTCCGACCAATCTGCTCCCTGGTCCCTGTCCGCGGCCACGCTCTTCCCAACCGCCTTGCTTGTTCGAGCTGTCCCCTCCGCCCGGAATGCCCTTTCTTGTGCCCAGATCACACACCCTTTCCAGGCCGCGAGCAAACAGGACCCTGTGCCCGCTGCCCCTGGCCGGAAGCACTGGCTGCCCTCCCTCCCGCACGGCACTTCTTAGTCTGTCCCCATCAGCGTGGCCCTTGTAATTACTTACAGGAATTTCTCACCTTCCCTCTTGACCAGGGATCCCTCCTTCACCCCCGTGTCCCTGAAACACCAGGCAGGGAGCCTCTCCCACAGTCGGTGTGTGCTCACGACAACCGAGCAGGAAGCGTGAGAGCCACCGTTCCAAGCGGGCCCAGGAAGGCTTCACAGGGCACATGGGACCACGTGGGGGGACACCTCCTCTAATCATGGCACGCTCAAACCTGTAGCCCCACGCGGAGACCTCCGGCCTCTGGCCCCCTGCACGTCAGCCTTCCTCCAGACGCCGCTCAGACTGCAAGGGCCACCAGCACCTCGGCCTGCGCATCTGCAGCTGGGACTGCTCAGCCCCACTCCGGCCATCCCCGCATCGGAGGGCCGTGGCCCGGAGCCCCCCGCAGCCTCACCGTCACCTCGCAGGCTCATCTGGGGCCCAAAACGGACAGGTGGGGATGCGGGCAGGGGCTGGCCCCGAGGGCTCCGGGACCCAGAGGAGGGAAGGGCGGCCGGGGAGCCGGCCATGCTCTGTGAAGTGGGGCGAGGCTGCATGGGGAGGCACCCGGGGAACATTCTGAGAGGCCTGACCTCTCCAAAAAGTTTAGCCACAGTGCATAGGGGGGCGGAAAGACAGCGAGAGATCACAACCCTTTTCATGAGTAGGTTGTACCCCAGAAGCTCCCCTTTTCCACTGGAGGAAAAGCTGACCTACATCCACAGATGCAAACTCTCGAGACCTCCGTTCGAGAGAAAGAAGTGATCCTCGGCCATAAATTCAAAGTTTGCTTTAAACCCTCCTTCGCCAAGAGAGCCAGGGCTCCGGGGCCCTCCACGCCCCGCAGGCCCGCCAGTCTAGTCGCAAGGCAAACAGCACAGGCTATTTGTGATGACGAGCAAACACTGACAAGTTTCGGGGCACGTCTGGTGCTTGCATTTATGGGTCATAAAACCACCTGGCTGCTTCTCCCTTCTGCTGACATGCCAGTCAGGCAGCCCCAAGTATTCGCAGGCAGGAAGGGGCCGCCAGGACCACTCTGGGAAGGAGGCCGGGGGGCGGGGGCTGCCTGCTAGCCCTCCCCTCACACACAAACCCATTTTTATGCCCTGACGCTCAGACTAGATCTTGGCGAGCAAAGCCACGCTGAACAGGATTTATTTTCTCAGACGTCTTGGGGCGGGAGGGAGAGTCAGCCTAACTGTCTCAGCCGCATACAGGCACAGACCCAATCGAAATGGCTTGTTAAGTATCAGTCAGATATAAATAAAAGATTTTAAATGAAGTTAGATTTTTTTCCAGTTAGAGATACACTTTGGCCAACACGCCACCTGGACTCTGAGTGCTCACAGGAAGGGAACTTCCACACTCAGCACCAGGCGCCGGGGCAGAGCCTTCCCCTGACCACACTCCCAGGGCAGGGAGCCGAGGTGGCGCTGGGACGCCCGCCCCCAGGGAGGTCGCAGGAACCCAGAGGGCCACCGGCTGTCCGGGACCCGCCAGCACGGCTCTGCAGTGAGGCCAACTGGCCCCCTCCAGGAGAGGCACGCCAGGGACCACAGGGAGAGTTACTGAAACTCGGAATCTCGGCTCGTCCCCAGTGAGTGCGGGAGGCTCCCTCCCTGGCGGCCGGGGGACCCGCCCGCCCTCGGCCTGCGCCCTCGAGAGTGCACGAGGCAGCGCTGGCTCGCGCAGGAGGCAGCGCTGGCTCGCGGAGTCTGCCCGCACAGGTGGACCCGGTTCAGGAGCCTGCACGGCAGGACCATGAACGGCTCTGACTGAGCAGAGGGGGGTCTCACAGGACCCCGAGGGCCCCAAGAGGCAAATGACCTATTAGGACAAGGGGATGCTGGCTCCCCGTCACTTGCATTTGGAGAGTGTCCACCTAGCTTCTGACGGTTCTGGCTGCCCTGGGGGCCACGCCTTCCCCTAAACCTCATCCCAGGGAAGTCACCCTGAGTGACGTGAACCCGACCCCCACCGGACCATTAATAACTCCGTGTGCGCAAAGCTGGAACCTAGACAGAGGGAGAGAGACTCAGCCCCCTGGGCTCGGGAGCCCGAGCAGCCATCTTGCAGCCACGCCCACCAGGGAGGCAGCTGAGGCCGGCGTGGAAGCCCGGGAAAGAGACATGAGGAAGGTCACAGGAGAGAGATGAAAGACTCATGTCTGGCCAGGCTTCCAGGCCTGGATTCCAGCCTCTGTCCACTTCTGGTTTCCACGAGACATCCCTTGAGGCTTAGAGTCAATTCCCCTTTCTGCTGGCATATTACACTCTTGTCAAGCTGGCCTGAGCTGTTTCTGCTACGTGGAACCGAACACATCCCAACTCACCTGGGTCCCCAGGTTCTGCTCGCACAGCGCGTCGGCCTGGGTGGCCTCGGTGAGGGGAGTGCACGGGGCGGGGTGGGGCAGGCAGGGCCTGGCGGCGGCCAAGCTTGGGAAGCCCCCCTCTCGGGGAAATCAGTGCACGGGAATCCAGAGACCTCCTCGGAAGAGTCAGGGTCCAGGAGCCATAGACCAGGGGCTTCCAACTCAGAGATCCTAGAATCTGTTGACATTTCCAAAGGGCAGCTTTGTTGTCCAGCTTTTCTCAGAGGGGTTATCAATTTAATTTTAACAAAATCAGGGCCGGGGGCACTAATCCTTCTGGGAAGTGGGGAGAATGGGTGGATATTAAGATGGTATCCCACCCCACAGACACCCTGGGGGACATTTGTTCCAGGGCACGGAGCTTTCCAGAAGGGAAAGCCACACTGGCTGGTGTGGCTCAGTGGATGAAGTGCTGGCCTGTGAACCAAAGGGTCACCAGTTCAATTCCCAGTCAGGGCACATGCCTGGGCTGTGGGCTGGGTGCCCCATTGGGGGCATGTGAAAGGCAAGCACACACTAGTATTTCTCATCCTCTCTTTCTCCCTCCCTTCCCCTCTCTCTAAAAATAAATAAATAAAATCTTTAAAAAAAAAAAAGAAGAGAAGAGAATTTCAGGAGGCCACAGGCCAGTAAGTGGCAAGGCCAAGGCCTCGACCTAGGTGGATTCTGGCCATGCACCAAAATCCATGCTCTCTACCCAACCCCATCAGCAGATTTCATCTGCCAACTGTTTGCCGAGGGCCTAGAGCGAAGAAGCATTTGTGACCGTCAATACAAATAATGATGAAATCAGACCTCCCCACCACCCTGCCGCCACAGGGGCTGTTTACGACACAGACGGCCCCGTTGGGTGGAGGCTGCCCTGCCCTGCTGGTGCCTGCACAGGTCTGGGACGTACGCTGGGCCACAGGTGTCCGGGGATCTGACCTGCTCTGCACGGCGCAGGGCGATGGACGGTCCGAGAGGGGAACGAGGAGCTGGGAAAGCTGGAAGGGGCGGGAATCGGCCAAGGGGCCTGCACTGACGGCGTGTCTGATAGGTATTTTAAAAACAGGGACTCCTACAGTGCCGGTTAAAGCTATTACCGTGGCCCTGGCTGGGCGGCTCAGTTGGTTGGAGCATCGTCGTGCACACCAAAGAGACAAGGGTCTGACCCCCGCTCACGGCGCACACGGGAGGCAACCAGTTGGTGCTTCTCTCTCTCTCTTCCTTCCTCTCTCTTTAAAAAAAATCAATGAACATATCCTTGAGTGAGGATTAAAAGAGGAAGCTGTTAATGAGGTCCCAAGGCTCCCTTCCGTGAAGCCTCTGTGGCTCCCTGCGCGCTGCGTAACAGACTCCTTAGGGGGCGTGTGCAGAGGCGTTGCGGCCTCACGCGGTGTGTGTGGGAGAAGGCCTGCAGAGGAGGCCCTGGCCTCCCTAACTCCACGGAGACTCGGGCTCCAGACCAGCTTACATCCGTCTCCGAGAGGCACCTGGGGGGCGACGGCGGCAGCAGCTCAGGGAAGAGGAGGAAGGAAGGAGAAGGCAAGGCGGCGGCAGCCACCCGCACTGTGCTCCAGCCAGAGCATTGAGCAGGGATTTAAGTGTGCCAGCACATGGCACTTCCCGAGAGCCCTATGAAGTAGGTGCTAGTGTCCCCGCTACTTCACAGGCGAGAGGACGAAGATGTAGAGATGTTAAGGAACCTGCCCAAATTCCCACAGCTAGTCTGTGGCGGCGCAGAACCTCAACCCCAGCTCTGTCCAAACTCCCGCACTAACTGGGGTGCCACACAAGCTCCCCCAAGGTTAGGTGTTTGAGCCCTGACTCTTCCTCCTCCTTTCTGGAGGGTTCTAGGAAACCAGGATCCCACCCAAGATGCTCCTCTCCTCTCAAGGTCACCCCATCCTGGCTGCTCTGGTTTTCCCCGGGGCCACTTCTCTCAAGGCTGCCCCTTCGGCTGCTTTTCCCCAGGTCCCACTAATACCCCAACACTTTGGCTACTAACGAGTCTCCAGTGGTAAATCTGCCCCCAAGATCCCTTCACAAGCCCAGGGGTTCTCCTCTGGACAGAGCGGGGGTCAGCAGCTTCAATAGACAGAGCGGGGGTCAGCAGCTCCTGAGAACCTAGAGCTCTGCTGAAGGGTGTACAGATAATGCTCAGACCCTGAGAAATATTCCATTTGCAGCCATGCTTCTGGCACTGGGCATCTCATGTGGGTGTCTCGCAGGCACCTCAAACCAACACATGCAAAACCAAGTTCTCCAAGAGCCCCGCCCCACCCTACTGATGTCATCTGCACTCCTCCACCCATTGCCCGGCTGCTTAGTGCAGCGTGACCCAGCCACGTGGAACGAACGCTGCGTTCACCCCTGAGGCCCCAGCACTGCCCAGAGCGCACGGCGCTCCTGCGTGCACGTGTAACTGCCCTGCCTGCTCCTCCTTGTTGAACTGTCTTTGCTCTCTGGACCGGAGGATAGAACCTAAGAATCCAACCTGTTCGCCTTCATGTGACCAGCTCCTGAGCGCCTGGCTGTGGTTCATGTTGAGTAACTCCTGCCGATGAATGAGTGGTGTCCCACGCAATTAGCAGGAAGTACAGTGGTTAGAAGAAGTGAGTTTTCCAGAGAGTGCAAGTACAATGCTTTAAGCACAGTGACTTTTTATTCAGTGAGCCAACGAAAATGTACTGAGCACATACCCTGGGCCCAGCACCACGCCAAGCACCTGAGAGACATCACACCAGGTGTGGTCGCTGCCCTGGAGTTTCAGGGTCCTTCGGGCGCTAATGAAAGTCATGGGCTCCCTTCTCAGCAAAACGTGTGTTGAAAAATTACGTGAAATTTTGTACACAATTTATCTTAACATTAAATCTAAATGAAAAGAGAGTCTTTTCAGAGATAGTTTATCTCTCTCCTATTTTTTCAAGCAAAAAATAAAAATTAATACCGACTTCCTAAAAAGAACCAAAAGAAACCCGAACTGTGCCCACGGGAGCACACGGGAACCTCGGCGAGGGTCCACCGCCGTCCGGCGCCAGAGGCCGTCCCGGGGGCTGACGTGGGTCCGGCCCTGCCACCGGCCCGCCCCGGGCAGGCCGGGTAACCTCTCCGGCCTCGGTCTCTCATTTGAAAGTGAGAATAATAAAAATGCCTTCCCTTTATGACCGTAATGAATACTCAACAGTTCAGTCCATGTAAAATTATTAGAATAGTGACAGACACAGAAGCGTTCCATAAATACAGGTATGATTATCATTACTGCTGAGTATAAAGCAGAAACTGTGAAACATCTCTTGACACACACGCCGCTCCCTGACACATAATACCTTGACATTCAATCAACCTGACTTCTTGCGTTTCCGACAGATGCTGCAAACCCTGAGTCCCAAAGGAAGGCAGTGGCCCACCGGGCCATCCGTCACTCCAAAAGCCCACTCACGAGAGTCAGGGAGCGTCAGGTGTCACGCGCCAGCAGTATTCCCCAAGAATTTTCCTGCTGAACCCACCCCACGTCCTCTTCTTTCCTCTTGAGCCAATGACAAAAGCAAGGTCAAGGTCTCCACCACTGACGAGTTTTCCCCAAGGAAGGATCGTGAATGCACACTCCCTCTGCCTGTTCTCTGAGCAGAAGCAGCCTTCCAAAGGGAAAGGCGGGGTTTCTAGGTGTCTCCAGATTCCTGCCGCTGAGGCTCAGCACGACTCTGCCACTCCCGGGCTGTGCAAACATTTCTCCCAGCAGCACAGAGTTTGCAGCCGCGTCCAACCCAGTCTCCTCTTAGCAGGCGGCATGGCCAAAACGTCCCATTTGTCGGAACCGTCTATAATGGTGAGCTGAAAGATTTACCTCATTCGCGTGGCCAAAAATATCTAGCAAGTAAGCCAAGTCATGAATGAATTCCTCTTTCTGTTTTGTGTGTTTTGCTTTACTTTCAAAAAAAAAGTGGGGGTGGGGGTAGAACTCCAGTGTGAAGCTCAGGCAACTTCTTCAAGACTTGTCTTTGGGAGAGCCAAGGAGCTCCCAGGTAGCTGAAGCAGCTGCATGCTCTGCTCCGCTTCCCAGCAAAGCCCCTGGAGAACTCGGGCACCCGAGGCCCCAGCTCTGATGAGGCTGCGGCTTCGGGGACCACTGGTGTCTCTGCCGGCCACGCGCGCTGGCACAGAACAGCCCGGCCACGGGGGCGGGCGGGCGGGCCCTCTTGCGTCATCGAACCTCCGCAGGCCGATGTGTTGCCAAACACAGCAGATGTCCCATCTGTACACAGATAGCCCTGACATTCCTTTCGGTCAAAATTTAGCTTGGCAAAGAAACTGTTTGCCATTTTGAAGACTGAAAAGTTTCCCGAAGGAGCCTGAGCCACGAGGGCTCTTCCCGAACACTGACAGCACGCAGGTGACGGGGCCCAGCAGGGGCGGGGAGCGCGGGGCCACGGCGGGCAGTCCGCGCAGCGAGCTCCAAAAGGAAGGGCACAGCTGCCGCTCTCTCTCGGCACGGCCTCCTTTAACACAACGCAGAGCGCGGGTCAGCGGTCCCGGAAACGTCGTCGTCTGACCCGGGACCTGCTTTTCATCTCCCTCCTCGGCCCCGAGCCACAGCTCGGCGAGGTCAGGTCCAGGCCGTGCGGCTCCACCAGGCCCCTCCTGTCAGGGAGACCTCTTCCGTCCAGCAGTGCATTAAGCACTGCTGAAGGGGACTTAAGACCAAGGTTTTGCGTTGAGGGAAATCCGTATTTGGGAAAACTCGCGGCCGTTCCAAGTGAAGCCTTCTTCTCCCCAGTCAGTCCTCTTCTCCCCGCGACTCTCTGGGCGGCCTGTGCCCGTCCCCACCCCCTCAGGTGCCACGTGACCGGACCGCTCACTAAGCATCCTATCGCTGGACCGTGAAACCTACATAATTTTATTAAGCAATGTCATCCCAATAAATTTAATTAAAAAAGAAGAAAGGCGGAGATAAAACATGTGGTAATACAAAAATAAGAAACAGAAACAAAAACACAAGTGAGAGCAAAGACTATGTGAGCTGCACCGCGCTCCTTCCTCTGCCGTGTCCCGACTCAGGCCGGGGTCGGCGTGGGCACAGCCGGACGCGCACGGGGACACACACAGCTGGGGTGCACTTTCACGGGCTCCTTCCGGCGAGGACGCGCTAGACAACATACTGCCGTGACAATGACGCTGTCACCACCCAGATGCACGTGCTAGCACCTGCTGCCATCCTATGCACGTCCAGAGAAGAACGATGCCTTAATTAGAGGAAAATGAGTTTTTCCCACAGAAGACAGTTTTCAAAATAAAGAAAGAGGCTTCTGTCTTTGCCAGAGTAACTAGTGTCGAAATAACGATAAACTGGGTAAAGTAACGACAACAAACCCTGGCTCTTGGAAGACGGCAGGGAGCCGCCGGAGCGCTCAGCATGGGCGGCCTGAGACCCAGGGCGACGGGAAGCGCGCTGGTGAGCTCCGTGTCACCAGTGCTCGGTCCTCAGACAACGCCAAGTGTCGACACAGAGCAGGGACCACGGAACCTCTCGCGCACTGCTGACGGGGGTATCAGTGAGTACAACAGCTTCCCAAAACAGTTTGCTAGTATCTATTAAACTGAATGCACACACTCCTTTTGACCAAGCAATTTCACTCCTGGATGTTATACTCAAGGGAAGTCAGTGTTTATGTCCAACAAAATGTTCAGGGACGTCTGTAGAAGCATTATTCGTAATCGCCTTAAACTGGAAACAACCAAAGTATCCATCAGCACTGGAAAAGACAAATAAAATACGGTCTGTGCATACAAGGAAGGGAACACTGTGCCAAAGTGAAAAAGGGTAAGATTCCGGCTATACGCAGAAACATGACAAATCTCATGCATATAATGGTGAGTGAAAATAGTCAATTATTAACCAATGTCACTCCAATATGCTTAATTTAAAAAATTAAAAAATAGACACAACATATACATAGTATGATTCCATTTAGATGAAGTTCAAGTATAGACAAAACTACCAACAGTGGCAGAAGTCAGAGCAGTGACCGGGCTCGTGGGCAGTGAATGACGTGGGGGGGCATGCAGCAGGTCTCTGGGGTGTCAGTATGTTCTGCATCTTGGTCCACGGGCAGTTATATGGTTGGTTTACTCTGTAAAAATGTACTGAGTTGCACCCTTAATACCTGTGCACTTTACTGTTTATGTATTTGTAAAAATCTCTTTAAAAGTTGACTTTAACAGATAGTTATTTCATGTGACTGCAGTAAACAATGTCTTGTGGAGACTATTACATATGCAGAAGTAAAATGTATGATAACAATACTGCAAAGAACAGAAGAGAAGCAAATAGAAGTATACTGTTGTAAAGCTCTAATATTATACATGCAAATGCTGTATGATCACTTGAAAGTAGCCCGTGATATGTTACAGATGTACACTATAAACCCTAAACCAACCACTAAAGGAAACAGAGCTAGTTGGCCAATAAAAGAGATAAAATCATGAAATTATTTTGCTCAATTACTGTAAAAGAAGTCAAAAGAGAGAAAAAGGGAAACAAAGATAGATTCAAATCCAACCAACAATCACATTAAATATAGTCTAAGTACCCCAATTAAAAGCAGGCATTGTTACACTGGATAAAAATGCAGGAATTAATTACATGCTGCCTACGACAAACACACTCTAAAGGTACCAACAGGTTGAAAGCGAAAGGGTGAAGACTACATATCGCTCTGTCTCAGTCCACTCAGACCGCCGCGACACAAACTCCATAAATGCAGTGGTTTACAAAGGACAGCAATGTGTTGCTCACAGCTATGAAGGCTGGGAAGTCCAAGATCAAGATGCTGGTAGACTGACTCAGTGTCTGCTCAGGGCCCAGTTCCTAGTTTGCACACAGTGTCGTTTCACTGTGTCCTCACATGGGGAAAGGAATGAGCCAGTGTACTGAGGTCTCTTTGATAAGGTCTCTAATCCCAATCATGAGAGCTCTGCCCAAAGGCCCCATGTCCCAACCACCCAAAGACCCCATGTCCCCACCACCCAAAGGCCCCATATCCCAATACCATCACTGGAGAGTCAGGATTTCAATATTCACATTTAGGAGGGACACAAACATTCAGATCACAGCACATGCTAACACTGATGAGAAGAAAGATGGCTACATTCTCTAACAAAGTGAATTTCACAGCAAAGAATATTACCAGGGATAAGGCAGGTAGGTCATCATAATGATAAAGGGTAAATTCAGCCCTGGCTGGCATAGCTCAGTGGATTGAGCACGGGCTGCGAACCAAAGTGTCGCAGGTTCGATTCCCAGTCAGGGTACATGCCTGGGTTGCAGGCCATGACCCCCAGCAACCGCACATTGATGTTTCTCTCTCTCTCTCTATCTCCTTCTCTTCCCTCTCTAAAAAGAAAATAAAAAAATAAAATCTTTTAAAAAAAAGGGTAAATTCAATAGGAAGACATAATAATTATAAATGTTTATGCAGCTAGTAACAGAATTTCAAAATTCATGGAGCAAAAACTGACAGAACTTAAAGGAAAACTGACAAATCTACAATCACAGTGGGAGATTTCAGTACTCTCAACAGTTAACAGAACAAATGAGCAGGAATCAGGACACAGACGACCTCGACAACACCCTGAACCAGCCTGACCTGAACTCCACTCAGAGGGCACTGTGCCAGGCAGCAGGGTGCACGTCTTTTTCAAGCTCACTCAGCACTCACCCAAGACTGACCATGTTCTGCGCCATAACATAAACCTCAGTAAGTTTAAAGAAATTCATTGTACAAAGTATGTTGTCTAACCAAACCAGAATTAGAAATCAAAGGCATAAAATACCTAGAAAATTCCCGAATATCTGGAAACCAAAGAACAAATTTCTACATAATTCATGGGTCAAAAAAAAAATCAAATGGAAAGTTAGAAAGTATTTTGAACTGAATGGAAATAAAATCCCCCAAATACCAAAGTGTGGGGTGGGGAGCGATGCTTGGAAGGAAATTTCTAACACCAGATGCCTCCCTGGGAAGTGAAGAAAGGTCTCAGATTACTGACCTCAGCTTCTACTTTAAGAAACTAGAAGGGCGAATTATACTCAAAGCAAGCCGAAGAAAGGAAATTATTAGAAGTATGAACAGAAACCAATGGATTAGAAAACGGAAAATCAACAGAAAAGAATTCATGGAGCCAAAACCTTTTTTCAACATCAATGAAACCAGCAAACCCAGGCAGCTGATCGGGGAGGTGGAGGGAGGAGACCGTTACTACTCGCAGGGGCATCGCCTCCTGCGCAGAAAACCCCACGGAACCCACAGAAAAATCTACCGGGATGAGTGAGTGGAGCAAAGTTGTAGAACACAAGGTCAATTTTTTAAAATAAGTCACATTTCTACCAAGTTGTGATGAGAAAGTGGAATTTCACTTAAACACAATGCCATTTGTAACAGCACAGAGAACACTCGGGAACAAATCTGACGGGAGCTGTGCACCGCCTGCGCACTGAAGGCTGCGCGGCGCCGCCGAGGTGGCCTGGGGACGAGGGAGGCGTGGACGCGCGGGGACGCGGGCTGTGCGCAGGGACGCGGGCTGTGCGCAGGGCCGGAGGGCTCGGCCGTGTCGAGACGCCAGTGCTCCCCAAACCGACCTACAGGTTCAGTGCAATCGCGATCGGCAGCCTGTGAGACTTCTCATAAACTCAACGAGCCGAGTTTAAAACGCACACGGGGATGGGAAGGAACAGCCGCAACAGTTCTGATACGGGAGGGCGCGTTACAGGGACCGCTGACTTCAGGACGGTGGGGGTGGGGGGTGGGGGAGGGGACTGCAAGGAGCGTGAGGGTATTTTCTGAGTGGCGGGCATGCTCAGTGTCTTGATGTGAGGACGGTTTCACGGGCCCACACGTACAGCCGAACTCATCGCAGTGCTGGCTTTATTGGCGTGCGCTTCATTCCACGTCGACCATGCCTCACAAAAGCTGAAAACAAACCTCGGGCAGTCCTCACGTCCAGTTTCTGGAGGCGGTCGCATTGTCATCTCCGTCTGACACGGGTGGACGCCGAGGCTGTGACAGGCCCAGTGACCTGACACAGACACAAACGCAGGCCCTGTCACTCCAGAGAGCCAAGCCCGTGAGCCACAGGCCTTATGAAAAAAAAATGCTGTTCTACCTGCCTCTCACTCCTTCCACCGACGAGCACCGAGGAGCACCGACGAGCGTCGGCCTCCGGTGGGCCAGACCCCGAGGCTGGAGTGAGAGGCAGGGGAGTGGCAGCGGAGGCCGTTCCTGGGGCCTTTCTCCACGGCCCTTGGCAGCTTCTGCCGCGGGCCGGGCCGGCGGCCTGCGCAGTCCCGTGACCACCACGGCACACCACACGAGAGGGGTGACATCTCCGTCCCCCGGATAAGTCACGGAGGCCCTGCTCAGCAACGTGCTTGCCAGGACCCGGGAGCCAGGGGCGGGCGGAGCCACTGTGAACGCTGGCCTCCCTGCCTCGAGAGCTCAGGACCCTCCCACCGCTCCGGGCCCCCTGCAATCAGGCAGTGGCCCTGGCCACCGGGGCCCAAGTAAACCCTGTTTCCTGGCAGACAAAAATCACCTCCAGGTGCCAAGTCCTCGCAGACAAAAAGAGCTGTTTACCGAAGGTTCTGTTTTGTGCTATTTTAGTTCATTTCAAATGAAATTTGGTTTCTAATCAGAACTAATGTCATATCCACACTTGAGAAGGGAGAAAAAAAAAAACGAGTCTGGAAGTTGCAAAGTTGGTTTCATCGAATGGAACACACTGCTGGCCTGTGTCTGCAGCCCAGGCCAACGGACCCCTGCCCCAGCAGGCCCTCCCCGCCCTCTGCCCGGAGAGGGCTCCAGCCTCGGCCTCCGTCATGAGCGGAGCCAGAAGAAGCCCTTTTCCTCTTCGCTTCTACTGTCCAAAGGAATTGTCGTGATGACACAGCAGTCCCTAGGAAATGAGAAGCAAATAACAAATGCAAGCTCAGAGCAGTAACAGAAGACAGAGCTCAGGCTTCCTCCAGCGCTCACCTGAGCTCCGCGGAGCGCCAGGCCAGCAGCCACGGCCCTGCCCATGCCGCGGCCCAGCTGCAGGGCGCCTGGCCCGGGCCCTCACGACCTCACTCAGTTGCCCTAACAGAGGGAAGCAGTGCGGTGCAGAAGTCAACAGGCTTCAGTTACTACCACCACCACATCCCAGACACAGCGAACAAACAACATCGGCCACTGCACTGGGTCACCGGACATGGGGGCGTGGGACTGTCACGGCCCCTGTGTAAATGGAGTTTATGATCCAGGAGGGAGACAGACTTAACACAACGTCATTATTCAACTTTTGAAAGTCAGGACACTCCAGCACCATGGTGAGAAGCGCTACTCTGGAGAAGCAGCGGGTGGTGGGGTGGGCGGGAACACGAGGGAACCTGCAACCCCCTGGGGCTCTCAGCTGCTCACCCCACCTCCTGGGGGCCGAGGGCACAGCCGTGGGAAGGCGCTTCGGTGGGGGGACCGAGGGGGCCTCGGAGAGCTGGGGCCCTGGGGGCCAGGAGGGCTGTGGCTGGCCTTCCGGGCAGAGTCCGGTGGGCGGGTCTGCAAGCTCAGAGCAGGGGGGAGCCCCGGAGGGTGCGAGGCGGGACCCGGAAGCGGCCAGACTCTGGCTTTGGAAAGATGTCCCTGGACGCTGAGAGGAGGCTGGGGGACAGGACTGCCCCTGGGGAGACGTGACCGGAGAGGTGGCAGTGCGTAGGCCAGGCTGGGGCAGCGGAGAGAAATGGCCTAAGGAAACTGCCCAGCATGTGACCTGAGAGAGGGGTTTTAATGATGTCAGCGAAACCGATCTCCTCTTGACAAATAACTGCCTGCTGGCAAAGCTCTTGCCTCCTCCCAGGGCCCAGCGCGGTGCTTCCAGGGAGCAGTAAAGACACACAGGGTTTGTCCGGCATCCAACACTGACCTCGGCCTTCTGGAATGCCCGCGTCCTCGGAGCAGGCAAACAGCACCCAGACGAAAGGCCAGAGGGTCGGGTTCCTGGACCACAGGCAGCGTTTCCCCGAACCGAACCGCACCGCAGCGAGTCTGCCCGCTTCGGGGGGGCGGGGGGTTGGTCTTCGTTCCCTCCTGCCCGCCAGCAGATGCTGGGCAGGTCGCGCTCCGGGGTCAAGGTCTGACGAGGGAGGGGGCGCCACCAAACCTGTCTAGAGCCAGTGCCCCAAGGGACGTGAGCTCTGTCTGGACAAGGTCCCGAGACAGCTGTGGGTGCTGCTCCTCCCTCTCCCCTCCAGGTTCTGCCCGTCCCTTCCGACACCGGGCTCCCCCCAGGCCCACGGTGAGGAGGAGGAGGGGGGCTGAGGATGGCTTGCCCCCCCAGACCATCCCCTGCCTGCCTTCTGCTGACACTGAGCACCTAGCCTGTGCCTCAACCCCAGGGGCAGGCCCTGGTGACACTGGGAACTCACCTGGTGCGGCTCCCAGTCTCACCCCGTTGCCTCCTTCTGGGGGAACTCGAGCTGCTCCCTGGCACCCCCGTCCCTGGGGTGCCGTCAGCTCGCACCCCCGGGACGTCCTCATTCCCCCAGCTCCGGCTCACTGTCGCCCCTCCTCCCACTCCGCTGTCGTCTCTGGGGACGTGGCTCAACTGGGTGGTGCGGCTTCGCACCCCCGGGTCACAGACGACCTTCACCTCCTCAGTTCCTCCCAGACAGACCTTCATCTCCTCTCCACTCCACTGCAGCCCCCAAAAGGGCACGGCCATCACCCCTTCGAGCACAGTCACCCGCACCCCGCCTCTGCAACCTGAAACTCTGAGCCCCTGCCCCCTGCGTGGCCTCCCTCTCACGCCCCTGCTCCTGGTCAAACCTCGGCTTCGTCCACTGCTGGACTTTTCGTCCCTCAGCCCTTTCTGACTCTTCCAGGCCGCCAGCACTCTCCAGCCCTCCTGGCCTCCCCCCCCACCCCTGCAAAACACTGCGGACCACCCAGCTGGACCTCCAGGACACTCCCCTGGGCCTCCTCCTCTCCCTGGGGTCACTTTCGCTGCCTCCTTCTTGACCTCTGCTCTCCCTTCTACCCCCCAAACACACAGCCCACTGCTTTCCCTCCCGCTTCTCCCATCTCAGCTCTCACAGCAGCCTCCTAACCGGGCAGCACCAGGCCCCCCACCCCACTCGCCTCTGTTCCTACCACCCTTGCCTCACCTGGGCTGTGGCAAACCTGCTCACCTGTCTCCCTGACTCCAGTGGGCTCCGCCTCAGCTGATCAGAACGAATTCCTAAAATACAAACCTGTCGTGCCACGCCCCTTTTGAAGTCCCTCAGTGAACCCCCAAAGCTAACAAGATAAACCTCTGCCTCCCGCCCACCCTTGACGCCCCCACAGTCCCCCAACACTTCTTGTCCACTGTTCGTTCACACTCTGCCCCCAGTGGACTGCGTCCGTGTCCCCTTTGTCTCTGTCTCTCCCGCAGGCGGCACAGCGGGCTGACGAGCGAGTGACAGACAGGAAGGCCGGTCTGGCCTCTGGGAAGCCTGGCGGCGGGGCAGCGCAGTGCAGGCAGGGGCAGCAGGGCGACTGGAGGGAACAGAGGCATGTAGGGCAGCTTCTCGCCTTCCCGAATCTGCTACCCAGTTCGTGTGCGTCACACTCGGGCCGCTGGACACCCACCTGCGTGCCTCTGGTGGCCCTGCACATCCCCGGTGCCGGTGCCAGTCGGCAGAGAATGGCACGCCAACTCCGGGCGAGCCTCTGACGTGGCAGCATCCCGGCAGCAGCGCCCTCGAGGAGCAGAGGACCCGGAGGACCACAGGCTCTGCTTTCCTCCTCCCCGGGCACCAGCACCAAAGGTAGCGCTTAGTTTCGCTCAATGGAGTAGTACCTGCCTTTGCAACGAGCCAGCCATTCTGCCTGCAGTGCCCGTCCCAACTCCCTTCCCATTCCCCAAACCACCCACGAGATGCAGTCCCTCTCAGCCTCCGAGGCCCCACGTCCACGCCCCAACTCCAAGGCGGAGCAGGCCGCCCTGCCCCTTGTCCGAGTCCCGTGCTCTTCACCACCATGCTACCAGAAGTGCCGCCTGTTCCGCACTCCGGGCTCCCACACGGCCACTGCTGACCCTTCTGCCGAGAACGCCCTCACGTCGTAACTTGTAGCACCCATTCAGACTCCTGCTGGTGGGAAGTGAGAGCCGCAGGCTACTGGGCACTCTCTGCGTGCGGGCCCTGAGCTCAGTTCTCACGTGCCCGTCGCACCGTAAAAACCACGGCTTCCCCCGTCTTACGCGCCAGGACAGTGACGCTCGGAGAGAGGGAGCCGTAACTGGTGCAGAGGCCGAGCCGGGAGGGGCGGCGCCGGGAGCGGACCAGCTCTGTCGGACCTGGCTGTGCTGGTGGGCACACCGTGCAGGGGTAGCGCCGGCAGCCCGGCCTGGCCGGCGCCCGGGCCGCGGAGCGTGCACGCCATGCTCACTGTCAGCACATTCGAGGAACGGCAGCCCCCCCCCGCCGGGATGCTGCGCCACGCTGAAACTAAGGACAAAAACAGTGCTGGCATTCAAACCGGCTTCTGAGAAACCCTCGGACCTTCCAGTCCATGGGCCGGGAGCTGGGCAGAATGACAGACGGGTGGGGTGGGGGTGCTGGTGGAAACAAGGTAGCACCCTGAAAACGTGCCTTCTCGCAAGTCTGCTGCCGGTGGGCCCCTCTGAGAGACCACCTCCACGGTGCAGCCCTCGCCCTGGCCACTCGCCTGGCCCCTTGCCCTGGCCCCGGCCCCCGGCCCCCAGCCCCTGGCCGGGAGGAACCCACCCAGCCCCTGTAACCCGATCCCCCCGCGGCGGTGAGAGGGTTCTAGGCCACAGCATGTAAGTTAAACACAGCTGCGAGCTATTATGCTGCAGCGCTGTATCTGCGTTAACCCGCCAACTTTTGATAAAAATTTTCACTTGTTAGAGTCACCAGGGAACGGGGCCGTCCTGGCTCCACATTTGCTAACTTCCATTTTCCTTGCTCTCTGCCAACCCTTAACTCACCGTCTGCCTGGCTTCCTCTGAGCCCCGGGACGATGCTCGCGCGGCCCCCCCTGCAGAAGGGAGCCGCAGCCAGCTCTACCCCGTTATCGACGGCACTTGGAAATCCGAGCCTTCAAAGGCTGAGCTCACCAGGCAAAACCCTTGCTTTGGGGAAAGTGGTCACACCGCAAAACAGGCACCCTGGTAACAAGGTCCCTGGATCGGTGCCCCTCCCTCTGGCGGTGCGCCCGGCGCAGCCAGGGGTGTTCTGCCGCAGCACTGCTCTCGTTCACCCACTCATTCCCCGCTCATTCAACACGCAGTGACTGGGGATCCACTACGCCCCGGGCACGGGGATAACGGCAGGGTCTCCCAGGAGGCAGATCTCCAGGACCAAGTGCACGGGACCCTCCTTCTCTGCCCTGGTGCTTCCAAGGGCCTGTGGGGGAGTGAAGGAGGGAGGCCCCCTGGGTGCAGTAGGTCAGTGGTCGGCCTGGAGGGAGAGGAAATCGGAAGAGGAACTGAAGACAAACAGTACTGCAAAGACACATTCAGCTTTAACAGTAGTCTGCAGGTTAATAGTAACATCGATATTGTTACTTTAAAACTATTTTTATATGTGATGGGATAATGCAAAACAAGTAATTATTTAAGGTTGTTAGGGTCCAGTTGTCAACGTCACAAACAACATACGAAAACCAAGGGAAGGACGCAAACGACCCCGTCAGGTCAGACTGGGAACGGGAGGATCAGCACTGCGGCGGTCCCGTCTCTACAAGGCAAGGGTGACGCCCGGCCCCCCCACCCCAGCGGCTCCCAGCAACAGTGTGTCTGCCGCGCTCGGGGGTCTGCAGAGTGGCTGCAGTTCAGCCGGCCTCTGCCGGGCCCCCCCGGGCAGGGCCGGACTTCGGGCTCTGGGTTTGGGATTCGGGCTGAAGGAGCAGCAGCTACCGGTCCACCACGGAGGGTGGGAATTCCTCTTTCCACCTCAGTCCGCCACTTGCATTACTACCACTCGCGCCTCAGCCACAGGGCCAAGCCCAAGATCTATACGAGGGGGCACCACACGCCACCCACAGGGTGGGAAGCTGCGACGAGGGTGAGGAGGGAAGCACTGTGAAGAAAGGACACCACCTGCCCGAATTACAGTCTCATGGGTTTTCCTCTCAGAAAACAACCACGCCCCAGCCCCGTCCACGGAAGAGACCGCGCAGCCCAGCAGCAGCGGACGTCCTCGCGCCCAGGTGGCGGTCTCTAGACACTCTTCCCCGCTGGGAGAGGCCAGCGGCACCCCCGACGGAACGAAAGCCCGAGTCCGGGTCTTCGGGAGGAAACGTGCAACAGCACCCCGGTCACCACCTCCGGTTGTCCCAGAGAGCAAGGACGGCGTCACGAAAAACGGACGGGCCGTGCTGCAACAGGAGCCGACAGGAAAGGGCTGGGCTCCTGCTGGCTGCAGACGGGACACCGCAGGCACCAAAGGACACAGTGACTGACTGATCGCAACACGGGGTCCCAGCCCACTCGCACCCCGGGCATCGGAACCTCCAGGGACGGCGGAGCCCGGGCACCCGGGTTTTGGACAGAGCTCCCCCGCTGACTCGGACGCGCGGCCAGGGCCCCACAGCACCAGTCCGCGGGCTTCCTCGCCCTGGGGGAGCCGGTCGCTCACGGGGCCCGTCTTGCTCTCAGATGCTGGCCTCTGCCTCCTGCAAGTCTTGCCTACAACCAACTAAAAACTGTCCCCTATTCATGTCCTTCCAACTCCGGGGTGGCCACCCACAGTGTGGAGGGCATCTTCAAGGGAAAAAGCAATTCTAGTTTTCAGTCTGCTAACAAAAATAAAAACAGTGAAAAAGCTGGGGTAGCTCCCAGGGTCCTCCTTTTAACCGCAATGTTGATGATGACAATGAGGAACAAACGCTTCCATTTTTAGCTAATGTATCATGGATCCAAGGCATTCAAGTCTGGGGTTTCTCCAGATACCTCAAAGCAACTAGTTCTTAATCTCCACTCTGCCCCAGAATCCTCTGGTGAGCTTTTACAAAATAGGGCTGACTGGGCTCTGGGCCCCGACTCAGAGAGGCAGGCTCGGTGGTCTGGGTGGCGCCAGGGCACCCCGTGTCTCAGAGGCTGCCCAGGCGATTCTGATGTGTAGCCACAGTTGAGAGCCACTTCTCCAAGCGAACAGAATCTTGAGAGCAAAACACCCCTACCTTAATGTCTTGTCACAACTTGAAACCAGCCATGCCTTGGATGAGGTGCCTTCCAAACCGCAGTGCCCGGGGGACAGCCTTGGTCTGCCCCTGCTTGTGCCTCTGACGAACCCGCACCCCGGCCCTCCCGCCGCCAGCCTCCCTGGGCGCACGCAGGTTTGGGGTTCAGGGCTCACGGCACGCTGGACTGCCCTCCCCACTGGGACGAGAATAAAGATCCGAACGTCTGAACCACTCCAGATGAAGGCTAAGCAGCGAACATGATCAGAAATAGTTTCAGCTGAGAACTAAGGTGACCATCAACCCACTACTCCCCCGAAAGGCTCCAAGAGGTAGTGAGTGGGTTGTTTCCGCTGTTTTAATTAGAAAGGACAGGTAACTCCACATTAGATAAAGCAGAAAGAGACTGGAAGTCAGCCAACTCGAGAAAGCAAACAGCTCTGCTCCCCGAACCCGACAGAACCCAAGGCACACGCGCACACACAAACAGCGCAAATCACTGCCCCGTCTCCCCGTGAACGCTGACGGCAGCTAAGGACGCTGGTTCCTTCCTGAGCTCTGGCAGGGGCGTCCAGCAGGCGGCCTGTGGGCCGCATGCGGCTCGGGGTGGCTCTGAATGCGGCCCAACACAAAATCGTAAATTTACTTAAACCACGGTGAGATTTTTTGTGTGTGTGATCACAAGTTGCAATGTCTTTACTGTGTGGCCCAAGACGACCCCTCTCCTTCCAGCATGGCCCGGAGACGCCAGAAGGGTGGCCGCCCGCAAGGGTGAGACGCCAGCTCCCAGGGGCCCGGCCCACCGTCTCACTCTGTATTCAGTGCCGCTTCTCTCGGTCCTGGCAGCTCCCCTCGAGTAACAAGGGCACGCTGGGAGTGTTCGGGAACGCACAGCGGCCACTTTTGGTGGCAGCGGACGCCTCTGACACACACAGCTCTGCAGCCCTTCTCCCTGAAACCTGCCCCCACTCGCGAGGCTGCCCCTCCCGCGGTGCTCGCTCGCCTCGGCCACGCGCCCCTGCCCTCAGTCACGGCACCGCCCCAGACACCTGGCTGCGCCGGGCCGGGGCCGGCCGGGGCCGGGCCTGGGCGGGGCCGGGCCGGGAGTTGCTGGTCTCAGTCTACAGGGCGGCGTAAGTGGGGACCACGTGAACTCGGGCCCCGTGGGGAGGCCGAGTTAAACCGGGCGGGCAGGCAGGAGTGGAGGCCGGAGAGAGGAGAGGGAGGGGCGGGGGCAAGACGCACAGACGGCCTGGACGCTGGCTGGGTCTCCAGGCGGCCTGAGCGCCACGTCCACCCGTGTGCTCTGTGTAGGAACGCCCCTTCCAGCCCCATAATAAGTTCCTCCTCGGCCCGTCACAGCTGCTCTGGAAGGCACTCCTACTCCTTGCTAATAAAGAAGAACCCCGGCTGAAATCCCTATGAAGCCTCGTTATCGACAGCTCGGCATTTCCAGGAACGTTTTAAATCAGCTTGTTTAAGTCAACTTTTTCTCCTTTATTGAGTATGCTGTTTCCACAAATGTACAGTGCAATCTAATGTGAATACGTATGCATTTTGCAGTAGCACCTTGTTTCAAAACCAGACACAAGGCCACTGCCAACATTCGGGATCGGCAGAAAGAAAACTCTCTAGAAGAAACAGTTCCCTCACACCCCCTTCCTGACGGGGACCGCCGCCCGCAGGAAGAGCCTGGGACGAGTAATTAGCGTGGCGGGACCCGGCTCAGGCAGGGAGACCACGGGCACCAAGGGCCGCAGCCCTGCCGGAGGGGACCGGATGTGGGGGCCAGGCGTGGGGACATTCTCTGGGGAGTCCAGACGCCTGACTCAGCGAGCGAGCGCCCTCGGCAGTGGGGCGTCTCTGGGCGCCCTCTTTAACGGGGCTGGGATCGATCGCGTGCGCGTGCAAAGACGTCAAGAGAGAAACCGAGAACGGAGTCACTCTGACGCGGCTGTGGGGACAGCGTAAAGGACAAGGTACAGACCTCCGGCTGGATGGCTTTGAACACGGGGATGTCCATCAGCGTGATCTGGCTCTGCAACGAGAGAGAGAGGCGGCGTTAGAAGACGCAGAGGCAGCTGCTGCGTCATTCTGAGTCTGTACGGAGCAGTCACACATTCTCCAAAGTTACACTCAGCCCCCTGAACAAAAATCAAGACAGAACAGAGTGAAAACACAGGCAAACTTCTAAAACGCCTCTCCCACCCCTCCCCTCATCATCAATCCCGACCACACCCTTCTCTCTCGGATGTGAGATGAACTTAAGGGCTGAGAACAGTTTGAAGTGTGGGACTGGGAAGGAGGGGGACATTTTTTACTCTGGATATTTTTGTACAATTTAAGTTTTTTTTCCACGCATGAATTACTTTTGTAATTTTAAAAAAGTTGGCAATAGTACAAATTAGAATGCTACACAGAGACACCATTACTCTCAATTTAATTTTTTTAAGTTGCGGCTTACAGAAATTGTCCATGTCTTCTGAAGTCTAAGGCTCCTCCAAATTATATGGTAGCACGACATTCAAGACGCCCCTGCAGACCAGTGCGGGACCACAGACTGTTTACTCCGCAGCCCACAGTACATGAGATAACTAGAGAACTGGAGAGCAAGCTTTGGGAAACTCTCATAGCAGTTTGCCACAATACTCTCACTGTACTTTTTAGAGCACTAGTCTTCTGTAGATTGGAGATGGAAGAGAAACGGATCCTTCACCACAGCTAGCTGAGAAGCACTCACGTGGTGGGCACACAGAGCGCGCACGTCTGGTTCAAGGCTGTCCCCGCCGTCAGAAGCCCGCTGAGCAACGTGACGGGGGCGGCACTGCCAGCAACTGCTCAGGCCACAGCGCGGCCTGAGCTGAGTTCACATGACCTGCCCGTCTCCACATGCCACACGGGATGCCGGGCGTCGCACAACAGACACGCTGTGAAGCCCAGGGAAAGGCGAGCGGCCGGCCTTCGGGTGCCTCCGGCAGCAAGAAAACGCCCCCCGTCCACCCAACCCAGGTCAGCGGGGAGGACTCGATGCCCAGGACCGGGTGCGTGTCTGGCGCTGTCGCCGGACAGCGATGTTCTGCGGGACACCCGACAGCGCTCCCAGTCTCAGGTGCCACATCGGGAAAGCGGTAACGACCGTCTCCGTCTTACAGGATCTCAGTGAGAACTCAAGACGCAGGCGCAGAAGGCCGGGCACCTGACAGATGCTGTGTGCACGCGTGTGGGCTGCGGGCGGGCCTGGGCACGGTGTGCGTGCGCAGAGAGAGCAGCCACGCGCACGCGTACGGGGGAGAGCCTCTCTGAGCGGGGAGGGAAGTAGGCAGGCGGCGTCGGTGGAGAGCCCCTCCGTCCCCTCGGGAAGGCCGGTGCTCTTCACGGGCCCAGAGGGGACATGCCGCCACTCAGGGAAGCCCGGCGGAGAGACAGCGGGTCGCGCTGGAGGGAAGCCCTTGGGAAGCCGCCCTCTCCCACCTCCCGGTCCACCCACTGGTGGGGCGAGGGGGCTCTGGACACCAGCACACGTGGATCCGGCCCTCGTAATCTGGGCGTCCAGTGACGACTACGCCCGGAGGCCTCCGGGCCGGCGCGTCTGGCCCAGGCAGAGCAAACAGACTGGCACTTCTCCTGCCAGGCCCGTGGAGACTGCTGGCCCCGCACTCCGCCACTTGGATCGGCTCTGCCGTGGCAGGGAACAGAACGGCCTTGTGAAAGCAGATCTGAGCTGGGAGCTCGGAGGGCCTCGGAAACCCCTCCCGCGGCTCCAGCCCGAGCTAACTCCCATCCCGGAGAGCCGGCAGGATGTTTGCGAGGTCGTTCAGGAAAAGGACCAAAAGTCTGCTAATGTGAAAATGAGAAAACTTCCCCTCCATCCTGCCGTCGGCTCTACGGTTTGCTACTGAATTTCCAAACGGTTTATTAAAATAGTGACTTTATGTTTCATGCACTTTTTGGATGGTCCAGGTTTCGAACATTCTGATCCCTGCTGACTGTAAACCAGAAAATGCGCTCAAGTGTTTTATTCTAAACAAACGGGATCAGCAGGGGTCACCGGGCTTAAAGCAGACGGGCCGGCCCCAAACACGCAACCTGAGGTTTTCAGAGGGCTGCGTTTCCGTCCATCCACTCAATCCCATCCGAGAAGGACGCAGTGTCCAGAGCAAGGATATATCAACATGTGGGAAAAGTCATCCAATTACCAATTTCAGGGCATTTTACCACAAAGCAAACACCTGTGAAACAGGCGGCAGGTGAGCAGTCCTTCCCGGGAACTTGGGGAACCCCAAGGCAGACAGTTTTACCAAAAGCTTGAGGGGGGGCAGTCAAGGTCCTGTCCCGCTCCCCAGCAAGCTCTCAGCCCTCCCTGGGGAGAGGCGCCCCGCTTCCTGGAGAGAAAGGGCGTCCCCCAGGGGTGTGGCGCCGCCGCTACAGAAACACAAGACGACGAGACTCTCTGCTTTCCCATCCTTTCCAAGCAGCGCGCCCGAGGTGGTGCACGGGGGGAGCACGTGCGGGGACCGACGAGAACACTCACGAGCAAGCATCTTACTGGCTTCTCCTCATTTCTGGAAACGAAGCCTCAGCACAGGATGTCCAATTACGCTAGTCACTTGGCAACGCGTTCTTTAATCCTGACCCCTTCTCCCATGTCCTCCCCTTCCTCCAAAATTCCAGCCTTTTAGGGAAATGGCCAAATGCCGCATATCTCAAAACATTTCTGTCGATACGCATCCTTCAGAATGGAGAGACCTCTACAGCACCACGGCGCAATGTGGCCCTTAGGAAAAAGGTGGTATTTTGTGGATAAATGAAAGCTGCTTGGCCAAAAAGAAGAGAGAAATGTCTTGCGCATGTTAAATGCAGTGTGTCTCCTCTCCAGCAGCGGCCCTGGGCCCTCCCTCCCCGGCTGCAACCTCAGTGTAAGGGCCTCCCGGCCCCCAGATAAACTAACAGCAACAACAAAGGCTGTGGGCCAATCAGTGGGGAGCCTTAGGCGGGAAACTCTCTTCCCACGTGCATTCAGATCCCCCTCCAGTGCAGAAGCAGGAGGGCTCCCAGAACACGCACTGACCGGTTCCAAAGACACGTGCCTGCTTCTCCTCCCCGGGCCACGGGAAGCCCGTGTCGGCACAGTTTCGGAACCGGAGTCGAGTGAATGCAAATTAAACAGCAAGATACGCTCCGTCATCCGTCAGAGCCACCCGGGCCGATGGGGCCACGCGCTGCTTCGTCTGTTCTTCTGGGAAAGTGATCTGGCAGTAACTCATGCAAGTTTTTAACTTTCTGTTTTCTTTCAAATGTCAAACTTACAAAAAAGTTGCCAGAATAACATGTTGAACTCTTACAACCTTTCACCTACCTTAACTAATTATTAGCATTTCCCCTCAGCTGCTTTATGTCTATGTATATAATTATACACGCACATTCTTTCTGAACCATTTGAGAGTAAAATGTGAATACGATGACTCTTCGGCCCTAAATCCTTTGGCATGTCACTTCCCGAGAACAAGATGACCCGCTTACATAATGGTAAACTCACCACGGCCAGGAAACTTATCATTAGTGCAACAGTATCATCTAATACACAGTCCACATTCAAAATCTGCTGATTATCGCAATACTGTTTCTCATGGCAGTGCTGTCCTGCTCCAGGATCGTTCGCTGGGTTGAGACATCATCTCCTAAACAGTGAAGTGAGCCCACTGCTGGCCCGGCAACCCGACACCTACAGACAGAACAGCACCGGTGTAGAAGGAGGCTCTGCACAGAGGTCCACACTTCGCTACAGACAGAAATACAGAGGTTTACTGCACCCTCATTTTTGGTAGCAAAAAACTGAAAACCACCTAGAAGGCCATCAAAAGGGACCTGCTGGAGAAAAGAACCCAGGGCATGCCCGCACTCCGGAACGCCATGCGGCCGTTAAAGACAGAGGGTTGGGTCTAGCCGTGCCGACCTAGGAAGATGTCCACGACCCATCGACTGGTGACAGAGACAGGTTCCTGCACGCCTTCCGCTCTGCTCTCAGCCGCTGAGGGGCAAGGGCACTGCGGCCTATCTGTAAGCACCCCCAGGGGATATGAGAACCTTTTCGGTAATTTTAACCCTTTTCATTATAAAGTATCACATACTTACAGAAAACTGCATTAAACAAAGGCATGGTTTGATGACCGATAATAATATTATAAATACACACCTTGTAACCACCACCCAGGTCCAAAAATAGCCACGCCAATCAAGAGATGAACAGACAAAAAGAAAAGTGTGGCACGCATGCACCATGGAGTTTTATCCAGCATGAAGAGGAAGGAACTTCTGATTCCAACCTGCCCGGAGGTGGATGGACCTCAGGGACGCCGCACTAAGTGGAATCAGCCAGTCACAAAAAGACAGATGCTGTGCGATTCCGCTTACAGGAGGCGCCTTGAGTAGTCACTTTCACAGAGACAGAACGTGGAATGATGTTGAGGGCAGTGGGGAATGGAGAGTTGTTCAATGGATACAGAGTTTTGGGTTGGCGAGACGAATACAGTTCTAGAGATTATATAGCACAATAATGTGAATGGGCTTAATACTACTGATCTGTACGCTTAAAAATAGTTGAGATGGTAGACCAGGCCACGTGACTCAGTTGGTTGGGGCGTCATCTCATACACCAGAAGGTTGCAGGCTCGATTCCTGGTCAGGGCACACACCCAGATTTCAAGTTCGATCCCTGGTCCCCGTGAGTACGGGGGGGGGCAACCGATCTGTGTGTGTCTCTCTCACTCTCTCGCATCAATGTGTATGTGTGTCTCTCCCAAACAGATACACATCCTTGCATAAGGACTTAAAAATATGTAGTTAGGAGGGTGTTACATTACATGTAATTCACAATGTAAAAAAAGTTACCTCCGACTTCCTCCCTGTGCCGGGTCCCAACCACGAGTCCCTTCCTCCTGTTAAAAGTCACCACTATCCTGACTTTCCTCATGTCTTTACAATTTTGTCAACCAAGTGTGTGCCAAGGCATCGCAGCAGCATCTTGCCTTTTCTAAAAGTTCACACATACTTTTAAGTTATTTTAATCTACAGGTATTCCCTCCGTCTTCGTGTTCCTTACAAGGCACCTGCTGGAGAACCCAACCGTCTGACCCCCACAGCTCTTCACACTCACGGAGCAGGTGGGCGCGCCCCTCTGCCCTCGGCATTCCCTGCCAGCTGGCGGCTGGGCCCGGAGACTGGATCAGACACCGGTCGGACCCCGTGGCAGCACTGGGGGCGAGTGGCGGTGTGCTGTTTCACTGGGGGGCACCAAATTCCTCTCCTTTTGTGATGTGAGTGGCTGCTGAAGTTCAATGCTTAGATCTGTTCCCTCACTGAAGTCACAAAGTGATGGTATTCTAATTCTATCATTTCTTTCCCATGTATTGACTGAAATAAATTAATAGAGAGAAAGAAACTCTCTCTCATCTGCTATTTAGTTACCCAGAATAGTTCAAAAGTAAAATGCAGGACAAACACTGGATTCTATCCTTATATTTCTCAGTTTCTAAGAAAATAAATTGGCTTCCCATCATCACCCAGTGACGGCCTATTATTTGATGGGTCTCAATCAATTGCAATCACTATCCTTTTCCAGCTCATACTGTCCCATCACTGGGCAGGGGGAGTTCCCTCCAGCTAGCTCCTGAGTCCCTTTGACCCTAGGAGTCCTTGACAGCCTCCTCACTAGTACTGGAAGGACGCACCAGGCTATCTTGAACATGTCGTGCCCCAGACTTGGGACCAACCAGTTATCAGGGAAGCCGTGGAGTCTTTCAGTGACAAATAATATTCCAAGACCACAATCTGGAATTCATACTGATACTTGAATTTCAGATTCAGAAAGTTTTTTCCCCCTGACTTACTCTTTCTGTGTTACCCCTGTATCTCCTTTCTTCCGTATCCAAAGTCCCGGTCTCAAGGACGCAGGGTGTGTAGGGTTACAGGGCCCCATAATCGGGCACTTACTGTCTCCTGCATCATACGCACGATGGTCTCAGAACAACAACACCGACGCGAACGGTGTCAATATAATTACTGAGGAAAGTTATGAAACTTTGCATGTGCTCTCTCCATTCTCCTCCTTTTTATAGCTTGCACCCAATACACTGGTCACACCATGTGTATCACATGGGCACACAGCCACCATACACTATACCTTCTCCCCTTTGACTCCTACTTAGTCTTGACTCTACTATAAGTGCGTGCTGCTTACGCTCCGCCAGTCTTGCGAGGGACGGGTCTCTACCCCTTTCCCTCGCCTGGAGCCTGCCCCCCAGAGGGCTCCTCAGGAAGGGCTCACCGAGGAACACTCTGAGGCCTTGCACGTTCCTAACTGCTTAGCAGCGTCCCTTATACTTGGAGGTTTTGCTGGACATGAAATTTTTGGCTCACATTTTCTTTTCTTTCCTTGATTTATTTGTTATTCTACTTTCTTTTGGCAAAAAGTGCTTCTGTCAACAAGATGAACGGCAATCGGATGTTATTTCTCTTCTAAGCCGTTTGCTGTTTCGTCTGGATGCCTGAAGGGCTCTCTTTTCCTTTAACGTCCAGCGGGTCACCAGGGACACGTCGACGGTGCTGACCGCTCTGGGTTACCGCGGTCATCTTTATCATGCGCTCTTTCGATACATAATTTTAAATCTTTTGTTTTATTTTATGGAACTTCTTTAAGTTGTAGTTTAGGTATCTGTTCAGTTCCATTGCCTTTTTATTCTCCCCTTTCCGGCATTTCTATTGTCTGTGTGTTGGATCTTCTTTGCCTATCGTCAATATCGGTCACTTTTTCTCAGTCTTATTATCTCCTTCTTCATTTGACATTAATAATTTTCCTGCCTCCAGGCGTTTTCTCTTATGTTGATCTATATCTCTTGTGTTTCTTCTAGGTCAACTTTCATTTCCAGAATTGTATTTTTATTTTCACTTCTCTCCTAAATTCTGCCACCTCATTCCTAAAATTTTTCTGCTTCAGATTTCTGTTGTGTAAAGCTCACAGCATAATCTCAGTGTCCCTGAGCTTAGTTTGAATTACAGTTTCCGATTGCTTTGTGGCACGTCTTTTTGGCATTCTTTCATTATCTATAGGGATCTTCTCCTTACTGTTCTTTTATAATAATTTAAAGATTTGATAAAAATAATTTCATCTTTTTTATTTTTATGCAAAATTAGCTTTCCTGAACTTTTTAGGTAGCTCTTCTAACTTCATATAGTTCTCCTTTTGGTGGCCTTCACATAGTGTTCAAAAACAAGCAGTTGCGGCTCTGGCTGGTGTGGCTCAGTGGATTGAGTGCCATCCTGTGAACCAAAGGGTCGCTGGTTCGATTCCCAGTCAGAGCACATGCCTGGGTTGCAGGCCAGGTCCCCATTAGGGGGCGTGCGAGAGGTAACCACACACTGATGTTTCTTTCTCTCTCTCCTTCCCTTCCCTTCTGTCTAAAAATAAAGAAATAATATCATTTTTAAAGCATGCAGTTGCTTTTTGAGATGTCTCACACACACATTTTATTTATTTATTTTTGATTTTATTTTTCCATAACCCTGACTTCCCCTGCCCTGATCCTTCTGACTCCACCCCACACTGGATTTCTCGTTGGCGCAGAGCCCTGCCCTGGAAGTGCGCCCTGGTGGCTTGGTTTCAAGAGAGTGTAGGGGCCAGTCCACAGATCTCTTGCACCCACCAGTCATTCGAGTGCTCAAAATCCTTCTGTTTCCGTTGCCATCCTCACATTAACCTGCCAAACTTCCCAGCGAACTCCGGCTGAAAATTCTGGAGTCCTCCTGTTCTCAAGGTTGCCAGATAGCCCCATGCTCACTGCTGCTTTCTCCTGCAGACGCTGACACTCTGCAGGTTTGGATGGAGGCACGTGCCCAGCACCTGTGCTTCAGGCTGGACGGGGTAACCTGTTGCCCAGCTGTACTGTGGACACTGTGAACGAGTTTCCGAGTGTACTGTGTGGGGACTGAGAAAGATCAAGCTGCTTTGCTCTCGCCACCACCAGCTCCCCGAAACCACGCAAGTGATTTCTGATGGGCTTTCGTATCTCGCTTGTTTCCTTCTTTCATATTCTTAGACAGGAAACTGAAACACCAGGTGGTCCGGTTCGACTCCAACACCTGGCAACTCCTGTGCTTCCCTGGAGACCAAGGACTGCAGGGGACCTGGCGTCGCATCTCCGCTGAGGACACGCCGGCTCTGGCAGGGGCAGCCAGAGTGTAGGCGCTGCACCCTCGAGGCCCTCGCCCCCTCCCTGCAGCTCTCCAGCCTCAGAGAGTTGCCCCGGGGGAGGCCGAGCATCACCAGGGGCTCAGGCTAGACGGTGAGGCCCCGGGTCTCCCCAGGGAGCCCCCTGGGCAGTGTGACTCCATGTGCGGCCCAGTTCTCTGCCACTCCTCACGATGAACAACTGTGAAGGGACCTGAAACCTCATCATTGCTTCATTCCCTTCCTGAAGCGGAGAAATACAACTCAAAAACGCAACAAGCAAACAAAAGCAAATAGAGTCTAGAAGCTCAGCCAGCGGCCAGCAGGGCCCACGAAACCTTCTGAGGAAGAGGCAACAGAGCCTTGAGGGGCGCAGCCCAGCAAGCCGGCCGCCGGCCACGCGCGGCTGTCCGAAGTTCACGGGCACTGAGTTTACGGTGTGCGTTGAGTTCGGAAGACTCACTTTGAAAAAAGGATACAAAGTATTTCAATAATGTTACATTGCTTACATGTTGAAATGATAACGTTTTAAATGTACTAAGTCAAATAAAATATATCTTTAAACCTAATTTCACCTCTTCTCTATGTGACGACTAGAAAATGTAAAAGCCGCAGACAGGGCTCAGGTCACCTGTCTCTCGGGCGGTGCCGGCCTCGAGCGCCAGACGCCCAGGGTCAAGTCCCCGACAGACAGACCGCGCCGCCCACTGTGTGAAGGAAGAGGTGCGTTTGCTAAGAACCTGCCTGTCCACTGGTGTCCTGGGAAGCACGGACACACCCGCCTCACCAGGCTGCTGCGGGAAGCAGGCTGGAAGGGCACGGAGACTCCCGGCGCGCAACCCAGGCGCGGCTCAGACGCGGGAGCCGCCCTTGCGTCCCCACCCGCACGAACGAACAAAACGGCACGCAGACGAAGGGCTCACACCTTTTGCCCACACGCACCTGACCCGGGAGAACCACCTCCTAGATCCCGAGTTTCTTTATTAGAAAACTGGGGGCTCCCGTCTGCCTCACCGGGTTGTTCTGGGGCCTGATGCCTGTCAGTCAGCATGGACTGGCAGAGCCCCGGCCGTGAGCTGGGCACTATTCTGGGCACCAGGGACGCAGCAGCAGACAAGTCAGGCAGAGTTTCTGTCCTTGGGGACTTTATGTTCCAGGAGAAAAAAATGCACCATGGAACGTCATTGAATAACACGATGTTAGGAAGCAGTAAGAGACATGAAGACACGAAAGCAGGGTAAGGGAAGAGGGGGCGGTGGAGCGGTGCTACCGGGAAGTCCTCTCCGAGGCCGGACGTTTGGACAGAGACTGAGGGACACGTGGAGAAGAGCCGTGAGGGCGGCAGGAAGAATGAGCACAGGGCCAGGCCCTGAGCAGGCGATGCAGTGAGTCCGGGGGAGAAAGGCAGCCACCACGTGGCCGGAGAGCAAGCAGACCCGGGCAGGAGAGAGGGCTTGGCCAGACCGCAGCGGGCACTGGAGGCCTGGTAGCAGCTCCGGGTCTCACTCCAGCACGAGGGGCCCACTGCAGAGCTCTATGCAGGCGTGAAAGGGTCCCTCGGACACACCGAAGGAGGAGACGCATGCGGAGCATCAGCGTGGCCTGGGCGAAGGGGACATGGGAGCCAACGATGGTGGGGCGACAAGAGGGAGCCCGGTCAGCTCCCGTGGCACCCTGGGGGGCAGGGAACCTGTTGGAGCAAGGGGGGCAGGGTGACGTGGGCCTGGGACAGGGGACACTCCTGTGGTTCTGTAGGGACACGTAGCCCTGGACGGATAGCACCCCCAATCAGGCCCCAGGCCGGCTGGAGCCAGTGTGCTCTCTCAGCCCGTGAGGTGCAAAGGGCAGAAACTGAGTCACGGCAGGACGAGGAGCCAGCTGTGCCCTCCACCACAAGACCGCCACCTCGGTCACACCGCAGCAGCACACTGGCTGCAGAAAAAAACACGTTTTTAAAAATTTACCATTATAAAAATTGCCCAAATAATACTGTGTATTATTGTAAAAAACAAAACAGTCATTATAGAAATTTACAAATAAAAATAAGAAAAATTAAATTCCAATTACCTAGAATCCTATAACCAGAAACTACAGTAAATCAAATGTTTGGCTGTATATATCCCAATACTTAACATATGTAAACATCAGCCCTGGCTGATGTGGCTCAGTGGATTGAGCACCGGCCTGTGACTCAAAGGGTTTCTGGTTCAATTCCCAGTCAGGGCACATGGCTGGGTTGAGGGCCAGACCCCCAGGAGGGGGTGTGTGAGAGGCAACCACACACTGATGTTTCTCTCCCTCTCTTTCTCCTTCCCTTCCCTTCTGTCTAAAAATAAATAAATAATACCTTTTTTAAAATATGTAAACATTAAATCTAGACCTTTTCTTCTGCAAATATAAATATGTGTGCATTGTGCATGCTTTCTAAAAATGGCATTGTTCCCTATAAATTGTGCTGGAACTGGCTCCTCCCACTATTCACATGTATGTGTAGGCCTCCCAAGGTGGTTCGTTTCCAGGTCGAAGGCGTCCTGTTTAACACTGGGTGGTATTTCAGAAAGAATACTGTGTTCAACAACCCCCTGTTGGTGGGTATACACATGGCCTGTCTCCAGCCTGGGCAAAAGCCCTGAGCAGTGACCCCCTCCAGCACCCAGCTGTGGGCCCGGAGCCCCATGGGCTCTGTTACTTACAGCAAACTCCTCGGGAGTCACCTTCAAGACATCGAAGACCACGGCGTCGTAGCTCTTGCTGGCATAGTCGCAGCTCTGGCCCTCCAGAGAGTCTGAGCTGCTGCTGCCCTGGGGAGGAAGGGGGAGACGGCGCCACCTGAGCAGCCTGGTGGACGCCAGCGCCACCGCCCCCCACTCCTCAGAACTGAGGCGGCCAGGGTGACGGGCTGGGTCCTGGTGAAAGCTTCCGCTGCTCAGTGCTTCGCTCTGAGCGTGCCTGCTCCAGGCACAGTGCTAAACACTTCATACACACAATCTTACTTCATTCTCGTAACAACTCAGTATTTTCCTTCCCGTTCTGCAGCGAAGGAAGCAGGGGCAGTGCCACCTTCCCAAGGCACGTCAGCTAGGAGAGCGAGGAACGAGGGAGTGAACCTGTCCTTGTATCCGCCCAATCCCAGCACGCACACCCTGCACACTGCAGCCCACCTGCCCCCACTGGCTGTGTGGGGGTGAGGCCCAGCCCACCCCTCCTGCAGAGAGCCAGCTTCCACATCTTGGGGGCCTGGGGTCTTCTGGGGTCCCCTGTTTTGTTGCATCTTGCAACCACCACCTACTTTCACCATTTTTTTTCCTACCGAAGTCACTGCAGGGAATTGTCACACACAATGTTAAAACTGGCTCTAAAGGCTTATTTCGAGCATGGGCCACTCGGAATTCAAAGCCTGTTCACTGATGAGGTGAGAGGCAACCAACTGGCGTTGGCACCGGGCACGCAGGTTCTGTTTAGTGGACGCCTCGTCGGGGAGAACACGGCGGGCCCTGCGAGCGAGGGAAGAGTGTCCCGGAGCAGAGCACGCTGGGGCCCCCCAGCTGCGGCCGGCTGTGTGAAACCCAACCCTGCAGGGGTCCCAGAACGTCAGACGCGCCTTCTCTTCAACTGCATTTAATTTCATCGAATTCTACTTTGGGGAACCAATCACACTTACCACCCCAAAATTGTGCCCCATTCATAAATGGTTTTATTCGTCTCAGTCCATGAAGAGGGATTTTGTGGTTTCCATTAACCTCAACATCTTGGACTGGGACTCAGAGAATATGCTTTTAGTAATTCCTCTTTATTTCACTCTTTCCAAAATGCCTCTATCTGGAAAAACTTTGCAATCTTACTGGAAACTGGGGTGTTTTTCGGCCAGTGAGGGAAACCGGTAGTCAGCAACTGAAAACGTGCGGTCAGAAGGAGAAACAGAAACTCAAAGCTGTAGGTTTTCACAGGACTGTGTCATTCCAGGGTCTTACAAGCGCGTCTGCCCGACCAGAAACCCTAGACGACCCGAAGAAGCCGTGTGAGGTGGCGGCGGCGAAGGGCGCCGAGGTCAGACGGGCCAGCCCCACGCGAGCTGCTGCCTGACCTCCGGCGCGCGACTTCGTGTTCCGAGTCTCAGTCGCCGTCTGTGAAACGGCCCCACTGGAACCTGCTCCCAGGGCTGCTGTGTGGGTGGTAGGGAACGAAGCTCACAAAGCGACTGGCAGAATCCTCTGCCCTCCCCGTGGGGAGACGCTGACCCTAGGGCTCGGGGGCCTGGGTGGGCTCGGCTGTGGCTATTTTAAGAGTGGTGCGGGGAGCAAGACAGTCTCCCCTGAGGAGAGGCTGTGTCACACTTTTGAAAGGAGCACCGAGTCCTCCTGACCGCCCCTGGAACCCCTGGAACGGGCGGCCTCTCCCGCCCCGTGGTCTCAGCCACGCCCTGAGCAGACACGCACCTGCCGTCACTCCGCACGTCCGCCCCCGCCCTCCAGGGGGCAGGCCGAATCGCGGGACAGTGCAGGTTTTCTCCAGGGCGGAGCAGTGCCATCACGGTGAGGGGCACGCTGCCCACGGGCCACGGGGGCCTGGCTTTGACCGGCTACATGATGTGAGGCCAATTCACCCCGCTCTCCCTGCCTCGGTTTCCCCATCTCTAAATGGGGGCACAGCAATGGTCCGCACCTCACTGGGTCACCACGGGGACTGAGTGAGGGAGTGCCTGTGGGCCGGCAAATGACACTGCCTGGTGTGCAGTGAGCACGAACCTCGGGTGCACATGTGTGCGTGCACGTGTGTGCGCACGTGTCCTTCAGGCACCCAAGGTCACCGAGCACTTCGACTGGACACACGCTCACTCCCTCCTTCAGCAGATACTTATCAAGCACTCACCACGTCCTGGTGTATGTGTGTGCGTGCACGCACGCGTACAAACACACGCAGAGAGCAGAGAAGGAAGAATGCTCTAAATGGAGCATACATCGTAAGTAGAAACAGAAGTCTGATTCCTCCAGCCACCACGGAGTCCTCCCCTGGGATTCAGGGCTCACACCTTGCCTGCAGTGCCCATCGTGTCTGCCTCGAACCCTCGCTCACACAAGGGTCCTTGTTTAATCAAAAGCTGCCCCAAATACACTCACTGCTGGTGGGGGGCGGGGGCAGGTGGTGATGATGCCCTGACTTTATTTAAACCTATATTGGCACCATCAGGGAATTGTAAAAGGCGCCCACAGTCTGCTTTTCAGAAACACAGATCGAAATAGGGAGACTTCTGAAAGGTGCACACAAAACAAATTAGTTCCTGTGACTGTCTAGCTGATCACACAAGCTCACTTCGAAAGCCCAGCTCAACCGTGAGGCCCTTGTGAGCTCAGAGCACCGAGCGCAGCCAGCCTGTCTGTCACAGGACCGGGCGGTGCACCCTGGACGTGGTGGCACCCCGGGGCCCCAGGCGGCACCCACTGCCCCTGCATGCCTCTGTTCCACGGCTGAGTTCGGAGAGCAAGCCCCCTGAGCCCCCGGGAAAAGGCCCTCGCCCAGGCCGCTCACAGACCGCCGGCCGGTCCTGACAGCCGTTCCCCACCGCGCAAGGTAAACAGGAAGACAGGGCCAGCTGGAGTCACTTCGGTCTGACTTCATTCCGGAATGTGTGCCTTACAAGCAGCAGCGGCTTTTCTGGGGAAAGGTCTGATCTCTCCTTGCGACCCAACTGGAATGTGGCACTTGCTAGGACTGGACTGGGTATTTGTTTTTCTTTGAAGGGAACAACTTCAGAAAACACACTGATCCCCCGGACTGACTGCCTCCCAAATCTCACGCCTGGCGTGGCCAGGGGCCTGGGCGCGCTAAGAATGGTGGTATTCACAGAGCCCCCAGCCTTGCTGCCCGGGACTCCTCGGGAGCCCGGGTGGGCTGAGAAGAGCCCCGCCCCCGGCCCCGGCCCCTGCCCCTGCCCCTGCCCAGGTGTCGCAGTCTCGTACCTGCGGAGTGGCGGAGGTGACCAACACGCTAGCCATCAGACCATTCCTCTTGTACATAGTCTCCAGGCCACAGGGAGCTTCAGGGCCGCCTCTGCCGGGGACATAACCTGTCTGCAGAAGCCCTGCAAGGCAAAGGAGCTCGTGAAAACCAGCCCTGCACCGAGACCCCGCCCCCGGGGAAAAGGTGGGTGAGGCTTGAGCAGACGACCCTACGGGCGACCTTTGAAGAAAGGGGATAAGCTGGCGGCCTTCAGGCTCAATATGGCCCACAGGTGTAGCTTGTTGGGCACCTATAGGTTTGGGGATTTTTTTAATTAATCCCCAATTTTTAGAAATTAAAAGGTTTCACACAGAATTCTGGATTTCTGACTTTTGCTGAAAACAGGGACTCCCGGCAGCAGCGGGCCCGCCTCCTGCCTGGCCACCCGCAGCCAAGCCCAGCAGAGCTGTCCCGCAGGCGCCAGACGTCGCAGCCTTCGTGTGAGAAGGCAGGCAGGCCGGCGAAGGCGGCGGCCGGACGCTGCTGTTCCCCCCCCCCACCCAAACCCGTGCGCCAGCCCTGGGACAGGTCCTGCCACCACGGCCACCTCACGCGCGGGGAACCTGCGGCGCGGAGAGCGAGAGCAGCTCGCGCTTCGGTGCCTTCGCTCACGCGGTCCCACCACCCCGTGGTTGTTGGAGACCCTGCTCAAGCGCCCTTCCCCCGCTGCCGTGCCCGGCCCACCCACAGCCAGACCCGCTGCCCTCACGCCGATGTGCACACAGTGCGAGCAGAGCATTTATCACATCGCTGCGCCGCACAGAACTGCAGCCACACCAACTTGTGAGCAGCAAAGTGACGGGGCGGGGAGGGGGGATGTAGACGGGGGGGGGGGCAGGGGGAGGGAAGGAGAAGGCAGGGGTGGCCATGGGAAGCCAGCTGCAACTACCCGGGCAGCAGATGAGGGGAGGCAGGTCCCCTGAGCTAAGGTTGTAGTGGTGACGCCGGGGGGGGTGGGGGGGGCGCTGAATGACAGTAAGGACAGAGATTCACCAGAAACGGATGAGGACCCGGGGGGACGAGCTGAGGGCGAATGGTTTCTCGCTGGCGGTACCAGAAGGATGGCAAGGGACAGAGGTGCTGTGGCAGATGCGCAGGGAAAGGTGATGAATTTAATCTGGGACAGGCTGGACCTGCGCGTGGTGCCCACGAGAAAACCAATCCTGGAGAGCAGGGTAAGCCCGAAGGTCCCCGGGAAAGGCGGCCTGGAGGCAGATGGGAGAGAGGGAGGTGGCGCTGTGCTCTGGACGCTCTCTGCATGCCCACCACGCTTCCTCCGGGCAGCCGGGGCTAGCACGGCAGACAGAGGGCTCGCTTCCAACCTGAAGCCTGCCTGTCTCGCCACTGACAAAATCAGCCTAATTAATGGGCAGCAGCTCTCAGACGAGCGGTATTTCACATGCTGAGGAAACACAGAAGCAAGCAGGGTGGAAGGTCCTTTCCAGGGCCCAGAGGAACCCCGCCCACGCCCCCTCAGTCCCTGGGGCCTGGCCAAGTCCCAGCTCCTCGTCAAGAACCAGACTCCCGACCAGGAAGTCAGCCTGGCTCAGGCCCCGCTCTCAGAGCCCTTTCTCAGCCCCACAGGGGCCCCCGGGGATGGGGACCAAGCCTCCCAGGCCGGACTGATTGGACCCCAGTGGCCACCTCATTCTCCTGGGACCTCAGGACCCTGAGATGCCAACCTCTGCTGGTTAACCAAACTGAGGCGCCGTGCCCTCAGGCGCGGAGGCTGGCCAGACGCTGCTGGGCGCCAGGACAGTCGCTCAGAGGGAGCTGCTCAGAGAGAGGCCCAAGAGAGGGCCGGGTCTCGAAGACAAGGCGAGCCCTGGGCCTGGTTCCCCGTCCTCTGTATTAGAGGCCTCTTTCAGGGTCAGTCAGACTTCCAAAAGACCTTGACCAAGACTATTTCCTAAGCACCAAGTTCATTCATGCCAAGCCAGCAGAAACGTGACCCGGAAAATGCAGGGGCCCCTCTGAACGGGGATGGCGTGTGCCATCATCCATCTGCCCATCTGTCCATCCGTCCATCCATCCATCCGTCCACCCTAGGGCTCCCACGTCAGGGAGGCGCTGTCCCAGCTGGGAGTTCCGAACCGCTCTGTGCCTTGGACCCTGGGCAGCCTGATGGAGCCTCGGGGCCCTTCCTCACAGAAATGTCTTCAAATGCGTAAAATAAAGTTACGCAGGGAGCTGATTACACAGGATTACTCAGGAAACCGGCTATACTAAAGCACAGTCATTAAATTACTTTCAAAACAATGTGTAATGCAGTGATATATGTACTTCTTTGAGTAAGGGAACAGACATGTACACATTTGTTATCGCGCTAGATAACAAGACCCACCGGTCGGCCTGAGGACCACCGCGGTTTCTGAGCAGTTGTGCGCACAGGCGTTCGGAGACGCCCGTGGCTGTTACGTGACACGCAAGTATCTGTGACTTTCACTGGTGACCAAGTCCCAGATGCCATTCATATTATTGTGATTCACTGTCCGTATCAGTAACTGAGAGAAATTCTCTACCTCACTTAGAAGTCTGCGAAACTGAATGTCATGTTTTCCCCACTCAGCGGCAGAAGCGCCTGGTCAGCAGCCCCGTCCCAGGCACTGGGCAGGCGCCAGCCCCACAGCGTCCGCATTCCAGGCCGGGGGTGGGGAGCACTCGTGAGCCGAGAAGATCCTCTCGGGCAACGAGAAGTGCCTTGGAAAGTGAGAGAGAGTGGAACACAGTGTTTGCCGGGTGGTCAAGGCAGGGCTCTCTGCAGATGTGATACTGGAACTGACCCTGAGGCAGGGGTCGGCCACGAAGCAAGCGCCGTTCTCTGCAGAGACCCTGAGACTCGCACGGGCTGAGCAGCTGCGGGGAGGAGGCGGATGGTCGTGGCTGGGGCTTCCAGCGTGGGAGGCAGCGGACAGATGGGCTGGGGCCGGGGCAGGACGGGCCTTGCAGGCCTCGGTGGGCAGCCTGGGTCTTATCTGGAGCGCCCCGGAGGGCTCTGAGCAGGGGAAGACCACAGCAGCTGCTGTGCAGAGAACCGGGTTGCAGAGCGACAAAAAAAAAAAGAAGGAGCAGTGAAGCCAGGAGTGGGTAGGGGATGCTGATGACCCGCAGGGACAGGCGTGGGCTTGGGAGGGGCTGCAGATGGACGGGGGCCTGTGAGGGCGAAGGACAGGAGGGCGGCCTGAGGCTGTCGTGCCGGGGCGGACACTGACCTAACAGCCGCACTCGGATCAGCAGTTCACTCGTTCGTTCACCTCGCGCCCGGCCCCGAGACCCCCGGCAGGGCGGACCAGCTCTGGGAAGACGGCCCTGCCCTCCAGGGCCCTGCTGGGCAGAGGGGGTGGGAGGGAGTCCAGTGAGGACAGATGCCGTCACCAGTCACAGGTCCCCCTTGGCAGGGTCAGGGGAGACGGCGCTGGGAAGGGCCACGGAGCTGGGTCTTTTATAAAGGATGAGTGGGAGCGTTTCCAGGGGAGGGCAGCGAGCGCGGAGGTGTGAAAAGGCACCTGAGGGGCCGGTGGCCAGGAGAGCAAGGGAGCAGGCTGCCCCTCCCCCTTCGCCCCGCCCTGTGTCCACCTTAGACCAGCACCGGCCCTGCAGGCAGGCAGCCAAGAAGCCGGGCGCAGGGTCTGTTTAGCAGAGGGCTGCAGTCGCGGCAGCAGCATAGGCCCCTGGCCGCCCACTCGCCGGTCCACCCAGCCCGGCGGACCTTGCCCTGAGCCATGAGCTGAGCAGTGCCATCGGGCTGGGCCCGGCCTGGGGGACTTCTCATGCGGCCTGGTCAACACGGTCACCCCGACAAGTCAGTAGGCGCTTTGTTTCAGGCTCTGGCTAGGGCTTTATACACATTAATTTTTTCCTTTTAACAAATGAGGAAACTGGCGCCCAGAGGGGAGTCGCAGTGTAACTTGGGGGTGCGTTTCCACGTGCCCGCACTGACGCCAAGAGCTTCTTCAGTTCGGCCATACTGGTATGCACACACCCAAACCCTCCCTCCTCCCCACCCTGCCCCCGCCTCTCTCACCACACACACACACACACACACACACACATTCTCTCTCTCTCTCTCTCTCTCTCTCTCCCCCCCACCCCCACCCCCGCCCCCTCAGGCGGCCAGCGCCTCCTCGGAAACCACAACCCTGCTGGAGAAAGAACGGTTCTCATGACGTAACTCCGCAAGCGCGTGGCGGCAGTGGCAGGACCACAGAACGACCCGTCCCACGTCTCTGCTCCTGCACGGCAGTCTGGTCTGGTGTGTGTGGGCTCCCGAGGAGGGCGGGGCAGGAAAATCCCAGACCCAGCGCTGGTTTCCTTCCAAACTCAGGATCCCGCTCCGGTGTTCCAGGCTCAGGAAACCAAGGAAATAACACGAGGCCGTCTGGGACAGACTGCTGCGAGGAAGGCAGAATAACCACTTTTTCCTAAGCTTATGGAGGCTGTTTCAAAGCAAATACACACATCCAGGAACGTTCAGTTACAAGGGAGCGATCTCTTCCAAATGTGCAGACGAGCATGGGAACGGAGGCCAAGCCCGGTCCAGGGCCTGCTCCCTGGCCGTGGGGCAGCTGCACTCCAGACGTGGTCGGGGCTTGCTCCGCCGTCCTGTGTCGGAGACAGGAGCTGCGACAAAGACGCAGAGGAAGGACACAAACAGGGTTCTGCCCACACCCCCTCCTCCGGTTTTCGGCCCCCTTCAGGAGCGGTGAGTGTGCGTGCACGCACACACAGACACGGGACTGGGCTCTCTGTTGCCAAAAGGCTCCCCCCACAGCAGCTCTGGGGCTGGACCACCTGCCAGCAGCTCCGGAAGGCCGGCCTTGCTCAGGGTGGCACTGCTGCTCCCTCCACCTCATCCTGACCCTGCCCAAACTAGCCAAACCTCTCTTGCTGGCCAGCAGCGGCGTCTGGCGGCTTTCGAAGACAGGCCTGGCCGTGAGCAGCCAGAACTGCAACGCCATCGTTCACCGCGGTGCTCGCCCGCACCCTCCCCCACTCCTGCCACACCGTCCCGCCGGACGGACGTGCGACATCCGACAGCTCAGCTCCTCACTGAGGGAGAGGGGGTGGGGGGGCGCTGGTACGTCCGAAGGCCACTGCCCCCTCGGGGGACAGAGAGCAGCAGCCCGAGGCCGGGGGAAGGCTGGGAACAGAGACTGAGAGTCTGCAGACGCCCTAAAAGGGTGGTGAACCACGGAGCTGAGCGGGCCGGGTGGGAAGGGCCGGGACGGGCCTCTTCCTGGCCCGGGGAGGTGCCCCCGGTTACGGGGCCGAGGGAGGGCTGGCAGAGCCGGGCAGCGGTGCGCGGGTCCACGTGGCGGGCCCGACCGAGCCCCCACGGCCGCCCGCGGAGCACCAAGGCCGGAGGAGCAGGGCTGAGGGAGGCCCGGCTCGTCCTCAGAAACCTCGAGTCCCGCCCAGGGTGCCTGCCCTTTTCAGGCAGGAGGGCTTCCTGAGTGTTCTACAGAACAGCAGTACATGTGCACGTTAAAATCACATAAACCGGGAAAAAGGTACAAAACAGAAAAGAAAGGCTCCCCCGCCGACGGCCGCTGGTCCCTGCGCCCGGGCTCACGCAGCCCACACGGTGTGGGCAGCATTTAGGCGCACACCCGCATCTGCACACGTGTGAGCAGACGTGCAGGTTACAAACGTACGTGAAAATGCACTTCACAGACCTTCCTTCTCAACACTGACAGGACCTGGGTTCTCTCTGTGACATCTGTTAAGAAAACCAGTTGATAAGGAAAAGCTACGATAACTCACCAACACTTTTAAATGGTTGCGTGGTTTAATAATCACAGCAGTAGCTACGTAATTTGGACAAGAGCAAGCCATGTTTACGCGCCCAGTCTTCGGTCCGTGGGCGCCCTCAGAGCACACCCGGACTTGTGGCGGTGGGGGGTGGGGGGCACTCGAGGCAGCCGGCAGCTCGACGCCCTCCGTGCCAGCAGCTCCCCTGCCCCTGGAGAGAGAACGGCGGCCGCCGCTCACACCCGCCCTGGAGCAGGCGGCCCGGGAGGCAGGAGAGGCCGATTCCACAGGAGCGCCAGCCAGCCGGGCCCCGACAACGACACCCGGGCCCGAGGAAGTCCCTCGGATGAGACGCTTTCACTCAACACACGTGTGCGACAGAAGCACGGGACCAGACCACGCATTTCGTTCGACGTGGGTGTGCCGTGGCCCTCTGGACAGACCAGGGAACTGTCACAGGCTGGAGGAGACGGGCGAGACTCAACAACTGAACGCAGGAAGGAGTCCTGGACTGAATCCTGGCGCAGGAAAAAAGCAGGAGGACGCTGGGGACACCTGGAAAAGGCCGTGGTTCAGGCCACGGAAAGGCTCCTACGTTGACTCACATAACTAACTACGTTACGTGAGCTGTGCCACGTAAGCTGCGTGCAGGGGATACGTGAATGTCCTAATTCCTCTGCAGCTTTCCTCTAGGTCTACAGTTATTTCAAAGTAAAAAGTTTGAAAGTGCAAAGGGATTCCACACCCTCACACCCCATTCCACCCCCAGCACACACGCAGTCTGCACACCCAGGCCCTCAACCAGGGGCTCCCTGTCTCCTGCCCTCGCCCCGATTCCGGAGTCGCAGCTCCGGGTGCACAGGCTCAGGGATTTCACCCCCGTGCCGTGTGGGCCCATCACGCGCTGTCCGTGCTGCACGGAGGATGGGGGCCGGGGGCAGTTGCCCCCATGGAGCAGGGCATCCCTCTCTCCGAGTCCCTGCCAAGCTCAGGGGACTTACCTGGTAAGGGTCCTGCTCACTAACCAGGCCGCACCCTGCAGAAGCATCGCTGAGAGCCGAAAGGTCACACACCCGGTTCTGGGCCCTCCCTTCTCCCCACGTGCTGCTTTGAGACCCCCGACGGGAACAGGGCCCTGCACGGGCTCCACCTTCTCCAACTCCCTCGTCTACCCCTAAGTACACAAAGTGTGTCCCCCCGGCCTGCACATTCCTGGGCGCTGCTGCGGGCCAGAGGGAGGGACGGGCCCAAGGTGCAGATCAAGCTTCGGGGGTGTGGGAGGCCCCGGGGGCAGTAAGCCCATCACTTGCTTCAACCAGCTTTGACCCGAGAGCCCTAGTTCAGGGCCCCAGCCTGGCCCAGCTGAGAATGCAGGCGTGCTGATTCTCCTTCGATGCTGTTCCTTCTGTGGTCGGGGACCTCAGGAACCTCGAGGGGAGAAGCAGGTTGGCAGAACAGGACGCCCACGTTGGGGGCCTTCCTGACAGACACCACTGACTCCTGACACAGAATAGAGGAAAGCTGTCTCCAGGGAGTGAGGCAGTGGGCGAGGCCCACCCGGAGGAGGGCAGGGGGGTGGGGTGGACCGTCTGGTGCGGGGCCCAGCCCAGGAGACGAACAAAGGGCCCCCCACGAGGTTGGAGCCAAAGTTTACAGGAAACATCCACCTGGTTCTCAACTGTCTTCAGGTACCAGCCCACATTCCGTGCGCATCAGTCAGCGGGCAACTTTGGTTTCGAGGTCACAAGTAGGGCTCATACATTTGTCTTCCCCTCTTCAATGCTCGTGGAAATGACCAAAGAAATAGTGAACACGGGGAACAAGAAACAGGTTGCAGCCCTGGCCGGGTCGCCCAGTTGCTGAGAGTGCTGACCCCATGCACCACACACAGCTGAGGGTTCAAGCCCCATCAGGGCGCATGCCAGAACCAACCAATGACCGACTAAGTGCACAACAATGCATAACGAAGCGGAACAACAAATCAATGTTTCTCTCTCTCTCTCCCCACTCCCTTTCTCTCTCTAAGTCAGTAAATTAAAAAAAAAAATAAGAAACCAGAAATTAAAAATTCCTACAAGCAGCAAATAAAGTTGGCTTGAGGGATAAGCTGTGAGTGTTAGACACCCAGCCATAAAATCAACAGTTTCCTCTGTCCAAATGCTAAATGGCTAGAAATGGATTGGCACAAGCGCCTACTAACAAAAATAAATATATCTGGAAATAAGCTCTAAAAGTAATGCACAAACATCATTTGAAGCAAATGATGACGTTTTACTAAGAGACAAGAAGGTTTAAAAACCAAAGGAGAGAGATTTTACTTCTCCTAGCAAGGAGACAATGCTGGACAGGCGCCCGCTCTCCCCAAGCGGGCCGTGTAAAAAATGTAGGCGCATCCTAAATCCCAAGGGAATTCACTCCAGAACTCAACAAACTGAGTTGAAACCTCATCTGGAAGAACAGTTGAAGGTAGCTAAGGGGTTTCCAAGGGAGAAGCGCAAGGAGACGGCCCGGTCCCCAGGAAGCCCCATGGAGGACGAGCGTGCCCGCGGGACAGAGCCAAGTCCAGGGCGCGGGACCAGGGACGCGTGAGGGCCGACGGCGGATCGCGACGGCGCTCCGAAGAGCGGGAAAACTCAACAAATGTCCACGAAGCAACGGACTATCCACTTCAGGGGGGATTCATTTAAAATTTTATCCAGTATGATAGATAAGAATACCGTTTTTTAAACTTATGTTTGTCAAACTTTTTAAGAAACGATTTTATTTACTTTACCTTTAGAGACAGGGGCAGGGAGGGAAAACGAGAGAGGGAGACACGTCGATGTGCCAGAGAAACACCTACCACTGCCTCTCGCACACCCCCAACCTGGGACCTGGCCCACAACCTAGGTATGCGCCCTGACTGGGAATCGAACCAACAACCCTTCCGGTAAGGGACAAGGCCCAACCGACTGAACCACACCAGTCAGGGCACGGAATAAATTTCTGATGGATTAAACATTTAAACAAAAACTCCCCATAAAAATACTAATAAAAACACAAATCTCTTTTTATAATTTTAGGGTAAATAAGTCTTCTCTAGGGTGATATAGAAGCCAGAAAACGGAGGAAAGAAACTATTGGTAGATTTAACTATATTAAAAATCACAACTCCTGACTAGGTGAAGACATTATGAAAAAGACAGAAAACCAGAAAACTGGGGGAAGGGTGTTTGTGACGCCACGTGACAGATGACAGCACCACCCCCTTAACGCGGAAAGAAGCCCCTCCAGGAGCTGCGGCTCAGCTCCCGCAGACGGGTGGTCCCGGGCCCAGGCTCGCCACCTGCAGGAAGGCTCGCCACCTGCAGGAGGAGCAGCTGAGCGCGGCGCCCTTCGCAGGTGTGCGGCGTGCAGTGTGAGGGTCACCGGACTCGCTGGGCGTGAGGCACTGAGCCGGGGTCTGCGGAGCACGGAGATCGCAGGAGGGCGGGCCACCGGGGGCGTCCAGGAAGCTCCGTGACTGCACTCCGCCCACAGGAGGCAGGAGAGCACTGGGAGACCGCGTCCCTGTGTTTCCGGGCAGGCCGTCGGAGCCCGCCCCCTCGAGGGACACTGGGCAGTGGTTTGAAAGAATGAGACGGATCAGTGTTTACGGGTGGAGAAACGTCCACAAATTCGGGACGTGTTAACATTCTGGCAACGCGCGTTTACTGGAAGTCCAGCGTGTGTCAGGCACTGGTCAGGCGCTGGGCACCGAGCAGTGAAGAAAAAGCCGCAGACAGACAGTAAGTAACAAGAAAGCATCCAGTCAAACATATGGCTCGTCAGCTGGTGAGAGGGACGACAGCACAGTGGGAGCGGGGGACGGGGAGAGTGGGGAGGGCACAGGGTTGCCACTCTGAAGGGGCGGGGGACGTCTGAGAGGCCCTGCTGAGAAAGGGACACTTGGGCGGGGTTTGAACTGTCTCTGCACACACGTGCACACACGTGAACACACAGAAGTCCGTAAGGATATCCACTCAACTGTTCCTTAACATGGCCTCTTAAGGTATCATTGTGAAACACTTTCTCTTTCTACTTTTTGTACACCTCTGTTCGATTTCTTTTAAAATCATCATGGCAAACACCTTCGAGTAGCACAGCGTTTAAAGAGAACACTGGAAGTGAACTTCCACCGACAAGCACTTCAAGGAGGGCTCACCACTGGCTATTGCAGGCTGAGGAGGTCCGAGTGGGATGTCCGGTGCTGTGGCGCCACCTGGTGGCCACGTCCTAACCGAGCCATCTCGTTTCCAACTGCGAAAAGGAAGCAGGAGGCAAGACGCACACCTGTGTGAAAACCCACCTGCCCTGTGGACGGGGGCTGGCAGGGAAACGGGCAAACACACGCAGTGTGATTTGTGGGGGTGGCAGGCAATGGTGGGCTTTATTTAGCTTAGATTTTCAGTCACGGGCTTATAGTCATGCTTCATTCTTTTCTGTGCAACTGCAACGGAGCGGCCCTGCCGACAGCCGACCGTGCTTGCTCACCTGAGGGACAGGAGACAGAGCTGTGTGGCACAGACACAACCAAGGTCGTGTGCACGTGTGCCCGCAAGAAGGCTGGGGGATTCATCAAGCAGAGTGACAGGCCTTCAGGCACTCGGTGCGTGGTGGGGGGAGGGGTCTCTCCCAACAGGAGTGCCTGGGGGACCCGGTCCCAGGAGTCTGGCCGGGATGAGCAGCCACAGCCCGGCCCTCGCACGACTTCCCACTAGCTGAGCACGCGCACAGACTAAAGCGTGCCTCCTCGCCGCAGCCCGGAGCAGACTGAGGCTACATACGGGGAAGCCACGTGGGAGGCGCCGAGGGCTCTGCCTGGAATCCTTGTCTCTTCTCCTCCGACCTTCAGGTGTGGGTCAAGGGCCCCTCCTCCGTGCACCCTCCACTTAGCCTGCCGCAGCATCTGTCCCCACGTCACAGCACTGCTCCCTCTGGGCACCTCCCTGCTGAACCGGTGTCATGCCCACCTCATCTTCCCTCGGGGTCGGGACTTGAAAGTGCAGCAGCTCTGGGTCTGAGTCCAGGGGCTGCCGTCGACCACTGACGAGGCGGCTGGCAAGCGCCTCGAAGCTGCAGTGTCCCCTCCGCACAGAGGGGCATGGGACTGTGCTCACCTCACGAGAGCATTCACTAGCAGCCCCAGTGAGCGCTCAGCAGCACTGGGTGGTGGGGGGGAGGGGCGGATGCCAGGCACCTGTCCAAACACTTTATGTCCTAAGTCCCTGAGCTGAGGCCACCTCTGTGGAGTGCTGATCCCAGTGACTGGCTCAGTTACCCCAGTTCTCAAGAAGAGTACCCAGCGCAGTCCGTTGTGTTCACAATGAAAATGCACGAACTATGCCCCCCGCCTGCCATGGAAAGGAAGGGGTCAGGTCAGAGTAAGCCCACGATGCTTAAACCACCCCACCAGCACCCTTAGCCACCCGATTGGCTGCCAAAAAAAAATGGCTCAAGAACTGTGCAAAATGACTTCACAGAAGGTGCTCGGGCAGATGGGCAGATGCAAACACCTGTGCAGCACTGGGAGAGGGACAGGGGAAGGGAGGGAGCAGTGACACCAACACCAGGGCTAATGCACTGGGCTCAGACTCAGGCTCCGGCTCAGCTCAGGCAGGACCCAGGTGGGCCCGCTCCAGAGGGGCTTCCACTACAATGGGGTGAGACTTGCTTTAACAATAATCCCTCCGTCCAGGCTTCCTAAAGACTGACCCCCAACACACCCACGCAGTGACCACCCCATCTGGCGATCAGCCCGGGGCCTTGCTTCCATTGCTCTCCCCATCTCATCCCTTGCTGCTGAATGCTGCCCACCCCCTGCTCAGAGACTCGGTCCTCCACAGTCTCTGGCTCTCTAACACGTCTCACTGGCTGTGCCAAGAACACGGGGTCCTGCCCTGGCCGGTGTGGCTCAGTGGATTGGGTGTCGTCCTGCAAACCGAGGGGTCACTGGTTCGAGTCCCAGTCAAGGCACATGCCTGGGTTGTGGGCCAGGTCCCTGTTGGGGGGTGTGAGAGGCATGTTTCTCTGACAGCCACTTCAGGCCATGAAGTAAGCTCGGGTGTCTGAACCATTCCCAAGCCGCCTCGAGACAGAAGGTCTCCGACCCCGTAGGCTCCGCGCCTCCCCCAAGCTGACTGCTCCGGACCCCTCGCACACGAGAGAGAGAGAGAGAGAGACCCCTACCTTACTTCCTTGTCATCCTGAGTTTCCTGCCACCGCACCCAGCCTGCAGGGTGGCCCCCTCTGAAGGATGGCGGTAAGGGTCACACGGGAACCTCTCTGTCTCACAACAGGTACCGATTTCTAGTTTCCCCCAACAAAGGATCTAGCACTGTTCTTACACACAGCAGGAAATGCAAACATTTGTTGAAATGAATAGGAATAGGGAAAAATGAAGGCCATTTCACTGCTTTTAAAAAAACTTTATTTTTTTAACAATTTATTTTTCCAGATGCTCATCACTTACTTTATCAGGTTTTATAGAATATCTCATTAAAGCTGCGTTACATTTTTACCAACATTTGGAGAAACAGTATTGTCACTATGACTACATTTAGACCTCCCTGGAGAGAGCCAGGAACTGAGTAGTCGTGACTGACTGATTTTCGTCCAGTCCATTCAAAACACAAGTTACTCCTCGGTAACGAGCTTCGTCACAGACATCAGACTTTGGAGTTAATCCACAGGCCCCACGTGAGCAATCTCTGGCGCCACCTCCCCCGGTGCCACCGAAATACTCAGGGAGATGGCGGAGGTGACGAAGATCCGAAGATCCGCCAGCACCCGAGACGGAGGCTAATGTGCTACGTTGTCCTCGCCACCTCCAGTTTCGACTCCAAACCTCCGGCCTCCTTCCTTCACGGCCAGTCAAACTCCCCCGCCCCTCTGCCTCCGCCGTCCCTGGGCCCGGCACGTCTTCCTTTCCCACCACGAAACGTGTCCTGCGTTTCATTTCCCCGTAGCCGCGCTTCCTCTCGGCCTTCCAGTCTTCGCACCAGCAGACCCGGTCTTCCCCCCACACGCTGGCGTTCCCACAGCAGAACGTCTGTTCCTGTCGGAGGTCTTCTGTACTTCCCACCTCTGCTGTCCTGGTGGGGGTCGGTCCAGGGAGGTACCTGCAAGGGTGCCCGGAAGGCGACGGCACCATCCTCGCCGTCAGCACCGTCACTCCCTGAACCGGGCCTCCGTGACACTTGGCTGAGCGCCGTGCCCACAGTGACAAGCAGAGTCCTTACAATGAACGATGCTCTAAGGCGGGTACTGAAACGAGCGAGAAAACTGGGGCCCAGAGAGGTCGGTCACTTCCCCAAGCTCCCACAGTCAGGGAGAGCACCATGCTGTCGCACGTCACACCCTCGTCCCGTCCCACCGAACTCCTCTGACCACCTGCCCGGAGACTCAGGCCTCCACAGCCTCTGGCTCTCCAACACGTCGTCCTGGGTATGCCGAGAATGCGGGGCCCCGGCCGCCTCTTCCCAGGCCAGGAGGGCAGTGAGTTCCTGGGCAGAGGCAGGGCTGGACCCGGCTAAGTCTGCACCCTGTTCTGAGCCACTCCCCTGCGCGCTGTCCCACGAGAGCCCGCCGGTGTTGCCCATTCGGCACTGGGACACATGCTCCGGTCCACACGCCCGCCCCCTCCCCTCCGCCCAGCCCCTGGGGCTTCTCCACTCCACAGACGTCTGTCCTCTTTCCTTTCCTTTCCCTTCCTGAGGAGCAAATGGCTTCTTCCTACCACAGCGGGGAGGGGGTGGCCCTGGTATTAAGGACTGCCACTTCCCTTGAGCCGTCCCCGATCCTTTCTTGCTGCTGCTCGTCGGTGGCTTTCAGCACCAGGGTCAGTGACAACACAGGCTCTGCCTTGGTCCCACACGCCCCCGAGTTGAGTTCAGGGTGACACGAAACCCATGCTGGACCTCGGACCAGCCCCCGTCGGCTTTCCCAGATCGAGGGCTCTTCGCTGGGCTCCGTGAGCGGACCTCAGCCGGGCGTTCAGACCCGCCAGGGGACCCCCACTGCTGCCGACCAGGGTCTCCCTTCTGCTGTCCGCCCTGGGTGGGTCTCCAGCTGTGAGGCCGCACCTGCGTGTTCGGGAAATTCCACAGAGGCTGTCCGCTGCTCCCCAAGCCCAGGATACCTAGGGGGCCAGGGATGCACCCCCCAGTCACAGGGCCCCCACGCTGCATGAGTCCAGGCTGAATGGCTGTATCATCTTCCCAGAACCACCCCCCCCCAACAGTTCTGAGAGCTGCCGTTCCTAGGATCGGGATATACACCCTTCCCACCAAGGCTGTAGGCCCATCCTGAACCCCAGAATGTTAAGTGAGGCCCCTGTTTTCCTTCTTCAGGAGCCAGGGATTCCAGTCCAACAGATCACCAGCAGAAAATGTGATGGACTGCTTGAGGTCCAAAGGGGCCTGAAGGGTTTTAGAGCAGGGGTGTCAAACTCATTGTCACCGGGGGCCACATCAGCCTTGCGGCTGCCTTCCAAGGGCCGGACGTAATTCCAGGACTATGTACATGGAACTGCTCCTTCACAGTTAAGCAAGAGCTCGGCGCTGCCGCCGGGTAGAAACAAGGTGCCGGGCCGAATAAAACGAGGTGGAGGGCCGGGTTCGGCGTGCCGGCCTTGTGTTCGCCACCCGTGGCTTGGCGCCTCCTCCCGAGTGTTTTACACACAGCAGCAGAGGTCACTGGAATGACCCCTCTCACGAGAGGCCGGCTGACACCAGTGGAAGTATGCGTGAGCGCCCCTGTGGGGCGCCAGAGCGCTCGGCCTCAGGGGGTGGGGGACAGAGGCCCCGCAAGGAGAGAGCTGGAGGGGACCCCCGCACACCGGGTTCCACACCATCATCTTCCTCTGTCCTCACCGACCCTCCTCTTCCTCCTTCTCTGGCTGTTCCACAGCGTTCCTCCCCTTTAGCCGGGGCTGCCCAGCAGCGCAGCCAGGGTTCAGTTCCCCCAAGTGACCCAGCATCCCTCCTACCACTCAAGGGGCCAGCTGTACAGGGGTGGCCCGAGTCCTCCTCGAGACCAGTGGGGGCAGCAGAACCACCCGTGAAAACTCTTCAACACAGCCATGGCCGGCCTCTCCACCCCAGGCACCCCAGAGGACTCTGACGCCCCAAAGGGCCAGGACCACCGCACTAGCCCCAGCCTCTCTCTGAAGCCCACACTGGCTGGCCAGCTGCCGAGAGCGTCCCCACAGGCACCCCAGACCCAGAGGAGCCTCCTCCCAGTCCCTTTTACGTTCCTTATCCCTGTGACCGGCCAGCGCCTCACCTCACGGAAGTCAGGCACGCCGACCCTGCCCTCCCTCCCATCCGCTACCTCTCCAAGGACAGGGGCCTCTGCCTCGGGTTCTCTCCAACCTGCCTGCTCCCCTCCCTCCCCTTGGCCGGGTTCAGGTGCAGCAGCCCCTCACCCATCTCCCAAACGCCGGTCTCCTCCCACACCGCCCGTCCTCCACCAGGAGTGTGACTGACGGTGCTCCTCTCCTCCTGCAACTCCAGGACGACTCCCCTCTCGCCACAGGACAGCACCCAACCCCCAAACACCCACTGCCTGCGTGTCCCTCTGCGTCTTGACCCCAGACCACCTGTCCAACCTCGTCCCCCTCCCCTCACCACGAGCCTCACGCGCCAGCAACACCGCACAGCTCGCCACGCCTGAGACACAACAGCGCGCTCTCGCTGCGGCATCTCTGCACAGTCCTTTCCCTCTGCCCCGCCCCCTTCGCCCGGGAAACTGGAAATCTGCCTTGAACATCCTGGGCTCCGGACTCGGTCCCACGAGCTTCTGTTTCCAGCACTTCCCACCCCTGACACAGCGCCATCATCATTTATTTACTCCCATCTGTCAGGTCCGTGGGCTCCTGAGAGCAAGGGGTCGAGCCAGTTACACGCCCGGTTGACGGCGACTTCACGAATGGAAACCGCTGACGAGATCAAGGTGTTCCTCCATCCCCTGGAGAAGCACAGGGGGCAGCCAATCTTTAAAGCAATAAAAACAAGCCCGACTGCTATCTTGGAAGCCTCGGCGAGTAGTGGTTCAACAACGATGCTCTGGCGACAGACGGGAGCTGAGAAAGAAGAGTCGGCAGCTGCGGAACCGCAGATTTCCAGCACAGGTCAGGCGATCAGCGGTGCCGCGACCACCGACCATGGGGTCGGGACGCGGTGACTGTCCCTCGTGCTCCGCGCCCCAGCCACCCCAGCTGGCTGTCACTCCTTTACTCACCAGACCTCTGCCCCAGCCGGGGCCACAGCAGATACGGGCGCCGCCTCTTCACCAGGTTAACCCCAACTCATCTCTCCTCTGGAAGGCTGTCTCCGACCCTCCTGGCCAGGTACGACCATCCTGTCCATGGTCTCTAAGCACCTTGTACTCCTCTTTTGTAGCCATCGTCATCAGACCTGTAACCGATTCTTCATATCTTGTTGTTATTTTATACTTTAACTTTGCCACTAGACTGTAGGCTGAAAAAGAGCAAGGGCCAGACTCATCTTCCTCCTCTGCCGGGGCCCCGCGGTCAGTGAGCACTGGGCGGGTGGGTGGAGAGGCCGACGGGCGGGTGGGCCGGCAGGCGGGTAGGTGTGGAAGGCAGGAACGAGGAACAAGGCCGCCTCTGCTTACTGGTACGACACTTCGATATCGTCAGCTCTCTTTACTCCGACTCAGCCCTCGAGAAGCAATCCCAGACTTTAGAGCTGTGGCTCCCCCGCTGAAGAGAGGATGCGCTCGCACGGGGGCCACTCCCGTTTGCTGGGACAGCAGGCGCCGGTGCAGACTGGCACACCCCACCCCGCGCTCTGGCTTCGCACTCGGCCGTCTCTCCATAACGTCGGGCTGCTCTCTCTGCTCCACGGGTAGACTGGCTGCCCTGATAAAAAACTGAGTTCCAAGAATCTCTCAGCCCTGACACGTGCTGCTAACGAACCACCAGAGGCACTGCCTCCCTTCGGCCAGCCGCCACCCCTGGACCCCGGAGCTGTGCGCCAGGTCAGGTCCGCCCCCTTCTTCCAGCGAGTCACCGTGCAGGCTGAGCACAGGCCCGGGAAGCGGCGCTCTTGTCGGAGGGAAATGCTTCTTCACAGACGTGGTCCATAAGCCACGTTCCGTGCGCTGCAGGTGGTCGCTGAGAAACCGCGACACCCCGTGGGGGTACTAGCTAACGTCAAATGGGCTCTGCTGGGCGGGGAATCGGGACGCCAAGTAGAACACCCTGGCAAAGTCCCCAGGCTCATCTGGGAGGCGGGGAGGGTGGACCCAGTGACCTCTAACCTTCGGGATGGACGAGCGCTGTATCTGATGAGCACAAAGTCCACAGCGGTGCTCTCTGCAACACAGCCCAGGAGCAGGTACGCCCAGAGAGGAGGTGGAGAAACAAGCTGACGGAAGCAACCAGCATCTTTTCAAAGCAGCAAGAGAAGGCTACATACCGACCAGCAAGTCACTTCCAGCCGTCAGAGTCTCCCAGCAAGGACGAATCCTAACCTTAGCTGCCGGCCAGTCGGCATCGCTGACCACGGTGCTTGAGCCACTCGCGAGAAAACCCAGGGTTTCTTGGGCTCCAGGGTGACCCTGAACCCCAAACCCATCCCTCCAAACTGAACTCGACTCCTCAGATTCAATGACCAGGAAATTAAACTAACTAAAACCACAAGAAATCATTACAAATACCTTTTCTCAATAAATCCCAGTCTCCCTGCCTCACCCGTGGCTCCCCCTCTGTGAGTCAGAAACCACACCTTCAGGCAGCCTGGGACCAGGGGCCTCAGCTTCTCCCGCAGCTACACCTGGGGTGGCGTGCTTGACCCCTCTGAGCTTCACCTCTCCTCCACCCTTCGAGCCTGCCCCCACCTGCCACGCAGAACCAACGTGAGGCTGAAAATCACACGTCAAGAGACTTCATAATGTGTTAGGATATTTTATAATGAAGGGACCTCAGAGCCAACAACCTCGTCTTATGGACTCAAACCAGTCCCTGGGCGCTCGCTTCACCTGTGCGCCCCACAAACACGTGTAGAGCACCGGCCGGGGCCGGGTGCTCTCCGCCTCGCACGGAGGAGCCGAGGGAGAGAAGGGTGGCCACAGCCCCCGATCGGCTGGGACGGCCTCACACCGCACCCGAGGAAACAGCCACGACCAGCAGGTACACCCTGCAGGCCGTGCTAACAATTTGGCCTTTTTTTTCTAAGAGAAATTAGAAAGCACAGAGGGTTTCTTTTGTTTGTTCACTTTGTTTCAGAGAGAAGGGAAGGGACGGAGGAAGACTGGAGGAGAAACTTCAGCAGGACAGAGAGGCATGGAGCGGCTGGCTGCCTGGCTGCCTTCGGCACGCGCCCTGACCTGGGACCGAGCTGGCAGCCCCGGCCCGGGCCCTGACCAGGGACCGAACCAGTGACCTTTCCGTCTGCGAGCCACACCGACTGGGGCCGCAGGAGCGTTCCAAACCGAGGGAACGACACACTCCGATCATCGGGGCTGGAGGGACAGACAGATGCAGACTCTCGCTCTGCAAAGGCCACCAGGGGGGTCCCAAGGACGCCGCTGTTGGTCACACAGTGTCATTACGTGCTAGGTGGGGGCTGGGAGAGCCGAGTGGGGAAACCACCTGTAAACACTAGTGGGCCGAGCGCTGGAACCCGGGAGCCTCGAGGGAAAAACAACAAGACGCAGCCACCGAAAGGACACCAAGTAAGAAATCTCTTAAAACAGTGAAATCCCCTAATTCCATGTCATAGACTTGATTGCCACAAAAAGAGACACAGCAAATTCTCCTGAATTTATTAACTTGTTGTTCATACATATTTAATTACTCAGAAATGCAGCAAAAGCAGATTTCCCTTGACCTAGTTATCAAGCTTATACAAGAGTGAGAATTATTGTATCCAATAAACATGAATTTAATTACATTCATTATTCTTTCTTTGGTCTCCAACGAGCTGATCTTCAGAGAAACCTTTGACTATTGAAGCAAAGCACTTCATTTTTCTTCTGAGTGCTCAAGTAACGGTCTTAAACTTAAAATGAAACCTCATAATAAAGATATTTAAACAATAAAGAGGGAGAGTACAATGTTGCATCAGTTCATATTAAAGACCCATCACCTGCCCTGCCTGGTGTGGCTCCTGGATTGAGTGCCGGCCTGGGCGGCGGGCCAGGTCCCCAGGAGGGGGCGTGTGAGAAGCAACCGATCAATGTTTGTCTCCCTCCCTTTCTCCCTCACTTCCTCCTCTCTCTAAAAAATATAAAAAAATAAAATCTTTTTAAAAATCAAAGTATTAAAGGCCCATTATTTATGTGGAATCACAAAAAAATAAAGAAGAGCTGGACACAGCAGCCTTCAGACCCTGAACCGGCCTGAGAGGGGGCCACCCTCAGGGTCACTCGGTCCTCTCCCTCCCCGGTGCCGTGGGCTTCCCCGGACATCCCACAAGCCCTCTGACGAAGGTTAAAAGGGAACGTCACGCTAGTTCACATTTACCAGGGGCTCGGGGTGTGCAAGCACGACGCCAGGTCCTGTCCACGGGAGCCCTTTGAAGCCTTGTGAGAACATGAGGAGGTAAGTACTGTCCCACTTCCTGCACCCTTGGGGACACAGAGGACAGTCACTCCCCTGAAGCCCCGGGGCTTGTGAGCGGGGGGTCAGGGCACGGACCCACATCGTCCCGACGGCAGAGTCTGTGCTTTCGGCGCGGCCCCACCTGCCTCTCCGATGCTCAGGAGATAAACCTCCTGCAAAGAACGCCATGGACTCGAAAGCTCTGCAGGAAAACCGGGGAAGGCTCTGTGGCTCAGGGTCTTCACCGTCTCTGCTCTTCCCCGGAAGGGCAGGTGAGACAAGGCTGACTCAGGCCCCCCCACAGGGAGAAGTCCCGGAGTTGCTGGGTGCAGGTGATCGTTTGTGATGGTGCTGGGAATCCCCTCTGAGAAGAGCTTGTGCAAAAGGGGGGTGGGGACACCTGTAGACAAACCCCCAGCCCCGGGTCAGCGGGGTCAGCCCCTGAGGAATGCTTCCCATGCTCCTTAAGGCCCTTTGTGACTTCAGTGCTGGCTTCCTGGGTACCTCAGCCATCGCCTTCACTTTCACCACCCAAATAGCACCACTACCCCTATACCTGGAACCCAGAGACAACAGTCAGTGTTCCCACAGCACAGAGGGTAACTAAAACGACAGTGAGCCCTCCGTAAGCACCAGCTTCCTGTCAGGCCCTGTGCTCAACACTCCGAGGCACTTTTTCACTGACTCTTCAGCAACAGCCCCCGGCTAGGTAACACCGCTGTCCCCATTTTTCATGTCAATAAACTGAGACCCAGCGGGGAGCACACTTGCCCGAGGTCACAGAGGCCATGGATGGAAGGGCTGGGATTTGAACCCAGGTCTGCCTAGCTCCAGAGTCTGCATCTGCTTGGCCACTTCACGTGAGGTCCTCCATCACAGCTAACTGCCTTCTGTGTGCGTGCGACTCCTCCACCTGCTTGACTGTCAGCTCCACGAGGACAGGGTGGAGGTCCTTCATCTCCGTATGCCTGGCATTCAGCAAAGGGTCTGGCCTAACGCAGGAGCCCAGCAAAGCTGCTGAATGAATGCCTGCATGAAGAAAGTGACACCTCGTCTCCAACAAAGTCGCCCCAGAAACGCCCCAGGACGACCCTCACTGAGGCCAACCCAGCCAACTACCCCCCGACCCCTGGTTGAAATCCACAGACGCCTTCTCCTCTCCCTTGGGCCTGCTCCCCCGCAACCCCACCCCAAGGGGAGGGTGAGCAGCCCGCCATACTTCTGAGGAATGGAGTGACGGGATTCGGCAAGCGAAGCAGTTCGGTTCTGAATGTGTCCTTTTTTCTGCTTCCCCATCTTATCCTGTAGCAAATATTCCTTTCTTCTTCCCATCCCTAAGACTTAGCGGGACAAGTAACACCAGCCAGACCCAGAGTCCACAGCTGGTATATGGCACAGCGCGTGCCTGTCTCAGAGCTGGCACCCACACACGTGGGGAATAAAGTAATAGAGGCCACAGTCTGGGTTTCTCCAACGGACCTGATGGCTTAGCGGTAGGAGGCTGCTCTATTTGGCGGCATGACTTGTCTGAGCAGAGGTCCAGCTCAACGCCCACCAAGAGCCCACCCTGGAGATGCAGCAACAATGCCAGTGGGGGGCTCCCAGTGCAGGCAGGAGACAAGCACCAGGTAACTCACGCAGCGACGTTCCCATCAAGGTGTGTGCACGATGAAGGTCAGGGAGCACGGGTGGGAGTGTCACTTGTGCCCGGAGGTGGGGACGGGAGCTTGCCCAGAGGGGGGGAGACTGGAGCTGAGAGGCCATTCCCCCATCACCCAGGGAGAGGTCATCGTTTCCTGCCCCCGTGGGCCCCACACTGTTCACCCCCCATCACCAGGCCCACCACCTTGTTCTGTCGTCGGTGACTTGTGTGCCTGTCTCCCTGCACAGGATGTGAGCATCTCGAGGGCAAGGACTTTGGGGATGCTCTGTGGCTCACCCTCAACTCTAAGTAAATACCTGCTGACACAGAATGAGAGTCAACTTTAGATTATTAATCACACGCCAGCTCCCTCTTCTCGAGGATCGACCACACCTGCCATTGCTGTGGGCGCTCTGCCTGCGCGGTCTCAGGTCCCCTGCACAAACCCCGACAGGCAGACCCCATTGTCATCATCCGCCCCGCAGAGCAGGAGGCCGAAGCACCGAAAGATGAGCAAACTGTCTGAAGTCACGCAGTGAGTGACAGAGCTGAACTCGGAAGCACACGAGAATGAACACTCAGTTGTCAGCTACTAGTGAAAACATCCCTTTTCCTTTCTCTGTGCTGTGCCTTGATTCCAAACACGTGGATTGCCCTTTAGTCCACTGTTCCCCGGGGTCAAAGCCCTTTCTCTCCTAGAGGAGCAGGAGGGCTGCCTCGTGTAATTCCTCTAAACAACGGCTGCTAACCACTGCTGAGTAAACATCGTGGGGGGTTTGCGGCGGGGATAGAAATTACACTCACAATATCAGTCAAAAACATTTATTAAAGAGGAACTCTGTGTACCAAATGGAACTTGTTCCAATGTTGGGGCAATTCCAAAATAGATCAAGTTAATAAATGAAGGAGCAAGAGTATGCATAGAATATTATTTGTGTAAGAATGCATAATACACAAGAAATGGTAGTAGTGCTTGCCTCCAGGGAGGAGGGATGGGAACTGGACCTCACCACAAGAAAGAGAAGTACTTTACCATTCGTTCCCCTTTGAACTGCTTGCTTTTTAAAAAATCTACGTGTGACATTTTTTAATTTTTAAAAAAATAAGACAAAAACATCATTTAAAGACACCTCTTATTGCCAGGCCTTCCCCAAATATTCACATACGTATGACTGCAAACATGAAAAGGTATGCATGTTTATGAACGTAAATCGGACGAACTTAATCTGGGGTGAAAGGGGACTGTTAAACCCCTTTTGGAGCCATGTCAAGGTTCACGAACTTCACTAACGTTGCAATAGTTTGTGTGCCAGGCAGGGCGCTAGACAGACGTTTTTGAAAGCAGAACTGAAGAACAGGTGATCAGCTTCCCCCTCCCTGTCCGTCAGAGAGCAGAGGGCAGGCAACCGGAACGCCAGAGCCAGGACCGCTCTCGCGCACGCGGCCTAACACCGTTCTCACGCGGCTAAGAGAACCAAGGCCCGGAGAGGGGACGGGATCTGACCAAAGTCACGGGAGGAGTGAAAGCCTCAGAGTCGCCAGCCCCGCTCTCCTTGTCCGCGACATGCGGTTCTGTGGCGCTGAAAGGCGAGGAGGCAGGGAGAGGCAGAAACAGATCCTAATATACAGGGTCCGGCACAAATAACGCCTCTTTTTTTTATTACAAAACAAAAGCAAGTGATTCTGTAGCACATCAACAGCACACTCAAGCACACCGCATGACATTTTAGGTGACGCGTTTGAATTAAAACTATAAATGATCACACCCGTATCATTACCCTGCCGACCGCACCCAAGCAGGCTTACTTCTACCGGACCCTGTATACTGAGTGCTTAACATATCGGGTCCTTTCACTTACTTTGTCTCATTTGTTCTTCATAATGAGCTCTCAAGGCAGACATACTCATCTTTGTTTTTAAAATAAGGAAACCAAAGCTGTGGGAAACTAAAAAACTAGTGCATGACACTTCAAATGCAGACCTGTCTTCCAAGCCAGAGATTTTTCCCTCCATACTGAACAGGGAAATTGAGTTAAAAAGGTGGACTGGGCTATGTCACAGAGAGCCTCGGATGCAATATTGTCCATTAATGAAGTTTCTCTCCCGACCCTGGATATTGTTACTGTAAGGATAAACGATCAAAAAGCCTATCCCCTCCCTATCCAACACAGGTTCTAGCCCTTGTCTGCCACCACGCCTGGGCTTTCCCTGTAACCCGCAGAGTGTGGGGGTCATCCAGAGGGCAGCAGTCTCCAACAGCCATGTGCACAGTTCCTACTGGGACGGAATGGGACAACACACACATGGTCTCACGCACCCTGTGGGTACCTGAGACACCATCCCCATGATGCCACTGGGCCACCGCCGCAAAACTGGTGTAGTGACAGAGGCCAGCACCAGGGTGGTTGGTCTCCAAAAGTCTCATACCTTCTAAAGTGAAGAAAAATGCAGACCAGAACAAGAGAAACCTTCTCCTGCTTCTCTCCTGTCTGTGCAACGCAGGAGGAACTGCAGTTCGGACCGGCCTACGGGGGAGTGAAGGCACCGCACGATAAAGGGCCATGCACGTAGGTATATGGGACCCTTTTCTCACCAGGAGGATGCCCCATCATCTTGCTTTCTCCTCTCTGCCCTGCAGGAACTTAATGAGGTTCTGGCATTCTCCTCTGTTTAGTGTGGTAAGTTCAGGGTTTGTACTTGAACCAGAAGGGGAATTCCATACGGCTCAATCCTAAGCCACATTTTCCAGGTCAGAGTCCTCACTGGGGTTGAGTTCTAAAGGTCAGCAAACAATTAAATGTTCCTCTGCTTTCCTTCTCCCCATGTTCCTTCCCACAGGGAAGGAGCCTCACAGGGAGGAGCAGTCACCATCAGAGACAGGAATGAGTCTTCTGGGGACTCCCTGCCACAAGCCTCATCCCAAACTCAAACAGAAAACGGTCTAGAAATCCCCACCTCTTAGTAATCTCCTCCTCTTTGCACCCCAGTTCCAGAATCCAACCTGCCCATCAATGCAGACAAGGGGGACTCCTAACTTCGCAAGGATGTGCTCAGTAGCACAGTTCCATCCTGTCCCCTCACACAAGGCAGTTAGCACCATGCTCTTTTGCAAAGGAGAGAAAGACTCTCCAAGGTAACACAGAGGCAGATACCTCTGAACCCTCATTCCTGCTCTTCCCCCTAACCAGGCTGCCATTTCGGGCTTTTGGAGACTGCTGCTGTTAGGATTTGCAGCAGTGTCTGTATGAGGAGCCAGCAAGCCAGGACCCTTCGAGTTTCACACCAGCTACTCTTCAAGCACACACGCTTCTCACCAGCTGATCATTGAATGAAAGCCAAGCAAGCACTCCCCAGCCTAGGCACGGCCCTTGCAACAGCAGCAGGAGAAGTCCCCGAGACGTGAAAAACGGTACGTCCTAGAGCCTGACACAGGGGAAGCCGCCAGCCTAGTAACCAGGACAGCTGAGACCTAAGTCTTACTCAGGAGAAGACAGGCAGACCTGGCCGGCCCTTCTGGCCCAGTGGCAACCCTGGAAGCCTCCAGAATCCTCAGAGAGCCCAAAATTCCTGCTTCCACCCAAGCCCCCTGGACAGCAGAGAGGGTAGCATTCCCTTCGCCCGCGCCCACTCACCTCTGCTCGCTCCTCACCTGGGGCCCGCTTCCGGACCTGCAACCACTCGGGCCCCACCCCCCGCTCCTGCAGGTCTACCTAGCCCCGCCCCTTGCACCTGTGGTTTCCTTAGACTCAAGCTCTCCAGCCGCTTTGGCCTCACCTAGCAAACCTGTGGTCCCACCTGGCCCCGCCCCCCGACCCTGCAGCCCTCGGCCCCACCCAACAGCCTCCGCCAGCCCCGCCCCCCGACCTGCGGCCTCACCCCCACCTCCACCCCCCACACCCCCCGCCCTCCGTACAAAGCCCCCCCCACCAAACCAGAGCAACGAAGGCCCCCGGTCCGACCCCCGCGCCCGTAAGCCCGGACGACCTAACCCCCCCAGGCCCGCCTCCCGCCCTGAGGCCCCTCCCCGGCCCAGCGGCCCCTCCAGGTCCCGCCTCCTGCACCTGCGGCTCCCTCCAGCCCGGCCCTCAGGGCCCCGCCCCGCCCCGCGGGCCGCTCTTCTCACCGCCCGCTCCCGCCGCTGACACCGCCGCAGTCCCGGCCGGTCACCTTGACGCGGGCCGCAGTGGCTGCCGCCGCCTCCTCATGGCCCTGGGACCGGCCCAGGCGGCAGCGGCGTCTTCGCTCGGAGGCCAGGGCCGGGCCGGGCCGGGCCGGGGCCGGGCCGGGCGCAGCTGGAGCGCAGGCCGACGCTGGAGCAGAGCCGGTGCCCAGCCGCAGTAGAAACCGTCCGCTCCTGGGCCTGAGCGGCGGGCGTCCCAGCCAATCGGCGCGCAGCTCTCCTCTAGCCTTCCCAATCGGCTGGTCGCAAAGGCGGAGACTCGCCAATCGGACGGCTGGGCGCGCCAGTGCGCAGCCGCTGCGGCCGCGGTCCTCTCCTGGCTCGGCCCCGCTGCTCCCGCCGGTGGACGCTGTCAGACTGCAAGGATGCTCCTCTGCCCGCACACCCGCTCAGCGCCCCGCCACGCCCATCCCCTTCCTAGAAATAGCATCGCATCTCGTTTCCCATGAATCCTTCCAGCTCTCGTGCAATTCCCCCTAAAATTTCTACCTAGGATTTACCGTTTTCAACAAGAAATGGTTTTGTGAGAGACATCACCTTAATGCCCATTCTTTACAACTGGGAGGTAGGCATGGAACACAGAACCTTAAGAAACCCCAAAGAGCCTTGAGTCCAAACCATTTATTTTACAGCTGGGCAAAATTAGGCCCCATGAGTGAAGGGTCTTGTCCAAGACCACACGGATACAAAGCTGGGAAATGAGCCTGTCTCTTGTCTTCCTGCTGCCAGATCCTTTACTCTCTGCCAAGTGCAATGAGGTAGATAGAGAGGTGAGGTTGCAGAGATAATAAGTTGCAAACAGTCGAAGCCAGGCCTGTGAAGCCTCGAAAATCCGGAACCACACACGCACACACATCTCTGTTCCGCATCCCACTGAAGAGAGGCCCTACATCCTGCTTTGCTCTGGGTGATTCCTGGACACATAGACAAGTAGAAAGTCATTTTGACAATTTTCAAATTCATTTTGTAATAGCATCAGAATATGGAAAGGTTTAGTTACTGTGTTTCCCCACGCTGATGCAGGGAGGGAAAGAGAGAAACAAACAAGGAAGAAAAGAAACAAAGTCAGTGGAAACTGAGCCATTTCTAAGTCTTCAGGGATCTCAGAGGGAAATTTCTGCCATTTCTCATTAATAGTCAAAGAACATACTTAACTATCACCCACCCTTAAAGCGTGACATGCTGATGGAGAGGGCCATCTCTCAGCACCTCAAGTGTTTGAGTCACTCTCAATGAGGGGAAGGATCTTTGGAACCATGGGAGGAAAGGAGAGTTGAAAAAGTCACCAGTGGGGATCCTCCAGGTCAGCTGCCTCTGCACAGACTTGTGCTTCCTGGAGAGCCCAGCTCTGCAACAGTTCAAGGAGCTATTTTCATTAGAGATGCTGCTGATCAACAAGGCAGCTGAGGTACGTGGACTCTAGGGTGGCCCTCATTCCTTATTTCCTGGTGCCCATGGCCTTGTGTGATCCCGTTCCCTGGGTGTGGGAGGCTTTAGGATGTATGTGACACAAGATTACAACCCATCTTGATAGGAAAACCTCTTCTGCTGACTTTAAAGGAGCAAGCTGCCCTATGGAAAAGACCCCTCAGAAACGAGTTTCTGGCCAACAGCCAGCAACAAACTGGGGCCCTCGGCACAGCAGCCTGCAGCAACCGAATGATGCCAACGACCACATGAGCTCAGACACGGATCCCTCCCATCCAGCCTCAGATGGGACTGCGTCCCTGGCCAGCACCTGGATTACAGCCTTGTGAGATCCTGAGGCAGAGGGGCCCAGCGAAGCTGTGCCAGACTCCTGACCCACAGAGACTGACATAATAGCTGTGCGTTGTTATAAGCTACAAAATGTGTGACAAAATTGTCGCAACAGTGGCAATGGAGGTGCCCCCAAGGTGAGTCACCAACATGGGCAGCTGGCGGAGACAGGAAGGACAAGAGTTGAGAATGAAATTTCCAATCGGGTCCCTTCCTGGAGACAAGGCTGGCTTTGCCACTTCCCAGGTGTGTGGCCTTACTTAGACAAACGTCCAAACCTCTCTAAGCCTCAGTTTCCTCAGGTATAAGAAGGTAATGTTCGGAGTGCCTACTTTGTAGGGTTCTCCTGAGAAAGGGGAGTGAGTCGGCCAGTGGCCATGAGGATGCACCTGCGGACCTCCAAAAACTGGGAGCTCATTTGACCAAGGGCCCAGCTCCTGGTCTCTGAAGCCAAATACAGTCACACCTCGGCACTCATACGCCTTAGAACTTGTGAAACCTTGTATTCGTCGCATTTAAAAGTCTCAGCACTCAGGGCTTGCTTGGGACTCTTCACACTTGCTACAACTTGCATGAGTCACGAAGCAGCCTCTTCAGAGAAAACGCTTCATTGTTCAGTACTTGTCAGTTTCAGCACTTGTCGCAAGTTCTGGAGCGAATGAACGGTGAGTGCCGAGGTACCATTGCAATGCATTTGCACGGAGGCAAACATATATACATGGGCTGCACCCAACGGCAGAGATGCTTAGGGGGGCCTGTCCCTGGGTGATGACGGGACTCTTCCGACAATCATTCTTAGTTCGAGGGCTACCCAGCAGCCCTCTGAACCCCCTCATGAGGTGCAGTGTGGGGCAGGACGCTTCCACACACTGCCTTCCCTCTCTCCTTCACTGGGGGTCAGACTTGCATCACCGTCCGGTAGCTCTCGCAGCCCTCCTCAGTTCCCTGCCCACTTCCCTTAGGGCTGGGTCCTGCGTTGGCATCGACTTTGCAGTGAACCTGGACTTGCACGGGAAGTACCAGGAGTGGTCAGGGAAACTAGAGCCCGCTCACCCGCTGCCCAGCAGGCAAACTGGCTGCTCTCCTGGAGGGACACAGAGAGCCCCTGGCAACAAGGCGTGGCTCAAAACGCTAAAGGTTTTACTGGTAGTGACCTGCGAAAATATCCCTGTGGAGCATACTCTGGTAGGTGCTATGATGCCAGAGTTTGAAAACATGGGGAAACCAATGCTGATAAAGACAGAGGGAGCTAGTTGGCTGGTTTCGGCTGAGTTGTACTGCAGAAGGATGACGAGAGAGGCAGGCTGTTAAGGAGCCGTTAATGGCCAAGGGCGAGACCTAGAGAGCTGCGGAGGTAGCTTGCAAAGAGGCCCTCATCACCTGTGGTAGTGGAAGAACAGGCACACTGCGTGGTGGGCTGAAGACCTGATTATGAGAGTCTAGAGCCCCAGAGATGTCTGAATGCCCAGCAAGGCACACCTGTTGGGGTGAAGGTCAGGGCCCTGGTGGGAAAAACCTAGGATCCTAAAACATGCGACGAGGCCACGTGGATGAGTGTTCCTGAGGATGGTGGCTCTGCAGCATGCACCCCAGACTCCTCCAGGCTCACCAAGCTGACTCACCTTTCCTTCGTAAGAACTGGAGTCACTACAGAGCTGGCAGGTGCCACGGAAGCCCTTTCTCACGGACAACAGGTGGCCTGCCTTCAGAGCTGCCCCCACCTCCCTCCAAGCTGCTAGGGTGGTAACTAGCGTTAAAACCCAACAAGCCCAGCTGGATACCACTGGGACTGGCAAAGGGCAAAAACAGACTATATGCCTGGGCACTGCAAGAATTAGTCAGCATGTACCAGCAGAAGCCAGGGAAATAACCCTGGGATGGAACTTTGTGGGTGCAAGATCAAGGAAGTGGGAGTATAAGACTAGGTAAACAAGAGCTCATTGACCTGGGGACACTTTCTCAGCACACGGGATTTAACACCCCAGCAAGGACCCCAGCCACTGCAGTAGCTCTGAGAAGCCGGCAAAAACCCATGGCCAGTGAGTGCTCAGTGGGGTGGAGGTACCCGAGCTGTCCTGGTAGATGTTAGAAGAAGTGGGGGTGCTGAAATGGACATACAATTGACCCTCACGATTCATGGTTCCCGTATTTGCAAATTAGCCTGCTGCTAAAATTGATTTATAATCCAAGAATACTCGCAGCACTTTCCAGGTCATTCACAGGCAAGCAGAAAAGAATGGGAGTGGCCCGATGTAGACACTCCCAGCAGAGGTCAAATGAGGTGACACTGTGCTCTCTCGTTCAGCTCTCATATGGTTAATGTATCCTTTCTGCAACCTATTTAGTGCCACATATTTGGGGGGGGGCATTTTTTAGCTTTTTGCGGGTGATTTCTCTGTTTAAACGGATCCCCAGGCATAGTGCTGAAGCTCTGTCTAGTGTTTCCAAGCAGAGGAAGGCAGTGAGGTGCCTTTCAAAGAAAGTGCATCTTTTAGATAAACTTGTCTCAGGCATGAGCTGGAGAGGTGTTGGTCCTGAGTTCCACATTAAGGAATTAACAGTATATTTTAAGGGGTCTTTACACAGAAGCACACAAAAAACAAAGTTGTGTTTTGATGGGTTCCCCCAAATGTGCGGAGACTCACAGCAACCTAATCCTGCAGGTCCTGCTGGAACAACGGACCAGTAGTTGCTGACTTAATTGGTGTTCACAATGACTGGGTAGGGCATCACTACTACAAATAACAAGTCAACTATCCTTGTCATTGGCAGACTTGAACTAGTCAACTCTCTGGCAAGGAATGCTGGGAAATGTAGTTCCCCTAAGCGTCCAGACCCTGCGATACAAGGGGGACCGCAGGAGGGGGGGGTGGTGCTAAACTGCTGACAGATAATCCAGTACAGTGTGTTAAACCATTTAAATGCTTCAAAAATGTTAACGGTTGGCCTAAGGTTTACAACGTACATCTTTAAGTAGAGTCTATCTTCAAGTAATACTGTTTCACGTGTACTGTCAGGATCTTATGACGCCGAGGAAACACATAATGATAGAAGGAAGCAGCTCCCGCTCCTAGGGCTGACGGGACAAAGGAAAGGTTCTGGTCGTCGACTCCCCTGTGTGTGCAAGGGACACAGTGTTCCCCCTTTTAGCTGGGTCTCCTACAGATTGATACAGTTCTGACACTACCCACCCAGAGACAGCATCAGAGCCCCCACAGAGGAACCATCCAATTCTTTCTGTCTAGGCTTTAGACCGTTATATCCGGAGAGCACCTGACTCTTTGCGAAGGGGAGCATTTCCACGTTGGAGGCAGAGATGTGCTGGCTGTGCCTTGCGAGCAGAGGGCTCTGGCTCTCCCAGTGCCTGCAGCTGGTCATCCCCTGGCCACAGTCAAAGTGGGGCCTTTCAACCGAGCCTGGGGCCAGGAGGTCCCTGGAGGCCCATTCTGAGGAAAGGGGACCCATGCAGTGGAGGGAAAGAAGGCAACTAATAGTTTAGTTATTGAACACCTAACAGCATTCTCGTTTCACCAGAAGCCTGGCCAGGGTGCAGCAGGCAAGAAGGGGTGAGTAAGGCCAGAGCATGGGGAGGCAGTTGTGTTGAAAGGGGAAAGAGAAAGCGATAAGAAGCCAGCAAATGACCCCCGTGCCTGCCCTCTGCAAAGATGAAATGGAGCAAGACAGGAATGTCTGTGCCCAGCTGGGTTGGCACCGATGCCTGTGAGGTTGGGCAAGCCAGAGGGCCCTGGGGAGCTGGAGGGTCGGTCATACGGGGAGAGGGAATGGGCACAAAGCCCTGGCGGAAATTCGGAGGCCAGACAGAGTCCATTCTCAGAGCCCAGATCTCCCAAATTAAAGGTGCCTTTCAAGTCTCACCTCAATGCTTAGAGATGAAAGGGGAGACAGTGAAGAAGCTGAGGAGTTAACGAAAAGCCTGCAAACAGCTCCAGGGAGCCGGATGTGCGATGAACAGAACATCTGGCAGGCTGGTTAAAAGAACAGTCACACACAAGTTGTTTGCTTTGCCAAAGAAGTGTTCTTCCAAGTTATGGATTCCACCACCTCAAATTCCAACAAGATTCTATTGGAAACACGTCTCCCAATCGCGTTTGTTCAAGTCCTGAAGAGGGACCAGGTGGGCAGACAGAAAGGGGAAGGACGTCCCCACGGGCTGGCCTCCAGGAAAAAGAGCCCAGAGTCACCTTTAGCCTAGAAAAGCCCCAGGAGGGCCAGAAGGAGACAGGACTGCTGGGACTGAATATTTTAAGCACACCGTGGTCCTGGGAAGCAGGACAGAGAACCAAGGGTCTATAACTCCAGGGCAGTGGGTTTGGGGCTAAGGATAAGGAAGGACTTTCGGTCACGGTAAGCTGTCAACCACTCAGAGTCCCTTGGGAGGCAGCCAGGCTCCACGAGCAAGTAGAAACTGGAGCTGACTTCTGCAGAGCACTCTAGCAGCCCCAGTATGGGGAGTCGGGGAGCAGAGAGCCCGGGGGATCCCTTCCTACTCTTGCAAGAGTGCGAGGGACTGTCCCTTCCACCTCGAGCACTCTGGGGAAGCGGGCAGAACTCAAAATGACTCATCCTCCAGTTCCCACGTTTTAAAGAGCACACATGCTCACGCAGCACCTGAAAGCAGTCCAAACTTGCAGGACCCGTTCTAGCTCAGCTAGTTGGGCCACGCACAGCTCCTAGTGGGGCCCAGGGCACAACAGGGGCAGATCTCGTGTTGACACGGAGCGCCCCAGGGCTGATCACAGTGCCAAGGCTGAGCCCAAAGGGGTGGAGAAATGTTTTGAGTGCCAGCACCTCACTGCCTCCCCAGCAAAGCTGGAGGTGGGCTTGTCTACATAGCTGGAGGGGCCAGCATGGCCACCAGCAACACCCAGCTAGCTGCCCCAAAAGAGAACGTCGCTTCTCCCATAGGGGCCCAGCCAGGCTGATTAGATTCAAGCTCTATTAGGACAGAGTCAGGGACGAATGACGTCCTAGAAAGTGACCTCTTCCAAAGATGATTAGAGGCGGGGGACCTACTTGCTGTTTGAGTTGGAGAGGAAAGGCAGTTCCGCATCTGCGGTCTGAGGCATGTTACCCCGTGGGTGATGGCATCATAACCCACTGTTCTCAGGTATGTGTATCACTCCCCCTCCCCCCCAATTGGGAGCAACAGTGCACTGACAGATGACAGCTGGGTCAGGGAGCTCTACTGCACACGCCTCGCCGAGCGCGGCACAGTGATCACTCAGCGAGGGCTCCGCGCGCTTCCCCAGGTTGGGGCTAAGGAGGTGTTCCCCGAGGTTGGTGTGTCCCGCGGCATCTGTTTCCTTGGAGGTGGCCTCTCTTCGCCTTCGTGTTCTGAAAAGGTATGCAAGTTAGGCCTGGTGTGAAAAACAAAAGGAAAAAAATCAAACGAGGTGTCTGAGTCATCGAGGCATGAGGAAGTGGCCCAGGAAACAGAGCTGAGGACCTGCAAGCGAGAGGGGACTGGCGGTGGCCCTCTGACACTGGGAAGGACAGCATTCGCGTCCCTGCGGCCAGGCAGCCGTGGTCAGTTGTAGGAATTATAATCGGAAGAAACAAGTGCAGACGGACCACGCCCTCAGGACAAATGGAAGGAGCTGGCTACTGCCAATGGCCTTTGCCAGCAACACAGTTCAATGCGTCTACACCTCTACTCCGACTCCGTGGTGTCTGCTTTAGGTGGCGTTATTTCCAGAACCACATCGCCTGGGGATATTCCTCTAATGGAGAGGCTCACCCCTGCTCCTTGACCCTGGGCTACTTCTCCAGCCTTATGGAAAATGCCACTGCCTCGAAAGTTACCTAAGCCACAGGAGTCCAACTCCATCATTTTGGACACACTGGGGCTAAAGGGGGGTGAGTCACGGCCAGGCAAAGCCATGGATGGCTAGACACCAGACCTCCAGACTTGCAAGTAAATGCACTTTCTCCATCATGCCTTTGGGTGGGTACCCCAGGAGTCCCCAGGCCTCCAGCTATCAAGTGAAGCTGGTACCTACACTGCCTCTCGCACTGTGCACTAGGTCAGTGCCCACTTGCCTGTAAAGCGCCCTAGTGAGAAGGGACCTTGCTTTACACCAAGGAGCAAGCGGGTTCTAGCAGCACAGGAGCCAGGTGTATTTCCCACCCGCTTCCCAGACGCCCGCCCCGCTCGATTCTCCCCTCCCCCGCCGCCCCCAGAACACATGCATTTGCTCATTCATTCGGTCCTTAATGTGTACCTGCCTGGGTGACAGGTCCTGTGCTTAGGGCATACATGCAGAGGAGGGAGCCGGTCCACGATCACTTTTGTCGTGGAACTTACAGGCTGGAGGGAGAAACATTAATTGAACACTCTCTCTAGTCGATATACAATTACCAACCGAAATAGGCGCCCTGAAGGGCAGGGCACACGGTAACAAAACTGTTCCAGGGGTCTGACCTAGAGGGGTTGCTGCGGGGCGGTGCTCCCTCAAGGAGCTGAAATCTGAAGAGGGAGAAGTTGGAGACAGCAGCACAAGCTCCCGCAGCTCCAAGACCGACCCCCCCCCCACCCGGCAGGAGAAACGGGTACATTCGAGGGAGCCACAGGGGCAGCTCTGCAGGGCGGAGGGGAGGGATTCCCCAGGGATTCCTCTGGGGAGCCTGTGGGCTCAGCAGGGCCCTGAAAATCCCGTCTTTGCCACACACGAGAAAGGTCAAAGACCAGCCAGCTTCTCTCTGTCCTCTTTCCAGCACCGTTGCGGCACCAGAGCTTTTATGAAATCCTAACCTTTCAAACACAGTGGTTACAGGAACTGTGCCGTTGCGGGTGCTCGTGGGACTCGCCGGGGCCCCAGGGGGCAGACACGGAGGGAGACACATTCGCTCTAGCAGCATTTTTATTTACAAACAGCAATTTCAATGGACTTTATTTATACCATAAAAAAGCCATTTACAAGCAAGAAACAAGGATTCAGAACAAAATTAAGCAGCACTGAAATAGTCATGTCACAAATCGAAAACAAAATGAATACAAGAGTAAAATATCATTTGAATAAATAGTTTTAAATTCATGCTATAAAATAATCCTTAATGGCAAGTTACTAGTTGATAACAGCATCCGCTTAGCTAGCTTCATTTACTTCATATGGCGATGAAGTGTGGAGTTGTGAGGTTACCAGTTTATATTGCAAGATAATGACACTGTCGAGTCATTCAAATTGCTCAACCATTTGTAACGGAAAACAATGTTAGCCCTACTAGTTCGAGTGGTGAGAGAGATGGTTTTCACATTAGGAAAATGGTCATTCGCAAAGAAAGCAGGTAAGTGTATCTCTTGCTCTATCGGGGCAGCAACCAAAGGCTTAGGCAGCAAGTCCAAAGGTTGGATTCACAGCATACTTGTCACTGAGGGGCAGCAAGAGGTCCGTGCACTGCGTCTGCTGCCAGGGGCACTCCGGGACTTGACCGAGAACTACGAGAGCCCCGTCTGTGCAGACCCAGAGAGAGGGGCTCTCTCCCGGGCCGGGAGGTCGAGCGGAGACGGCAGGCGCACGCGCGCGCGCGCGCCGGCACTCACCGGAAGAGACGCGTGCGGCGTGTGACAGCCGTCCGTCAAACCGGGAGCAATGTGAATGACTCTGCTGAACGCTGCGTTCAGTCGCACTGAGTAATGTGAAATCTATGACTTGTGAACTAGATAGTTTCATATAAAGAATTTACATAGTTCCCCAATACTTTCATATATAAAATTTAATAAATAACCCTGACCAGTCTAGAAGCACCATTCAAGGGGCCTGTGCCCTTGGAAAATAGTTCAGGTGTTGCATATTTGAGTCCCTTTCAGTGGAGGCTTCACAGGAAACCATTACAGAATTCAACAATGACAACGCGGACACGACAACGACGACGAGACATCACAGTAACTAAGAGAAAAGCTGCTAAAGTAAAACACACTGATTTCTTGAAAGTAAAGCTCATTCGCGTGAATGATTCCCCCCCTCAGCCCTTGGGTCGTGTTCCTGCAAACCCTGCCTACGGTCCAGGCTGTAGAGACAAAAGTAAAAGCAAAACCACACACAACAATGTGCAGGCCTGTAGTCTGGGCGAAGGGAAAACAAAGACTCGGTTATAACTGCTGTCATGAGAAAAGACATTTGCTCATGCTCTGGAAGATTTAAAAATGATCAATTTAGTTCTACAGTATATTCTGCTTAACAGTGAACCGACAGTATCCTTTCTATTTAAAAAGCGGCCAAGGCAGAGCCAACTGGGAGGTTTTTTCCACTGACCAAAAAATTAACTTGTCTTCATATACTGTATTTACAAATATAATTTCTAAATGTATTTACAGCTTTAGTAGAAATTAGAGGGTAGAGAACTGATTAAAATGAAAATAACCGTTTAGAACCACAAACTCACGTAAAGTATAAAATCCTTTGTTTTCACAGTTTGTAAGAACAGGTAAAACCCCTAGAGAAAAGGACGCTGTCACTGTCTTCACATTGTCTATGTGTGGGAAAGGTAGCTCAAGAAGAGACTCAATTATGAACAAACCTGTATGAATTCAGGATATATCTTACTGTAAAAGACTTCTTCACATATCACTTTAATCGTAATTGATTTTTGCATTTGTCATAAAGGAAACACCTAATCTAAAACTGTACAGAAAGAGGGACTTCGCTTTTCAAAAAGAGCTGTTCTAAGGAGTCACACAGCGTCCTGCGTCTGCGGAGACGGGCCGTGAGCTTCGGGGAGAGGGTGTTTCTGTTCTGTGGTCACGTCAGTCCTCCTGGCCCATCCTCACGTGACAAGGCACAAGTGATCGCTGCTGCCCGATCGGAATGGAGTGATCTCTCCCCCGCCACGCACACGGAGAGGCGTGGCAGGACGCACGCTCAGAGAGGCCGCACGGCCGTGCGCTGGCCCCCGCGCCGCTCCCTCGAAGCCCTGCGGAACCTTACAGTACTGTGTTATGGCTTGAGAATTCTTTCTTAACACTGCTAGCAGTGGAAAGGGTAAAGTGTTAGCAACACGAATGGGAGCAAGTGGAACTTGCAAAATGTGGAATCATTATTCGAGAGAAACTCAATCAATTTTCTGCCCCTTAACAGTCCCATTACAATGTTTGAACCTGAACTGTACAATCAAAGCAATGTATATTTTTGTCAAAGACAATTTTGGATAAGTCACTCTTTGGTAAACTCAAACCAGTTAAACAAATTTACAAGTACAAAGACTCCCGTGTACAGAGAAGGCTAAGACGGACACGGTGACAAGGACAGGACATTCGAGGTGCTCGCCCCAAGTGCTCTCTCCTCCCACCTGGTCGGACACACCGCAGATGCTCTGGAGGCCTCTCCAAGGGCCTCAAGCCTGAGAGAAAAGGAGGTTCCTTCCCTGAGCCTCACCTCTCATGTCCTTCATTTGGGCATTTCTTGTCACAAACTTAATTTTGTATCACAACACAAATTTTTGCATTTAATTCTTTAAACAAAAAATCAAAACCAAACTTATTCGTGTAAGGAAAAAAAAAAGCCACAAACATTTACCTGAAACCCCAGAACACATGTAAGTGGGTAAACACTGGGGGTCCAGCCTCCCCGTGAGGCACGCGGCTTTGACGGGAGCTGAGCAAGTGCTCCAGGGAGAGGGCAAGCCCCTTACTTAGGCAGTTTGACAGGAAAAGGCATAGTATACCCGATTCAGCAGGGCCGCCCCTCGGGGGCAGCGGGACTGAGTGCAGACTGTGCGCGGGGACACGGGTGCGGGCGCCACAGCCCACACGCGAGCACACCCCGTGTGCTGAAGAGATGCCACCGCACAGCTGCCACTCCCGGGGACGGTCACACACAAGGGCCTGAACGACTCACTTTTCTCAAAATAACCCCCCACGAAACAAACAAAAAAACAACCCCCCGACCCCTCCCCCACAATTCTTGGCATTTTAAGAGCCAAAAAAGCATGGAAAACCAGCAAACGTCTATTTTTGTATTCCTTTAACTCCTAGCCTCTGAGGTTGGTCTTTTTGCTTGTTTTCTTTTAGGTGGTCTGTGCTGCTCTCCGCGGAGGAGGAGGAGGAGACGCACTGGCTGTGAGTGTCAGAGCCAAGGTCTCCGGCAGAGTCTGCAGTGCTGACCTCCCACAGGCAGCTCGCAGCTGGTTGCTCACAACAAGATTGCTCTGTCGGACGGTGCAGTCCCACAGCAATCTTGTAAAGCCCGTTTTGTTTGCTAGAAGCACACGGGTGAACAAAATATAGAACTGAGGACATTTCCTAAAGCACTAATAAAACATTATTCAAATAGGTCTGTGTTTTTATACAGTAATGTGTTTGCCAGCACATGCTTTTGAGGTCTCTTTTCAAGCTATAAACTCGAGAGGAAAAAAACTGTAATTCACTATTACCATTTAATTTCACATTTTCTACGGCTATACTGACCTAAAGGATACACAACATAAAAATATAGCACCACGTGACCAAAATAAGAACGAGGTGAAACACACGGATTTGGTGACACAGAGTGTCTTAGAGGGCTCTGAACTGTTGGTTTCTGTACGCAGGAAACACTGAGTGGGGGAGCCTCGGAGGCTCTCGTTAGCACACACGATACTAAGAGAGATATATTGCTTGCAATTCCCGTAGAGTATATATCTTTACAAAAGTACAAATTCCAAGTTCTGCAGTTTCCCTGGGAACTGCATGTAGAAAAAGTTGCTGTGCACCTGAACTGGCTGTTTGAAAAAAGAAAGGAAAAACAAAACAAAACAAAATCAACCACAACACTGCTTGGAGAATATTGTAGACAGAACTACAAATCCCTTTCCTTTAGTGCGAGTAGTAACTCACGGTAGAGAGTGATTCGATTAGTTACCTGGTGTGTATGTTTCTACAGTACGGAATGAAGGTAGATTCGGAGGCCAGTAAAAACACTGAAAACCACTGCTCCTTTGGGGTTGGCTAATAAAACACGACACTGTGTGAAAAGGTCAGCACCACGGGTCGTCCAGCTCACCCACTGGACAACTAACAGAAATTCCAAATGGTTTCCAACTAGAGTTGAATACATTTTATGGCATTTGGTTTATGTATTTGTTACGAAGCAGAGCTATGAACACTGTGATTTGCTTTGCTTGCTTTTGGACACAATGATTAATATATATGAAAACCTATTAACATTCTTTCGTAAGGGAAATAAAGGGGCAAAACCCTAACACATTAGGTAGGGACGAGACAGAGTCAAAAGCTCTGTTCACATTGTATTAAATTATATATTCTTCTTACATTCACCTCAACCAGAATAAAACCAAATTTGAGAATGTATATATACTATATATATAATAATCATTTTATTATATATATATATAAATTGTCTAACTACTCCGTAAAAGTAACTTTAAATTAGAAAAGGTTACCCATTTGTATCAGCTGACGGCATCTCAGCCCCTCTCCACGCAAGTGCACTGGTGCCGGGGTGCGGCGGCCCGGGCGAGAGCGCACGCCCCTTGGCGGAGAATACAGGGTCAACCAGTTGGCATAGCTAAGTCACTGGCAGATTGTGGATTCCGAGTTCGGCCAAAGAGGAATACTGTCAGCCTGTGTTTTCCCTGGATATGATGCCCTTCATGCTTTGAGCTCCTTGGGGGAGGGAGGACGGAGGAAAGGATAAACACGATGAAGTGCTCCTTCCAGAAACCTTAGAAAAACTGCCAAGAGACCAAGAGATTTCCAGATGGTTGGGAGAACTAAAGATTACAACAAAGCAAATCACAACTATGCATTGATTTATGTGCTTTGTTTGGGTGCACTTCTTTACCATCTTAATCGGGAGCATCGGACACTGTGTGAATTTCCATCCGGGAATCGAGGGCCATCTCGGAGGCCGACGCGTCATTTTCTAGTTTCTGTTCCACGTACACATCTGTTCTCTCGGGGGACTCGATGCGACTCCTGACTTCCGAGACCCCCGGGTGGTTTTTCCGCAGGTGCTGGTTGAGGGTGCCTTGGAATGGAAAGCACTTGCCGCAGATCTCACAGCGGAACGGTTTGTCATCAGTGTGGCCCCGGATGTGGTACTCCAGCTGGTCCTTCCGCGTGTACTTCTTCCCGCAGAACTTGCACACAAAGGGGGTGATCCCCATGTGGAGTCGCATATGCCTGTCGAGGCTGCCTTTCTGGTTGAAGGACTTTCCGCAGTAAATACAGATCAGCCTCTCGTTGTACGGGTACCAGTGCCCTCTCACACTCCTCTCCCGGGGGCTGCTCTCATACCCGGGGTTACTCATCACAGCTTCGCTGTCTGAGCCCTGCACCAACCCCTGCAGATCACTGTGCAGATGGACAGACAAAGCCCGCTTTTGGCGGGCACGCCCTCCTCGGAAACAGCTCAGCATGGACCTGGATGGGCTGGAATTACTCAAACTTCCAAAAGCTTCCGCTACGCTGGTGGGCTGGGAGGCTGCCTGGGAATAGGAGTAGGCGTGCTGGAGCACAGACCCGTAGGAACCCACGTTCACCGCCACGACCTGCTCCCCGTCGACCATCTCGGTGTGGTAGCCGTCGTCCCCCAGGGAGGAGCTGTCGGAACAGCTGGGCCGGTCGGACTTCTCCATCTTCACCTTCACCTCGGTGATCTGGCTCTCCCTCACCAGCAGGTCCCCTTGCTCGTGGTCCCCCTCTATCTGAATCTCGTACTCGGAAACGCTCCCGCTGCTCCCTCGGTCCGAGTGCCCTTCCTCCTGCAGGCGGCTGCGCAGAGCTTTGCTGGGCGTCGTCTCCACCCGAAGATCGCTGCCGGCGGCGGGCTGCCGTACCTGAGAGCAGTAGGGAGGGGAGATTTCGACTGGGTTGGCGAAGAAGCTGCCGTCTTTAACTCCATTCCGACTCTCCGGGGTCTCCTCGGCGCCGACGGTCACTGAGTCCACGTCCCCGACGCTGATTTTCGAGTGGATGCTCTCCAGGATCTGCGTGCACTTGTCGATGACACACTGCATCTGAAGAAAGCTGGCTGCCGTCAGAAAACTGACCACATCCTTCAGCTGCAGGGACATCCTTCCAGTGTAACAAAACGAAAGCAACTGTTCAAACACATTGGGGTTTTTAATCACTGATATGGACAAGCCACTCATGGTACTTAGTGCGGAATGGTCCCGGAAATACGGGGAGCTGGCAGCGAGGACTGCTTTGTGGGCTCGGAACGGCTGACCCTGAATGTGGACAATGATGTCACATAGTTTCCCTTGCAGGCGGAGCTCGTTTAGCTGGCTCAGAACGGTGCTGCTGTACTCGGGCACGTCAAACTGAATAAAACTGCTGCTGTCCATTTCTACTGACGTGAAGCGTAATCTGCGGAAAGAGAAAGTTTCGTGATTCACAACGACTCCTCACTGAGTGCGAGCAGCAGAAGTACCGGCGGGAAAACACCACCACTACCACCGCAGCTACAGGGCCTCCTCGGGCCCGCCGGGCACGCTTCCTCTCACCTGCTTCCAGTCTCTCACGTCCTGGTCTGTTCACCTGGAGACAAACAGCCCTATGACTGACCGGCCTAGTATCCCAGCTGCCCAACTTTCATCCTGATCAAAATTAAAACATATACAGTAGGGTCATTTTGGTTCTGAAAAAGCATTTGGCACAATTCTAGGAAAAATACCTCCATTTCACCTCGTTCTGAGGATTTTTACTTTGTAAAAAAATAAATCCAATGCTCTGCCTTCTTTGTGCACTTCCAATTTGTGTTTGTCACTATACAGCATCCTGGAAACAGTGAACAGAGCTGAACCCTGCTTAGAATGTGAGCTGCTGTCTTAACGTGCATTGTTTCCCCTTCAGCTCTGCACACCTGTGCATCTCTCGGGGCTGGTGATTCACAGAGCAGCGCTCAGCCCCTTTCAGGGAGTCGTTAGGGTCAGCAGACATTTGGTCCTGACACATCCATGGAGACATTTGGTCCTTGACCACTTGGAATGGACCAAATATGCTCATGGATGTTTTTGATAGCACTAAATTACCAAATTTCAAGCACCCTTTGGCCTATACCAAATGTATCCGTGGACATTTTGGACAGGAACGAGTGTCCCACGAGGGGTTTTCAGACAGCAGGCGCAAAAAGAATGCCAGCTATCGCAAGTGTGTGGCCCTCCGCTAGTGCTCACGACACCAGCACACCCAGCACGGGCCGGCTGCCCCGTGCCTAGAATCCGCAGCAGTGAACCACTCAGCACTACAGACGTGTAGACGGCCCAGGCTGTATTCTCTGGCCAAAATAACAAAATTAGATCTAACTTTTATTTTTTAAAACCCATCCAATAAAAATGTAAACACTTTCTGGGTAAGTACTCAAAAGCAAAATCTAAAAGGAATAACACTATTTAAAAAAAATTAAAAATCTTACATCAACTCTGTAGCAACAAAGGTTTAGGAGTGACGTTTGCTACGTCTTCAACTTACTTGAGAATGCGTCCAAAAAAGAGATGAACAGGTGTGTGAAAAGGCAAACAGAGTGAACTGCTAACAAGTGTAGAGTCCACATGGTGGGTATGCGGGTGTTTACTGTAAAATTCACCTTTTCTGCATGTTTGAAATTTTTCAGAATGAAATGTTGATGGTTTTGAAACAACAAAATTTAACGGAAAGCCAGTATCTGACAATTGTTATTAAACAAATAAAGAATAAAAATTAGTAAAATCACTCATGAAGTTAGAAAAAGAACAAACCCAAAAAAGCAAAAAAGTAGTTAGTACAGAACAGCATATAATTTTAAATCACAAGACAATAGGCAACTAAATTGAAGATTCCTGCAGGAAAGGATTAATCAGTTCGTGTTACCAGATCTCATCAGTGTTTATCATGTCAGAATTTGAGCTGAAACATTTTAGTTATTAAAGAGCAATGCTGTGCCCTGGTTTATCCTAGATTTATAATTGAAGTCACTTTGAAATCTGTACAGAATTAACATATTTTTGGGGTAACATAAACTGGCAAAATTAAATAAAAGAGAACCAGAAGAACCAGAGCCCACATGGTCTTCAGGCCATCCACACTGTCCTGGATGCATATGAAAACGTCCGAAGCATTTCAGTTCATATGGCGCAGGTCTGATACTAGAAAATGGCAAACAGTGTCAAGAAGAACACTGCCAGCTTCACTAAGTGAGCGGACTTGAAAGTCCTAAAGGAAATAGTAGCAAACATAACCTATTAAGAGAATATCATAGTATGGCCAAACGCAAGGATGGCTGTATGTTAAGAAATACACGAATATAATTTGCAACATCAGTAAGTCAAAGAAGAAAAACCATATGGTCAAATCAATACAATGCCAAAATGCATTCTGGAAAGCTAAATGCCCTTTTCAATAGGGCAAAAATACTCAACAAGGTAGAAATATAACAACCGTTTCTTAATATAATAACAGTATCTACTGCAAACCAATGGCAACATCATTCTTTAAAAGCCAACATTATATCTGCATTTCCCCACAATGTATTTAGTAGTGCATGCCCATGAGCTAGCCTCCTATCCCTATCTCCCAGGGGTTAAAAACACATTAGCGTTATAACCCATCTGAAAAGTCCTGCAGACAAGAATTCCATTTAACTTAGTAGTTTGCAAACTCATTTAAGCATGAAACTCTTCTCTCAAGGTACACATGTTAATATTCCAAAGAGCTAGTGTTCCTTGGTGCACATGCTGGTAAACACCTTTGTGAAGGCGTTCCCGTTAGTGCCTGGGAGGGTACAAGGTGGTCTGCCCCTCACTCCTCTCACTTAACATTGTTCTGGAAGTCCCAGCCAAAGCCACAAGATGAGGAGAAAATTAATGCATATGGCCATTTAAAGAGCAGGCAAAATTACTATTCAAGGCAGATATTTCTTATGTAGAAAACATAAGATAAGCACTTCCGTGAGAATTAAGATCTAGTAAGTGAAGCGCTTCGAAAGTTACTGTACAGAGAAAGGCAGTTAGTTACAATGGTGACAAGCTGCAACCAACAACAGCAGCAGAAACACACAACACCTGGGGGCAGGGTGCGAACACCTGGGGGAGAAATACACAACACCTGGGGCAGCGACAGAAAACAGGATCTACAGGAAGAAAATGACCAGACTTTAAGAACACACATAGCATGCTTCTGGCAAGAAGACTCAATACTGTAGAGATGGATATTTTCCAAAAAATTTAATTTATAAATATAATGTACCACAATGGCATATTTTTTTAAAACTTGACAAAACAATTTTAAAATTATTCTAGAACATTGCTGTCCAATTAATATATGCATAATGTTTTCTAACAGTTACACTGTTTAAAAGAAAACTTTAAAATGTTAATAAATTTTATTTAACCCAGTATATCTAAAACATTATCATTTCAACATGTAATCAATAAGAAAAAATTACTTAAGTCTTTGGAATCTGATGTGTGTTTTATACCAACAGCAAATCTCAATTTGGAACAACCACATTTCAAACGCTCAATAGCCACATGTGACTAGCAGCTACCATATTGGACAGTGTAGATCTAGAATAAATATTGAAGATGTTCTAGAAAAAGAAAAATGCAGCCATAACATGTAGATGTAAAAATGTCTGATGAGGCTGTAATTCATCCAGTAAGTATGTACTGAGTGTCTTCCCTGTGCCAGGCACTAGGGACCCAGGAGAGCTACAATTCTCTCTCTCTTTTTTTTTTTAACAATTCTCTTGTTCTAAATTATGATAAAAGCAGTGAGACCTTTCCAAATGGGGGAGTGGTCAGAGAAGACCACTCAAACAAACGATGTTCCAACTGAGACCTAAGGAGAGGTTGGCCAGATACGAGGGGAGAGAGCTGCCGCGGGGAAACGGTCCAGTTTCCCAGACAGAAGGAACCCAACCCCGCGGACAGAGGCGGGAGTCCGCGTCGGGAAGGGGGGAAGGGCCGTGGCGCAGCTGGGATGAGGAGCAGCCGAAGCGCAGAGGCCCACGGGGCTGTCAAGGTAGAAATCGGACAAGGACGGGCCGTGTGGACCATCTCCAATAGTGGAAAAGGAGGAGTTCTTGAAATAGATGCTGCTTGAATAATATAAATAAATAATAATAAAGTTAGTTCCCCTCTTCATAACATACCCCCCAAAAAAACTTCTAGAGAAAACATGTTTAAGCCCCTAAAGACAGATACCAGAAGAAGAAACGCAGATTTAACCATAAAAGTAAAAACTTATAAACCACCTTTTATCAAAAAAGGACAAATTATTAAAAACAGAAGTATAAAACTCTCTTACAAGTCAATAAAAGCCATATATAACAATTGGAAATTAGGCCAAGAATACGAACAGACGCTTGTAAGAAATTTAAAAAAATAGATTTTAAACACAGAGATAAAAATGCTTAACAACTTTATCAACAAACAAAGAAAGAAAAATTAACATGAGACACATTATTCTTTCTCAAACTGCCAAGACTTAACACCACAGCCCAGCTGGCACCGGGGGAGAGAGGGAGCGCGCAGGCAGTGCTGGGAGGCACATGTAAGCAAAGCCCTACAGCGGGCATGTCTCTCTTCAAAAAAGTATTTCGCATGACAGTGGACATATAGTATTATATTGGTTTCAGGTGTAAAACAGAGAGATTAGACATTTAAATTAAAATGGGCATTTCTCTTAACTCAGCAGTATGGTCCATAAAAAAAGAAATCATGGCTACCGGCATGAGAATTTACTTGTAAGTCTTTTCCATTACAACAGCAAAACAATGGAAACAACTTACAAGTCCAACCACCGAGTATTAGTAAAGCCTAGTGCACCTATATGCTGAATACTGTTACTAAAATGATTTTAAAGAAGAATACAGACTTTGCTCCTCAAACTGTAACCCCCTTAAGGATAGGGATTTTTATCTGTTTTATTAACTATCTGCCAGTTTACTGCCTGGCACATAGTAGACATTCACTAAATGTCTGCTGAATAAATACTGAACAACACGGCAAAAAATCAGGTAACAGATCAACTGCAAATGAGCATGAGTGATCTTTCTGAGTAATGAAAATGGTCTAAAACCAGATTATGGTGACAGCTGTACGACTTTATATAAATTTATTAAAAATCACTGAATTATACATGTAAAATGGGCAGATTTTATGATATGTAAGTTACACCTCAATAAAGCTGTTAAAAATAGGTAGCAATAAAAGTAGGATATTTCCAAAGGTATGTATGCATATGCAGATATTAAATATACGTAGAAAAACACTGAAAGAAGTATAAACGGTACAAATACCATTTATACTTCTGCAGGGCATGTTGTAATATCCATCGAATTTCAAAGGCACGTCCTCTCTGACGGGGTAACTGTAGTTCTAAGAACTTACTACAGCATTTTCATAACAAAACAATCAAACCGAACCAAACGCCCATCAAAAGGAGCCTCACTCATCAGTCATGGCGCTTCCATATGAAAGGCTCAGTATGTTTCCACACATGCACTGTACTCTGCAGATGTGCACAGCACATTTCTGGGATGATATACTAAAACGCAAACTGCCTCTTGCACGGGGGCAGGGTAGTTGGAAGATCTATTAGCTTTCAGTGAACCTTTTTAGACTCTTAAAATTTCTAAACTAGCCCTGGCTGGTGCAGCTCAGTGGATGGAGAGTCAGCCTGCGGACTGAAAGGCCGCTGGCTCAATTCCTGGTCAGGGCACACGTCTGGGTTGCGGGGCAGGTTCCGGGCTGGGGGTGTCTAAGAGGCAACTGATGCGTCTCTCGCACACTGACGTTTCTCTCCCTCCCCGCCCTCTCTCTAAAAATAAATAAATAAAATCTTTAAAATTTTTTTCTAAATTGTGTGAATGTATTATTTACTACATTTAAAAAACTTTAAGACACCTCATCCAGTTTTTAAAAGATAAGAAAGTATCATAGCAAAAGCATTAGGAGCATGAATCTGGAGTCAGATGTGGTTCAAATGACACCAGCTTTCCACTTGCCGAACCTTAAGTAAGGCATTCTGTAGCCCTTCCGAGCCTCAGCTTTCTCATCTGTAAAACGGGGGCACTGGTCCCTGCGTCGCGGAATGTTCTGAAGAACGTACGTGGGGCAGGAAGCGCCTCGCACCACGGCCGCCTGACACACGGCGGACGAGGCCGCTACTGCAGGCCTCCTCGGGGAGCCAGGGCGGTGTGGCGAAGAGAACTGCCTGGAAGCCAGCCTTGGATATGAATCCTGGCTCTGCCGCTTTCCAATAAAAATAATCACGAACACAGCTATGTGGCCACGGACAAGTCGGTTCACCGACTTCCTTACCAAGAAAAGGTCTGGGAAGAACTACTTCCCAACCTGACTGCCCGACCATTACACAAGGGGAATCCACGCAATACGTGTGCAGAAGGGCTCACATGTAATGAGCACTCACCTGGGCTGGACGCCTCCCACAGGCACCAACCAATCTGACCCCCGCGAGCCCTGGGAGGGAGACGCTATGACTGTTCCTACTTTATGGGCGAAGAAGCAGGAAAAGAAGTTAAGACGCGTAGCAAAGGTCCCGCAGCTCAGAGGTGAACCCAGCCTGGCTCCAGGGGGCGCGCTCACGTCCACGCCAGACTGCCTCCAGGAAACACGGCCACTGCCTGGCACCTGCCAAGTGCCCAAATGTCACCTGTGCGTTGCATTGTTTTCATGACACAAGGGTGTGTAAACAGTGACTTTTGAAATTAAAGGTCAAAAGGAAGATGGGTTTAGCTTTTTCAAGGGAAAGAGTCTTGGGTAAGAGCCAACAGAAGAAGGAAAATAATATCGTGTTTCTGTGAGAGCCTGTAAAACTGAAAACGGTTCTACGACGAAGCTCCCTCCTCCCGCGTGGCCTTTTATCCTCCCAGAGGAAGAGCAGAGAACGACACCTGAAGAAACACCAGTGAAGAGAAGAAAATGAAACACCATGATTAACACCCACGAGAGGGATTCCATTCTTCTGCAAAACGAGAAAGGAGACGCTTCACGCCCCTCGCCTTCACATCAGCGCGTCCTCATCCCTGGCAGCGCCTGTGAGGTCCAGGCCCTGCCCGCCGCTGCTCCCGAGCAGCAGCGCCCCTGAGAGAGCGGCTTCGGAGGCACTGATGCGCGGGCAGCTCGCAGGTGCTTTAAGTCCCAGGCACACTACCAGGCTGGAAAGGGAGTAAAAACATCATTAAAAATCACAAGTCTGCACCCAATGCCCTGATTTATGGGGCCCGGCGAGCGGTCCGGAGGCAAAGGAAATCGCACCCTCCCGCAGAGACGCCAGACTCAGATGCAGTCCGACAACCCTCCGGTCAGCCGTCCCCGGCAGGGGCTGCCCGCTGCTGTCCTGCAGGTCTCGGTATCTCCCCTATGTGGACTGCCAGTGGGCCTACACCTAAGGTCTATCAATGTTCAGTTAATTTGTCTCCAAAAGAAAATACCTATGTATACGGTCAAACTTCACATCACTGTAGAGAGAAATATAAAATGAATTGCAAAGCTCCTTCCCCAGTTCCTCTTCCAAAAGATAATTGCTGGTTCAGAGTTTTTGGGTATTCTTTCAGAGGAAATTGTAGACATCTAGCCGCATAAACTGTCCTCTGCTTTTAAAAGTCCTTCTACAGCAGCACAAATTCACATACTTTTGCCTTTTCCACGGTTCATAGTATTCCCCGGCAGGCTATGTCATGATGTACCTTCAGCAGTCCCCAATGGACACCAAAATGGGAAACAATTTAAATAGTCGTAACATCGCCTGCCAGCAAAGTAAGTGCTGGGTTAATTTTTCATTTCAATCAATAATGCCAACGACGCCCCCAAAGGGGGCAGCAACTACCCTTTCAGCAACAGCACATGCAAGTGCCTAGTCCTCCCTAACTGCCAATAACAGTTATTAAACTTTCTCACTTTTGCTGAACTGATGGGTTAAAAAAGGTATCTTGTTTTGATGTACATTTATTTCATTATAAATGAGGATGATCATCTTTTCTCATGTTTAATGGCAATTTGTCTAAGTCTGTCTTTGAATTGCCTATTCATATCCTCTGCCCATATTTGCCGTTTTACTGAGTTGTCAGAACTCTTCGCAAATTAAGGAAATTAGCCTTTTGTCGTCTGCGCTGCAAGTACGTATTAGATTTAATTGCAACCACTAAATGGCACACTGACTGGGAATTTTAAATTATTTTTCTGCGTTTATAGGAAATATTCATTCCATTTCAATCTTCTGCATGCAGAAAACCAAAGGGAATTCAAAGACGAGTGAGAGTCCCTGTCTTGCAGTTTGGTACAAGCTTCAAGCAGATGCATCCCTGCTCAGACGTGTGGGAATGAGATTCACTTTTGATAGTGCAGAGAAGTGATTTATATTAGTTTTTCATTTAGACTAAGTTTGCAGCTGCTTCGGAAAACAATAATGAACTTGATTATTCCACTCACTAAATACATCAGAGTACTAGTTTTTTTTCTTTTTTAATATATTTTATTGATTATGCTGTTACAGTTGTCCCATTTCCCCCCCTTCATTCCCCTCCACCCTGAACACCCTCTCCTACCCACAGTCCCTCCCTTTAGTTCATGTCCATGTGTCATGAGTTCTTTAGCTTCTACATTTCCCATACTATTCTTGCCCTCCCCGTCTATTTTCTACGTACCATCTATGCTACTTATTCTCCGTAACTTTTCCCCCTCTCTCCTCTTCCCACTCCCCTCTTCATAACCCTCCATGTGATCTCCATTTCTGTGGTTCTGTTCCTGTTCTAGTTGTTTGTTTAGTTTGCTTTTGCTTTTGTTTTAGGTGTGGTTGTTAATAAGTGTGAGTTTGCTGTCATTTTACTGTTAATATTTTTTATCTTCTTTTTCTTGGATAAGTCCCTTTAACATTTCATATGATAAGGGCTTGATGATGATGAACTCCTTCAACTTGTCCTTATCTGAGAAGCACTTTATCTGCCCTTCCATTCTAAATGAAAGCTTTGCTGGATAGAGCAATCTTGGATGTAGGTCCTTGCCTTCCATGACTTGGAATACTTCTTTTCCAGACCCTTCTTGCCTGCAAGGTCTCTTTTGAGAAATCAGCTGACAGTCTGATGGGAACTCCTTTGTAGGTTACTGTCTCCTTAGCTCTTGCAGCTTCTAGGATTCTCTCCTTCATTTTAATCCTGGCTAATGCAATTATGATGTGCCTTGGTGTGTTCCTCCTTTAGTCTAACTTCTTTGGGACTCTCTGAGCTTCCTGGACTTCCTGAAAGTCTATTTCCTTTGCCAGATTGGGGAAGTTCTCCCTTATTATTTGTTCAAATAATTTTTCCACTTGTTGCTCTTCCTCTTCCCCTTCTGGTACCCCTATAATTCAGATGTTGGAACATTTAAAGGTGTCCTGGAGTTTCCTAAGCCTCTCCTTATTTTTTTTGAATTCTTGTTTTTTCATTCTTTTCTGTTTGGTTGTTTCTTTCTTCCTTCTGGACCACTCCATTGATTTTAGTCCCAATTTTCCTCCCATCACTGTTGGTTCCCTGTGCATTTTCCTTCATTTCACTTAGCACAGCCTTCATTTTTTCATCTAATTTGTGACCAAATTCAACCAATTCTGTTAGCATCCTGATCACCAGTGCTTTGAACTGTGCACCTGATAGGTTGGCTATCTCCTGTTCGCTTAGTTGTTATTTGTTCTGGAGCTTTGATCTGTTCTTCCATTTGGGTCTTTTTCTTTTTGTCTGGTCGTGCCTGTTACATATGAGGGGCGGAGCCTTAGGTGTTCACCAGGGAGGGCAACCCAGTCACTGGGTTGTGACTGGGCTGTATGTGGGGGTGGGGTACGAGAGGGAACAATGGCACTTGCTCCACTCTCTGTCAGATTTCAGTCCCTTCTGCCACCTTCCCCAAGCAAACTGGGACTTTCTGGTGCTGATTCCCTAGTGGGTGGGCTTGTGTGTGTCCTGGGACCCTGTGGGTCTCTCCAACGAACTCCCCTGTGAAGATGGGAGTCTCTCCCGGCACCGCAACCCCCACAGGTGTTTTCAATCGGTGTTTTGAGGCTATTTCCTCGAGCTGGGGCCCTGGGTTGGCGGTCTGTCTCGCTCCCCAACTTTGCCTGGTTTATCTGCGCGTGAATGTGGGGCCGACCAGTCAGCCAGCCGCCTTGTGCGCGGTGCCCCGCTTCACAATCGCCGCCTCACCGGGTCTGCCGGTTGCCACCCTGCGCCTGGAGTCTGCCAGGTGCTGCCTGTGCACCAGGGTCCGCCTGCTGCCGTCCTGTGCGCCCCGGGGTCCCTCAGCTGCTGCCTTGCGAGCCTGGGGTCTGCAATCCACCACTTGCCGTGACCCCTCTCTGCCCAGCCGCCCGACTCTGCCCTTCCTACTGGTCTGGATGAATATGTCTATTTTAACTCCTTGGTTGTCAGACTTCTGTACAGTTCAATTTTCTGTCAGTTCTGGTTGTTTTTTTTTTTTGTTTGTTTCTAAATTTCTGTTGTCCTTCTTTTTTGGTTGTGCGAGGAGGCACAGTGTGTCTACGTAGCTACACCTCCATCTTGGCCGGAAGTAGAGTGGTAGTTTTCAATTCAGCGGATTAATCACTGGTCTTTCTGTCACGTTATATTAAGCAAAAAAACCACCCCTGAACTAGGCATTTGCATTGCTTTATCTTAATTTAAAAAACAAGCACATATAAGCTATTTTTCTTCAACACCATTCATACTTATTTCAACAATACTTCATTTTTGTTTGTAAAAAAGACACTTTGGATAAGAACGTGAAATACTTATTCTAAAAAACATTCATGGAGAGGACTTAGTTGAAATGGTCTGTTGGAAGGTTCAGAACTGTCACTCCTCTACTTCATGATCCTCTTCTGCTCATTCAACTAATGGACACACAAACTGCCTGCTCTTGCGATTTCTTCTTCTTCTTTTGAATTATTTATTTTTAGACAGAAGGGAAGAGAGGGAGGAAGAGAGGGAGAGAAACATCAATGTGTGGTTGCCTCTCCCACACTCCCCACCTGGGACCTGGCCCACAACCCAGGCACGTGCCCTGACCAGGAATCGAACCAGCGACACTTTGGTTCACAGGCCAGCGCTCAGTCCACTGAGCCACACCAGCCAGGGGTCCTCTTTCAATTTCTTTAACATGAGAATGCTTTCACAACCCTGGAAACAGCGTTCACCTCACACACAGCCTCTGCCATGGTCTGACTCGGGTCTCAACGGTGGGTCCTGGGAAGGACCACCTCTGGTGTGTGCAGCCCGAACACCCGTGCACTGCCACTGCCGCAGCAGCCTCAGCAACTGTGAAAGGAGATCGCTTCCACCAGCCACCACACCCCTCACCCTCACCCCTGACTCAGGAAAGCGCAGCATCTTCACTAACTGAATATTCCACACGTGCTACACATGTCCTCGAGGCCTTCTGTGCGTCATTTCACCGAGTCCTCCCGGCCCTCCCCCGGAGGACAGGTGTTATTCCTCTCACCTCAGGGATGAGGACGCTGAGGCTCCAAGAGGCTAACTTTCCCAGACTGCTCTGAAGTCTGCCCATCTAGACCTGTGCGCAGCAAGTCTTGTTTAACTTGCCCACTGGGAGTGGGAGGACCAGCAAGCAGGAGGGGGCAGGAAGAGCTGAGGACAAGGCGGGATGGAAAGCAAGCTTTCCCTAAGTTACATCCCTGCCCCAGGTATATTCCGTGGTCGCCAGGGACAGGGACAGGCGGCAAAATCCGACTGCTGCCCAGGGCCGGTCCTTCCTCTGTGAGCACATCTCAGCAATACTCATCAAAGTTTCGAAAGCACATCCCCTATGACCAAGCAACTTCAGCGCTAGAAATTCAGTACGGTTCCCTCTCTAGATCAAAATCACCAGTTGAAGTATATTATGACTTCCATATTTACAGCTTTTATCCCTTGTCGCCTCAGAGCCCCTAACCCTGACTGATTTTACCAGCTTTAAGTAAACAGCTATTTTTATTTGCTAAAGCCTTGACTAATCAGAAACCACCGATCTAGGGCTCAAGTAACGGTCGTTTTAATGTGTGAAGGTGAAAGTCACAGACAGCAGATGCTGCCAAGACACAGGTTCAACCCAAGTTGAACAGAATTCAAAGCAGCACTGAGGCTGGTCAAAAAGTAAGAGCAGACATGAGGGGCTCTCTAGGACTGACCAAGCACTGGCGACACCAGCAAGGCCAGTGCAGGCCGGGGGCAAGACAGAACCATGGGGGTGGGGGGAGAGGGAGAGAGAGAGAGGAACAGATACCTGCTGGGGAGTGAGGAGTGAAGGCAGACTGGGCGACCAGCGGGAGGAGCCCATCTGCACAGAGAGGCACTGTGGGCACGCCACAGGGGAGAGTGGCAGTGTCCTGCAAGTCACCACACTAGCCGGACAGCCCTCCTTTTTCCTGAAGGAAAAAGCAAAGGAGAGGGATCCTGGAAATCAATATGCACATGTGTTCTGAAAATTAAATTAAGATCTGGTGCAAGACCATATGACAAGATTCCACCCAAAAAGCTGCACAACATATCACCACACCCAAAGAGATACTGTTCCGAAATGCCACAAACACGGGAATGACACGCCTAATCCAGATTCCAAAACTCACTAAGAATAAATACACTTTAACTGGGAGCTTCAGAATAAAAAAGTCACTTCACGCCCTGGCTTGTGTGGCTAGGTGGATTGGGTGCCAGCCTGCGAACCAAAGGATCGCCAGTTCGATTCCCGGTCAGGGCACATGCCTGGGTTGTGGGCCGGGTCCCTGGTGAGGGGCACATGAGAGGCAACCACACATTGATGTTTCCTCTCCCTTTCTCCATCCCTTCCCCTTTCTCTATAAACAAATAAACAAATCCTAAAAAAAGTCACTTCACAACAACAGGGAAGCCAGCTGAACCTTACCAGACAGACACACTGACTGACCCTCAGAAGGTAACAGGGACCAGTTAACCGACACCCTGCCTTCCGTTCACCCCACTCCTCTCACTGAGTTTCAGGCAAAAGAGGCAAAAAGGCAACGACTGCCCTTATATGTGATGACACCACTGGGTCACGTAAAACAAAACGCCGATTCACGGAGAATACAGCTCCCTGAGTTTCCAAATGTGTCGCATGTTTACCGGTTTCTTATAAAGCACCAGGAAGGTTTTATTATTTTCCACTTAATGCTGTTTCATTCTTATGACAGTATCTTAGAAAGACTTGATTGTCACCAAAAGGTAACTAAAAGCAAGCACAAATGAACTTTTTACAACGGTGACATAAAGGCCTTTCCGAGCACAGCCTAAGTCCCAGCAGCCACGGAGGCAGAGACAAACGCATTTGACAACATATAAGTTTATGGCCACAAAAAATTCCCTTAAAAGATAAGAAAAATATGTGCACATTTGACAAAGGGCTACTTTCCAAATTCCTTAATTTATATTATGAATCAAACAGACTGGGGTGACACAGAAAATCCTATGGAAGAAAGGGCAAAGGATATTGGCAGTTCAAAAAACAAAGACATGACCAAAAAACATGAACAAATGTTGAACTTTATTCATGACTAAATACATGCGAATTACAAAAAGAAAAGATGAGACAGGATTCTAACACATCAGATTTGCACATGTCTGAAAAGAGCTGGCGAGTATAAGCCTGAGGGATAATCTGGTAATAGCTATCAAAGTGTAAAAGGCATTTACCATTTGGTCCTCAATTAACTGCTAGGAATGGAGTCTACAAATATACAAATACTTACAAAAGTTTGTTGAGATATATGTATTAAGCAGTTGTATGTGCTTTAGTGAAAAATGAAATAAAGTTGGGGAACAACCTCAAAATCCCCAAAACAGTGATTCAAAAAACCAATCAACAACGAAACACTCACAGCCATTAAAAATAATAGATCTAAAAATAAATAAATAGATTTGTATGCTTTTTTTAAAGGAAACATCTTAAATTCACATCTCTGTGGTATATATTTTTTAAAGATTTTATTTATTTTTAGAGAGGGAAGGGAGGGAGAAAGAGAGAGAGAGAGAGAGAGAGAGAAACATCAATGAGCGGTTGCTGGGGGCCGTGGCCTGCAACCCAGGCATGTGCCCTGACTGGGAATCGAACCTGCGACACCTTGGTTCACAGCCCGCGCAATTTGTATGCTTTGACAAGAGCTCTAATATTTAACCCATACATATAAATAAAAGAGGTGTGTGTATGCGTATATATATGTGTATATGTATGTGTGTGTATGATTCTCTTCATATACTTTTCTTAAGAGAATAAGTAGATGCCACTGCGGCCACTGTAAAACCATACGAAACCATGAATGTCAGTGGCTCTGGGGAATGAGGATTAAGGACTGGTGGGAAAGAAGGGAAACACTTTATTTTATGCTTTTTGATTTTTAAAATCACACAGCTGTATTTTCCTTGCTAAAAAAGTTTTAGATATGTTACAGGATTTTATCGAAAAACATAATTTTTTAAACCAAAGAATCTAGAGAAACATTGGCTACAAATGGACAATTGTTGTGTGAAGCAATTATAGAGACAGAAACAAAGAACTATGAGGAACAATGATTAACACTAATTACTTGTGACCGAAAAGAGATTTTTAAAAATCAAAATGAACAAAGACAAACTTCATGGTGGAAACAGTATTTGAACGGGGCTTTGTACTTAAACGGAACACAAAGAACACCCCAGATGGAAAGAACGGGAAGAGCCGAGAACAGCGGAGTGAAAACGTCGGGGGCAGTGGCTAGGGTCCAGGAACGAGGGGTGACCAGGGAAAGAGGAGCACCTCGGCTGGAATGGCGGGGGGGGCCTGCATGCTGGAGAGGGAACCGGACCCGGACCCGACCCGGCAGCAGCCACCGTGAACGTGGGTCTAGGGAGGGACTCGGCAGGGCGTGGAGACTGAGGGATGCTCTCCATTCTCAGAGGAGACGAGTCAGAGCAGCCTCAGGCAAGCCAAGTTCAGGGTACCCACTGGGCATCTGAGAAGTGTTGCCCAACGAACAGTGGGGAACACTGGGCTGGAACTGCAGGGAAACGAGACCCGGAGATACCAATCTGTACTAACTGAGAATGGATGTGGTAAGAGGTTACTCAAGAGAGAAGACAGGAAAAAAAAAAAAAGCCGAGAACAGAAAAGTTGCTTGCTCCTACAAAAGAACTATGACATGGTATCTCACGAGAGAGGCAGCACCCACAGTAGCCCTCTCCTTAGCACGTCATTCACTGACTAGTAAAATTGTGCATCGTGTGTTCTGTTAAGCTGTAAGGAAACCACATATTGAAAACCAAAACCAGTTATAGCTTCTCACACTGCTGACCTACTTTGAAGAGAACCTGAGGATGAGAAAGGACATGTAAATGTCATCTGGGCAAAATACCCACATGGGCCATGATCCCTCTGCAGCATCCTTGGGCAGAGCCGTGTGGCCACTTCCCCGCGGCGACTGAACAACAGTGTACAGGCACCTGGCAATGGGCTCACGTTACTGAGCCTCCAGCGCTGCTGAACTCGCACACTCTCAGCGCTGAGCTCTGTGCGGACAGGGGCTGTGTGCCCGGAGCCCAGCAGCGTGTCTTGCAGAGAGGGGTTCTCGGCATATGTCAGCTGATGCAGCCTCAACCAAGTTGGCGGCTCGGAGTCCACTACTGCCCCCACGGCTGCACCCTCAGCTTCCAACTTTCCCTGCTGAAGACAAGAGAGATGCCGGGCCGTCGCTGCCAGCAGGCACAATCTAGCAAGTCGGCTCCTCCCCCTTCAGCCTATCGGCACTGTAATGCGCTCTGCTGTACTTAAAAACACCCAGTGACACCTCCAAGAAAGGAAGGCGAGGCTGCAAATTTAAAGTTGTTTCAGGCACCCAGAGGTACCCATTATTCTCCGTCAAGATGCTCGTGATCCCAAACCCAGAGGTGTGCCTGCTGGCTTCAGTCACCTGCTGATACTAAAGACACAACTCAGACGAGGCCTCCCTCATCAGGCACCGGAGACTTGAAAATCCCTAACTTCCCTTCTCATACAGAGAGCCATTAAAGAGACCACAGATGGAGGCACGAGGGGCAACAGGCATGGGGGCAGCAGTAACAGCCACATAAAAATAACGTTTCTAGGTACTTCTGCCTGGGTCTCGATCAAAACGAAAACTCAGCTGCCATGAATTACAGCCTAACCCTCCAGAAAGCAGCAACCAAACCACGCTGGGACTGCGGGGAACATTCTGGTGCTGCTGAAACCCCGGGCAGCAAAAAAATAAATAAAACAGCATTCTGCGATGGATATTCATGAAGCACGCATCCTAATTTAAAAGGGAACAAGCCTAGAGTTCTTACTGCATTAATTCATAGGAGCCTGAAAGAACATTTTTATCCAAACTGTTAGATTTCCTACCAAGGCGTTAACAGTCTCCAAGGCTGCTCAGATACACTGACTCTGAGAGTGCAGTTTGGCTTCACAGTGAGACTTGCCTTTCAGTCAACGGAGAACATCAGAGGCCTCTCCTGCGCTTTCCTAGCAGGGCAGACATGGCCTCTTGAACCTTTCTGGCAACGTTAAAAAACCAAGTTATTGAGCTCCTACTTCGTACTGTATGCTAAGTAAGCTCTTCACCTGCTCACGGGATCTTCAGACAACCTGTAAGGGAGGGACCGCGACCGCCCCTGTCCCACGGGTGAGGAGGGTGCAGACTCACACTGGGAGTCTCTCCCGCAGTCCCCGACCGAGACGGGCCGAGTCAGGGATTGAGCCTAGCTTTGTCCGTTTCCAGAGCCAGAGTTCTTAAATCCTGTAAGAGTGAGATTTTAATTCAGGCACAATGGTGAGATGCAGGGTTTTTACTGGAGCCAGACTTGCACTGATCAACTCTGAGTGGAAAGGAGTTTTTACTTAAGGGCGTGTCAATGCACCGACACAGTGATAACGGAGGGGGTGCGACCTGCTGTACTTTGAGCAGTGTGTACCCATTTATCTGCATAATATCCACTCTTTTGACTTCTGTCTATGAAGGGGCAAATGGATGTTTCAAATTCCAATCACGAATTAGAAAGATGCGTTTCAAGGAAAAGAATGAATGAGCTTTCTTAAGGCAAAGAACTCAAAAATGGCAAGGAGCAGCATCCTGTATCTGCTTGCTGCTGCTGTCGCAGGGGCCCTGGACCTGGAAGACACTTCAAGTCCCGCCTGTTAGAACAAAAGGATTAGAAAAGTGCACCTTGAATTATTCTTCCACGAGGTTTTCCATGCCCTCAATACCAACCAGAAAGATAACGATTAGAAATTAAATTGCGCCAAGTTAATGATCTTCACTAAACTAAATTCAACACTTTGTCAGTTATAAAACATGAACACAAGAAGTCTGAAACACATTAAGCAGAATTTACACAAAAGTAACATGAAAATGAATGGGAATGAGACATAATGATGGCATTCTGGATTCATGACTGACGTTTTTAACGAGTGCTTAAGCCGAAAGGTAGAAGCAGGATCTGGGGACGCGCAGAAACCCGCAGCTCAGCAGATACACGGAGGCTCAGCGGTCTATCATTCCCCCGCCCTGATACATATACACCTAATATTAATAATGACGATAATTAAAAATGTACCAAGCAGTTGCTAGGTGCTGAAAATCCAGACCGAGTGAGTTTCTGCCCTTTGCGCTACGGGAGGTTTCTGTCCTCCCTGAGCTCACCTCAGCACACCTGTGTCACCGTTTGACAGGTGTGCCGCCCCAGTCAAACTCCCCACCTGGCACTGTCCCCAGAGTGAGTTGGTTTTCATATATATATATTTTTTTTCATTTTAAAGCTCACCGTAACCCCATGAAGTAGACTTTATCCCCACACCACAGATGAGAAAACAGAGGCTCAGAGACACGACATAAACTGCCCAAGTTCACAGAGCTGGTCAGTAGCCTTGCTGGGATTCAAACCCAGGCCCGATTCCGAAGCTGTGGCAAAAGCTGATGATCTTTCTTTCCCCACAGCCTACAGACAAAGAAGTCCATGTTTTTATCTTTCCCCACCATGAAGAGTAAACATTTTAATGTTTCAAAACTTTGTTTTATGTTATCAGTGCCCTAAGGATGAAAATTGAAAACATCCACCTTGAATGGTCGCATTAGAGATAAGTAACACAGGACAGAAAAGAGCTGGTAACAGGATGTCCTTTAAAAAAAGGAGTGGGGCAATTTAAAAAAAAAAAAGTGTATCAGCAAAAATCAAGAACTATTCTGGTGCCCATCAGAAGAGTCCGGCTATAGTATCGGACACTACAAGGGCACCGAGAGATGCGTTAGGACACAGCGCCCTCCCAAAACTCCCAGCCCACTCAGGAAAAGAACAAGTTCTAATGAGCAAGGAACAAGTGCTGAATCCTGTGCTTCAGGCTCCGAGCGCCACAAAGGCATGGGGGTAGGGCGGGCAGGGAACACCCTCCGGAGGAAGTGTGTCTTCGGCAGGGGCTTGAAGGAAGTGAAATGGAGAATTTACACAGAGGAGAAGGAAAGGAGGCCAGCACTTCAGAAGGGGAAACAGCGGGAGCAAGGCCCAAGAGCAGCGGTTCTCAACCTTTTCTGTCTCACGGCACACGTACACTAATCACCAAGATTCTGCAGCACACCCAGAAATACATTTTTTTTTGCCGATCTGACAAGAAAAAAAAAAGGTATAATTCTGATTCATTCACACCCTCTGGCTATTGTTATGTTGGCGGTTGTCATTTTTTTATTTGGCAACCTGGAGGAAAAGAGGTCACTGCCCCTGACTCAACGGTCAGGTACTGCACGTTTGAAACATTCCTGTGGTGCCCCAGTGCGCCTCTTGCGGCACACGGGCTGAAAAATCGCTGCCCTAGAGACAGTCATAAACTCACTCCCCAAGGGAACAGGCTCCCGGAGGGAGAAGCAGGGAATACGGTTCAGGCAGGGGAGGGGGGGCCCACGGAGGAAAGACAGGGCGGACAATGACTGGACACACCGTGGCAGGCAAGGGGCCACTACTCAGGCTGGAAGGGCGGTCGGTATACATGCCGGGGCCTCTGGGCCGATCACCTGGCCCCTAAGCTCTCCCTCCCTCTACCAGTTACCAGGAACCACCTCGAGTGGGCTGCCGCACCACTGCCTTTAGAATAGTTTCATCCTTGGCCTAGTGTTCAAGTTCCTTCAGGAACTAGCCCAACCAATCCTTCGTCCTGCTCCTTTCCTATATGAACTCTTCTTCTCTGCCAGGAGGCTGGTCTATTCACGAACTCCGTGAGATCACCGGACCTGATTCCTGTTTTCCTATCTGAGTCCTACTCACCCTTTAACAGCCAGATCAAACCCCACTCCCTCTTTAAGCCTTCCCTGACTCCCTGGCCTGTAACGACCTCCATCTCTCCTTCCCCTTAATGCTACAGCACACAGCCCTGCCTAGTGAATTACCTTTCTACAGGTAAAGTCTCAGCACCCAGTGTAAAGGCGCTCAGAGGCTGTGTCTTCTTTTACTGTCCCCCACCACAGAGAACAGCACCTTGACATTTAATAAGCAGGCAAACACTCAACTCTTTTCTTGACTTCCTATATTAAGTTTGGCATTAGCATAAAGAAAAGAGGGGGTGGGGGACCTTCTGAAGTCAGAGACCAGCTAAGAAGTTGTTGCAATAATCCAGATGTGAAGCAAAGAGAGCCTGGACTAGGGAACAAAGAGAAAATGGGCAAATATAAACAACAAAAAAATTTTTTGCATGCAAAAAACTCAGAGAGATGTGACTAACTACTACTAGGAACAAAAGCAAGCCATGAATTATGATTGAGGTAAGGTTTAGAAACGCTTCTTGGAATCATTTTAAAGCCTGTCTGAAACCTAGTGTATTAAGTGGCCAAAAAGTCCCTATTTGCAAAAAGTCTTCAGTGAAACTGCCCAATATCTTGAACCTGGGACAGCCCTTCCAATTGCAGACATATACAGAATAACAGAGTTGGGAAGGACTTCGGAGAGCTAATCTAAAACCCTCACTCACCAGATGGGGAAACTGAGGCTCAGCTTGGAAGAGGCTTGCTGAAAACCTCAAGACTGAGACTCTCGACTATTGCCACCCTAAAGCACAGCCGCCAAAGCACAGAAGAGCGCTTTACACCTCGAGTCCAGCCCCAGCCCAGCCCTCCGTAATGGCAGGACCGTCTGAGGGCTTGGGTGACCATGAAGACGTCTAGGGCCAAGCACGACGCGCCGCCTCCTGTTTACCTGGAGAAAGGCGGTGGCGTAGGGCAGGGACTTCGTTGCAGCCACCAGCAGAGCCAACCCGCCGCCCGGCCCGGCTATCCAGGGGTTTCATTAATCCGGCCTCCTCGTACAAAGGGGTAGCGCGCCCGAGGGCGAAGGGCCCGGAAGCAGGGGATCCCCAGACGCCCAGGGCGGCGGCGGCTGGAGAGCCCGGGGCAGCTGGCCGAGCGCGACCCTCTGGCCCGCCAGTGGCGCCCGGACACCCGGCCGCGCACTGTTGGCCCCTCGGGGGCGCGTGTCCGGCCCAAGCAGGTGCCCCGGGCCTCCCGACCCCGCCCGGCCTCTGCTCCAGCCCGCGCCGCCCGCCCACCCGCCGGCCGGCCGGTCGGACTGACCAGGCGCAAATGCTCCCGCCCCGCCGCGCCCACAGGGAGCCGGACAGCGGCCGAGGACTGTTCCTCGCCCTCCAGCTATGCCCGAGCCTCGCCCGCCGCCCGCTGTTTCCGGCCGGTGCGCCTCACCTGCCGAGAGCGCCGCGCTCACATCGCCCGCCCGCGGCGCTCCCTCCGCCGCCGCCGGCGCCAGGCCCGTCCCCGCCGCTCCGGCAGCCGCCCCAGCCCGCGCCCCCCGCCCCCGGAAGCGCTTCTCGGCCCCGCCCCCTCGGTGCCAGCGCTTCCGGGCAGGATCGGACCGAGAAGGCGGTGCAATGGTGGGGACCTCTCTCCGAGGCTCCGGGTTCCGGATTCCGCTTCTAGCACGTCCCGGAGCCTCGCCGCGGACGATTGGGAGAGCGGCAGCCTTCGTCCTGACTCCAGAAGAGAGCGGCGGGGGCTCTGCTCTCCAAGCTCCTTGCCCGCGGTCTCCTGGGCGCCCCCTGCTGGCGGGAGGAGGGCAGCAGCGTAGTGGAACTCTCCGGGGCTCCCAGAGGGGAATGGGTGGGAGGCCACGACCTTCCACAAACCATCACCAGGGCCCAGGGCCCACCGCGCTCAGCTCTCCCCTTCGGAGATCCTGGTTCCCACAGCTTTTCCGGTACCTGCTGCTCATCTGAGCTGCACCTGGTGGAGCAGTCAAAGGCAGTAAGGTGCCACTGGGCGAAGAACAGTTCAAAGTGATGGGGAACTCAAGAGTGGGAAAATTTTAGTTTAAGGAAATAGTTAATAAGCTTAGTATTTAATGCATGTGAAAAGCTGTTGTTTCAAAACTGAAGAAGGCATGGCCCACCCTGACTCCAGGTGAACATAGCGATTGACCTTTGTGCTCCGCAAGAGACCATAAGCAAGCTAGGTGGTATCTGAGCCATTCATTGTGTTCCAGGAAGAGACAGATGACCTACCAACCGACCTACCGACCACCTGAGGCACGGCTGTCCACCCAGGGCGGATGCTCTAGTTGTTGTTGTTGTTGTTGTTGTTTTAAATCTGATTTTCTCTGAATTCCAAACCCCTCACCACACTTTGCTCTCTATTATAAAAAGGCTGGCTTGAAAGGAAGTGTAGGACGGTCTGTTAAGGTACAAACCCACCATCTTCTCAGATCTCCAGCCATCTAAATAAAGCACCCATAAAGATTCAATCTCTGTCTCTGCGTATTGGGTCTGGTAGGTGACCGGCAGCACGAACACTGGCTTTTCCTGTTTCATGTTCTGGCGACTCTGTTCCGGGACTGATTTTGGGACTCTACGTTAAGTTTGGGTATTGGCAGGTCATCCTGATTGCTGCCTGGACTGGGGGGCCCCGGGATCTGGATTTGGAGGCTCCCTAGCCGCTGCCAAGTGATTTCACTTGGGCACGCTCCTCGGCACCTCCCTTGCTTTTCTCATTTGATTGGATCGTGGCACTTTCTGGTTCAGGTTACAATCCTGGGCTCGACTTAGGTCATCAGTAATTTAAGGTGCCTTCTGGTTTACAAAGATGTGTCTGGTAAAAAGACGTCTTCTGGTTTAATTAAGGTGCCATCTGGTTTACAGGGCTCTCTGTGGTAGAATGCGGGGCACAGGGGAATCCTCCATTCTGGAAAACAGCCCTTTGGGGTGAGTTTTGGCTAATTGGTTGACCTATGCCTATAAACCAATGACTAAAAGGAAAACGGCTTTTTACTGTAACACTGTTGGGCGTATGTATAATCTGGACTCAGGAGAGCGCTGGTCGCTGAATGGGCCTTGAAATTACCACACTGTACTGCAATTAAAGTTGTTTTGTCAAAGATCAGGGAAGTTGGATGAAATGCCTCACATAGAAGCTTTTATGAGTTTACATAATAAAGATGCAGAATTAAAAGGTAACAAGTTAATGGTCCAGGGAAAAGGGAATTTGCCCGAGAAAGATAGCAGAAGCTCAGAAGAGAGGGCCCAGGGAGATCTATATATTATGGGTGCTGGGAGCATGGTCAGGGTTCCCACGGCCCTTTCAGCCCTGGGGGATCTTCCTCCTTACTCGGCTGAGAACTGGGGAAAGGGAGCCTGAACTGGCATCGCTGTCTCGAACCCTCTAGGAACCAAATTCAATGAAGAACAGGCCCCTACCAGGGCAGGGCAATGTCCTTTACAGAGACTTCCAGTGGGAGCAGAGCCAGAGGCCCAGCCTGCTGGATACTATTGGGCACATACTCCATTTTCTCCCTCAGATCTGTTAAAGCTCAAACCCTTCTTACAGGAATGATCCAACTAAAACGACTGATTTGGTTGCATCAGTTTCTGCCACCGATCACCCCAATTGGGCAGACATATAAGCCTTCTTAAATATTTTGTTTACATGGGATGAGTGGAGGCTGGCGTTGGATAAGATAAATGAAGAGGCTCGGAGGGTGCACCAGGAACATCCAGGTGGGGCTCTCAACCCCACTAAGGCAATTCCTTTAACCGAGCCCAAGTGGGACCCTAGTGGGAATGACCTTCCTTTCTTAGAGCATTGTAAGAGGTGCATCCTTGAGGGAATGAGGAAAGGCGTCCCTAAGCAGAAGAGTCTGAATATGGTGCAGGTGGTGCAACTAAAAGTCCACAGAGGACCCTTCTGAGTTTCTTGAAGGGTCTATCAGGCCTATAGAAAAGGTGCTGATTTGGATCCACAAGCCCCTGAAAATGTTGGAATGATGAATATGACCTTTATCTCCCAAAGTGCACCTGACATCGGAAAAAAAACTTCAGAAGTTAGAGGGAGGAATAGGCATGAAACCTTCCCAATTAGTAGACATTGCCTTCAAAGTTTAAAGCAACAGGGAGCAGAAGAAGGCCCAAGCGCCCACCACGTCCTCGGAGCAGGCTTCAGGGCAGTTCCATCGCGGGCAGGAGGTGCCCCACCCTCTTCTAAAACACTCGCCGCTGATCAATGCACGTACCGCAAAGAGAAAAAGGGCACTGGAAGAATAAGTATCCAAAGCTAGGGAAGATGGGGCCAGAGCCTGAGAACTCAAGAGTTATGCTAAAAACAGGAAATCATTCTGATGATGACTGATGGTGCCCAGGGGTTCTCTTATTAAAGTGACCTATTAAAGGCACCCCCAAGGAACCCCGGGTAAGACTAGTGGTGTGGGGGTGAAACTGCGGATTTTTTGATTGATACTAGAGCGACGTATTCCATGGTCAATAGACCTCTAGCTGAATCCTCACGGCAGGCTGTAACAGCAACTGGAATTTCTGGAAGCCCTGAAAGCCATTTTTTTTTCCTTGAAATCGTTGGAATGTGCCATGGGGGATACGCTTTTAACTCATAGTTTCTCACACATCGCTGAGTGTCCAATACCCCTTTTCTGGGAAGGGACCTGCTGTGAAAACACTGTGCCCAGATCACCTTTGCTCCCGAGGAACAGCAGCCTCACCTGCAGGTCCCTCTGGAGCAAGCATGGCAGCTCCTCACGACATGATGCAGGGGGTGGGAAGAAGCACATCCTTGGCCAGAAGAAACTGAGGACCAGGTAAACCCCATTGTGTGGGCTGCAAGAAGGCCAGGGAGAGCTAAGCGAGCCTTCTCTGTGAAAGTTGACCTCAAGTCAGGGGTGAGGACTCCCAATAAGAGACAGTACCCCTTGCAGAAGGAGGCCCTAGAAGGAATACACCCATTCAGAAGTTTCAGGTATATGGACTTAGCCTTGCCACTCTCCATACAATACCCCCATATGGTCCACCAGGAAACCTTACTCAGATGAGTATTGGTTTGTATAAGACTTTCAGGGCCATAAATGACATTGTACAGGACATTCGACCCACTGTTCTGAGCCCTCAGACTTTGGTGAAGAGTATACCTGTCCCTAGGTACTCAGTATCGCACTTAAAAGATGCTTTCTTTTGCATTCCGGTTGATCAGGACTCTCCACCATTGTTTGTTTTTGAATGGCAGGACCCGGAATCTCAGGTCCAGACTCAGTGCTGTTGGGCAGCCTAACCACAGGGTTCGAGAACCCCCCTCACAATTTTGGGGGAGACCCGGAGTCAGAACTTAAAGGACCTAAAGCTAGAAGGAGGAACTCTGTTGCAATATGTAGATGACCTCCTAATTACTAGGACATCATTTCAGCAATGTTTAGCTAACACCATAGCTGCCTCGAACCATCTGGCACGTGGCTGTAAAGTTTCAGCACAGAAGGCCCAGATTTTCCAACAGGCAGTTAGGTCCCTTGGGTTCCTGCTTGAACCTGGCAAAAGGAGTCTCGCCGGAAACAGAAAAGAGGCCACAGTCCGCATGAGAGTTCCCAACACCAGGAAACAGTGGAGAGGATTCCTGGGAATGGCAGGCTATTGCCGCATTTGGATTCCAGACTTTGGGCTCATTGCTAAACCATGGTATGAAGCTCTGATGGGACCAGGATGTGGCCCTTCAGAGCGGACGGAGGAGTGCACTCAGGCTTTTGAGCGCCTGAAGGCGCACCCGGCTTCTGCACCAGCCTTGGAACTTCCAAACCTACTAAAGCCCTTTCGATTATATGTGCACGAACGCCAGGGTGTTGCCCTAGGAGTCCTCACCCAAATGCTTGGTGACATTGCGCAACCCACTGCATACCTGTCAGAGAAACTAGATCACACTGTCCAGGGGCGGCCAGCCTGCTTGAGAGCTATGGCAGCCACCCTCGAGCTCTTACAGGAAGCTGAGCAGTTTTCCTTGGGACAGCCTAGGGCTGTGTGCCCCACCAAGTGTTGAGCCTGCTGAAGCAAAAGGGAAATATGTGGCTCCCTGCTGGGAGAACAAGCAGGTACCAAGCCCTTCTTCTCAACAATCCCAACGTCTCCCTCAAAACTGCAAGTCAGTTAAATCCTGCCTCTCTTCTCCCAGAGCTTGACTCGGCTGCACTGATACATGACGGTGCTGAAATAATCGATGAAGCTTATATTCTAGCAGAATTGACTTACAGGACCGCCCTCCAGAGGAGGCAGACTGGACTCTCTGTGCAGATGGAGGCTGCTACATGGACAAAGGAAACGGAGGAGCTGGATATGCAGTTGTGACTCTGGAGGCAGCAGGGGAGGCCCAGGCCTTGCCACCGGGAGCCTCTGCTCAGAAAGCTGAACTGACTGTGCGATCTCCAGTGGTTAGCGCGCGGCACTTATGCAGAAAGCTGGACTGAGGGCATCAGCGAGCGCACTGGAAGTGTCGCACGAAGAGAGAGTGAATGTGTACACCAATTCGAGGTAAGCTTTCCTAATTCCGCACGCACATGGTTCAGGCTGGAAGGAAAGAGGACTATTAACCTCCAGTAAAAAGGAGATGAAGCGTGCAGCAGGCATTTTAAAACTGTTAGGGGCTGTTTAGGTACCTGTACAGGTGGCAGTCATGCACGGCCCGGGCCACCAGAAGGAGGGCACCGAAGGGGCGGGTGGAGCAGCGAGAGAGGCTGCCGAAGGGACATTTCCGGCGCCTTTGTCCCTGTTCCAGACTGGTCACTATTTGACCCCGGATACTCGACTGCAGACTTAGAGAAAGCTACGGGTTGGGGTTTTGATGAAGAAGGTCCTGACAGTGGATGAAAAAAAAGAATAAGAAAGGAGTTATACTGCTTCCTGGAACATTTAGTAAAGCCAGTCAGGAAGCATTTGCATGAGGCCACACGCTATGGAAGAGACTCATGAACCACTAATGTCAAACCATGGCTCACAGGCCCTGGAAATTCTAAAGCCGTGTGAAATGTAATTGCTGGGGGTGTTGTGTGCCAGAAGAACAACCCCAAGACAGAGCCCCATCGAAAGAAAGAGGGGGAACAGTGCCAAGGACGGTGCCCACTTGAGGACTGGCAACCGGACCTGACTCAGACGCCAAAGGCCCGAGAGTGGAAATATTTGTTAGTCTCTGTTGACACCTTTTCGGGATGGAGAGAAGCCCATCCCACTAGAACAGGGAAATCCTGGGAGGTGGTGAAAGCTTTACTGAAGGAAGTAATCCCTCGCTTTGACCTTCCTGGCAGCATCCAGAATGCGAATGGACCTGTTTTTGTCTCAGAAATGACGCAGGAGGTTAGTATATTTTTAGGAATCAAGTGGAGACTCCACATGGTATGGAGACGTCAGCCTTCTGGGAAGGTAGAAAAGATGAATCACACCTTGAAGAAAAATATAGCCAAGCTGTGTCAAGAAACTCACCTCCATGGGGATCAAGCGTTGCCTACTGCCCTGCTCAGGATAAGGGTGGCTCCTCGAAGTGGGATTCAGTTGAGTCCCTACGAAACTGAACTGTAGAAACGGCCCCCCCTGACTCCGGGTGACCACAGCGATTGACCTTTGTGCTCCACAGGAGACTGTGAGCAACCGAGGTGGCATCTGAGCCACTGTGTTCCGGGAAGAGACAGAGGACCGACCGCCTGGGACCGAGGGAACGGCCCAGGCCCAGGGCAGGGATGCTGCAGTGTTCTTTGTTTTTTCAATCTGACTTTCCCTGAATTTCAAACCCCTCACCACACTTTATTATAAAAAGGCTGTCTTGAAAGGAAATGGAGGACGGTCTGTTAGGGTGCAAACCCACCGTCTTCTCAGATCACTGGCCATCTGAATAAAGCACCCAAGAAGATCCCTGTCCTTGCTTATTGGGTCTGGTAGGTGACAGGCAGCTCGAATGCTGGCTGTTCCCATTTCCAGAGCTCGGGCCTGGAGACCCACCATACAGGGTCACTAAATACAGGACGGTGGGCAGGTTCCCTCTCCCCCACAATGGAGATAAAAGTTCCAAAGTCAAGGTTATAAAGCCCCTGTCACAGAGCAGGTCCCCCTGCACACTGCCGGATTCTTGGAGACACCGAGATCTCGACACAGGCAGGAGTGGGAGCCTGCCCCAACATTTTACTCTCAGCTCCGGGCGAAGTTAACTCCCTTTAAAGAGCTTCTCTTTGCATTTTGGTGGGTTCCTTCGTAGGTGGCAGAGATCTATTTCCTTTTTTCTGATTCTGAAATAAAAATGAAGCTAGGATTCTAAGTACTAGATCTCTTCAAGATATAAAGCTGAGACGTCCTGATGCTCCTTCGTCCTTCGCAAGCAGGAGCAGACTCTCCAGGGCCCGCCCAGCAGCCCCCTCCCAATAACAGCGGCTACCCCTTGTTGAACACTGTGCGGACGCTGCACAGACACGACCTCCTGTAACACCCGACCAGGAGGCGGCCATCTATGATTGCCCCCATTCTATCCAGAAGAGAACGGAGGTAAGTGACATCTCTCAAGCCACACGGCTAAATATCAGACTCGAGATGAGTTCCCTTGTCTCTGACTCCAGACAGGAAGTTCTGACGGCAACGGAATATTCCGAACGTGGAATTTTAAGTAAACAGTTGCTAACTGCAGGCCCTTGGGCAGAGTCTCGGTCTAATTACTATTCCTCGTGAGCTGTGTCCTTGAGCTCTGTCCCTGAGAGTAAGATCAGCGAACTTGAAGGCGCGGGTCTTGTCGAGCCGGATTTCCTGCAGAGCCCTGGGCTGGTCCACGTGCCGCCCACGGGGGTCTTGGGTCCCCTTGGACCAGTGGGCATTCTCACCATTTTAGTTGACTTTTGCCAAATTTGTTCCTGAGTTTCCTGTCGCCAAGGACTATACAGAATAAAATGCCCCTAAGTATTTAACCTTTGTGCTAAGTGTCTCAACATTATTGGATACATCATCTGTCCATTGGATACTGGTATTTCCCTCCTAGATTTATATTTATTCCCCCACCTCACTGGGCCATTAAACTCATATTTCCTAGTCCCTTGCTCCTGCTGTTGTTAAGCTCAATGTAATCTCTATCTATTTTGGGTAGAAAATGGTCACTTCTTCACAACTGGGATACATGTGTTCCTGTTTTCCCATCATCTTTTCGGCAGTTTCAATGATGTGGCTTTTAGCCTATTTGAAATCAAGAAGAGTCCGGAGGGTAATGTGCGGGCCTCATTTTAATTTATTCCACAGGTTTCCAGTTTCCACCGCAGTGTTTATGAAATGGTCAAGTTCACATTTCCTCCAAGCCCGGGGTTAACCTTCTGTCCAGTCGAGGAGGGGTTTTGCCGTGATGAGGGTCCGCATTTGTGACAGAGGCGGACGGTATTAGCCAGTATATCTGTGCTCTGCTTCCTCCTCTTCCCAGGCACTTCGTTAAAACACGTCGCCCAGCCTGCCCCGGGTGTCACTCGTTAACTGAGGCGGTATGCAAAGTGCATGTCAAAGTCAAAGGGAATTCCCCTCCCCTTCCTTCCTTCTCTCCCTTCCCAGGACAGAGCAGCCGAAGCACTGCACTGCCCTCTGCTCCACATTCCCGAGCACTGGGAGCGTCAGGGTAGCCAGGTTATCCAAGCTGAGCCTCTCGCTCCACACAGGAGACCCCTCCGGCCAGAGGTCAGCCCCCACTATGTGGCTCGGGCCCACTTTGAAATCCCCCGAGTTTGGCAAACACTCATTGTCTGTATCGGCACCTGTCTGAGTCTGCACAGGACACACGGAAGTCACGAGTATCCCTTAAACGAAACAATGATATGGGTTATTTGGAATTTCCTCACTCCCGTGCCCCTCCCGCCTGCCTCACTCCCCGAGTAGTTCTGGGCTGGCAGGGGAAGCCTGACTCTCCAAACAGTCCCTCGATGTCTGCAGTGTCTAGAACATCCCATTGGGGCACAAAGTGACTTATTCCACAGGCAAGCCTGAGCAGGAGAGTGCTGTGGCTAACTGGGTCGGCAGATTGGGGTCCCAGCCCCACCCCGCCCCCACTTAGCTACACCAGAACTCCGGGATCTGATCTGAAGGCAGGCACTCACCCTGCTGAGTGTTGGGCTCCTTGGGCTGGGTAGGGAGGGTGATGGCGTGGACCTTGCTGGGTGACATAGGCTTCCTGCATGGCACACTCAAGAATTATTCTTGGTCAGCAAGAAAGCAAGGGAGAAAGGATGGCTTTGGGAGCCCCCACCCATTTCCATGGGGCCTTTTCTCAGTTCCTGGAGAGCCGGCCTGCTCTGTCCTGTCCAGTTCTGGGTGGGCCTGGCTTCCTTCCGACTGGAGCCCCACGGCCACCCACTGGGCCCGGGTGCTGCCTCCGGAGTCCTAACCCCGCTGTCATGTTTTCCCCGGTCTGAGCAGGTCCCCCGGTGCCCTGCTGGTTCTCCACCACTGCCCCTTGTCACCGGCTCTGCTGGCACTCTCTCCTTCTTTGTATGGACCACAACAGCAATTAATTAATTACTTGTGCAGTTATGAGTTTAATGTATGTGTCCCCCACCAGTAGCTCATAAACTCTTATGAGATGAGATTTTTGTCTGACTCCTTTCCTGCTGTTTCTCCAGGGCATGGTACTCAATACAAAATTTACTGAATTAATAATGAGTGATTGCCTGTTTTTGCTTCCAAGTTCCTTGAGGGCAGGGGCTGTTTAACGGGCCCATTTTCCCTGTGGCCTGCAGAGAACCTCCTACTGCCTGGGCAACAATAAATGTTTGCTGAGTGAAACAAAGAACGAATGAACCCCCACGTGTGTCTTCCCCTTTTACCTGCCTCATGCCGTAGGGCCCAGTCTCCTCTTCCGTGTGGGTGGTCTCCTGGCCCCGACCAGCCCCTGTCTTGCAGCTTCCCTTGACCCATGAGGGTGACAGGTGAGAAGCAAAAGGCCTTCCTATCTGTAAGGAATTCTCATTGGGAAAGTAAGGCTTTTAGGCCATCTGCATGGGTCCTCTCTACCTCAGCTCCTGCAGAGGACTCACCTACCTGGTCAGAGAGGGTGGGTGAGCTCCAGGAGAGGACACAGGAATACGCACGGGACCACTTTTTTGTGGTCCTGTATTCATCAAGGCCATTACCTGCAAAGTTCCACACACGCACTCATGTATACTGCGGTAGGCGGGGTCATATTCTGGTCGAGAGAATGGAGAAGCCCTTAGAGTTGCTTTGGGAAATCACTCAATCTTTTTATTTTTTCTTATTCATCTAGTATTCCTGCGTTTCCTTTTAAAATAGAGGATGCTTTCCTGTTCACATTTAGACATTCCTGGAATTAGAAGACATCTGACAATCACTGAGTATATCCTTGGTTATACTCATTGGTTAATCTGGTTGTGGCTTTCTTTTTTTGTTTGTTTGTTTGTTTGCCCCAAACAGGGTCAATAAATCCAGAGTCTAGTGCCGAAACCAAGGGTATTCTTGAAAGCCACGTCTGAACTTGGGCTGTCGTTAACACTCAGTTTCTCACAAAGAACACGTCTGACTAGGTTAGGAAAGCGAAGACATCTGCAAAGGTCCAGCCTGGTTTGAAAAGGCGACTTCGTGCTCTAAGTGTCGTCGTCCAGGCATGAACCTGCTGGGCACGGCATGGGTTTCAATGGGGCGCACAGGCTGCACGTGAAGAGCGTTCACGCCGTCACACGTGTTTAATGTGAAACTGACATCCTATCTGTCAAACTCTGGACCAGAAGCACCGCTCACCTTCGCTCAAAAGTCAAAGGGCTTCACAAGATGACTTTGGTGACCAAGACTCTTTGAAAAAAGATGCCCAGGGAGATGGAACCTTTTCCCCCTAAGTAAATTCTTCTAGAGCAAATAGTTCCATTGACCTCAGACATGACTTTGGCTCCTTCTTGAGTTGAGAGCCGTTTAAAATTAAGTCACTGAATCTGATTGTTTGGAAGCCTCACTAGAGATTTCAAACATGAGGACCAGGGGAGAGGGTGTCTCTCTCATCTTTTCCCCTCTGCTGCTGGTCCTTTAGTCCTTTCCTCCTCACAACAGCATGTGCACAGAGGGGAGCCCTCGGGGAAGAGTTCCCCGGGGGCGGTGGGTGGGAAGTCCCCAGGCATTGTGGAGGACGGAGGAGAGCCCATCCTTGTTTCCTTTAATCAACTTCATGTAATAAGGTGCAGTGAGTGTTGACCAACGTAAACACTTGTGAACGGCCACCCTGACCTCGCTTCTTTGACTGTTGCCGAGCATGGAGGTAGGTGCTCAGCATCTGGTTTTGATCCCGTTTCCCAGAATCCCTGTGCAGCCCACCTTGCTTGTTTGCGCTGCAGAAATCAGTGACCGGGTGGGCCTGACAGGAGAGGAGAGACCCCCAGGCTCAGGGAGAGCTGCCGGGCAGTGGGGGCGACCCAGTGCCTGAGACCCCTGTCATGATATCACGGTTGCATATTCATTCATTCAACACATATGCACTGAGTGCTAGTTAAGCGCCAAACGTTGCCATAGGTGCTGGGGATACAGAAGTGGATGGCGGACAAAAACAACAACAACCCTGTGCCCTTCTGGACGCGTCACGCTCTTAGAGAGAGAGAGGCACACACTCACAGAAGACGACTGCGTGTTCGATGAGGAGAAGGGCTGTGGAAAACTAGACGGGGGAGAGGACAGTGTGCCACCCAATGGCAGGGACTAGGGGGAACTTCTCACCTTCGCTATCAGAGATGCTCGCAGCACCTGTCCTCCTGCTTGAATCTCCCTCCCCGCTGACGCCGCGCTGGGCTGTGCCTGAGCCCCGTGTGCCTGCCCTGCTCTGACGGGTCCTCTCCTGCCGCGCTCCTCCAGGATCTGCTCCTCCCCAGCTCCTATGTCCGCACCCCCCCCCCCAACCCCACTGCCGTCCCTGGGCTCAGCTCCGCAGTCCTGTCTGCCATCTCTGGCCCAGAAGGGGGCTGGCCTTCCTTTCCGGTTCCGTGCTTCCACCACGACTAGACATTCTTCCATAGCATTTCCAGGACCGCGCCACACGGTGGAAACCAGGAGACCCTGGTTCAGACGCGCTGAACTTCGGTTTGCTCCTCTATGAAATGCGCGCGGTGACCGTGCCTGCCCCAGGTGGCTGCTGTGAGAACCCTACAAGATGGCAGGTGAAGCGGTTTTCGGAGCCTGGCATTTGGTGGGTGCTGAGCCACAGGAGCTGTTAACACGAGGGCCTGAGCTAATGGAGAGCAAGGCGCGGAGGGGCGGGGGGCAGTGCCGTGGGCACCCTGGCTCTGTCCCTCCCTCCCCTCCCCCCAACCCAACACTGTCATTCTGGCTCCCCTTTCATCAGGGAGCTTAACTCCACGGAATCTTTGCCTCTGGCCACTTAACGAGAAAAACCCCTCAACGGTCTGCTCCCTCCTTCCCTCACCCCCACTTGCATTGCCTGAAGAACAGCCTCTGTTCAAAGGGAAAAAATGCCTTTCTTGTCAGTCGAGACTCAGGAAGACTGGAGGGGATCTTGCCCTTGCACTTCTAGTGCCCTGGTTGTCAGACCCCGTGTTCCTCCTCTCTGAAACTCAGCAGCCTCCAGCACACCTGGGAACCTCGGCCCTCGCTGCCCGCGGCAGCAGCAGCTGCCTCTGTCCAGGGCGCCCCTCTGCTCTAAGAGCATCTCGGTATCTCGGCCTGGATCCCTTCTCCGGGCTGGAAGCAAAGCACCTCCATTATTTCCCAGCTTGGAAGCCTGGCCTAGCCCCCAATGCACATGGCAACACTTCCTGTTTTTTAACCTGTCCCCCGTTCTCACGAGACACTCAGGAGAGTGAGTAACCTCTACCATTCCCCTCTTCCCTGAAGCTTCCTCTTGCTTCTTTCCCCTTGAGCTCCTGGGGTTTCGACGAAGTTGGACGCACTCATCCGTTCTGGCTTCTCGGGCAGCCTTTCTCGTCCTGGAGTGCTGGCAGGGGCGGCTCAGCTTCTGGCCAAGCGACACACTGAGAACAGTTTCTGTGGGCAAAACTGACCGAACGAGTTTTCGGAGACGCCGAACTCCTCTGAACTCGCTCCCTCGCCCTTCAGACGGACAGCAAGCGGTCTGATCCCAAAGGGCTGCTGGGAGTCCCGAGGAGACAGTGATCGTGGAGGGCTTCACAAAGAGCCTCACATATGATCGGCGCAAAGACCAGTCGCTCGTATGTTCGCGCTGGGGGCTGCTCGGATGAGTCTTCTCCTCCTGCTCAGGCTCCCCTGTGTGGCCTGGAGCTATCACACTGAGCCCTGGGCATCTGCTGGCTCGTCTGTCAGGCGTAAGCAGCTTACCATGGGGGCCTTGTCTAGTTCTCTCGAGATTCTTAGAAGTTACCAGCATTTCCTGTTGCCAGGGCTTCCTGTGACTTAAGAGTCTTGTTCCTCACGGTCACACCGGTGCCCAGCATGAAGCTGGACACAAGGCGAGGGCTCAATACATGTTTTAAAACAAGGGACAAAGGAAGGACAAAAAGCGGTCAGGCCCCAGCCAGATCCCACTAGCGTGAGCTGGTTCCAAAGGAGGGAGCACGGATTCACAGAGCGCCCCTGCCGGAAGCCAGACCTTCCCCTGCCACCCCGGCCCCCCTCGGTCCTCACTCCAACCTCCTCTCAAAACCGCGGCTCACCCCGCCTCCCCACGCGAACACCGGGCGGAGTCTGCCCAGAAGAACGGAGCGCCAGCAACGCAGCCGGTGCTGCAGGCGGTGTGTCACCGACACTGCCCTCCCCCCCAGCGGGAGAGTCCACGGTCACCTAAAACCACCTCTCTTCCAGCAACAGGCCAACAGCCTTGCTACCCACAGGCGTTCCAGAAACCCGCCTCAGGGACGGCCGTTCCCTTCCGTAACATGGGTGCAGCTTTCCCTGAACTTTTGCTGATACTTCAGCCTCCACCTCTCTCTCCGGCTCAGCTCCGTCAGCAGAAGGGCTGCCTTGAATCCCAAAGCACGGTGCCATGGCAGTTTCGGGAGACCCAGAAACTCAGAGGAACTGGAAGCAGAAGTCTAAGCATGGCCTTTCCTTTCCTCAGTGGAATTCAAGCTGTAATGCGGGCCCAGGAGCCGCTCCAGATACCCATCATTCCCCACGCTTGTGTCTCATTGCCGTAGACGGGAATGCCGTTTCTAGCAGACGGAGGCTGTGCATGACCACCTCACTCGGAACTGCAAGGGTCTGCTGTAGAGTACGGTGCTCTGATGGAGTGTAAGCTGCAGCTTTGGGGACCATCCCATTTAAGGAACAAGTGCATTAAAAACCAGCATCAGGAACTAGTCACACACAGCATGGGTGAAGCTCGGAAACAAAACACTGAGCGAAGGCAGGCAGACGCAAGGGCATGCGCTTGTACAATCCCATTTGTGTAAAGTTCCAAGACGGGCAAACCTAATCTGTGGTGCTACTACTAGTCAGGAGAGGTTAGCTTGGAAACAGGACTGAGGGGAATTCTGAGCCCCGTGTTTTTTTGATCTGGGTCCTGGTGACACGGACACACTCATTTTGTGAAAATGCATTGAGCTGCTCATTTGTGAGTTGTGTTCTTTTGTGCTGGATCACACTTCACTTACAAAAGGAAAAAGAAAAGTGCATGTGGCCAGCAGGAAATCCTGAGGTCCAGGACTGACTGAATCACACAATGATGATGCAAGCTTTTGTGTAACTTTCTTTAAATTTAAGCTATCTTTCGGGGGCTAGGAAAGACCAGCACACCCGGCCCAGCTTTCTCGTGTTCCCGGAGAGGCCATTAAACTCCCCCAGGAGAACACGTTCCTTTCCTCCAGAGCAGGGGACAAGCCGCTCTCACCCAGGGCCTCCTCCTTGATCACTGTCAGTGCAAGTTCTGTATCAGGACCTCTGACGGAGGCCAGGGGTCGGCAGCTGCTAGCAAGTACAGCTGCTGACGGGAAAAAGACTTTAAGAACGTGTAACAATTTTCCCTGGAGCGGATAAGAATCCTGTCTGGGGAGGGGCTCCCAACCGCAGATTCCGAGCTGCCCTTCCAGCCTGCATAACTCCCCCCAAGTGCTCCTCTGATCACAGGACAGGCTGCCTCCCAGGCATTCTGTAGAATACCAAGTTGACAAGTTGACTGTCATCATGCCCAAGGTGGAGGAGTGGGGTGGGGTGGGGTGGGGGGGGGGTGGTTCTTTGGGGTCTGGATTTCTAAAAGGAGTAGTTAGTGACTGCTAAGACTACTCAAAGAACAAGAAGATACTGTTTTTAAAGTCAGTCGAGCTAGTCATTCGAAGTTCAAAAATAAAACGTCACTGAATTATCGTGAGCCTCCATTTGCAAAAAAGAGGGTGGAGAGACCCGGGTAGCAGAAGCGGCTCGGCAGTGGGCGTGACCGTTGTTATGTGATGTGGTTTGAGGCCGGCTCTCAGTTCCTGACCCCAGGCTCCAGGCTGTGATCGCTGCTCGCAGGCTGGTGGGGCACAGCAGGGTCCTTTCGCGAGTCGGCACATTTAGGTCCCCATGAGGGGAGCAACCTGACCACGACAAAGCCGACTCTCAATACCCCGTCCTTTCTGAAGCGGTTCCTGGCTTGGGGTGGCTGGTTACAAAACACATCGACATTTGCTGGGTGCCTGAACTTACGAGAGGGACTGCAACCAGCAACGGGACAGCTTCATACATTTTCAGCTCTATCACCGGGATGAGAATTTCATGTCTCTATCTCAGCGAGTGTTGCGGTCTCCCCAGTCCCCTGCCCTGCCACTGCCACGCCCAAGCCTTCCTAGGGACTGTAGGGGACTGTCCTAACTCCATCTGAACGGACTTGTTGGGTGCCAGGCCCTAGGCTGGAAGGAACACAGAAGTGTACTGAACAGACCCATCAGGTCTTTACACCCTTCCAGTCCCCACGGAGCTCAGCAACGTGTGTACAAATGACCCCGCACCAGCGACACAACCTAAGAGTGATGGGGGCTCTAAGGAAGGACCGACGACACTGAGATGGGAAGAACAGCCGCAGCTTCTTCGAGCAGGTGGCGTTAGAAACGGACTTCGTTTTGGGCAGGACTGAAGCGCAGCATCCTGGCGGGGGTAGGAAGAAGCGGCCGTCCTTTACAGAGGGAACACTGCGGTGCTCACACAGGGAAGCGGAACGCAAGTTTGAGGACCGCGGGATCGGGCAGGGAGTGGGAGCAGCAACTGGAGAAATGGGGAGAACGAACCAGAAAGGGAGCAAGTCCAAGCCTACAGTCTGAAGGGTTTGGGCCTGCTTCGGTAGGGGACACCTGGGGGACACCTGGAGGTCTCAGAGCAGGCTGGTGACACGACGAAAGAGTGAGGCGGACAGGTGTGTGTAGGATGAAGTGGGGTGGGGAGACCAGGCCGGCTCAGTCATCTAGGTGAGCGATAACGAGGATGGGGTGCTGGCAGCCCACGTCCTTAGAGCAGTGCTCGCAGTTGAGTGTGGGGGGATCGGGTTCCTGAGGCTCCCTCTCAGCCGTCCTCCCCTCGTGACCTTCGTGGAGAGAAGGGGATGAGCATTGCCCTTTTCTGAGGACATCCGTGGGACAACTTTTGACTTACATTTAAGGAATCGCTAACTGGAATTTGACTAGCATGCATGACTGGAAGACGCTCGGCCAGCGCCAGAGGCAGAAATCCTATGAAAGGAAACCAAGTTCGGAGGGAGAGCCTGCAACTCCCATTCTTAGCCGAGAACAGGTGCTGTACCTAGGTTCACAACCACCTCCCTTTGCCAATAAGGCTACCAGTTCAGTGGTGTTGCTTGATTCCATCCCTGACTTTGAACTTGGCCTACCCGGCTTCAGGGTGGCTCCTCCCTCCAGGCCTGTTCCTCACCCAGGAAACCCTAGTATTTGTCACTCCGCCCGTGTGGGGAATGCAGTACAAACAACACGTGTTGGGTCACAGCATTCCATCGGACTCATCTTCCTGACAGCGCTGAGCCTCACCTGTGAAATCAAAGCCACTCTCTTCAGCCAGGGATCTGCAGCCCTGCACGACCTTGGGCACCAACATGGTGTCATTGTCACGAGCCTGGACTCCAGAGTCAGATGACCTAGTTTAGAATTCTGGCTCTGCCACTCACTCACCCTCTCTGAGCCTGTTCGCCCGTGCCTTTCCAGCCGGGGTGTAGTCAGGATCTGAAGAGACATCCCGGGTGAAGAGCACAGCACAGCCCGGCACACAGTACGTGCTCGGCTGCCGACACCCACTGCTGCAGTCCCAACTTGGCCCCCCGAGCTCCATACACTTTCCGATGGTATTTCCACAGCTCCTCCCATCTTTCCCCATCTCCACGCCTTTCTTAATACTTCTCCCTCTTAATACTTCTCCCTCCGGGGGCGGTTGGCCTCTTCTTCACTTCATCCACAGTTCCGCAGGTCAGAACGTCACCCATCCTCCCCAGCCCTGCCCAGACGCTGACTAAGGCGGCTTCCCACCTTCCCGTGGTCACCCCATGTGGGTCTACGCACGTCTCATTAGCATTAGAGAGCCGCCAGTCCCATCTGCCTCCAGAGTGTGACCTCCAGGAGGGCAGGGATTTTTGTGTTCCTAGTTGCCATATCCCCTGCACCCAGAATAGCACATAGTGCTAGGCTCTTTTTTTTTTTTTTTTTGTAAAGCATGACTCTGCCTGCTAGACAGTGCACTCTTTGAGGGCCTGTACCTGATTTATTATTCTACAGCTTCCATATTGTCCTTGTGAGTGCAATGTCCTGAACTGTGGTGGATGGATTACAAGAAAAGGGTTCTGCTCAAAGTAGGGGAATGGGAAACCCTGAGAGGCAGAGACGGGAAACACTGGTGGGGAAGCCTCGCCCCCTTTTCCCCTAGGAAGGACAGCGATGAGGTACCTGAAAACCCAGGAGAGCAGCGGGGATTTGGGGCAGCTAGGGAGCTCTTACAGGAACTGGCTGGACCTCGGGTCTTGGCCTACAGCTGAACTGAGCTCAGGGGCTGAGACCGCGCCCACAGCTGAGAGCATCCCGGCTCCACCCACAGTTAGGTCTGCTTGAGAAGTGTTCTCTTCAAGTTGATGGTTAAATCCTACTTACAGGTCTGGAGTCACGTCTCTGACACAAAGAAACTATCCTGACATATCCATTTCTTTATCTCCTGAGTGTTTTCCACTACCTCGGAGGTCAGCCAATCATCAGCCCAGGGCCAGAGCTGGTGGCCAATCAACATTTGGTAAGTAAATGAGACAATGAATGGACCAAAGGGCATGAAGCTACTTTGTTTTTAGACCCGCCCCACCACATATCTACATTAATACTTTTCAACTATATACTTTTTTGAAGAATATACATAAATGCACTTAAGCATTACTGAATTCATAATAGTGTTTTTTGATTTTGAATTTTTCTTGATCGACTATTATGTGTGTGTGGGAGGGACTCTGCAAAATTTTCTAATATTAAAAAATGATCCTTCTACTTGAAAAGTACAAACATTCGCCCTAAGATGCTTCGGAAACCACTCCTAGCAGAACTGCTTAACACCGTCTTAGCAGACTTCCTCGTGTGAGTCACAGGCTGAAGGCTGACCTTTCTCCGCGCAGACGGTCAGAAGTCTCAGGCTCTGCTCCCTCGGGGCCGGTTCACGAGGAACGAACTGCTCCTATTGCACGTAATCCCTCCTGCTGTCTATCCCAGAGTCTGCTTCCCGACTACAGGACTCTCCTGTTACCTAAGGCTCAATTCAAATGTTGTCCAGAGCCCTTTTGGTCCCCAGTCAATCGTCACGCATTGTAACAGTAGAGGAAGCACCTAATAACAGGTAATCATCTATGTCAGACTGCCAAAATCTCACTGAAAATACGCCCTCTTCTAGAACAAGCTTCTAGAACAAGCTTCTAGAAGAAATGAACAGAGAATCACTTTTCTTCACTATAAGGCTAATATATTTCATGAGGAGTGCAGCAACTCAGTTCACACTGCTTCCAAAGCCAGCCGCCGACTGTCAGTTATTCCACTGACCTTCTGGCGTGAGCGGGACACGGACTTCCCGCTGCCAGGCGTCACTATTTCCCAAATCCCATTGCCCTCTTCTGCCCAGCTTCTCCTGCATCCAGTGTTATAGCCAAGTTCCTCCTCGGACACAGAACCTTTCATTTGCGTTAGGGAAGATGACCTATACTTATCTTAGAATTCTTAGCTAACAGGCCATTTAGGCAATACTTAGATGACATTCAGTGGGAAGAGGACATTTCCTACGGTTGCTAGGTGCCCACACTCCCTAAGAGAGGTCTTGGACGAAGCAAAAGGTCCGTGGCTGTCACTGGTGAGTGAAGACTGGGCAGGAAACCCTGCATTATTTCTTAAAGGCAGCAGCGTGTGCTGGCCGAGATCGGGACTGTGCCAGGCACGGCCGCTGGGAGACAAGCGGGGCCCAGTTCCTGCCTCTGAGGCGCTCGCTGTCTAACAGAACACATGGGCGTGTGTGAAGCATGGATGGCGCACATAAAACGACAATACAGTGGCAACTGCCACAGCAGACCCAAGTTCAACGGTAAATGAAATGGTTTAACACTAAGAGTGGTGTCAATAATTGTCAGGGATGCTGAGGGAAGGCACTCAAGGGAATATTTTTGCAGAGCCTGGAACAATAAAAAGGAGTTTTCCAAGACGACAAAGGCGAGGAAGGGGTGGACGAAAGAGAAGAGTGTTCAAGGTGGGGGGGGGGTGGGAATCGTCCACGTGAGGACCAAGGGAAGTCCCAGGAGAGCGGCCAGGGCCCGAGTGGGGACCGGCAAGCAGAAAGGAACAGGTAGGCCAAGTCGTGGTGGGGCCCGATCCCAAGCTAAGGAGCTAAGATGCTGTCAGGTGGATTGTGGGAGGCGACAGGATTAGATCTGCTTAGGAAGGCGGAGGGCTTGGGGGCCATCCAGTGGTGGGAGACCACATTAGAAATGGAGGCTGTTGTGAGGAAGCAGCTGCCCCAGAGGGTGACAGGAACACAGCCCACCAACCCAGAGATAAGCGGGGGCTGCCGGTGCCAAGAGCCACAGCCTCCGGGAGATAAACCCCACAGCAGTGGTCAGGGGGCCCCGATAATCCCTTGGCCTTCAGACCCCTCTCTGGATGATTTATGTCTGAACTTTAACACCCAGGGCATGAGCAGGCAGAGTGGGGCTTCCTCTGGAGGCTCTGAACCCTGGCGCAGGCAAGTCACCAGGAAGCAAGAGAGAGCATGTAGCTCAGGGGAGCCCAGGACTCGGGCCGCCTGGGTTCGAATCCCGCCTCTGCTATCAGTCCTCCTGACAGATGGGAATGGCACTCACCTACTTTGCAGGGCTGCTGTGAGGATGAAGAATTAATCCACGGCAGGGGCTTAGAACAGTGCGGAACACAAGAGACGGAATAAACGTCAGCTCCGCGAAGGAGTGAGCAGCGGGGCGGCTGCACCACGCGAAATTAAAGCTGCTCTGGTCAGAAGGGGTGGGGGAGCCATGCTCCTTTTGCCTGCCCAATCCTCAGAGTGGGCCTTGATGGGAACCTCTCCACCAGTTTGCAAGTCAGTGGACTCTCCATTCCTGGGTTTAACTTCTACATGTATTTTCTGAGCCCAAGGAGTTCAAGCAGAGTTAGCTGCTGAGGCCAGGCCTGGAACAGGATCTGGACGGAACGGTATTTCTCCAAAGAGAGCGAAGGGCAACAACCTGGGGTCTGCTGGTGAGTCACCCATCACCTAACAGCCCCAGAAGGCCAATCCGGCCCGGGCCGTGCTCCCAGCACCTGAAGGCATGCTCAGGGCCCTGCAGGTGGACAGGGACAACTACCTGTGCAAATGTCACCTTCCGGTACAGGCATCCCTGCTGATCCGGGCAAGAGGGCTGAGGGAGGGGTTTCCCTGAAGCAGAAAAAACCCCAAACCAAACCACCTCTCCCCAACAGAACAGGAGCTGTCATCCTCTCCTGCTCTGTGAGGCGGCCTGGGATAAAAGTCTCCCTCAAGGAACTGGTATGAGGAATGAATGAGTTAACGCAAGTTAAGAGCTTAGCACATACTAAACATGTGACAAAACCTTCACTGATACCTGTTACTTTCAGTCCATAGCCGCGATTCTTCTTACACCCATTAAAATGGGTAAGATGTTCAGTGGGTTGAATGGGTGTGCGGAGCCCAGTGGGTATATAGAACTGCAGAAAGAAAAAAAAAAAAAAGCTCCAAGAAAAACTCTCCCTATCTTCATTCTTGTGAGCAAAGATATTTCATACTATATAAATGTGGTAAAAATCAACGCTTTCTAGCTTGGTTCAAGGTCACTGCTGTCATTTAAAACCCTACAATTTGTACTAAGCCAGACCCTGCAGGAGTTTTAGCAGCTTTTACTGATTTGGCATCCATCCACTGTGAGGGAACTGCCGTGCAGCTGAGAATCTTTCCAGCAAACCCTAAAAGTGAGATTTTCTCCCAGCATCACCGACGCCAGAGCAACAAGGCTGGGGCAGTTCTCGAAGCAGCGTCTAGCTTCCATTAATACAGGTTAGCTGTTCCATTAGGCAGACCAGTATGCTCTGGGGACTAACTGGTGTCTTATTAAGTTATAAATACATTTAATGGCTTCAGTACTTGTTTCCTATTTTGGAATACGAAGAAGAAAAAACCAGAGCTCATAATCATTCGAGTCTAAAAAAGCCAGTTTTTAAATAATACATATTTACCTACAATATTGCTCATAAATTACCTGGGTTTTACAGAGCCCACGTACGCCCTCAAAGGACAGCTGCGATTATCCTGTAATTGCATCCGGCTACGTACAGTGGTACAAGAAAGGGGTGGAAGATTATAAAATCAAATGTTCGGTTTTGATTCAAACTAGTCAAACCAGTTCAGAAAAAGCCGATGAGATGTCTCTCCCCATCCTCACTCTCCTTCTGGCTTCTCACGAAGGGACAATGCCACTCCTGCCCGAGCTCACTTACTGGAGTCCAAACCCAGAGCGCTGTCCAAGTTCCCTTCAAAAGGGCAAAGAACAGAGTGGAAAGGGCACCACGTTCTCTCCTGCATATTGCACCGAGGGAGAACATACTTAAAATCATTCACCACAGAATGCATGACCGGTACATCCAGGTCAAGCTCACCTCATCTCCTGCTGCAGACCTGCTAACTGACCCATCGACCGTGGGTGAGTTCCAGAGCCGCGCGCCCTCCCAGAGGCCCAGGCCCCAGGAGACGCGTGCTCTGGCGGCGTGGTGGGAAGCCGCCCTGAACTGACGAGGGGATCTAAATAAACCGCACAGGTGTCATGTGCTTCATCTGGGTGACACCCCCCCACCGCCTCCTACCCCGCTTCTGTTCCCCAACACGAGCGAGCCGCCTCTCCTTTCCCTGTCTCCCCGTAAGGAGCACCGTGCTTCTCCTCCTCGCCCCAGGGGTCCTGGGCCTGCAGGAGCCACGTGAACAAACCTGTCCCCCAGGTGGGCCGGACTGCCACTCCCCAGGGGCCTTAGCAGGGTCCCCAGGAGGGGTGAAAGGCGGGGTCAGAGGGGTCACCTGCCACAGAGGCATTGTGCCCTTGGATGGACAAGCTCCATCTCAAAAAAAAAGGGGGGTGGCGGCTAGAATTGGTTCTGCTGGACTTCGTCACACACACAGAACGGCTGAGCTAGCTCAGGCAATCTGTAGTTGGCTTCAAAACCAGCAATGCGGGTGGCGGGGGGTGGGGGGGACCTGACAACAAACAGTGGTGACAGAAGGTTTGTGTGGGAAGATGGTTAAGTTTGGTCTAAAACAAGCAGTGTCTCTGGTAATGAGCTGTTGTTAGGAAATATGTGGGGCCCTCAGTGCCTGCGGCACTCTTAAAGGGCACTGCTGCTGTTCTAGAGGGCTTCTTCTCGGGGGGTGGGGGTGACAGGCGGAGGGCCGGGTGAGGGGAGGCGGGGACCCACGTAGAGAGAGCACGGAGGGTTACATACAGAGCAGTGGAAAAAGCCACCCACGTGCAGTAGCCACGAAGGCCTGCACCGGGACCCCAGCTCCACTCCCCGGCTGCTGCACCGCCGCTGCTGGTAGTGCACCCGCCTTCTCTGAGCCACAGCAGGTTCAGGGTGACACGAGCACACCGAGGGTGTCCGCCAGCGTCCTGGCGTGAAGCAGAGGGCTTCCTCGGCTGGGGTGACCGAGGAGGGCTTCTCACAGGGGTCGCTGATGAAGGGTGTGGGCCGGGCTGCCGACTCCTGCCGAAGCCTGGCCGGACAGGGAGCCTGCTCCACTCCTCGGCTGGAAACGACAAGCCGAGGGAGTGGCTCCCAAACCCTGCAGCTGCCTGGCAGGCGCTGTCACCCGCGGCAGAGGGGCCCAGCCACCGTCCACACACACCTGGCGGGAAGGAGCCAGGGGAGTGGCTCCCCAGCTTCCCTCCTCTCCCACACCAAGCTCCTCCGGGCATGTCTGGTGGGTCCTGACCAGGGGCCGGACCCCAGAACGAAGCAGCACGGGGAGGGAGGGGACCTACGGGGGGCAAGCAGGGACTCTGCTGCACACTGCAACGCGCGAGGGGGCTGGTGGGGGCTCAAAAGGAGATGACCGTCGTAAGTGCCTGGCGTGGCCAACGGGCCTCCCTATTTGATCCGACTGCCCGTTTGGCATTTACTATCAAAAGGCCACAATATAACTTTTATTCTCAGGTGGCAAAGCCAGAATGAAAACAAAGACATGTTTCATTTACCCAGAGTGAAAAAACTTTTACAAGTTGACAGATAACATTTATTAAAACATGTCATACAAAAGGGCATGGTCTCTTCTATAAGAAGAAAATATTAAACAGTAACATTCAATTAAGTAAAACCATGCTGTACACTGTAGACAGCAATATATAAAGACAAAACTATTCAACTTTTGCAACACAGGCATAACATTTCACAAAATCAATAAGATATGCACCTAGTGATAATCTGTTTATCATCAAATGGTTTTGTGATCTAAGAGTCACCTGACTTGCATAAATAAAGTAATTTTCTGGAAGAAACATTGGGAACCTCATAAAAGGAAAGAAGGCAGCAGCAACTGACATTGTGACACAGGCTTCAAGCAAAACTAAAAAAAAAAAAAAAAAAAAAAAAAAGTCACATTTGCAAAATGTGTTCCAGCATCTTCCCATAGAGTACTATCAGTAGAGATCTAAAATAAGAGACATGTACCTTTAAATATATTAAGTAGCAAAGAAAAAACTCAAACAAACCCTGGTTTCACTGAACAAAGTTAGTCACCCATGAAAGCAACCTAAATCACAAAATTAAGTGTGGCACAGATAGGGTTGGGGGGCGGGGGAGGGTAATAAGTTGCTCAGTTTCCAGCATTCCTAGATTATCAGAGACCTTTCAAAAGCAAACGCCTGGATTTGGTGTGACAGAGTCCTGGCCGGCCTCAGCGACCAGAGGACCGTAGCAAACCCCCACCCGCGCCCCCACCCCGGGGTGGGGGGGGGGAAGCACAGCTCCGCTGCTTCTGCTCGGCCTCGGCTCCCTTTCCGCGTCGGCCTGGGGAGGCGCGTGCCTCCGCAGGAAGGAGCCGCTGCGACTCGGCAGCTTCCCCACACAGTCAGGAGTCAGCCTAGTTCAGCAAAAGCCCTCTAGAAGGGAGGAGGGCCTTCTGGCAGACTCTCTGAAAGGTGTGGCCAGAAGAAGAGACTGGAGGAAGGTGAGACTTGAAATCAGAATCAACAGGCGGGGCCAGGAGCACCTGAGGGTACCCTCAGTACCTGGGGAAAGGCCGTCAGGGCCCTTCCTCGGACAGTGATACCTGCTTTACCAAGCGGATGACATAATGTCTGCATCGAAGATTAAAGGCATTGTATAAGTTCTAATGTTAACATCAGTGGTGCCGTGAAGCCCTTTCCCACTGGGAGTAGAGAAAAACCACAGTTAAGACTCAAAGTAGAGGACGAATACCTTGGTGGCAGGCCACTGACAGGATCCCTGAAAGACTGTTTGAAAAGTGTCACCCACAACCATCCAAACTTTGGAAGGACAGAGATTTTCTAAAGCTGTATTGAGGCTAAGGAGACGACTATCCGCCCCAGGGCAGGCAGGGAAACAAGGTAGTAACACAGTATAATCTCCTACTCTGAACAAGCAGAGTTGATAAACATCCACTTTCAACATCCAGGCTAAGGCAATCCCCTTCCCCACGTCTCTGACCGCGGCCTGCAGTTCAGGTGCTCAACGTCTCACAAGGCCTGGCTGACCCAAGGGACAACCTAGTTTCTATGGAAACCCCAACTACCATGAGAAACTTAAAGCTGCAGATGTGAGGAACTGAAGACTTTAACTTCTACATTCGGCAGATACTGTATGTGCACACGAGGGTTTCCACAAGAGACACACCTGCTTTCACAGCGCGTGAAGGGCATTCCAGCACAGCGGACTGCCTCCACAACCGCCGCCCGGGGGGGGGGGGGGGCCGCGCCCCACTCGGGGACGAACAGGAGCGTTTCGTTGCAACAAGGGCGCTGGCTGACTGCGGCATGACTGGGGGACCAACATTTTTCCACAGTATTTCACTTCTACCTCTGGGACCCTTCTCAAACGTCTCCATGCTCACTTGAACAGAATCTGTAACGGGAAACAGGGTGTCACGCCTTCCAAACAGGCAGAAAACGGTTTGCTGATACCATGGAAGAGGGTCATCAGTTTTTGGCAGAACAAAATGGCTTCCCTGCCTTAGCACTGAAATTAGGAGTAATAGAAGACTCTCTCCTCACACTCAATGGCTAGGATCACATCTGAAACCCGCTGGCTTCCAACACGAGAAAGAGAGGAGGAGCCGGTGGGCTCGACCGCACAGCCACTCTGTCCGGCACGCGGGGCAGGGACTGTCGGTGGGTAAAGTTCCGACACTCAGAGAAGAGGCTAGTAATGTGGAAACAACCAAGAGGTAATATCTAGTTTCTAAGTTAAAAAGTCTATATATATATATATTTATAATAAAGTTTTAAATACAAAGTGCTTCTTTTATATACCAAGAATGATACAGTGTTCATGAGTAGACCCCTGTTTCGCCTCCGTCATGACAAGAGCTAGCCGGGAAACAGTCCTCTCCCCTTGCAGACAACATTCAACGAGTCGACACCTGGTGCAGGAGCTGAAGGACCAGTGGCCACTGCCAGCAATGTCTATCACATTAGAGAAAAACCAAACCTTCGAAACAAAATTTCGTTCCAAATCCAAGAAAAGTTATTTTTATTTTCAGGAAAAAAAGTTTCCACTTGGAAGTAACAGACCAGTAAGTTTGTGGAAAAGATGACACGGAGTAGCACCCGGCCTGCCCCGGGGACAGCTGCAGGTGTACTCCAGGGCGTAAAAGCATCCTGAGCGGGTGCTGCTCTTTCCCTGCAACACCTGGCCGGTCGGCGGGAGAGGTCTCAGAATAGCTGCTCACCTTATTGTTTTTAGTAGGTATACCTATGTGGACTTGCAAATTTATGCAGCTTTATCTGTGATTTGGGAGCATGAGTCTGTAGACTACTTTCTAAAATTAGGACTCTTCCTTTCCCTCCTTTTAAAACACATTCCAGAGCTCCTAAAAGAACTGGCAGTATTAGCTCAGTGCGCCCCTCCAGGAGAATAAACATCTCCCCTTCCAAAGTATTTCCAAGACTCCTCCTTCCTTGTGCAGTTTCTCCCCCCTCCAATACAACCTGCCACTCGAAATTCTCTGCTCGGCAACTCTTCACTCTGACAGTTGGGTTGGAGTGTCACTGTAGCACTCTACTAACTCGTGAAATTCACAGGTAATTCTTAGGCGTGACTTTTGGCTCCTTCCCACTAACCGTGGTCACTGACTGACCTCTTTGGGAAGCACCAGAATCTAAGATAGAGCAAAATGGCTACAGCGGCCAATGGTACCGTGGTCAGTCACAGCAGGCTAGACGTCTACTAGCCACAGAGCAGGTCCCACTGTGTGGATGCTATAAACAAACAGCAAGGATTCCGGACAGCAAACCAATTAGAAATACCCATCTCGGGCACATGGGAGAATTACAATTAGATCCGACTGTTCAAACTAAGTGTTAGCACTGAAACACAAAACTTGGCCTTATCAAGAGTCTGAAACACACTGCAACGGTGGCATCTTACAGAAACTGAAGCTTGTACCATAAGTTGTTTCATACTTTAGCCTTTCACCCCCTTAACATCTCCCTAGTTTTAGTTGAAATAGCCTTTTAGAAAGAATAAAGCCAGACGAGAGCTCTGTTAATCAGTTTTGCATCCTAGGCATCACATTATTTGTAGCTTTTACATAAGTAGCATGTCATTCAGTAAAGCAGCTACCAAAACAAATCCACATCACCTAAGTATCTATCGTAAGAGCAAAATAAAATTCCAACATGACCTTGTAATAATGAGTGATCGGACACTGCTACCACCTGAAGTGGGACTGGTGGGCTGGCCAGAGCCCAGTTCCAAGTGCAGGAATCTCTACCACCAAGTCCACCTGCCTCATCACTACAGGCCTAAAGGTGTACCTGGTCAGCTGGGAGGTGGGCTAACTTACCCCCTTTACCTACTGCAGGCCTGGGCTGGAACATACAAATCTGAGGAATTAGATTTTTTAATTGGCCTACTTAGAACTGGTCTTTCAGAAATATCTCCCATTTTTTTTTAAGCTTCTCTCATAATAGCAAGTAGCACACATCATCTGTGCCCAGATTTGCATAATTACCATCGTTTATTTTTGTGCCTGCCACTCAAGGGCCGGATACTATTTTTAGTTAGCCTCAGTCGTATTCTGTTCAGCCTTTGCAGCTTCATAAGACTTGGTGCAAGAAGTCACATGCCTGTGGAAACTGTCCCTCCACATGAATCTCTTTGCACAGATATTACACTCATACGGCTTGATGCCCGTGTGAATCTTCATGTGGCCCACGAGGTGATGCTTCATCTTGAACTTCTTCCCACAGACGCCACAGCCATACGGCCGAAGACCGAGGTGCATGCTCATGTGTCGATCTCTCTGACTCTTGTGCGTGAAACTTTTCCCGCACTGACAAGGGTACAGCTTGTCGGTGGCTGAGAATCCTAAGTGGGAAGCTTCTTCTTTAATCCCTGTTACCATTTCAATATTCTCGCTGTAGCCTGCTGCCAGGGCAGCCTCCTGTCTGTGCCCAACCAGATTTCCCTCCGACCTCTCTCCAGAAAACTCCTCCATGGAAGAGCCATAGAAATCCACCTGCTCGTCGTAATTGCTTTCATCGGCCTGTTCATCAAACTCTGCTTCCACTTTTTTCTCCACGATGTGGAAGTCTTCCTCCACTCCCGAAGGCTGGACTGCGTGCTCTGTCTGCATGGTATTGATGGACTCCGTGACCTGGTGCTCGTCGTAGGGCGCGTGCACGTCCATGCCCTCGCAGGCCTGCTCAAAGCGCTCAGGCTTCACGTGGATCCAGCGTTTGTGAGCCATTATGCTGGGCTTGCTGTACAGAGGCCGGGTGTAGTGGAACTCGGCACTGTCGCTGGCCCCCTCCTCCCCGTCCTGGCTTGTCATTTCAGTGCTCAGCCGGTCATGCTCTGTGGACGAGTTGCTGGGGAGGTATTCATGCTCAGTGAGCTGAGATGACAGCTCGTCTTTGGTGCTCTCCTCTTCATTCTCTCCATCCCTCAGTTCTTGGGATTTGGGAAAGTCGGCGTGGCTCCCAGTGCCCAACTCAAAGCTCTCTACCAGGCCATTGTAACTGCTGCTGCTTGGAGACTGGTGGTCACTGCTGTGATTTAGCTTTTGACAAAGGACTGTGGGATTTCCCTCTAAAACCTCCGTGCATTTGTCTACCACATGCCACATCTGGAGGAAGCTCGCTGCTGTTAAGTAACTAACAATTTCTGGAGCGGGCATTACGAGACGTCCCGTATAACTAGACAGGAGAATGTTCTCAAATACTCTTGGGTTCATCACATCAGGCAAAACAATCCTCCTGCTGTTCTTCAGGAGCACCTGGTCACAAAAGTAGGGCGAACTGGCGGCAAGAACAGCTTTGTGTGCCCGGAAAATGTGGCCTTGCACGACAATGGAGACATCACATAATTGTCCTTGCTGGCGCTGCTGGTTCAGTTTCTGCAAAATGGTGCTGGAAAAATCAGGAAATTCTACTCGAAAAGAGTTTGTTCCAGGCTCCATTTCATCACAAATCTTGTTCAGTGCTACAAAAGAAAGAAAAATTAGTACTGATTTCAGCCCAAAGAGCAACTTACTGATCACTGAGATAACTAAGGCAGGTTCCATAGTTCCACATCCCCTGGCCTGTGGACACTGGGGGGTGGAGCCTTCATTGCCCGGAGCGAGGCTTGCAGGTATGACGTGTGCCAATGGCAGGGACCACCCACCATTCTTCATGGCATTAACTCTTGATTTGGGAGTGAGAGAACACAACCCACAGAGATTAGATTTGCAACCTACACAAATCCCGTATGTAAATCAAACTACTTTTAGTCAAAACAAACATGGTATGTATCAAAATGATAGAATTTTTAAGAGGCCTCAGATCCAACCCAAATTTCCAAGTCGGAGTGCGGATGGAATCGTGGGCAGAAGGAGGAGCACAGGCAAAGCCTCCGAGGCGGGCCTGAACGCTGCAACTCCGAGGCAACGGAAGGGGACCACCAGGCTAGGCTCCAGTGAGGCAGCAACGGGCGAGGCGGCTGCAGTGGCCAGGCCAGAAGGACCGTGCCTGTGCTCCGCTGCACCACGGGGTGAACGGGCTAAGGCCCCCGGCAGTGTGCGTTTCTCCAGTGCTGTCAGAAATTTGGCCCTTTGGGGGCTCTCCGATCCTCTGAAACAAACGAAATGGCAAGGCAAGGTGTCCTTTTACCTGCTGGTCTTCAAATTGTTAAATCAGTTACAGACCAAAGATAAACTTACAGCAAGCAGTAAGAGATTACCTGCGATGTTACTCTAAGTATATTTTGTTGGGTAAGTCAGGCATCAGAGACAATTTCTAACAGCAACGAACAAGAAGAACTTTGATGGAGATGCTGTGCATGCCCCATAATTCCACAGTAAATGGAAACAAACCAGAAAACCCAGCGGACGTGTCAGTGCTGTTTGTCATCTAGCCCTTATCTATGTCTAAATATTGCTAAATACCAGGTATGAGATAAAAGCGTAAGATAAAAAGAACCAGACAACCCAAAGATTACAAGTCCTCTTTGAGAGACAGGGAGAGATGCCAAGAGAAGAAACTAATGTTTCTTGAGTAATTACTATATACCAGAGACTGCTGTTCATCTTTTTTCACTTAATCTTTACAAGGACTCTGAACATATAGGGATTGATATTCTCAAGTTCAGGAGTTGCAAGCAATTCTACCAAGGTTAAAATAAAAGCTAGTTTTGATTAAGATAGGACTTGAATCTAGGTTTCTATCATTCCAAAGCCTATGCTGTTTTTCCTGTTTTATCATTCTGCCTCCTCTAAGAAAATGCTGAAAGACCAAATTAGTTATTAATAATTTTAAGAGGTAAGACAGTGTTTTTAGAATGAAGTACTAACTTAATGGTTTATATCTCCGAAAATATTTTATCATAATTTAAAACAAAAAAAGATGGGGAAACAACTATTTAGATGTTTGCATTTTCAAAAAGGAAAGAAAACTATATAAATGTATAGACTAGAGGTATGTAAATTTTAAGAACTACATCTGGGTAAACAGGATCTCTGCTAGATCTCTGCATTGCAGAATTTTGTTTTTAGCTTTTTGGAAAAAAGGAGGCGAGGGACTAATACAAACATGTAAAAAAACAACAGAAAGCTGTAAAAAAACCCCTTCACCGTTTAGCCCTAGTCGCCCTCACCTTTGCGCATAGATCAGAATAAATCACGCACGTCCTTTAAAAACCCCTGCCCAAATGGGCTCATTCACTACCTTTTATTCTGTACTAAGCTTTCGTCACTTAACATGCCTGGCAGATCTTCCAACATGCTGCAGACTGAACGCTTCTCCCAAAACTCATGTTGAAACCTATTCCCCCAATGGGATGGTATGGGAGGTGGGGCCTTTGGGAGGTTTTGAGGTCATGAGGGCAGAGTTCTCAAGAATGGGATTAGTTCCCTTATAAAAGAGACACTACAGAATTCCTTGAGAGGCCAGGGACTTCTATCTATGAACCCAGAAGTGGTGCTCCCACCAGACACTGAATCTTCTGGCCCCTTGACCTTGGACTTCCCAGACTCCAGAACGCTGTGGAATAAAATGTCTGTTTCTAAGCCACCCAGTCTGTGATATTTTGTTACAGTATCGCAAATGGACTAAGACACCAAATTAGCACAAAAAGAGCTAACTCATTCTGTTCAAATGGCTATAAAGTTTCCTGTTGTATAGACACATCATAACTTAAGCAGTTCTCTTCTTACAGAATTGTAATTGTCCAAGTTTTTGAAATTACGAGCAATGCTACAATGGACATCTGTGTAAATATCTATAGATTAATCTCTACCAATGGAATTGCTGGGTCAAAGGGCCATGCATTAGACATTCTGGTATGTATTACAGAAGTACTTTCCAGAAAGGCTGCAGTGAGTCATACTCCTACCAACAGCGATGACAGTGTCTACTCCTGCACACTCTTACCAACACTGGATGTTACCAAATGAGAAAATAAAAATTTGCAAACCACCAAAGTGAATAATCCATGATTCACTGTTGTTTTGACCAACATTTCTTTTTTGTCTTCTTTTTTTCTTTTATTCTCACCCGAAGACATTTTCTCACCGCTTTCAGATAGACAGGAAGGGAGAAACACCAGTGCGAGAGAGAAGCATCGGCTGCCTCCAGTATACGCCCGGACTGGGAACTGAGCCTTTCAGCTACGGGACAAGGTTCCAACCAACTGAGCCACACCGGCCAGGGCTGACCAACGTTTCTTTAATTATGAATAAGGTACTCTTTGCTCACGTCTACAGGGCATTTGTTTTTTCCTATAAATTATCAGTCATATCCTTTACTCAAATAAATTGGGCAATTCATCTCATTGATTTGTTGTTTTTTGGTAAATTCAGGAAATTAACTTGGAAATTTATTAAACTAGCCCATCTTTTATGGTGGCTTCAAGGTTTTGTGTTAGATATACAAAGGCATTCCCAACTCCAAGGTTTATTTTTTTTAAAAGTAAAAAGAATCATTTAGTTTTTTCCTGGTACATATTTTTAAAAAGCACTTAAACTTGTAATATACAAAGAGTTTACTTTGGCATAAAGAGTGACACTGAAATCCAGGCCTTCCCCCTCTAAAATGGTTAGCCTACTTTTTCAACACTATTATTGAATATCCATCTTTTCTTCAAGATTTCAAGTATGTGCTGTAGAATTTTAAATGGCCGAGAACAGACTTTTAAAAACAGTTCTACAAAAATAAACGCCATAAGTCATGTTACAGAAAACGGTGGAGTAGGAAGCTCTAGAGGTCAGTCCCTCCACAAAAAGTAGTAAGTTGTTAAAATGATCAGCATCAACTATTTTGGAACTCTGAAATCTGATCAGACACTTACAGCAACCAAGGCAATGCTGGATGAAGGTCAAGGCTACTGAACCTTGCTAAGAAAGCAGCGTACCCAAACCAGCTACAATCCCCACTCCTCAGCCTTGCCACAGCCTGGGGGACATTGCCAGGGTGGACAATAAGGATCACGTCCTTTACAGATCGGGGGATTTTGCATCCTGTCCATTCTGGCAGACCCCCACAGCTCTCTTTGTCCCCTCAGGCTGCAGTGGCTTCCCCAGAAGCACCCATCATAACATTTAAAAAAAAAACAACACACTTCCCCCGCCTTTTCTCTGGGTCAAAGCATTTAAGGAAATCTTTGTCAAGCCACGGGCTGAGCACATAGATAAAGCAACAGCAACTTCAGTGACTGTGTGCAAAAAGAAATACTAGACTTTGAAAAAGTTTGGAAAAATCACCATGCTAACAGGCAACTGAGCCCTCAACAAAGAAAAAAGGAAATCTCCTAGGAGGGGAAAAATCTTATTTCAAGAGTTATCACATTACAATACTCAAAATGTTCTAGTTCTCAACTAAAATTATGAAGTATACAAAGAAAAAGGAAAATAATGGCACATTCACAGGAAAAAAAATAATCAGAAACTATCTCTGAGCAATTTCAGACACTGGGATCACTAGTCAAAGATGTTAAATCAATCATCTTATCAATCATCTTGTATACATTCAAATCACTAGAAGCAAATCAAAACCCAAAAGCAAAGCAAAACAAAACAAAAATGCATGTGACAGAGAACTAAAGGAAATCGGGAGCACAATGTCAATGAAGAGTTAGAAATCATAAAAAGGAACCAAACAGACATTCTGGAGCTAGAAAGTATAATAGATGTGTCATGGGCAGAACTGTCCCCACCCCCCATTCATATGTTGAAGCCCTATAATCCCCAGTACCCCAGAATGTGACTATACCAGGACATAAGGACTTTAAAAAGTAATTAAGTTAAAATAGGGCCATATGGTGGGCCCTAATCCAAGCCGACTGGCCTTTCTGTAAGAAATGAAACTTGGGCGCACAGAGAGACCTCAGGGGTGTGCACAGTGTGAAGACAGTGAAAAAGTGGCCATCTGCAAGCTACGAAGTGCTCAGGAGAAACCAAATCTTCCAACAGCACACTCTCAGATTCCTAGCCTCTAGAATTGCGGGAAAAGAATAATAATTCACCTAGTCTATGATATTTTGCTATGGTAGACCTAGGAAACAAATACAAGTTGAAATTAAAAATTCACAAAAGGAGTTCAATAGCAGATATAAGCAGGCTGACATAAAAAAAATCAGAAAATTCAAAGATAAAGCAAGTAACATTATTCAGCCTGCGGAGTAGAAAGAAGAATGAAGAAAAAGGAATACAGCCTGTGATTTCCGTGGGACACCATCACATGTACCAACATACGCACCATGGGAGTCTCAGAAGAAGAAAGGGCAGAAAAGGTATTAAAAGAAACAATGATCAAAAACTTCCCAAGTTTGATAAAAGACACATCTACTCATCTGAAGAGCTTCAACATACTTCAACAAACTTCAAGTGGGATACAGTTAAAAAGATCCACATGAGAAACATTGTAGTCAGTGTTTCAAATAGTAGAAAGCTAAAGATAAGGGATAATCTTGAAAGCACAAGAAGAAACTCACTGCATAAAGGGACTTCTCAATAAGACTGACAGCTAATTTCTCATCAGAAACCATGGTGGCCAGAAGGCAGTGGTATGACATATTTAAAAATGCTAGAAGAAAAAATCTGTCAACCAAAAATTCTATATTTGGCAAAACTATCCTTTAAGAATGAAGGAGAAATTAAGACATTTCCACATAAGAAAAAGTGAAGGGTGTTGTTACCAACAGAGCTCCCTGGCCTCCTCTAAAAGAAATGATGAGGGAAAGATCCTTCAAGATGAGATAAAAGAACACTAGACAATAATTCAAAGCCACATAAAGAAATAAAGACAACTGAAAAAGGTAACGACATCAGTAAATATAGAAACCAATATACTTTTGATTTATAACTTCTTTTTCTTTATGATTTAAAAGGCAAATGAATAACACATAATTCTAAATCTATGTTAACAGGCACACAAGTATTAGGATGTAATCTGTGACAATAACAATATGAAGAGGGTGGGAGGAAGATGTATAGGAACAGAGTGTTTGCATACTATTAAAATTAAGTTTGAATCAGTCAAACTAGGTCGTTGTAAGTTTAAGATGTTGACTGTAGCCGTGGCTGGTGTGAGTCAGTGGACTGAGTGCCAACCTGTAAACTGAAGGGTCACTGGTTTGATTCCCAGTCAGGGCACAGGCCTGGGTTGTGAACCAGGTCCCCAGTAGGGGGCGCAGGAGGCAACCACACACTGATGTTTCTCTCCCTCTCCTTCCCTTCCCTTCTCTCTAAAAATAAATAAAATCTTTAAAAAAATGTTGATTATAAATCTCAAGGTAACTACTAGGAAAATAACTGACAACATATACAAAAAGAAAGGAATCAAAATGGAATACAAAAAATAAAATAAAAAAACAAGTATTTTTAAAAGGCAATCATGGAGGAACTAAGGAACAAAAAACATACAAGATATACTGAAAACAGATAGCTAAATGGTACAAGTAAATCCTTCTTCCAATTAAAAGGCAGAGACCGGCAGAATGGATTAAAAAACATAATTTATTTTTATATGTTGTCTATAAGAGACTCACCTCAGATATAGAGGCATAAAGAGGTTGCAAGTAAAATGATGAAAAAATATTCCATGCAAAGAGTTACCACACAGAGCTGGAGTGGCTCCACGGGGGTGAGCAAAAGGAGGTTTACAGCTGTGAGTACCCGAAACACAGACTTGGCTCTTGTGTTATTTATCAACTAGCGCATTATTTCCCATGCCAGCAACCGTAAGCCTGCTTTTGTCCACCCCTGTATTATCATCAGACAAAACTGATTTTAAGTTACAAAGTTACAAGAATGAAGGACTGATATATACATTATATACTGATAAAAGGTTCAATCTATTAAGAAGATAAAACCATTATAAACACATATATACACCTAACAAGAGAAGTATAATGAAGCAAAAATGGACAGAAATGAAGACAGAAACAGACACATCTACAGTAACAGGTGGAGACTGCAACACCTTGCTTTCAGTAATGGATAGTACAACCAGACAGATCTATAAATAAACAGAGGTATCAAATAATATTATAAATCAATTATACCTACAAGACACATATACAGAACACAAACAAAAAGGAATGAGGTTCGGATACATGCCACAACATGGATGAACACTGAAACACTATGCCAAAAACCATGCTAAACATTAACTTACATAAGCCAGACACAGAAGTACAAATGTTGTATTATTCCACTTTGTGAAATATCTAGAATAGGCGAACTCACAAAGACAGAAAGTAGAGTAGAGGTTACCACGAACTCAGGAGAGTGTTGCTTCACGGGCAGAGCTTCCGTACAGGGCGAGGAAGGGTTTTGGAAACAGAAAGTGGTGCTGGTTGCACAAGTGTAATTAACACCTCTGAACTGTGCACTTGAAAGTGGTTCAAATGGCAAACTGAATGACACATCTATGTTTTACCACACATTTAAAAAACTGGAAGTCATATACCAACATTTTTAACCTTGTCAATTGCAATGTAATAAGTATCTGATCTCTGCCCATAATTCTGGGTCAGTGTGGCATTTCTACATACACCCCGATCTTAGTGACACGCAAAGCCTGAACTTCTGAAGGTTTTTCTGCTATGTAAGTAATATTTACTAAGTAATATTTTCAAAGTTACAGGTAGCTGAGATCTATATTAATAGTATAGTTGCTGTTTCAATTGTTGAAAAGCCTTTAACTCACTAACGACAACATAAAATACTACATGCAAGGTACTGTGACGGATTTCTAAGATGATCAGGGCATCTCTCTTTCAGACTCTAAAATGTGGTAGGGGAGATAAAAAAGCACCCATACAGCCCTATTATTCAAGGTAAATCCTGATTTTAAAAAAAAGCACCATAGGAGAATCACAAACTCTGGAGGAACTCGGGGGAGGGAACCCAGTGTACCCCACAGTTATGTTTCTTGTCACTATAAATGTTGGTGTCACCAGGTTAAGGGGAAGGCCTGAGGGCAACCTATAATTCTTCCCTTTTATACATCCTAACCAAAATAATCTAAGAAATACAGAAACATTGGTTTGAGTCCTAGAAACTAGGGATCCAGGACATCTACATGCCACGAACTCTACTTCAGGACACAGACAGGGTGGGGCCAGACTGCAGGGAGACCCTGCCCCTGCAGCCCACCGGCTGCACCAGGCAACCCCGGTGCAGCAGCAGCACCTGTGTCAGAGGATCACTAGTAACTGCTCATTCGGAAGGTCTGTAAGTGAAAGGTGAGGGTGGACCTTGGGACACGTCCCAAGAATGTCAACATTCAGAGGTGGCTGCACTGGGATACCAAAGGTTGCCCAAGTAGTGAGTTCTTAAACCCCACCCCCCCAAAAAAAACCAACCCAGACTTGGTATGAGAAGATGGGGCTCAGTAGCGGCCCAGGAAGGAGGCAAAGGCAGCCCATCGTTTGCCAGTTGGGCCAAAGAGACTGAGGCAGGCCCCTGGTGTCACTGCTGCACCAACACAGAAGAACATGCGGAGAGCTCAAGCTCTCCTGAGAGCCCCTGAGACCTGGCCCCCGGCCCCAGCCGTTCCACTGAAGCTAAGCCCCGGTGTCAGCAGGGTCCAGGCTGTCCGTCCGCACAAGAGCCGAGTGTTGATGCTGACAGCGCCCAGGTGTGTGGTGAAGGACCCAAACCGATCCGCTCTAAAGGGAGAACATGTCAGAGCTCAGCGGAATTTTTCCCTCTAAAAAAAATTAATGAATGAAATCAACATGGTTTTATTCTTTTAAGTAAATGGGGTCTGTAAATAAATTCTACCAACACAAAAAAGAAAATAGCAAGGGATAAACAGAGTACAGTTCAGATAGCATGTTTAAACCGTAGTTTTCCACCAACTTGTGAAAACGTGGTCTCTATGAATGAAGTGCAAAGATGAGACAAAAACAGCAGAATGACGTAAAAAAAGAACAGCCTGAATTAAAGAAAGGTATAAGGAAACCACTAGAGCAGAAATTTAAACAAGCAATAAGAAGAATTTCGGCTACAGAAGACGGAATCAGCGATGTGGAAGGCTCTTTGGGGAACTTCTATCAGAATTCAGGAGGAGGACAAAAATATGAGGACAGCAGCAGAGAAGATAACAGAACAGGAAAACAGAGACTGGAGATCAAAATTACCACGACATATGGCTAATTAGTGTCCTGGAGAGAAGGAACACCATGACTGAGTAGAAGAAGTAACCAAATAACATATTTAGTAGAAGAGAACTTCCCTGAGTGGAAAACCGTAAGTACTCAGAAGAGTCCTGCAGCGGGACAAACTAGCCCCAGGTAAAATGCAGTTCTGGTCTCACTGAATAAAGCTTAAAAATAAGCCTCAAAAGGACCAAACTATTTCCACGTAACTTGTGACCCAGAATCAAGCATGAGAATATTTACACCACAGAAAAATATCCAGAACCCAACACAGTAAAAGTCCTGTCTAGCCTCCATTTAAAAAATCACCATTATGCAACAAACATACAAACAAATGTACCCAATATGAGAGAAAAAAACTGATCAAGAGAAACAGACCTAGAATGACAGATTTATGCAATTAGTGGATCATATGTTCAAGACAATAGAGAAAACTTAAGCATATTAAGTAGATGGGGGAAAAAAGACCCCAGTTGAAATTCCATCAATTAAAACACAACAAACAGCGGATGGGAGTAGCAGCAGAGTTAACAATGTAGGAGAAAAGGTGAGTGAACTTGAAAGCAGAGTAACAGAGACAACTTCAAATAAAACACAGAGAGGAGAGAAAAGAGCAGGCGGAAAAGAGTGCCAGTGAGCTGTGGGCCCTCACGGTGCCTGACCAGCCCCTGCAGGAGGGCGCAGGGGCTGAAACGCGCACTCATTTGCATGCTTACTATAGAGGGCACATTTTAACACAGTAAGTACTACTTCAGTAAACCTAAGGACTGGAACAAGTGCACAAAAATGCCAACACACCCTGCCCACCAAAATTTTCAGTCAAATGCTTTACGGTTTACAAAGCAGACTACGTAAACTCAGGTCTCACAACAGCGCTGTACCGTCACACTCATTTCAAAGAGGAGTAGGCGGAAGCTCAGGGAGGTGACAAGACCTGCCCGAGGTCACTTCTCTAAGAAGTGGTATGTCGGGGTTCAAACAGAAGTGCAACTCCACACCTAGTCTTTTCCTAAGTTAAAAAAAGAGTCACTGAGCAGAAACATTTCTCTCAAGTTACATGCTCAGGCAGGACAATGTATGGCAGTGAATGGCCTTCTAGTATCTCCTTAGAAGTACAAGAAACTTCTGGCCTAAGGCAATTAAATGCAACTACATTGTTACTTTTACTGAAAGAGAAACCATTCTAGTAAATTGTTCTTAAAATTGTATTTTTAGCAAATTTATAACTTACCTAATGCAAAGTTGTATTGGTCATCAAAAAGCAGTATGAATGAATGAGAAAAAGGCATCCATTCCTCCGTTTTGCCTCCAATTAAAATCACACTGACCTCTGAAAGGAAAAATGGTGTGGAAAAAGTAAAGGAGATGCTGGTGCTGTTCGCCGTGTCCACGTGTCCGGCCAACAAATACTATGCGGGTGTGAGAGCAGCAGCAGAAGACCGGTCAGGATGGGCATTTTTGGTAATATTGTCTATTCTGCACCTGCTTGGCTTCTGCCTTTGTGGTTTTTAAATAAACTTTTAATTTTGGGATAATTTAGCTTTACAGAAAAGTTGTAAAGAATGCTGCGAGTTCTCACTCAATTTCCCTTGGTGCTAACATCCCACATCACCATGACACAGTTGTCAAACACAGAAACCCACACGGCTCCATGCCTGCGTGACTCTGCAGAGTTAAAACACCCTTTGGAAAATGTTTTGGTTTCTAGACGATGATCAATCAGCACCCCCAAATTTTCTTAAATTGGAATACTTTAAAGAAAGAAAGAACTTAGTAAAACCTATTTTAGGATTTCTAAAAATTACAAGCTACTTACTTTATACAGTTTGACTCATATCTCCCTTAAATTTTAAGCCACAGCTGAATGGTTTAAAATTTCAGGACAAACATTCCACAGTGATAAACAATTTGAGATTTAAACACAAAAAGAATTACACACCCTTATGTTTACTGTAGCATTATTTACAATAGCCAAGATGTGAAGAGACCCAGGTAAGGTTACAGTGTATGTACACAATGGGATATTACTCAGAAATTAAAAAAGAATGAAATCTTGCCATTGAGACAACATGGATGCAACCAGAGGGTATTATTTTGACTGAAATAAGCCAGGCAAATACTATACGATTTCACTTATGTGTGGAATCTAAAAAAAAAAAAAGAACAAACAAAACAAAAACAGATTCATAGAAACAAAGAACAAGCTGGCAACCGCCAGAGGGGAGGGAGGGGATGGCGAGCCGGTGGAAGAGGTGAGGGGAACAAGCTGTACAAACTTCCAGTCCACGTGAGGTCCATCAGCCGTGAAGATGCAGTGCACACAGCACTGGGAACGGTCAAAATACTGTGGGTGCTTTGCACGGTGGCAGATGGTTGTCAGACTAAGCTGGTGACCACCTCATAAGGTCTATAAATGTCAAGTCGTTATGTTGAAACTAATATAATGTTGTATGCCAACTATACTTCAACAACAGCATTTTTTTTAAAGAAGGTATTGTTCTAGCCACTAAGCCCCAACTGGTCAGTCACCCGGCCATCACATTTCAGTGAAGCCAAGGAAATGTTCTTAACTGCGCCCTCTCGCACCCATTAGCACTCAGGAGAAGCAGCTCCCATCAAGAACGCAGAAGGCAGAAAGGCACTTGTTTCGTGAAAACTATTAACTACATACCAAAAAAGTAAAAGGGAAGTTTTTTTCCTCTACATATTACAAATAGGACAAAACTCTTTCTATACTTATGGTAGATATAAATACGGTAAAAATAAATAGCTCATGAAAATGATATCGAGTGTATCATTTTCATCTTTAAACTTCTTAGATCAGGCTGTGGTGGCCGGGTGGAGATTTAACAGTCGTCACTGCTGGAGACAATGACAGAGCGTTCCTGAGAGCCTCACCACCGTGTCCGGTGGCACAAGGGCGGCACCGTGGAAAAGCTCGGACACGGCTCTGAACTGAAAAGCATTCGAAAGAGAAGGAATGTTAACAGTGAACACTTTCACCATGTTTCACTCATTGTTCTTTTTATATGTGCATTAGCGCATCATTTAACATGTCTAAGTCAGTCTAAAAATGTTTCCAATAAAGTTTTCAAAAGCCTAAATGATAAGAAAGGGTATGTCATAGCTTAATTAACAGTGTTTTCTCTCCCTTGGGTGGTAATAAGATAATCGATGGTATCTAGGATTCAGCATGGTAGTAATTCAGTTGCTACATCTTACAAGAAAGTTTGATAAACTACTTTACAGGCAAACTTCTATCTTAAGTAAGAGAGCAAAAAATAAAGGCCTGCCCCACCAGAATGCACATAAGAAATAATACATAATTTTGCATTATTACAGTAAAAGAGCTATTTTTCCAACCCTGTGAGTTTTCCTCATGTGAAAAGCAAAACGTTCCTCAAATTTCCTGCTTATGCAGCAGATTCCTGCCTGAATCTGAGAAACAGGGAGGGAAGAGAGCCACGGCAGGAACTTGCTGTAAGTAGAAAACCTGAGGAAGATTCTAACTGAAATTTTTTAACTCCTGTGGACCCTGGCTGTGAAGAGAGCAGATATCAATAAATGTAGGTTCAACTAAACACTATTCCCAAAAGCCACAGAGTGAATTTCTAAAATCACATTTTCAAAGAGCTGGTTAGTTCCAGGGGTCTCCAATGAGCAACTGTTTTGCATTGTAGTGAAAACCTACTTAATGTAAAACTGACCATTTTAACCACTTTAAAGTGCACAATTTGTGGCATTTAGCACATTCGCAATGCTGTGCAACCATCACCACCATCCATGTCCGGAATGTATCATCCCACACTAAAACCCAGTGTCCAATTAAACAGCAGTTCTCCTCCATTCCCTCCTCCCCCAGCCCTTATGTTTACTGTAGCATTATTTACAACAGCCAAGTAGAGCATATGGTAAACTATACTCTACTTTCTTTCTCCATGAACTTGCCTAGTATTAGATATCTCATATAAGCAGACTCATACAATATTTGTTCTTCTTGTGCCTGACTTATTTCTCCACTTTTGTGAAGCCCAAGTTACCAGGTTTCTCCTAACTGAACTGTATGTGCCGACAATCTCAGAACTAAGCATACAGCTCCCCCAGAAATCCTTCTACTGTCCCTTGAGACTCAAGGGCAGAGGATCTCAGGCTGACTCTTCCTTAGGCTGTAGACCGCCCTGGAGACCATCCTGGGGTAAGTGGATGGAGCAAAGGGGAGGCAGGGAACTGCGCGGGCCTGAAAAACCCTGGGTAAGAAGAGGCAAGGGTTCCTGAAGTTGCCTGGGCTCTGAGATGGCTTCTATCTGCCTGCTAAGAGCTCCTGACCCCTTACACTTGGCTGGGGCAGACACCTGTCAGAGCCGAGGGCAGTCGACACGGCCCAGTCACTGAGAACGTCACCACTGCAGAAGGCTTCAAGGGGTCATGAGTCACCTTCCGTGGCTCAGAGGTCTGGGCAGGCCTGTCCGCCTCGCCCAAGTAAACCCAGTTAGGAGAGGCAAAAACAAGAGAGAAAAGGCAGAAGTGGCCGAGTCTGAGAAGCATGGGTGGCCGAAGAGCTGCCGAAGGCCATGAATGCGGATAAGGGCTAGGAGGGAAACACACGGTCAAGAGACACAAAAGCAAGCTCGAGACAGAAATAAAGAGAAGGCTGAAATACTCAGAGATGGGCTCCAGAGAGAGACAAAGTAGTGGCAAATACAAAGTTAACAGGGACCGAGTTGAGAGGCAAAAAGGACAGGTGACAACAGGTAACAGAGACAGCAACAGAGGTGAAACACGGAGGAAAACAGGAAGGTATCAGCTAAGTCCTGGCGCAGCCTTTCGCCCGGCGAGGCTCGAACCCAAGGCTGCCCTGCCGCGCCCACCTGGCGGTCGCGAAAGGCCGCCGGACCGACGGGGGCTGGATCTCTAAGCGCTCCGGTCCGAGGTCGGCCACCGCGGGGTGACCTTGGACCAGACGCTACCTCAGGGGCCTCGGTGTCGCGGTCCGTGCGCCGGGCCGGCTGGAGACCGCAGAAGTAGGACCTGGCGCACCGGGACTCTAACCACCCGCGCACGGTTTAAGCATCCGGGTCCGCGGCACAGGCCTGGAGGGGCCGCCGGTGCGCGCCGGGACCCTCAGGGGAGCCCTCAGACCCCGCTGGCTTCCCTCCCTCCCCCCGCACCGCCCGGCGTCTAACCCGGCCGTACCTGCCAAGGGCTGGCGCTCACATAGCCGGCCCGGGACACTTTCCGTGGCCGGAACCAGGCCCGTTCAAGCTGTCGCCTCCGCGACCGCCTCAGCCAGTACCTCCCGCCCCCGGAAACGCTTCTCGGGGCCGCCCCCCGAAACTGACAGTGCTTCCGAGGGTGCGTCTGCAAGAGAAAGCGTTGCGCGCATGCGTGACTCACGTCCACGTGCACTGCGAGGTATCCAGCGCCTGCGCAGTAAAGCCCTGAGTAGGTCCGGCAGCTTAGGGACCTTGAGACCACCGCCTTTGTAAACTTTGACCTACTTCGCTCAGCTTGCCAAGCGGAGGTCGGGTCAGGTCGGTTTCTGCGTTTAGAGAACCTTCGGCACGTAAAGGTTCAGTTGAACGACCAGTACTTTCTGTGCGGCAGGAGCTGTGCGGGGTCTCCTAGGAAAAAACTCATTTTGTGCAGGTACTTGAGGCGATCCTTGGATCTCAGGGCAGGTGGATCTTCACCCCAGCTGGAAGGAATGGCTCATTATTGTTCCAGAATATTCATGGAAATCTCATGCTCATGGGCCCGGTAGTTGGGTAGCTGAGCTAGGCTTAGTCACGTGACCAGCCAACCTGTGGGGGGTGGGGGGGGGCTTAATATTTATTGTAGAAGTCACTGAGTGAGGAAAAGGTTTGTTTTTTGTTTTTACAAATCCACTAGGACTTCTAGTTGAGTATACCCCTTTAGTGCTTTGCCACTTTTATTTCCTTCCTGTCTCTAAGCAGACGTGGAAGTTAGAAGTTCAATCGCCATCGAGTGCGAGAGATATGCCGAGGAAATGCTAAGACCCTCGAAGCAGAAGTTGGAGAAACCCTAGGTCTCATATGACATTAAAGCCACATTCCCGGGCTTGAACTGTTTAACCCTGGACGTTTTGTTGTGTAAGCCTAATAAACTTTTTACTTGGACTATATTTCTAGCCATATTACAGACTATGCTTCTGCAAATATCACAGCAATGAATTCAAGTTGCTAGGAGAAATATTGAAAACACCCTTTTAAAGGCATAGATCAATGTGTGAGAAAGTCAGAAAAGTCATTTGAGGCCAGGAAGAAAACAGAAACACAGGCCTAGGAGGTTAGATAAAGTTGATATACGGAAGTTGTGTACAGGTACAACCTGCATTTGTGCCAATTAGTTGGTGCATGTGCTATTCTGACAGTCATCTCTGGCCCAGACTGGTGTGGCTCAATTGGTTGGGCGTCATACCACAAAGCAAAAGTTCGGGAATCGATTCCAGGTCAGGGCACATGCCTGGGTTGCAGGTTCAGTCCCTGGTTGGGGATTGTGCAAGAGGCATCTGGTTGATGTTTCTCTCTCTCATTGATGTTTCTCTCCTCCTCCTCCCTCCCTTCCTATTTCTCTAAAAAAATAAATAAAATAAAATATTTTAAAAAGAAAAGAAAATCATCTGCTGAGGTAGGTAAACAATGATGCTGCTACCAGCTGTAGGGGCATCTGCTCGGGTCCAGGCAGAATGGGAGCCAAATTGGAACATCGGGTTGGGACCAAGAAGGAATATATCTTCAGGGGAAGGATAAACTAGAGGTGGGGGGGCCTTCCCTGCAGAGGCAGGCAGCAAGGAAATTTGTCTCACTCTGCCTTGGCTCTGGGTGGAAAGGTAAAACATTTCCCTAGTAGATATGTAGCCAAATTCTGGCCACGCTGTTTGCATGGTCCAAATCCCCACACGCTGAACACTTAAATCCAGATGGACCTAGGTAGATAGTGCCTATGATACTTGGGGAAAGCAAACACAAGTCCTCACTGGGAGAACGCACTGTCAGAACAGGTTTCAAAGAATTCCCAGACAGGCTTCCAACTGAATATGAACTCAGTTTAAAAACACAAAACCCGTGAAGAAATAAGCAGAGAAGACAAACAGCAGATACAGATCCATTTCAAATGCGTAACTCGTGGGAAGGGTTAAATACCAAATTAGATACAACTGGAGAGAAATTGGTATGAAGAATATAACATAAAAGGCATCCTAGAGAGACAAGGAAATGGGTTAAGAGTGAGAAGGTTTATCATGTGCTTATCAGTTAACGGTGGAAGGAGATAATAAAGTAAACGTGAACAAAGTAATTGTCAATTAATGATGGCTGAGATTTTTCCAGAATTGATGGAAGGTAAGGACCCTCAGGAGACACCATGAATCCCAAGTAGGAGAAGGAAAGAGAAAACCTAGATCCAGTCTGGTAAAACTGCAGAACACCAAAACATAAGAGATACTTTTAAAAAACAGAAAATCTCTACAATGAAATGACAGTGATACTAATTCCTGACAGTTCAACGGCCAGAATGACAGCAACAATAACAGTGTGAAATAATATCATTAATGAAACAGTAGTCTCCATGTGGTGAGAGAAAATAACTGTCTACCTAGAATTGTGTACTTAGCAAACAATGTTTCAAGAATGAAAAAAACAATACTTTTCAGATCAACAAAACTAAAGAGTTACTACCAACAGAATTTAACTGAAGGATCTTCTAGAAGATATATTTCAAAAAGAGAGAAAATGATTCCAAGAGGAAGGTCAGAGGAAAAATAAGGATTGGTGGGCAAAGAAAATAGCAAATGTGGGTAAATATAAACAAACATCCAGGGCAAAATATGAGAACAATTTATAATTTGTGGGACTATAAAAGGTAAAACCCAAATGAAGGAATGACAGTATGTACAGTATAAAAGGATTATTGAAGTTAAAGCATTATAAAGTATGCATCAATTATCCATCGCATGACAAGTAGCCACAAGACCTCAGAGGCATACAATTATATTTGTTTATTGCTCACACACCTGGTGTCTGCTGAGGTTGACTTGGCTTGCTTACAAGTCCAGGATCAGCTGATCTATGATGGCCTTGGCTGTCGGCCACTGGCCTTGACACTGCTCCATGGGCCTCTTACTCACCAGCCAGGTACTCTGGACAAGATCCATGGAAGGGATAACAAGAGAGCAAATGGAAATACACAGGCCTATTCCCAGGACTCTTCTCACATGTCACTGGCCAAAGCGAGTCACGTAGCCGAGTCCAGAGTTATAGTAGGAGGGAGCTGTGAAGGATTACGGCAAAAGGTTTGCATACAGACAGAGTGAAGAATTGGAGTCATTAGTTCAATCTAGCGTCTTTGCACTGTCCGTGAAATATTGACTGGCATTGGGTTTTTAATGAAATATGAATATTGAAATTTTGAGGCTTACCATTGAAAGAATAATTATTGACCAAACATGAAGAAGAAAAATAACATTTTAAAAAAGAAGGAAAGGGTCCTGGCTAGTGTGGCTCGGTGGATTGAGTGCCAGCCTGTGAACCAAAGGGTCGCAGGTTCGGTTCCCAGTCAGGGCACATGCCTGGGTTGCAGGTCAGGTCCCCAGTAGCGGGTGTGCGAAAGGCAATCACACATTGATGTTTCTCTCTCTCTCTTCCTCTCTAAAAATAAATAAATAAAATCTTTAAAAAAGTTAAAAAGAAGGAAAGGAAGAAAAGAAAGGAAATAAAGACAGAAACGAACACAAAAACTGGAAAAAATACAAAGCACAAAATAAAGTGGAAAAATAAATTCAAATATATCCGTAATTGCAGTTAAAATATATTTTAAAAAAACCAAAACCTAGTTTAAAGACAAACTGTAACATCAGATTTAAAAAAATCAAACTACACGTTGTTCAAAACACAAAGACAGAAAATTTGCAGTAAAAGAATGGTAAAAGAGGTTCTGCTGGATCTGTTAGCTATATTAACATTGGAGAAATAGACGTTAGGGCAAAAGCATTGCCAGAAATAATGCGGCGAATCATATCCTTGTTCTCAGTAATTTGCTGCCTGTCCCGGAGCAGGCCTGTGCCTCCCAGCTGGTGGACTTCACGCTCAGCCGCTGAAATCTGAATGGAAGTGACGTGTGCACTCCTGAGCTGAACTTTAAAAACCACTGTTCTTTCTCTCTGCCACAAGAAGATCATGTTCCAAGTGGGAATACGCTTTCTGCCTGGATCCTTGACTGAAGATGACGTAATATGAAGAATGACAGTATTACAAAGGATCCAAAAAGGATGAGTGAAACATGAACGCTCGCTGTCGTAAACTGTGGAGATTTTTAAGGGAGGTGTGTGCCTTTCTTTGACTAATGTAGTGTGAAACGTGTCACTTGCAGGTGGGCGCTCTAAGAGTGAGTGCAGGTTTCCTGCTATCAGGTCGTAACTGCAGCCTTCTGTAGCAAAAGATGATTAATACAAACAGGCTATTTTAGACTGGGAAAGGCTGCAGTACGGAATAATTCTGAGTTGTAGCCACAAAATATCATGGCTTCGAACTGTGGTCTAGAGTAAAAGCTGATGGAACTATGCAAAGAAATCAACAAAGTCACCGTCCTAGTGGAGACTGTGGAATTCATCGGGGCTGTCCACCACATCTCGGATTTAATACCTGGTGTTGACAGTTGTTTTTGAAGCCATTTAATAGACGTGTTGTGATAGCTCATTGCGGCTTTATTTTACATTGTTTGATGACCGATTATGTTGAACGATCTTCATGCGTACCTGTCATCTTCAGGGAAGTGTTGACTCAAGTCTTCTGCCCCCCTTCTTAAAAACTGGATTGCTTCCATTTTAATGGCTGAGTTTTGAGGTTGTTTATATGTTCTGGATATAGATTCTTTATCAGATATGTAATTTAAAAATATTTTCTCCTGCCCTGTGGATTACCCTCACACAGGGGGACCACTGTCTGTTCTTTTTGTCTCTGTTTGCCACTGTCTGTCTCTTTTTGCTCCAAAATAGACTCCTCTGTAGAATGCAGCCTCCTGAGACTGGCTTCTCTGACTCAGCACACAATGCATCTGAGGTCAACCCATGTTGTTGTGGTGTCAGCAGTTTATTCCTTCTATTGCCGAGTGGCATTCCATTACATAGATGTACCACGGTTCGTTTATCCGCTTGCCAGCTGAGGAACGTGTGAGTTGTTTCCTGGTCTGGGTAGTTAGGCATGAAGCCAGTATGAATGTTAATGGTAGGTTTTAAGTTTTCACTTTTGCGAAAAGCTACGAGTGGGATTGCTGTATGTATATGTTCAGCTTTTTAAGAAGTTGTCAAATTGTTTTCCACAGGGGTAGTATCATTTTACATCCCCACAAGTCAAAGTGTCCTCTATATTTGGACATTTAAAAACACACGTGAAAATAATTAACAGGTTAAAAAAGAGATCATAATGAAGATTTGAAACTTTTTAGAATCAATGGACAGTGGAACTACCACATTCCAAATCTGTGTTATCAGCAAAAAGAGTTTTCAGAGGGATATATATAATATCTATATGTTATAATATCTATATGTATAGATAGGATATATATTTTTATATATATATATTTCAGTTCTTAGAGGAAAAGTGTAAAGGTAATGAGTTCATTGCTTAACTTAAAAGGTTGGGAAAAGGAAACAAAATAAGCCCAAAGAAAGCGAAAGGAAGGAAAGATAAGACCGTATATTAATTAAACTGCAAACAGAAGCACAATAAAGAAGAGCAATAAAGTCTGAGGTGAGATTTTTGGAGAGACCAATAAAACTGACAGGCACTGCACCTGGCGAGACTGATAAGACTGTGTGTGTGTGGTGTGTGTGTGTGTGTGTGTACACACACACACACACACACACAGTTCACCCCAAAGGGGGCTCAGAACAAGTTACTCATCTTCTCTCCTGTGTCAGTTAAGGGCTGGCTGATGTCAGTGGGGCGCAATGGGCAGCCTGTCTCACGCCGCTGTGGGTCCGGCTGGGCCTGGCTCCTCCTTGCGGGTGGGGCTCAGATCCGCCCCGTGTTTTCCTTCGGAGTCCACCTCCCCCGAAAGGGACAGTAGCTGCCCAAGGGGAGCACTCCCCGTGGAACAGAGCGGTGTGAGAGATCAAGCCTCATGGTGCAGATGCATCCCGTGTGCTGGCTTCTACCACTGCTGTCGTCTCACTGGCCAGCGCAAGTCACGTGGCCGAGCCCGCAGTCCGGGGGTAGGAAGGTCCACTTCCAGTGGGGGCAGTGCAAAGTCCCGTGGGGAAAGGACACAGGGCGGAGTGACAGATTGGGCCAGTGCCTCAACCTGCATCTCCGTTACTCTGTGTTTTGGGATGAGAAGGATTCCGGGGAGCCCTTCCAGGAGAGAGGGGTGAAGAGGACGGGGAAGGGAATGGAGAAATCAGGGAGCTTTGTGGGGCGTCCAGTAAGAAACCTCTGGTGCAGGAAGCATGAAAGGTCATTTACAATAAAGGATATTTAGTATGTAAATTTAAGGAGTCTCTTGCTTGGATGTTTGTGATGTTAAATCCCCCTCTGTCATCCTAGACTTTCAATAAAAGGTGTTAGACCCGCAAAGGCCCTGTGGAAGAACTGGTGTGTGTGTGTGTGTGTGTGTGCGTGCGCGCATGTGCATCAAAGGGAAGGTCAAGTTCCTTTGGAGGTGACAAGGCACAGGGACAGAAATTCAATAAATTCAGCACAAGCTGGCGCTTAGACCCAGGGGTGCCTGGGAAGAGGTATACCCCGGCTACGTGCAGGCACCTGGGAAGCACACTGAGCTCTCCTCAGGAGAACAGATGGTGGTTTCAGCTGACATTATTTGTATCTAGAGGGGCCAAGAGTCTGGTTAAAATCCGGGTTATACCTGGGAGGAGAATCGATTCCTAGTCCAAAGGAAATTACACTTGCGTCCCTGCCATTCTACTTGGGAGGCTCATTCTTCCTGACCCTGCATCCTCACTGGCCCCAAGGAGTTCTACTCTGATCCTTACCTCCAGGGAGAAGGGTCTTCCTCTCCAGCTCCCTCTACCTCCCCTGGTCCCACGCCCTCCCCGGGGACCACCCACTCAGCTCCTCCACCTTCCCGGGGGGCAGTGCTGTGCCAGGTCCGGCTCTCTGCATGTGGGTGGCCTGCCTCCCCCCAAGCTGGTTTCTAACATTCTGCTGACTTTTTGGGTAACTTTCATGGATTAGTATATTAGGCAGAATAATAGCTCCCTAAAGAGGTCCACATCCTAATCCCCAGAACCTGTGGGTATGCTACCTCGCATGGAAAAGGGGACTTTGCAGATGTGACCAAGGCCACGGGCCCAGAGATGGGGAGGTTATCCTGGATTATCTAGGCGGACCCGGTTTGACGCTATGAGTCCTTAAAAGTGAAACACCTTCCCCACCGAGGTCCGAGATTGGGCGAAACAAGGAAGAGAGGTGGGAAGCATTGGAGGGACTCACCTGCTGTGGCCGGCTTCAAGGACGAGGGAAGGTAACCACAAGCGAGGGATCTGTGTGGCCTCCAGAGCGTGGAAACGGCCCTCAGCTGACGGCCAGCAAGGAAACGGCCCGTCCACTCACGTGGAAGAAATTAAACCCTGCCAGCATCCCAAACAAGCGAGAAACGGGATCCTCCCTCTGAGCCCCCGGAAAGGGTGAGGCCCAAGTCAGACTTCCGACCTACATCCCCTCTCTACGGGACGGCCCCGCAGAACTACCGAATAATAAATCTGGGCGGTTTAAGCTGCTCGGTTGGTGGTAATTGGTTATGGCAGCGATAGGAAACCAATACAAGTAATCAAAGGTTCTTGGGGGTTTGCAATAGTCCAGGCCGCCCGGGCCAGCCTGCGGGATTCGGGGGCGACTCCAACTGGCACAGGTCTGGCCCTCACAGGGTTTACGGCATAGCAGGGAAGCAGGGGTAAAAAGGGAATTTCAGTCCAGCGTGGGAGCTGGGGGCCAGGAGAGCGGAGAGGAGGCCCCCAGCTCCGGCTCACAGGCCAGGAAAGCTTCCCAGAAATGGTAACATCCAACCAGAAGGCTGAAGGGGGAGCCGGCCGAGTGAAGAGGTGGGACAAGTACCTGTGTTCCAGACGGAGGGGGCAGGCGAAGAGAGGAGAGCATGAGAGCGGCCACAGCCTGTTTAAGGAGCCGGTGGGAGTGTGGTGCTTGGAGAAAGGAGGGGCGGAGATGAGGCTGGAGAAGAGGGCAGGCCTCTGATCACTGCAGGCCTGATGAGCCACGTGGGGAGCTTGACCTTGATCCTGAAGACAAGGAAAGGTGCTGGGGTGGGGAGAGTGTTTGATGGGAGTGACACATTTGGGGCTGTTTGGAAAGATCGTGCCGGCTGCCATGTGGTGGCTGGAAGGGAGGCAAGCAAGCCTGGGTGCAGAGAGACCAGTGAGGAGGGTGGTCCGACGACCCAGGGGTAGGGGCTGTGTGGGGTTAGGGGTGCATTTAGGGAACCGAGGACGGCTCTAACTCTCGGGCAAGCAGAGTGTCTTGCCTTGCAGAGTCTGAGCCCAGTGAGTGACAGTGGCCTTCGCACTCGCTCTTTGGGCGTTTACTCTGTAGGAGGCACTGCGCTAAGCCCTTTGCATGCGTTACCCTATTGAGTATTTACAACAATTCCACGCAATAGGTGCTGCTGCTACCTTCATTTTACAGGTGAGGGGTCTGGAAGAGGGAGCCCCCCACCAACACTCCATCCCTAGGTGCTGAGGGTAGGGATGCTGGAGGTGGGGCTTATCAGGCCGAGAGGAGAACCCTGCCACCGGTCAGCGGGGGCCACCCTGCCCTTGGAGTACGCATCACACGGCTCAAGGTCTGACCACTGCAGCTTCACCAGCCTGGTGGACAGACTGGCCCTTGCTCCCCATCTGCTCCCTTGAATACCTTTTGGTCCCGCTCTTGCCAATCACCGAGTCTGCAGGTGGCTGCCAGAAATGGTGGGCAGAGCAACCGCTTCCGGAGGACGTGTCCTCCAGCAGTGCTGCCAGGCTCAGAGAAGTGGGGTGACTGGCCCAGGGTCATGTGCCCGGTAAGAAGCAAAGCAGGGATGCGAACTTGGCTGGACAGACCCTCTCCTTTCACAGACACTCCAAGCTCATGACCACTGGATGTGTCAGTTCTGGATGCTGGAAGCCCAAGATCAGGGTTTGGTTTCTCCTGGGGCCTCTCTCCTTGGCTTTACCAATGGCCACATTCTGACCGTGTCCTCACGTGGCCTTTTCTGTGTGGTACGCATGTGCCCCGGTGTCTCTCTGCATATCCTAATGTCCTCTTTTTAAAAAATTTTATTTTATTTTATTTATTTTTAGAGAGAGAAGGGAGGGAGAAAGAGAGAGAGGGAAACATCAATGTGGGATTGCTGGGGGCTGTGGCCTGCAACCCAGGCATGTGCCCTGACTGGGAGTCGAACCTGCAATGCTTTGGTTCGCAGCCCGCACTCAATCCACTGAGCTACGCCAGCAAGGGCCTAATGTCCTCTTCTTATAAGGATACCAGTATGATTGGATTAGGTCTCTCTCTAGAGGACTTACATTAATGTATCACTTCTTTAAAGCTCTGTCTCCGCAGGCAGGCACATTTGGAGGTACTGGGCATTAGGGCATCAGAGTGTGAGGGTGGGCAGACGCAATTCTGTCCACACAGCCACAGACTGGATGTCCCACTCCTGCCTCCCTGGAGACCCCCAGACCTGAAGAACAGCAGGGCTGAAAGGGCTCCAAAACATACCCCACCCTCACCATGGTACAGATCTCTGGCCAGTAGGCATGAAGAGGAAAAGGGACCGGCCCAGGGTCACACTGGAGGGCTGGGGTGGATCTGAGCCCTGCCCCAGATATCTGAGTCCCTCAAAAGTTCCCAGCATCCACGCCCCACTTCCCACTGACAGGAAGATGACTTTTGGGGGGACTTCACCACTGGCCCCATTCTCACCGTGCGGTTTGAGAAGATTCAGCTCCAGGGATGGGCTTTGATTTGCTTAAGTCAGTCAGCTTATCCCCTTTCCCCGCCACCCCGGTGTGTGCGGGGACAGGCATGTGATCCCATCTGGACACCCCAGGACTTGCGAGGGAGCTAACAGAAGGGACTCTCTTTTGTGGGATGGCGCGGGAGGATGCAGGGGGAGGGTCAAGGACTTTTGTAGTCATTGTATTGCTATGACAGGAGGTCCTGTGGTTGCAGAGGCCGAAATGAGGGGGCTGAAAGTGAACTTGAGAAAAACATAAAAAAGAGCCATAGGAAAATCAGTTTCTTGGTGAGAGTCTGCACCAAGTGCCTGTGGGCCAGCACGTTCCCTGTATTGCTTGTCGGCTTCAGGCTTTGCTTTGCTTTCGTTTTGCTTTTTTACAAGCAAGACCGTCTCAACTGGCGCACCGTCTGTGTGGCAGCCGCTGGGGTGGTGGTCGGGGGACCATTTACCATCTCATTCCTCCAGCGTTTTGGCCCTTGGGGTATGCGGGCACCAGCATCACTTGGAGTTCGAAGGTATGTGGAATGGAGATGGAGTCTATCTGGTTTCAACAGACGAGGAATTCACTAAAAGGGTATTGGCGGCGGCTCAGACTGTGTCTGGGAGAGAGGGCTGGAAAATCAGGCTTGGGGACTATGCAACCATACCCACAACTGGGTCACAGAACTGGAGTGGCCAGGATGCTGCTGCCACCACCATTGTCACTGCCGATGGGCACCCCAGTCTGCCCTGTTGCCTCTGCTGGCTTGGAAGCCAGTCTTGCTGCAGCTGCCTCCCTGAGCCTCTAATGACTACTTCAGGGTCCTCTGTCTGGAGGAGCCTGCTCCTGTGCCTGCTTCCTAGCTGCAGGGGAGGCTGGGAAAGTGGCTAACCGGCCTTTTGGGGGCTTCTACAGTGGGAGGTGGGTTCTATCTAAGTCTCATGAAGTGGGGAATTCCCTTATAGGCCCACAGGATGAGAGTCTATGCTAGACAATCAAAAAACAAGCCAGAGGTTCATTATAGGGCACAGGGAATCGAGATCGAATGGGAACAATAGCTTCAGCCACATTAACGGCAAATCTGAGATGGAGAATGCAGCTCGAACCTGGGGCTGAAGTGAGGCTCCTGGCTTCTCCCGCCCTGAGTTTCTTTCCCAGCTGTGGGGAGTCATTAGGCCAGGTAGCACCCCCCAGGGTCGGGGGAGGGGTGTCTCTGCCTTGCTGAGCTGCTGTGTGGCAGCAGGAACAGGCACAGAGCAATGAGCTGTTCTGGAGGGCAGATCCGGGGAGGCCGTGTCCATGCTGAGACCAGTCCCCTGCCTTGCCCCACAGATGAGGGGAGTGGAGAGGAGGGTGGGAAAAGGGCCTTCTTTCTGATGCTGATTCCTCCTTAGGGGATGGGTGGAAATCGCCTTCTCCATATGGAAATGGAAAGAGAGTGCGGTGACTTGGGAGTGGGGCGGCAAGGGAGGGTGTGACTTTCCCAGTGTCACCGACACAAGGTCAGATGACTCCAGGGACCAGGCAGGTGATGCCGGTGCGAGCACCGGGCCCGGCCTTTGCACATTAAATATAGAAGAGCACGTATTCTTAGCTGCCGCATGAATACACACACGCTCTCCTCCTTTTCCTTAAACATTTGGTCCTCTCCGTGTATTTTTTGTCGTGCCACTTTTGATGGACACATGGCATGCTGGCGCTCTTCCATATGGCCCTTCCGCCAGATCCTCTCATTGCCTCTCCCCTCCCCAGCTCCGTGTTCGGGGAGGCCAACCCATATGGGCAGCATCAGGGAAGACTGGAGGGAGGGAGGGAGGGAGCGAGCGAGGGAGGAGAAGGCGCCGGGAGGGTTCTTTCCCAGGCTGTGTTCATGTGCAGCCACACGCCTCGCTGCAGCCTGTGATCCAGCCTCAGCTCCCCCAGTACTGGCGCTTTCTCTCCAGACCCCGCGTGGCAACAGCGCCTGGTGTTCCTAGCACTGGGGCACGGTGTCATTCCCCGCTGCCTTCCCTGAACCCTGTCCACACCCTCGCAAATAATCCCATTGCTAAACTCTCCTCAGTTACCCGGCCTTGAGTGTGCTGTCTGTTCCCGGCTGGTGCGCTGAATGATACACATGGAATCAGGGAATGTCTCCCCACCAGAAGAAAAACAGCAGCTCACATGCGCCAGCAAACAGGACCTGAGTGAGTCCCAAACTCCTGAACGTGAGGGAGACAGTAGGGAATGGTAGGGATTGCGACACACTGGAAAGCACGGGACCTCTCACTCCAGCCTTTCTTTTTGCCGTGACAACAGTCCAGTGTTGCTAGTACTTCCCAGTTTTCAAAAGTAGCAAAACATCCAGATGTTCAAGGGAGAGCTCCTGACTTTTTAAACATTGGCTTGTAGTTTCAGAAATTGTGAAGTGAGCCAGGTTCACGATCGGTTGGCTGAACTTAGTCCTTGGGGACCAGTTTTCAGTCTCTGCTCTCAGCACACGGCGTCCCGCCAAGCCCCAAATCCTATGTGAGGACGAGAGCCTGTGGAAGACCGCGGTGTGCTGCCCATTGGGAGATCCGGGGGGCTCTGGGGGTGAGGAGGAAGCCTGGCCGTGCCATCTCCTCCAGAAAGGCTCAGCGGTGGAGCCCGCACGCGCACGCGCACGCGCGCGTCCCCGCGACGCTGCTCGGAAGCCTGCAGCCTTGCGCTGCCTGCCTGGTCCATCACGTCTAATACGGGTGTCAGCAGAAAGCAAATTAAACCCGCTAGGCTGTAATTTGCAAACAAAACATTTTGTGGCAGTAACTAAACAAAGCATTATGTTTTAATCGGCCTTCTTTTTTTAAATGTTGTTTTAAAAATCATTTTATTGTGCAGAAGCTGGTACCCTAAGAGCTATAATTCCTTAACTGACAGTATGCTAATGCAATACCCTCTGGTCTAAATATTCTTACCAGCTGGGGCATTTGTCTTGATGATCTTAAACCAATATTTTCAGAGTAAAAGTGCTGCACTGCCTCCCAGCCTCCCAGATGGGGAACCCCAGCAGCTGCTTCTCTAGAGGGACTGCCTTTTGCCCTGGCTCTGAGAGAGGTGCAAAAATTTTCACCTTTCCTTCATGTCTGTCTGTCTATCTATCTACCTATCAATCATCTATCTATCTACAAATACTTGTATACTGCTAAGTGTTTGGCAAACATTAACCCAATGAATTCTCCTACTAACCCCTTAAAAAGGTGTTATTATCTTTTTTAAATATATATTTTGTTGATCATGCTGTTACAGTTGTCTCAACTTTTCTCCCTTTGCCCCCATCTGCCCAGTACCCCCGTTCTCTCCAGCAGTCCCCTCCCCCACCTTAGTTCACATTTGTGAGTTATGCATTTAAGTTCTTTGGCTTCTTCATTTCCCGTACTGTTCTTAACACACACTCCCCCGTCTGTTTTGTTCCTACCAATTATGCTGCATAATCCCTGCACCTTTCCCCCATTCTCCCCCTCCCCCCTCCCAGCTGATAACCCTCTGAATGATCTCCATACCTATGATTCTGTTCCTGTTCTGGTTGTTTGCTTAGTTTGTTTTTTAGATTCCGTTGTTGATAGTTGTGACTTTGTGGCCATTTTAGTGTTCATAGTTTTGATTTTCGTCTTTTTCTTAAATAAGTCCCGTTAACATTTCATGTAATAACGGCTTGGTGGTGATGAACTCCTTTAGCTTTACCTTGTCTGGGAAGCACTTAATCTGCCGTTCCATTCTAAATGGTAGCTTTGCTGGTGGAGTGATCTAGGTTGTAGGTCCTTGCTTTTCATCACTTTGAATATTTCTTGCTTGTCCCTTCTAGGCTGCAAAGTTGCTTCTGAGAAATCAGCTGACAACCTTATAGCTACTCCTTTGTAGGTAACTCTCTGCTTTTCTCTTGCTGCTTTTAAGATCCTCTCTTTATCTTTAACCTTTGGCAATTTAATTATGATGTGTCTTGGTGTGGTCCTTTTTGGGTTCAACTTGTTTGGGCCTCTCTGTGCTTCCTAGGCTTGTATGTCTATTGCCTTCATCAAATTAGGGAAGTTTTCTTTCATTACTTTTTCAAATAAGTTTTCAAGTTCTTGCTCTTCTCCTTCTGGCATCCCTTTGATTCTGATGTTGGTATGTTTGGAGATGTCCCAGAGACTCCTTATACTATCCTCGTTTTTTTGAATTCCTTTTTCTTCTTGCTGTTCTGGTAGAATGCTTATTTCTTCCTTATGTTCCATATCGTTGGTTTGAATCTTGGTGTCATCCTCTCCATTGTTGGTTCCCTGTAGATTTTCTTTATTTCACTTAGTGTAGCCTTCATTTCTTCCTTTATGCTGTTGCCGTACTCAATGAGTTCTTTGAGCATCCTGGTCACCAGTGTTTTGAACTCTGCATCTGGTAGGTTGGTTGTCTCCATTTCATTTAGGATATTTTTTTTCCCTGCGGTAATTGTTCTGTTCTTTCATTTGGGCCGCATTTCTTTTTCTCCGCAGTTTGGCAGCCTCCCTGTTTGTTTTCTGTGTATTAGGTAGAGCTGCTTTGACTCCCTGTCTTAGTAGTGAGGCCTATTGTAGAAAAGGCACCTGTAAATTGTGTGGGGGAGCAGAGCCTTAGGTAATTGCCAGGGCAGGCAACCCGCTTCACTGCTTTGTGGCTCTGTGGGTGGGGGGAGGGCTCAGAGAGGGGACAATGCTGCTGCCTGGCTTCTGGAGGTTTAGCCCAGCACCCATGGTCTTTCCAGTCACTTCACTTGCTCCCCATATGTGACTGGTGCCCTTCCAGCAGTTGTCCTGCTGCTGAATCCCACAGGGGATGGTTCTGTGTGAGCTCTAATTCCACACAGGCCCTTTAAGTGGAGTCTCCTGTAAATCTAGCAGTTTCTTCCACTACCCCAACCCCCACTGGTTTTTATAGCCAGAAGGTATAGGGATTTATCTTCCTGGCACTGGAACCCTGGGCTGGGTGGTCTGGCGTGGGGCTGGGATCCTTTGCTCCCAAGGTATCCCTCACTATTTTTATCTACCATGTGTGAATGTGGGACTGCCCATTCTGCCACCTCTCTGTGCCAAACCTGGTCTCCACACCTCTCCAATTACATCTCTGCCCCTCCTACCTGTCTGGATGAATGTGGCATCTTTAAATCTTTGGTTGTTGGACTTCATACAGCTCAATTTTCTGATGGTTCTGGGTGTTATTTGTTTTGAGGCCTGTTTGTAACTTTTTCTATAGTTGTGCAAGGAGGCAAAGCGTGTTTACCTATGCCTCCATTTTGACCAGAAGTGTTTTTTTTGTTTGTTTTTTTTTTAAGACGAGCGCAAGAGGCACAGAGAGGTGAAGTAACTTGTTGGAAGCCACACAGCTGGTAAGTGATGGAGAAGGGAGCCTGGCTCCTGGCTATACTCTGAACTGCCCTGCTGTGCCTCCTCTTCTTCCTGCCTGAAGCCCCCAGCTCCCCCGCCTGTTTCCTTCTACTCATCTCTCATCTCCTGGCTCTTCATTTATTCCTTCGTTTAATGAACATCGAGTGTCTGCTGTGTGCCCCGTGCTATGCTAAGTGCAGAGGACCCCAGCTGAGTTGTTTTGGTGTGGTCCCTGCTAACTGGGGCTCGGTCTGGAAAGAGACACCGTATAGCAGCCACGTACCACCATCTCTCGAGATAAAGGAAGGGCAGCCAGCCCTGGACGGGCTCTGCACACATCTGTGAGCGTTAGAAAAAGATGCCCGTTGCTCCGGTCATTTTACTGACACCCGTGGGAAAAGTCATGTGAAGGTGGGTGTTTGTGATGGCTGAGAATGGCAATTGTGCCCTTGGAGTTGTCAACCTCCCCAGCTGGTGGACCCCACAAAGTGGGCCTTGGGGGACAGAGGAGGGGCCCACCCGAGTGTGGAGGAAGGGCCAGAGAGACTTGCTGCTGGAAGCTGAGATTTGGAGGTGGAGCAGGAGCGAGAGGGTGGGAAGGGGGGCAGGGGAGGGGTGGGACTGTGTTCCAGGCAGGAGAACACCCAGAGCGAAGAGTGGTGGGTGGCTCTGCACTGGGAGTGGCTAAGCCGGGACTAACCGCACTTCCCAGAATGCCCTTCCCTGGGACCTTAGGAAGGTGGGGATGAAGCGGTTGCACCGCACGTGCAGATGCAGGGACGGTGGACTTAGAAAACCCGCTTGCCCAGCTCCTGTGGTCCAAGGTCAAGTCATCCCACTGTTAAATCACTTTTTAGAAATACAGTCAAACCTTGGCTCTCGAATGTCGTGGTCCTCAACCAAGTCATTCACAGAAAAAATGGTGTCAGTTGTCAAACAAAACTTTGGGTCTCAGTTCTCGGCCCGACACCCCTTTCGTGCTGATACCTGTATAATCAGCCACACGTCTCTCAGGCGACACAGGAGACAGAGTTTTCAAACAAGTCGCTTCTCGGGTAGTTTTCCAGAACAAACGAAGTTCGAGAAGCGAGGTCACACTGTAAATCACTCCTAGGGTCTTTACTTCTCCGAGCAAAGTGACCAGTGGAAGGACTGGCGGGAGCTAGGCTGGAGGAGTCCGCAGGGTTCCAGTGTGCTCAGTCTTGGGATCACGTGGAGCCAGTGAAGTTTTTTTTTTTTTTTTTTTAAATTGAGGTATAATTCACACACCGTAAGCTTCGTCCTTTTAAAGTATACAATTCAGTTGTTTTTAGCATATTCTGGAGGTTGTGCAACCATCCTCACTATCTAGTTCCAGATCACATTCATCCCCCCAAAAGAAATGTTGTTCCATTAACCATCACTCTCCATCCTCTCCTTCTCTGAGCCCCTGGAAACCACTGATTTATTTTCTGTTTATTTATTATTATTATTATTTTTAAAATTTTCTTGTTCTGGACATTTCATGTAAGTGGAGTCATACAATGCACGGCCTTTTGTGTGTGGCTTCTTTCACTGAGCGTGACATTTCTCAAGTACATCCATATTATCACGTGTGTCAGTACTTCTCTTTTCATGGCCGAGTAATATTCCATCGTATGGATATACCACCTTCTGTTTATCCATCATCTGTTGATGGATATTTGAATGGTTTCTACCTTTTGGCTATTAGGAATAATGCTGCCATCGAATATTTATGTACAACATTTTTTGTGAACAACATGTTTTTAAATCTCTTGGGTATATCTATATACCTAGAAGTCAAGTCACTGGGTTTTACGGTAATCCTATGTTTCACTTTTTGAGGAACTGTCAAACTTTTAGTGTCCTTTGAAGCAGAGAAATTTTAATTTTAATCAGGTTCATTTTATCCATTTTTCTTTTGGTTGCTTGTGCCTTGGTGTCATATCTAAGAAACTATGGCCTAATCCAAGGTCATGAAGATGTATGCCTATCCTATCACCTAAGAGTTGTATAGTTTTAGCTCTTACGTTTAGGTCTTAGATCAATGTTGAGTTACTTTTTGTATATACCAAGAGGCCAGGGGGTCCAACTTCATCCTTCTGCATGTGAATATCCAGTTGTCACAGCACCATTTGTTAAAAAGACAAAACTACCCACCCCCCAATTCAATGGTCTTGGCACCCTTGCTGAAAATTAATTGATCATAAACACATGTTTATTTCCAGACTCTCAGTTCTGTTCTTGAACTATGTGTCTATCCAGATGCCAATCACTGAAGGGCTGTGGGCAGAGGAGAGACCCGCCTACTCTGTATTTGAGAACTGAAGGGGAGGGACCCGGGAGGAGGCCCCTGCAGGCGTCCGTGTGAGGGACGTGTATGGGGTGGCTGTGGAGATGCAGAGAAAGGGCCCATCTGAGGGCCAGTCAGGAGGAAGAATGAACAGGATGTGGTGACTCGGGAATGTGGGAGTGAGGGCGCAGGAGGAGCCTGGGGTGACTCCCAGATTTTTGGCATCAGTGACTGGGTCAACAGGATGGGTAGGGCTGCCAGTCACTGAATGGGAACATCGAGTAAGGACCCTGGGTTTAGTTTGAGACGTGCTCAGTTTGAACGGCTTGTGGGATGTCCAGACGGCCTTGTCCGGGAGGTGCGTGGGTGTGGGGCTCTGGGGGGGTCAGGGATCTGACGGAGCTGCAGCCGTGGGACTGTGTCCGAGACTCACCTGCGCATCCGTGGCTGGGAGGTGAGGACGGCGGCCGCAGCAGAGAGGAGTGACACTACAGACCCAGAGAGTGAAAGAAAGGAAGGGGTGAGGCCGAGGGGTGCAGAAAGAAGAGGAGGACCCCTCATGTCCCACTAGGTCTCTAATTCAGATCCCAGGTCTGCCTAGGACCTGGTGACATTCCTGGTATTTGCCATTTGAAACATGGAATTTCACTTTGAAGTCATTAGCCAATTCATGTGGGTTTCTGTGTTTTGTTTTGTTTTCCAACCAGAACATTCTAACTAATATGGCTAACGTACCTCCTGACTCTCCACTTCATCCTGATGTGGCACCCAGCAAAGCCAGCTCTGGACATGACCTGGGCAGGGAAGATGTAAGAAATAAGGATTAAGACTGGAAGGGAATCGGCCTGTGTTTGAATAGTCCTCTCAAAACTGCTGGCCCGGGGTCCTGAGTGTTGATCGGGGAATTTGCTGCAAAGGAGCAAGTGTTACTCCCTGCCCTCCCAACCCTTCTGGAGAAGAAGGGGTAACCCCCTTGGGTGCATTCAAGGCCCCTGACAGCCTGGTTCTACCCACCTCTCCAGGTCTACCTCCAAGCCCCTCCACGCACCCTTCACCCTCCAGATCCCCCAATCTCTCTCCATGCCACAGTGAACTTCTCGTTTGTAGAAGGGTCACTGTAACACAGTGGGCTGTGGAACTACCCTACTTGGGTTCAAATCCAAGCCCCACCTTCTATGCATTATGTACCTAGACAAAGGACTTAATCTCTGAGCCTCAGTTTCCTCCCCTGTAAAAGGGGGGTAATAATACTGGCCAGAGGGGAATGTTGTAGGGACCCAATGAAGTGCCCAGAAAGCCCTGAGTACAGTGCCCAGCACACAACACGTGCTCAGGAAATGTCAGGAGGGGAGAGAAGAGCCACCAGTTTCCCACTAGTTCTTCAGCTCCTGGCTCCAGCCCCACCTGAAACCTGCACGCCATTTGGATTGTTGCAGATGGTGAAATCAGAGGTCCCACTGGTTTCCCCACTGGAGACCCAATTGTCTCAAAAGCACCTGTCGAAAACTCTCATTTCCCCACTGCTCTGTGTTGCTCATGTGTCCGTATGTGCGAGGATCAGGGCTCTCCTTCGGCCCCGCTGGTCGCTGTGTCTACCCCTGCGCTGTGCCATCCTGTCTTCTTCCTGGAGCTTTGCAGTAAGTCCTGATGCCAGATACCTGCTGTTCTTAAGAGTGTCTTAGGACTTTGGGGGCCTTTCTCAGCCTGAGTGTTTGCATCTGTACAATGGGCGTGTGACATGATCACGGCCCCCACATGTGATAAGTCACATAAGTCCCGCCATCTAGTGCCCATGCTTAGCACTCAAGTGACCCGCCACCATGGTTCCCATGCACCTCTGGTTATCCTGCCAGGTTGGGTCCCCGGAGATCCAAGTCTGAGTCTTATTTACCCCTTGACCCTGGAGAACAACAGAATGAACACACATTTAAAGTGTATTTTTAATACACTTTACTGCAGTGTTTCCCAAAGCACTAGACTTGATTTTCCTTGGTGCCCTTTCTCTTGATACCAAATTTAAGCTTCTGGGTTTGCGTGGAGCTTAATTTGGTCTCCCGCTGACCTCAGGGACAGCTGCAGTTCATCATACCGTCAGCAGATGGCGCCAGAAGCTAAGAGACGGCTCCCCCTCCCTTTGGCCCTCCCTGCAGTCCAGCCTTGGAGCTGGCCCCTCTCCCCATTTATTTCCCAGAGCCAGCTGGGTTCCAGGCTGCCATGGCAGCAGGGGTGAGGGGCCTGAGGCCCAGCCCTCTGCAAGCTCCAGGGAACACAGACCCATTCTGGAGAAGTAGAAAGTCTGAGCCCCCGCTGGGACCGCTGAATGATCCTATACCCTGGACACCTCCCGACCTCGCCTTCCTGGCCTCCCAGGAAATCACTTTATTAATAGGGCAGCACAGGTCCCAAGTGAGAGGGAAGTTTTCCTCAGAAGAGCCACTTCATCGGTGAACAAGGAAGCTCCGAAACCCCTTAGAGCAGCCCCGTGACCTCCCTGTCCATCCTGTGTAAAATATGAAATAAGAGTTTTAATTACCAAGCTTGGAAGCCAGCCGACACGTTTAATATTTAATGTCTCCAGTGCCTGTGCCCCAGGCATGCTGGCACGGACAGAATCGGGGTTTCCCTTGGGCTGGCTCTGAACGTGCTTGGAGACGGGCCAGGCAGCCACCTTCCCCAGCACCTGGGAGCCTCCCGGAGCCCGGCCTGGGTCTGGGCCTGCCCTGGGCCTCCCACTCCCTGAGGGACTCCTGCTGCCCACCCTGGGGAGGACTCTAGGACCCAGAGGCCCATCATCCGGGGCTGGACTCAGCCCGAGGGTCTGGCAGGCGATGGGAGTCTCTGAAGTCAGGCTGCCCAGGGAGATAGGAACCGATCATCAGACAGACTTGAGTTTGAATTCTCCTTTCCTGCAAGTGGCTCAGCATCTCTGAGAGTCATTTTTATTATTTGTAAAGTGGAAAATGTATTTCCTATGTTATAGACAGTTATTATTAATAGATGGTCATTTGCGGGGCTTAGCATGTGCCTGGAACCCCGCTGAGATCTTCTCGTGTGCTACGTCATTGTCATCGACGAGAGTCACGTGAGGCAGCTAAGTGGGGACTTGAACCCAGGACATTCTGACTTCAGAGCCTGTGACTCTGAAAACCCAGATGCAAAAGCACTTCAGAGACTCAGAGAAACGTGAGCTGGAAGAGGACACTGCCACTCAGACCCACACCCTAGTCTGTCCTACGCCACAGTGGCCCCACATGCCCCAGAAACAACGAAGCAAATTGCTCACGGGGATCGGGACAGCAGCCCAGACAAACTCACCCACGCGGCTGCTGTTTGCCACACGTTTCTTCTTCCCAGGGAGCAGGGGTGGGTGTGCAAGCTGCAGTCAATGGATTGGTGCGGCCCCTCAGTATGGATGGAATTTCCAGGGCCGTCTTGGGGCTGGCCACACACCTGGGCGTGTCTTCAGGCTCGTGCACCATCCCTCGCCTGGCTGGCTGTGACCAAGTTTTTTTTTGCACACAGACGACGGTGAGTGATGAGGTGTGGGGTCCCCCAGCCGTTGGAGCCACTTGTCTTAAAAGGTGATGGAGTCCATGGCGTAGAGGAGCCAGCATCCCTTCCCTCTGAAGGCGGGACAGCCAGGGAAGAAAAGGAGAGGCGGGGGCCAGCAAGCTCCCCTTCAGAAGCATCAGACGGGCACATCACGGTGAGCATGCGGGGGCCCAGGAGCCCTTGTCCTAGCAGGAGCATGAACTGGCGGGGCCACAGTGGGGAGCGTATGCCCCACACTCTGGCAATCCCACCTCTGGGCACGCACTCCGAAGCATCTCTCACACAGGTAGACAAAGACACTTGCCCATGGATATTCCTCGAAGCATTGATTGGTAATATCTGAGGGATGGAAACCATCAAGATGCCTCCTCATAAAGGAGTGGATAAAAATCATAGGGGCGTATGCAAATGATGAACACCAGGCAGCGGTTCCGTGGAGTGAATCAGAATGCTGCGTATCAGCAGAGGCAGACTATAAAAATGTAAGGCCAAACAAAGATGTCTGGCACATACTACTTAGATATGCTACAACATATATAAGCCCATATTGTCCTGGTAACACACCCGTTTCACACACTGACAACAGAGAAATGTTTGCCTGTGGGGAGAAGGGGGAAGGAAGGGAGAGGGCCCAAGAAGGGGCACGAAAGGGACAGAAACAAAGCAAACAAAAGCACGAGAGGAATCAGGTGTGGCCGCCACGGTTGTGGGTTGAACTGAAAACGGTGAACAATCAAATGCTGTGCCTCTGAGGTCCGAGGCAAAAAAGCGAAGAACGGCAGAAAAGGGGCCCAAGGGCTCCAGTACGTTCCTAAGCCCCGCACACTGTTGGCCGTTTGGGGTTTTGCAAACCAGGCAAACAAGTGTGTCATCGAACGTTGGAACTGGTCACTGAGTCATTGCCAGGGGCCAGGCACATCCTGGGTGTGTTATGTGATTATCTCACTCTATCCTCATGGCCACCCCAGGAGGGATTGCCAAGTTCACTTCCCATCAGGGCTCAGAGAGATGAAATGAGGTGCCCGACAGCATCCGCTTGCAATGGTAGATGCTCCCCACTCCTGCCCATCCCACCTCCCAGCCTAAGACTAATCCAGGCACCCTCTAGGGTTCAGGGGATACATTTCTCCACAGTGGCCTGAAGGTGGCGCTGTTGCAGTTGGTCCAGGACAGGTGAGTGGCTTGAGCTCCCGAGGTAGGGGATGGGGGTGGGTGGGAAGACATTCAGATGATGGTGGAGGGCCCTCCTAGGTTTGGGTAAGGGCCTGCTCACTGGCTTGGTTGGGAGGTGGGCAATACAGAGGAAGGAAGAAGGCAGAGATACCCATCGCCGTTGGAGAGAGCATCATCCTGGGCTGGAGACCTGCCTTCCACCCTGCACCCTCAACTGTCTGGGGGAAAGAGACTGCACACCCTCCAGGAGACTGTTTTGTAAAGACTATGGTTCTGGGGAGAGAGCTCAGGGTCTGGATTGCAGGAATGAGCAGACCGACCTCGGGCAGCTTAGACTGAGTGTTTTTCCGGCTGTTCCCTTTCCCCCAAAAGAGCTGGCCCCACAAGAGGCACAGTGGCCCTGCCCTGTAACACATCTGCCCTGCAGGTATGCAAGGACGAGGAGGCCAGGGCGTTCTGCAGCCTCCTGCAGCGCAGCCTGAGACGGGGTGTGGGTAGCTTATTTGGGGTGTGACCCCAGGAGTAACAGGGCAGGGAGGTGATGGGAAGGCACTGTCAGGAGGCGGTACTGAGACTGCAGCCGTTGGCAGCAGGGGCTAAACTGACTCCTCCAGGGCCTCTGTGACGTGTGCACAACACGTCCCCCACCCCACCCCCCAAAGTTATCTCCCCAGGGACGGGGGCAGAGCACTGGCCCATTGGCTCCCACCTCCACGGCAGAGGCTGGGGGAGGATGTCCGCAGGGGAGCTGACTCCCTGCATGTCCAGGCTGAGTGCAGCCTGAGCACGCAGCGAGGTGCTGGAGAAGGGGGAAGAAGCCCAGAGAACTCTTAAGGCTGGACACCGTCAGTCTCAGCTGATAGAACTGTCCATCGCGGTTGTGGCTGAAACCAGAGGTGAGCGGGAGGATGGGATGCGGGGGTCCCAGGGTGGCCTGAAATGTGTCCCCGGTGCTGAATGCTCCACGCCACTTCCGGGTCAGACACTCTACTGCAGCCCACCCCTTCTGGAACCCAAGTCTGTTCTGAGCGTCAGACCTGCAAACACATGGACCTTTGATATCTGACCTTCTGGATGCCTCAGATGTCCCTCAGACTCCAAGAAGCCATGACTGAACTCACCGCCTTTATGCGAAACCAGTCACTCCTCCAAGTGGCTCACCTTGGCATCCCCTCAGGAGCCCAAGTGCACAAGCTAAGACTCATCCTTGACTCCTCTGCTGTGTCTCATCAATCGCCAAATCTTGTGGATTCCGTCCAGAGTCCTGCCCTCCCTCCCCTATCCAAATAGCACAGATTAAGGCCATGACCGAAGATGCATGTATTAATGGAAACGTGCTCTCATATTTCGGCGACCAGAAGGCATGATGATACCCTTTTGGAAGGCATGCGGCAGAATACATCACTAGATATAAATGTTCTTGTCCTTTAGCAATTTTTCTTCGAAGAATTTAATCCTAAGACAACAATCCTAAACACAGAAATATCTCCATGCACAGATATTCTGCACGGAGATATTAATGACAGAGCTGTTTACAGCAGCAAGAGCAAAACAAAACAGAACGCAATAACAATGACAAAAACACTTAATACAACCTAGATGTTAACTCGGGAGTAATGGTCAGTGTCACTGCCCAGCCTCTTTTTCCAGCCCTTCACATGCCTGCCTGGCACCGTCTTTTCTTCTCGTGCTCCACGCTCTGCGAAGAGGTCATTCACTCCCACGGCCCGGGTCGCCATCTACACTGACCATTCCCGCATCTTTGCTTTCAGCTCAGTGGGCTCTCTTGAACATCTCACCTGGGCATGCAATAGCCAACCAGACATTGCACTTGACGCTTCACCCAAAGACGCTTCACCCAAAGACGCTTGAACCTTAAGCGTCCATGACTGACCTTCCCACTCCTGTCAGCCCCCTCTAACCGGGCGTCCAAGCTCAGTAAATGGCACCGCCATTTCCCCAGATGTCCGCGTTAGAAACATGGTTGTCCACCTTCTTCCCTTTTTCTATAACTCATCTCCAAGTGTGTGGATTCTATTTTTAAATCATTCCCAAGGACAGCCATTTGTCTCTCTCCCCACTGCCACCAGTCGCGCGCAAGTGACCTTCATGTCTTGCTGTGATGACAACAGCCTCTTATTGGCTGTTCTTCCATCTGTTTCAAGAGCACAAATCTGATTATGTCCTAAGTGCCTGGATGCTGGGCCCCACTTCTGAGGCCACTGGCATGGTGCTCGGCAGTTGCTGCTGGGGTCTTCAAGAGAAGAAGGCGGGAGTTTTCACATCTGGGGGTGTAGTCACTCTAGCCTGGCCTGCAACCCAGCCGTGCCTTCCCATGAGATGAGCCAGCTCCCTTGGGAGGTGTCGCCACGTGGCAATGTCTGTAAGCGTTCACTCATTCATTTGCACACATTGGTTGAGCACCTACTATGTGCTAAACCATGCATGCTCTGTGTGGGTGATACCCCCTTCCAGGGATGAAAATTCACCCTTGAAGGGTGAAAAAATATTTAGCTCTTACAGTGTTTTGTGACCCTCCAAAGCTCAACCCCACTCCACACGCCTTAGTCCTTAGTGTTTGATGTCTCTCATCACGGAGAATTTACATTAAATTAAAATTTTCTTTCCTGGCTGGCATAGCTCAGTGGATTGAGTGTGGGCTGCTAACCAAAGTGTCCCAGGTTCAATTCCCAGCCAGGGCACATGCCTGGGTTTCAGGCCATAACCCCCAGCAACTGCACATTGATGTTTCTCTCTCTCTCTATCTCCCTCCCTTCCCTCTCTAAAAATAAATAAATAAAATCTTTAAAAAATTTTCTCCTTAGAAGAGCAGTAATAATAATAATAACAAAAAGGTGGAGAAACACCGAGGTAGGCTACAGTGAAACAGTAGTCACGTAGTCAGACATGGGTCCTCACCGTGCACCGCTGTACGTCCTGGCCAGGAAGACACACGCTGGATTATTAGACAACAAGGAAGTGAAAGAAGTCAGACTCGAAGGCCACATTCTGCAGATTCCATCCGCATGACGTCCTGTGAAAGGCAGAACTGTGGCTGCAGAAGCCAGATCAGGGGTTCCAGGGCCTTGGGTCAGGGAGGGGATTGACTCTAGGGGGCATGACTTAACTACATACCGATTATATCTCAATAAAGCTGCCTTCAAATGATTCTACAATAAACGATGTGTTTAGCATTGCACTAAGTACTGCACAGAACTGGCAACAGTAAAAGCAAGCAGCAGGCAGCTGATCCGGCCCCACAGAGGGCTGAGCCCAGCTCTGAAGGGTGAGTCAGCATTCACCGGGAGAAGGCAGGGTGGTAAGCGCCGCTCCTGCTGCACAACTCTAGGGGGCATCGCTGCCATAGAAACCATTGCGTTCCTGTTTTGCGCAATACAGTGGCCCTGGCAGAGCAGCCAGGGAGGAGGAGGGAGAGATATGTGCGTGATGCCGGGGCAGGATGGCAGGGGTGTGCTCGAGGACGTGGAGGGAGGCCCCTGGGTCAGGGGTCCAGAGGACAAGGAAAGGAATAGTTGGTGACGGGCCGGTGAGGTGGGCAGCGGCCAGACCATGCAGAGCCTCGTTGTCTTGTGGGAGATTTTGGAAGGGGAGTGACCTGACCAGGTTTGCGTTTGCTGAAGGTCACTACCGCAGGGTGACAAACACAGGCAGGGTGCCTGCAAAGGGGCTGTCCGAGAGGTCCAGGCAAGAGAGGACCATTCCGTAAACGAGGGTGTGGGCAACAGAGGTGGGCAAGAGGGGACAGATCTGAGAAATATACAGAGGAAAACCGACTGGACTTCATGTCAGTCGGACGTGTGGGAGGGGACAGAGCAAAGGGGTCGGGGACCTCCGGCTTCTGACCTGAGTGACGGGAAATGGGATGGTGCCTTTCTGGTCGAGGGGACACTTAGAGGAGGATCAGGTTAGTAGGGGAAGAGCCTGTGTCCGGTGTTTTTAAGTGGAGCCGGAAGTGCCTGCAAAGATCATGGGTGACATCAGATTGGAGAAGTCTTTGGGGTACCCAGGCACCCACTCGCTTCCCCTCGGAGGGGGGTCCCTGAAGCCCAGCCATGTCTCAGGGGTCAGGGACCATTCTGTGCCCTCACTCCTCCTGATGAACCACAAAATTAGTTTCTCAAGATAAAAAAAAATCCTGTGGAGGTTTTATTGAAATTGCATCAATTTTATAGATTACTTGAGGGAAAAGGGACAATTTTGCAATGCAGTCCAAGAACATGGTCCATTTCTCCATTGATTTAAGTCTTCGTTTCTTTTTTAAAATTTCCTTCGGCACACATCTTTGCACACATTTTGCTGAGTGTATTCTGCTGCCCCCCTCCCCATGCTTTCTAACGTGTCACTGCTGGTGCATAGGACAGACATCGGTCTTGGTGTATGTATCACCTTGTGTCACTTTCGGTATTCAGTGCTCTGATGAGTCAGTAGGTTTTCAGTGTGTCCCCTCGGCTTCTCCGGTGGACACACACATTACCTGCAAAATAATCATTTCGTCTCTGCCTTGCTGATACGCATACCCCTCCTTTCTTGCTGCTGCCTAAGTCTCTTCTCTGATGCATTCAGAGTGGGGGTAAGTAACAGCTGTGACAGCAGGTTCCTGGGAAGTGCTGCTACCTTGAGTAGGAAGACTCCTAAGCGATGTCTCCAAATGAACTACCGTCTAAAGGATGCTGGTCGGCAGGATGCTAATTTATTGAGGAAAAAAAAATGTTCTGGGTCCAAATAACTTTAGAATATGCTGGGTTAAACACAGACAAAATCATTTCTTTAATTCAGCGATAATCAGAAAACGTGATGCCGTGTGGCTGTCCAAGACTATCTAAGGTATCTTCAACCGATTAGACCATCTACCTTTTTTTTTCATGCCTATTTAACATCTCCTGGAACCGTGCTCAGGCAGGGTCACGCGTGAGGTGCTGCGCTGCTGTGTCAGCAGTAAGTGCGATGTTTGCTGGGATCTCCGGAACAAATAGTTTGTCTCACTGCAGGGCTATTTCCTTCCATGCCTGGTTCACCAAGAGTTTTCTTTAAAAAGAGAAATGGCAGTTGAATTTGAGTAAATGATGTTTAGATATTTATGAAGGTGGTCATTTCATTTTCTGTTTTTAAATGTGCGTAGTAAAACTCCACTACAGTGCAATAAACGTGGTCAGAGATATCCCATGGGGTAAACTGCAGGACCGCAAGACTGGAACAGACAAGGGGACACAGAACTGCCAGCAGGCCGGGCACTCCCAGGGTCTGGCTGTGGCATCCAAGGTGCCCCAGCATTGGCTGTAGTTTTCTGCCTCCTGGTGGTGGGTTTCTGTTATGACTCACATATCCCGGGGAGACCATTCTGAGTTCTGAGGCTGGCTGAGACTTCTAGGACAGGGGCGGCAGTTCTAGCAATCCCTAGTTTATTTGATACTAATTATCTCAAAGCAGCCTAGGGATACTGGGCTGGAAGAATGCAGGGAACACGGGGACCCACCCTCTGCCCCCTGCTCCTTGAGTTTCCTGCCCTGCTCTGCCTTCCTCTCCACTCTTCCCATTCAGAAATTAAGACATCTGCCCTGGCTGGCGTAGCTCAGTGGATTGAGCACAGGCTGCGAACCAAAGCATCGCAGGTTTGATTCCCAGTCAGGGCACATGCCTGGGTTGCAGGCCATGACCCCCAGCAACCGCACATTGATGTTTCTCTCTCTCTCTTTCTCCCTCCCTTCCCTCTCTAACAAGTAAATAAATAAAATCTTAAAAAAGAGAGAAAGAAATTAAGACAGTTTCTGAATGGGTTCAGAAACTTGAGTTGAGTGGACAGCTCAAGCCAATGGCATTATCAAGGGGTTTTAAAATTATATTAAAAATGAATAGTAATATCTAGCCATTGTTGAATTCTTACTATGTACCACATGCTTGGCGAAGTTCTTTGGATGAATTATTCTAATTTAATTCCTCCATTTCTATGAAGTAGATATTATTACTTACATTGACAAACTAGAAAACAACCGCAGAGAGATCACATTACTTATCTGGGTCCCTCAGCCAGTTTCTGGTAAGTGGTGAAGCCAGATTCAAAACCTGGCGGTTTGCCTCCAAAACCCACACTCTTGAGTTAAATGAACCTTGCTTTCCAAGAATAAACCTGGTAATGATATGACACTCTTTTTACTTGATTTTTAATTTGCTGCTCTATTATTTAGATATTTTATTTGCTGATATATTTTTATTTGCTGATTTATCTAGGTGAGACTTTTCAACAAAGTTTTAATTTTTGTGCTTTATTTGCTTTTGGTATCAGCATTATACAGACTCATACAATGAACTGGAAATTTCCCATGTATTTTAGTGTACTTCAGTGCTTCGAAACATTGGGAAAGAATTTAGGCAGTAGCTATTCTTAAAATGTTTTACTTATTCATCTGTAAAACCATCTGGTCCTAGGGCCTTTGACAATTGTCTTAAAGTTATTTGCTACATTATTTGTCTTTTCTGGTTTCTTCCTAATGAGTCCATTTAAGTCATGTATATTTTCCTGGAATAAGTATCTATTTACTTAGAACAGTTGATATATTAGTATAAAGTGATACACAGTGCTCATTTATAATTTTAAAATGTATTTCTCTTACTTAAAAATTCCAGCTTAGTCATGATATGTTTCTATGCTTCATTTCTTTGTTTTCTTCATGAGACTGGCCAGAGGTTGAATGGCGACATTAGCAGTAGAGAAATACAATAGCAAACATTTATGGTGTTTACTCTGGGCTGAGTACTATTCCGAACTCTGCCGACTCATTCAATCTCCATAACAACCTTGTGAGTTAGGGGCTGTGCCACCTCAGGTCACAGATGGAGAAACTGAATCGCAAAGTGGTTAAGTGACTTGACTAAGGACACACAGCTAACCAGTGGTGAAGCTGAGAGTCAAACTCAGGCAGTTGCTGCTTTCATATTTACTAATTCTTTCCTCCTACTTACTTTTGTTTTTCTTCTTTTAACTCTTTGAGTTGAATGCTTGATTCACTTATTTGTAATCTTTCTGGTCAATAGAAGCATTTGAGGTCATAAATGAGTATGGCTTTGGCTTACATGTAGGTTCTGATAGTCTTTACCTTTTCTAAGAATCAGCTTTTGATTTCATTAATTATGGTTTTTCTGTTCTCAGAAAAGGTCGAAAGAGAGAAAAAGAGATGCCCCACACTCTCTGACTCCCAGAGGCCTCTTTTTTTCCAATTCTGTCCGAGAAAATGGGTTTCCCTTGGAGTTTTTGCTGTCTGCACTGCTGTGTAGTTTTATATCGGGGCCACCCTCAGATGATAAAAGAGGCACAAAACCCTGGAAACACACCCCATAAGAGTTCCTTCAAGTTTTGGCCATCCTTGCCAATCCACCTGCTACTTTTAGTTCTTAGTTGCCTTTTGTATTTTGTTGCAGTTAGCAAGAGAGATGGCTGTAGTAACTTACTTTATCTCAGCCAGCAGCAGTAGTTCACCGTAAATTTTGCAAACTGAGTTGCTATATGAAGTAGTCATATATGTTTAAACTATTTGTTGATACTTCTAAATTGTTCTTTACAATGGCCATATCAATTTATATTCCACCAGCATAATACAAAAATCCCTCCCTATCCTCTTATCAACTGATATTTTAAAAATTTCCCCATCTATTGTGTAAAAAAAAGTATCTTGTTGATTTGATTTCAAGTTCCATGTTTGCTAGTATGGGACTTGAACATCGTTTCATCCATTTTTGGCCATTTATTTGTCCTCATTTGTAAATTGCCCCTTCCTATCCTTTCCCATTTTTCTACTCAGTCATTTGTCTTTTTATTATTGATTGGTAGAAATTGTAGTTTCTATTGTTTGGAATTTATTGAGGTTTAGTTTGAGACTCATTACTTAATCAATCTGTCTTTATGCTCTGTGAGCATTTGGGAAAAAGGATATCCCGTGTTCCAATGCTCTCTAGATGTATTAAAACAATCTTGTTAATTTTGTTATTTAGACGGTCTATATTATTTTTAAAATATTTGACCTGTTAAGTTCTGCAACAGATGTTTTAAAATTCCCTAATCGGGTTGTGATTTTGTGAAAGTCTCCTCATATTTCAGTGTTTGCTCTATACTATATCCTTTTCAGTGTATTTATCCACTGGTCTGATTCAGATTCAGAATCAGTTCCTCAGTGAGTAAGAGCAGGAACTCTGGTGTCAGGTCACCTGTGTTCAAACCTTGGTTCTTGCCCCCGCAAAACACATGGGTGTGGATGACCTACTTAATCTCTCTTAAGCCTCAGGTTCTTTGTGAAATGGGGCAAAGAACAGCATTTACCTCCCAGAACTGTTGTGAGGTGAATAGAATTATCTGTGTAAGTGTTCAATGAACATTACAATATTTTCTCGGTGAATATACCTTTATTTCATCAGTTAAAAAAAATACCCCCCAGTTTCATTTCATGCTTTTTCCCTTGAGTTATGCCCTTAAAAAATATGAACATTATCACACTCTCTTTATTCTATTTGAAATTTCCTGAAATACATTTATCTACTTTAAATCTGTCATAACTATGGAACTTTAGGTGGATCTCTTGTAAAGCACAATGGAGGTAGACCATCTCCAAAAAACGTTTATTGGAATTCTTTCCTGCCCTGTAAACACAGGTCGCTCCACCCACCAGGGGGAGGAGTCTATTTCCTTGCTCTTTGATCTTGCTTTGACCAATAGGGAGCGGAGGAAGTGACGTTGGGCCAGGGCCAGCCTAGCCTTTAAATAAGAGGCCAGTAACTTCCGCTTGTGTTCCAGGAAGCCGGCCGCCATGTTTGAGGGACGTTCAAACGGTGATCTGAACTGACAACATCGCTCTTGGAGGCAGAGAGGCCGAGGGCAGAAGCAGTGGGCGCCACGCATGCGTGTGAGTGAGTGACGTCTTCCTGGGCTGAGCGGTCCTGCGCAGCGCCCCACAAAGTGCAGCAGAATGAGTGACTCCTCGCAGCCCTTCCCGAGAAATAACAATTTAGCGATGTTTTAAGTCACAAAGTTTTGGGGTGGTTTGTCACTCAGCAGGAGGTAACTGGACCAAGACTAGGGCTATATTTTTCTTTTTCGCTGTCTCTGAGAATCTTTATCTTTTAATAAAATTTAATCATTACAACTTCACAGGTGTCAATTAATTGGTCTTGTTTTTGACATCTCGTGTTACTTTCTGTTTCCTTTACTTTTGTGGTTTTCTCTTTTTCTTTAACTGACTTATACTGGCTTGATCTTTCCTCTTTTGCTTTGTTCTGTGTGCTTTTTCACCAGTAAAATTATGAATTCAGGTCATAAAGCAGACCTTAGTAAGTGAACGACATAAAAAAATTAACAAAGATTTAAAATTATGTTGCTAATAACAATGTCAAAGTTTTTTTTTAAGGTTTTACTTATTTATTTTTAGAGAAAGGGAAAGGGAGGGAGAAAAGGGAGAGAAACATCAATGTGTGGTTGCCTGTTGCATGGCCCCCACTGGGGACCTGGCCTGCAACCCAGGCATGTGCCCTGACTGGGAATCAAACTGGTGACCCTTTGGTTCACAGCCCATGCTCAATCCACTGAGCTGTGCCAGCTAGGGCAACAATGTCAAAATTTTAAGTATCCATAATCTCCCAACAAGATTTGGCCTTTAGAATGTTCCAGTGTGCCTTTCGTTACCATCTACACTTTAGAAACATTATTAAATCAACATATGCAGTGAATGATGCAATATTATTAATTCTTTAGTGTATATGTCTTATATTTCAAGAGTCCTTTTTGAAAGATTGCGTAAAAATTCGCATGTCAGCCATTAATTAGAATTATCTATAAGCTTAACAGTTCTTAAAGAGAACCAATAAAATGTACCTGAGCCATCAAAAAGGAAAAGGCTTAACAGCTTTGATTTCCTACTGATGGTTCTTGCGGACCACACTTTATAAACTATTGATCTTGGCTACATGCTTCTTCAGGTCCCTTTTCCAGAAAGGATATATTGGTGGTACAGGTCTGAGATTGCCTTTTGTCTTCTCACATGAGTACAGTGTTGCTGGGTGTGGAATTTCCCCTCAGAGCTCCTAATTGTTTTCTCCTTCCCATTCAGGGTGGTAAATGAAATGACATTTCACTGACAAGGTGTCACTCTTTCCCCTGACAGTAACTTACTCGATCTGTCTGAAAACTGTTAGCAGCTTTTCCCAGGAGTTGTAGTTCTCATGTGGCCCTTCCAACAGCGGTGTTACAGAATGACAGTGTTGAAATGATGGTTGTGGCCACGCCCTAAGCCATGGACATCACATCCGAGTAGGAATTAGGAGACCAGATGCCCTGCGGGACCTGCACGGAGTTTTTAGTGAGAAACTCGTTAGACAGCCTCCTCACCTCTCACGGCACCGAGCACAGGAAAGGGGCAGGAGAGTGGCTACCAGGAGAGAATCTGTGGGGTGACTTGTGGAGAGCGCTGCTGGTGTGACGGAGATGTGGGAGAGGCCGGCGGTACCTGTCTCATACCGGAAGCTGGTGGAGAGGTTTCAATAGAACCACGTGGAGAGCTTAATCTGCAGCCGCTGACATTATGGCCCCGAGGGCCGTTGTGTCTGAGTCCCAGCTGGACATCTAAAGGGCCCGAAGGGGCTCATTGGCTGCTGGATCCCAGAGCCAATTGGCTGCTGGCAGCGGCCTGTGGGAGGGGTTTTCACTCTCGTGCTCGGTCACAGCTGAGGACACAACGATGCTTCTGGTGGATCAGCAGGGCTGTGTGGAGCCCTGGACACCACAGTAGAGCAGAGCTGTCCCTCAGAGCTGTCCCTCAGAGCTGGGGGAGGAGTGTGCTGGCAGCCAGAAGAGAAGTGCATGTGCCTGGGCCCGGAGAACCACGGGGAGAAACCCTGTGATTGCAAGCCTTTGAAGAACCCATGTAAAGAGCTGAGAAAGAAACTCAGCTTTGAACTCCTGCCAGGCCTGGAGAGCGTGACGGCAGCCCCTGACAGAACAGTCAGGTAATAGCTTTCCTGCTCTCCTTACCTGGCTCTCCTCACCTCCACCCTGGGCCTGGGGGGCCTGGGGGCAGATCGCCGAGGAGAGGGGAGAGGGAGAAAATGGAGAACACGTTGGCCAGGCCTTAATCTGCGCCTACACTGAGCCGTGGATGGAGGGAGGACATGACGTGTCCGCCCTCCTGGGGGGAGAGAAGCGGATCTGGCTGCATTCTGCCTCCAGCGGGGCCCCTCCGTCGGTTCTCTGTGCACATCTGGTCTTAATGTTGCCCATCAGCTCTGTGCCACCCCGGGTTTCAGGAAAACTCCAAGTGCTACAGTTCGGCCTTCGCTGTGCTTTGCAAGAATTAGGAGGTGCCCGTGTCCACCTTTGGGGAGAGCCACAGTATACTGACGAAGGGGCGACAGGCTGCAAGGGAAGGTGGGCAGAAGCCCCTGAAGCCGCAGGCCAGTTCGTGAGGGGGTGGGTCTGTAAAGCACATAAGTGCCCCTCAGAAATCCCTGCCGCACCAGGGCCAGGAGAGTCAGCGAGCCGCGGCACCATGAGGAAGCGTGGGGAGGGCCCCCCTTGCTGTTTTGTGGACGTGAAGGGGAAGGGTGGCCCAGGAAGCTCCAGAATTCAGGGAAGGGTGAGTGTCCCTGCCAGGCACCCACCCAAGAGAAAAGAAAGATATGTTCACACAAAAACTTGTACATGGATGTTCATAGCAGCATTATCAGTAATGTCCACGAAGTATGGGATGCGCCCATACGTCTACTGATGAGCAGATGAACAAAACATGCTGTGTTCGCATGTGCACTGTTCTTCAGCAGTAGAGAGGAATGAAGTATTGATACATGCTGTTGGGTTGGCCAAAAAGTTAGTTCAGTTTTCCCCATGAGATGCCTCTAGCAGCGTTAGTTGTCTTTAACTTTATTCAAAACAATTTTGTTAGATTGTATCATGACAGCTGTCATATCAGCGTGTGTTAAACAAAAACATCAAAATTGGTGAATTTTTGTGTAGCCATCTTAATATTGAAGATGGAAGAAAATAAGCATCATTTTCAGCATATTATGCTTTATTATTTCAAGAAAGGTAAAAATGCAACTGAAACACACACACAAGAAGATTCGTGCAGTGTGTGGAGAAGGTGCTGTGACTGATTGAATGTGTCAAAAGTGGTTTGCAGAGTCCCACGCTAGAGATTTCTCTCTGGATAATGTTCTGTGGTTGGGTAGGCCAGTTGAAGTTGATAGCGATCAAATTGAGACATTAATTGAGAACAGTCAGTGTTAATACCATGCGGAGCTAGCCAACGTACTCAGAATATCCCAATCAATAAAGTTATTGGTGAAAATGAAAAACGTGTCTTTTATTTTATAGAAGAAACTAAACAGACTTTTCGGCCAACCCAGTACAACCTGGATGAACCTTGAAAATATGCCAAGTGAAAGAGACTGGTCACAAAAGACCACATAGTGGGGTACTGTTTGCAGGAAATGTCTCTGTTGGCAGGAAACGTCCGGAACAGCAGGTCTGTAGACACGTGAAGTAGATTAGTGGTTCCCAGTGGCTGTTGGTCAGGGGTGAACGGGGCTCTGGCAGCTAACAGGTATGGGGTTTCTTTTAGGGTGGTGGACATGTCCTAAAATTAGTGGTAAAGATCGAACAACTCTGTGACTATAATAAAACCACAGAACTGTACCCTTCAAATGGGTGAATTTTAGGGTATGTAAAGGTATCTTAATAAAGTTGTAAAAAATTACATGTGAAAAAATGCAAGGAGAAGAAGACGACGCCAAGCAAGTGCAGGACCGACTAGGGCGCGAGGTAGCGTTTGGACGCAGCAGGTGTGAAGGATGAGCAGACCTGCAGGAGGCGCCACCCTGCCTTCAGCTGGCGTTGGGAACGGGGCCTTCCTTACAGGTGCCATAATGGGTCCCGCCTGCATATCTCAGAACACAGCATATGCCTCAGAGAGAGTCCTTGACAAAGCCTCGGGGGCAGGTGGCCCTGCAGACTTCGTGTGCTCCAGCCATTGCACCCTCACACAGGAGGGAGGCTCTTGAACTTGGCACTTTGAAAAGTGAAGAATGAATTGAAGAAGGCAACAGCAAATCACACTGAGCCCACGGCGGTCTTACTGAGACCTGTTCGCACTCTACCTAAGTGGGGGGCCCCCCGAGGCCATGCTCACTAAGGGACTCCCTGGCGACAGTGACTTGGGCCAGGGAATGTCCAGGAACTTCTCGATGGGCATGGGAGGATGGGGAGGCACCAGGCTGCAAGACAAGATGGCCTTGGGAAGGCTCATCGGTGCAGGCAGTCCGCTCCTGGTTAAGCCTTCTGCGTAATCACGAAGCTCTGGCCCGAGAGTCAAGACGCTGCAGCACCATCAGCTCACTTTCCTCCTAAGCCGGTCGGAGGTGGACTCCTGTTGCTTCCAAATAAGCCTCAACTGAGGCCGCTGACGTGGGTGGACTGCGTGCAGTTTTGCCAAATGGCAGTTCTCAGGGCCTTCACATCTCGTGTCCCCTCAGGAGGGCCTGGTGGTGGCTCCAGCCACCTCAAGCAGGAGGGCAGGAACACGAAGCAGTGGGCAGGTTCGGCCAGAGGCTGGAGTGGTGTCTCAATCGTGGCTGGATGTCTTCCTTGAGTCAGTGTCACGTGGGATTGCCCCCTCGTCCCACTTGGCCTGCCTACAATTTCCCCTCGACCCGCCCTGCTGCATTTTTCAGAAGCCTGGTTTAGACTGCATGAGGGTCCGTGGCCAAAACGTGGCAGCTGCGACTTTGCTGCTGTTACTCTCGTGTCTTTCCCATTAAAAATCATATCAAGCCCTGTCTGGCGTAGCTCAGTGGATTGAGCGCGGGCTGCGAACCAAAGCATCGCAGGTTCGATTCCCAGTCAGGGCACATGCCTGGGTTGCAGGCCACGGCCCCCAGCAACCGCACATGGATATTTCTCTCTCTCTCTCTTTCTCTCTCCCTTCCCTCTCTAAAAATAAATAAATAAAATCTTAAAAAAATCATCAAACACAGAAGAACTACATTAAAAATCACATCAAGTACAGAAGAAATACATGCAATAAAATTAAATAACAGCGTAAAAAAATAAAAAGTAAGACCCTAATTTCACTCCAAAGAAACCACTTTTTGTGGCTTAATATGTTCTTTAAGAATTTCTTCAGCCCTGGCTGGCGTAGCTCAGTGGATTGAGTGCGGGCTGTGAACCAAAGTGTCGCAGGTTCAATTCCCAGTCAGGGCACATGCCTGGGTTGCAGGCTATGACCCCCAGCAACCACACATTAATGTTTCTCTTTCTCTCTTTCTATCTCTATCTCCCTTCCCTCTCTAAAAATAAATAAATAAAATCTTTAAAAAAAAAGAATTTTTTCTACATGCATAACTCTCACTGGTTTCCTTTTCCGAATTCGGAACCATACTAGTTTTCTAGCTGTACAGATTCTTTATTAACTTAGCGATACATTGTGAACATTTTTCCAAGTGCACGTTCACATCTCCCTCCCTCTTTTAGAGGTTATGTAGCAGTCCCTCCATGTTTAAGACAGCCCTGTCCAATCGAAACATAAGGAGCCACACACATAATTTTAAATTTTCTAGTGCCACACTGAAAAAAAGGAAAATAACACAAGTGCAATTGATTTGAGCAATACATTTTACTTAACCTAACAGGTCCAAAATATTACCATTTCAGCTTGTAAACAATACATAATTCTTGAGCTATTTTACATTATGTTTAAATATTAAATGTCTGGAACCTGGCATGTATTTTACACTAACAGCACGTCTCAGTTCGGACTGGTCACACTGCAAGTGCTCAGTGGCCACAGGCGGCCAGCGGCTCCCAGGCTGCACGGCACAGACCTCACCCAGCACCTACGTCGCTGCGCACCTGCTGCTGGGGATCGCCGTTGCTTCCAGCCTTTGCTCTTCTAAGCAACGCTACAGTGAACGTTCTTGTGCTCATCACATTACACACGCATACGGTTATTTCTGCGGGATAGACTTACAGACACGAGGTTTCCAGGTCAGAGAGTTTATGTACTTCACTGTATGATAGATAGGGCTAAATTACTCTCACTAGGCTAAACCAGTTTATACTTCCGCCCAAAGTACCGAAGAATGATCGTTTTCTGACACCCCTGCCAAATTGGACAGCATTCCTTTAAAAACGGGTTGGCCTCTCTGCTTCCTCGCATCTGTACGCCAGTGCGCCGCCTCGCCTCGCAGAAGGGGCACCCGTTTCACAGCCGCGTCTGTGTCGGTTGGCTCCCGCTCCCATCCAGACGGAGGATGTGTCTGGCTGTGTCGGCAACAGAGAACTCCGCAAACAGTGGCTCGAACAAAGAGGAGTTTATTTGCTCATGCAAAATGAAGTTGAGAAAGGTGGCTGCTTGTGGTGGTTGACCCACCGTTCAGTGATGGCTTTAAAGTCCGTCCTCCCTCCCCCGCTCCCTTCCTTCCTTCAAAGGGAGGGAGGGAAAGAAGAGAAACATCAACGTGAGAGAGAAACATGGATGGGTTTTGCCTCTCCTACATGTTCCAAACCTGCAACCCAGGCACGTGCCCTGACTGGGATTTGAACTGGCAACCTTTCTCTTTTCGACCTTTCACTTTCAGGGACAACACCCAACCGACACAGCCCTGCCAGCCAGGGCTCCTGTCTTTCTAGTTCAGTATTTTTAGCAGGTGGGCTTTTATGTCCCCATGGGTGTCATCTTTTTAAAAATTGAATTTACTGGGGTGACATTGGTTAATAAAGTCCTATAAGTTTCAGATGTACACTTTTATAATACATTACTTGTATATTGCACTGTGTGTTCGCCACCCAAAGTCCAGTCTCCTTCCGTCACCATTTATCCCTGCTTCCTGCCTGCCCGGCTCCCTGTCCCTCTGGTAAGCCCCCTGCTGTCGTCTGTTCTCTGAGGTCTTTTTTCCTGCTTAGTCCCGTCACCCGTTTCATCCAGTCCCCAGCCCTCTCCCCTCTGGTCGCTTTCAGTCCGTTCTCTGTGGATATGCATGTTTCTCTTTTGTTTGTGTGTGCTGTTCATCAGATTCCGGACGTAAGCGAAATTGTGGTGTTTGTCTTTCTCCGACTGGCTTCTTTGACTCCGCATAATACCCTCTAGGTCCATCCACGCTGGAACAAAAGGTAAGATTTCCTCCTTTTTACAGCCGAGTAGTATTCCATCGTGTAAATGTACCATGGCTTTTTTATCGGCTCATCTGCTTGTGGGCACCCGGGCTGCTTCCAAGTCTCGGCGATTCTGGATGGCACCGCAGCGAACGCAGGGTGCTTATATTCTCTCAGATCGGTGTCCCGGGTTCTGTGGATGTGTGCCCAGAAGTGGGGTCGCTGGCTTCTAAGGCAGTTCCGTTCTGTGAGGGACTGCCACCCAGCGGCCGCACCAGTCTGCACTCCCCCCAGTAGTGCACGAGGGTTCCCCCTTCTCCACGTCCTCGAGAGCTCTTGTGTGTGTGTGTGTGTGTGTGTGTGGGTGTGTGTGTGTTTATCGATGGTAGCCATTCTCACAGGGGTGAGGTGATGCCTAATTGTGGTTCTAATCTGCATCTCTCTGATGGTCAGTGACACCGAGCGTCTTTTCATGTGTCAATTGGCCATCTGTGTGTCCTCTTTGGAGAAGTGTCTGTTCACATCCTTTGCCCATTTTTAAATTGGATTGTTTGTGGGTTTTTTGGTGTTGAGTTGTTTGAGTTCTTTATAAATTTTGGATACTAACCCCTTATCAGATGTATCATTGGTGAATATGTTCTCCTGTTCAGGGGGCTGTCTTTCACTTGGTTGATGGTTTCCTTTGCTGTGTGAAAGTGTGTTAGTTTGATGTAGTCCATTTGTTTATTTTTTGTTTCCCTTGCTTGAGGAGATAGACCAGAAAAAATATTGCTACAGGAAGAAATGTCAGAGACTTTACTGTCTGTTTTCTTCTAGGATTTTTATGGTTTCAAGTCTTAACATTTAAGTCTTGAATCCATGTTGAGTTTATTCTTGTGTACGGTATAAGAAGGTCGACTAACTTCATTTTTTTTTGCATGTGACTATCCAATTTCCCCAACACTGTTTATTGAATAGACTGTCTTAACCCCACTGCATGTTTCTGCTTCCTTCGTCAAAAATGAACTGACCACAAAGGAGTGGGTTTATTTCTGGGCTCTCTATTCTGTCCCACTGATCTGTAGATCTGGTTTTTATGCCAGTGCCGTGATGTTTGATCACTGTAGGCTTGTCATGTGCAATTGTCATCTTATGGTCACAGGGTGGCTGCCACCACCCCAGATGGCAAGTGTGTCGTCCCGAGGAGGGAAGGAGGAGGAGTTGGATGGTGCTAGCTACTTCCTACCTTCAACCATTGAGAATACTACGTTTCATTGGCCAAAACGGAATCATGTAACTATCCTGGTTGCAAGGGATGCTGGGGAAAAAAGCAACAGCCTTCTGGTCTATAGTGGAAGGTGGCAAAGGAAAATGAGATTTGCAGTGGCTGATTGGTGAACTACATCATCCACCCCCAAGGGTTGGTCTAAGGCTTTGATGTAAAGAATCCCACTCTTGAGTGCAGGGTCATCCCTTTCTGGTCAAGGTCGCCTCTTTCTGGTCCTGGTCATAGTAGCCTCTGGCCACGCTCACAGTCTGGCCTCACCATGCCTGCCTTCTCAGTGTGGTCTGCTTTGAGCCATGGGCCCCAGGGATCCTCCTGGGCCTTGCTTGTGGCGGGGAAGAAAAGCTTCTAGAAAAAGTGCTTGTGATAAGTGTCTTCTGACGTGGCTCCCAGGGACCCCGCCTTTGGTATTTATCCTCTTGTGTATCCGCCACTCCTGGAGGGGACTTGCCTCCAATGAACGGAATATGGCAGAAGCAATGGGTGTGTCTGCCAGGGTTCAGGTCACGAAGACTGGACTTCTGTCTCGCTGGTGTTCTCTCTCTGTGCCTTCGCGGCGCGTACACTTCACGGAGCAGGCTGCCCTGTGGGAGAGGCCCTGTGACAGGGCACTGCGTGAGGGTGGCCTCTGGCCAGCAGCCCCCGAATGCTGCCAGCAACCACACGAGCGAGTCGGGTGTGGGCCCTTCCCCAGCTGAGCCCTGAGGGGACCGCAGCCGTGAGAGGCCCCCCGGCCAGAGGGCCCGGCTAAGCCACACCTCGTGGGGTTCCAGCCCTACGAGAAGCTGCGAATGGACAGATGCTCTTGCTTCAAGCTCCTGTGTTTGGGGGTAATTCGTTTTGCAGTGACAGGTGAGTGAGTGCTGTTGGAAGATCATCCCCTTGGGAGCAACCGACTCTTATCTCTGCCCTCTTCCTGTGCTCCAAAATCGCACCCCTGCTCACACGGCTCTGGGGCAAGGACAGCTCTGACTGGCAGGAAAAGGTCATTTGCAGGCCTTCGGACGGCCCAGAGGACCTGGGCAAACCTTTCCCATCTTTCCACACTTTCCGAGGAGTTCCTTGGGACTGCATCTCAGGGGAGAGGCCGGGGATGGAGACACTTCCATCGTCCTGGGGACTGCCGGTTCCTGGAGCGACGCTCCTGGCCCCTGTGCGTCCCTCCCTGATTCCTCCCCAGGGGAGACGAGACTTCACTGCTGGGCTTGGGGGGAGGAACTTCATGCTGCCCTCCTCCTGCCTGCGGGAGGCTGCAGGCTGCCGGAGACAGAGGGTGGAGGCTTCCTGGGAAGGCTCTGGCCCTGCAGGGTCAGCCTGCAAGGGAAGGGGTGGGGCTGTTCTGTTTGGAGGCCCAGGAGGGGGTCCACGGAGTGGCTCTTTCTGCCGTGCGTGCCCTCCGGTCCGCTCATGGTTCCAGGGTCCGAGGAAACAGAGGGGCTGTATTTGTTGTCTCCATCCCCAATATCTACTATATATTCAAGATAATTGTGCTTTTTATGAAGATATAAAGCAAGTGATAGCAGGGATCAGGCAACTGGGTCATGGTGGTTGGTGGTGTGCAGGGCGGGGGCGGGGGAGTTGGGACAGGGGTTGGAGTGAATGTGCCTTGGTTGTACCTTTGTGTCCCTAGGTGGGTCAGTGTGTCTCTGATACTGGGGGTGACTGTGACTGAGTGTGTCTGCATCCTATCTGTCAGGGACAGTGGATCCTGGCCCCCTCCCCCCTTCCAGTTCTGGCTCCCCTCCTGTGGGCAGGTCTCCCACTGGCCGTGGAGGACTTTGACCCCACGTAGGGTCCCCAGTGAGGCTCTGACCCCGCAGAGAAGGCGTTGCCTCGCCAAAGCACCTGCTGCCCAGAACCCCACCTGGGACCGCCCGCGGTGGGCGCAGAGCATCGCCCCCCGAGCTGCCGCAGTCCCCGCCGCTTCCCAGCATCCCGATCTCCGTTCAATGTGTGATTTTTTACGATCGATCTTATATCCGGCACAATCAGATTTATGGCTCCTGCATCTTATGAAATTACACAGATGTTGCTGCTCTGCTTCTCTCCAGGACAGTAAAAGGCAATAACATTCTTGCAGATTTCGACAGCAGGCAATTCAATAAAGGGCCATGTATATTTTATAAGTACAATAAAGACAAGGCTCTCTCTGCCCGCACTGCGGCCCACCAGGGCCCGGTGCTGCGCCGGGCGGCCGCCGTGCCCCCCCCCCCCCCCGTCTGTTTGTCGATCAGGTCCCTCTCACTGTCACACAGGGGACCGGGGAGATTTATCCCCTTTCTGATCCATTATTTAAGTTTGGCTCCAGGGACCCTGCCATGGGGCTGTTTAAAATTTAAAGGTGTTTGTGGAACTTAATACTTTCCTCCTCCTGATTTGCACTATAAAATTTTATCTGTATTTTTGTTACCCCATAAAATGTTTCTATCTTATCAGGATGGCCTGTCCTTTCACAGGCGGAACCATAAATACCTGATGAGGGACAACGGGTCGGTGGAAGGTCTCACAGGGGAGTCCTTGGGGGCGGGGCGGGAGAGGAGAACTCTTTTCTGCTCTGGCCGCGACATCCTGGGTGGCCGGAGCGGAGGGAGGCACCACGTCTCTCCGAGACTCAGTTTCTCCGCCCATAGAGAAGAACAACCGAAGCCCCCCTGCCCAGGGCTGCGCTTGGAAGATTCAGGGAAACGTGGCGCGGCAGACTGTTTCCTTGGTGCCTGGCGTGGCATGTGCACAGGCCCAGAGGAGGGCACAGTCGGGGGAGGGGTCTCCCTGACCGGGGAGGGACTGCTGGGTGCCAGGCCGGGCGCCAGGCCGCTGCCAGCTCAGCGAGTCTGGCGAGGGTGTGGAGAAACCGCGAGACCACACGCGCCACTCGAGCTGTATCACCTCAACCGCTGGTGAGGGCACAGCTCAGTGGCATCGAGTGCCTTTCAGGGCGAAAGGTTGCCATGGTGGGAAGTGTTCTGGAGACCTGGTGCACCGCGGTGAGAATACACCTAATCCTCCTGGGCTGCGCACTTACCAAGGGTTAAGACGGTGTAAAAAAAAAATTATTTACTTAGTTCATGATTCTGTGGGTGGGTGACTTGGGCTGGGCTTGGCAACGCAGCCCCGCTGACCTGGGCTGGGCCCACTCGCGGGTCTGTAGTAGTGGCCTTGGTGGCCGGGGGCTGGCGGCCCATGGTGGTTCAGCTGGGACAGCTTGTCTCTGCCCACGTGGCTCTCGCCCCTCAGCAGAGCAGCCCAGGCTTATTCTCATGGCGATGGCAGGAGTCCCCAGAGGGCGGGCCGGGCTCAGAACCGGCATAGTGCCCCTCCGCTGGATTCCACTGGAGACAGAAGTCATGTGACCAGCCCAGGTCCTGAGCGTGGGGAATCGGCCCCACTGCGTGATAGGAGGGGCTGCGGAGTCACTTGCAAAACATTCTGCTGTCGCATTTTCTGTCTTCCACTGACCACGCTGTGGGAGGTTATGAAAACGGGCCCACATTATTTACCTCCCTGTTGTTATCCCCATTTCTCGGGTGAAGCAACTGAGACTCAATGTTGCAGCAATCTGCTTCAAGGTCCCACAGCCAGTGAAGACGTGAGGACACGGGACTGGGGCGCAGGCTGTCCGGTTCCAAAGCTCTTGTCCTTGACACTGGCGGAAGGCAAGCCGTGGCGAATCGCCCCTCCAGCTTGAGGCTAATCTCAAGCCCCCCAGAGGCCCTCCTGGCCCCTCACGGAGTGGAGCCCGGCACCCCAGGGGAACATGGCCCTTTCTAGGCAGTAGCATTTTCTTGCTAGGAAAATCCTAGCTGTGTGTTACATGAACTAAAGGGCAAGGAGCTTTTGATTCACACAGAGAGTGTGTGGAGTTTTGAGAGAGATGCGGGACTGGGGCAGGGGAAGAGGGAAGCAGCAGGGCCGGGGCCAATGGGCATGGGCAGGGAAGTAGGAGGGGAGACCGAGAGGTCCGCGGAGGGTGACTGGAAAAGAGCTGGATGGACAGACGTATAGGTGTGTGACAGGTAGGTAGGTAGGTAGGTAGATGATAGATAGGAATGTAGAAAGTCACAGACACCTCTGGCTGGCGTAGCTCAGTGGACTGAGTGCAGGCTGCAAACCAAGTGTCGCAGGTTCGATTCCCAGTCAGGGCACATGCCTGGGTTGCAGGCCACGGCCCCCAGCAACCGCACATTGATGTTTCTCTCTCTCTCTCTTTCTCTCTCCCTCCCTTCCCTCTCTAAAAATAAATAAATAAAATCTTAAAAAAAAAGTCACAGAGAAGCATTTAATTGGAGAAAAATTGAGGAAGGGGTAGGGTGTGAATTGAAAAGAGAAAACACCAAGACGAGGGGAGGAGAGAAGGAACGAGAACCAGCCTGGAGGCCCAGAGACAGTAACGGAGAGAAGGAACATGGCGAAACGGCAGAGCGAGCGCAGGACAGTGAGAGGGGGGCACGGAAGGAGATGGACGGGCAGCAGGGAGCCGAGGAGGTGTGGCCTGAGGATCGCCAGTTGCTCTGCAGGGAGGTGACTCCAAAGGGTGGCCCCTTCCCCTCCATGGGGCGGCTTGCCCCCCCTACCTGGCACCGACTAGAAGTCAAGGACAGGAGGTATTTGGGTGCAAATATGCCTCATTCAGAACAGAACCATTAATATATTCTAAAAAGCTTTTTAGCTGCGGCCTGCTCTGCATGTTATTAATTTCTTTATTACAGATCTTGTTATTTTCAGAGGTCCCCGGGGACCCATTAACAACGAGTTTTTATGGGGAAGAAGTCGGCGAAAGTGCTGGGATAACTGCTCCTCCGCCCTGAGTCAGTAACCGGAGTTGCACCGAGGATAATGGAGGCTGTTTTAATTTCCAAAATAGCAACAGTTCAGACACTTAATTGCAGTTTTATGTCCCTTTTTTCATGCTGCCGAGTGTAAAATATGTGACTAGTAATATATAACGGCTAACCACTGAGCCACAGACTGCCCAGCTTCCTCATCTCTGCTGGAGAGGGGTGCGGGGAGGGGGGAGGGAGGGGAGGGGAGGGGAGAGGACAGGGGCAGTGGAAGGGAAGGAGGGAGGGAGGACGGAGCGGAGACCCTGGGTACATCCATCCACCGAGCTCAAACCACTACCCTGAGTAACTGTCATTTCAGCCTCGCCCTCTCTTTCACATTCTCCCCGGCCCTTTCTCCAACTCTGTTGTAAATTTGAAATTTTCATAATTCTCCCCCCCCACACACTTTTTCCCCTGCTGCCTCAACCTCCTCAACACACAGGCTGCGAGCACCGGCCCAGGTGTCCACAGGTGACCAGGTGTACCGGTGTGATAAGGTTGGCTTCCGCTACAAGTTCCCCTTCTGCTCTCTCCTGACCATGACCTTCAAACACACCAGCGAAACCCCCTTTATCTTTTCCGGTGTACCCCACCGTGACCCCCAGTAAAGGCACTTGCCTGTAGGCCCTTACTCTCTGGACTCCCCACCTGCTTGGCTGAGCCCGCTCCCCAGAACTTTGTTTCTGTAGGACCCGTGGGTAGAATGAACTTGGTCGTCCCCTGCCTCTCCTGTGTCCCCTCTGGTGGCCGCACCTGCCTGACCAGACCTAAGAGAACCCAGAACAATGTCCTCGCGTGACAACAGACATTTAGGAGGAGTTTTCTGAGCACACGTGTGAACCCTGGGCTGGCTCACCCGGGACGGGCCCAGCGATGAGCACGCTGCTGGTGACCTTTGGGGTCTGCTGAGGGGAAAAGCTACTTGTCTTGTGGGTACCACCGGCCTCCACTTCTCTTCTGATATTTCCTCCCTTTCGGGGTCAGGCCTCGACCATTTAACATTTCCTAATCTGTAAACTCATCAGGAAAGCTGGCACTGTGCTCGTTCTGAGGCCTAAAGCGGCGGGTGGCACCTGGTGAAAATCCATCGAGTGGATGACAAGGATTTCAGTCCCCCCCCCCCGCCCCGTTTCCTGCCATCCCAGCGCCCCGGAGTGGAGTGTGAGCTCTCCTCCCTCTGTGAGCAGAGCCCCTCCCGTCGATAACAAACCCCTCCCCAAGGTTCCCGGTTTCACACAACGCCAGGCGAGGGGTCTATGCCTAAGCTATGCCTTAACTCTCTTCTCTGAGAACGTCCCCTTGTTCCCAGGGGAGGGAACCCAGCCAGGTGTTACCAGGTGACTTGTGCTCCTGGGGCCAAGCCGGTTGGACCCAGTGTGGACACATGACCCAAGCTGAGCCAATCACACTCTCTCCGCAATACGGAGTTTTGACGGAGCAAATCGGTTGCAGTCAATGGCTGAAATGGTAACGCGTGCATTTATGAGCTGCAGAGCCGTTATACTGCCTGTGCAGGAGTATTCCATGGTGGACTTGGGCAAGCTGCGAACTCCCTCTCCCACACGGGTGCCGAGGTGTCCGTGAGCCCCAGCCCAGCCTCCTTTTCTGTCCCACAACCGGCTCTTCTTCTCTGTACCGGGCCCGGCGCAGGATGCACAGCAGTGAACTCCCAGGGGAGGTAGCCGCTCCGGGGCACCAGCGTCCCACGGACCTCCCCCTGAGCCCCGCTTTGCGGTCCCACGCCCGTGGCTCCGTGGGCTGGGCTCCTCGATTCCGCCAGGCCAGAGCGTCAGGCAGATGGCTTAGAGACTCTTCCTCTGACCGTCCAGTTCATCCTTCTGGGCCTTCCCTTCCGCAGCTCCGACCCCGGTCCCTACCATGTTAAATCCGTCTCCCAGAGCACTCACGGGGGCTCTGCTTCTGGCCGAACCCAGCTGGGTACAGTGATTGGGGTGGGAGCAGAACCTCCAGGGACCTGGCATTTGTTCTCCACGCTGAATGGGCTGAGAGGCACCAAGGACTCTGCTGCCAGGATAAAGGGGTCACTGTGGTCCACAGCGTGCAATAATGAAGCAATGATTTAAATGAACACCTTTAGACCCCCGGAGTCAAGGCCAAGAGTGGCAAGACTCTGACCCAATTGCTACTGCCATGGAGCAGTTCAGTGGAAATAAAGGGTATTTATTTCCCCTTTAAATCAAGACTGTGGGGCTGGCTGGCTGGCTGGTTGGTTGGTTGGTTGGTTTTTAGTGCATAGGAAAATTTGGAGGAAAAAGATGAGCTCAGGATTTAAAATCCCCAGATCAAGAAATGAGTCAAACCCTGGCCCCTATGGGGCCATCCTGCAAATCAAAAAGTCGCCAGTTCGATTCCCAGTCAGGGCACATGCCAGGATTGCAGGTTCAGTCCCCAGTTGGGGGGGGGGTGTGCAAGAGGCAACCGATGGATGTTTCTCTCCTCCTCTTTCTCCCTCCCCTCCCCTCCCCTCTCTCTAGAATTAACACAAATAAAAAATAAAAATAAAAATAAGTGGGTCAAGATACAAGAAGCATTTTTGTCTGTGCTGAAAGAAACCTGTATCTCCCGGAGCTGCGGGTCGAGGTTTCTGAAGACCAGACCTAAAGTCGAATCCTGCGAGAGGCTGAACGGCCATGCCGGCTGAATCCAGGCCTCGGAAGAAGAAGGTCTCCTGTCACGGCTGGAGGGCGCCGAGAAGCCGCAGGGCCCTAAAAACTGGTAGAACACACCAGTGAGGCCGCCTGGCCCTCGGCTCCCCTTTGCAGAAAGTTTCTGATCTCGAAGTCAGTCTCTTGTTCGCAGGCCTGTTCGGACATTCCGCTGTTTAAATAAGTCAGTTTCCATCGTTTGTGTCTTTCTAGGAATGTGTCTCCAAATTATTTACTTTGTTCATGGTATTCCCTTATCAACTTTTTTTATTTCTGTCACTTCAGTAGTGCTTTCTCCTCTTCCATTTCTGATCTTCGTGGCTTGAGCTTCCCCTGAGAATGGGCCTTTGAAGGGGCCGCCAGCCCACTCCGCCCCTTCCAGTGCACCGGCTGGGCTGCTGGTTCCCACGGTGACTGCAGGGAAGGGGCTACTGAAGAGTGGGGAGGGAGGGATGGGGGGGGGAGCCTCCCTCTGCAGTGCTGTAATGCTTGCTGTTCTTACTGAGATTCGCCTGTTGGTCTTGTGTCTCTTTCTTCAATAAATGCTTCCCAGATAGCTGTCAGACTTTGGGTAATTTCCAGAGTCCTGAAAAAGTTGTTTCGGACAATATGGCCAGTGTTCTCCTTTGCTTTTATGAAGGAGGGGATTTTCAGAGGTCCTTACATTTTCATTTTTGCTGACGTCACCCCCCTTTTTCTTGGAGGTACATAAAATAAGTGTTTCTTGTAATTGATGACATCCTAGATTTGATAAAATATGGTAAGCCTCAGCTGTAAAGCAACTAACTAACTAATGGGAGAATTAAAAATGTGGTGGCACTGAATGCTAGACTATAAAAAAATAGACGATGGAGCTGATACATAAATTAAATAGATTAGTCCATATGTTATTATGGAAAATGATAGAGATACTGATTATTTACTCACCTTTGTTACATCAGCTATTTATGTCAAGATGTGTAAGGTTAACTACTCAAATAAAATATATAGAAAACACAACTTATAAACCAATAAAAGGGAAATGATTAATTCAATTGAAACCAGAAAAGCAGTAAAGAAAAACAGAGTGAAGAGTCATACATAGACACTAAATAAGTGTTAAAAATAATTCCAAAGAAAATAATCACAATAAGTGTAAATAAATTAAATTTACCCACTAAAAGACAGAGTTTTGCAAGTTAGGTGAAAAATTTAGCTATCCTATATAGCCTATTTCCAAGAGACAAACCTACAGAAATGAGATAGGCTGTAGTAAAAGTAGGGAAAGAAATCTACAGTAATAAGTAAATTCTAACCAAAAGGGAGTTGGTATAGCAATGTTAATACTAAACAAAAATAAACTCTACAGAAAAGAGCATTAAGAAAAGTAGGTGATAATGCAAAAAAAAGAACCACTTCTTATACTGGGAGATTTTAACACATTTCAGATGGAATAAGAAAAAAAAAACCTAGTGAAAATAAAGGAGACTAGACAACAATAGTCAATTCCAGGCAAGCGGGCAGCGTAGGCAGGCATGGCTCACCTCCCCCCACAACCACATCAAAATTACAGCTAAAATACAGAACAACCATCACTCAGGAACATCAGAAGTCGAGCTGAATGGAGTCTGACAACCACGAAATCAAGTTGAATGAAAGTCTGACAACTATGGAAATAAAGAAACCACATCCATCCAGACTGGTAGGACGGGTTTAGACACCGAACAGGCTGGTCCCAAACCCATGTGGATAAAAATTCAGGAGGAATATCTTGGGAGCGAGGAGTTCCGGCCCCATACCAGTTACCCCCAGCCCAAGATTCCAGTGCTAGGAAGATATGTCCCCATAACTTCTGGCTGCAAAAACCATCAGGGATTGAATCAGTGGAAGAAACTGCTGGAGCCCCAAGCAGTTCCTCTTAACCCACACATGGACTCACCTTCTCAGACTCACTCCCTCTGAGCTCCAGCACCGGGTAGCAGCTTGAAAGGCACCAGTGGTATACAGGAAAGAACTGAAGTTATCTGCCACCAAGGTGAGCAGAGGCCACTGTCCCTTTTCTAAACCCTCCCCCCACGGAGCTGGCAAGCTGGTGCTGTACCCGAGACTCCATCAACCTAGCTAACGCCATCTGACCCGCCTTGGAGATCCCCAGAGGCTCTGCCCCACCCAACTTACGGGCCCACCCAAGCTGCTTTTCCTAAAGAACACTGGCCTTGGCTCCTAAATCCTATCAAACAAGCCACAGCTGGCCTCAGTGAGCCCTAGCGCAGTCAGGTTAGATTCACAGCTTGGCTTCACCTGGGAATTTCTAAGCCCAGCACAAATAGCAGCCAGCTCAGATTGCTTTATTGCTCAGGCAGGGTGCTCCAGGCAAAACAGGTGGGGCCTGACCTTGGCCTGCACCACCCAGAAAACCCCAGGGCTGGCACACCCAAAGGACAGCTACAGACCACACAGGATCACCACCACCACCCTGCCCCTGCACAGCTGATCCTCCATGGAGGGGGGAGGTTGGTGGTCAGTGGTCACAGACAGCCCTTTCAGCTGACTGGTCTGGGTAAATCCCTCCCATTAATCTGCCAACAGCAACCAAGGCTCAACTACAAGAGGAGGGTGTACTCAACCCACCTGAAGGGCACATCTCAGGTACCCAGCTTGGGTGATAAGGGAGGCTGTGCCACTGGACCCTATAGTACCTACTACATTAAGCCACACTACCAAGACACGGAGTCAAAGCAGCTCTTCCTAATACATAAAAACAAACACAGGGAGGCTGCCAAAATGAAGAGACAAAGAAACGTGGCCTAAATGAAAGAACAGATCAAAACTCCAGAAAAAAGAGATATGCAATCTATCAGATGCAGAGTTCCAAACACTGGTTATAAGGATGCTCAGGGACTTAGTGAGGACCTCAGCATCATAAAATAAGACCCAGTCAGAAACAAAGGATTCACTATTGAAATAAAGATCAATTTTACAGGGAAACAACAGTAGAGTGGATGAAACCAAGAATCAGGTCAATGATTTGGAACATAAGAAAGCAAAAAACAACCACACAGAACAAGAAGGAAAAAAGAATCCAAAAAAATAAGGACAGTATAAATACCCTCTGGGACAACTTCAAGCATTCCAACATTTGCATCATAGGGGTGCCAGAAGGAAATGAGAAAAAGCAAGAAATTGGAAATCTATCTGGAAAAAGTAAAAGAAAACTTGCCTAATTTGGTGAAGGAAATAGACATGCAAGTCCAGGAAGCACAGAGAGTCCCAATTATGATGGATGCAAAGAGGCCCACTCCCAGACACATCATATTTAAAAGGCCAAAGGTTAAAGAGAAAGAGAATCTTAAAAGCAGTAAGAGAGAGTAAGTTAGTTACCAGATAGGTGCCAGATGGAGCGGGGAGGGGGAGAATGGGTGAAGAGGTGAGGGGATTAAGAAGTACAAATAGGTAGTTACAGAATAGCCAAGGGGAGGTAAAGCACAGTACAGGCAACGGAGTAGCCAGAGAACTTACACACATGACCCCTGGACGTGAATAATGGTGGGGGCATTGCCTGAGGGAGTAGGAGGTGCTGGGTAGAGGGAGGCAAGGGGGGAAAATCAGGACAACTGTAATAGCATAATCGATAAAGTATAATTTAAAAAGAAAAAAAGACTAGATAACAAATTAACAAGTATAATATAAGGAACCCATGTAGAATTTTGAATGTAGCAAATGGAGGATACATACAGTCTTCATGCATATGCAGAATGTTTATGAATACAGACCTATTCTAGCACATAAACAAAGACTTGAAAATAATAACAAAAAAGCACTATTATACAGACTTTATGGAATTAGAATTTAATAATAAAAGGCTGGCCAGAGTGGAAATAACTGATGAATTCAAGAAGATCATAACATTAAGTACAAATATTTATAATTGAACAATTAGACAATACATGCCAAAACTTGTGGATTGCCACCAAAGTGGAGCTTGAAGATAAAATTATAACCTTAAAATACCTTTAGTAAGAAAAGCAAAGGAACTGAAAATAATTGAACCAAATTTTCAACTCAAGAAAATAGGAAAATATACTAGAAGACAAAGCAGTAGAAATTATCAACAAAATCAAAAGTTAGTTCTTTCAAAAGGTTAATAAACTAGATATCCTCTTGCAAAGTTAATGAAGGGAGGGGGGAGAGAAATTTTAAGAAGAGACATAAGTACAAACACAGTAGAGAAGAAAAGGATCATAAGGGAATATTTTCAACAACTCTGAGTCCATACATTTAGAAACTTGTGTGAAATAGACATCTGATCAACACTAGCTTCAGAAAAATCTAAAAAAATCAAGTAAACCTATACCCACTTGAGAATTTAACCTTCAATGGAAACATCAGAACTTGGATATATTTCAGGTCAGTTTTACCAAAATTTTAAGAAATTATTAACTCCTGTCTTAAACTCTTCGATGAATAGAAAGAGAATAAGCTCTCACCTTCATCTCCTTTTGTGTGGCTAAAGTACCCTTGACACCAGGGCTATAAAAACCCGTGAGAAGGAAAAATGATAGACCAGTCTCGCTTAGGATCATAGATGCAAAACTCCTTTTAAAATGTTGACAAAATGAATTTTATACTAAATATACACTAAGTCAAATTTATCCCAGGGAAACAAGGATGGTTTAATATTAGTAAATCTATTGGTGAAATTCACCACATTAGTGTAGATTAAAAACAAACCTCAATCGATGGAGACAAACCATGAAATAAAAAAATAAAATATTTAAACTCTTAGAATGCTATGAATATATTAAAAAGCTCTTAACATTACCAAATATTAGAAGCCATCCCTCTGGTTTTGTACTGAAAACAGAGTGCAACGCCAAAGTCATGGTCCATAACAGAAGTAACCGCTGAGCTGGACGTCATTAAAGCTGAAAACCTCTGCTCTGCCAACGACAGTGCCAAGAGAATTAGAGGACAAGCCACAGACTGGGAGAAGACATTTGCAAAAGACACCTCTGATAAAGCACTGTTATCCAAAATAGACAAAGAAGTCTTAAAACTCATTAAGACCCCTGGCTGGCGTAGCTCAGTGGATTGAGCGCCGGCTGCAAACCAAAACATCGCAGGCTCGATTCCCAGTCAGGGCACATGCCTGGGTTGCAGGCCATGGCCCCCAGCAACCGCACATTGATGTTTCTCTCTCTTTCTCCCTCCCTTCCCTCTCCAAAAATAAATTTTAAAAATCTTAAAAATAAAAAGACATTCTGTAAAATATATGCCCTAAAATAATTTTTAAAAACTCATTAAGAAAAATAACAACCCAATTAAAAAATGGGTAAACGATCTTAATACAACCTCCCGAAAGAAGATACACAGATGGCCGATCAGGATAGGAAAGGATGCTCCCCATCATATGTCACTGGGGAGATGCAAATTGAAACAACAACGAGACACGACTGCACAGCTGTTAGGCCCAAATCCAGGACTCGGACAGGACAGGAAGACATCAAGGAACCTTACGTGATGAAAGAAGCCAGTCTGAGAAGGTCACACTGTGCACGAGTCCAATGATACGACGACCTTCTGGAAAAGGCGAAACTGTGGAGACGACAAAAAGATCAGTGTTCGCTGTGAGTGGGGGCGGGGAGAGATTTTTAGGGCAGTGGAGACACTCTGTGGTATTATAATGATGGAAATAGGTCCAAACCCATGGGCTGTACAACACTAAGGTAAATTGTGGACTTTGGGTGATTATGATGTGTCATTGTCAGTTTACCCTGGATAAAGAAATAAAACATTCTGGCAAGTGACTCTGATAATGGGGGAGACCATGCACATGTGGGGGCAGGAGGCCCTATGGGAAGTCTCTGTACCTTCCTCTCAATTTTGCTGTAAACATAAAACTGCTCTTTTTTAAAAAAGTCTCAAAAAGAAAAACCCAGAAAAAAAACATGTAGAACATGGATAGGAAGGGAAAGAATAAGTTTGACTGCCCTGACCAGTGTGGCTCAGTTGGTTGGGTGTTGTCCCACAGAGCGAAAGGTCGCAGGTTCCATTCCCGGTCAGGGCGCATGCCTGGGTGGTGGGTTCAGTCCCAGGTCAGGGGGCATGTGCAAGAGGCAAGCAATCAATGTTTCTCTCCCTCTCTTTCTCCTTCCCTTCCCCTCTCTCTAAAAAATCAATCAATCAATCAATCCATTAAGCAAGGCACTGGGAAATACAGAAATAAGTAAAACAGACAAAGTTACTGCTCTTGTAGAACTTTCACTGTAGTGGAGGAGGTAGATAAAAATAAACCAATACTTTAATAAAGATTTTATGTATTTATTTTCAGAGAGAGGGGAAGGGAGGGAGAAGGAGAGGGAGAGAAACATCAATGTGTGGTTGTCTCTTACATGCCCCCACCCAAATGGGGACCTGGTCAGCAACCCAGGCATGTGCCCTGATGGGGAATCGAATCGGCAACCCTTTGGTTCACAGGCCGGCACTCAATCCACTGAGCCACACCAGCCAGGGCAAAATAACCCATATCAGTTCTAAAAAGAAAAATGACATAGGGTAAGGGGAATAAAGAATGCTGCATATGCGTGTGTGTGCTGCTTTATACAGGGGGCGGGGCAGGCCTGAGAGATTAGATAGTATTTCAACAAAGGCCTGAAGGTTGTAGGGGTGAAACAGCCGGGGTAAGGGCATTCCAGGCAGAGGGAGTAGCAAGTGGAGGCATCTTTTACATGATGTTCTATGTAGAAAATCCAAAACTACACATTACTAGAACTGATAAATTTAGCAAGGTCGCAGGTACATGATACATATTCAAACAACACTGGGGTTTCTATATAACAGCAGCAACCAATTAGGCCATAGAATGTGAGAAAGAAAAATATTTCATTCACCATAACAACAACATTAACTGTGAGAAAATGTCACAGAAGGTACACAAGACCGAGGTGTAGGATAAATGATATATCTTTATTGATCTAATGCAAATTAATCAAATAAGATCTAATAACACCAAATAAACATCTAAACAAGTGGACTGTGTTTGTGAATGGAAAGATAGCAAGCTTCTACAAGTTAACCTAGAAATTAAGTGGCATGCCAACGAGGACACAACAAGGCGTTTTAAAGGGATGTGGTGAACTGATCTTAAAACTCCTGCGGCGAAGAGAGCCGGGAGCCGCCGAGACAGTCGTGGAGAGGAGGAAGTGCAGAGGGTCAGAGGGCCACCTCGCCGTACTGCACTAGGGCCACTCTGGCTGCTGCGGCGGGCCAACCGCAACGTGTGTGAGGATCGAACGTGATAAAAAGTGTATTTCTGGCCTGTGTAAACTCCAACATGGAGTTCCTGATCCGTGGGCCGCCCTCCTTCCAGCAGCAACTCGTGTACCCAGGTTCCTTCCAGTTTGGGCTCCCGATTTTCAAGGTCGCCATGCAAGTTTGCATCAAGCTGGCCGAAAGAGAAACAGAAGGAAGGATCACGTGGTGGGGGGTAGGTTTTGTAAGCAACGCCTGGAAGTGGAGCACATTGTTTCCGTTCACCTCATTGGCCAGAACTGAGCCTCGTGGCCACGCCTACTCGCGAGGGAGGCTGTGACGGGGAGTCCAGCCGTGGTCCCAGGAACGAGAGGAAACAGGTGTGGTGAAGAGCTGGCCAGGCTGCCGCACCTGCCGTATATCGAGATTTCTTACGCAGATGTAACCATCACAACCCTGTGGTACAGACGCGGGGTAAACGGGTCAGCAGAACAGAAAGCGGAACCCAGAAACGAACATACGTGCGGAGAGTCTGTCCATGACAGGGAGTTTCGGAAATCAGTGGGAAGTGGGTCTGAGTCGGAGCCAATATATAAAGTAATACACAGGGAAGGCCGCGTGTAAACATACAGGTGACTCGGAGGCTACTGTCAAAAAGCAAAGACTGTAAAAGAATTAGAAGAAAGTATTAGAGGAGATCTTACCGTCTTGTTTAGGCAAATACTGAGAGAGAGAGAGAGAGAAACTACCTACCTCGAAGGAAAAGACTGATAAATTAGTCTCTCCTTTCAGCTTCATTGTTTTGTCTATTCCTATGTGAAAACCGCTACATATAAAGAAAGACATCCTAAATTTAATGACATGTTTGCACCGCAAAGGGGGAGAAAATATGTTCAAAGTAAAAAAAAAAAACAAACCTGCAAAGGATTAATATTCAGATTACATAAAAACTCCAGTCTAATAAAATAAAGGCAAACAAGCCGAAAAGCGGACAAAGAACATGAACAAACAGCTAAGACACCAAGGAGAAAATGCAGCTTCCCATAAAAAGGAAAGCATACTTCACTAATAATTGGGGAAGCATAAGCAAAGATCAACAGTCAGATGCCGTCTCACTTCGGTCCAGTGGATGGAAATGTGAAAGTCTGGGCGTACCAGGGATTAGTGAGGACGTGGGGAGATGAAGACTCTTGCGCACGGGTGGTGGGAGAGTAAATTAGTGCAACCACTTTGGAGACCAGTTGGAAGTACACCTTGACAACGCACACTGCCCAGACCCGGCCACTCGGCTCCGCAGTCTGTGCACCAGAGACATCGTGCTCTCGGGCAGAGGGAGCCACTCGCGAGGACGCTCAGGCAGGGTCCTCTGCAACTGCAACCACGTCTACCAACACTAAAGTGAATGAAGAAATCAGGGCATTTTTATACAACGTGCTACTCTTCCTAGGTAAAATGAATAAGCAAAAGTGACATATATCAACATGGACAAATATGAGGAAATAATGTTGAGAACGAGTTGAAAGTGATTGCACTTGTGTAAATACGTACCTAATGGTCTAGGGTAACTATTTAAATATTAAAATACGAAAGTAACACTATATTTTTATGGACACCTCCATACTGTAAAAGTATAACATGTGAATGGGCGGGGCACACACCAGTTAAGAAACACAGTTGCCTGTGACTAAGTAGCGATGAAGAAAGTCGTACGTACGAAGGGACCAGGAAGAGCAAAATCAGACGTGAGACGGCAAAGTGTTTCTGACCGCTCCACGTGGGTGCCAGCACAAGGGTTTTATTGCATGACTTTCTCTTCTCCATACATAGGAAATATTTTCCATTTAAAGCTCGAATGAAATAATTTCTCAAAACCCCAAAGAGGGAGTCTGATGCTGGCTGGGCCCCTTGCCCATTTCTGGATGGATCACCCGAGTCCCGGAAGAACACGGAAGCTGTGGGAACTGCCCTGGGGCTGAGGGGAGGGTCCTTGAGAGGAGAGAGGAGCTGCCCGGACAGACTCGGAGATGCCCGCTGAGAGCTGGGCCGGGGGCCTGAGCAGTCCAGGTATCTGGGAAATGAACCAGGGCGCACGTCAGAACCCTGGGGGGAGCTTCTTTGAGGACTCAAACCCAAACCTGCTGAGTCGGGATTTTCTCCAGGCATCCACATTTCAAAAAAGCCCTCTCTCTGTTGGTTCTGATGGGGAACTCTTGTTGGACAACGGTCACCCAGGCCTGCCTGGTGTGGCCCAGTTGATTGGGCCCCGTTCCACAAAGCCAAAAGTCGCCGGTTCCATTCCCAGGCAGGGCGCATGCCTGGGTTTTGGGTTCCGTCCCCGGGTAGACTGTGTCCCAGCCAGGGTGCGCAGGAAAGGCAACCGATCATTGTTTGCCTCTCACGTCTATGCTTCTCTCCCTCCCTTCCCCTCTCTCTAAAGTAAATAAATAAAATAGTAAAAAAGAAAAAATCATCTAATGCCTTGGGTCACATCACCAGGCGAGTGAGCCTAGGTGGGTGAGCCCTAGCCACCTCACAGCTAGCACGTCCCCAGGGTTTGACTCCTTTCCTACGGACAACGGGCAAAGGAGGCGATGCAGACAGGGGCGCTGATTTCCAGCACAGCCCCACTCCCGGATTTCATCCTCCGGTAATACCCTGGGCCTTAACCACCACGCACCTAGGGTTCCTCTGGCCTTGGGCATTAGGAGGTAGGTTAGGGAGGAGAGGGACTTGAGCTCCTCCTAGAGGCCAAAAGTGTTAACGTCGGGGTTCTCCGAAGCTCCTTTGCACGGTTACAAGAGGAAAAACAAGGACTTCCACGGCACTGACTGAAGTGACCGACACTGTGCAGAAATCACGCGCCCAGGGTCCCTAAACTCCGAGGTGGCAAAGTCAGGATTGCGACCCAGGTCTGGCAGGCTCCGAGAGCCACGCCACGGGGAAGGTGGGGTCATTCAAGATCTTCCACCAAGCACACGGAGCAGCACCTCCTGGTGGTGGTGAGGCTGCCGATGGCTTCGCGCCTGTCTGTTCTGTTGTTGTTGTTGTTGCCCTCCACGCCTGTTGTGCCCTGAGTGTCCTTCCTACCAGACCGCCTACGTGTCAAGGCCTAAGGTTCTTCAGAGCTCTGCAGAATGTCCAAGGCCATTGGTTGCCCTGTCTCGCCCATTCGCCCACGCACGCCCAAAGGTGGGCGGCGGCTCACGCAGCTGCATCCCCAGCTGATGAGCAGGATGAGGGGATGAGTGATGGGTGCGTGGGGATGGCAAGCAAATGGTAGCAGCGCAGAGGAAGGGGAATGGGGTGCCTGTAACCATGGTAACGATGATGTCGCTGAGAGAGGGTGCTAGGGAGATGGTAACCATGGCAACGCCGACAGGGAGGCCTGTGTGGACAGTAGCAGCACTGCCCGCTGTTTCTGTTCATGCCAAGCCTGACCCGTTCGGTGGAGAAACAAGATCCTGAACGCCAGAAGCCGCTGTTGTCCCGCCTCCCGCGCGCCCAGACCGCGGCCGCCGCCCCCCCCCACCCCCCACCCCGGGCCCCGCCCAGGGCTGCGGTTCACAGTGGTCACACCGTTTTCCTGAGTGGTCCAGGGGCCGCCAGGGACATCAGGTTGAGGGCGAGAGGGTCAAGCCTGCCTGGATGTGTGTGCGTGTGCGCAGGCGAGAGGCAGCCGCACGGGCAAGTGTGTAAGGCGTGGTGTACGCTCAGGGCAGTCTCGTTCCCGTGAGCGCTGCGGGGTGGGGGGGCCTGCTGCGAGAGTGTCAGGGGAGGAGGGACAGTCCCCCGCACGCCGCGGGCACGGCCAGACGCGCCGGGGGGGCTGAGTGTGCGGGGAGGCGGCCCGCGGCGTGTGTGGCCGCGCGGGGCGGGGTTTCTGGGAGGGGCGCGCGCGCGTGCCTCGGTTGCGGGGGCGGGGTTCCGGGGTCGCGGGGCGGGGACCCCGGGGCCCGCCGCTGGCCGCCCCGCGGGGCTGCGCGGGAGGGGGGTGGCTGTGGAGGGGGCTCTGCTCTGCCCCATCCATCACCCGGAGCGCTGCGAGCGAGGCGGATATCACCGTGTCAGGGGCGGCTCGGCTCGCAGATCTTATCCTCTTCATTTCCGCCCGAGCCCGGCCCGCCCGCGCGGGCTCCCTGAAGGCTCCATCCATCACGGGGACTGTGCGGGGGTGGGGGTGGGGGTGGGGGTGCTCTCCGACGGCGCGGCGAGGGAGGGGGCGGCAGGAACCAGAAGCACCGTGGACTCCGGGACCAGCGTGGGGGCGGGTGGTTCTGGGTCCGCCTTTCCACGTGGGGGAAGGGACGAAGGACAGAGGCCGGATTCGTCCCCAGCCTGGGGCGCACTAGTCAGGCTACAGGGGCGCGGATAGATCCCGGGGTGCCTGGCCTCTCGCGCGCGCTCTGCGGGGCAGCCTGGGGTGGGGTGGGGGGACAGCGTGACCTTACCCCAACTCTGAGGGTGGGGGTGTTGAGCGCAGGGCCCGCACCTGGACCCTCCAGGGTGACCCGGGCCCGGGCCGCGCGGGTTGTGGGGGGCGCCCCGAAGGGAGGCCTTATTTCATTTCCCCGCGCTGCTGAGGTTTCTGCGAAGTGTCTCTCTCACCTCTTTAAATTTTACGGCGCTTGGCTTGTGGCCGACGGACCCGCCCCGGGGAGGAAGCGGGTGCTGGGCCTGGGCGCCTCCCCCAGCCGAGGGGTGGCCCCACCAGGCGGGGCGCGGATCAGGCCCGGGGGCGCCCGGACTCCTCGGGGCGCTCAGCCTGAGACTCCCCTCTGGTTTCCCTGGACCTTCCTGGAGGGGATCTGAGCTGTCCTGACCCAGGGGGCGAGGTTTGCCCTTGAGGGTCCTCAGGCCTTGCCCCGCCCCCTTTCCTCAGCTCCTTCGTGGGCCACACCTCCCTCCTCCTACTGTCAGCGAGCTTGGGGTGTGTGTTGGGGTGAGGAGGGTAAGGGGGAGCTGCTGGGTGAGGCGATAAAAGGAGCAAAAATGGATACCAGCCTTGGAGCCCCAGTTGCATTGCTAAGCCCGCCCCAGCTTTCTTTCCCTGGGGGCAGCATGGTGCCCCCAAGTCCTGAATCAGAGTCAGATACACCAGTGCAGCGGTGCCGCGGACCAGCTAGGCAGCAGCTCTGGTCCCCGATGGCCAGGCCTGGCACCCGCCTGGAGACCCGGTTGGGGGCTGGAGGTGAAGGGCAGAGGGAGCGGGCAGCCTTTGGGCCCAACACTGTTCGCTCAGGAGCCTATGGCTCCTCATGAGGATTACATGCAGGTGTGGGCAGGAGAGACGTGTGGCCTGAAGGGCGAGGGGCGTGGGAGAGAAGAGGGGAGCGTGAACAGGAGATGGGCGTGAACAGGAGAGGGGGTGCGAGGGGGGAGAAGAGCGTGAGCAGAAGGGCGAAGAGTAAGTATCCGAGCCTCCCGTCCAGTGCAGAGGCATGCTGGGAGTCACGGCCAGTTGGGGGCGGGGGCCGGGCTTGCACACAACTCTGCCAGGCCCCAGAGCCACCTCTCTTAGGCTGGCAATCATCACCTCGATTTCTCTATAATTTACTTCTCATTCATACAGCCCAGGCTACACAAGCCAGTGGTCACGGATACCCCTTTGCGACAAGCACACAACCCAAAGGAAACAGGGTGTGGAACAGAAATTTGCCTCCGCCAGCCTGGGAAATGAGGGGCCAGAGGCCTAGCGGTGGGGGGGAGACACCAGCGGCTGTGTCACCCGGCGCAGGGCCGGTGGGGCAGCGGGGTGGTGGGTCAGAGCAGGGGCTGTGTGTCGGGTGGGGGCAAGGGCACACGGCAGCCATGACCGCCCAGCTGGTAGCTGAAGCCTGCTGACGCCTCCAGGCTGAAGAAGGCTCCGAAACATTCTTTTTCTCCATTGACCTGGAGAAGAAATGTCCTGGATATTACACTCGAGGGAGCTCAACCACTGGCATCTTTATGAGGAAAATCGGTCACCTCCACATGACCCAGCAAGGGCTTGATATGGCCGCTCCTCCCCTGTTCCCTCCTCTCTTCCCACCCCTGCTTCTGCCTTCCAGCCCCGTCCTTCCCCCAGGCCTCACATCCAGTCTCCCCCAAAGGCCTGTTGCTTTGCACTTCTGCACGTCCCTCAGATCTGCCCCCTTCCCTCGTGTCCCTGCAACCACAGTCATCGTCCTCATTATCGAGGTCTGTCCTTGCACCAGTGCCACAAGCTCCTTGCTGGGTTCCTTGGCTGCCGTCCATCCTCGGTGCTGGGGTGGCACTGGGGCCGTGTCGGCTGCTTGCTTGCCGCGAGCAGGCAAAAAGCCACAGTTCGCAGCAGCATCGTATGCAAGGTCCTTCCAGCTCTGGCCTGGCTCGCCTCTGCGGCCGCTTCTCCTGCTTCCCTCGCCCTGCCGCACTGAACTGACGTTGCTCCTTCACGCCTCTGAGCCTGCTGCGTGTGGTTCTCTCTGCCTGGAATGCTCTCCCCTCCCTCCTCTGCTGGGCTAAGTCCTCCTCGGCCTTTGAGGCCCAGCTCAAGCACTTCCGCTTTGGAAAGTCTTCCAGAAAGGAATCCATCTTCCGTGCTCTCGAGGCCTCTGTGAGCCTTGTCCCCTGGCTAGAATGAGCTGCTAGAACCTGTTTGCGTCTTGCACAAGACGGATGGCTCGCTGAGGGCAGGGACCCTCACTGGGGGAACCTGGTGTTGTTTGGGACTTAGTCTCAGACCACCCCCGAGTTCAAGGAAGTCCAGAAACCCTGGACTTCCTTGAACCTGGGACCCTGGAGCCATCATGATTGGAGAGCGGGTAAGGAGAAAAGGGCTGGTGAGTGGCATTGTGGACGTATTTGAACCTTACCCCTTCCTGCAAATTCTCTTTCCTCTGAGCCCCCTCCACACAGCCCCCAAGGCTGCAGAAGACCCACCTATAATGAGGAGTCAAGATTCAGGAATGTTGCACTCACTGCCTGTGGCTTTTGCTTCTCATCGTCTAGGGTGACTGGTTGTCATGGAAACCTGAGTGCAGGAAGCGCCTGCTGGCTCCCTTCCCAGGGTGGGAGCTGCAGGCTGAGCCCGCGGAGATGGCGAGATGGCGGCTGGTGCTGGATGGCTGGGGCCTGCCCACCGGGGCCAGCCTGGTTCTACTCATTCTCCCCACAGCGGAAGCTTGGGGGTTCATCCCCGAGTGTTGGCCCGGGCCTGTGCCCCATGCTCCCTAGGCTGCAAACCTGCCAGCAGGTGTCTTCTTTCAGGGGGAGCAGCACACCCCTGATTTAACTCTGAGGCTCAGGCTGTGGAGTCCGACAGCGTGGACTGCGGTCTGGACTTTGCCACGGGTTGGCTGTGTGATAATCTTGGGAAAGACACTTCATTTTCTGAGCCTCCCAGGCTTTCCTCGTCTGTGAAATGGGGGTGACAATAGCATCCTGGGATTTCCACTCTGGCGAGACGGCGGACTTGCGCTCTGCGAGGCGCTCCCGCTGAAATTCACATGGATTTTTTGTGCGAATTCCAAAAATAACACACACCAGCCTTTGCTGTTAATGCATTGCTGGGTTTGTTAGAAAGTAAAGAAAATCTCCACATTCTAAACACCTCCTGCCAAGAAAAACACAGCGAGACAATGGGAAACTGAAACTACAGCAGGGGACGGTAATGAAGAGGCAGGCAGGCAAGTCGGGCTAATGGTTGGAGTGAGCACAGACATGGACAAGTCCGGTCCAGGGCGGAGGCAAGGAGAGAGAGCTCAGCCTGATACCCCTGCGCGGACCCAGGGCCTCTGGGAGGGGGGTCCGTAGTCCCAGGCTAACAACGGCAGTCCCTGACTCCTGACAGAAATAGATGCACCTGAGTAGGAACGCACCTTCAAGTGAGGCCCTTACTAAGGGTTCCCACAGGTGAAATCCAACAACAAAGTGAACTCACAGTTAGCGACCACCCAGTGGCAGGGAAACAAGCCACTGTGCGAGAGAGCCAGCAACACACTGAACAACCTGGGTCGACATCTCAGACACACATTCTGGCTGTCGGAACTACCAAGCACAGAACACAAAACAGTCCCGTATACATGTGTAGAGAAATACAAGCTGGAATCACACCACACACACACACACACACACACAAATGAATATAGAATAAAAGCCCCTCCAAAAAGGCCCAACATTTTGGAAACAAACTAAATAGGACTTGTATGCATGAAAATGATCATTGATGATATAAACATCTCCTCAGATGGGTTCAACAGATCGGATGCAGCTGAAGAGATAAATTATGAACGGGAAAATGGATCTGAGGAAATTACCCAGAATATAGCACAGGCAGCAAAGGAGATGGAAAGTGCGAACAGAGGGGTTGAAAGGTGGGAGGAAGAATGAGAAGGCCTAGCGTGCACCCCAGCCCCGTGAGGAAAGAAGAGATTCAGCCAAGGAGGTGTAGTATTTGAAGAGGTCACGGCTGAGGACTTTCCAGAACTTTTCGGAACCCACACCTAGACACAGTGTGGCAAACTGGCAGAAGACCAAAGGTAAAGAGATCTTCCAAGCAACCAGAGAAAAGAAATCAATCCATTACAAAAGAAAATTGCACTGGGATTCACAGCAGAGGTATCAATAGCCACAAGAGAAATCCATAAGATATGGAGAAAATATCTTCAAAATACTGAGACAAAATAACTATTGGCCTGGACTTGCATGTTCAGCATTAGTGTCTCTTGAGGATGAGAACTAGCCATCTTCATGTGAACAAAAACTGAGGGAATTCACCCGTCAGGCTTTTACTAAAGGAAAATTATCTCAAAAGGAAAGTCCGATACACAAGAAGAAATGGTGAATAAAAAGTCCAAGTTTGAGTCCTGGCTGGCGTAGCTCAGTGGATTGAGCGTGGGCTGCAAACCAAAGCATTGAAGGTTCAATTCCCAGTCAGGGCACATGCTTGGGTTGCAGGCCACGGCCCCCAGCAACCGCACATTGATGTTTCTCTCTCTCTCTCTTTCTCCCTCCCTTCCCTCTCTGAAAATAAATAAATAAAATCTTAAAAAAAAAGAGTCCAAGTTTGTAGAGGAAAAGAAATACAAGGGGAATTCTTCAATTTTTTAAAAAAGTAAGAAAGGAGCAATAAGAACCATAGAAAAGATAGGTGTTTTTAAAAGTAGCACAAAGTTAGATGGCAGATACAAGTGAAAATTGATCACTAATCTTAAAAAACACTAATGTGCTAAACTAGCTAAAAGACAGATTTATCAGACATACTATATTTTAAATTCAGCTTTATGTGATCTCTTAAGGGCCACTTCTAAAACATGAGGACACTGAAAGGCTGATAATAAGGGTATTCAAATGATACATGAGAAAAATAAAAGCAAAAGGAAAATTGGGATCATTTATTAGTATCAAAAAAGTTATTAAGTTAAATATTATCCTAAGACATAAAGGAACTTCCTAATTATGATAAAATTTTTAGTGCACCAGGAAGATAAAATGACTCAACTCATAAAATAGCCTCAAAATTACCCAAAGCAAGAATGAATAGAACTACAGAGTAATTTCAATAAACCCATGATTATTATAGATTTCAATATCTCTTGAAGTTATTACTATCTCAAGCAAAGAAAAAATTAAGATATGGAGCACTTAAACTATACAATTTACATACTCGAACAAATAGATGTTGATAAAATCCTAAACCCAGCAATTAGAGAATACCACTAGTGTTTCCATGCACACGGGAAATTCATAAACAGTGACCACATAGTAGAACATAATGCAGTTCTCACCAAATTATAACAACTGACATCATACAGGTCATGTTTCTGTAACCTAAAACACAACTGGGTTAAATGTCAGTGATAAAATGGTGAGTGAAAAAAAATTCCATGTTTTTAAATTATTAAAAAAATCACACTGCAAGGTCTTAAAGTACTTACAGCTGAATAAAAATATTGTGTATCAAAACTTGTGAAAGTCAGCAAAAATGGTGGTTTGAAGGAAATTTAGAGCCTTTAATGCTTTTTTTTTCAAGAAAATCTGAAAAAGCTAAAAAGTATAAGAGAACTCAGTGAAAGTAGAAGAAAGGTTACCATTTAATGAAATAGAAAAATATACAGTAGAGGGAATTAACAAGCCTAAAATTGGATCTTTGAAAGACTAGTAAAATACGTAAAAATCTGGCAACATTTTAAAAGATACAGGCATAAAAATAATAATTAAGAATGAGAAAGGAAATAATGCCACAGGTAGAACGGAAATTAAAAAGATGAAAAAGAGGATATCTCATGCAACTTTACATTAATACACTTAAAAACAGGCAAAAGGCACAAATTCCTTGAAACACAACTTATCAAAACTGACCAGAAAGAAATAAAAATCCTGAACAGTCCCACAGCCACTAAACATAACTAACTAGGTGGCTAAAGTATTTCCACTCAGCAAACACCAAGCCCAGATGACTTCAAGCACTCAGAGAGACAGACATTACAACATTACAATGTTACAGACACTTTTGCAGAGTGTAGGAAGCAGGGAACCCCCCTCAGCTCGCTTCCAGAACTCAGTGCAACTTGCATTTCCAGATCTGAACAACCTCGTCCGTCTGTCCATGTGCCTAGACGCACACATTTAAAAACAGTAGTAGGAGACTGAATGCAGCAAAATAGCTAAAAATCATGACCAAATGGGTTTAGACTGCGGGTGAAAGGGTGGTTTAGTGACAGTCACACCTCGGTGCTTGTCAGCCTCGGATGTCATCAAACCCGGTGCTTGTCTCGTTTTGGTGAGAAAAAAAAATGTAACATATATCACCAATATCAATATAGACGATGTCATCAATATATTATCTATAATAATTATCATATTATATATCATACATTACACGTTGTATATTGTTATTTATATGTAAACTATGTAAAGATATGCAGTGACATTAACTGGTTGAAAGAGGAAAGGTTAAATGCTGAAAGAGCATTTAATCAAAATCAACATCCTTTATGATTAAAATTCTTACTAGGAATATACAGGAATTTCCTTAACTAACAAACAGTAGCAAAATCACAGTGGTAAAAAATTAAAAAGCATTCCTTTTTGCTTTCAAGATTTTATTTATTTTTAGAGAGAGGGGAAGGGAGGGAGAACGAGAGGGAGAGAAACACCATGTGCAAGAGATACCTGAGCGGTCGCCTCTTACACGCCCCCTACTGGGGACCTGGCCCGCAACCCAGGCATGTGCCCTGACCGGGAATCAAACCAGCGACCTCTCGGTTCACGGGACAGTGCTCAATCCACTGAGCCACACCAGCCAGGGCAAAAAGCATTCTTCTTAACCAAACAAGATGAGGACCCAGTTAATATCTTCCTAATTGATATTTCATTGGTAGTCCCAGCCAACATGTTTATTATAAAAGAACAAGGAAAAGAGGAAGAAAAGGAAGGAAGGAAGAAGGAAGGAAGGAAGGAAGGAAGAAGGAAGGAAGGAAGGAAGGAAGGGAGGGAGGGAGGAAGGAAGGAAAGGCATACTGTTTAAAAAGAAGCAAAGCTATCATTTCCAGATGATATGATTATCTAGATTAAAAATCCAAAATAACACACTGAGATACTCTTAGAATTAATAAGAGTTTATCAAGGTGGCAGGATGTAAGATAATATGAAAACGGAATCGTTCTTCTCTGTACTTGCATACAAAACAGCTCAGAAAAATACAGCATTTAGGCTGGTACATAAAGCAATCTAAAATTTAAATGTGAAAGTCAACACTTCAAAATTTAAGAAGAAAATATATGAGGATGTCTTCATAACTCAGGTAGGGAAGGATTTTGTAAATAAGACAAAGAAAGAGCATACCCTAAAAAATACATCAGGTTCCATTAAAATGTAGAACTTCTATTCTACAAGTTGGAAGAAATTATTTGTAACACATACAACTAGCAAAGGATTTGCATATATATATAATATTAAAAGTAACATATTTATTTGTAGATATACATTAAGAACCCTAGAAGTAAATAAGGAAAAAACCAAACAACCCAAAAGAAAATTGAGCAAAAGACATGTGTAGGCACTTCACAGAAACAAAACACAGATGAAGAATATGCATTGAATGAATAGGTCCTCAGCCTCATTACTAACAAGGCAGGAGCAAATGAACGCCATTTGAAACAGTCAAAACTGGTAAGTCCTGGCAAGGATGGGGAGCTGCAGAAACTCAGGCATTGCTGGCGGGGCTGCAAATAGTAAAGTCACTTTGGGAAGCGCTGACTTTGCTTCCCAGAGTTGACCCTGCCTTATGCTGGCAGCCCAGTGACACCCCTCCCAGGGAAGGTTCTGGAAAAACCCTGCTCGCGGAGCCACGTAGACGGACACTCGTTGCAGTTCATTCCAGTGAGAAGCTGGAAACAACCAGTACCTGCTAGAGGAGAATTAATAAATAAGCAATAAGTAAGGACGACACGCAACGCTGTGGGCGAAGGTGGGCAAGACTAGAACACACGTGAAACCCAGAGCAGCAGAAGACTGTGATATCCCTGGTATAAAGCTCAGTAACAACCGCACGGAATGAGACATGGTTTTAGGGGATCAGAGATGAGCCAAAAGGCAGAGGGGAAAAAAATCACAGTGGTTTGTCTCACTGTTCCTCCTGCTCAGGGGTAGGAGGGTCCTCTCTGCATCGGCGCTGCTGGCCAGGCAGGGCCCCAGCTCCCTGAGGGGTCCCCACTGAGGCAGGCCCCTGCTTCTGCAATGGTTTGGAAAGGGCCCCGGGGGGTCCCAGCTCTTACACCTGCTCCTACATCTGGACTCCCCATGGACGTCCTCCCCCGTCCCCCCACCCAGCTACTTCTTCCTGCTTCTTCCTTCTTCTTCCCCTCAGCAGCCCGATGTCCATCAACTTTCTAGACTCTGAATCTACAAAATTCCTTCCTGGAGCCTCAGGGTGGGGGCAGGGCTTTAATCCTGAAAAGGAACCCACTCTCTTCCCCTCCCTCCCCCATCTCCTCTTCCGGGCGGACTGGCTATGTGAACCTAGCACGCTGCTGACCCCTCCGAGCTCTGCGGATCCACTGTGGGCACAAGGCAATGATGCGAGAGGCCCGCGAGAGGGCAGGCGGCTTTCTGGCGGCCAGTGTCCCTTTCTCCCTGCTTCTCTCGTCCTGGCAGGCCTGAGCCAACCCTCCGGCCAACGTCTGGGCAGCAGCTTAGGGTGGGCCACACGCGTCAGCCCTGCCGTCAAGTTCTCTCCGGGGATGGGGCCTCCTCATCCATCCCGCAGCTTGGGGCCTGGTCTGGTGAAGCCCCGTCCCACCACTTAGAAAAGCAGAGCTACCAAAAATGTGGGGCTTTTTCTGGTCCGTCCTGACCTGCCTTCCAGGCGGGGCTGCGTGTTGACACTGGTGACCTGCTCTGAGCCTCTGCCACTCACTCGCTCCCTGACCTTGCACCAGCTCCTTCCCCTGTAGAATGAATGGGGACAGTGCCCCTCTGAGTCAGGATGAAATGAGACTGCCCCAAGGCTCTGGCCCACAGGACATACTCGGCACACGCACAGCGGCCATCATCACCTTCCCGGCGGTCGTCGTGGTTACCAGGTGGCGGCAGGGCGTTTTCCAAGCAGGAAGAACAGCTGCGGTGAGTGAGCGAGCTGCCTCCTTCCGGAGCTGCAACTTCACGGCGCTCCTCGGAGCAGGACTCCGGGGTTCTGTCCTCGCCCCAGCTGCTCTGTCGGTGGACACTTTTGCGGTGGGTATAACCCGATCATTTGCTTATTAGGAACTCAGTGTCATAATTCACGTTTTTCAGCGGAACTGTGTGTGGCTTACGAAGTACCCCACTGCCTGGCCCCGGGGCACGACCCGCCGGTTCCAGCTGAGGGTGAACCGGAGGGGTGTGGAGGACCCAAGGGGACCCCACACCAGGCAGGTCTGTGGCCACCAGAGCTCAGCAGGCAGGAACTGCGCCTGCAGTGATGCTATGTGATGTCCACTGTGAATTTTATGCCAATGATCACGATTTTCATCTGTTCTTAGGAATCTCGGACAATGTCCAGTCGAACGGTATCTGCAGAAAACATGGCCCTCAACGGTGTTTCCCCTTAAACAGCAGCTCAGAATCTGTGCACGTTCAAGTCCCACACACCACGATGCCTAGAAACCAGAAGGGGGTGGGGGCGGGGGGTGATGCTGCAGAACTGGGGGTGGGAGAGGCATAGAGGCCATTGCTGTGCTCCGTGGAGAATTATCCTAGCTCCTTTTTAAAAAAATTTTTGCAGGCTCATTTTTATGCCAAAATCTTGGAAATCGTATCCCCTTTCCCCAATAACCCTGGGACATGGTGTGGTTTTAGTCAGGACTCTGGTGGCCAGTGACAGGGACTCCAACCAGCTTGAGCAAGAAAAGACTTTATTAGTCGTGTATCTGTTAGTCCTTTAACGCCTCCCTAAACTGAAGGCGTGGGCTGCCTCCCTCTGCGTCCATCTTTCCTCTTCACCCATCTGTGCCTTGGCCACGGTCTCTAGGGCTCCCCCCTGTGGTAAGGAATAAAGCTGCCAGCATCCCTGAAACTGGTGATCCAGGAAGACAGCCCAACTCCAGGGGAGGACCAGTCACAGGGAATGAAGGGCTCTGGCCAGGAGGCCTGGGCCAGGAGACTCGGGCCAGGCTGACCGGCAGGGACACGCTCCCACTGCCCATGACTCATCTGGCATGTCCCCTGAGGTCACAGGAGGCCCAGGTGTCTGCCAGCCTAGAGCATGAGGAAAGGAAGGCTCTGTCACAGGCAAGAGCTTCTGGAGCCCAAAGGGCTGGGGAGGCCTCACCACTGCCAGAGCCAGGGGCGGCTCCACACACCTCCGTCAGGGCCCTTCGGCCCCTGCAGTTCAGCGGTCTGGGCTGAGGCTTAGCCTCCTGGGTGGGCAGAGGTGAGGGGCACCCCCCATAGTCCCACTCTTTGAGTGCCTGGGGTCGGATGAACCCTGGGCCTGACTCACTTACTCATGTGACCCTTGTGATGGCTCTGTCCTCGCCTTTCAGTTTGTTAAAAAAACAAACAAGCAACGGAGATTTGTCCAAGGTCACGGGTGGTAAGTGGCAGAGCTGGGACAGGACTCAGTACGCAGTCCCTGACTGCGGGGTGGGGAACTCTCAGACTCCAGAGCCCCGGGGCCCCGCCAGGTCAGTTGCCCCCATTAGTACGTCCCAGGGTCACTATGGTCAGAATGAAACACAGACCCCCATGGGAGGCTGCGGGCGGTGCCCCGCCTCCCCTGTGGGGGGCGTGTCCGTGGGGGCCAGCACACTCTGCAGGGGGACCTGGATCTTGCTCCGGTGAGGGAGCCCCCTCCCGCGCCTCCCCTCCGGTGCCTCGCCAGGGCCTGAGCCCGCTGACCTCCCTTGCGGAGGGGTGGAGGAGAAGGGGCCGGCAGGACCAGGGGCTGGGGGGGAGGGAGTAGGGGGAGGTCAGTGGTTCTCTCCTCACCCCTGGGAGGACCCTCCCCCTGGGCTCAGAGAGGGCTGATTCCCCGGGAGCCAGGGCATTGAGGATAAGCAGCCTCCGGAGGCTTTAAGCTTCCCTGAGCCCAGTTTCCACATCCGTAAAACGGCGTGGTGCAGTGCCCGTCCCCCAGGTCCGTGTAAGAAGTCAGCGTCTGAGCCAAACAGGCTGGGAGTGGCTGACGCAGGTGCCGGAGGAGAGGCTATTGCTTAGCCCCATCCCCTCCCTACTTTTCCTCCTCGTGCGTGTCGGTCTGTTACTGCCCCAGGTCTGCCATGTACTGGCCGTGTGACCTCAGGTTACTTACCCTCGCTGAGCCTACTTTTCTTTCTTATCAAACGAGAACGCTCATACCTACTCCTTGGGATTGTGGTGAGGAATGCCCGGTATCGTCCCTATAAAGCGCCCACACGGTACCTGGCACACGGAAGCCTCCGACGGGGAAGGTTTTCCCTCCCCTCTTTCCCCTTCTGGCCATAATCCGAAGGCTCCGCGATCCACGCACCATCTCTGAGCCCAGCCAAGACCGGGCTCTCACCTGCCTGACTCCCGATCGCCACCTCGTGGCTTGATGGGTGACTGCAGGTTTAGCAGCGAAATGCCAAGTGGCTTCTGGTCTGTCTTGGGAATTTAGTCCTCAAGTGCCCCAAGCTTTGATAAGGAAGGTGTGACAGTGGGGTGCTGCCCATAGAAAGGCGCACCTGGGTATTCTGCCGCAGGCGGGAGGTGCAGGAGGGGCCGCCTGCCACTCGGCTCATCCCACAGATTCTGTGCTAAGAACTTGCTGTACATTACTCCTTTCTGACTTGGACCAGAATTTTCCAAATGAAGAAATAGAGGCTCCTGGGACATCGGGAGCTCTGAGGAATCAAAAAATGTACATTTTCTTTATCTAGGGAGTGGGTACAGGAGTTTTTGTGTGTATTATTTTTCTTTAGGCCACAAATGAGTGCCTTACATACACTCACCTGCACTCCTCACAGTCTCTGTGTGCTGACTTGGTCCCGCCAAATCAGAGGGCGGGCAGTGCGCCAGACATCCTCCCACCACAAGGGCCTGACCGGCCGCCGGCAGGCCCAGCGTGGGCACTGGCAGCACGGGCTGCCACCTCCTGCCCTCTCCCTGACTGCAACCCGGCTGCGCCCCGCCTCACCGCTCCCCGGCAGCTCCCACCTCTGAGCACGTGCTCTGGCTGCTCCCACCTCCAGGAGGCTGTCCTTGACTTCCAGGAACAACTGACGCACCCTGCCACCCACCTGCTCTGAGTCCTTTGGCCTCTCTTGCCCCTCTTTTTTTCCGCCCTGCCCAGGCAGGTCTGTGGCCTGGGGAGGTCTGCCAAGCAAGGGATGAAGACCAAAGGGATGAGCGATCCCGGCGGGGGTGGGGGAGAGGGCTGTCTCTGTTCTCCAGTCAAGCCCCGGGGGTGGCTCTGAAGTCAAAGCTATAGCAGAGGCCCCTGTCTGTCAGTGCCCAGAGTGCAGGCCTGCCTGGCGTGGGGCCCGGGACAGCCAGAGGCCTAAGGGGGCATCGGAGGCAGAGGAGCGCCGTCTGCAGGATGCGAGCTCCTGGGAAGAACTGGGGAGAGCAGTGTGTTCGGTTGTCAGGTGGACATTACAATGGCTCCGCCCCCAGGGCTGCGAGGAGAAAGTGAAGCAAGATGTGTAAGGCTCAGCACAGTGTGCGGTGCTCCACCTGTCTCCCCGAAGGGCTGCTGCTCCCGCTCCCAGAGGCGATGAGCTGAACCCGGCAGCCTCGCGGCCTCTAGCTCTCTGCCCGTCGAGCTGCCCAGCAGGCCAGCTGCACTGCACGCGTCCAGGGCGAGTCTGTGACTAGCACTGGCGGGAACCCGGCGAGTGTTTGTCCTGTCCGAGACAGAGCACCACCTCCTCCTCTCTTGCCTGCTGAGACTCAGCCCACATCTCCTCCCCCTCCCGAGATGTTGCTTTCTGAGCTAGGGGGAAAGGACAGGCAGGACACCGGGCTGGGAGCAAAGGATTAGCATGGCCCCTCCCCTGCCAGCCCCCCACCACCACATTTTTTAGTGACAGGATTTTAAACGGTTGCTGTAGGCAAGAGAGCTGGCGGCCCGCCGCTGAGGGGCTGGGGGAGCTGGGGGGCCACTCTCACACAAGCCTAGGCCTGGGGCTTGGACACGAGGACCCAGTCTAGTTGTACCACTGTGCTGTGCCTCGTGACTTAACTTCTCGGAGCCTCGGTGAGGCCACTTTGAAGGTGGGAGACAGTTTCCTTGCTCCCCGGGTCTCTGGGTCTGGCTTTGGAGGACGAGCCCACAGGGCCAGAGAGCATGGGCTTAGGGAGGCCGCTGGGGGTGGGGTGGGGGGTGGAGGTTTGTGTCGAGGCCGTGCCTTTGCAGCCAAACCTGATTTTGAACTCTGGTTCTACTGCCCCATGTTAGCTTTGTCACATTGACCCGGTTGCTGTCTCTTTCTGAGCCTCCGGTTTCCCTTCTGAAACATGAGACCTTAATACCTGCCTCTCAGGGTGTTGTGGGGTGCAAAGGAGGAAATGAACTGGAGGGCCACAACATGTCTAGATTCCCAGAAGCTATGTGGCTGTGAGAACCACCCAGAGGCGGCAGAAGAGGGTGCAGGACAGACTGTGCCTCCAGGGGGCGCTGGTGCCCACAGGCAGAGGGAGAGAAGCTGTTGCGAAGGCGGAATGGAGGCGGGGCCGGGAGAGAACCCTGGGACACCGGGTCTGTGGCCGAGAGGCGGAGAGGCCTCCCGGATGCACAGACAGACAGAGAGGTACGGTGACAGGCCGGTGTGTGGACCTACAAACAGCCTCACCAGCACCAGACGCCCATCCACACGCAGATAAGGACAGCCTGCGGGGGCAGCCCCGGCTGCACGCAGCGCGCCAATACCTGCAGCTCCGTGCTCACGGCACCTGGGCCGACTCACCCAGGGAGCTCTTTACACACACAGGCCGGCACTCCTCGAGGTACTTCGAGGACCTTGGAGTTCCTGGAGACTCCAAGGAACACACTTGGAGAGCCAAATTCCTCTGAGCCTCTGCCATCTCCACCCATTCTCTGCCCTGGCCGCCATCTCCCCTGGATCCAGGCCCAGGTCCTCCTGATACTCGGGGTTTGGCCTCTGCTTCTGCATGTCGCGTTCCCTTGGGCAAGCTCACTCACCTGGTTGTTGAACACCTGGTTGTTGCTCAGCCTCTGGTCCCTTTGAGGCCCCGCCCGGCCCTGGGACGGGTCCACTTGGATGCTCCCAGAGACCCAGAGCTTCCCACGCCCCCGCCGGAGTGTTCTGGAACTCCCATCCCAGTGGTAAGGAGCCCAGGTGTGGCTCTGCTTTCCCTCTCTCACCAGTGTCTTGGGAACCTGTCCCCCTTTTCCTCCCCACTGTCACCGCACTTGTCAAAGCCATCGTCGCTGTCACCTAGGTGAGAGAGGTGACTCAGCGGACCTCCCTGCCTCCATCCTGACCTCACTGGACCTGTTCCCCACTTGCAGCAAGACCCTGCGTGGTCTAGTCTTGCCTCCGGCCTCATTGCTTCTCTGCCCCCAAACTCAGCTATTCTTGTTGTTCGGGAGACTCGCGAGAGTTTGGCTGCCTGTGAGGTCTGTGCAAGCCTGGAGCCCTCGCAGACACTTGGAGAAGTGTCATCCAGTCCCTGCCCTGCTGCATAACTGCATCTCTGCGGGACATGAAGCTTCTTCCAGGAAGCCTTCCAGGGTGCTCCGCCCCTCCAGATGAGGTTGGGTACCTTGTAACAAGGCCTTCCTGTACCTCAGTTGGGCTCATACCACACTGTCTACTCCCTGGAGTCAGATACCGCCAAGCCCTGGTTCTCAGCCTGGCGGCAAGTACTTAAGGGTCCCCTCATATTGGTTGGGTGAAAAAATGAACGAATGAATGAGTGTTGGGGAGTAAAATGGGATGGATGTGCTCATTTTAAGGATGGAGACAGTTCACGGTTGGGATAGGACGAGGGTGGGGGTGCGGACTACGGAATAGGACAAACAATGGGTTGGGCAAGACCAGGGACCCCAAGCCCTCCTCCTTGACCTGCTGCCCCCGGCAGCCACGGAGACCTGCTAACATCTCCTGCAGGGCTGGCTTGGGCCCGGACGGCCCTCCCCCCAAGGAGAGTCACCACAGGCGTGTACAGGTTGGTTTATTTACAAATATACTGATGTCTCATTTTTTGTTGTTGTTTCCATTTTCTGCTTTTGTGGGAAGAGCTGAAGGTGAGAGTGGAAGGCAGGGTGGGGGTGGTGATGTGGTAAACGCTAATAAATAATTTAACAATGACAAGTTATTAAATAAAATGTGTCTGGGGATGGCGGGTGGGCAGTGAGAGTCTGTACAAGGGAAACGGAGGAATGGCCAGTGGCCGGGTCCCCACACCCAGCTGGGCGGGCTCCTGGGGGAACCCCAGTGGGGTGGGGGGGGGGCACCAGCAAAGAGGCTCATTGGAAATGGCACCTCCTCCAAGGGCCAGAGGCTGGAGGGTCCTCCTGCTCCCCCAGCCCCCAGGCGGCGTGTGCCTGGGAGTGTGGGTCTGTGAGCCTCCATGTGCGTCCGGGTGCGAGTGTGTGTCCGTACGTGTGCGTGTGAGCATGGACCCTTTTCCCACCGGGTGGAGCGAGCCCCAGAGCTGTGGGCACTCCCAGACGGAGGTGAGGTCCTCACCCCGGGGGGTGCTCAGAGCTCGGGCTGAGGCCACGCAGGGCTCGGCCACTTCTCCCTGCTCCAGGGCTCCCTGGGTGGGAAGGGAGAGGGCCAGCAGCTCCAGAGGGCTGGGTGAGGCAGGCGAGCCCCCTAAAGAAGAGCCTGCCCCAGCCCCATGCTGGGCCCTGCTCATCCGGACATGGTACACCTCCCCCGCCACCCACTGCTGCCTCCTACAGGAAGTCTCCCAGGATGCCCAGACCCCTTCTCTTACAGGCTCTGCTGGGTCCACGGTCTGACCCTTGGAACCACTGTGTCCCTCTGTCCATGCAGAAGGCGGGCAAGGCTCTGGCTGGGCACTGGCCCTCCTTATCCCTCCTCTGCCGTCACTCGCTGTGTTACCTGGGGCAGAGTCCTTCCTCTCGGAGCCTCAGCTTCCCCAGCAGTCTCCTTGCCCAACGCCCACTTTCTGCCTCTTCCTCCAGGGGCCAGACTCTTCCCTCTTCCCTTGGACCGCCCCCCGACCCACCACAGTGATGATGGTCCTGCTCCCTGGAGGGGATGGGGTCCTGGCTACTCACCGCCCCCCCAAGTCAAGGCTGCACTTCCTCCCGTGAAGTGGGAAGAGCGTGTTCCTCTCAGCTTGCCCAGCCCCCAGCGAGCCTGCCAGCTCTGCGTGCTTCTGCTGGGCAGCCCCGAACACGTCCCCCTTCTCTGGGCCTCAGGCTCCTCATCTGAGAAATGGGTCCTCAGCAAGGTCTGGGACAGAGCGTGTATGTCTCTCCTTTCAGGAGAGCCCCTCGAAGGCCCTACGTCTTGCTCTTCTGTATCCCCACCCCCCAGCCCAGGGCTGGGCAGAATGAGCAGCAGAGTCTGGGGGAGCCTCAGAGGGGAGGGGCGGGGGGTGCTGGGGGCAGCGAGCCCCCGAGGACAGTGAAGGAGTTACCTAACCACAGCCCAGGGGTGGCTCAGGCATGAAGGGCTGAGGTCCCTTCTGGCTTTGACAGTCTGTGGGTCGTGAGTGTGGGTGTCCCTGAACGAGCCCCTGGCCGGGGGCGGAGCCCGGGCGAGACTCGGGGTCTGCGAGGCCCCGGAGTGGCCCCTCACCTGGAGGCCACTCCCCCCTGTTCTCAGCTCCGCCCATCACTGACGGGCAGTCAGAGGGCTGGTCGGTCCCCACCCCTCTCCTGGCCCAGAGTTTTTGGCTGCAAAATAAGGGTGGGTGGAGGACTAGATGACCCATTCCTGAGGCTCCTCCCACCCCAGAGTCCGGGCGAGAAGGCCAGGTCTCCTGGGGGATGCCGTGGGGCACCCGCCCCGGCCCCGCCCCCTGGTCGGGCTGTGTAAAGGCAAACGGGGCAAGGCAGCCTCCCTCCGAAACCAGCACGTGCCCAGGGCCGGGCGGCACCGGAAAGGCCGAGGGCATCAGCTGGGAGCCCTGTGGAAGTTCCGTGTGGAACAAGAAGAACCCAGAAGGGCCGGGCCGGCTGCGAGGGCCGAACTGAGCTGTGTCCACCCTCTGACAGCTGCCCTGGTGACACGCAGGGTGGGGTTTGGGCCCAGGAGCCAGGACGGGTGGGGAGACAGGCCCAGGTCGCTCTGGAGGGACAGAGGTTTCCCCGGCAGAGAGGAGCAAAGCCACAGAGCAGGCTGGCGCCCTTGGAGGGTCCTGGTGAGGGCTGGGCAGAGGGGCCCAGAGGCGGAGAGCCAGCCATCGTCCCATTTGCTCAAAGGCTGGACCAGCAGACCTCAGGGTGGCAGCCTAGGGCTCTAAGTTAGAATTAAAGGCAGGGCTGCGAGCACCTGGCTGAGGACACAGTGACCTCCAGGGGTCACTGAGAGCAGGGCCCATCAGCCTGACCTCACTTCCTTTCGGGCAGGGTTAGAGTTGGGTGAACGTGGGGAGGGGGGTGGCTGGATGCAGTGTACATGGCTCCCAGCAGGGCACAGAGCGGGGCTGCAAGTGCAGCTGGAATGCTTCACCCACGGGGTGTCCGTGCCAAACAGGGAAAGGCCCTGGGGGTCCGTGGGCCGTGGGCGAGAGGCACAGCGCCGGCCCCCACCACACACATGCAGAACACAGGTGTGGCTTGGCTGGCACACGCGTGCGATGGCCGGGGGACTCGCTTACAGAAGGGCAGGGTGAGCCTCCCAGGTTTGGGGTCTCACCCACTCACTGGACCTCGGGCCACATGAACAGAGGCAAGGCCCCTAACGCTGGGGAGGTGATGGGCCTGCTCTCTTTGGCTGGCTGATATCAGTGGGAAGACTGGGTTATGTTTGTTCCACACCCCAGCGGGACAGCCCAGCCATGGGTACAGTTTTAAGAGGAAGAGCTGGAGAGTCTGGAAAAATCTGCCTCTGAAAAGCACGGACTCAGGGCAGAAAAAGGCAGAGGTAAGCTCAGAGGAAAAGGGCAGCTGACTTGGGGGCCTGATGAAGTAGTGAGCTCCCCGTCTCAGGAGGTATGCAAGGAGAGGCTGAGGAGGCTTGGCAGGAGCCAAGCATAAGATGAAGGGCTGAGTGGGTGGCTTGTGAGGTCCCTTTCCGCCTGGAGGTTCTGCCGCCTGGCCCGCCTCGGCCTGGGCCTGAGCGCCCTGTCTCTGCCCTTGGAGCGGGTTGGCGGCCGCCCTGCCTGCTCAGACAGCCCGGCCCAGATCTGGGCCAAGGCCGCTGGACGTCTGAGTCCACCTGCCCCGAGCCACCCCGCCCCCCGCCCCTCCCTCCTCCCTCTCCTGTTGTATAAGAGGGGTCCCCTGCCACGTCTGGCCTCCCCCTTTCTAACCCGGTGGGGCTGCCCCAGGGGCCTCTGTCTCTCAGTGTCTCCCTGTCTCTGTGAGTGTCGGCGTCAGTGTGCCTTTGAGTGTGCGTACCTCTGCACCTGTGTCACTGTCCCCGCCGGTCTGCCCATGTTGGTCTGGGCTCCCCAGTGACCCCCTCAGGGCGTCTGGCAGGCTCTTCCCCACCCCCGCTCCAGGCTCTGGCTGGGGGCGGTGGTCCTGGGCTGCGGGCCTGCCCGGGGAGGAAGGGGCGGTGGGCGCTGGCCCGGGGTACTTGTGCACGGCGTCTCACAGGTGACAGGCACCACACACCGTCGTCCTGGGGCACGCACAAGGGCCCTGCCTTGGCCTAGGCCTGGGCCACGGAGGTTGGCTGGACACAGAGAGGATGTTTAAAAAAATAGAGAGAATTTAAGCTTCCCAAAAAAGATGGGGAGAGAGGAGGCAATGGAGGCCGAGGTGGGGCTGGGAGGTGAGTAGCTGTCCGAGAGCCCTGGTCCCGGGGGCGGCACGGTCTCTGCGGGCAGGACGCAGCGCCCGCCCGCCCGTCCGGCTGCGCCCGGCGGGCACTCCAGCCAGGCCCGGCTGGCCGAGGCGGCACCGTATGGCTGTCTGTAGAGTCTGCGCAGGCGGCGGGGCCGGGGCGGCGAGGCCGGCCGCGGCGGCCCGCGGTCCCACCCGGGGCCCGTGCCCAAGCGTCCGTGCGGCCAGCTGGCTCTCAGGAGGCGAAGTAGGAACTCTGCATGGAGTAGAGCCGGTCGATGGGGTTCCCCACGCGGGCCTGCAGGGAGCCTACGTCGGAGGAGCCCAGGAAGCAGTCGCTGAGGCTGGTTAAGGAGGTATCGCTGTCGATGTCGTGGAAGATGGAGTCGTTCCCTGGGGAGCAGAGCGGGTGTCAGGGTGGGAGTGTGGGCAGAGGCTCCTGGGGACCCTGTCGGCCCTCTGGGCTGTGTGGCCGGAGGTGAGGGAGGGATAGAAGGGTCCGCGGGCAGTGCCTGCAGGGGGGCTGGGGGCGGCAGAAAGGGTCTCCAGGGTGTCCCCTTCCTGTCAGGAGGAGGCACGCGGGCTCTGTGGGCCCTGGGCGGAGGGGCTGTCACGGCCCTGGGCCTGCCGGGCCAGGCAGGGAGCAGGGGCGCAGCTGGAGCTGGAGGGGGGTGGGGCGGCTTACCATAGGGGTTCATGTGGTCACCTGGCATTTGGGGCGGCGTGAGGCCCTGCTGGAAGGGGTCGCTGCTGCCGTAGGGGCTCTGCTCCATGGCCACGATCTGCTGCTGCGGCGGGGCCAGCGGTGTGTAGGAGGCCATCATGCCCTCCATGCGGCTCGACAGGACCTCTGGGGGCAGAGGATGCCTTCACCCGCCGGTCCCGCCCGCCCTGTCCCGGAAGCCCGGGAGCCCCCACCGGTGAACCCCAGGGGTCCCCACAGACCTCCCACGTGTCCTCTGGCCCACAGCCGTCCCTCTGACCTTCTCCAGGGACACCCCGACACCCTGAAGCCCCCCTGGGCCCACAGGACCGCTGAGCCCAGTTAGTGAAGCCTCCTACCCCTGACACATGCCAGCTTCTCCTCCAGAACCAGTTTAATAAAACCCGGAGCCCCCCCCTTGCCTCCTCCTCCCATCCTCCAAAGGCCCTGCTTCCAGGAGCTCAGGCCAGCCCTCAGGAGGGTGGGGGGACAGGCCCTAAGCAGGTGCAGTGAGCACCCTACATCCGGGGGCATCAAGGTGGGCATCCAGGTGGGGCCCAGAAAAGCCTTCCTGGAGGAAGAGGCCGCCCCCTGCATGTGCCTTAAAGAGCCAGCAGGTGTTTGACAGGCCCCAGCAGGGGGCAGCTGGCCAGGCTGAAGGGCAGCAGCCGCAGGGAGGGGAGAAACTGCCTGGGGAGGGGGGAGCAGGGAGCCGGCTGTGGGCGGGGGGGAGCGTGAGGAGGGAGAAGGCCTGGGTGGGGAGACAGGAGCTGAGACCCGGGACGTGGGCTGAGGGCCGGAGGCTGCAGGGAGCCCGCTGAAGCCAGGGGGGGCTACGCAGAAGGGCTAGGAAGGCGGACAAGGGGTGGGGGCCGGTGGGAGGAGGAGGTCAGGCGGAGGGCGTGGGGTCCCTACCCTACCAGGGGGAATGAGATGTGAGAGAAATTGGCTCAGAGGGACCCGAGGGACACTGAGCACATGCAGTGTGTGTGCGACGAGAAGGGTCAGAGGTCAATGGGTGGGTGGTGCTGCTGCTTGCTGAGACCTGGTGGGGGAGGGGCAGGGGTGGTGTGCGCCCCGTGGCGCAGGGGCAGTGTGGCTGTGACGGGCTCAAGGGGACTGAGGAGTGTTCTCAGGGAGGCCAGCTGGGAACACCGGGGGACTCAGGGCTGGCTGGGAGGCCTGGGGCGGCGCCTGCAGCTTCTGGAATCTGGGCTGTCTGGGGGGAGGGGACGGGGGAGAGCGGGGGAGGAGCTGGGCTCCACAGGGGGCACAGGCCCGGAGTCCTGGGTAGAGGGGCCCTGGCATCGGCCCTGAGCCCCGTCTCACTTTGGAGCAGGCAGCTCTGGGGTTCCCACCCCACCCCACTCAGCAGTCCCGGGTCCCCAGGAGGCCTAGCAGACCAGCCCCAGCCCCAGATGTGGAAACAGCATTTTGGCAAAGGCTGGTGCTGGAGCGGGGCTGGCTCCTGCCCCTTCGACTGGCCCCTCACCCTCCAGCAGGAGCCCACCCGACTACCCCACTCCCTGCCAACTTTCTCTGGAAAGTTCCCTGGAGTCTTCTGCTGCTGGATGCCACTGTGGGCAGCGGGCCGTAAGGTCACGGGAGACGCGCAGTTAGGAGGCCCGCACTCCGGGCCGAGGCCCGGCTTCGTCCCTCACTAGCCGAGTGACCCCACAGGTCCCTGAGCCTCACTGGGCCTCAGTCTTCTCATCTGTGAAATGGGGCAGCACAATGCCCTTCCTCCTGCGTCCTGTGGTCGCTGCCACCTCCCCACGGAGCCCAGCTGGTTCCAAGGCAGCAGGGCCCTGAGCTGTGACAGCCTGAGTGGAAGGTTTCTCGTGGTCAGAGGCTGAGCTGGGCCCCGGCCCCGCCCTGGCCCCGCCCTGGCCCCGCCCCGGCTCACCTTGGCCCAGCCGCTGGGAGTTCTGCTGCTCCTGCTGCTGCTGGTGCCGCCTCGCCAACTTCTTCATCTGCAGAGGACACAGGTCGGCCGTGCCAGTCCCTGCTTCCTGCCCCCCACCCTACTCCACTTGCCCGCCCCCCACCTCTACCCAGCAGGGACGGCAGGTGGCCGCTCACCTTTGCTCTTTGGTTCTGAAACCAGACCTGAACCACGCGCACACTGAGGCCCGTCTCTGCTGCCAGCGTCTCCCGGACCTGCCAAGAGCCAGGGAACCAGGGACACAGGTCAGGCCCCTGGGGAGGTGGGGGGGGGGGGGCTGATGGGTGGGCGGGGAGGTGGAGGGACGTCCCAGGCCGGCAGGAGTGGAAGGGGAGGTGTTGGGAAAGGCAGCAGGGGTGGGCCAACCCCGCCCCTCCCGGCCGCCCCTCACCTTCCGGCAGGGCTTGGAGGAGACCTCGAAGGAGGCCTTGAAGGCTCTTCGCTGCTGGGTGGTGAGGATGGTCCGGGGCCGCTTGGGCCTCCGTGGGTCCTTCCCGTCGTCCCCGCTGCCCTTGCTCTGGCTGCCCTGCCCTTTCGCTGGCTTCATGTCCCCGTCCTCGTCCTCACTCTTCACTGTGGGGGACACAGTCCGGGCCATCAGCCTTGCCCCCTCGTGCAGCCTGCTACCCAATGGGACCCCATGGCCTCCCGCCAGCACCTGCCACGGCCTCTGGCGCCCTGGACACCCCCGTCCAGAACGCTAACCTTTGGGAAAACCACTTCCACTAGTCCAGCGCCAGCCAGGCCCCGGGGCCCAGAGAACCTTCTTCCCCGGAGCCTCCAGGGACGAGGAATTGACAGGCAGAGGCCACACTCCAGATGTTCTCACACGGGAGCGCTCGTGACCTCGACACACGCGCGCGCGCGCACTCACCCACCGGCACTCACACACACAGACCGGCACGTGGGCCCACCAAGGCTTGAGCACATGCAGCTCACAGACATAGTCATTCACATGCACACACGCACACATACAGGCAGGACGACCAGGCGTGCGCACACCTGAGCAGGCGCCCACACGCGTGCATGCAGAGGCATGCATCTGCCCAGAGACACCCATGGTGCCGCTGCCACGCTCCGGAGTCGCGGGGCTCAGGTGGACAGCGGAGCCTCCCCAGCCACGGGCCTCCCGCTGCCCCCACATCTAAACTGGTCTCCTTTCTCCAGGCCCGTCTTTCTCCACGTGTGAGCCCTGTGGATGGGCTCTTCCCCGGGAGACCCCTCCTAGCACCTGGCCAGCCTCTGCTCCCCCGCAGGAGTCCAGGCAGCCACAGGCCCGGCCAGGGTGGTGGCCTGTCCAGGGACGGACAGAGGGACAGATGGGCGGACTCACCACCTCCACCCAGGGTCCTGGCAGTCTGTGCCGGTGCTGTGCCCATGGCCCTAGGTTATCCCAAGGGCTTGGCACAGAGGAAGTCACCTCTGCACCCTGCTCCCTGCTCCAGTTTCCCAGGAATGACAAGGTGCCAGCCACCCCCGACTTTTCCCACCTCGAGACTCTCTCCTGGTTGGCCCTCCCTGCCAGGAGGGCTGCCCACTGGCACAGTCCCTTGGGGGTCAGAGCAGAGAGGCGCCTGGAAATGGGGTCTTTCCCTCCAGCACAGAGAGCCCCAGGCCCCCTCCCGTCTGGGAACGAGGGAGCCGCTTGGGGCTGCTGGCCCCGCTGCTGAAGGCTTTGGGGGACTGAACACAAGAGAACACATCAGGTCCCTGCCTCTCCGACATCAGCGGCCACAGGCCTAGCGCCGGCAGACACCCCGCAGCACTGTGCCGTGGTGGCGCCCAAGGCGAGGAGGAGGGAGGGTGAGCCCAGAGGGCCAGAGAGCAGGGTGTGTGTGTGTGTGTGTGTGTGTGTGTGCGTGCACACGTGCAACCCAGTGCATGTGAGCATGGGGATAAATGTGTGTGTAGCTATATGCCTCAGTGCTTACTGTGCATGTGTGTGTGCTGGGCCACGTGTGCATGTGTATGTGTGTGCTTGCACACCTGGGCATGAGTTTTTACATGTGTGGGCATGTGAGCACACATCCATGCATGTCCATGAGCCCATCCATGTATGTTCCTGGGCACAGGTGCCCACCTGTGCATTTTGTGTGCTTGTGCACGTGCATTTGGGATCACATGCGTGCACACATTTGCACAGGTATGCGTGCCTCCATGGCAATGTCTGCAGGTGCATTTGTGTGCCCGTGGGAGCGTGTGTGCACATCAATGCCCACGTGCCCTGCACATGTGCGTGTGTCCACGTGCATGCTTCAGCACACATCTGAGTACAAATGCGGTGCGTTGTCTGCATGAAGCTCAGGTCCCGGGGCCATGAGCGTGCTTCTCCGGCAGGTTCGCCCCCCCCACGGCACCCTGCCCGGCCACCCACCCTGCTGCCGGCGCCCCTGGCCAGGCTCACCGGAGTCGGACTCGTCGGGGCTCACAGAGCTGAGCAGGTCCTTCTCCTTCTCATAGTCCCCCTTGCACAGCAGCTGGCCCTCCTTGAGCACAAACTCGTCGCCCTTGCGCAGCTGCCGCTCGCAGACGCAGCAGCAGAAGCAGCCCAGGTGGTACACGCACTCCAGCGCCCGCATCACGAACTCGGTGGGGGCGATCTTCTCCATGCAGCCGCTGCACTTGGCCGCGAAGAGCCTGCGGGGGCACAGAGTGGGCGCGTTAGCCGGGCTCAGGGGCCCCTCCCAGGTGCCACTGCCAACTGAGAGCCTCTCCCTCCACCACCCTGACCCTCCAGGCCAAGTAGGAGAAACCCTCCCTGGGCACCGAGCCGTATGGGGAGGACCCTGCAGCCCTACTCTTCTGGCTCACGGGACCCAGCGGCCCCGGGGTGGGCACCGGGCACTCGGCCCCGAGCTGCCAGTCTCTCCCGCGTGTTGGCTCAGGGCCCTTCCCACTCAGAGACACAGTGGCCACTAGAGGGCAGAATACAAGGTAAGCCTCCACCTCTCCCCAGAACCAGGTCTGCCCCTGCCCTGAGGGGAAGGGCAGGCGGCCCGCAGGCCCCTCCACCTGCACTCAGGACTCACTCCTCCTCCTCCCTGCCCCTCCATCACCCCCACATCCAAGCAACCCCCACCCTGACCAGCCAACCACCCCGCACAGGCCCTTCCTCTCCTTTCGGAGTGACTGTCCCAGCCCTCTCCCTGGGCTCTGGCCCCTCCATCCCTTCAGCTCACCCTCCAGGGTGACAGCCAGGAAGACCTGTCCAAAACACACACCTGGCCGTGCTGCTTCCCTGCTCTAGACTCCTCCATGGCTCCCTAGTGCCCTCAGGACAACACTGGTTCCTGAGTCTGGCACTCAGGGCCCTCCCTGACCCTGCCTCTTCTCACTCCCTTGGCGGCCCCTGGCTGTGCCCCATGGAAGAGCAGCATCGCGCTGGCCTTTCTCTCTCTCTCTGGCCCGGGGCTTGGCTAACACCTGCTGAAGCCTCTCTTCAGTGTTAAGCATTGCCGCCAGGAAGAGATGTATTTACTGAGCACGTAGGGCCTGCCAGCCGCCGCTCTAAGCACTTTGCCTGCAGAAACACATGGACTCCCTGCACCCGCCCTGTGAGACAGCAACACCAGCGATCCCATTGCAGGGCTTAGGAAACTGAGGTGCTGAGAGGTGCAGTCACCTGCTCAGAGCCACACGGGCAGTACACGAGGGAGCGGATGCTGAGCCTGGAGCGGATCCTGTCCCTCCAGGACACAGCGGACCCGTGTCCCCTCCCCGGTGCGGGGCCGGGTGGGGGCGTGCAGGGAGGCCTGAGCAGCTCGGCCCGGCCCCTGCCCGCACCTACTGACCGCTCCTCCCGGTGGCCCGCCCCCGCCACGTGCCCTGCTCTGTGGGAACTCGGCCTCAACAACACTTTGATGGAAAAATTTATGAAGAATCAAATTATTGCTGCTGGGAGGGAATTAAAACCATTTTTCATTCCCCGCGTCCCCGGGCCACGTCTGTGGGCGCCACCTTGGGAGCGCTGTGCGCATCCCATCCCTCTTTATGGCCGCTGCCGCCGCAGGCGCAGATCACAGCTGCAATTCTCCCGTAATCGGCGCCGCCGAACCGCCGTGAGCTCCGGCCCTCGGCCCGCCTCCCTTCCCGGGGCTGCCATCGGCCCCGCCCACGGGCAGCGGGTCAGGCGCGCTGGACAGGGCCTCTCTGCCTCCTGCCCCAGCCCCGGCCAGGGCACTCCAAGTGGGGGCACCCCTGGCAACCCTGCTGCCCCCCTAGTCCACCCAGCAGGCTCCTACTCATCCTGCAATGCCCAACTCCAACACCGCCTCCTCTGGGAAGCCTTCCTGGATGGCCCAGTCAGGGGAAAGTGGCCTCCTCTATGCTGGCCTGAGCTGCTCCAGCCTCAGTTCCTTCTGCCATAAAGCGGGGTGTCAACAGGACACCCCCCAAGGGCAGTCGTCAGAATTCAGTGACGCTAGGCACGTAACTGGGTGAATGAGGACCACGTCGGAGTGACAGGCTGAGCCCCTGTCAGCTCCCAGCTCTTTGGTGGTCCCACAAGGCAGGGCCTTGCTCCAGCTGCGCCTCAGGGAGGCCGCAGGGAGTGTTTGTGAGGCAGCGGAGTGAAGGTCTGGGGTGGGCGGAGGCTCCTGCCCTGCAGAGCGGACCCCACTGCACCCCAAGCCCGTACCCCAAGCCTGTGCCGTGCACGACTCTGCGCGAGGAGCCTGAGCTGGACTTCGGCTTCAGTTCGGCCCTCTGCCTGGACACCTCTGCTCGGGCTACCCCCTGCCCAACTGTCCACGGTGGCCTCGGGCGGAGACCGGCCCGGCTCTGCCAAGGGGCCGGGGCAGGAGCCAGGTTTGCAGAACCCGCTGCTCTGGCATGGACGATGCTTCCGTCCCGCCACCCTCACTGCCCCTCCCCACCCTCCACCTCCTGTCCTAGGGGTCCCACTAAGGTCTGCAGCTGGCCTCGGTGGCCAAGTGGACAGGCACTGGCCACATCTCTGTGCCAGCTGGGCCAGGGGCTCCAGCAGAGGCCAGCACACCTTGGGTGGCTCCCCAGGGGAGGCCTTCCTAGGTGGGGGGGCGGGGCAGCAGGGGGGGTGACCCGCATTTGCCGCCACTGCCACCGTGCAGCCTGCGTTCCTTCGTTCAGAACAGCCTCGCTAATGCCTTGGCAGCGGGGGGTCGATTGCTACTTTCTCCAAACTCATCAACACAATCTATTATTAATACTTCTCCAAAGGCTCAGTGCCGCCATTACGGAGGCAGCGCCAGCCACTCGGGGCATCATCTGTTATCTAGATTGCAAAAACCCGGGAAATAAAACAAGCGGCGCACACTTTATAAAGGGAATGTGCCATCCGTTTGGTCTCTGAGCATCTCTCCTCCCAATAAAACATCAGGGGGGACACATGAAATACTCGCTCCCAAGTATGGGGTGCCTTTGTCTACCGCGCAGGGGTAAGAGCTGCTGATGGCATGCGTGGGAGGGGCCGGGGCACCAGCGGGGTCCCCTCCTTGCCCCCTCAGCCCCTCCCACCATGGAGGGATTGGTGGAGAAGCAGACCCAGCCACGGGAAGGTGGCACTGGCATTGGCCCAATGCCTGATTCCACCACTGCTGGCTGGTGGCCGGGCAAGTCATTTCCTCCCCGCCCCAGCCTCAGCTTACTGATCTGTAGAATGGGTTCATCAACACTGCCTGCTTCTCGGGGTGAACACGCGGTAAGTTGTCAGTATGAAGCACGGGCACAGAGGGAGGGGTCAGTGGGCGGGGCAGGCCATAGGAGAGCCGAGGTGCAGAGCTGGCGGGGATGGGAGGACGTCCAGCCCCCCCTTCCCCCCAGGGTCACAGCAGCCTGGTGCGAAGGGCCCTAATTTGGTCTCAGTCCTGACTCAGCCACTTGCCCGCTCTGTGACTGTGTGACCTGGGGCAGGTCAAAGTCTCAGTTTCCTCACCTGTAAGATGGGGACAATAGTCCCCACTCCCGAGACTTGTGCTGGGGATTCCAGATGGAAGTGTCCCCGCTGCCCACACTGAGGTGGGAGGCAGGGACAGGACGAGCCCGGGGGTCAGGGCATGGTGGGGGGCCCCGGAGGAGCGGCCTGCCCTCCCAGTGTCCCCCCACCTCCCCGCCGCCACCCCCCACCCTCTCCCAGTCCAGAAGCTCTAAATCCGCAGGACATCTTCGTGATCACGTCACGGGCGCGTGGGCTCGCCGCAGCCCACAGAGCCCCCGCCCCCGCTTTTCATGTGAACTCCTCGCGCTTCCCTGCTGCCGTTCCCTCTACTCCCGATCTCTGCCCCAAACACCCGCCAACGACGTGGAGGGACTTGGCTCGGGCGGCCCCTCTTCCAGGAAGCCCGCCTTCTCCTCTCCAGTCTTAGGTAGGCGGGTGCCTCCGTCTCCGAGTTCCCTGTCCTCACGCCGCCCGCCGCCCTGCTCCACGTTGTGGCACTTGCAAAGGGGACTCCGGTGGACACATCCCCAGGTCCGCCTTCGCCTTGCTCACCTCCGTATCTCTGGTACCTGGCACAAGGCCCCGAGCACTCCGAGGTGAGCGATGCATGTTTGTTGAATGAATATGGAACCAACCACTTCGTCCTGCTCTGCCTGTGAAGCAGGGCAGGCAGTCCCCACCCCCACCCTGGTCTGGTGAGAGCCCCGGCGACCTGCCCTGGGAAGGCAGTATCCTGTGTCCGGGGGCGAGGGGTGGGAGGACGGTAAGTGGGACCGTGGGAGGGCTGGGGCCCGGGAGCACCTGTGTTCCCACCCTGGCTCCATAATTTTTCCTCTGTGTGATGTTGGTCAAGACATTTAACATCTCTGAGCCTCAGTCTCTTCATCTCTGGAATGGGAGTGACGGCGCCTACCTACGGGGCTGCTGGGAGGGAGCGGGTGTCTGCCTCTCTGTTGTCCCACGTGGGCCCAACACGCCTTTGTCGGTCCCCCTCGTTGGAGTCTCTGAGATTCTGGAGAGAGGCCCCCCCACACCGGGGGGTTTCCAGATCCCACCCATGCCTGGTTCTCACGAGCACCCTGGGCTCTGAACCGGCCTTTCCAGCTTCTGCGTGGCTGGAGCCGGGCGGAGCACTCCTGGCACGCGGTTCTCTGCCTCGTGAGCACTACTGGGCGCCGGTAAAGCGCGGTTGCCGCCTGCCTGCACGGGCTCAGTACGTGCAGAACTTCCAAAGGGAGGACTCTGTTCCCCTCCCCATTTCACAGGCGAGCCCACCAAGGGGCAGAAGGCAGGGTGCTCGTTCAAGGTCACATAGTAGCCTCCCTGCTCTGTGCACCCGAGGTTCCTCCGCTTGTCAGTCTCCTCGCCCTGCGCTGCGAGCACCACACCCACGCCTGTCTGCCCTGAGGCTCTGGACGCCGTGGGGCAGCGGCCGGATTCACCCTGAGAGCTCACTTCTCAGTGGGAGCCTGGTACCCAGTAGCTGCAGCTGAGTGTTTGCCTTTTTCTTAAACCAAACTGATCATCTTCCCCTCACACACAGCGCCCCACCCAGGACCGACAGTGACCGTGGGGCAAAAAGTCCCCTTTTAGAGACGCCCTTCCCCGGACAGTCCCGGGCTGTAACTTAACTCCACTCCCCGAGTGTTCGGTTAATGCTCCGTTTGTTACACTCGTCAAACTAGTAAACAAAACCCGAAGCCAGTTTTTGTCGGTGCATCTGAACATGGATTACAAATCTGATCGATTAATTTCTCTTAAACCATTGACAATTGCAGGGAGGCACATGGCCGGCTGATTCTTCTGCCTCTGACAAAACTGGTTTGCTAACATCCTGGGGGGGCTCGGGCATCTCCTCTTTTCCTCCAGGGTCTTCATGTGCGGATCTTGGACCACACGGCACGCGTGCACCAGGCCCGGGGCCCTGGCTCTGCCCCTCCCTGGTGCTGGAACCTGACACAGTTCCTTTCCCTCTCCGAGCCCCTGTGTCCCCGCTGTCCAATGCGGGTAACGGCCGGGCGCGTGGGGTGGGTTAAATGCGTGGGGGTCACGGTCCCTGCCACCATCTCTCCAGCACCCTGGTTGCTGCACCGCCCACCCCACACCCCATCACCGAAGTTTACGGTACGTGTAGCCCCTTGCTGGGTTCTCAGTCCAAGAGGAGCCAATGATTTCAGGGTTAGTCCAGCCACCCAACTGCGGTGCGCAAGGCCCCGTGCCACGCTGCCCTGTCACGCCCGGCCTCAGGTCCTCTGCCGGGTGGCCAGGCTGCTCACGGCTCCTGGGCCACCGTAAGTTCCCTCCTGCCTCTTTAACACCGACAATCCCATCTGCCGCCAAGGCCTATCTTCTCTCTCTCTCCTTGTTTCTTGTTGAAACTCCTTTTCACCCTTCAAGACCCACTATAAATTCCACCTCCTCTGTGAAGCCTTCCCTGATAGCCACAGACCCAGATATTTGTGTGTCTGAAGCCCCCACTGACCTAGAAACCAGGAACTGGGTCTAAGTCACCCTCACCTTCCTGGGCTCTGGCACTGAGGAGGTGGCTGGCGAGGGTTTGTTGAATGAATGATCGACCTTGTGGGAAATGGAGCGAGCAGCCAGGTGGGACAAGGGGCCATTAGGTGCTCTGCTTCTGGGGTGGGGGCAGGTCTGAGAAGGCTACCAGGTGACAAGACAAGTGGACTCGCCCTCCCCTGGCCCCACCCCTTTCACAACTGTACGACCTGGGGTCGGGTCCTTTCCACCAACGAAGCTGTATGCACGACTCTTGCTGGGCTGGGAGCCCCGCAGCGCCCCCATCTCCGCTGCCAGGGGAAAGCCCCGGGTGCCGTATTGGTGTGAAATGGCTCCGCTGACCACAGGCGACTGGGCCCGGCCTGGACACCTGACTCACAGAGGGCCAGTCGGACCCTCTGTCCTGTGTCCCCTCCTTCCCCTGCTCATTCGAGGGCTCCTTGTCAATGCCCCGCAGCCCCCCCACTCTCAGAGGTGTGACTTCCCACATCTCCAGCCCCAACGGTGTGGTTTGGGCACATTCACATCCCTTCTCTGAGCCTCAGTTTCCCCTTCTATACAATGGGGGTGCCGACGCCTCCCTCAGCTGGTGACTGAGAGTCCGGGTGTTTCAGCCCAAGTGAGATGCTCTAGCCCAGCGCCCGGCACGGAGGGCATCTCGGCCGGGGTGTGTGCTCCACTCCGCCCCCCAGTCTCTCGCCGTGATGCCTGGTGAGGGCTCTGGAACCTTCCCTTCCCCATCTCTCACTCTGGTCTGAAGCCGCTGATCACACTGTTAGCTGGGTCTGAGTTCTCCCTGTCTGTCTGTCCCCGTGAGCTCTGGGCTTCTGTCGGACCCTCCCCTGGGCCACGCCAGGGACCGGGCAGGCCCTGGGCCTGGTTTACAGCAGGGCTTCTCCAGACCCGATCCCACAGTCCCCGGACACTCCCTCCATGGGGACCACCAGGCTTGGCTCCCAGAACCCCAGCCCCCTGTCCCCATTGGCCACGCCTTCTCGAGTTCCCCCAGCAAACACCCACGGAGGCGGACCGCAGGGGCTGGTGCTACGTGATGAGTAATCTCATGGGGTTTGCTCTGCAAGCCCGGAGGCCAAGAAAGACATGCCAGCCCTGCCCGGCGTGGCTCCGTGTGTGGGCGTCATCCTGCAAAGCCAGAGTGGCAGGTTCGATTCCCAGCTGGAGCACACGCCTGTGATGCAGGTTCAGTTCCGGTCGGGGAGTGTTAGGAGAGGCAGCTGATTGAGATTTCTCTCTCACATGGGTGTTTCTCTCCCTCTCTTTCTCCCTCCCTTCCCATCCTAAATATGAATGAGTAAAATCTTGAAAAGGAAAGGAAAGCAAAGGACACCATGAGAGTGTACCTGGAGGAGAGCTGGGGACTCTGAGAAAGGCGCCGTGACACACAGCTGACCTGCTTCTGGGGGCGGACCTGGCTGGGGGTCTGTATCCCAGGTCTGCCCCGCAGTAGCTGTGGGACCTGGGGGCAAGCCAACCACACTTCCTGAACCATTTTCCCGTCTGAAAGCCCGGCCCCACGATGCCCACCTTCCAGGTGACCGTGGGAAGGCTAACACGTCCACCCTCTCTGTGCCGCGCCCGCCTGGCCACCGGTGCTGAGGGCCCCAGGACGAAGGGGCACCGCACACGGAGCAGGTCCCTGCTCAATGTGCGGGAAAACCATCCCATCGCCCGGGAACCGTGACGTCTGTGAGATGCCTGTTGAGGGCTGGGCTGGAGTCCACAGGAGCTGCGGGGACAGGGCCCTGGACACCTTCGGGGGTCCAACTCCTGCTGCTCGAGTCTGCCCGTCACTTGGAGAAGCTGACGGGGGAGAACAGGCTGAGGGAGCCGCCCGGCCTCCTCCCTCCCAGCTCGCTGACATCTCCCCCACGTGCCTGCCGCGTCCTTATCATTCCGGGCGTAGCTGTTTTTTATTTTGAGACAAAAAGGGGCCTGTTGATGGGGATCCAACTCAAACCAGCTGCAAACATCTGCTTTGATGCGGCGGCGGCGCGGCGGGCCAGGCGGGCGGCGGCGGGAGCCGCAGGCAGGGGCCCCGGTGCGCGCGTCAATCACGCGGCTGGAATGCGCGGCGGCGCGGCCGGGCGCTCGGACGGGGCCGCCTGCGCGCGGGCCTCGCAGGGCCTCTCCGCAGCCTCGCCGCGCCGGGGCCAGGCCTGCCGGGAGGGCTGCCCCGGCGCTTCCTGCGGGGCGCAGACCCAGCTGTGCGGGGCGGCAGGCTCCTCAGCCCTTTGATCCCAGCCAGGGCACTGTGAAGAGCCCCCGGGGCAGGGTGGGAGGTCAGGGGCCAGGGCCAGGACCAGGGAGGGACGGGCACAGCCTGGACCCCGGGGTCCACACATTCCCCGAGTCCGCACATTTATTTAGCGCCCACTACGGTGCCAGAAGCTGCCTGGAGGCCGGAGATAGAACAGGACGGTCCCTCCCAAACCTTCCCCTTCCTTCCATCCTGTTGGACTAGGCAGGGGACAGGCCACAAACTGATACATCCGAGCACACAGGGCACATGCAGAGTTTAACGGCCCGTGACTGGGCAGATGAAGAAAAACGAAGCAGGGAAGAGCGGTGGGATGGGAGAGGTTTCACGGCGGGTAGTAGGAGGCTTCCTGAGATATCGGGGGCGTGGGGTACATCCTCCCCACAGAGGAAGCAGCAAGTGCAAAGGCCCTGAGGCCTGAGCAGAGCTGCCATGTGGGAGAAGTGACCAGAGGCCCGTGCGGCTGGAGACGCTACAGGTGAGCGATGGAAGAGACAGATCACGTGGTCAGCTTTGAGCAAAGGGGCATGTGATCCGACGGACACTCTAACTGGGTCCCTTAGCAGCTCTGTGGGTGTGGGGGTGTCCTGGGGGAGCAGGGATATGGGCTGGGAGGTTCTGTCAGTCATCCAGGCAAAAGATGATGCCAGCTCAGACTGGCTGAGAGCCGGCGAGGTACTAAGAAGCGGTCAGACCCGGGGTGCCCTTTGAAGGCAGGGACCCGGGAGCATGTGGCAGGATGGAAGCGTGGGTGAGTCCGGGGTCTGGGGGCCTGAGCAACCGGGAGGATGGAGTCGCCATGAAGTGACATGGAGACTGAGGCGGGGCGGGGGAGGAGAGCGTCGAGAGTGCGAGTCTGCACGTGCTACGTCTGTCTGAGCTGCCTTCTGACGGCCATGTGGGTGTGTCTGGCGCGGCCGCAGGCACAGGTCTGGGGTTCCGGGGGCTCAAGCTAGAGACACCACTAGGAGCTGCCAGGGTGGACACACACACACACAGACACGCTCTCACACACACTGCATACACACACAGACACACTCTCACACACACAGACACACTCTCACGCAGACACACTCCAATAGAAGGAGTTGCTGTGGGCACGTGGCTTGCCACCTTTGGGACTCTGATCCTGGGAGGTGCCCAGACTCTGCCCCGGGAGCCTCTCTTCCCTTTGGAGATGTGGGGCTCCTCTGGAGACGTCAGGGGAGTCAGTGGTCCAGAGGAGGTGGAAAGTGGAGCGTCGGGTCCCTCTGACAGTCCTTCCCACGCCCTCCAGACCAGAAGAGTTGTAGGAAAACCGGGCCAGGAGGCATGGGAGGGCCCGGGAGCTCCTGGCCAGGCCCAGTGAGGGCTCCCCTGCACCGTTTCATTAACCCTTGCGTTGCCACGCTTCCGCTTTTCTCTGCCCTTCACTGGCGAATTCAGTCCCTGTACTGCTTCAGGTGTTGGTTCACCCACCGAACCCTCCTCAGACACCTCCTGGGAAGCGGAGCCCGTGCCAGGCTCACAGTAGGAGCCTTCTCCTCTCACGTTCGCCCGAACCCGCCGAGCTGATCCCAGGGGCCCTTCTTCCATGTCCCTGAGTCACCAGCTCTTCGTTGCCAAGTACAGCGGCCGTTATCATTATCGCTGCTGTTACTTACTCAGATTCATTATTTCTGACATGCCACGCCCTGTGCCTTGTTTGCACACGGGCCCCTCCCCCAGAAGACCCCTGAGAGGCGGGCGCTGCCACCCTCTTTTCGCAAGAGAAGAAAGTGATGCTTCAGAGGGTAGCAGCCATTCAGAGCTCGTCAGCTGGGACCGAAGCTGGGACTCGGGAGCTCCTGCTGCTTCTTCCCGCCTCGCTGCCTGTCTCCTGGACCTCCCTGTGCTTGAAGCCCTCCCTTTCCTGTCCCCCCACCCCCACCCCGGTGCTCACCACTGGGAATGACTCTGCTCTTGCTTGCTCAGCTCAGAGCTGTGGGCCCACAGCCTGGCCTGCAGCTGGGCATGCCGAGGTTACAGAGGCGAGGGGCTGATGACACAGGTGGAAGAGGAGGACCCAGCCCCCACACCTCCAGGGTCCTGAGTGGGCAGAACAGGCCTCGCCCAGAGCCATGTGCCCAGGGAGGGCTGAGGGATCTAGGGTAGGACCTGAAGGGATCCAGGCAGGGTTGGGTTCATGGAAGACTTCCTGGAGAAGGAGGCCACGAAAAGTGCAAAGGACTGAATGGGGAAGTGGTCGGGCTCAGAGGGGAACAGAGGTGTGTCTGCTTTCCGAGTCTGGGCTGTGTGTTGGGGAGAGAAGCAGAGAGACCATTCTGGGAGGGAGAGGTTGAAAGAGAGCAAAGGCGAGAAGAAAATGGAGCCCATAGACAAGGCTAGGGAGACAGCGGGTCACTCAGCTTGGAGCACAGGAGAGACAGGAGAAGGGTCAAGCTGGGGGCCTTGCACGTTGGGCTAAAGAGGACAGATCAGGTTTCTTTTGTTCCCACCCATCCGTCCATCCACCCATCCATACACCCACTCATACAGCCACTCCATCCACCCATCCAACCACCCACTCATACAGCCACTCCATCCACCCATCCACCCACCCATCCACTCAGCCACTCAGCCAGATATCCATCCATCCATCCATCCATCCATCCTCCATCCACTTGCCCAGCTGTCCAACACGCCCAGCCCATCCATCCTCTCAGCCAGCCAGCCACATATCCGTACACCCACCCATCCATTTATTCCACACATACCAAGACACGTGCTCTATGCCAGTCTTATTTTTTAATTCTTTTTTTTAAATCGTTTGCTCTGGCTGGCGTAGCTCAGTGGATTGAGCGTGGGCTGCGAACCAAAGTGTCGCAGGTTCGATTCCCAGTCAGGGCACGTGCCTGGGTTGCAGGCCACGGCCCCCAGCAACCGCACATTGATGTTTCTCTCTCTCTCTTTCTCCCTCCCTTCCCTCCCTGAAAATAAGTAAAATCTTTTAAAAAATGGTTTGAGAGCGAGAAACTGATTTGCTGTCCCATTTATCCATGCATTTATTGGTTGATTCTTGTACGTGCTCTGACCTGGGATTGAACCCGCACCCCTGGCATATTGGACAGACGCTCTAACCAACTAAGCCACCCAGGAAGGGCTCTGTGCCAGATCTTATGCCATAATTCCAACTTTCAAAAGCAGAAACTGCTGTCTGAGGTTTTTGCTACAGGATGAGTCGGTTCCGCGAGTGTTTACCCCCCCCCCCCCCCAAAGGCCGAGTGCTGCGTCAGGAGATGAGGGGTCAACGGGAAAGGAGACACAGGGCCAGCGCCCCTCTGCGCGCTCCGGGCGTCGGGGACAGGGAGGCCTCCGGGAGAAATCCAGGGCCCCGCCGACGTCTGGCTCGTCATCCTGACCCCGAGGCTTCTGGACGCCCTGGGCGCAGACCAGAACCTTCCAGGCTGGGCCAGAACAGGGCTAGCGCATGCTTTCCGGAACAAACCCCATCCAGGCAATTTAGTGTTTTTAATCAATTTTTCTTCTAGCTCAGTTAAGTAATGTACGACGTTTTCCCGTTTTCGCTTTCATTTTACTAAAATTATCCTCATGGAGATAAATCATTCTCCGTGGAAAACATCAATAAAGGTTGGCTCTGTCGTCAGGTCTGTGCTCGTACCGCACCGCGCGGATGACCAAGGTTTGCCTCTCTGGTTGGTTGGCAGCCAGTGGCACGTCACCGTGGACAGTTTCACTGTTGTCCGTGGTACCTTGTACCGGCTCAGTTCCCAAGTTAACATCTCTGCCAGGCTCAGGGAGGGTGGTGTTCAATGTCACCGATAAAATGACCGCAGTCTCCGATCACGGTCACGGATTTCACCCGGCAGCCACTGGAAACATGCAGGGTGTCGACACCGCACAGACCGACTGTGCTGCCTCTGGCCCGTCGGAGACTCAGAGAGAGGGGCCCAGCACCTCCCAGTCCTGGGCGGAACCCCCGATTCCAGCAGCTCTTTCTCCACACGCAGACCCCAAGTCTGAGTCTGTCCAAGCAGCCCTCAAAGCACGGCACCCAGCAACTCAGCCCTTCAGTGGCGAGAAGAGCCACCCCCTCCCCTGTTCTCCTAATGCAGCCGCAGAGGACACGGACTGTGTCAGCCAAGGCAGTGAGGGCCTGGCTGCCCAGCTTCTCTCATGAGATCTGGATCACCGCTCCCCCCCCCACCGCCAACCACACGCGTGCACACACACACACACACACACACACACTCCTGCGGTCAAGGGTTCGGCCCCGCCCTGGTATGCACTTCTAAACGTCGAACTCGCCGGAACCAGCCCAGCCCTACGCTCAGAGCATCCCAAGCAGGACCCCACCAATACCACTCCCGGACCACTCTGGGAGACAGGAGCCCCCCGCCCCTTACGCAGGTCACCCAGCCTGTGAGTTAGAGCCAGGGCCCCACCCGGGTGGGTCCGCCTGCCCTCCAGGAGTTTGGAAGGCGGTCTGGACCGAGGAGCCACTGCCTGGGCGGCTGGGGAGCCTGAGACCTGTTCCCAGCCCTCAGCCTGTCGGTGCCCGGCTGACTTTTGGCAAGGGCACAGCCACAGCTTGTGGGCAGAGCCCGGCCCCCAGCGGAGGGGCCTGAGATGAACCTGAGACGTGGGTGCCGGAGAGGATCCGGCCTCAACGTCGGTGGGAGGCAGGAGGGGACATTCGGCAGGAGGAGTCCTTGGAAGTGTGGAGGGCGTTTCTTTCCTACCCATAGCCGACCCCCTTTGCTAGCCAGTAAGAAGAGGCTCTGGGAGACCACCTCCTTGGGTCTCAGCTATGGGGCTCCCGCCGGCTGGGGGCGGGCAAGGGGCGATCAGGGTGGGTCCCGGCCGGGCACCACCGCGCATGGCCGCCCGACGGTCTGTTTAGTGGGTAACTGATCGCCCGGCGCCCCGCCCCAGCCGCCCGCCCGCCCGCCAGAGCCGCTTAATCACCGCCCGCCCGGCTGCATTAGCATAGTAATGGCCTTTAAATTGAGCCTCTTTGTTTTTTAATTAAGCTCCCAGCAGGTATAGAGAAGAGCGATTATTGAGGAAGCTGCCAGCGCTAATCGCCCGCAGTCATTTGACAATTAAAAAGCTCCTGGCTTTAACCCTTTCTCCGCGCCCGCCGCAGCTCCCCTAGCACTGAATCCTGCGCCGCGTGCGTGCGCGCCTTCCCGGTGGGGTCTGCCGACCCCGCCCCAGGCGACGCCGAGAGGTCGCTGCCGTCGCCTCCGTTTGGCGGAGGAGCAAACCGAGGCGCAGGGAGGGACGGTACCTGGCCCCCAGACACACAGCTTGGGCGTGGAGGGGCGGGGATTGGCAGACAGATTGCTAGCGAAACCCAGCTGCTGGGGCTTTGCGCCTGCACTGCCCTCTGCTTACAGCGCCACCCACCTGTGAGTGCGGCAAACTCCTAGGGCTCCAGGGCTGAGGGGGGCGCGTCCCAACCCTCACCACAGGCCCCTCTTCAGAATTCCCAGGGCGTACCTCCCCCGCCCCGTCAGTTCACCCAGACCCCAAACACTAATGGGGTGCTTATTGTGTGCCGGGAGCCGTGCTGGGCGCTGGGGCGCAGTGGGCAAGCCAGAGGTGGGCTTGGCCCAGGCGGACCTACATGCCCAGAAGGGAGACAGGGGAATAGAGAGTGAGGTGCAATGGTTCCCGGTTGTGGGGGGGGGTGCTATGTGGGAAAGGTCCCTTTCCTGGAGACGGGTCTGGGCTGAGACAGAGGTGAGGACGACCAGCCAGGGGAGGCCAGGCAACACAAGCAAGAGTGAGCGCCCAGGCCCCCGGAGGGAAGAGCCATCAAGCAGAAACAAAAGGTGCGGGAGGTGTGCGGGGGAGGGGGAGTGACGTGGAACAGGAGGAGGCTGGAGAGTCGCGGGAGCCTGCTTGAGTGTGCGGGGACTTAAAATAATTGGCATTGTAAGAATCAGAGAATTTCTTTTTGACTAGGTAATGGTTTCACATGGCAGTGTACAAAGGTGTCCGCTTCTGTCTCCTCCACCCACCCCTCGCCATCCGGGTCCCCGCCCCGGGGGGCACCCTGAGCCCGTCCTCCGCCCGAGCCTCCCTCCACACGCACGTAAGGCTGCCCAGGCCGGTGCGCACCCACCATCCCCCGCCCCGACTTTCACTATTGGTTTTGAAATGAGAACTGGCTGGGGTTATTGTCCGCTTTTTTTGTTTCATTCACATGCTAATTTACTCTACAAACTGTTTTTGCATCCCCCTCTGCCCCCTCCCACCTGCTGACCAGTCGGAGAGGACCGCTCCCTAGGCCTGGAGCCCCTCAGCCGCCCGCCAAGCCACGGGGTGGGCAGCCCCTCGTGTATCTGCCCCGTGCCCTGTGGATGGCCCACGTGTATCTGCCCCGTGCCCTGTGGACGGCCTTGTGGGCCGTTTAAAGGATTTTCGTCTTCTTCTCAGGAGCTTCGGGAAACCACTGAAACGTCTGAAGCAGGGAGGGGCTGGAGCGATGTACACTTGGATCATTTTGGCTGCAGAGCGGGGACCGAGGGTTGGGGGAGCACTGCATGGGAGTAGGGGGCCAGCTGAGGGGACCGCAGTTGGGGCCCCGCGGGTGCGAGGGGCAGGCCGGCCAGGGTGCGGGAGTGGGAGAAAGGGCTGAGTCATCCGAGAGCCTCATAGGGTGTTAGGTGGGCTGGCCTTTGACGGGGGTGGGGTGGGGGGGAGCCTTGGGGTGGCTCTCTGGACCTCTGTGGTGCCTGGTGGATGGGGGCGTAGTGGCTGAGGGGGGACACCTGGTGGTGGGTGGGGCCACGTGGAGTCAGCAGGTGCGCGGACACCCAGAGCAGCATCCGCACCATCCTCCAGCCCCGGGTCCCCCCAGCTCAGGCCGCGTGGGTCTGAGCCCAGCACCGCCCACCCCCCAGCTGGTGTGAACCCCATCTCCCACACCGTGGAGTGGCCTGCTGCTGTGGCCCGAACCCCCTTCCTCCAGACTGGGCTGAGCAGCCCCGGGAAGGCCTGGCAGCTGGCTTTTTAGTACACGCAGGCAGACGAGGCTCCGAGGGCCTGGGTGTGGGTGAGGAGGAGGGCCCTGGGTGGACAGCTCCTGCCCCTGCTCCTCACGGGGAGAGACACCTCTGCCCCTGGCCCCTGGTGTGAGGGCAGACTGTCCACGCCCTAGAGCCCTCCTCACTCTGTCCTTCAGCCACTGTCCCTGACTCAGAGCTACAGGCATCCCCTAGCGAGAAGCGGGGTGGGGGCAGCCAGGACCACCCTCTGGCTCCGCTGAGCCCCACAGAGGGAGGCGGTGAGCACGCGGCACTGCGGGCAGCGAGGGGTTAACCGCTGGCCCACCCCCATCTATCAGCCAGCATCTCCCAAACAGAGGGACAGACAAGGCAGCTGTCCAAACAGGCCTGTGTACCTGGCCACGGCCGCAGAGAGGACGGGCCGTGGCTGTTTACTCTGCCCCCCTCCCCCCGAGGTCACGCTGGCGGGGCATCTCCCCTCGGGGTGCGCCCTCCCCCGCCGCTGCACCCCCCACCCCCGAGCACAAGGTTCCTCAAGGTTCACCTCCGAGGACTGTCCTTGCTCAGGGCTGCGGACTGGGGGTCTCCAGGAGATGGGGATAGCAACATTGACGGGCCCCGCCGGCCCCCGTCACCAGGGGCTCTGGGCAATGCGGCCAACTCGGACTCTGCCAGGAGCAGACACCGAGTGTCTCAGAGTCGGGGGACCCGGTGAGACTGGGGTGCCTGGAGACTCGTACCCCAAGTCATCTCCTGGGACTGGGTCAGCTCAGGGCAGATGTGGCCCCCTGATGGGGACTCTCAGGGCTTCAGTCCTGCCATCGCCCTCCTCCTCCTCCTCACACCAGGACAGAGCCACCTCCGTGTCCCAGCACTCCTCCCCTGCCTCTATCTCCCTGAGGCCGCCGACAGCCGCCCTCACCTCTGCCTGAGTGACCCCTGGGTCCTCCCTCTCCCTGACAGCTGAGGTCCCCACCTTTGACCCACCGTCAGTCTGCTACGCAGTACGCCGATTTGACCCTCCCAGTGTGTGTGGGGCGGGGGGAGTTGTTTGTGGGACCTGGTATGTCAGGCACCCACCGTGCCCAGCCACCTGCACTCTGTGCCCCCCCTTCCTGTCGGTGGCCCAGCTCCCCCCCAACCCCAGGTTCCCTCAGATGCCCTTTCCCTTGGGAGGGGCCCGGCCCTGACAGCAGCAGCGGCCGGCGGAGCGCCTGCCTGTGCCCGGCTCTGGGCCGGCTCCTGCACCATTTCCCCCACGCCCCTTCAACCCCGGAAGGCAGGGCACACGGCGGCCCATTTCACAGATGGGAAAAGCGAGGCTCGGCCTTGTGCCAAGCGTCACAGCTACCAAGTGTCAGAGCCCCCAGTAAGAGGGAGGGTCTGTGTGTGATCTGGCAAAGGACAGAGGAGTGGCTTGCTTGGAATGTGAGCAGAGTCCCTGGAGCACTCGGGCAGTGAGAGGGGCACAGTTTTGACCGAGTGCCTGTGCCAGTTGTCCCCTGGGTCCGGGGAGCTCGCCATTACTAGGCTGTCACCTGCCTCACAGCGGTGTTACTGGGCTGCAGGGGTGCACACCCAGCCCTCTCCGTGTCCTGCGAGACAGGGGTGCTGAGGCTCAGGGAGGGAAGCCCCCACCCACCCAGGCCCACCCAGCTGCCAGGATCCTGTCCCTCCCTGGCTGTGTCCCACCCCCCACCCCAGGCCAGGCCCTGGATCCCTCCTCGGCACCCCCCCCAATGTGACATCTTTACGGCGCATTCTGGGCCTGCCTAGGCCTGGAGCGGGCGAGGGGGAGGCAGGACACCTCTCAAGTAACGGATTGTAAATTCCTGGGCCCCGGCTCTCCATCCCTAACTACCTCCTCCCGAGCTCATAGCGCCTGTCCCTTCGCAGCCAATTTAAATGAGGGGTCCCAGACCCGGGGTGGAAAGCATTCCAGACTCGGGAGAGGGGCAACTATTGTTTCCCTGGGAAAAAATAAAATAAAATCAAGCGGCGCTCTGCAGCTTCTAATCACTCTCACATGTGCTGCGTGATCCCCACCGAGGACAGCCCTCTACAGTGTGCGCGCCCCTCGAGGGGATGGGCGCACCCCGCTCCTCCCCGGGGCCTGGCCCCCGTCATACAGCGGGGGAGACCGAGGCTGGGGGAGGGGAGAGGGAGCTGCCATGTCCTGGTCACCCAGCCTCACTCACCCGCTCCCCCCAGGAGCCTCACACTGACCGACGAGCCCCATTTCGCAGACAGGACAAGTGAGCTCCTTGTCCCGGGTCCTCAGCCAGGGCATGGCGGAACCAGGGTCTCCTCAGGCAGGCCGGCCCCCTGGGGATTTGAACCCTGGTCTTCCCCTCCAGAGCTGGGCACCTTTGCCCTGTGCAAGGTGGGCTCCTGGAGTGAGGAGGAGTCTCCGTGTCCCTTGAGGTGGGGCTGGCCCCAGCAGCCCGGGCCCTGGGCAGGCTACCCTGCGGCCGCAGCTGGGCCTGAAAGCACCAAGGCTGGTTTTTAATAAGGAAGATGAATTTGCCTGGAAGCCCGGTTTGGGAGGAGGGGGCGAGAGAGGCTGCGGACCAAGGACCACGGCCCTCTGTGTCCTTGTGGGAGCGGAGCGGAGGCCTGGCCAGGCGGCCTCTCAGCACTGGAGGCCCCGGCTGGGGGGCGGGGGGCGGGGGGGGGGGGTGCTGCCCCGGGCCTGGAGGGAGCTGGCTCTGCGTGGCCCGAGCTCTCTCCCGAGTAAGCCCACAGGATATTGCGCTGCCTTTGTGTGCCTGGTGACCCAGCTGCTGGTTATTGAAAAATTCCACCGCTCAGAGCGGGGCAGGCCCGCTGACCCCTCATCCCGGGGCTCGCCTATCTTTCAAAAGATACGGGATTAAGAGAGCCAGACCCGACCTGGAGCAAAGCCCCGTCTGGGGTGTCTGTGTTTTCGCGGCCTCTCGGGATACGAGCTGGAGTGGGCTCTTGGCGCAGGATTTAATTAGTTGGAATCAGCCTGCGATTACTGCGGCGACTGTTTACCCAGCCACTCCGCAGCCGGGGCCCCACTCCGAACAAAGATGGGCCCCTCGGCCGCCCGCCGGCCGGGCCAGGGGCCGCAGCTGAGCCCGGGGCCGGCCGCGGGGAGGGGCGGGCTACGGGCCTGGCTGGGGCTTCTCCCCGCGCACCTCGTTTAGCCGATGGTTGTGGATTCTCGCAATGCAAAGCATCTACTTGGGGCTTTTAAAAAATTAAAGCATCTTGAGAAATTTATGGTCGATTTCCGAGCATGGTCCCCTCCCCCCAGCTCATGCTTGGCCGTGGCCTCGGTGGCGGTGGTGGCGGACAGAGTGGGGGTCCGCTGTGGGGGGACTGAAGTCCCCCACGGCGCCGATAAGCCGGGCACGAGGAATGTGCCCGGACGCCAAGCTCCGGGGGAGCTGGGGAGGCGCCCACACCCCGTGCGTCCCCTGTGCCCACTCCGCCACCTCGAGTGCCCCCCGCTGTGTGTTTGTCCGGCCGTCCCCCCGGTAACTAGCCACAGTGGTGGCAGCGGGCCTGGCCTGGGAGAAGAGCTCTGTGTGTGCACAAGCCCACTGACACCCACGCAAACTCACCCGTTACACAACTTCCCACCCCGGTGCCCAGGACTCCACACATACGCACATGTCCCTGGACACGCGCGTGCGGACACAGCTGGACTGCACACGCCGATAGTCTGCAGGGCCCCACCCACGTCCACTCACACACGCCTGTGCACCTCGGCACTATGTGTACACGCATCTGTACACACACGGCCACTCACACCGACCTCTGCGGGTCAGACACCTGCAGATAGGAGGGTCTGTGCCCACACACAAATAGGAGTGCACGCCCACACTGTCCACACGCTCACATGCACACCAGCGCGTGTCACCTTTTGGGACTGCACCTGTGTGCAACTGTGTCTACAGGGTGATCTCCGAGCGAGTTTACACACTTACACCCACGCACAACTGCTCGCAAACCCACACACAACTGTGGGGGCAACTCTACTCATGTGGTCGAGTATCTCCCCACAGGAGGCCACTGGGGCTGGTTCAGGGGTCTTCCCCTTGGAGGGGCGTCACCCAGATCCAGGGTCAGGGGACTGCTCTGGGCCACCCGGTCCTGCTGGGCGTTCGGTCTGGGGAGGGTGTCCCGGGGCCAGGTTTCTGGGAAAGACGCAGGTGGGGGCTGGGGCAGGGCTGGGGGCCCGGCCGCTGTCTCTCAGGCAGGTCCTGCCCACGGCTGTCGTCGGCCTCTGGCCCAGGAGCCCTGCCCTCAGCCTCCTCTGAAGGCTTCGTCCCTCTCACCGGCCGCCCTCCCCTCTGCCACGGTCACTGTGGCCCCCGCCTGGCCCTGTGGCCGGGGGCACTTGGGAGGTCACCCTGGGGGCGGGAAGCGGCTGCCTGGTTCTCAGGGGCTCTGGGCTCCTGTGACCTTCTTCTCTCTGCCCTCGGCACACCGGAGCCCCAGCCCCAGAGCCACGTGACCCCACAAGGGCAGACACACGCGGGGACGTAACCGTGACACATACGGATGCCTGTGGGCACACCCATGTGGACACAGTCACATGTGCCTAAGGCGACTAGAACGCCATCGACTTACACAGGGACACACACATGCACCTGCGGGCACACACGCAGGAGCACTGAGCCCCGGGCGCACACTAACACACAAGAATATGAACATGCAGGACAAACAGGACACAAAGAGACACGTGAAAACAAAGACACACACACCCACACAGGTGCCGAGGGACACGCCTGGACATGCGGGCACCACATCATGCACACGCACAACCACAAACTGTAGGCCACTCAGCAACATGCTGAGTGAAGCTGTTTTGGGGAGAAAACACCTAGGAAGGTTTGGCTGTCCTGCGAGCAGCTGCCGCGTTATTGCCGGGTGGGGCTGGAGGGCCAGGCAGAGCCGGGAGTGCCTGGCCAGTGCCCCCCCAACTGCTCCTCCTGCTCCTGCAAGTGACCTTCTCCTGGCCACTCCCAACATTCCCTCCGTCCTCTTGCCCAGGAGAGCCGGCCATCCCTGTGCCTGCCCCCTGCCAGCCCTGCCCCGGCCTATCTAGGGCCCCAGGGAGTCCCCACCTTCTGCTGGTACCCCATACTCGGCTTTCCTGCCGCTGCCTACACCCCATCACCTGTGCGGGGCTGCCGCCTGCTGGGGATGCCCTCCCAGCTTCTTTCCCTCCCCACTCCCACCGCCCCCTCCTCCCACCCAGAGAGCCCCCTGGCTGGGCTGGAGCCCAGGCCCGTGCAGGCTCCATGCCCGCTTGTACACGGCACACAGGTCTGCCGGCACCTGGGTCCCTCGCCCAGGGGGAACATCGGGGGGCTTTCACAAGAGAGTGGAAGCGCGCAGGCTTCCCCCGAGCTGTGGGCAGAAGGCACCGGTCCCCTGAGGCCTCCCCGCTCCCCGTCTGAATATCGCCCCTCGCCGAGCACCACCCCGGGAGGCCCTGGGTGAGGGTGAGAGGTGGGGGTGAGAGGTGGGGGCGCAGAGGCAGGGGCTTCTTGGGAGTCCAGAAGACGTGGATTCATCTTAGCTCTGGGCCCCTCGGCCCATGACTCCACCTCCAGAGCCTCAGTTTCCTCATATGTAAAGTGGGAGGCTGTCACCCGCCTTTGCAGGGTTCTGGTGAAGACACAGTGAGGTGGTGACCCCCGCCCCCGACAGTGAGGTCCCTGCAGGTCCTCGGCCCCAGGGACAGTCCCTAGCCCTGAGCCCCAAACTCCAATGTACTTCCCCCGCATTTCTTCCTTGTCTTTCTTCTCTTAACCTGCCTGGACACTCCTCAGCCTGCCCACCTCTCCCCTTCCCTGGCCACCACGCTCCGGGGGGACTCTGTCCCCTCCCCCACTGCTGCCACGTCTCCACCCGTGCTTCCTTCCCCAGCCAGCCTGGGTTCAGCCTCCTCCACTCTCCCGAGGCTACCACTCGGCTGAGACACACACGCCTTCCAGACTCGGGGGCCTCGCTCATTCATTCATTCATTCATTCGTCCACTCAACCGGCCAAGGCTCCCTGAGCAGCTACTACGTGCCAGGACTGTGCAAAGGGCTGCACATCTGAGCCCATGCCCTCCTCTGCCATCGGCCACACGTCGTAGACACCCCTTCCTTCTGGAAACCAGGACAGCACGTGGGCTGGGCCTCCTCCCACTTATGGGCAGGTTCCTGGTTCTCCACCGGCTCTCAAAGGCCAGGACCTCCGGGGCTCTGTCCTCTTATGGCTTCGCCTGTCACTTTTGTGCCCAAAGCCCTTGAGCCACCACCTCTGTTGTGCAGCACCAACCCCTCCTTCAAGCCCCCTTCTCCCCTGCATCCCCGGGCCCCAGACCCCTTTACCCGCCTGCTTCCTGGGCTGCTCCGGAGCCCCCAGGACAGCCCAGCCCAGCGGGTCCACACCCCAGTTCCCGTCAGGAGACACGAGCACACACGGATTTCCGCACGGACCCAGCCCCCGTCAGGCGGCACGCGTGCACACGGGCCTCCGTCCGTGCCAGGACGTTTGCCGACGCGCTGTGTGTGTGTGACCTCGAAGTGCTGGCCACGGCCCCCGGGGCTGTCAGCGGGGAAACGGGCTCATAAAGCACTGCTCACCCGTTCCCTGCATCGTGGCTGCAAAAACGAGGTAAATCCATGTGCCCTGACGTTCTTAGCGTGTTTCTCAGTGGGGCGAGCAAGTACTGAGCACATGTGGTCCCACGAGCAGGAAAAACAACCTAGTGTGTGTGGAACATGCTTGCGCACGTGCGGGAAAGGCCAAGGCCCAGGCTGTTCCCCATTAGTCCACCGACTGCCACTGGGAAGGGGGTGGAGGGGAGGACTGTCCCGTCTTGACTTACCTCTGCTTTGTCTGGACTGACTTTGCAGCCGGCAACAATGGTTTTATAACGTAAAAGGAAAGAAAAAGCCCCATGCGTCACTGCCTCCTTCTGACCGGCTCTTCTGCCGGTGACCCCCACGTATGCCCAGGGTGGAGGGCAGGACCCAGGACCTCTCCTCCCCCGCCCCCCCCATCCTGCCCATGTGGCACCTGGGCAGACCCTTGTCCCTGGGTACCTGCCCCGCCTGCCTCCTGACTCGTCGGGAGTACAAGTCAGACGGCCACCTGTCAGAGGTCTTCAGGGCCTCTCCGCTCAGTGGAAGGACAGAGCAGCCGCTTGGGCTCCAAAGTCCCCGGCCGGCCGGGCTCGCCCTCCACACTGTCCACATGAGCGAGGCACTCGGACCGGCACAGAGGGAGGCCGCAGACACACTAGCTGCCGCTGTCGTCACTGCGGGTGCCTTGTCAGCTTCCCTGCCCCGCTTCCCTCCTTCCTTTTGCCCTTGCTTTCTTTGCCCTCACCTCGCCACGCCCCCTCAACTACAGGAATGCTTCCTCTCTCCAGAAGTGGATGTGAGGCTCCAGCCACACAAAGACCTGCTCTCCCTGACCTGGTCCCAGGCACTCGGTCAGCCCCGCGCCGCCACCCGGCACTCGGGAATCCTCGCTGGCCCACCTGTTTTGGGCTCTAAGCTGCCCTCCGTCTGGCCTGCCCTTGCCCCTGCCCCTGCCCCTCCGGGGCTGTGGATTGAAGGACTGACTCCATCTTTCAGGACCAGATGCAATGGGCACTGCCTCCAGGGAGCCTGCCTGAGCCCCGCCCCTCCTCCTGCAGCCCTGCAACACCCTGGGGTCCTGGAAGGCGGGGAGTGCAGCAGCCAGACCTGGGTTCAGGTCAGGCCTCTCAAACCTCAGTTTTCCGATCTGCAAAATAGGGCACAAAGAGTAGTTCCTCCCAAGCGGCGGGGATTCCTGATTCTGGGGCCCTCAGCACAGGGCCAGGCCCGGGCTCCTGTACGCGGTAACCCTGGTGAAAGCAAGTCTGCCTTTACCCGCAGTATACGGTTTCTTCTTCTTTATTTTTTTGTTTTGGTTAGCATTTGCATTAACCCTGGGGACAATGGTGCAGCCCTCAGGGAGGGCCCTTGCCCCACCCCCCTCACTGGCGGGGGTGGGGGCAGGGGGTCTCTGTGCAGGGGGACACAGCTGAGATGCCCCGGGCTGGCATGGGCTGGCCCCTCCGAAGAGGTGGGCTACCCGGGGGCTGGTGGGGGGCAGCTGCTGCCTGCTCTATTCAAAGGCCAGCAATTCTCCACGGCTGGTGAGGGGCAGGTGGGGGTGTCGGGACAGCCTTGTCCTTCCACACACAGACTACCCAGGGGAGGGGGTGGTCCCGATCAGAGACTCCGTGACCCCGCCTCTGCAGCTCAGCACAGGGAGCCTCGGAGGGGCCTTTGTTCCTCTGGAAAAGAGGGGCTGAGCCTCCGCCCGCCCCCCAGGCCTCCTGGAGCAGCCCTGCTGGCGGGCAGCCTTGTGGAGCCCGCGCCGGGCCAGCCTTTTTGCCAACACTCAGTAAATACTCAATACTGCATTAAAGCAATAAATAGTCATTTTAAGGAAACCGAGACTCAATTTAGCCACCAGAGTCAGGAGCAGCGGTTAGCAGGGCTGCGGAATGTCACCGCACAGCTGGTAGCCCCGCCCCCCCACCGCCTGGCCCCAGCTGAGCAGGGAGGCCAAACAATGGGCTGTGCCAGGCTGCATGGCCCCTCCCCCCAAATCAGGTTACGGTGGTGGGGGGTTATGGGGGGGCCATATGGGGGGTAGCTACTGGGCTCAGCCAGCAGCTCCCTGAGTTGGAGAGAGACGGAGAAGCAGGAGGGCTTGGTGGGAACACCCCACCCTTAACTGGGCGCGACAGTAACAATGGCGATGATAGTGACGAACAGCAGAGACACCAGCAGGAGGACAGAGCGATCCCCATTTGCAGGGCCAAGCACTGTGTTGAGTACCACACACACGTCCTTTATTCACGCCTCACCCCTCTAATGACACACAGACCTTCATGCCCATTTCGCAGGCGGAGGCACTGAGGCTCAGGAAGGCGAGCGGCTTTGGTCAAGACCAGTGAAAAGCGTGCACAGCCTGTGTATGAGCAAGCGCCTAGGACGGGCCGTGTCTCACGTTCTGTTTCGTGCCACACGCCCATTCTACAGACGAGGGAAGTGCGGCTCCGAGACGGGAAGGGACTGCGAGGTGACGCCCCTGGGCTCCCCGGGGATGGCTGCTCAGCCGGGTGGCCCCGGGCCATCCATCCGATCAGGTTGGGGAGCGGGCTGGGCTGAGTGGGGGACTGGGGGGCCAGGCACGTGACTTGGTCTCCAGAGCTCTTCGGGCAAAACAAACAGGGCTCCCCCGTGAAGGGGGATGTGTGCTCATCGTCATGGCAACCGCACAGGGCGTGGGGGGAGGGGAGGCCGGTGCTCAGCTCCCCTTTGCAGATGTAAGACCCCCACAAGCCTCAGACCCGGGACTGCCTGTGGGTGGCCTAGAGGCCGCCGGAGGCAGGTGAGGGGAGGCCGGACAGGCGTCCCCTCCACCTGGAGACGCTGGCACAGGTCTCAGGCTGGGCTCCGTGGGTGCTGCTGGCACCGAGGGCAGAGAGCCCTGTCGGTCAGGACATGCCAAAAATACCAGGCAGAGATAAGAGCAACTATTCCTACTCACCCAGCTAAAAATAGCCGGGTTCGGGGCGGCAGAGGCTGGGGTGGGGGATTCCCCACTGAGGGCCTGGCCTGCTGCCCCGGCCTCCTGGGTGGCCTGGGCTGGGGCGAATCCATTTCACCGGCAGGGCAACTGAGGCCAAGGACAGGGCAAGGGCCCTGTCGCGCTCTCAGAAAAGGTGCTTCCGAGTGTGAGCGCTGGCCCCGTGCCAGGCAGGTCTGGTTTCATCCAGAACAAACCCGGATGACGGCGACAACAGCTACAGTCGTTACCGTTTATTGCACAATCATTATCTGCCAGGCACCCTTCGAAACATCTTGAATTTCATCTCATCTAGGAAGTGAGGAAAAGGTTATTATTATCCCCACTTTATAGATCAGGAAAGCAAGGCCCACAGAGGTCCCCTGCCGAAGCCGCAGTGCGGTGGGAAGTAGCAAAGCTGGAATTTGAGCCCAAGTCTCTGACCCCAGAGTTTTCAAACCGTAGGTTGTTCCACTGAGGCCATGGAGGCTCAGAGAGGGGCATCTGCCTGCCCCAGGTCACACAGCAACAGTCCAGACTGTAGCTCTGGGTTTTCCGACGCCCACGTCCAGGCGCCTCCCCGGGTCCCGAGTGAGTCATCGTGGCCAATGCTGTCCCTGCCAGCCAGCAGTGTCTGGATGATGCCTGTCTGTTCTTCCTGCTTTGGCACTCCTGCCCCCAGGCCAGCCTCCTGTGCCTATCTGTTTGAACCATGGGTAGCAGCCTCCCGCTGCGCCTGTGGCACAGCCCCACCCCCCGGAAGGCTAGGCCAGGGCCTGGGGCTGCCCTGTCTAGACGACACTTCTTGAAACTCCGAAACTCCGTGGCAATGGCTGACCTTGAGGGCCTGGCCCGGCCGGGCCCAGCAACAATGGGCCCTCTGTGCCCAGCTCGGGGCCGCCTCCAACAGGCTACCCACCGGCTCTCAGCCCAGCCCAGCCCCAGCACCACGTCTGCCCATCCGCTGTCCCTCCCTAGCGCCCTGTGCCCACCCTGGGAGCCAGCCTCCTTCCTCTGAGAGCAGGGCGTGGGAGTCCCACAGGCTAGACGGGGGAACTGGTTCTGCGGAATTCCCAGGGCTGTGCTGCCAGGCTGGGATCCAGGAGGTCTCAGGGCAGAAAGCAGGCCAGAGGCCTCCCACAGGCTGTGACATTTCAGTCCCTGCCACCACGCTCAAGCAAAGAGGCTCCTGGCCCCACTTCTCAGGTAGGGAAACGGTGGCTTAAAGGGAATTTCCTGGGCAGGTGAAGTCATGGTATTATTAGTAGGCTCCCAGATGCTGGGCAGTCTGTAACGCGGGGCCCACACTAAGCACCGCGCACGAACCCTTTCTCAACCTGCACAGCCTCTGAGCACAAGGCGCCATGCTAGCCCCGCTGGCTCGGAGCAGAGTGGCGCCGGCTGAGAGGCAGGGGCACTTGTGTGAGGCTGCACGGCTGGCGCGCGGCAGCGCAGGGCTGGCCCCGGCACCCAGGTCTGCCGGACTCCAGATTTCTCTAATCAGTGGGGTATGGGGTGTGGGGGCGGGAGGGGGGCCTGCAGGGGGCTCCGCTGCCCCGCAGGTGCCCTCCGTGCCCGGTGGGCCTGGCGCTGGGAGGAAGGCCCATTCCGCCTCCACAATCCCCGCATTGTTGATTCATTAGGTAATTTCCCTGGAAGCACCAGCTGTTCAGAGGGTGGGGAAATGAGTGATTGAGGTGGCTGGGGGCTGCGGGGGACCACTGGGCTGGGGGCCGCAGGCCTGCCTGGGCCGGGGCAAAGGTCGTGCCTGGCCAGGTGTCCTCTCTCCCCGCTGTTACGGCCATACCTTGCAGGGAACCCTCAGGGCGCTGAGGAGAGTGAGGGGCCGGCCCAACCCCTCCCACGCCAGGGCCTGGCATTTCCAGGTGCCTGCTCAATGCCTCGGCCCCACCGGCCCCACCGCAGGCTAGTGGGCGGGGAGGGGGCGGGCAGGGACCCCACTGGGCCCCACAGAGCCCCAGGCTCCCGGGGCCCAGCTGAGCTGGAGCAGTTGGGGCAGGAAGGAGGGGCCTCCCTCCTCTATAGCTCCTCTGAGGGCTGCCTCTCCATGGCCTGCAGGCTGGCCCATTAAACCTGCTCGCTGCCCAATAAACAGACAGCAACCATGTGCTACGGCTCAGCTTCAGTGCCCCCCACGCGCCAGCCCTCCACCCACCCGCCCCCCCCCACCCCGGAGCAGCTGCCCGGGAGACGTCTGCCTGCCCCATCCCGGGCGGCTCACCCTGCCCTGCTCGGAACCGGGCCCTGGCCTGCGCGTCAGGGGGCGTCCACACTGGCCTCAGAGTCACTCTGCCTCGAGTGTCCTCCCCGGCCACAGAGGCCGCTGGCTGTGAAGTGTCCGCACCGACCCCAGGGGCGGCGCCGCACGGGGAAAGGCCTCCGCCCTCCTTCTCCAGGCCACCTCTTCCCACCCCAGGCCTTAGGCCTTGCATTTCTGGGGTGTCCTTGGGGAGCACCCCTGACTGGTGAAGTGCTCCTGTCTCTGATCTCAGCTCCTACCGAAGGCCCTGGCACTGGCTGTTCTGTCATTCTTGTCCCCCGTTCAGCCCAAGGACCACAGCAGGCCTGGCCCACACCGGGTACGTGGGTGTTAGGCGGAGTGGTGGGGGGCGTGGGGGGGAGGCAGATGGATGGGATGAGCCAGCGGAGACTGCCCAGAGGGCGCACGCGAGTCCCGCTGACCCTCTGACCCGGGGCATTCCCAGGCCTGCTCTGGTGCCCGCTGCGCCCTTCTAGGCCTCCCCGCTCGACGCTAGCACATCGCAAACACCAACTCAGTTAACCCTCGCAGTGACCGGGAGGTGTGTCCAGTTTTGGTTTTATTATTTACTTGTTCATTGTTAAATTTTTAAAAAGGATTCTACTCATTTATTTTTAGAGGGAGGGGAAGGGAGGGAGGAAGAGAGGGAGAGACACATCGATCCGTCCCCTCTTGTACACACCCCGACCCGAAGCTGAACCCGCAACCCAGGCAGGTGCCCTGACCGGGAATCGAACCATCAACCTTCAGCTTTGTGGGACGATGCGCAACCACCTGAGGCACACTGGTCAGGGTGGAGGTGGGCATTGTGGCTGCCCCAGAGTCCCACAGTGGCTTCAACCCAGGCCGCCTGGCTCAAGGGCCCGCGCTCACGGGGTCCCATTGCTCTGGCTTCTGAGCTCACTTCCTAGGCAGCTCCAAGAGGGTCCACACTGACCACAGGAAGCCCCCACGGCCCTGGCTGCACCAGGACAGCCTCCAAGGCCGGTGTGGACCACCCCACGCAGGAGCTCTGAGGCCCGTGCAGACAGCGCTTCACAGGACAGCCGCTGAGGCCGGTGCAGACACCCACGCACAGCCAGAAGGTCCCGCAGGGCCCCTGCCCTGACCTGCATGTGGAGGGGCCTGAGGGCCAGGGCAGGCCCTGCGGGGGGGAGGGGGATGGGCGCCCGCAGGCCCGGCCCATCCTTGGCCCAGCTGGGGCACATGAGGGCCTCCTGGGGGTGGCGTGAAATTGCCATTCTCCACTGAGGGGCTGCTGCTGGAGGGAGCCTTCCGGGCCCAGCTGGGAGGGGGTCAGCAGGCGCCCCCGGACACGTTCCGCCCAGGCCTGGGACCCTCCTCACCACCTGCCCGGCACTGGTGGCCAGGACAGGAACCAGACAGGCCTGGGGCATGATTCGCCTGAAGCCGTCATGCTCTGTGGGGAGAGGGGGTCCATTCAGGCCCGTGACAGGGCTCTTCTGGGGCCGGACAAAAGACACCACCAGCTCCGGGCGACACAGAGAGTGCCTGTGTGTGAGTGTGTGCGCCTGTGAGGTGGCACGTGTTTACACGTACCTCTTTATGCCTGCGCCTGTACGTGCGTGCGTCTGTCTTTGTGTCTGTGTGTGTGTCTGTGTGTCTGAGGGGGCAGAGGCCCGGCATGCGCACCCTCAAACGCCTGGCTCCAGCCTGGGGAAAGGCCTTCCTTCCCCATCCCGCATCCCTGCCTCCTGGTGGGGCCTCTGGGCGCCTCCGGCCCCAGTTCCCACGCTTCCTGCCCCTTCCGGGAAGCGCCCCCTCCCCACTCACCGGACAGGGCCGAGAGGGGCAGGGGGCTCCCTGGATCGGGACGCGGGGCCCCTCCTGCCGCAATTAATGCAAATGATTTTCTGAGGTTTTGGCTTGATAATTTGATTATTTGTCCGGCATTCATCTTAAGCAAAGTGGATGACAAATAACTGCAAACTAATGTGATAAAAACCATTTATAACGCTGCCCCGTTCGGGGGCCTTCCCCTAACTGTTTATGACAAGGTAATAACGCCGCCGTGCGCGTCCGCCTGACTTTAAATTGGTTACTTAGAGGCATGATGGATGAGGGGCGAGGCCACCTTCTTCTGAGGAGAGCTCCTGATTTCTGATCTCATTTTTGAGGATAATGAATTATATCTAATTAGTTCTCCCCAAATCTAATCAGGGGGTGGGAATTCGGACCGGAGGGAGGGGGCTGGCAGGCGGCAGGCAGGGCCGAGGGTCAGCGGGCAGGGTGCCCCCAGGTCCTTGGAGGCCTGGGGGAGGGGCAGGCCGATATGGGGGCCGGCTTGCTCACGGCCCACTCCCTGTGCCGGCCAGAGGGGCCCAGAGCTGACCAGCTCCTCCCAGCTGGCCGCAGACCCTCCCTGACTCCCTTCCCCCAGCCCCAAAGCTGGCCTGGGGTGCCCTTCGAAGGCTCACCCCTTCCTGCCCCCCACCCAGCCTCTTGGCCTCTTCTCTCACCCCTCCCCCCGCTCCTGCGAGGCAGCGTCTCCCTCCCCAAACACAGGATCCTCATTCACGCCTCCTTGACCTTTGCACCCGCCTGAGAATTCCCTCTTTGCTCCCTCCGCATCTAGGAATCTCCAGCTCTGCTACCGTGTCCTTCAGGCCTCTTCTGAGGAGACATCTCCCAGCCCCCTGCTGCTTCCCCCAAGGGGAGCCCCAAGGCCCCTTGCTCACCCCCTCACTGGACTGTTAGCCCACTCGGGACCCCGATGCTAAGTGAAAGTGGCACCCCTCCTTCTGGCCAGACACGGCCCTGTACCAGGCGAACAACATGCAAAACGGGTCTCAGTCTCCTCCTCACTCCCTCCCTGCGCTGGGCGCCCTTGGGCAATGAGCAGCCTGCACGTGGGCCCGTGGGCGGCCTCAGGGGCTCTCAGAGCATGGGGCTCCCTGGGGCTCCCGTGCTTATTTTTGTACGTTTTGCCTAACACCATGGCCGGCACCCCCAGCTCCTCCCCGGTGGCTCTCGGAGTGCCTGCCTGATGAATGGACCGCTGAGTCAAGACCCTCCCACTCCCCAAACTCTGGCGCAGGGGCTGCAGACCGGGTGTCCATGCCCCTGTGCCAGCGGCAAGGGCTCTGCAGTGCGGCTGCCCCGCCACCCTGCCCCATGAGGTTTCTGAGCTCCACGGCCCATGGGTCTTTCCCTCTCCTAGGCAAACCCCCCCTCCCCCAGCAGCCCCACCATGCAGGCAGGCATCCGATTCCATGCATAGGTGATGCCGGAAACAGACGTACAGGGTGCAAGCACAGTTCTGCTTGCAGAGAACTAAAAATAAGATCAGATTCCCACATACCGTTTGCCTGTTCTGTGCATTCTGCGGCACGTAATCACCTGTCCGGCCTTTAGAAAGGCTCTCGCTGTTCTCTGTGCGTTGCTGCGCGCATGTGCTTTACTCTTGTCATTGCCCCTCACAGTGAGCCAGTCTCAGGTCCACTTCGCCAGGCTGGCGGTGTCCACCTTTGCGAGGGGACTGCTTCTTCTTACCACTATCAGTGCTTTTACGTTGCCCATTCCCTGCTTGTTTTCCTGTTTTTAAAAGCTCAGAACAAGCCCTGGCTGGTGTGGCTCAGTGGTTGAGTGCTGGCCTGCGAATCAAAGGGTCGCCAGTTCTATTCCCAGTCAGGGCACGTGCCTGGGTTGTGGGCCAGGTCCCCAGTAGGGGGCACTCGAGAGGCAACCACACATTGATGTTTCATTTCCTCTTTCTATTTCCCTTCCCCTCTATCTAAAAATAAATAAATAAAATCTTTTAAAAAAAGCTCAGAACAAAATTTAATAAAATACTCAAAAAAAATGTTCACATGTAGCTTACAAGGTGACACTGGAGCCAGAGGAGTGGCTGGGAGGTGGCCATGCCGCGTCAGAGGAGCGTGGTTCCTCTTTTCGTCAGGTGATGGGCAAAAGCCGGCCGGGTCCAGGATGGAGGGCAGTGTGGGGGCATCGGTGCCCAGCACCTCCACAGGCGGCCACAGCCAGGTATCAGGTCAGAAGGCCTGGTGTCCCTGGAGCCCAGCTGTTCCCAAGCGGGGGCGATTCTGCCCCCCAGGGGACTCCAGCAGTGTCTGGGGGCATTTTCGACTGTCATGACCGGTGGGCACGGTGCTAGGGGCATCTTGGGGGTGGAGGCTGGGGTGCTGCTGACCACCCTACAATGCAGGGGACAGCCCCCCACAACAGGGAATGATCTGGCCCACAGGCCAATGGCGCTGGGGTGCAGACCCACTGCGGTCAGTCCATCTGCGGTTTTGGGCCTGGTCAGGGCTCAGCTCCCAGCGGCCAAGGCTACGCGGACCCGAGGGAAGAGCAGGGGCGCTGGGCCACCCCCTCCCGCTGGGCTCCTGGGCCCTACCTGTCCCCGGGTCCCAGCAGTTCTCCGGGGCAGCACACCCCTCCCTTCCTCAGCAAACGACCCCCCACATGCCTTCTCCAAGCGGCTTCTGAGCCCTCCACCCTGGTCTGTTCAAAACTGTGAGTGGGTGAGACAGCCTCTGCCGAAGATCGTATTCAACATTTTACTTCCTCGGGGGCTGGGGCTTGGCCCCTGCCTGTTTTCCACTCCTCATCTGAGACAACTGCAGAAAATGAACTTGATAGCTGGGGAAAAGCAGCCCTTGCCAATGAACTCGTCAGCCTCCTGCGGCCGGACAGTGGGGACTGTCTCTTCCCTCCTGTCCCCCCTGCTGCCTCGGCCGCCAGGGCGCTCAGAGCTCAGCTCCATCCCCGTCTCGGTCAGCCCTCGGCTGGGTGCCCCGTGCACACCCCCCCGCACACCCCCTGCAGTCTCTAGGGGTCTGACCACTGCTCTCATCTCAGGAATCCTGGAGCCGCCTCACGCTCTCAGAGCGCGGCAGGTGCGCGCCACCAGCCGCCGGCCATGGGACGGGCGAGCCAGCCACCGTGTGGCTCCCTCACCCCCTGTCGCTTTCGAGGACCCCATAGGCACCGCAAACTCTGAAACGGTGAGTTCTGTGTTACGTGAAGTTTTATGCCTTGTGAATTACATCCAAAGCAAAATGAAACAGCATTATATTCCCCTCTTTCATTGAGGCTTAGAGAAGTGAAATGATTTGCCCGAGGTTGATCTGTTCATTCAACAGATATTTCTCTGAGCAGCTGCTCTGGGTGCTAGGGACGCACGGGTGAACGAAAGTGCGAACCCCCCTTCCCCCCAAGCTGCTCCTGCTGTGGAGAGCTCCTCGGTGCTCAGGGGGCAAGGCCGGGCTTCCGGTCTGCGATGCCAGACCTCCAGGGTTCCCCCTTCCTGTTTGCTGTCTCTCCGCCCTCTTAGGACAGAAGTCCTCCAAGCTGGGCAGGTAACCCCCAGCTTCTAGCACCCTGGCCAGCTCCCTGGGCCCCACCCATCACTGCCCCCGTCTCACTTGTCCCCTTCAGGAGGACCAGCTGGGGACTGGGGCAGCGAGGATACTGAGGTCTTCCTATCCAAGGGGGCCACTGCTGCAGGAGGGCTGAGGGTCAGGGCTGCTGGGACCCTCAGGGCTGAGCTGGGCACCCTTCCTGGCTTCAGCCCCAGGCCAGGGCGCTTTTAGGGACCCCCAAAAAGTGAATTAGCCCACAATGAAATCACAGCATTATCAGGCTCATACCGACAGCTTCCCGGACTCCTCCTAGGAAGCGCATTTGGAAGATATTATCATCACCCCCCCCCCCATCTCACAGGGTGAAGAGACTTGCCCAAGGTCACACAGTTGGCAACAATAGCACCAGGACTTCAAGTCACAACTCTCCCTACTCCTCCCACGGGCCCACTCTGTCTCCGGTGGCACGCTCCGAGCCTGGCATCCAGAAGGCACTCAGCAGTTGTTCCTTTGTTTCCTTCTCCAGAGCCAGCTGCTCAGGCCTTGGCAACCAGGCCACAGGGGAGAAGGCAGGGGTCGCGGGCAAGGCCCTATTCTGGGACAGGTGGCCGCAGTTCCGTAAGAGTGATGCAAACAGTCTCCCTCCCCTGGCCCCAGCCCCTGGTTGTCTGTCCCCACCTGGAGAGGCGACACCAGGCCAAGTTGTGTACCTACCACCTGCCCACCCATCCGTTCATTGTTCACGCTGACCGGATTCGGGCATCTGCTCCCCGCCACACAGGCCCGAGGCTCACAGCGCTGAGGCAGACACAGTCTCTGCCTTCAAGTTATTTGCTGTCGCTGGGGAAGACTGGCGAGCAAACAGACCATGACAACACACGGAGGGGTCTGGGGCAGGGGAGGCAGAGTGGGCTTTGGCAGCCCGGGGAGGGCCAGCAAACTGGACAGGAAGTTGGGAAAGCACCCTGGGTAGTGCACTCCAGCTGAAACCTGCAAGAGGGGCAGGGGTGGCCCAAGAGAAACAAGCAGGGGTGGGTGCCGGGCCCCGGCAGAGGGGACGGCTTGGTGGCGTGGCATCCCAAGGAGGGCGTGGAGGTGCGGGTAGCTCAGGGTGGCTGGAAGGCAGAGTGAGAGACAGCAGCGGCTGCAGAGGGGCAGGGCGGAGCTGGCAGCGTGCTCTGTGTTCGTGTCCTGACGGGGGAGCTGTGGGAGGTTTGGGGTGTGGGACCACGTGGCCGGATGCAGCACAGGGATGGGTTAGCCGGGCCACGAGAGCAGGGGAGGGCCCAGGTACAATGGGGAGATGAGCCAGGGCAGTGATGGGGGGATGGGGAGAAGGGGAGAGTTCCAGAAATGGCAGGATGAGCGAACACCCAGGCCTGGGTGGCTGCACGCCCGAGATGGGGAGCAGAGGTGACAGGCACCGAGACAATGCCGGGTTTTCGGTTTTTGGCTTGGGAGCTTGGTAGATAGAGGTGCCATTTACTAAACAAAACAGAAAACCCCGGGGGCTTTGGGATGGGGCTCAGAGGGAGCTGGGTACGGCTGCAGAAGGGCAGCAGGAGGGACCCCTGTGAGGGGACCGCCCCCTGCCTTACCTGTGGGGGCAGACACAGAACGTACCCAAGACTGCACAGGACTCACACCATGCACACACACACGTACCACTGGAGAACTCTGAGTAAGAGTGCATCGTACTGACACGTCCTAGCTGTGATGCGTGCCTTAGTTGTGCACGGTGTTCCTCACCGTTGGGAGACGCTGGGGAAAGGGGAGAGGGGTTGTCTCTGTATTTCCTCCAACACGTACTTGGAAGAAACAGGGCAGGGGGGATGGGGCTTAAGCTAAGTCAACTCCCGGCACAAAAGTCCCCGCAGCACTCTGGGGCCAGTCCACAGCTCTGTCGCTACGGGGGGCGGGGGGGGCCCTTGGTCCTGTAGCTGGCTTCCCCTTCAGTCTTGCCTGCACCCCCGCCTCCCACTAGACCAGGCCCCCTCACCGGATCTGGCCTCTCCCAAAGGTTCTTTCTCCTCATCAGCGACCCTGGGGCTGCACCTCAGCTTCATGTCCCTCCCCCCTCCCTCTATCCCTGTTGTACCCACTGTCTGTACCCCCAGGCAGGTGCGGGGCCCCGCATCACCAGGGAAGCTCAGCCCCAGGCTGGGATCTGAGCCCCTTCCTTTCACCCCCTGTGCAGAGCAGATGTGCTCTGTGCCCAGCCACACGCGCACCCTGTCGAACAAGTGGGAGACGGGCGCACTCGGACAGACAGACACACAGTGCACAGACTAGTGCAGAGAGACCACGACGCCCGTGGAGACGCATGTGCACTCCCAGATGCTGGGACACACGCAGCCTGCAGCCCTAGACCCGCCCTCCACCTGCAGGAAGCCTTCCCCGCCAGGTGCAGCGATCACGCCCCAAACAAACCCCAGCCGATAAGGACCCTGCCTTTGAACGGGAGCCCTTCCCTCCGCTGTGATCAGATAAGCCGGCGGAGAAGAAAGAGAAAAATCCCCGCTTTTTCGCCTGCTCAGACTCCTGCTGCGCCGCCGCTCCGGCTCCGCGAGGAGGGGCTGCCCGGGGGCCTGGGGGCCCCCCTCCCACTGCGCCCCTCTCAATCACGCCTGGGATCACAGGCACGGTGACAGGCGGCTCCTCCGGTTTGGGTTTCAATCCGGGGGAGCCGTGGCCTCCGGCAGCCAAGCCGGGGCCCCTACACCTGGGTCTGATGGGCCTCTGCTGTGGGGACCCTGGGACCCCCAAGCCTATGGGGCGTTCCACTTCAGGGACCTCCCTACCTCAGCCACCCTGGCTTGTAGTCTCGATGACCCTGCATATAGGGCCCCCCACCTTGGGAACCCCGGTTTACAGGGTTCCCTCATTTTGTGGGTCCCCCGAGCTCCAACCTTGATTTGTAGGGTCCTCCCCTTCGAGCTAACTTGTGGAATCCTGCATCTAAGACTCCGACACGTGGGTCCCCACGCCCCCCTCAAGGGCACTGGTTCACAGGATCCTCTGGCAGACGCCGCGGCCTGAGGAACCCCAGCCCAGGGCCCAGCCAGTCCTCATCTCGGGGACGCTAGGGGTGTGCGTTCCGTTCTCAGAGGCAGGGCCTCCAGGGCCCCTCTCTTTCCTGAAGAGCCAGGCGCTGAGACCCAGGGGGCCCCGGCAGAGGGAGCGGGGGAGAGGGGTCAGGCGGGCAGGTTAAAGGGGCAGCGTTCCCACGGCCCTGCCCGGGGCTGAGGCGTAATTAGAGGTCTCAGGTGTGTGTGTGTTGTGGGGAGGGGACGGGCTCAAAGGCCCTTCATTTTGTTTATCCTTCACAAAGACCTCCAACAGGGGGCCACCGGCCTCCTTGAGACAGCGCTGTATCTTAGCTCTGGGCCGCCCCCGGTTCTGTGCACCCCGTCCCGGCCCCAGACACCTGCCAGCTGCCCCGCTAGGAGGCCAGCCGCCCTCCGGGGCTCCGGGGACCTGCTCGGGGTCTGTGCCCCATAGGCCGGGCTGCCCTGGAGCCCAGGGCGGGTCAGAACCCCTCCCGCTCCTCCCGGCCCTCCTTCCAGGTGCCTCCTCCGCTCAGCTGACGCGACAGAAAACCCCATGATTTATTTATGCCCAGGAGCAGCCTGCTGCCCAGGATGCAGATGGAGGAGGATCCGCTCAGCCCCAGAGAGGAGAGGGAGAGGGAGATGGAGGGAGGAATGAGAGAGAGAGAGAGAGAGGAGGGAAGCAGAGAGAGACACACACACACACACACACACACGCATATGCACGGAGTGAACAGGGGCGGGCCTGGCTCCACCCCGGGGCCCCATCCAGGCCCCTGCCCCCGTGCCCCCACACCCGCCGCATCCTGCCCCATCACCGCCTCATCTGGGCCTTAGCAGACCCAATTACTTATAATAAACAATTCCGTTTATCTTTATCAGAATCATTATCTAAATTGGCTACATGACACATACTGCTCTCTAAGTGCACCCCGGGGAGGAGGGGCCATAAAAGCCGGTTCTGCACTCCGTAATTATCCCTCTATGAGCCATAAAGCATTACACTGGTGTTTAAAATAGGTATGGCGAGCAGTTTCCCGGCCCGCCGGGGGCCGCCCAGGGCACCCACGGAAAGGATGCTCTGGAAGTTTTGCTGCGGCCAACAACTTCCAGCAGCTCCGACGCCCTGGCCCCGGGATGGCAAGGGTGGGGGGCCGGGCCTGAGCAGCGGGCGGGGGGCCGAGCCACCAGCGGGGAGGCCGCAGGGCACGGAGGGGCAGCCACCCTCCTGGCATAACGAATGGCCTCTCTCCAGGCCCACTGGCCCTCTCCCCCCGCTGCTGCTGACTTGGGTTTTCTTCACTGTTTGCAGAAGCGCCTCCACCGCCCACGGGCCGGTCTCCCCCTCGCTGCCCCCAGGGAGGCCCACGTCAGCACCTCACTCGTGATTAAAACAAAACACTGGGCCGCCCCGCCCGCCTTCCAGCTGACCGGTCAGAGGTGCAGCTCTGGCCTCGTCTTCCCAGAGGCCTCTGCTCCCTCTGGCCTCTAGGAGGGCTGACCTGGGTCTGCGTCCCCACGAACGGCCCGTCCACACCCCTGGCAGGCAGATCCCCAGTTGGAAGCGCCGAAACAGGCGGCCCAGATGCCTGGGAGGGCAGATAGCGTTTTCTCTGGGTCTCTTCCGCCTGGCCCTCGTGCGGACTCGGAGTCGGCCAGGCGAGCACCCCCAGCTGCGGGCCCGCGGGGACAAGGGGTCACAGGTGGCACCGGGGCCCCAGGCTGGCCTCGGCCTGGTGGAACGGGGAGAGGAGGAAAGAGCAGGGAAGGACATTCTCGGCAGCATGCACAGCAGGCACAAAGCTGTGGCGGCGAGAATGAAACCGCTGTCTGAGGGCTGGAAACAATCTTGGGTGCCTGAACCCGTGCTTCTCAAAGTGAGGGTCCTCAGGACAGTGGCTGCAGCACCCCAGGGATCTCATGAGAAACGCAAGCTCTCGGGCCCCACCCCGACCAACGGAGCCTGAGACTGCAGTGTGCTCCGTTGGACACACTAGCTGGTAGTGCGTGCAGACTGCAGTCTGCAGTTTAACAAGCCCTCGGGTGGTGGGGGATGCAGGGAGATGCCCCGGGGAGGTTCCCGAAGGCCCTGACTTCCTGGAAGCCAGGGGAGTGACGAGGTAGGATGGACATTTCTAAAAGTACGCTCTGACTCAGGGTGGGGGCACAGCGGGCAGGTGGGGAGGCCAGCGGGAGAGACTGATGCAGTCGTGCAGGGGAGGGATGGGAGGCCTGGGTTGGGGACGGCCAAGGGGACAGAGGGAAACAGACAGGCCTGGGTGACAGTCAAGGGGTCCAAAGGCCAGGATGTGGGGTGGGGGCCAGGGGAGGCATCAAGGAATCTGACGCAGGCACTGAGTGGATAGTGGGACGGACGGGAAGTTGTGTCCTGGGTGGGTGGGGACGGGGACCGTGACTTCAGATCCGTGGGGTCTCAGGGCCCTATGGAGGCCTCACGTGAGCAAGTCAGGAAGTCACTGGTGCCCCACCCTGGGGTGGCTCAGGGCCTGGAAGCTACTGATGGGCAGCGGAGGCCGGAAGTCATCACCTCCCCCCACCCAGTTACTTGGTCCCGGCTTGTGGTCCCTACAGCTGCAGCCTCTGCCGAGGCCTCTGCAGTCCTCCCGAGCCTCGGAGACCCCGGGCAGTCCCAGCATCCTTCTACCTGACCCCACCCCCATCTTCAGCTGGACAGCCCTCTGCCCACTCACCCACCCGCCCCTCTCTCCACGGGGCTCCCCGAGCCACCCGGCTGCCCAGCCCGGGGCCCTGGCTTCGTTTTCCTCATTGCCCCGCCCTCCCACGCTCCCTGAGCAGCGGGCAGTGAGCGCCTTCCCACAGGCCGGGAGACTGAGACAGAGAGGCCAGCCGCTGGCCCGGGGCACCGCTGACAAAGGAGAGGAGCTGCCACCGGAACCCAGGTCCCAACCCCACCCCCCCACTCCACCAGGACGGCACCCGCATTTCCCTCCGGCCGCAGAGCCCCAGCCAGGCCTGGTTCTCCCAGGGAGGAGCGGGTGCCCGAGGCGGGCAGGCCCGGGGGGCTGGGACCTGCCTTCGAGGGGAGGCCCGGGAGCCTCGAGGCCTCCTTAATGGGCCCATAACTCACTCCCAGGGCTCGCTAATGTTCCCGGCTATTAGTGCCGGGCACAGCTAAGCAAACTACAAAATATTCCTCCGACTCAACAATCAATTTCCATATTGTTACAAATGGAGTCCACGCCTGCCACGGTTCATTTTTCTTCCAGGGCCTTCCCCCCTTTTACCCGGTACAGTGAGGAAGTCATTACCGCGTGTTATGAGTTTCACAACGTGCCGAAGAAATAAAAACGCACACCGCACAGAGTCGGGCCATATGCTGGGAGGCCGCCCTTCCTGTCACCCAAGGAGCCACCGGGGCCCAGAGCGCAAGAGGGGACCGCAGAGCAGGCAGCTCCTGGAGAAAGCGGGACAGGGTTGGGAGCAGATGTCAGCTCTCCGGGCACCAGAGTCTGTGTCCCTGGAGTGAGTCCCATGGACAGGTCCCCCAGTCCACGCCTGGGACCACCCCGGGCTGCCTGCTCCTCAGCTGGGAGATCTCCCCAGGGACACGGGGTGGCTTGCAGAGCCGGGCCGGGGGCTGTGCAGAGACCCCTGCGTTTCCTGGACAGGCTGGCATCCTCACGCCTGGGCCAGCGCTGCACAGGCCAGCACAGGCCCCTCCCAGCGTGTCCTGAAGGGACCAGCCAGGTCACGCTTCCCCACTCACGCACACACCCCTTCGGCTACCCGGAGCCACTGGCTGCTTCCCGGGCCAGCCAGAAGCTGCTGCAGATGTCTGGGTGTCTGCAGACACTGTCCTCTGACAGTGCCCGGGGCCCAGGTGCAGCCGGTGGCCCCCACTCGTCCCTCCCGGTCCGACTGGAACCCAGTTCTGGGGCATCTGTGCAAACGCTGCCATGCAAGGACATTCACTGCAGCATGACTTGCAGGGGTGGAGACCGAACGCGAGCCCCCGTCCATGGTTAGGGGCCGGTTAGGGGAGCACGGGGCCAGTGGACACCGAGGAAGGGCTGAAGGCCCCGGCAGGGAACGGCCCAGGAAGTGAACAGTGCGGGTTGAGAAACAGTTTGCGGGGCACGGTCCCATTTTGCCCGAGAGTTACCAGCAGGGAGAAGAACTGAGTGTGGGTGTGTAGGACAAGGCCTGGAAGAGTGCCCCAGCTCTGCTGAAGTTTACCTCCCCTCAGGGAGTTTGGTTGGGGGAACGCCGTCCCCCGGAGCCGGACTCTGCTCATCCCCGAGACACAGAACCCAGGGGCCGAGGCGCTGGTCCTACCGAAGTGCGAGCCGGCCCCGGCCTCGTGGGAGCGGAGGGCGCTGCGCCTGCCTCGTCACCTGGCCACCTGTCTGTCTCCCTGCCGTCAGTTCCGGCTTCAGGACTGTGTCCTCGTTTGTCCAAGGAGAGGGCCAGTATGGAGGGGCCCTCAGCGAATATTGGGTGGTTGGCTGGCTGGCTGGATGGCAGATGGGTAAGTGGGTGGGTGGATGGACAGATGGATGGATGGGTGGACAGAGGGATGGATGGATGGCAGATGGGTAAGTGGGTGGGTGGATGGACAGATGGATGGGGGAATGGATGGATGGATGGACAGAGGGATGATGGATGGCAGATGGGTAAGTGGGTGGGTGGATGGACAGAGAGGTGGGTGAGAGGGTAGACGGACAGATGGACGGGGGACAGATGCATGGCCAGGTGGAGAGTGTGGATAGAGAAGAGGGCGAGGTGGACGGATACACGAGGTGAGGGGCCGGCACACTCTTGGCTCTCCAGGCAGGCGGACGTCCCTCCCGTCATCCACACTCTGCTCAAGGACGCCAGCCGAGTCCCCGGGGAGCAAACCGGCTCTCTTCCTCTCCTCCAGAGGAAGAGCAGAGCGGAGCCCAGGTGTGCCACTGGTCACATTGCCAAGAGGCCAGCGATCTTTGGCCTCTAGAGAGGAGAACCGAGCCAAGATTCTGGCCCTCTGCTGGGTGAACAATCCGCCCAGGAAACGTTCGTCGAGAGCCTGGGCGGTGGGGGGGGGGCGCCCGGACTGTGCTAATCGTGCTGGATGTGGGGGGGGCTTCCACCCCCGGGGTGCGGTGTTTCCCCAAACCTCCTCCCCCATCGGCTTCGCCCTGCCCTGTCCTGGATGAAGCAGCTGCGTGCCCAGGATCCCTCTAGCTCTGAGGTCACCTCCAACTCTTAAACGTGGAATCTGGGGACTTCGAGGGCAGGCCCCACTTCCTCTCCAGCTCCATGTGGGGCCGCCCCCCCACCTGTCTGCCCCCCACGTGCTCAAGGGCCCCCGAGAGCAGACCTCCTCCCCTCCGGCCTCCCGAGCTCCGCCTCTGACACCAGGGTCTACACCGTTGTCCCCTCCACAGACCCAGCCCCTCCCGGACTGCCCTGGGTGGCTGGGTCGCTGGCCCACTCAGCACGGTGCTCCTCAGAGGGGTGGGTGGGCTGCAGTGCGGTCCGGGCCCAGCTGGCCAAGCCATGCGCCCGGGGGGCGGCTGGGTCAGTGGTCCTGCTGCCAGCCAGGCCCTGGGACATCCCTCAAGCACAACCTGGTGTCGCCGGTGTCCACATCTGTCTCCCTCATCAGACTGGGTACTCTCCGAGGACAGGGCCAGGTCGGGGTCCTCCCTGTGCCCCTCCTTACAGCGGGCCATCGGGCGACAGGAGGTGCTGGGGGGCGGGGCCTGCCGAGGGCCAAGTGCAGCGTTCTGGAGAAAGGCGCCCACTCGATGTGTGCGAGGTGGTCTCTCCGAGACACGGGACCCCTGGTCTGAGGAAGGCTCTTCACCAGGGGCCTCGGTGGGGCGGGGGCAGCCCAGCCGCCTGAGCACAGATCAGAAGAAGCCGGAAGAATGCAGCGGGGCCAGAGAGGACCTGCAGCCGGGGCCAGGCGGAGAGGGAGCAGAGCCCTCTCCGGGGGCAGAGAGCCACACCCAGGAGCCTCCCTCTGCACCCACCTGGAGCCCAGCAGGGCGAGCCTCTGCATCCCCCAGGTCCCTGCAAAATGGGTAGCTGTCTCCCCTCACAGGAAAGGAAGGGGGCTCAGAGAGGGGCTAGGAAGTGCAAGGCGGGGTCCTCGCTCAGCTCAGCCGTAGGCGAAGCCATCCTTCCCACTGCCTGTTCACGCCGCAGTCCTGCGGTGCAGGGGCAGAAACGGGGCGCGGCAGGGGCAGTGAACGGACCCCCAGGGGAAACTACTCTGAGATGGCACGGGCAGGCCCCGCCCGGGAAGGGCACCCCCACAGTGAGGCCCAGAAGGGCTGTTTGGCGGGGGGGGGGGGGGGTGGAGTCAACATTTCCCTCCCCCTGTCCGTGCCTGACCCCACCGTCCTCTGTGGCCATTAAGCGTAGACGCTGACTTGGGAGGAGCCCTCCAGTCAATCAATAGCTCACCCAGCAAACAGGTTCTGCAAACCGCAGTTTATGGATCTCCCTCCCTGTCTCATTCTTTAACCCCGACAGCTGCGGAGCTGCTGGGGGAGACCCTCCAGCCTGGGAAACCAGCTCCGCGGATGCCCTGCTGGTGGGCGCAGGGCACGGAGCGCCCGGCTGGTTACCTGGCAGGACGAGATGGCTCCCACCTGGCCTCCAGATGGCCCTTTATCAGCCCGGCCTCCTCTCCTCTCTGCTGCCGGGGCTGGGGCCGAGGGGCCGGCCTGGCCGGGCGGGGAAGTGAGCAGTGCTGTCCAGGGAAGCGTCTGTCCCTTGGGAGCTGACCAGACCTGTGTTCAGGCCCTGCTTCTGCCCCTGCCTGTCTGTGAGACCTGCGCAAGTCACTTGACCTCTCTGAGCCTCAGTTTCCTCGTCTGTGCAGTGGGCATAAGAGTGGTATCTACTTCACAGGGTTACGGTGACAAGTCCATATGAAAACACCACACCTGGCGTGCAGCGGGCGCTCTGTGAACGTTACACAGCATTGTTTCTGGATGGACCCCTCCGCAGACCTCTGCCTGCCAATAGCCCTGGGGAAAGATCGGGGGTGCCCGTAGCCCACCTTGACACACCTGTCCCCGACCTGCAGAAGAGTGCTTTACTGGTGGGTGGCTGTCGACCCCAGGATGCCTGGGACAGTCCTAGCTGACGTCTACAGTCCCGGCAGACTGTTAATAACACCCCTTTCCCCTCCGAAAACGCCTGGGGTGGATGACAGGAATGACACAGTCCCCTACTGTGTGGAGCTGTTCGGTTGTGTCAGGGACACACAGGATGTCACTAAAGCCTGTCAACAGTCCGGGAGCAGGGGCCGTGCGCCCCACTTAGAGTAGCGAGCGAGTGAGGGCGTGTGACTCGCCCACGGGCACACCCTGGGAAGTGACTGAGCTGGGCTCGCACCGAGCCCACCCGCCATGCTGCGCTGCGGCACGCACCCGTCCTCCTGGGTCCCACGGAGGGGGGGTCCTGGGGGCAGACGGAGGCCTTGGGACCCCAGGCCCGCTGCAGCCGCCTCCACGGTGCGCGCACGGCCCTCACCCTGCACAGGCGGGCTACGGAGAACAGGCCCTGCGACCTGGAGAGCCGCCCCCAGCCACGCACACGCCAGCCCGGCTGCCGGGATAACAAGCTGTGAAGATCTTATCAGGCCCCGATGGCCGGAGCTGATGCTGGTGGGCTGTCCCCTGCCCACCCAAGCCCCCGGCCCCGTCTGGGCGGGGGAGTCCTGTTTTCTTTCCTAAGTGGAACATCAGATTACTCAGGTCTTGTTTCACTGCCGATTGGGGGTACGGGGGCCACTTAACCCCAGACAGCTCTCGGGACAGCATGAGGCCACCAGGGGACTGCTTACCCCCACCTGCTGACGGGGTCCTGCCCACACTCCAGAGACAAAGTTTCCATCCATTTCCCACCCGCCCCCCCCAGCCCCCAGGATGGGCGTTTCTGAGCTAGCAGGAGACTGGTTTGTCCCAGCCCTCCGGGGTTGGGGTGGGGCGCTGTCTGAGGCGGCCACCAGCAGCCTTTCTGCCCCCCAGCCCCCCACCATTTCCTTCTTCCACCCATCCATTCAGTCCGTGTCTGTGCTGTAGGGGCACAGCTTTGCCTGCCAGGGCAGCAGGGACAGTGGCAAAGCCGTGCGATGAGGCAGGGGCGGCGGGGACGCCCAGAGCAGGCAGGGCCCGCCCTGCAGGACATCGTGGAAGGAAGGGACCCTTATTCTCGGAGGAGGACACAGTGAGGACAGGGGGTGAGAGCCGGCGTCTGGGGTGGGGCTGAGGGGCTGGCCCTGGGGCCTGAGGGCCGCGTGGACAGAGAACCGTGAGCAGCGCTGGCATCCGGCCTCCGGGCCAGCATCTCCCCTGAAGCTCCCAGACCTGAGAACGGCGGGCAGGAGAGGCCCCGAGCGCGGGCTGCAGGGCTTTTCTCGTCCACCCATTCGTTTGCTCAACCACCACCTTTCTGGCACCCGGGGTGTGCCAGGCCCTCTGGTGGCAGCAGAGAGACGAGGAGCCGGACAAACCCAGCCCCTGCCCTGCCGGGGACACACCTATGGGCACGATGGCCCTTAGGGGACGTGAGACACACGAGAAAGCCCTTGGGTGACGACACACTTGTTCTAGCTGGGAGGGCGGCGGCAGGGGAGCTCTGCATGCTTGCGGGGTGTGAGCAGGAGTGTGTCCCCTCTGCGCCTCAGCCCCCACCCGTCCCGGGGATGGTCCCGGTCCCTGCCTCGTGGGGCTGGGGGAGCATGTGCGTGCCCTGCTCTGCCCGGGGCTGGCCGGGGATCTGAGTGTGAGTTGTTGCCACGACTGCTCACGGGCGAGTGGGCGAGCGGCCAGGGGCACTGGTATTAAGGACAGCAGCCACGTGGGGGCCGGACTGGACACAGCAGCAACCCGGGGCAAACAGCAAGGTCAGAGTCCCCCAGAAGGATGGCAAGGACGGCCATTCCTTTCCGAAAGGAACCAACTTCCCCCAAAGACAGAATGCACCTACGTGGCTGAGCCAGCAGCCCAGGGGGTTCCGAGGGCAGGGGCCCCCCCTGAGCCGGGGATGCCAGAAGAGGGGGGAGGAAAAGGGCAGGAGAAGAAGAAACCCTGACGGGCTCGGGGGCCTGGCTCTCCCTAACAGGCCAGCACTGGAGGACCCCGCTGTCAGGCACCGCAGCTGGGGGAGGGGCCTCTGAGGCGACACGCGCCTGGCTTTCGATCCTGGCCCTGGTGAGTTACAAGCTCAGGCAGGGGCTGTCAACCTCTCAGAGCCTCAGTCTGCGCCCCCGGGAAATGGGGTCATAGTAACGGTGCCCACACATCCTGAGGGTGCCAGGAGACAGTGCGTGTCCGGTGAGCGCGGCTTGAGTCATTGCCGCATCCCCAGAGCCCTGCACGCCCGGCTGCCTTGTGCTCCGGCAAAGGGGCCCTGCCCCCCCAGGACCTGGGGTCTGCAGGCCACGGGGGGCCTGGACAGACCCTCCCCGTGCAGGCTGCCCGCCCTGCCCCATGGAGCCCTGCCAACCAGGACAGAGGCTTGGTCCACCTGCCTCACACCATCTCCCCTGCTCGCCTGCAGGCAGGCCACTTAGAAGAGGCCTTTCTAGAGTCTTTCCCCCCAGAACACGTTTTAGAAAGTCTGGAATAGCGGCGGGAGGGCCGGCCCGAGCTGTCCTGCCGCTGCGGAAGGCTATTCCTGGGCATGAGGAGCCGCCCAGCCTGCGGACTCGCTGTCCGGGAGGAAGGTGGCTCAGCTGGGGGAGCCGCCCCGAGGAGGCGGGGGGCCTCCTCTGTCCTCCTGGCTGTGCTCCAGCCTAGCGAAGGGCCAGCACGGCCTCTAGGAACCCGGGTCCGGCCACGCCTTCCTAAGGAGGACAGGCAGGGAAGGAGAGGTACCGGCAGGGGCTCAAGTGGTGGGGACGCCCCTGCCCTGGGACTTGGGAGGGGACATGTCCGGTGAATGTGGCTGAGGCCTCACCAGGACTTGTTAGAGATGACGGGTGTGTCACAGTCACCCCCAGTCTCGAAGGCTCAGGGCTGGTGTGGACCCCGCCCTTCGTGATACGGGTCACAGAAACCGGTGGCAATGGAGGGATGGCCTCCCTGACTCCACAGCCGCTCAAAAACTAGACTGGGCAGCGACCGAGAAGCCACCTGGAGAGGTCCCGTGACAAGGCCTGCAGGCCACGGAGCTCGGGGCGGGGGGAGCGAAGGGCGACCCGCCCACTGGCTCCTCTGCCTGAGACCCGGGTGCCACCGGCAGCTTGCCCGCACCTCAGCACCAGCTCCCTGCACCGGCCACCCCTGGCCCCCCGCCCAGAGGCCTGCAGGACCCCGGGCCCTGGGGCTCGAAGGGAGATCCCCCTTCCACGGACATACACGTGAACACACACTGGGCGTGTGCTCCTTGTCTCTCCTTTCTATACATTCAGCTCTAAAATCTGGGCCATCCCCCCACCCGCATTAACTGCGTTAAGGAGAAATTATAAAAAGAAATCAAATTTCCCATAGCATTTGAACGCCATTAAAATGCCAAACAATAAACTACCAGGCTGCAAATTAGATCAGCAGAAATATCAAACACATTGAGGTATAAAATCCATAATTGCGTTTAGTGGCAGCCGTCCCCGGAGAGGCCCTGCTAAAGATCATCACAGCCCCACATATGAGAAGCTATTGACAGAAGAATAAAAATCGACAGGCCGACCAGATAAACCGCGCAGCCTTCATTAAATATTCAGCAACAGAAATTTGACTATCCTGCACCTCTCCCCCCATCCCCTCCTGAGCCCGCCCCCGCCCAGCGGGGGGGGGGGGGCTCGGCCCCGCCCTCCCCAGGCACCAACAGCTGGCACGGGCAGGACCAGGGGAGGGGCAGGCTGGGGGTGGGAAGGTAGCGGCTGCAGCCGTAAAGGGGGGCGCTCCACTGAGATTATTATTGTTGGGCGGTGTTATTAGCTTTCACCCTGGAGTAGGTGGTCCCGAAGTCTTTAATTAGGTCATTACGGGGGTAATTTCCAGGGAGATTTTAACTCTTTACCAGCTGCAGGGCCTCGAGCCAGAGGCCCAGTGGGGCTTAGGGCCCAGTCCCCCAGTGGGTGAAACGGGGCGGTCCAGGGGGGAGGGGTGGCGAGGCTCTGCTGGAGGTCCCCGGAGGGTCAGGTTCACCTGCCCCAGGGCAGCAGACTGGCCAGGAGCCCCCCTCACCCACCCCTGCAGGGCTGGCCCTAGATTCAGGAGGACCCTCACTGGGCAAAGTAGGACCCGGCCTCGCTGGGCTCCAGCCCATGGGGACCCCACCCACTTCAGGGTGGCTCAACCTCTGCCCCAAACTGGCACTAAGGGCGCACCCTCCCAGCAGGCCCTTAGCTCCCCTTCTCTCCATCTCTCTCTTCCAACTACTCTCCCTCACACCCTCCTCTCCTCTCGGCCTCTCCCAGTCCCTTCCGCTGCTCATTCCTTCCCTCCGGTTCTCAGCTCTCTGTCCCCTCCCCTCCCCTCCCCTCCCCTCCCCTCCCCTCCCCTCCCCGCCCCCCTCACCTAGGAGCCCGCCGCCATGTATAATGCATGCAGTGGAAGCGCCCAATAGGATTAGGCACCTCCGCCCGTCTTTGAGGAGAGAAAGTTTATGTAAATGACTGATGACAGCGCTATTGTGTGAGGAATATCAATGGAGTAATTACAGTTACATCGGGCGCCCGCGCCGCCGGCCCGTGTTAATTTTTCACCGGCTCCCCCGGGAGAGATCGGAGCGCGCTCCGAAGAGCACAGCTAATAATGGGAGCTCGGAGCCGCCGCTGCGCCACGCGCCCCGAGGTCTTTCTGAGCAGACTGCTAAGCACTGGCTGTCTCCCCGGAGAGCCGAGAACAGAGATAAAATGATTAAAAACTGCCAAGCGGGCCTGGCAATCACTCGCTCCGCTGTCAGCCCGAGACAAGACAAATCTCTGCGATTTTTCTCTTCCCTCCTCTCCCTTTGTGCGCCCCTGAGCTGGGACGTGGGGGGCCAGGTGGGGTCGGGGTCAGCCCCCCAGGGTGGCAGGGCCGAGGGCAGGGCAGTGACAGCGGTGGCGGTGGTGGTGGTGGCGGCGGCGGGCTCTGGGCTGGGGGCTGGCTGCAGAGGCCAGCGGGGACTGGGGGCCCGGGGAGCCAGTGGGCGGGCTCCACTCCTCTGCCCAGAGAAACTCAGCCAGGGCACACCTGTCAGGGCACACCTGTTGGGGGCCATGGGCTGGGGCACACCTGTGAGGACACACCACCTGGGGCGCACCCACTGGAGCACACCTGTCCCGACCCACCTGCCAGGAACACCAGCAGAGGCTCACCTGGGCTGGGGGCTCCCTGGACTCCAGGAGCCTTCCCCGCCTAGCGCTGTGCCATCCGGCCCTCCTCGCTTCCAGGCCCCGAGACCCCAGCCTGGGGACCCTGAAGGGGCTGCTGGACCGCAGGCCCAAAGCAGGTGCCCTAGTTGAGGCCACAGGGTGGGGGTGTACCCCCTCTCAGGGTCTGGGCCCCAGCCAGGGAGGCTTCCTGGGTATCTACACCTTTGGCTCTGAAGCTAAACCTGGGCCCAGGACCTGACGAGAGAGAGGAGGGAGAGGAGGGAGAGGAGGGAGAGGAGGGAGAGGAGGGAGAGGAGGGAGAGGAGGAAGAGGGGGAAGAGGAGGAAGAGGAGGGGAGGAGCTGTTCCCACCTTGGAGAAGAGGGCGCCCACTTTCTGCTGCTGCCTCTGTGGCCCCAGGGAGGCCATCGTGGTGGCACCCTGCCCCGCAGGCCCTCTGACCTCGACACAGGCAAGAGGAACTCCCTGCCCAGACCTGGGCTGGGCTCTGGGAGCCAGCCGCAGACATCATAGGCCAGGAGGGGCCGCCTGCCGCTGTCACCCCGAGCCCGTGCCCAAACACACACCTGGAGCGCCTCTCCCTCTGACCATGCGCCCCCTCCCAGGCCCGGCCATCTCAGCCCATGACGGCCAGGACCTTCACACACGCGACATCCCCGAGACAGACACACACACACATCACAGACCACGGAACTGCCCGTGAGCACACGCATGCTGAGATACAGGCAGTGCGGCTGCCCACGCTGGTGCAGACGCGCCGATACAAACGTGCGTGTGGCCAGACTCGAGCTCGTTGACACGGTGACAGGCAGGCACACTGTCACAGGCACAGAGGGAGCACGTGGGCACACGGACACCCCGCAGAGCAGCCCGTCCAGGCACACGGCAGCACATACACACGCTGACACAGGTGCCATTCCTGCCCGCCGCCCCCTCCCCCGCTGTGCACTGGCACTGAGCGTTCGGGAGAACCAGCCCTGGGCCTTGCACGGGCTCTGAGCCGGCCTCTGCAGAGGCTGCCTCCCCGGTGCCGCCTGTTCCAGATCGCATGTGCTCACGCCCCCCGGCCACACCGGCTACCCACAGCTCAGCTGCAGAGAGCCGGGCAGGTACCGCAGAGGTTGAACACTTTGCGACGACCGACAGCGGTGATGACCCAGGTACAGGCAGCGTGGCACTAACGGTAATCGGAGGTGGAACTGGCAGCGTCCGGCTGGGGACAGGGTGTCAAGAGCGGCTGGTGTCCACACCAGGTCTGGCCAGTTCACCCGAGGCCGGTAGCTTCTGTCCTCTGCCGGGCGGCGAGGCCAAACGGGGCACGGCCTTCTCACCACCTGCCACACGCGCGCACGCCAGTACCCTCGCTCGCACACACCAGCACCGCCGATGGCTGACCCACACAGCCCCGAGCCCAGAGGGAGGCGCGCACGGACACGCAGGGGTGGCCGGTGTCCGCGGACGGGTGTCCCCCACGCAGTCACCAAGGCCCCTTCACAGGCCAGGCCCCGATGGAGCTCAGTCCGCTGACGCCCAGACACGCTGGCCCGTCGGAGTCGGGGCCGCAGGCACGCAGGTGCACTCGCCTGAGCGCTGCCTGGCCGTGGCACCCACGTTTGCCGCTCCTTCCCCAGCCTTGCCCTGCTCCCCCGAGATCCACTCGGCAGTCCGGGTGCAGTTCACGCTCCAGAGGGAACTGGGCACTCCCCCACTCAGAACCCTCCCATGGCTCCTAGTGGCCCCTGGAGTGAAGGGCACGCTCCCCGGCTCGGCCTTTGACGCCCTGTGTGATCTGACCTCTCTCTGCTCCCCCACCACGGCCCACTTCCAGGACCTTGAACAGGACGCTGTTCCCTCTGCCCCAAAGCTGCTCCCTTCCCTTCTTTACCTAGATAACCCCTCTGCCATCAGCGTGGACAGCTCTTCCTCCAGGAAGCCCTCCTCCACACCCCCCAGTCTGGGAGAGGAGTCCTGCTCCCAGAGTCCTCAGCGCCCCGTGCTTCCTCCAGCAGAGCCTGTGGCGAGCTGCAGCCAGGCACACGCCTCCCCGGCCCCCACTGGGCAGGGAGTTCGTCGGGGGCAGAGCCGTCTGACTCAGGTCCTCAGTGCCTGGGACAAGGCACACGGCAGCCTCACTGTGAGCACCAGGAAGAACTCGGGTGGGGTCCCAGCTCCTGTGTGAGCCCAGGGCCTGCAGAAGGGCCACTGAGGGCGGGCGCTGGAGGGAGGACATCCAGGGAAGCCTGGGGCCGCCAGGCTGCCCGCTGGCAGGAAATGGCTATCTCGCTGTCACTGGTCACCCCCAGTGCCCCGTCCTGGGCTGTGGGAGTGGATGCCCCCACTGCTCACCCCCGAGGGGCCAGCACCACAGGGCAGGCTCTGGCTCGGGCTGCCTGGGTTCAAGTCAGGCCTCAGGGTCTCGCCCCCTTTCTTATGGAAGGCAGTGCCCGTGACACCAACGAGTGCCGCTCCAGGAGCTATCAGCGGTCAGGCCCGAGTACAAACCACCCACTTCCCAGCAGGGTGACCTCCGAGCGGCCACGCGACCTCTCTGGGCTCCGGTTTCCTCAGCTGCAGCTGCTGAGAGGACCACGAGGATGACAGTGACGGTGAACGGCAGCCACCACTTCTTGACCTGCTGGCAATCTGACGGGGGTCTTCAGCCCACCCCGTCCCGGGCGAAGGAACTGAAGCTGAGGGGCAGAGCGCGAGGGAACCAAGACCAGAGCCGCCGGGCTCTGAAACACTCCCTTCTTCCTTCGAATCTCCAAGGTGATTCACAGGCGACTGTGCTGTGTCACCACGCACTGCGTGTTGAGGCTGTCGGCGTGGTCTGGGCCTGCCGGCCTCCACGCCTCTGCCCAAGCTGCACGCTCAGCCCGGAGGACCCTCGCCACAGCTGCTCCTCCGACCGCAGCTGGTTTTTCACAAACTTCTTACATCTACTTCCCCATGGACCTGTTCTCGATGTCCCCAATCGCCAAAGCCCGCGCCCCTTGCCTTTGTGAGAGCCCCAGCGTGTTCTGCCTGCTCCCCTGTGTGACAATGGCGTGTGGGCAGTGAGCAAGCAGATGACAAGCAGTTGCCTGGGAGAGGAGTGGTGGGGGGGGCATCAGGGAGACGCAGGGGCTGGAAGCAGACCTGGCTGGGACGCAGCCACGGGAGGTGGTGGAGAGAGGGGCTGGCCACAAGGAGGGCGAGGGAGGGGACATAAGGGGCCAAGCCAGGCTCTGGAGGGCCTGGAAGGGTCGACTGGCCTTCCTGGGGGTGCTCTGTTCGAATTCTTACCAGTAACAAACACAGCAATGACCACCACAATAACAGCAGCTGCGAAGGGATGTACAGGAGCCGTTCCTTTTCCTTGGACTTCATATATAGGAGCTGTGCGCTCAGTGCCTCACATCATATCCTATTGTTAATCCGACCAAGGACCTGGACAGGAGGAGGCATTGTGCCCATTTTACAGGTAAGGGAACTGAGGCCCGGAGAGGCCGAGGGACTCGTCTGAGACAGCACAGCTCATGGAAGTGGCATCGGGGAGGCCTGGGGCCTGGCGCCCTGGCGTGCTGACTGACAGGGGCTGCTGCAGTAGGCGGGCAACCAAAAATCACAACGGTGACCTGCTGCTGGCCTCCGTCTTCCCCGCTCCATGCCCCGGGGCCTGTCTGGCTGGATCCGGTTCTGCTCCTTGAAGCAAGTGTCCTTCGGGTCACAGAAGCGAGCTGGGTCCACCTCTTCCCTCCCTCCCTGCTGTCCTCAAACATGCACTGGGCACCTACCGAGTGCCAGGTGCTTTCCGGCCCTCACAGCAGGAGCTGCAAGGGGGAGGCGGCATCTCGGAGGCCACCTGGTGGAGTGTTTGAGTGAAGCTGTGTGACCTTGAACAGCTGCCTTCCCCTTTCTGTTCCTCAGTGGCCCTCTCTCTGAAATGGGGACTCACAGGTTTGACAGGATTTAGTGTGACGATGCAAATCTTTAACTCCGCGCCTGCGTAGTGCAAAGGTTTCAGAAATAAAAAATAAGACCTTTAGTCCACCCTGCTGCCACACTGTGTGCAGAGAGAACTGCATGGGGAGGGGCGGGCTGGGGAGTGCTGGATGGAGGATGCCAGGGGCCCCCCTGGCCTTTTCTCGCTCCCTGCCTCCCAGAGGGTCCTCATTTTGCTCTCCCACGCCCCATTCTGGCCCCCACATCCTGGGGCTCCAGGAGAGGGAAGAGCCTCAACCCAGCTAGAACCTCCAGGAGGGACCAGGTGTCCTCCCAACGGCCCTCCGGACCCACGCGTGCTGCCATGCCACCTGTCCACCCAGAGTCACCCGCCCGCTGATGCTGGGGAGACCACCGTGGCTCCCCCATTCGTTCATTCATCCATTCATTCAGTGCACTGAGCCCTGGGCCAGGCTTGGGCGGGCCCTGGGCAGAGTTCTCAGACCTCAGTGTACACAGGCACCCCCAGGGGGCCTGCCAGGGATGCAGATTCATGGGCTTCACTCCGACAGTTCAAGTCCATCCCCAGACCTAGGAACCTGCCTGTTTAACAAGCACTGCAGGGCAGACCCAAGGCTTGGCGAAGGGCGGGGGGTGGAGTGTGAAGCCAGGGAGACGTCTTGAAACTGGTGATTCACGCCCAGCTTTCCGAGAAGATGGGCTGTTCCAGAAGCAGACAAGACGAGGAAGCCGGGGAACACAGGCTGCACCCCCGAACAGCCTGAGCGACACCCAGATGTGGACAAGTGTTGGAGGTGTGTGGGGAACAGCAGGTGAACTCGTGGCTGAGCACAGAGGACGAGGGAGGGCGGGGCCAACTGTGGAAGGCCCGGAAGGCCAAGTGCATGGCCAGGAGGAGGAGGCCGTTTGGGGACGAGCCTCAGGCCCGCGGGCAGGGCGGGCGCTGTGCCCACGGGCCTGCTTCTCGCTCAGACCTGCTCAGGCCTCCGTTTCAAGAGGCCAGAGCCTGAGGCTCAGAGAACCAGGCCCGGCTGCGCAGTTTGCAGGGCCCGGTGCAAAACGGAAACCCAGGGTGCTCGTTCAGAAAGCATTAAGAATTTCAGGAGGGCGACAGCAGAGCCTTAAACGAGAAGAGTCCTTCCGAGTGCAGGGCCCGAGTGACCGCGCTGACCACATGTCCACAGCGCTGGGATCGCCGAGGGCTCAGCCAAGTAGGTCACCCTGGCTGGGACCAGGCAGAGTGCTGGGGACCCGAGGGTCCCATGACCCCGGCTGTGAGCCCCAGGCCTCTCCGACTGTCCCTCTGCCCCGCCCCCTCCCCTCGGTCCTCAGCGCTGCCTCCTAAACTGGCTCCAGTCCGGCTCTTCTCCCGTCCCCTCCACTGCCCTCGCCTCTAAAGAGACTGTCTCCAGTCTCCAGCCCCATGCACGCGCTGCCCGTGTCATCTCCATAAAGTGCCTCTCCCGTCCTGTCACTCCCCTGTCCAATAACCTTCGATGGCTCCCTCCTGCCCACAGCATGCGATCCGAACCCTGTTGCATAGCTACCGCCCCCTCCCGCCTGCAGCCCCAGGTCCCAGCAGCCCCTGGGCAGCCCCTCCAGCCAGACGCACTGCCTCAGCCCCCTTGTCTTGGGCCACCAATTTAACCCCCAGCATTCTGGCTCCCGGGGACCCTGTTTGGCTTGCCCTCCCCAAACCCGCCTCAGTCCCGGCCTCCCCCGGCCCCACCCCAAGGCAGCTCCCAGGGCCACCTGGCACACGGACTCTCACTGTCCTGTGACCCACCCAGACCCCTGCCCATGGCCCTTCCCACGGACAAAAATAGCTCCCATTCACCGTCAGGGCTCTCTGCAGGAGTCACTTCATTTAATACAACAACTCCAGAAGCCAGCCCATTTCACCAGCAAGGGGACAGAGGCTCAGGGAGGCTAAGGAACTTACTAGAAACAGGCTGAGCCTGGGGACCAGCCCAGCCAGTCCAGCCCCCAAGCTGCTAATCCCTCATACTTTCTTTTAATACTGACCAAGCCCCTACTCCGTAGGCATCACGCCCGGTCCCAGCCGAGGCACGGTGCACGCAGGGAATTCTAGCAAGGAGACCGCCTGACCCGGAACCCCAACCAGATGCCTGCGCAGGCCCGTCACAAAGGACTGCGGGAGCATCAGTAACGGTACCAGCAAGAACCACACATGCCTCATATGAGCACACCGCCTCCGCTTTCTCCTGTGGAGCCTGTCGCTGCGCCAGGGCAGGTGTTTGGTCCTCAAGCATCTTTGCGGGAACTGAGGCACGGAGCGGTAAAGCAGCCACCTGAAGGTGCCACAGCCAGCAAACCGCAGAGCCCAGACGAGACTCTGCACGCGGAGGCTCCGAAGCGCCGGCATCTCGCCTCTGTCTGCGTGGCTAAGGGTCTGGCTGAGGCCTCGGCCTCCCCAGGCATCGGCTCCGGGGTCACAAGATCAGAGAAGAGGCCGGCGTTTCCGGGTGCAGGCGCTGTGCTGGCATGACCCCTGCTCAGCTCTGCCCCCAGCCCTCACCCCGCCGGCTTCGCCTGGGAGCCCTGTGAGGGCAGCTGCCCCGGGCTCCTGGTGAGCTCCTGGTGATCGGCTGCCCTGGCGCACCGGTCTCTTACCTAACACCCCTCCTGGCCTCCCGCCAGGAGCCCTCACCAAGCAGAGCACGCGGCTGATTCCACGATACTCCCTGTGCCCCAGGGCAAGATGTTTCCTCTTACCAGTTAATATTTTTATTACCGTTATTACTGTTATTTTAATTTAAATCTTTGACGTTCGGGGAGAAGTTTCTCCACAGCCACACGGGCATGTCTGTGGGAGGGTGGCACTGCAGTGACCGGCCTGAACTCCTGCCATGCGGCTGCTTGGACCAGTGGGCGGCCAGCTCCGGCCCCCTCCCGGGGTCTGCCGCTGCTCACTTATCAGGCTGACATCCCACAGGGGGGCCGCCGCCCCGCCTGCCCCTCTGGCTCCAGGCCCGCCGACTGGAACCAGACCTGGAGGGGTGGGCGGAGGGGGCACGTGGGAGGGGGCCAAGCCCTCACCACAGGCCCCCTTGCAGTTCAAAGTGACACGCTCAGGCGGCTATCCCCTTCAAAGGGCAGACAGCGCCTGCCCCGAGCTACTGGACCCTCAGCCCAAGCCCAGAAGGCAAGACGGGTAAAGGCGGCCCCTGAGGGCTGGCCAAGCTCCTGTCCGTGGGGTGGGCCTGCTCCCCTGCCCCTGCCCACGGCAGGAGGGTACATCCCTGTGGCCAACTACACCTGACGGTGCAACCCTGGGAACATCCCTTCCCCTCCCCGAGCCTCCCTGCTGTCGTGGTGCATTTGCCAAGCACTCGGAAGGCTCAAAGGGATGGCCGTGCACGAGGGCCACGATGCTGATGACAAAGGTGGGGACTCAGAGTCTCTTTCGGAGAAATGCCGCCCCAAAGCCGGAACACTGAATGTGAGTCCCACCAGCTCCTCCCTGGCTACCTGGCTCCAGCTCCCCACCACCCCCCCTCCGGCCGCCCCCATAAAGTCAGGCGAGGATGGGATGATGCCACGCCCACTTGGCATTAGGCAGGTGACGGACACCCCTCAACACTAAAACATGCCCCATCTAACGCCAAGAAGGCTTGGTTCAAGCGCTCCCCTGACCCAGGTCCCTCAAGGCTGAGGAGGGGCAAGTCCCGGCACCTGCAGATGCCGACCCCACGCCGGTGCCGCTCCCAGCTGGCTGTGCGGCCCTGGGCGTGTGCCTTCGCCTCTCCGAGCCCCGGCCCTGTCACCTGGAAACCAGGGGAAAGGAGAGAGCTTTCAGGCACTCTCATCAGAAACTCGGGAGTGCCGAGGGCTTGGGCCTGCATGTCGACAGGACACGTGCCTGGTAGACGGTGGCTCTTATCACTGCCATCTGGAACTGTGTCACCTTGGGCAGGGACCAGCTTCAGTGTTGCAAAACGGAAAATAATCATCATGCCCGCGCCAGGCCGGTGAGAAGATTCAGTGAGCTAGCCCCCTCGAACCCGTGTCACGGGCAGCGGGCAGTGAACACTGGCCATCGATTACGAGGCATTCATTCGGCAAACGACAGGGAGCTCTGGGGGGCCCGCACGGTGGCCGGGGAGGGGCACTGAACTCGGCAAGGGGCCGGAACCTGCCCCCCTTGCCCCCAAAGGATTGCTGGAGGTTTTCTCCTGACAGAATGCCTGCCCTCCCATCCTAGGCCCACTTCCTAGCTGTGTGACCTCGGGCAAGTTACTCAGCGTCTCCGTGCCTTGGTTGTCTTCTCCGAAAATGAAAATGATAATGGCACGTAGGCCCCGGCTCAGGGAAAGGATGGAAGCGCTTACGGCAGTGGCACCTGAGGAACATGCGCGCTCACGAAGCACTCGCTGCAATTATCACGGTCGCGGCCGCCGCTCCGTGCTCTCTGGGCCGGGCCTGCCTGTCAGCAAGCCCCCTGCAGCCAGGCCCCCCTCGGCAGCTCACGAACTTGGGAAGTGTCAGCTCCTGAGAGGCACCCCGAGTCCCCTGTGGAACGCGGGCTTCCGTGGGCTTCCTCCCTGCTCTGTTTTCCCCAGCAGCTGGAACGCTCAGAAAAAAAGCACCCAGCCTGCTGGGCTTGTCAAAGCAGGGCCAGCTTTACTAGAACCAGGTTTGGATGGTAATTCTGCGGTCGTAAGAATTATTTTCTTTACATACTGTTGTAGAAAGGGGAACCCCATGCTTTGCTTTTTTTTTTTTTTTTCTCTCAACCTAAATGAAGACACCATCAAGGGTAAATCCGCTGCTGGGGTTTTTAATAAAAACACGATGGAGGGAAATACTCAAAGCTCCACAATCAGAAGCAATTTGCGTGGCGCGCAGAGACGTGTTGTGCCCACCCTCCGCCCGCGCAGCGGGGCCCCGGGCGGGGCCGGCGGTGGGGCCGGCGACTTCAGACCTATGGCAAAAATAATGAACAGCAGTGCGCGCGGAGATAGCCTGAAAAATATCCCGGGAAAGAAAAACATATGCCAAAGAGTGTGTTGTAAAAGTCATATTTCATGCCTGACTTTAGAGAATGTTAATAAGGATTAGAACCATACTCCAACAGAACAACTATCAGTCAAGGCAGAGGTAATTAATTCTGCTTCAGATCTCCGCGCGGAGGGAGGACGGCGGACGAGAGCCGTGAGCGCCGTGTCTCGGCGCGGGGAGTCCGAGGCCCCCGGCGCGGCCCGAGAGCTCCCGGGGCCGCGTCCTGGTCCCGGCCGGAGGAAGCCTGTCCGCTGCGGGCGGCCCCTGCTGCCGGCCCCTGCTGCCTGCCGCCCGGGAGATTTTAGGGGTCTTTTCCGAATGGTAACAATATCAAACTCTTTTTTTTTTTTTTTAATTTCAGGATTGGCTAATAAATATGATTAAGATAACACGTCCCAAACCACATGTCCTCTGCTTGGCCTCCAACATGTGGAGGACAGATGTGTCTTCTGTGTGCAGATGACCCAGCCGCTGCTCCCCCGGGGTAGGGACCCTGGGAGCCGGAGCCCCGAGAGGTCCCCGCAGCCCACTACCCCCCACCCCCCGGCCTGCTGGAGAGGGGAAGGGCCAAGCCCAGGGTGTCTGGGTGTCCGACGTGGGCAGGATGGAGGAGGGATGCTGGGAGGGGGCAGTGGGCTCACCCAGCTCTGGTCCCTCGATTCCCAATTTGGAACACACAAGTCCCAAACCCACATGGCCCATGCTACCCAAAAAGCTCCCAACCATCATTTTGTCATGGAGGTTCACCGATTACCCCGTCTCAGTGACCGAAGGAGTTCTCCTCTCGGTGACCTCAGCCCAGGGAGAATATAGAGCAGGCCACTGCTAAAGCCAGAGCCCGGGAGAGGGTTCTAGAAAGAATTGTGCAGTTGCCACAGAGGAAACCCCGACCCTGGCAGTGGGCACACGGGAGTTCCTGCCTCAAGCGAGTGAGCTTTGGGGCAAGTCCTGGCCACACCTGGCCTCGGCTGCCCCATTTCTACGAGGGTCTGGAAGAGCCCTCCAGCCGGGACACTCTGCAGCAGTGGCCGGCGTGGTGGCGGGCGTGGCCCGGCTGCATCCCTACCGTGGTCACTGAAGAGAGCCCTTGGCTGCCACGAAGAAGCCAGGCCTGAAGCCCCAGGCAGGGAGGCCTGGGCCTGCTGGTGCCAACGGCTTTGGGAAGAGGGGGGAGCGGGCTCAGAGGCCAAGGCTGGTATGGGCCCCACCGCCCAAGAAAGGCCCTGGGCCAAGGTATGAGTGAGCCTCCTTCTTAGCTTTCCCGTGGGGCGAGGAGTGAGGAAGGAGAAGAGCCCTCCAGAGTCAGCCCGGGCCAGGCAGCAGGGCACAAGAGGGCAGGGAGGGAAAGAGGCTTCTACTGCAGTGGTAGATGGATGAATGAGCAAATGAATGAATGAATGACTGTCAGAGGGAGGTGGGGGCTTCCCAAACCCAGCACAGCAGACAGGCTGCAGGCAGGACACCTGGCTGGGAAAAAAAAAATGCTACTAAGGGTCCTTGGGGGAGGGGCCCTGTGAGCAGGAGGAGCACGGGCTGTCCCCGGGGGCAGGGGTGGGGTGCACACACTGGCCACTGGGCAGAGGCTGGAGGGCGTCCGTTCCCACCAGTCAGTGCACAGAGGCTGTTCTAGGCAGACAAGAAGGGTCAGACCTCGGTGGAGGGACTCCGTCACTGGCCTTCTCTCCCCTGGGGCCCCCTGGGCATTGCCTGCACTGTTACCGCTCCGGCTCAGGCCCCGGCCTCGCCTGAGGACCCCGGGTCTCTTCCCTGCCCAGGAGCCCGGGCTGGCGGGCAGACGCTGGGAGCCCAGGGCTTGGCCCGGCGGGGCTGATATGAACCATCTGCGTTGTCTTAGGACGCCCCTCTGCCCACTGTCCCTCTGAACTCGGCCGGTTCCCGCGGGCCGTTTGATGCCTCGCAGGGTCACAGACCCCCGCACACAAATCACCGCCGCGGGGCTGGGGGTGGGGCGGAGGCTCTGAAACCTAATCCGCAAAGTTTGCTCTGCCGCAGGCTCGCTCCTTCCCTGGCTCACTCGACCACCGCCGCCCCCCCCTTTCCAAACAAGGCTTATTTTTCTTGCCAAAAAAACAAAGTTGGTATCAAGTGTTTCGAGGGAGAAAGTCTCTCCCCCGCCCCCCGCCTGGGAGGCAGAGCTGGGGCTGTGGGCTGAGGCCGAGAGCGCAGAGGGGGCTCTGCCGGAGGAGAGGACAGGCGGGAGGTGAGCCCTGGTTCTCGGTCCGTAGGCCGGTCTCCTCCTCGGCTCTGGTCTGGCCCTGCCCAACGCTTAGTAGCCGCTGGCCCCGGCCCAGGGTCTCTGACCTGTTCTGTCCCCCTAGTTGTCTCTCTCCCAGATGGGGTTCCCTGTCCCAGTTTGGCCAGAGATGGAAGCATCACTTCCTGCCCCGTCTCCCTCCCCATAAAACAGCCCTTGCCTGTCGCTTTTACGAGGTGACACCCTGCTCTCAGCCCAGTCCTCCCCGTGCTGGATGGAGCTCGGGCTGGCGAGGGAGGAGACTGCGTGCAGCCAGGCGTCTCCAGGGCGCTCCCGGGGCACACCGGGGTCCCCGGGCGGCTGCCCCCAGCACGGCCCAGAGCCTGAGAGCTTTAAAAGGATGCCAAGGAGCTGGGGATGTTAAGAGGCGCATTCCTCAGAAGCACCCCCTCCAACTCTGACGACTCGGGACCTCCCATCTGAGACCCCAGACGCTGGCCCACAGGTGGCCAGCCTGGTCCTCTGGGGGAGGCAGAGTGGAGCCGTGGGGGCGCATGGGTTTCATCTGCTGGGTGTTGGTTTTGCTCTTGGCTTTTTCAGTCCGTGCAGCGACCGGGACCTGCGCAGGCAGCTTCTCCGAAGCCTGTGGCTTTCTGCTGTGCCTAGAGGGGAGCGCGGGCAGCTAAAGTCCCCCCTGCGGCCGCCGCTCAGCCAGCCGGAGCTGTCGTGGTCCAAGCAGGCAGCCTGGCTCGGGCTGGGCGCCCGCATCAGGGGGCCGCTGGCGCACCCAGCTGGTCTGCGCGGCCTGGGCGCAGCGGGAAATGCCTGCAAACTGCGGGACAAGGGTAGCGAAAGCGGCGTGGTGGCGAGAATAAAGGCACCACCACCCAGCGGAGAAGCGGGGTTTCCTGAGGTGGGGGAGTTTGGGGAGGGGGCAGAACAAAGGAATTCCCCCTCAGAAGAAACGGGCTGAGTGAGCAGCTGGAATGGTCAACCCCCAGGAGACTCTCGGGAGGGCTACCAGCACAGAAACACTGGTCCCAGCGACCCAACGAAATCCGCCCAGCGGAAGACCCCAGCCTGGCATCTCCACGGGGCCTCTGAATGTCTGTCCGTTCTGCTTTACTGGGGATGGGGGTGTGCACCCCCAGGGCTACCTTTCCTGGGAGGAGGGAACAGAGCGGCCCTGCCCTCCATCAGTGGACACACACGCACAAAATTCCCGCAACCAGTGTCTGTTCTCGGGGCTGCTGCCCCCATTTTCCAGAAGCTGACAACTGAGGCCCCTGTAAAGCAACCCCCTCTCCCACCCCCTACCGCAACGCTTGACCGGCGAAGGAGACCCAGGCGCTCAGGAAGGACAGGCTGGGGTGGGGGGGTGACAGGACTGGGGGCCCCCCTCCTCCTGCCCTCGGAAGGGGTGGAGGGGACACGGTTGTAAGGTGCTCGCCTTCTTTTCTCTGCTTGACATGAATAAGGGGATTAGGACGGCAAGTTTCCGTCGTTCACGCCGCTGGACAAAGGGCCCCGCGGCTCGAGCGGCGCAGCCTGTGATTAAACGACAGAGCCCTGTCACTCAGCACCGTCCTAGGTACTTGTGTTCGTGACATAATCTTATTAGAAGATAAAACCGGCGAAATCCTTTTCATAATGAAAAGTTACATTTAATGGCTGAACTCAGCCCCCCCCACCCGGCCCCGACCCTGCCCGCCTCCCGCGTTGCTGTTGGATATAGCTCGCCTGTGATTGGCATTTAAAGCGCCAAGTCCGGGAGAAAAACGGGGTTTAGGGTTTTTGTAATCCCCCTAAACTGTCTTTGTTCGAAATCTCCACAGATACAAGTCTGTTAAGAGTAAATATTTGTGGATTGATACAACCACATTTCCCCCCTGCAAACCAAATCTGAAAAAAATTCCACCCTCCAGCCGCGCAGAGGCTGGGCGCGGGAGGTGGGGGCTGGGGTCGCCCAGCCTTCGCTGCGAGAGCTCGGCTTTCCGGGCGCCCGGCCGCCTCCGGGCGCGCAGGGACTTTGCACATTTCTCAGGCGGGAAAAAGGTCTTAGACTCTTTTTTCAATTTTCTGTTCCCTCGATAAACAACCCTCCCAAACTTGCTGCTTTGGGGCCTGCCCCAGGGGGTCGGCGGGAGGGCTTGGGGAGGGGCAACGATTTTGCTTCATTCCCAATGAAAATGCGAACTCTCTCCGCCAGCCTCGCTCCCTTCCAGCGGGTCCAAGTGGCTCCCAGGGGACGGGCATCTGCGGAGCCGCGGGAGGCCCCGTCCGGCAGAGGGCCCCGAGTCCAGCCCAAGAGAGCACCCGGGCCCGCCCAGGGCCCCTGAACCGCGAAGGAGCACGAAGGCTGTCGCAGGGCCCCAGGCTCCCAGCTCCAGCCCAGCCCGTCCTGGGATCGAGTTCCTTCATAAATCAGCGGCTGGGTGAAAGGGCTGCGCTTTAGAAAGGGCAGGACCGTGTGCGCGTATTAGAGCGCGCGGTTCCCAAATCCGGGCTAAACCCCTGGTGACACCGAAATTCATCAACCGCTGCTGGCGCTGCTGGCGCCCGTGGCTCGGCCCGAGCAGCCCGGGAGCCAAAGAGCCGGTGCACCGCGCTGCCCCAGGCGGGGAAAGGGAGAACGAGGGGCGGGACCCCCTCCTCGAGGTGGGCCTGGAAGAGGGCGCGGATGGAGACGGCAGTTCCCGCCCGTGTGCCGCGCCTCAAGGAAGCTCTCCCACAGAGAGAGCGGCAGTTATTCTAACCTTTTCCCTTTTCTAGCAAAGGCTGGCCCTACAGGGCATTCTGATGAAGAGGGCAATGACCCTCCCAACCCTAGGGCGCTTATCGCCCTACACCTTCCAAGGTGGGCGCTCCAGGGAGAATCCCAACTCTCCGGGGTGGGAATCTGGGCCTTTGGGAAGGTCAGAACGGGATTTAGGGACGCCATCCGCCTTGGGATTTCGCCCAGCCTGGGAGAAAATCTGCTACAGAATAACTCTGGACCTGGGGGAAGCTCCTTAACCCCTTCAGCCTCAGTTTCCTCGCCTCTGCAGGGAGCTAGAGCAACAGAGGCCAATACACAGCCGCAGGCGCGCACGCGAGAACAATTGCATTTCCTCCTACAGGCACCCCTGTGACCCGCCCTTCTGGGGCCAGCAAGGCTCTGCTCCCGAGAGTTTGCATCTGCGCTGGCCTGTTGGGGAAAAGGAGACCTAGTGCCTCAGGAGCACTGGGGGTCCCTCCATAGGCTGCTGCCTGCCTGCCTCCAGGGACCAGCTTGGGACAGCTTGCCCTGCCCCATTCCCTGTTCCAGGGCACATTTCAAAACACAGGCCCCAGACCTGGTTGGGGAGCAGGCGGGCAGGCGAGGCCCCTCGTGGAGGCCTGTTCTGGAGGCTACATTCTCTGGGCCGCCCACGCAAAGCAGACAATGCATTCCTGCCAAGCAGGGCGTCTCCGGCTCACTTTCCTGGCAGGCAGGCAGGCAGGAAACATATATTGACCGAATGCCCAATGCAGGCTGGCACCTTTGCATTTGTTTCCCTTTATCCTCAGAGAATCATCAGCCCTATTTCACAGAGGAGAAGACTGAGGCTCCAGAAGAGGCCTTAGCCTGTGTCGCAGGAGCCAGCGCCATTCCCGTCCCAGATCTGTCCTTGCAATCTTGCTCTTTCCTTTGAGAAAATGTGCCCCGCGGAGGGGGACCTCCATTTGGAGGAGGGAGGTGGCCCCGGAGCACCTCGGTCCTCTCCATCTCCACAGGCTCCGCACTCCGGGCCTGGGCGGGCTCCCACACACCCCGGCCGCTCAGTAACTATGGCAATCCATTTGGTCACATGACAAGTCACTGAGTCCCCGTGGAGAGCAGGAGGCAGGAGAAAGGGGAACGGCAGTCACACCCAGCCCCGGCTTGTCCCGGCCCAGCGCTGCTGCTCCTCCTCTCCCATCACCGCTGCTGCTGCAGCGCTCCATAGAGGCGTCTGGAGGGTGGGGGGTGGGGCGGCGGGGGGGGGGGCAGCTGCCGGCAGGCGGCCCTGTGTTCTTGCATGCTCACTCTGCTTTCTGCTTCTGGCCAGCAGCTCGGTGGGCTCCTCACTCCCGCCAGCCCCGGTGGGCACCTCTGTTGCTCTGGGCAGCCCTCAGAATCCGCCTAGGCTGGCGGTCACCTCGCAGTTCCCGGGGAAACCTCTCGCAGCACCAGCAGGCCAGGAAGCAAACATCTTTGTTTCTTCTGGAACCAGACTCCAGGATCCGGGTTTTTCCTTCAGCGACACTTCCCCCAGTTCGCCAAGTGCAGGGCCAGCCAGGTGCTCTGCCAGTGGCCGGCACTCTGGGTCCAGGCCTATCTGAGCCAGGGCCCCCCCGGTGGAGACAAAGCCCTCCCCCACCCCTAATGTCCAAGAACATCCTCTGAACCCCTACACTCCCCCTCACCCCCCTCAGGGCCCCAGGGGCCACCAGGCAGGTCCAGCAGCTGCCAGTCAAGAAGCTGAACAGAAATGGATAGAACACTGCCCCGGGAATAACAAAGGAAGGGCCCGTGCAGAAATTTATTTGTACTGATCAGGAGAAGCAAAGGTACAGGGCAGCGAGGAAGTGCTGTCAGCCAGGCCTGAAACCCAAGAAAGTTGCCATTCCGAGCACAGTGGCCCCTTATGCCGCCCCACTCCCCCACGCAGCGGTAGTTAAAGCAAACACAGGCCCTTCACTGCCCCGTCAGTTACACCTTCCCCCCAAAACTACACAAACTTTGAAAGATTTTTCGGACAGAAGATGGATGCTTCAGGAGACTCGAGGTCAAGGCCAGGCTGTTTAAAGTAGATTATTAACAAATAAACATTTACTACAAAAAAAAAGGGGGGGAGAAAACCCTATAGGCCACCGGGGAACCAAATCATGTTGCTTTTGGCTTCAAATGACAGGAGACATTTATGACATGAATGGAGAGCACCAGCCGGCCGATGAAATGGCAAACGTCTGCCACTCTGCTTCCTCTGCCTTGTGAATCAACTTTTTCAAGTACGGGTTTCAGCCCGGCCCTCCCCTCCCCACCACCGCCTCCCCACTCCTGACTGCAGTGGCAAAAATACATATATATGTATATATGTATACAATTGGTTTTGCTCCTTGCTGCCATCAGTACAGAACCTAGGGGGTGGAGAGGGCTGGGTCAGCCAGACAGCCTAGGGCCTAGGGTCCTCTTGCACCCCCAACTGACCGGCAGCCTGCCCAGGCTCCTTGGATGAACGGACCATCCCCTCTCTTCCTCCCTCCCCTGAAGCTGAGGCCTGACTGTGGTGGCCAACACATTGGAAGTTATAACTCCTGCCGTTGAGAGTATCCTCCATTCCTCAGCCTAACTAATGCCAAAGTGGGACGGGTCCCCCCCTCCCTTTTTTGTTTTAAAAACCTCTGGGCCACAGGACAGAGGAAGAAGTGCTCTGGGGAGGCTCTACCAGCCCACGGTGGACCAAAAAACCTCCCTGGGCTGGAGGAGCCTTCTGACCGCTTGGCCTGGTGACCTTTTAAACCTCATCTCCTTTCTGAGAAACACACAGGTCCCTGGACCTCTCCCCCAGATGCCCCCTCTTCTGAATTCCCCCCTCAGCCTCCCAGATGTTGGTTGAGCTTTATTTTCAGTCACTTGAATCACAAAAGCAATAAGCACAAACAGTCGTCCAAATGTGAAATGATAATATTGAGAATGCTTTTCCAAACGAGACCCTGCAGATGCTAATTGTTCCCCGTGGAAAGGTGTTTGCTCTGTCTGGTCCAACACCCGCCCACCTCGGCTCCCAGGGAGAAGTAGGCCAGCATCACGTCGAGCCCCACGCCACTGTCTGCCCTTCCTGATGATGCACAGCTGGCGCTGCACGTCACCCCTACGGTCAGAAGCTGTCCTGCCTCTCTGGACCCCAGGGAACATAGAGACACTCCCTGAAGCCCCGCCAGGTGCCCCGTGTCTTCCTCACCACTCCCTGGGCAGTGACATCAACACCCCCAGCTTGCTGATGGAGAACCCAGGGCTCAGAGACGGGCAGCCACCTGGCTAGGGTTGCACAGCTGCTGAGTGCTGGGGCTGGGATGTGAACCCAGGTCGGCCTCGGAGTCTAAAGCTCTCTTCATCACTGAGGGAGGCAGGACCCTCACAGTGTCCCAAGCAAAGGGAATGGTTTTCCCAGCAGTGCCCAGGGCGCCCCATCTTCCCTGCATTGAGAGGCGCCCAGCGAGCCCCACATTCCAGCTGCACCTCTCTCTGAAGCGGAGCCCACGGCAGTCCCGTGCGTGTCCTCAAAGACGAGGCACTCCTCGCCACACTGAAGGTGGTACCGGTAATAGCAATAATTTCCAGGCAACAAGATGCCAGGTCCTCTGGGCCACATCATCTCGAATCCTTATAAGAATACTTTCCCCTAGGTGGGCATGTCCCCATTTGACAGAAGAGGCTCAGGTAGGTGCCAGGGCTGTGTGGTCCTTACCCTGGCTCTGCCAGGCAGGGAGGGAGGAAGCCCAGGGCCACTAATCACATACCCCAGAGGAGATCCTCACAACCTGCTTCCCCCACTGGAGAAAAAAGCCGGCAAACAAATTAGGCTACTCCAGCCCAGGGCCTGGGGAATACAGGGTGAGCCAGGAGTCAGCTGTGAATAATGCCTCCGTTCAGCAGACGACTGCAGCCGCAGGAAGGCCTTTGCGTACCCTTCTGCCCGCAGCCAAGGTGCTGAGGTTCAACGGAGAGGTGCCCTCCCGCGGGCCAGAGGGTCCCCAGGCTCGGACTGGCAGAGTGCGCCCTTCAGCCCTCAGATCCCCGGGGAGGGCACTACGGAGGCCTTTTTCATAAGGCAACGCGATGTCCCTTCCTTCCAAAGAGATCCATTTCTTCGGACAGGCCCTCACCCCAGGCTGGGGGCAGGGGTGTCCACAGCCCTGAGTGAGTCGGATGAGGACTATGCCAGCTGGGGTACCCACCGGCGGAGGGGGTCCTGCTGGTAACTGGCACCCCGCAGGAAGGCCTATGGGAGGCCTCCCGAGCTGGGAGACGCAGCACCCAGAAAAGACGGGGCGACTCCGCTCTTCCTCTGCACCACACCCGGGCTCCGCCGCTGCGGGTGCTCCGAGGGGAGGTGAGCCTCCCAGGAAGGCCTTTCCCGGGGTAAACACTTCCGAGGAAAGGAATGTGCTGGGAAGCGCGGGGTTGGGCCACTGGAGCTCCGTGCAGCCAGCTGGGGTAAATTAAAAAAAGAAAAAAAAAATCACCCCGGACTCGGACGGCTTTTTTTGTGAAACTCAATCAAAGCCTCGTCGCTGCCCCCCCCTCCTGCCGAGGTGGGCGCACCCTACCTGGGCAGGCGAGCCCGAGGGGATCCTCGCAGGCTCAGCTGGGCCCTGCTACTGCGGCGGAGAGGCGAGGGCGCCCGCGCGGGCCCCGCTGGCGGAAGGGCGCCGCCAGCCCGGGCTGGGTGCGCGGCCCCGGCGGGAGCCCCGCGTCTCTCCGCGCACGCAGGCCCCCGCTCGCACACCGCGGAGTCTCGGTCGCCAGACCTCGGGGCTGTCTTACAAGCGATCAGACTCCATTTTGTGACAGATTTTTGGACTCTCCCGCCAACCCTCCCCCCTTCCGGAGCCTCCTCCAGGAATTCGCCACCTCCTCAGGATACAAACCCTTTCCAGACAAGCGACAGACGGCAAGAAAAGAGTTACATAATTCTGTTTGGCCGAACCGCCAAGAAAAAAAACTGGGGGACGGTATGTTGTCATTTTTCCATGTGTACTCCGGTGGAGGAAGGAGAGGGGTGCTCGCGATTTCGCGTTTGGAGGCCGCATCTCCTCCCGGTTTCTAGCCCGGTTTTCTGCCCGAAGAGCTCCGGCTGCCGAGGGGCCAGAGCCTCGGGCACAGAACAATCCGATGCTTCTGGGTTTTTCCTTAGAAGGAGGCCCCCCCTCAAAAAAAAACACGTAGGAGAAAAAGGAGACTTTCGAGTTATGTGTGAAAATGCCAAATGCCGTTCCCCCTCCCCCCGTTCTTTTCGGCGGTGCAGGGCGTGCTGTGGATGTTTATCAAATGCTATTAAATTCGTCCGAATGTCAATTAATTACCCCCGTGGTGCGTAAAATAAATGCTACACTTCTAGGTGTCCAGGATCTTTGAAAACAAATCCAAGTGGAGAAAGGGAGCTTAATAAAAACAGCCACCTCTTCCTAAGAACCAAATCCCGCTGCTCCTCGCGGGGAGGACACGTTTTCCAAAAGTTACGGTGGTGGGGGGGGGTTGTTAATTTCCCAATACCGCTGACGCACAGACAAGACAAAATCGAGAAGGCACGTTTCTGTGCCCACTTGCCTGGATTCTCGTCTGAAAGCATTTACGCACAGATGCAATAAATATGCCTCTGCGAACCTCAAAGAAAAAAAAATAAATCGTGAAATATATTTGTATTGTGCAAAGAACACTGCTTTCCTGTGAGCCCCTGCTTGCCTGGCTGCACCAACTGCCCCTGAGAGACGCTGGAGCGAGACCTGCCCCGGGAATTTGTGCCCAGGACTGTCTTGCTAGCAGCCCCTCCTGGGCTCCCAACCAGCCCGCCCAGTGCAGGTAGCTAATTGGCGGTACTGGAAGAGAGAGGAGGTCAGGGCGGAGGGTGCACCATGAGGGCGGTGAAGGATGCCCACGCCCCGAGGCTGCAGCCCTGCAGGACACACGCTGCTCGGGACCTGGGATTCGCCCTCCTCCAAAATTCACTCGCAAGCTCACCCCTACTGCCCTGAAGAAGAAAGCTCTTGGGAGCCTTTTTTCCTTTTTAAAACAAATATACTTTTGACAAAGCGATCGCAAATGTTTAATTGTTTTGTAAAATGAGGGGGTGGGTCCCTCAGCTCTAAGGGGTAACATCCAGTGCAGATTTTGTGATTTTACAGTTCCATGCTCTGAAGAAGCAGGGGTATCATCCTCTCCTTGTTTTAAAAAGCAGCTCTAGCAACGACTGGGGCGGAGGTGAGGGCTGGGGTGGGGGCAGAACCTGCAGACTGGGACGAGAGGTTGGAAGGAGCAGTGCCAACGTGCACAACAATTTCAGAAACCCGCACAAATGACCCGGAGGCCCATTTCCAGTTTCCTGGGCCTCCTGTCCCCACGTGTTGAGTCGACCAGGCTGGTGGCTGAGCTGAGTGGGAAGTGGCACTGCCAGGGCCCCACTCAGGTTGGGCAGGCACAGCAATGAGGGCTGCAGGACGGCGGGACGTGGGTGGGCTGCACGCCGCTGAGCCCAGCTGAGGGGCTGCTCCCAGGCCGGCCCAAAGCTGCCGACCACGCTTGCCCCAAACCACTTTCCTCATTTCATTTGTGCGTCCCTACGCCTGCCTGTGGCGGAGCTGACTGGCAGCCTCTTCTCCTGGAACTAGAACCCCATCAGCCCAGGGCACAAGGCAAAAGTGATCAACGGCAGTGTGCCTAACCCGGGGCGCTCCAGACAGAGGGGGAGGCCTCCGCTGGGCTCCCGGACCAGTGAAAGAGCTGACTCTGGGAACCTGAGCCCAGCTCCTGCCCGCAGAGCCCCCAGCCGGCAAGATGAGCGAGGCACAAAAACAGCTCCTGCTAGGCCCCCAGACCAGGGCAGCCCAGCCCGATTAGGCCCTAGTGTGGAGCTCAGCTAGAGCCTTCCAGAGTAGAACCTGATGCCCTCCTGAGGGCTCTGGCCTCAGCCAAGCAGCGGAGGAGCACGCCAGCTGCTCCGATTCCCAGCAGGGCCTGGATTTAGAGAGTCGCTGGGTAGAGCAGGTAAGCTGCTCCGACCACCAGACACTGGCAGCCCAGCCTTTTCCCAGCGGCTTGGGCACACACAGTCCCCTCTGAGCGCCCAACCACCTGAGCAGCCTACCCACCCTGCAGTTCCATCTGAAAGAGTTTTCCAGGCCTCACTAGAAAGTTGTCACAGGCACCCACTTGCCTTCACAATGTTGCCCTAGGGATCCTCACGTTCCTCTTTTGGCTGTTGCACCTCTCTGCCTCCTTCTCAATCATGCTGCCAGGCACAAACCCAGACTGGGGGGTGGAAAAAGGCGCATCTACTAATATCTGCCCCAAGCCCCTTACCAGGCAAATTCACAGTCTCAGCTAAAAGCAAAAGTCAGCGGGTAGAACTCAGCCCACAGCCTGTGGCCTCAACCCTGAGGCTTGAGCTACACCAGGGCGGAGCAGGCCACCCCTCCCCAACACACACACTTTGCAAAACAGAAAGCCTGCTGGGGATGGCTGATCCAGTCAGTTCCCCACCCCCAAGGGGAGCCCCAGATTGTGGTTTGCCACTTCTTGAGGTCCTCTTCCTAGACAGCTTCTCCAGCCAAAGAAAATTGTAAGTACAGAATTCCCGCATGGAACGGTTTGGGGAGGATGGACATCCTTTTCTCTCCATCAGGGACTAAAATTGCAGTAGGGCGCCTAGCAGCAAAGGGGCATGGGGGGCTGCTCAGGCAGTTCAGCACCCCTGCTCTCCGCCTCCTTGCTCCAGGAGCCCCAAGCCCCCACAAACCCAGCCTTTGGGCATGGAGAAGCACACCACCAGGGTCTGACTCCCTAAAGCACTACCTTCGTTTGGAAATCAATTCTTGGTCCCCAATTCAGGCCTCCCAGGACAGCGGCATCCATCCCCCAGTCGGCCCAGGGCCTTGTCCCGTACCCCAACTCGGAGGCCCTGCGAAAGTTTTCCGGACAAAGGGCAGCAACTAGGAGCTGCCGGAGGCTCGCGGCCACCCCATTAGTGTCGTCCGGGCTGGGATGGTTCGCTCCTGCCCGAGACGCGCAGCCCGCGGAGCCCTCGGCGTGGACTGGCCCAGCGGCGCACAGAGCCGGCTGCAAGGCGGCCGTGGGCCCGGCCTGGCAGGGGCGGCCAGGCTGGAGCGCAGGGCGGCGGGGAAGGAGGAGGACTAGAGGCGCTTACTGTTGGTAGTCTTGTTTGCAGTAGAGTTTCCGATCCCGGAAGTAGCAGCTGGTGGTGAGGGCTTGCTGACACGCCGCGCACTGCAAACACTCCTCGTGCCAGGACGACTCGTTGACTCGCATCAGGAAGCGGTCGGAGATGGGCCGCTGGCAGCCCTCGCAGACGGCGGGATGCGGGCAGTCGGAGCCTGCAGCGCACAGGGCGAGAGCCGAGCCGTCAGCGCCCACAAGCCCGGCCAACGAGTCCCGGCCGCCCGGTGCCCGCAGCCCCGGCTCCAAGGGCGAGGGCAGCCCTGGAGCAATACCCGCCGCACCAAGGGCCGGGCAGCCTCAGCTAGTTCGTCCTAGTCCGCGGACTCCGGCGCCGAGAAGCCGCCTGGGCTCGGCGCTGTGCTCTCCCCTTCTCCGGAGATCCAGCGCTTGGTATTTAATACGTAAGAGAACGGGTACGGCGCGGGGTAGCTGGCTGGGACCGAGACAGGCGAGGTGAGGCTGGGGCGCTCGCTGGCTGACACGCCCCACAGTGGCATACGTGGTCTTCTGTCCTCGACCTCCCCAAAATCTGTGATTTGGGTGACTCGGGGGACATTTTTCTTTTAGAAGCTCCCCCTCCCCAAGTGACCTGGCACTACTCCCAAGCTTGCCCAGGTGACTGCTGGGGTCCTCAGTCGCCCCTGCAACCCGCCTCCTACCTCCCGCCCATAGAGGCATCTCTAGATCCGAGGCCGGATGAAGATGCGGGGGTGGAGGCTGGAGCTGTCCTGTCTTTCCTCCTCCTAGGTGATATCCCCACATCCCTCTGTCCCCACAGGATGGCTGTCCAGCTTGTTACCCCTCTGGTGATCACTCCTTAAGTTTTTTGTGTCCCCGCACATCCCCATGTCCTGCAAACCACTTCCTTTATCAGTTGGTCTAGACGCCTGCTTCCACCTCGGGACAAGGCCCCTGTCCCCTGATCGTGGTCACTCGGGTGTCCCGACCCCGCACTCACCCAGCAGCACCCCCAGAGTGGCGGGTCCGGGGCGCAGGGCGTGTTCCTCCATCTTGATGCCGTCCAACATCTTGGCGCAGTCCGTCTGCCCGCGAGGGAAGCACCTCTCCAGCGACTCGGGACCTGTTGCTATATCCATGGGACGCGGGGCGCGCTGCGGGCCCCGCCAGCCAGGGTGCTCGCCTGGCCGCCCGCCGGCCCGCTCGCGGCCGCCGCCGCCGCGGCCGCGGCGCGGGGAAAACGCGGGCCCCGCGGGGTTGGGGCTGCGGCTGGGGCCGCCGGTTGCCCCCGGCGAGCGTGCAGCGGCGACGCGCTGGACCCGAGTCCCGGCGTCGTGCTGGCGGGCCGGGGCGGCTGCAGTCCGCGCCGCGCTCTCCCGGGCACTCGCACCCACGCGCGCCGGCTCCTCTGTCACCTGCTTGTCAGCCCCGGAGCCGGGTTGCGGCGGCGGCGGCAGACGGAGCCGCGGGGAGGAGACGGCGGCGGCGGTGGCTGCGGCGGCGGCGGGCGGGGGAGGGGGCGGGGGTGCAGGGGCGGCCCCGCGGGCTGCGGGGGGGGCGCGGGCGGCGCAGCGGGGTCCCGGGCGGGGCGCAGCGGGCCGCGGGGCTCCCGGCGCGCTCCCCGCGCTACTCCAGTGCCATGGTGCGCCCGAGGAGCCGCTCGGTTTAGAGCTGGGGCTGGCGGCGGAGGGATACTCCGGCCGGGAGCCGCCTCACCCCTCCTCAAACTTCCTGACATTTGAACTCATTGGAGCGCCTCGTATCCCTGCGCCGGGATGAGCCGGCGGCTCCACGTCAAATAGTGCCGTCGCCGCCCCCCCTCCCTGCAGGAGGGCTCCCCGCGCCCCCAGCTTGCGCCCCTCGCGGCGCCTGGCTCAGGGCACCGGCTCGGGAGGCCCGGCCAGGACGAACGCCCTGTTGGCCCCTCTCAGAAGTTTGGGTTGCCTTGCAAACAAATCCTTCTGCCCCACCCCCTTGAAAAATTGATTTGGGAGTTGGGGAATGAAGGCTTTCTTTTTTCTTTCTTGCCTTCTTTATTATTAATATTTTGTAAAGCTTCATTGCTGAGAGGAGTGGCCCCGAACGCGGCCAGACTGCGCGGACCGCGGGGAGCGCAGCGGTTGCACCAGGGGACGGCGCCAGCCGGGGACCCAGACTGTCCTGTCGGCCGAGGTAGGTCGCGCCGGGCTGAGCTGGCGTCCCCGGGCCGCGGCGCCGTCTCGGGGCGGGTTTGGTCCTCTGAGAGAGCTGACTACCGGGCCCGATGGACGTGGACCTGCAGGAGGGGACAGCTGCTGACCCAGGACGGGCCAAAGGGGGGCCCTAGCCCATGGAGAGGGGGTGGGCCCCGGAATCGGGGTGCGGGGTCCGGGAAGCATTCAGACAGGGCAGAGATTGGGTGGAGAAGTGGGCGAACGTCGTGCAGGGGCCCCAGGATCAAAAACAGGGGACACTGGACAGGGGAGGAAGGTGAGGCCGGGTTCACGCGACGGGAAGTTTAGAGGACGATTAGGTCTGGGCAAGGGGGTCCCTGGGAACGGGTGGGGGCAATGGACGGGAACCTGGCCTCGAAGGAGGCGGAGTGAGGAACAAGGGCAGGGGCTGTTAGCTCCAGGTCGGGGCAGAAAGTCGGGGACGACGTGCATTCAGCCGCTGGAAGGAAACCGGATTGGACGCTAGATTAGGCGACCTTTGGCGGTTGAGGGACCCGGCTAGGGGTCCGTGGGCCGCGCCCGGCAGGGACAGCGCCACGAGAGGCTGGGCGAAGTGGGCCTCTGCACCGGGGAGCAGAAGGTCGGCAAGACCCAGCGGCCGATCCGGGAGCTCTCGAGGCCTGACACCTACCGGGCCTGGCACCCGCGCTGGCCGCTCGGGCCGCCGCGTCGGACTGCAGCGCACAGCGCCCGCACCGGCTTCCTTCATCTTCGGCTTCTGGGGCCCCACGGAGGCGAGGCTCGCTGGCTAGCAGGGGGGAAGCCACCTTGGGGCAGGCGCGGGCTAAGCCCGAGGGCTGTGGTGGGGCGGTCCCGGCTTTGCCGGAGGAGCGGGGCAGCGGCGCGAAGCCGGGCGGGGGCGGAGGGCACGGGAGGCGGGTCCCCTGACCCCGCTGGAGGCGAGAGGGCGGATCGGATTTGGAGCCTGCGGGAGGCTTGGTCAGAAGTGGCCCCCTGTGCCGTGGGGCCCCGCGGAGGGGCCAGGCTTTGTGGAGGATTAGGGACTCCCGCCCCACCCCAGCACCCGCGTGTGTGTCTGTGTGCGCCTGTGCTTGTCGACCGTCTGGCTTCGGAGGCTCTGGCGCGCGGGTACACCCGGGTTTCCGTGCACATAATACAGTATTTCTGCGTCCCCAGACTTCCTGGGCACCGAATGTGTGACCCTGAGTCTGGTTTCCCTGCGTCCTCTTATGTGTGTTTGCGTGTGAATCCGAGGGTCCTTGGTCCTTCCGTGCCTCTGTTTCTTCCGTGGTTTTGGAGGTCTTTGTGTGTATCCCGTGTCTGTGTCACTGTGCGGGCATGTTTGCCTTTGTGCGTTGTCTCTCAGCCTCTGTATTGTGTCTGGGAGCCTTTTCTGTATCTGGGTCATCTCGTTGCTTTTGTATGTGTGGGTCTCTGAGTTTCTGAATGATTCTGTGTGCTCGGGTGTCTCAGAGTTTGGGGGGGGGTGGTTTGGGGTGTGTGTGTGTGTGTTTCTCTCAGCCTCCGTGTGTTTCTCGGTTTCTTTGGGTCTATTTGGGTCTATATCCAAGACAGTGGATGAGTGGGTGTGGAGTTTTTCTCATACGGTCAGTCCTTGATCCTCGGTCCTCGCAAACACCAGGCCTCGGTCTACCGAGGTTGGGCCAGGGCTGCCTTCTCCTGGTATCTGGGGCGGGGGGCCGGCCCCTGCCAGGAGAAGCGGGCTGCTGGGCCTCGCAGAGCCGGGCGCAGGGCTGTCGGACCGATCGGGCATATTCTGCCCTCTGCTGGTAGCACTACGTCCTTGCAGCTGCTGTCGGGTGAGGAGGTGAGAGGGTCCTGGTTCCAGGTCCGGACCCTTGTCTTCTTCAGAGCGCACTTGGAAATCCTCTCCCACCACAGTCCCTGCAGACCCACCCGGGACCCCGGACTCCCAGTGCAGCGTCCCATCCTCCTCCCCCATCGCTCACTAACCCCTTTCCCTGTGCCCGGCCTCTTCCTCTCCACACCTCTTCTCCCTTTCGGCGGAATGGGGGCCTCTTACACTTCTCTGACCCTCGGCCACGCGTCAAGAGCCGAGTCGGGGCAGCCGGCCGTGTACAGGTCGCATCCCCGGGGCCACCGGCTGGCTGGCGCTCTGCGCTGGGGGTCGTGCCGGCTGCCCCGTCGGGTGTGGGTGGCTGGTGTATCCTGGGGCACACAGAATTTTGGCAGGTCACTTCGCACCCTTGCCGGCGTCACAGTCAACACCACCAGAGCAGCCGCCGGGAGGGCCAGGGGTGGCGCTCAGAGACTCCCCGCAGCTGCCGAGGTGCGCGCCGGCTGAGTCCGGCCAGGGCTGCCCTCCCTTGTCCGGGAGGCGAGCTGCTTAGTGCAGAAATCCGGAGTTCCCTCTCTCTGTCCTTTCTGCTCACTACCCATTCGTCCACCCCCACTTCGGGTCACCCTGTAGGTCCTGATCCTTGCCATTTGTCCCTACTCCCCGCGTCGCTCGTTCCCCAGCCGAGTCTGCGGTCCCGGATCCTTCGCACACAGCCGCGCAGGGGCCCGGTCGCCCTTTATCACAATCGCAACTCCTGCGCCTCCGGACTTCCTCCCCTGCTGAAGATGTGACCAACTGGGTGCTAGAACCGGGGCCTAGGTCCGGAGTTGGATACAACCCGTGGGAGCGAGGCCTTGCTTTTCCCCACAGCAGCCAGGGGCAGCCGGTACCCACCACTGGCCTGAGCGGCGCGGGACCCACGATGCCGCGCCCTGACCCTGGCGGATAGGGGGTTCCTTCCGGCTCGGACTTCAGCGGCAGAAAAAGCTTCAGCTTTTCTTCACCTAAGGGAAGACCTGTTCGGCCGTGCGGGACCGCTTGGGAAGAAGCAAAACCAGAGAGACAAGCTCCAGGGCGGGCGTCTGGGCTCCCGGGATCCGGTGGATGCCCCATCTTCACTGAGACCTCCCCAGTCCTCCTTGCTCCTTTTCTCAGGGCCTTGCAGCCCTCCCCACATGCCAGAGGGACCAGCGTCCTGTGCTCCACAGCCCCCTCCCTGCATGGGGCTGGTGCACGCTCCACCCCCACCAATGCTTTCTGCCCAGAGCCTAGCGCCAGCGTCCCCTCTTGGTTTACAATCCTAGCTGGAGGCTAGATCCTGGGCCAGGATGGAGTGGAGGGTGCTGCCCCGCCAGTTCGGTGGGGAACGAAGGTGCAGATGATGAGCCGCATGGGTCCACAATTCCATTCTGCGCAAGAGCCACTCAGATTCAGGAGGGCCAGCCAGACTGGACCCAGACTGCTCCGAACCATGGCCTGGGTTGGGAATTGCTCTTCCAGGGAGGCAGCCCCAGGTCCGGAGACCTGGGAGTGCTGGAGGTGGAGCTGGGTGGCCCTGGGAGAGGTGCCCACGCTCCCCTCCTCAGACCCAGGGGTGCTTGGCCCCAGCACATGTGGTCAAAGGCTCAGGCCCCTTCTCAGCAAAGAGATGGCCGTGTGTAATGAGTAACCCTGTCCCCTCCCCACAGCCCAGGGTGGAGTGTCTGCGTTGGCCTTGTGCTCTCGGGGAGCTCAGAGACCCTGAGTTGGGAGGAGGTCCAGAGGCGTGAGTGGAGAGAGGTCCAAGCTGAGGTCCCTGTGACTCAGGGCTGGGGCAGGCGCTCTCCCCTCTGGGCTTTTCTAGGCTGGTGGCAGGGGCCAGGATTTTAGGCAGAGCTGGCTGGTGAGGCACCGTGTGGGTGACTGTGACGGAGGCTGTGTGCAACGTGCAGCGCCGCCCGGTTCCTCTGCTCTCTGCAGCTCAGCCCCGCCCGCCACCAGCCGGTGGGGTCTCTGGCCACAGACCCATGACTTGTCAGCACAAGGTCTGGGTCATTAGTCATGAGATTCCTCCCTGGTGGGTCAGGAGACCGGATCCCTTAGATCCAAACAGTGCAGCCAGCTCCGGGGTGGTGCTCAGGGAGGGACAGCGCCCTAGGTAGGTGGCCCAGGGCTAGGGTCTTCCTCTGGCCAGCCAGGGCTCAGGAGCGGTCAGGAGCAGGTCCCTGAAAGTCACCCAGGTCTGGCTCAGGATCCAGCTGTGGGACCTCAGGGAAGTCCTGCTCTCTCTTTGCACCCCAGCTGCCTCATCTCCACAGTGGGCACAAGGGTAGCATTTATCCTACAAGGTTGTGTGTGTGTGTGTGTACGGGGGGGGGGAATGTAAGTGCTCACCAAAGTGCCTGGCACATAGTGGGCCTCTAAAAATATTTGGCAAATAATTGAATGAAAGAGAGTCCCCAGGACTTGGGGAAACCGCAGCTCTCCTCCAACCAGAGCCCAAGGGGAAGCAGACCACTCTGAGCGTGGCCGTCTATCTTCCTTCAGGCCACGTGAGGTTCAGATCCCAGCCGCTGCGGGCTGGGCCCGGGAGACTGCCCCCCTCCCCAGGCGGTGCCCAGTCTTCCTGCACAGATAACCTGTGGGACCCCAGGCCAGGGCTGCCCAAGCCGGACCCTGGGTAGGGAGCAGAATCAGGGGTGCAGCACATTGCATCAAAACCAGCTGTGTGGGACTCTCATGGCGCCGTTTATATATACGTGTATATTTTTAAAGGGCACTTTCCTCCAGAATTTTTGCATTTCTTACCAAATGGAGGCGCTGGGTTGTTTCAACAGCCCATGTACAACCAGGGGCTTCCCTGGCAGAGGACTTGCTCCAGAACAAAGAGACGGCCGGGGACGATATTTGGACTCATAAAAGCCCCATTAGGGGACCGAGAATAACTCACAGAAAGACATTTTATATGAATTGAACACAAATTCACAAAAGCAAGAAAGTTCGCCGGCCTTCCTCGGGAGGGTCCAGGCCAGGAGAGGGGGGCTGGCCGGGTGTGACGCCGGCTAGCGCCTGTCTATTTGATCTTTATCTTCAATCCACTTCAAAACGCTGGGGATCCGCGGAGCTGGAGGTTCGCCCCTTCCTGTAATTATTTGGTGTCTAGTAAAGTTTTTATGAGTGTCTGTGCAAATAAATGCATCTGATGTGCGTTTGTTTTGGCTGGTGCCGCTTTATACAGGAGGCGTGTGCGCCTTCTGTGGGCCCCCAGCAAGAAAAGAATGAGAGTGAAAATAAAAATAAAACCAGGGTATCCAGACCAGGCAGAGGGGCGGACCCGGGCAGCCTCCCTGTGGACCCCCACCCCTCTGACTGGGGCTCATGGGCTCGTGGGCGGGGGGTGGAGCTGCACGCTTGCCTGTTGGGCTTGCACCCGTGGGGCTTGCTGCGTGGAGCTGTGGGCTGGGAGGCAGGCTCTGTGAGTTCCAGATTCTAGGAAGGCTTTTCGGCTGCCTTTTGATGACCGTCCTCTGGGTATTCTTGGGGAAGTGAAATCAATCGCAGAGAAGGGTGAGGTTTTGGGGTGGCCCTTCACCGCTGCGGTGTCAGGGTCGGCCTGTTCTCCAGAACTGGAGCTCAGAAGTACGTGGCTCCCGGCCCTCTCTGGGCGGGATGGGTGTTCCTCCTGTGCGGCTCGGGAAGCAGGGGTGTTCTGCAAGGGTGAAGAGCATGGCCAGGGTGTCGGCAGCCGGGAGCACCCAGGCCCCTGTCTCGGGGGTCCGACTGGCACCTGGGATGCCACCAGCAGGACTGTTTGGTTCGGCCCGTGCTGGCTGTCTCTCTTCCCGGCACTACAGTCCGGACTTATTTGTTCTAAAGTGATTTTAGTATTTCTATTGACATCTATTGTGCATACAGAGAAGTGCACAGACGTAAAATTACACCCAGGCCCCCAACACCCAGACCACGAGAGAGTTTCCGGCTCCCCGGAATCTCTCCTCCTGCCCCCCGGAATCCCTCCTCCTGCCCCCCCAGCCACTAACTGCCCAGCCTTCCTCGTGGAGAACACGGCCCTGGTTCCTGTCACCACACACAAGTTTTGTCTGTTTCCGAATTTTATAGAAATGGAGTCATACAATACATATTCCTTACCACGCTTTATTCATGAGATTTTTACATGAAAATATGGAATTTTTTCTTCTGAATGATCATAGGCCTGCTCTTAGACCCTCATCCAACTGGGTATTGGTAATCCGGGGCTGGATTGTGCCGACCCCCGCCCCCCACAATTTACCCCAACACCCCCGCCCTAGGCCAGCCATCTGCCCTCTGCAGTTAGCCAGAGGCATCTGTGTCGGTAACTCCTGTTGTAAACTTGTGCCTCTGCCCCGTCTTCAGTCCCTCCCCGAGAGGAATCACCGTCTGTACACTCGGGGAAGCACTTCCAGAATCTTCTCTCATCCCAGTCCCTCCATCTGCCTCCAGTGTATCCTCGAGGTAGACATCACGAGACTCGTTAGCAGGTGAAGAAATCAGCACCTCCGAGAGGTGAGGTGACTTACCCGGGGTCACACAGCATCGTAAGTGTCAGATCCTGGATTTGAACCTAGATCAGACAGACTCCAGGCCCCGGGCTCTCGTCATTTCCACACGTGGCTTCCTCAGGGATCCAGGCCAAGGCGTGAACAACTCCTCTCCCGCCGTCTTCTAGCAGAGAGGACGCTGGCCTTTTTCCAAAGGAAAGGCTGGAAACAAAACCCAAAGCCGAGAGCAGGGCAGGGACGGTTCCCAGGCCCCGGCAGCCTGACCTAGGGCGAGGCTGGTCTGAGATGAGCTGGTCTGGACCTGCGCGGCTCCCCGGATACGCCAGGGGAGGGCGGCACACACCCTCCACTGAGGCTCCACCACACGCGTGCAGGCGCCCCTACCTGTCATTCCTGAGTGCTGGCAATGTGCCTCCGAGGGAGGTGTTACCATTCAGCCCCACTTTGCAGCCGAGAAAACTGAGGTTCGGATAGGTCAGATGTTCTGTCGCAGACCACAGCTGGGTGAGCGGCCACGCTGAGTTTTGAGTGCATTCAGCGTGACTTCAGTGCCACGTTGGCCCCTGCTTCTCCTTGGCTCGCCCTCTTGCCTGAGCCGCCTGCGCCCTCCTGGTAGGACAGAGGTGCCGCCAGGTGCTTCCTCTTGGCTACTTACTGATCAATCCTGGAGGTGGCCGGTATAGTCTGGGGGGCTCGGTTTCAGGAGCCACATGGTGGTTCTCAGGGCTTTGGTTTCTCCATCTGGAAAATGGGGATGGTATTACTTCTCTGTGGGGGTTCAACTAGATCTGTGGGCTTTTGAATCTCGAAGTGGTTGTGGCCTGTGAGAGGGGGCTTGTGAGAGGAGGCGTGAGAATCACTGGATGTGCAAAGGTCCTGAGGCAGGAAAGACCTTGATCCGTAGGAAGCACGGATGGCTAGGTCAGAGCAAGGGCCTGGCCACAGGTGTGGGAAGGCACCTGACCACAGGGCATTGTGGGACTAGATGAGGAGTGTGGACTGGAACCTGAGGGCAGCGGGGGCCCATGGGAGTGTTTGAACAGTGTAGGGCCACACTCCAGTCTGTTCATTAGGAAGATCTCCCTGGCTGTGGGGAGGGGTGAGACCAGAGGCAGGAGGCCAAGTGACCAGGCCGTGGGGTTTCAATGTCCCTTTTGTATGGCGGGAGGCTGGGCGGTCCGCAAAGCAGGCCTTATCCTCTAATTTCCCAGAGAGGTTGTGTTTCCAGATTCAGGGTTTCATGTTACACAGAGTTATTCTTTCTGGAATGTGTCCCCCGAGCAACCCCGCTCGACCCTCTTGGAAGAAGGAGCTCTTCTGAATGCAAGATGCACATTTATGCAAAAAGAGAGAGCACCCTGGTTCTGGGACTTGGCAGTGTCTGTCCCCGCAACAGCCCCGCAGCCCACAGGTGGAGCACACTCTGGAGTTGGGACAGGCTGCAAACAGCAACAGTGACAATGATAGTAATGGGGATAGTGATTACCCTTTATCGGTGACTCACTCTGCCGGGCCCTTTGTGAAGCCGCTGATGTCTGCGACCTCGTGGAACCCTGCAACATGCCCGAGGAGTAGCTGGTATTGATTCCCGCTGCACAGCGGAAGAAGGCGAGGAGGCTCAGAGGGGGATGCCCTGGTTCACAGTTTTGGAGTGGCAGAGTGTGGCCACCGGCGGGTGCCAGGCAGCCTCAGAAGGGTGGCGAGCTGGCGTGCCGGAGCTCCGTGGGATCCAGATGGCCCTGCGCCTGCTCCCAGCACGCAGGACAGCCAGAGAATGCCATGCCTGCATCCCCACTCCCACCTCCGCTCCGGCCGGCACAGTCTGCCCTGCAGAGTCCGTCTCCCTGGAAGAACCGGGTAACTCAGACTCTTCCAAGCCCAGGAAAAGCCTCCAAGTCTAGCATTCTCCCAGCGGCCTCCCAGGCCTCCTGGCCTGCGTCCAGCCCCAGCCTCGTCCCTGCCTGCTTCCCGGTTGCTGTCTCTGGGTTGGCCTTCTTTCAGCTTCTCCAAGAGCTCACTCTCTCTCTTGCCAGCAGGCTCTGAACAGGCGGTTCCCGCTGGGTTGTGGGGAAGGTGTTCCCCACCCGCTCTTTCTGGCTTACTCCTGTTCGTCCTGTCTGTCTCCTTGGAAGTGTCACCGCCTCCCAGAAGCCTTCCTTGACCTCCCTGATCGGCTCGGGTTTGCCTCCTACGGGATGCGTATCTTCAGCCACACGTGCCCCTCCCTCGTGGTGAGACGGCATCATCTGTCTCCCTGCCCACCCTGCTGCTGCGTGCCGTCCCTGCGGAGAGCACCCCGCAGTGCCAAGGCCAGGGAAGGGGTCCTGCGAGGCGGGGAGGGGAAGTGAGACATGGTCCACGCTGCGCGGGCTCCGTGGTTCAGAACACGCCTCTGCCACGTAGAACTGCTGAGGACTCAGGCGAGACGTGGCTGCCCCCGCGTGAGTCTGACTGCCGTACCGAGGGATCGCCCCCCCCCGCCACCCCCCACCCCCCGTTCTCCTTCTCCCAGGAGCACTGACGCCGGGAGAGGAGAGAACGCTTGGACTCACGGCCCGCGCTGGAGGAGACGCAACTGAAGATGGGCCTGCTAGGTCCTCGGGGAGGGTGGAGTGGTCTGGGGAAACTGAGGCAGCAGGGTTTTGGGGAGGGGGAGGAGCTCTGAGGCTTGGCGGTGGCGATGGGGAGTGGGTCAGGAGAGGAGAGGCTGTTCTCAGGAGATGGTTTTGTTTTTCCCCAGAGATTTTATTTTATTTTTATTAATATTAAATTTTTCTTTTCAATTACAGTGTATATTCAACATTATTTTGTTTTAGTTTCAGGTCTGATATATGCCCTCGGTCAAGGAAAACAAAAGAAAAAACAAATGGAGGGGACTGCGTCACACTGAAAAGTTTTCGCACAGCAAAGGAAACCACCCACACAATGAAAAGAGGACCCACTGATTGGGGGAAAGGATTCGCCAGTGACACACTTCCCAAGGGGTTAATATCAACAGTGTATAAAGAACTCATACAACTCAACACCAAAAAACCCCCAAACAATCCAGTTTAGAAATGGGCAAAGGACCTAAACAGACACTTCTCTAGGGATTCTTTAAAATTTTTTTTCTTTTATTGGTTCTGGGGAGGGGGAGGGAGAAAGAAAGGGAGAGTAATATTAACATGAGAGAGAAACATGAATCGTCGGTTGCCTCTCGCACGCGCTCAGCCTGGAGACCAGGCCTGCAACCCAGGCAGGTGCCCTGACTGGGAATCGAACCCACAACCTTTTGGTGTGCAGGACGACACTCAGCCCACCGAGCCACACTGGTCTCAGCTCTCTGGGGACTGTTGATGGCATTCATAGAGGCAGCGTGTGGGGGCGTGATGACGGTCTCACACGTTGCAAGGGGACAAGACCCTGTGGCCTGGTCTCTGTCATAAGCATGCAGTGGTGACTGTCAGGAGTCCACCCTTGAGGCCTCAAGCCCTTGTCCCCGCTCCTGGAGCAGAGGCTCTGCAGCAGGGAGCTCACGGTGGGGGCACCCAGAGGGTGACAGCCTGAGGGGCCTCTGCAAAAGGAGCACTCTTTCCAAGGTGTTGGGATGTAGGAAGAATGAAAAAAATTGTTTCTAGTCATTTCTTTGAGCAGCTCATTACTTTTTAATAAAAGAATATTAAAAAGCACGCACACACACGTGAGCCTTTTAGACCCTAAATGCTCTCTGCATTGGGGCCGCGTCCATCGGGGAGGGGGGCAGGTCTTGTGGGCATCCTGGGGCCCAGAACTCTGGGTTCTAGGTTGCGTGGGAGCCTGACACAGTCCAGGGCCATCGGACAGGTCCCAGGAGAGCCAGCGGTGGTGGGGAGGGGTGGCAGGGATGGCGGTGGTGGGAGGTGATCCCGGGCATGCCCTGCACACCTGAGAAGGCTGGGAAGCATCCTTGCATTTTCCCAAAGAGAAGATCCCCCCAAGTGTTTCCGGCCAATGTGACCATATAAACGGAAGATGATGACACCGCCCCAGTGCCTCCTGCAAATACTAAGCTTATGAGTCGGGTATGACCCATCCAATTACAATCACAGTTGGATTGTAATTTTGGATGTTGGTGACAGTCCCCCGAAACATGGGTGGAAAAGAGAGAATAGGCACAAATACTGATATTTCTTGCCGTTTCTGAGGTGGTTTAATTTCAGCCTCTTCACTCGCATGTCTTCCTTCTTCATTGTTATGTTGAAATGTGATGAAATGACATGGCATAGAATTTGCCGTCTCAGCCGTGTTCCACTGGACGTCCCGTGGCATCACGTGCATTCGCGGTGTTGCGTGGGCACCGGCCCCGTCCATGCCCAGAATGCTTTTCTTCATGCGGAACTGAGGCCCTGCCCCCATTCAGGAGCCGCTCCCCATCCTTTCTGCACCCCAGGCCCTGGGAGCCGTCGTGTTACTTTCTCTATGAATTCGATCCTCGGGGGACCTCGTGCCGGGGGAATCGCACACGGTTGTCCGTTTGCGAGTGGCTTATTTCCCCTAACGTCCCCATGTTGTAGAAGGTGTCAGAAACGCCTTCTTTTTTTAAGACTGGATAACGTCCCACAGCATGGCTGCTGCACATTTTGTGTATCCATCCACCGGTCCCTGGGCACGAGCCGCCTCCACCCCTCAGCTATCGGGAGTCACGAACTCCGCTGTGGACACGCGTATGCAAACCGCTCATCAGACTTCTGCCTTCGCTTCTTTGGGGTGTATATCCAGAAGCAGAATTGCTGGATTGTATGGCAATTCCACTTGGATTGTCTGATGACCGCCCTACTGTCTTCCCCCCAGAGGCACGCCATGGTACATTCCCACCAAGAGTGCGCAAGGGTTCCAATTTCCCTATGTCGTCTGTGTTTTTTTATTGTTGTTGCTAGTCGTATCCCAGTGGGTGTGAGGTAGTAGTTCATGGTGTTTTTATTTGAATTTCCCTAGCGAATAGCGATGTTGAGCATCTTTTCACGTGGTCATGGGTCACTTGTGTATCTTCTTTGAGGGAATGTCCATTCACATCTACGTCTGCCCGAGTGCAGTGTTTCTGTTGTTGGGTTGCGGGAGGTCTTTGCATATTCCGGGCATCGACTCCTTCCCAGACACGTGGTTTTCTGATATTCCCTCCCTTGCGGTGGGTTGCCTTCTCACTCTGCTCGTGGGCCCTTCGATGCCCAGAAGCCTTGGATTCAGAAAGCCAGTTGACCTGGGTTTGCTTTTGTGGCCTGTGCTTCCCTTGCCTTTTTGAATGTGTCCTTGGTCACTCCGGAGCCACCTTTCAGGACGGCCAGTCTCATCTCCCAGAGCACTCATCTTCACGTCTCTCTCCACTGTTTGGCGGGGGGCGGCGCACGTAGGGTGCTGTCATGACCCCCAGCCACAGGCACCTATTTGCCAAACATGACACCTCGAGGTTAGACTTACTCCTCTCGTACAAATCCACAGCCTGCACAGCTTCTCCGCTGTGTCATGAAGCTTACCGTGGGGTCGTCTCGCAGCAATATTTAACCCCTGCTGGTGCGAGGGTGCCCTCCCAGGAGAAATTCTTTTTTTTTTTTTTAAAGGTATTAGCCTTTTGATCATTCTTTTCTTTTTTAAGACTTTATTTATTTATTTTTAGAGAGGGAAGGGAGGGAGATAGAGAGAGAAACATCAATGTGCAGTTGCTGGGGGTCATGGCCCGCAACCCAGGCATGTGCCCTGACTGGGAATCGAACCTGGAACACTTTGGCTCACAGCCTGCGCTCAATCCACTGAGCTACGCCAGCCAGGTGAGAAATTCTAAAACTATGCAAAATTACTTTCTCTCTTGCAGCCCATTTGTCAGGTTGCTGGGATTAAACATCCAAAACAAACACCAGCTGAGGCCATTTCAGGCTAATGCATCTTCCCCAAATGACATTCTGTTGTTCAAAATGAAATATTTGAGAAAGTGTCTCCTCACACAGCATGCTCTGTAAAGAGGCAAATATAAGGAATCTTTTTTGAGGGGGGAAAGCCCTACTTTATATTCTGGCTAAATAACAAAAGTAGCAGAAATAAACTGATTCCTGGGCACCATTCCAGCCTGGTACTCGGCTCAGAGCTTCCCGCCGCCACACAGGGTCCACCCCACGGCCCTGCGAGGAGGACACTCCTACGGTCGCCCTCTGGGCTAGGAGCAACCAGCCAGGCCCAGGACCTGGAGAGGGGCCCACCGGGGATCAGGTGGGGTGGCTTTAAAACGCTCTTACCTCCCTCTGCAAAGGTGCCCACAGTGCTGGGGTCCAAACCCAGCTTCCTTCCCTCCGCCTGGCGGCTGATGGTCCTTCCCAGGGCGCAGGCCAATGAGGGGATAGGGCATCACCGGCGTCCCTCCTCACCCCTGCGGGTTGGAGCCGCCTCTCCAACAGGCACTCGAAAGAAGCATATTGGAAAGTTGGTCACTGCTACTCGGACCACATTTTATACAAAGAGGTGACAACATAAAAACAGCAGAGGCGTAAGAGAGCCTAGGCTGCCTCTGCCTTGGTTAGAAGAAGCCTTGGTTTTAATTTTTGGTAAGCCCTGTTTTATTACAGAAAATTTCAAATGTATACGACAGTGGAGACAATAGTGTACCCGTCACCCAGCGTCAGCAATGACAACTCACGCCCGCTTCCCCTAGCCCAGTGGATTGTTTTGAAGCAGATCCTGGACACTGTAACATTTCAACTATAACTATTTTGATATCTCTTTCTAAAAGACAAGGCAATTAAAAAAATAACAACAGCCACAATGCCATTGCCACACCGGGAGAAGTTATTACCATCCCACCTGTCTGGTCAGTGTTTACATATCCTTGATTGTCTCCTAAGTGGTGTTGGTACCTTATTAAAAAGTCCGTCCATGTCTCTCAGGTCTCTGTCTCTCCATCTCTCTGTCCCTCCTCTCCTTTCCACTCTTGCCATTTATTGTTGAAGGGACCTGCTTGTTCATCCCGCAGAGTTTCTCCTAGTCTGGGTCGGGCTGCTCAGACCCTTGTGGTCCTTTCTTTACCATGTTCCTCTGTCCTCTGTACTTCTGGTAACCAGATCTGACCTGGGGGCTCAATCAGATAGATTCAGCTTCAGTCTGGGGGCTCACACATCACAGGTGGTGCCGTGCCCTGGCATCCGGAGGCCTGCGATGTCTCGTGCTGTCTCTCTTTGTACAGTTAGCCATCACTGATGTCCATTGCCTAGACTCATTGTTTCATTAGGGACTGCAACATGATGCTATTCTAATTCTAGCCTCCTTCACTGATGAGCTGGAGTACTTGTACAAGGGAACTGACAGTTCAAGGTCATTTGATATAAGAAATACAGGCTGTACAAAGACTCGCTTCTTTAACAGTTCTCAGTAATGAGTGGTTTCCTAACATTCTTTTTCTTTCTTAAATTTTAGACAGAGGGGAAGGGAGGGAGAAAGAGAGGGAGAGAAATATCAATATGGGGTTGCCTCCCATAGAGACGCGCCCCCTCCTGGGGACAGGACCCACAACACCCAGGCATGTGCCCTGACTGGGAATCCAACCTGCAACCCTTTGGTTCCTAGGCCAGTGCTCAATCCACTGACCCACACCAGCCATGGCATTTCCTAATACTCTTGAAGTTAGTTTTTTAAAAAGATTTTATTTATTTATTTTTAGAGAAAAGGGAAGGGAGAATGGGAGGGAGAAAGAGAGGGAGAGAAACATCGATATACGAGAATCATCGACCAATTGCTTCTTGTTTGCACCCCAACGAGAGACCTGGCCTGCATCCCAGGCACATACCCGGCCTGGGAATCGAACTGGCAACCTTTCCCTATGTGGGATGATGCTCAACCAACTGAGCCACACCAGTCATGGCGAGGTTTTTTTTTTTAAGTGTCATTATGAGCACAGGGATTTAATATTATCTGACGTGTGTTTCAATCCCCGGACACTATTATTCTTACTGATGTTCAGATGATCCCATCTGGCCAGGGAGAACCTCTTTGGGTTGGCTGCCAAGGCCTTTTGACCCCGGTAGAACTTCAGTAACCTCCTTGCTTCTGGAATAGTGAGATGCCCCAGACGTGGCTGATACATCTTCTCCCCCCAAACTGGAGCCAGCCATTTACCCAAGGACCCCTGGCCTCTTTGAATGGGGAGTGGTAATTAGAGACCACAGCCAAGGTTTACGTGATGCTTATGGTTGTTGAGTGGGCTGTCGTTTCTGGGCATGTTTAGTGGACAGCGCTAGGGAATACATTTAAAAAATTTATCTATTTTTTTTTAACTTAGAAAACACACCCTGAGTCATAATTGCCCAAACTTGGAAGCAACCAACCTGTGCTTTACTAGGCGAGTCGATACACAGACTGCATTATAGCCACACGATGGACCGTCATTCGGTGGTAACGTAAAATGAGGCATCAAGGCATGAAAAGACAGAGAAACCTGAATGCATCTTGTTAAATGAAGGCCGCTGGTCTGAACAGGCTGCACACCGTGTGATTCCAACTCTGGGACCTCCTGGAAAAGGCAGACCTGTGGAGACAGTGAAAAGATCAGTGGCTGCCAGGAGTTGGGGCGGGGAAGGGATGAACAGGTGGGGCAGGGGCACGGTTAGGGAGGGCCGTGAGACTAGTCTGCACCACACTGGGATGTGCCTGTGTCCAAACCCACCGGATGTACACCACCAAGTGTGAAGCCTACGGAACACTATGGACTTCAGTTAATGACAATGTATCAGTCTTAGCTCATCCATCGTAACAGATGGATCTCTCACGAACGCAACAGGTTAATAATAGAGGAAACTAGGGGAAAGGGGCCAGCAGATGGGTATGTGGGAACTCTCTATACTCTGCTCATTTTTTCTATGGACCTAAAACCTCTCAAAAAAATTATACTACTTCATGGAAGAATATATCCCAAGTTCATATCGACACTTGTAACTGAAATTCAGGGCTACAGCACTTTTCCTGAAGCCTCATCCATCTGGATACCTGTACATTCTTTCTCCAGCTCTTTGCGTCCCCTCCCCCCAGTTCCCAGGGGAGGATACGCTTGTTCGCTGAGTCCCACTTCCACGTGACGTTCTCAGATAAGAGTACTAATACCACCACCAATATAATGATCGGTTTTTTCTTTTGCAGTTTATTCCTTTATCAGTCTTTTGCTTTGTCCTTGGGGGACATCTCACCAGGGAGAGCTGGTCACAATCCCTGCACTCCAGTCACTGGGAGTCATTCCACACCATTTGGTCATCACCATGACGCCCCACGTTAGCTTGGTGTTTGTCGGCTTTGCTTTCTGAGGTTTGGAATTTCTCTCTGGAACATTTTACATTGTTTTATGGTGACATGAAACACCTGCCTGGTGTCCGAGTCAGCTCTACCAGACCCGGGATCTTACCAGGGGCCCCGCCTTTATCTCTGCCCCTCTGGCGGGTTCCCTTCCTGTCCCTTTACTTGCCGTAACTTTTGCTGCTTCAACTCTGTGGTTTGTCTTGTCATTTAAAAATGTAATACCTCCTCTTTTCTTAGACAAATGGGGGCGTGCTCTACACACTCTCATCCAAACGGTAAGCCCGATTTCTTTCTAGTGAGGCCCCAAACACTTGCAGAGGAGGCCTGACCCCAGGCCTTGTGCACTGAATGAAATCAATGATTTCTCCTCTTTGTTGAGGGTCTAGCGCTATTCCCAGGCAGTGTGTAGAAGACTTTTGAGCGCCCCCTTGAGGCGGGTATTAGGCCCCCATTTTGCAGAAGTGGGAACTGGAAAGTCGAGGACCTGGACTTTGAGTTCAGGCCTCCCCGGTGTCGCCCACTTGTTCATCGGTGTTTCCGCAGCCCCTGGCTCTGCTGCAGGCCCGGCCCAGGCACTGGGGTACAGGGCTGAGCCAGATGGGGCCCGCCTTCACGGGGCTCACAGCCGGGGGTCCTCCCTGTCTGAGCTGCACAGGGAACCCTCCAGGCACCTGCATCTGGCCCGCTCTGCGCAGGAGCCCCGCACAGCAGAAACTGGAGGGCATTTGCTGGGAGAGGAAGTAAGTAAATGAAGAGACGAGGTCAAAAGAAAAACAAAGTTTGTGGTTGTTGTGGAAGTCTTAGGCTTCTTATACTCAGAAACCTTCGTGAAAAATTTATTAACATTTAAATTATGGATACAATATACTTTGTTATAGACAATTTGGAAAGTATAGAAAAGAAGAAAAGAGAAAATAAAAATAATCCATAATACTAGCCCCCAGAATTAGCCTTTTGTATATTCCTTTTTTAAAAATCTGTGTGTGTGTGTATATATATATTTAAGAAACATTTGGATCATGATATATATATAACACATAAATATAATATATCTAATATATACTAGATATAATATATAATTATACTATATATAATATGATAGAATATTAATACATATAATATAATATGTATTATATTATGTTATGCTGTATATTAATTATATGTAATATTTCATTAAAGTATAATTATAACTATATTTTAATTATATATTAATTATATGACACAATTAATATATATTATAATAATATAATAAATATAATATATAAATATATAATATAATATATATCCCTAGCAATGTATCATGAACTTTTCCCTGATTGAACATGCGTTAAACCTGTGTCTGCCTAGAGGCTGGATTTACTTTCATCGGTGACAACACCCTTTACCATATAAAATAATTACCCACTCCAGACTAAGCCCGGAACCACACAGGGGGAGCATTGAGCAGGTGTCTAGGTCGTGCTCCGTGTCTTGGCCCCAGTGACACCGTCTTTCCCCAGCAAATGCCCCGGGACGTGCCAGGGGGACACACCGGCAGCATCGGCCTTTCTCACCCCCTTTACTACTCGGAGTTATGCTATTAACACCCTCACATTCCACGGCCCTGACCTCTGTAGGTGCCACTGAAATTCTCTCTTGGCCACAGAGGGGCTACGACACGGGCCTCAGAGCGGGTGATGCAGGCCTGGCTCTGGAGCCAGACTCAGCCTGAGCCCTGCTCCCCGAGGTGGCTGCGTGACGCTGGGGAAGAGGTCACCTCTCTGTGCTTCCGGGTGCTGGTCTGCAACACAGGGCAGCCACTGTCCCCACGGTCACGAGGAATCAAGAGCACAATGCCTGGCACACGATAAGCCGCCAGTAAATATCAGATGTTGTTATTATAACTCGTCTGTTTGGAGCGTCTTCTTTTTCTGAGCTGCTCTTGCCATTTGCTGGTGTCAGGGCTGCTCTTGGCAACTTGTCCCGGAGGAAAGACACAAAGCAAGTGGGTGGTCACCTTCTGGGAAGGAAGCATTGGGCACAGCTGTCTCAGGTGCGCCCTGACCCCAACTGCACCTTAAGCAGCCAGGTCCCACAAACCCACTGATGGAGCTTATGATTTTATTTTTAAATTAATCAAAATACTATACAAGTAATGTTTAGTAAATCAACTTACTGTCATTGGAGTTAGACAACAGAGGTTCAAATCCTCACCCCGTTACTTGAACAAGCTATTTCCCATTTCTGACCTCCGGCCTCTTTATCAGTAAATTGGAGATAACCGCGGTGGTCGCCTTATTTTTTTTCCTCCCGTACAGCACCCATTACCGGGCTTTTGCATTTGCTTCGGGAGAACCAGTTCTGTCCCACTCTGAGCTGTAACTTCATCCCCTGCCGCCAAGACTGGCATAAGACCCGGGCTGAAGCCAATCAGTGCCTTTCATCACTGACCACAGTGACTGGTTCATGGAGGGTCATGTGACCCGGGCGCGTCCAATGGAGTGTCCTATCGGGCTTTTGCTGGAACTACTTCTTTCCCATAGCCCTGCAGCGGGGAGGGCGGGACCAGGCCCTGCCACGAATCCCATCCTGCTTCTGGTGGGGTTGGGTCCCTGAGCGTGGGCTGCCCAGGAGGAGCAGGGTCAACTGGAGCCCATTGTGAGGGACAGCCTTTGAGTCCCGTGCATGGAGCCGATCACGGTTTTCCATCGATACGAGCTAATTCATCCTCTTTCTCTGCTTAAGCCAGTTTGGGTTAGATCTTCCCTCACGTTCAACGGAAAGACTCCTGCCTGAGTCTTTAGCCAACAGTGCCCGTCTCCCCCGGGGGGTTACTGGAGGAGATAAGGAAACGTATAGAAAGCTCCCGGTGCATTGCTTGGCACGAAGTGAGTGCTTAATAAATTGTGTATATTGTCGTCGTTACCATTTTAACTGTAGAAAAGCAAGAAGACGCAGACAGAACAAAAAGAAAATTGGGAAATGTGCACATTATTCCTAATTTCACCTCTTAGGGATATTCAGGCAAATACTTGGAGGTTTTTTTCCCCCCCAGCCATTTTCCTATAGATATGAATTTATTAAAAGCAAAATGAGATTATTATCTAATACTGTCTCGTACCTGCTTCACTGAGACAGCAATTACAGCGATACCGCCGCACGGCACTCTCCGTTTTCGTTGCATGTTCCGGGTATCTCCTAGTTACTTTCGTATAAATGATGCTGTGACAGAACGTTCTCTACCAACCGATGGATCTGCATATTTGGGCATTTCGTAATTTTCTAATGATCAGTTTTGAAGGCTAGACTTGTAGAATCAAAGAGTTTTACAGATACAAAAACCCACATTGTAATCGTTTTGAAATATTTAAGTTTTGAATGCAGTACATGCTTTGGTCGCTTCTGGCTGCTCCGACGAAACACCAGAGACTGAGAGGCTCGCAAACAACAGAAATCTGCGGCTTCCAGCCCTGGAGGCTGGGAAGTCCAAGATCATGGTGCTGGCAGAGTCAGTGTGGGTCCTGTGAGGACTCGCTTCCTGGCTCACAGACCCCCACCTTCTCACTGCGTCTTCCTGGCACAAAGGGCGAGGGAAGCAGGGTCTCCTTTACTAGGGGCACCAACCCTATCCACCAGGCTGCGCCCTTGGGGCCCAGTGGCTCGGCCAGGGCCCCGCCTCCCAACGCCATCCCACCGGGGGTTAGGCTCCAACATACACGCTTGGCGGGACACGTAGCAACATGTCATTACACGTTTCAATGTATTTTCCAGACAACACAAAAACCAGTTCTGCAGGCTCCAAATGTCGCTGCATCAGACACCGTTACAGCTCTGATATCACGAATTCCCATGATCCCCCACAGGGAAGGGACTGTGATCACCGTTATTCTGACATCATCAGCCTAGAATGACAATAAGCTGGATCTTTTATAAAAAGATTATGGTAAGCCCTGGCTGGCATCGCTCAGTGGATTGAGCGTGGGCTGCGAACCAAAGTGTCGCAGGTTCAATTCCCAGTGAGGGTACATGCCTGGGTTGCAGGCCATGGCCCCCAGCAACTGCACATTGATGTTTCTCTCTCTCTCTCTCTCTCTCTCTCTCTCCCCCTCCCTTCCCTCTCTAAAAAATAAATAAATAAATAAAATCTTTAAAAAAAAGATTATGGTAAGGAATTTTAGATCCAATTTAAAAGGAACACACCTATCACCTGTATACATTTACACATAAACTCAAACTTTCTGTGGACGAAGAGGTTTTCGGAGTTGGCTAGAACCTCACCTGTCTCACTGGTCACTCCCTCTTTCCATAAAGGCAGCCGGTTCACTGCGGGCAGGGTCTCGCGCATCGGCCCCTTCGCTCAGGAGGCGGGGCGCCTGGCAGAGCCCCGTTCCTCTGGTGAGTCAGGGAGACCCGAGGGGCATGTGACATGCACCTGCAGGTACATTCCGGCTGTCATTTTATTTCAAAAGGGAGAAGCAAGTGGCATTTGCATGCAGAGGACACGGTTATGCAGAAAACCCAATGCAACGTACAGAAAAACTACTAAAACTAGTGAGTTGAATAAAACTGCACGATACAAAATACAAACATCAAATTCATTTCTATACACTAGCAATGAACAATCACAACGTAAGTCTTTGAAAACTGCATTATTGAGATATAATTCACATACGTCCTGACAGTCATTTTTCAATCCCTATGCCACGGCACTGCGGAACTGTTACAGAACAGACCAGGGGTGGGGGGAGGGGCGGTGAACAATATGCTTTTACTGAATGGACCCACCCTCGTGCTCCGGGGGGGGTCCCTCACCCTGTACTAGGTTCGTCTTGCCCGTCACTAGGGAAAGACATCTTAATGCCAGAGATTGTCGAAAAGGGAAGGGATTATTATTTAAAGAGTTACACAAACTTAAGAGTAATGACTCACTGTCTTCGCCGAGATCCCAAAGTCCTTTAGAATACCCACAAACGCCCAGTTCTTCCTTGCCCCTCTGCCCAGTCCGGGGCACCGAATCTCAGAAAAAGAAATAGAAGTCCATGGTTCTTCTCTGCCCAAGCTGCGTGGTCCCAAAAAGACTCTGCTTTGCTGCCGTGCCCGGTTTTAAATCCCAGCACCAATCTTCGTCTGCCACAGCATTTCTGACCCCTCCCACAATTGGCCACAGCTGCCAGCATTCCCGTATTTTTCCAGCTTTACTGGGCTGCCATAGTAAGTCCAGGCAGGTGTGGCCCCGTGGTGTGGAGCCAATCATCTCCCAGCTCTTACGCAGGCTCTGTAACCAGGGGGAGTTGCCTCCCAGTTACATCATGGGTTGAAGTCACTCCCATCCCCTTGGCTCAAAGCAGGGCCACTGCTATTTAACATTATCTATGCAACCAGTTAAAGGTTACAGATATGTTAAGTAACCATTCTAGAGGTTATCTGCAAAACTGCTGCTATTCAAAACAATTCTCAATGGCCCTGCTCCAGCTCAGACTTGTGAGGGTGAGGATATCCTATACATATATTTTTTTTCAACATGTTTTTTTTAAAGATTTCATTTATTTATTTTTTAGAGAGGGAAGGGAAGGGAGAAAGAGAGAGAAACATCAATGTGTGGTTGCTGGGGGTCATGGCCTGCAACCCAGGCATGTACCCTGACTGGGAATCGAACCTGCAACACTTTAGTTCGCAGCCTGAGCTCAATCTACTGAGCTACGCCAGCCAGGGCTTATATATATTTTCTAGTATTTCCTGGACACCGAGTGCTGGACCCCATTACAAAGCCCTATTTGGGGCCCCCCTTGGCTGCCCCCTGCTACAGAACAAAGTCGCCACCATGACCCACTGTCCGTGCAGAGCTGATCTTCCCTGTGGACTTCCTGTGCTCTATGACCTTGGAGGGGAAGGCGAGGTCCCTCCTCTGGCTTCTGCTTGGTTAGGCCCCCCACCCCCGCCCCCAGCAGGGCTGCTTGGCACACAAAGGGCTAGAGTGCAGGGAAGTGGGGCTCCCTCCCACACAGCCCCCGCTGTCGCCAGGGAACCGCCTCATTGTCAGGAGAGCTGTGTACACACTGGTGTTGTGATGGCCACACTGCCACCCGGAGCAGCCGTGTCCTGCTCCTCTGGCCCTGGGCTGCATCTGGCTCTTTTTCTCTCTCGGGGGCCTGCTGCTCCTCCCTGAAGCCTGCTCCCATCTCCCCAGCTCTGAACCCACGGGGCGGAGGCACGTCTGTCTCAGATCAGCCCCAGCATGGCGCCTGCTCCCCAGTGGGTGCAAGTAGCTGCTACTGAACTTGGATGTGGCTGTCCCTTGGCCCCACCCGGGGGGGGTGTCCCATGCTGTGACCCTGATGCAGAGACAGATGCACTAAGAGGACTTGACCTGCCTGATGGCAAGTTCTGATGGGCTGGAATCGGCACCATTTCTTTCTAACATGAGGTTCTGTGCTGGTTTTGTGGTGTCCTCTGGCTCCTGAATCCCGCCATCTGAGGGACTGTGGACAGCGTGGCTAGTGGTCGAAGCTGTGTGAGGTGAGGGAGTCCCCATCCTGGGATGTCCCTGGAATCTAGTCTTTGCACGCTGTGTGCCCAAGGCCACCTCTTCTGTCCCTCGAGTCCCACTACTACTGCTACTACTACTACGAGGCGAGCTTTCTGCCCCTGGGGCACGTGAGCTGGGAGGCCCTTCACCTGCCTTGGCCTGCTGGAGCTGGGAAGGAGTTGGGCAGGAGGGAGGCTGGCTTTTGACAGGCAGCTGAGCTCACAGGGCTGTAGCCCTGGCCCCCTCCCACCTCCCCATCCCAGCTGGCTCCAGAGGGGAAGCGGGGGTGGGGGCAACTTCACAGGGAAACTTTTGTTCTTGCCCAGAACAGACACAGGCTGGGGACCGAGCTTCCCCTTGGCTGCCACAGCGACTGGGGCCACTTGAGTTCATGTTTATTTTCACAGTGTGGATTCCATGGAGATAATCATCCCTGACAGGGACGCCCTGGGAAGAGGGCTGTGGCCTCCGTGGAGCTCCTACTACGTGCTAGACCCAACATAGGCGGGAGCCAATGAAATCCAGGGATTAGACACAGAACTGCGCTGGACTGAGGAGGAGGCAGTCAAGTTCAGAGAGGGGAAGCGACTTGCCCCAGGTCACACAGCAGTGAGCGGAGAGCTGGAAGGCAAGGCCACCTGCCTTCCGGGCTCCTCCTACTTTGTGCCTGAATTGCAGTCGGAGGAACTGGGTCTCCCTGGGGTGCTGTGCAGGAAGTGCTGCCCAGGGCTCCGCACGGCCGGGGCCCCTGCGGCAGGATGGGTAACGTGTGGGTGTCTTCCCAAGGCGAGGCCTTGGCTGAGCAGCTAGTTCCCTGTGTCTCACTCTCCTCCTCTGTGTGACGGGGCTAAGCACCACGTCGGTCTCACCCGAGAGCCATGTGGGGGGACGAGGAGGAAGAACTCGGTGATAACCATGGCTGACACCACTATGACGCTGACACCACCATGACCGCCCTTCTTCTAGCTCACCCAGGCCCTGGGGCCCCGCCATGGGCCCCGGAAGACGGGTCGATGCGGCACCCAAAGGGAAACCGTTTCCCCCGAGGCCCCGAGGGTGTGAGAGGACAGCGGGCCGTGTCCGGGACCCTGCTGCCGGTCTGTCCTGCGGAACAGGCTGGAGGTTTCACAAGGAATCGCCCCCGCCCCTCTCCAGCTGGGCCACCACCCCTGGCCTTGGTGCATCTTCCCCCTGGGGCCACCGGGGCCTCCCAAGCCCCTGCCAGCTCCCGCCCAGCTTCCCCCCGGGTCCCCCCTCCACGTGACTTATTTATGTTTCCGTATTTACTTTCCCCGTCCGTTTACTTCCTTCTGCACCGCATCCTGAAGCCCCGAACGGACCCCACTCACCAGGCCGGTGCTGAGCACAGCCAGCGAGCCCGGCCTCCGACGCGGGAGGACCCGAGGAAACCGCCGAATCAAAACCAAACGTGGAACCAATAAAGTCTTTAACCTGACACTACAAACTTCCCACAGACTTCAGAGAAATACCTCAAGAAGTGCACGACCTTTTAGTTTCTCCCCAAGGCCACCTCCTCCTCCGGCGGGGTCTTTCTAAAACACAGATTTGACCTTGTCACTTCCCGGCTTCAAAACCCTTCGATAGCTCCTCATTATTTATTATTCTTATTCGCTAACATTTATCCAGGCCCTCCGCTGCTGGGTCCGGCGCTGGATGCCTTTCGTGCATGGGTCCCCGTGGGGTAAGGGAACAGCCCTGAGGGGGGACGGCAGGGTCACGCAGCTGGTGGCGGCGGAGCGGGGATGCAGACCCGGGTCCGTCTGAACCCGGGGCCTGTGCCTCGCCACCCCTCTGATGCTCGGCTCCACAGCCCGCCCTTGAGGAGCCCCATGGCCCGGTGCTGACACCCCTCTCCCCCACCCCCTCATGCCACACTGCTGCTGCCTCTGCCCTCTCTGGCTTGGCCCTCCCAGCACCCCACTTCTGTCCCACCCCCCCACCGCCCCGCCGTCTCAGTGTCCTCCCCGGGACCTCCCTGCCTTGCCTCCCGTCACCCATTGGCTCCTGTGACGTGAACTTCTGAATCGCCAGCAGCTCTTGAAATTTCCCATTTTGAAATACAAACCTTCCCTTGACCTTGAGCCTCCTGCTAGCGACCATCTTCTATCTTTCTTTCCACTTCCTGCCGAACTTGTAAAAGACCAGCGTGTGGCCCGCCCCCACCCTCCCCGCCCCTGCCCCCCTCCTCACCTCCAGCCAGCCCTCGGCTCCTTGCACTTGCCCTCTGCTCCCCGCTCCCTGGAAACGGCTCCTGGCGAGGCCACCGCTGCCCTTCCCGTGGCCTAGCCGGTTTGTTAGATTTTCATTCTTCATGTTGCCTCCTTAACATTTCTTGCCTCCGGCTCACCCCCTGCCTCTGCTGTCCCTCCTCTGGCTGCTCCTTGGTGTCTCATACTTGCTCCATGTCCCGAGTATCATTGCGCCCTGGCGTTGCAACCACCCAGGCCCACAGCTACACTCTCTGGGGGACCGACAAGCACACCTGTACCCGCCCCCCCCGCTTATCTCCTCACTCACTGCCTCTGGGTGTCTTCACTGGGACACCTCACAGCCCCCTCAGACTCAGCACATCCCCAGGAACCCCTCCCCCAGGGGGAACCCCTCCCAGGCTGCCCGTCTCCCCAGAGGCACCACACTCAGCCCCCACCAGGTGTGAACTCCAAACATCCTGTGGACCCCTCCCTCTTCTCCACTGCGCACTCCTGCTGGGTCCCCTGGCCCCTGCGTCCACCTCGTGCACAACCCTGGTGCCCCTTCCTCCTGGGCATCCCCCAGGCCCCTGTCCTCCTTCAGCCCCCACCCCGCCGGCCCCGCAAACGCGTCTCCCCACTGTACGTAGACCAGTCTCCCTCAGATGCAAGTCTGGTCTGGCTCTGCACCTTCAACGGCACCCTGCCGCTCCCGCCATAAGCCCGCCTCGGTGACGCCCGCCGCAGGGTGGCCCCTGCCAGCTCCCCCGTCCTGCTTGCTCGTGGCGGGATCTTGGATCAGTGCGAGAGCCCCCCCGCCAGTCCGCCACTCCCGACGCCCGTCACTCGAGGCTCCCCCGCCTCTCTGCTTTTTTTTTTCCTTAAGATTTATTTATTTATTTTTAGAGAGGGAGAAAAAGAGAGAGAGAGAAACATCAATGTGTGGTTGCTGGGGGCCGTGGCCCGCAACCCAGGCATGTGCCCTGACTGGGAATCGAACCTGCGATGCTTTGGTTTGCAGCCCGCGCTCAGTCCACTGAGCTACGCCAGCCAGGGCCCGCCTCTCTGCTTTAACAAGAGCTGTCCCTTCCTCTCTAGTCCTCCAGGCACACTGCTCTTCATTTCAAGTCTTTCCTCACATGTCATCCTCTTTCGAGTCCCCTGGAAGGGTCAGGTACCCCTTCTCCTATGGTCCTGCTGGGACTTATACAGGCACCCTCGAACGCAGTTATTTCTTGTATCGTAACCGTCATCTTGTTCCGTCTGTCTTTCCTCCCCACGCCCACTGGAGTGGGACTTCCTTGAGGGTTGGACTGGAAGAGGATTCAACCCTGGGTCTCGAGGGCTCAGCCCAGGTCCGGCACAGAGACAGGGCTCCACAAATATCTGTTGGATTGTCTTCAACTGGACTGAAAGTTTGGAAAATCACCTCCGGGTGGGGCTGGGAGAACCAGTTGCCAGGGGCTGGGCAGCTGCGGCTTCAAGCCAGAGCCGAGCTTGGGGGTGGCCCGGGCACTATATGATCCAACATCTCCCAACACACACGCTGGGTGCAGAGCGTCCCAGCGACTCTGGGACCAGGACTGGGGCTCCCGCTTCCTGGATGGGCCTGGGAGTCACCCCCGCCCGGGGCTTTTGGAGCTGGCCAGGCCTGGCTTTGCATCTCGGCCCCTCTTCCCAGCTGTGTGACCCTGGGCAAGTCCCTCCGTCTTTCCAGGCCTCTGTTTCCCCCCTTACAACGTGGGGAGGACCATCTCTGCGGGCTGCGTGGGTGCACTTGGGTGGTTTCCATGGAGTGGCTGCACAAGCGCTGGCTGCCCAGTGGGCGCTCCGGAAGTCCCTGTTCATGCAGTCATGCAGCCCAGGGGCCTCGCTGGCCGGCCCTGACCCTGGCTTTCCCTGCTGGGAGAGCTGGCGGGGCCCATAATCGTAGTTGCTTTTATTTAACACGTGTGCCAGGCACCGTGCTTGGTGCCCGAACTGCATTACCCCGTGCCCATCCTCCCGCTATGCCAACGAGGAAACTCGGGTTCAGAGAGGTCAGGCTACGTGCCCAAGGTCGCGGAGCCAGCAAGAGGCGCTGGGGCTGAAATCAGACCAAGCTCGTAACGGCTGGTCCTATCTGTGTGTGGACCCCGGGCCGGCCTTGCCTGGACAGAGGGCTGCTGGCGCTGGAGAGGCCCAGCCTCCCGGGCGGCCGCCGTCCCCAGCCAGGCAGCCTTGCCCCCGCCCCTCGCCTGCCCTCTGCCCACCGCTAGATCTGTTTAAACTAGCCGGGCAGGGTGAGGTGGGGAGGCCGTGGAGAAGGTACGGAGATGTTTGTTTTCCTTGGGGGTTTATATCAACATTGGTCTTGACATTTCGCCTGTTATTATGTGTGGTTCTTTAGAGGGTGAAATAATATTTTCTTTTGCTTGAGAAAAGGACAAAGTTCAGACAGAGCTCTTGGCCCCAAATGGATTTTCCTCTTTCTCTGCTTTCCATGTGCCACGGCGACTCCGAGTTCCTCCGAGCCACCTCCGCGGGCCAGGCGTCCTCCCAGGCTGCAGGTCTCCGCGGCGCGCGGCCGCAGCCCGGGTCCCACAGGCTCGCTCGGAGCTGCGAATGCCGTCTGTTTGCCAGGGGTGCCGTTTGTGGCCACGCCTGGTGTCCTCTCCGTTACACACGTGTGACAGAGGCTCCTGTGGGTGTGTGGGCTCTGCCTGAGTCCGGCAAAGGTGCTCGCCCGTCCTTAGACACAGGGGGTCAGCTGTCAGCAGGTCCCCGCCCTGGACAGTCCCTGGGGGTGACGCACACGGGCGGCGCCGGCTGTACACCATGCACTGTAGGTAAATCCCAGAGGCTCCAGAGAGCCTCCGTGGCTTCACAGACGCCGCAGTCTAAATACACCTGGGCGCCGTACATACAGGCGCTCTCCCGGATCCGTGGAGGAACCCCCACGCTCCAGACGCGTCCTGGGCATTCGAGTTTCCGGTGGGATGCTGGAAAGCAAATGCTTGCGCATTCCGTCGGGGTGCCGAGACCTCTGCGCCCCGGATCCATCCGCTCGTGTGCCATAGAGAGTCGGCATGATGAGCGCGGAAGGACTTGCTGGGTGACCGAATGCCGCACACTGGCTGGCTTAAAACGGAGAAATTCAGTCCCTGGAGGTCAGAAGCCCGAAGTCAAGGTGTGTGCGGGGTTGGGTCCTTCCGAGGCCCGGAGGGAGGGTCCGCCTCTCTCCTGGCTGCGGGGCTCCCCAGCAGCTCCGGGCGTTCCTTGGCTTGTAGATGCGCCACCGCAGCCTCGGCCTCGGCGGGACACCACCTTCTGCCTGGACACGTCTCCTCTGTCTGTGTGCGTCTCAGTGTCCCTCACCTTCCTGCCGCAAAGACCCCAGCCACTGACGTTACGACTCACTCTAAGCCAGTGTGGTCTCAGCTTAGCTTAACCAATTACGTCTGCAAGGACTTACCTTCAATACAGTCACAGCCTGACAGTCTGGTGGGACGTGAACTTGGGGGGCGCCATTCAGCCCAGTGGAGCTCCCATGCCTGAGGGCTTTTTGTGAGGAACGAATTGGCACTCTTTTTATATATTATCTCATTTACTCCTCCCCCACCCTAGAGCGGTGGGTGCTATCCTCCCCATTTTATCGTCAAGGCCGCTGAGGCTCAGAGGGGAAGCTCCATCTGCTCCAGCACACACAGCCCCTGTGCAGGGGTGACGGCTTCCTCTGTGGGGAGCCCCTGCTCTGTGTTCCTGCCTCCTTTGAGGGCAGGTGTGGTCTGTGTGGGGGAGGCCTGGGGCTGGCCTCTCAGGCCTAAGGAGGAAGGTTCCAGGTCATAGGTGGGCAGAAAAAGGAAGGTGACGGCGATGACAGTGCACGTGTCGGGCGATCCTGCATGTGCTGTCTCGTTTGTCCCCTACCCCGAGTCCCTGGGAAACCCACCCTGCAAGGGGGGGGGGGTGAATGAGATCCCGGCAGCTCCAACACCCGCTTAGCACCCGAGAAGCTCACCTTCACCACTTTGCAAGAGTAAGTCCATATATTCGAGCCCCCTGGGCTGCTGTCCGGGGCCTGGAGAGACTCGGTGATAGCCCGGGTGATTTAGACACAATCCAGCCGCCTGGAGTGGAGGACCTGTCCCCGGACTTGCTCATGATGCTCTCCGATTGGTAGATTTCAACACCTGCTTCTTGGTTGACCTCTGTCCCTTTCAAGGGCAAGGTCCTATCTGGGTGGATCTGAAAAGTAACATTCTGTTTTCAAAGAGAGCCAGCCCTCTCTCCCCAGGACGAAGACCCACTGCTTGCTAGAGAGTCTGGTGCAAACAGGCCTGATCCCAGCCCACGCTCGGGAAGTCCGGCTCCTCGTCTGATGTTCTGGAGGAGGGGCGGCCGTTCCTTTCACTTGACTAGTGTCTACTGAGCTCCAGGCCCCTACGGGGCCGTTTCAGGGGTTCGGGGTGGGACCCTCACGGGGGCTGCAGTCTAGCTGGGAGAGAGGAAAACGAAGGCAGCAAGCCCATGAACGTGACCGTCAGAGCAGGAAAGATACAGCGAAGAGAGACAGGGAAGTGCTGGGATGAGGGTCTGTCAGGGGCAAGGGCGGGGGCGGGGGTGGGGGTGGGGATGGCCGGGTGGGAACAGGTGCCCAGGGAGGGCCGCTGCCTTGGCCGGGCTCCCCCGAAAGCGGGGCCTGAGGCAAGGACTTCAGGGCAAGTGGCCGAGGGGAGTGTGAGCCCCAGAGGGGGAGGAGCCAGTGTGAGGATGTGCCACTAAGTGGGACACTGCTGTCTGGGGACCCCACTGCCATCTAGGGACGATGTCGACTCCCTCCCACAGGGCGGCGGGGGCGGGGTGTCATGTGGACACATCTCAGGGCTGTCTGTCTGGGCAAGGGGGGTAAGCGTTTGCCCACGGGCCTCCGTCCCGTTGGCTGCAGCTTTGCCGCACTGGGGTTCCCTCTTCCTGAGCGTCTGGGCCGCCGATGCCTGAGCTCCGCGTGGTTGCCCCCGAGCCGTGTCCAGCGAGGAGCCCAAGGGCAGCAGGTGCGCAGAGCGAGGCCCGGCCTGAGCACGGCATCGTCCCCTCGCGCGAGTGTGGGGCTGCAACAGAGACAGCACTGGTGGCATCCGAAGTGCTCGAGCGTCCAAAGCAGCATCTCCGAGGAGGTGACATGTGGGCTGGGACCCGAGAGGAGAAGGGACCGACTTGTGCTGAGTGGCCTGTGAGGAAACCTTTCCAAAACAACACGTGGCGTTGGCGCTCAGCGGTCATGACCTCTGGGGAGACCTTGGGCCGAGTGGCGTGAGCTGGCTGGTGTCTGCCCCCAGCTCAGCGTCCCCGAGCCTGGGATTTCTTTCGCCCTGGAGAGGCCTCCCGCTGGGAGGCAGAGGGGCTGCGACCCGTGAGGCTCCAGTTCTGGACGTTGCTCCGCTTGCAGAGGCTGCCACGCGCCACCCACTTGGCCCGAGGGGCCCCGGGGCTCTGCCGGAGCGCTCTGAGCCGCCCCCTCTGTCCCTTCTCACACCTGCACTGCTGGCTCCGCCCGCCCGCCCGGCGCAGCCTCCGCTGCGCACCCGTCAGCCCTGCTCCTCTGGGTGCCTCTCTCTACCCTGGCCGCACCAAGGAGACACTCCCCCTGTGCTCGTGCCGGGGATCCAGGATCTGCTGTGATTCGCTGCCCAGGCCGCACACGCTCAGACTCCCCTGCAAGGTGTCACCCACCACACGGCTCTGCCCTCCACAGCCCCCGCCTGCTGCCCTCAGTGCATGCAGGGAAAGGACCAAATGGAATCTTCCCTTCATTGGCTTCCAAGGTCGACCCGCAGCACGCAGGCACCACTGCTGCCGCTGAGAGCCGAACCGCTTGCCGGATGGATGGCAGGTGTGAGGTGGAGCTGGGTGTGGGCCCCAGCGGCCCGGTGCCCACACTGTTGGTGCAGAGATGGGGGTGGGGGTTGGCCTTGTCCTCAGGGCAGGGGTGACTGCTGCATCTGCATGCCTCCTGTCCCCAGACCTACAGGCGGGCCACTGAGGACGAGGTGTGGCCAGAGGCTGGGGTGGGGGTGAAGGTTTTTCAGCTCATCCGGGACCTTCCAGATGCTCCCAGGGACTCAGCTTTGCACGGGCTGTTCCGTGCCCTTCCTGCCCTTCCCTTCGGGTCCCCTGGCCACAGCACGGGGGTGCCGACCGCTCCAAGCAGGGGCACCGTCCTGGGGCAAGGGCAGGGCTGAAAGGGTACGGCTGGCTGGTGAGCAGGGAAACAGATAGAACAGGGGACCAAACAGTGGCTTGGGGACACGGGGGACAGTACTAGACACACCTCTGAACAGTGGGTATGAGTCCCCACTGGACAGAGTCAGGGACACAGTGGACTGTGTTTGGGGACAGCAGGACAGGACCAGAGGTACAGTGGGACAGTCCCTGGGGACACAGTCACGTGGACAGAACTCTGCAGGGCCCGGCCTAGAGCTGTCCCTGGCCCTCGGACCCGCTCCCCGCCTCAGGGCTCGCAGCCCCACCCCGCCCCGCCCCGCCCAGCCCCGGCCCCCTGGCCCAGGGCCAGGCTGCTCCTCGTGCTCCGCAGCCCCTGCCACCGGCTGACGCGCCTTTGAAATCTTATCTCTCATCTTGTTCTCCGTTTCCTCCCTGTCCAGGCCTCATCTGTCTCCTGTCTCCCACCCACCCCCCACCTGCTTCCCATCTGTATCCCCCCTCCCCACTCTCGCCGCCCGATGGCCACTGTCTGCTCCCGTCCCGTCCTCTCAGCCTGGCTCCGGCTCCACCCCGTCCCTGCCCCTCCAGGGGGATACTCCAGAGTTGTGGGTTGGGACCCTGCCTCCTGCGTGCCCAGGGCCCCAGGCCTGTCCTTGGTCCTCCTTCCTTCCACTAGAAATGCAGGCTACCGCCCCCTGGACCCCCTCAGGTATCTGGTCAACCCTCGTAGGAACCTGAAGGCCAGATCCCAGGGACCCTCCTCCAGGCAGCCCTCCTGACTCCCCCCCCCCCCAGAAAAGGCTACACCTCCCTTCTCTGAGCTTGCCCAGTGCAGTGTGTCCCTTGGTCTTTTCCTGGATCATGTGGGTCACAGCTGCCTGGGGCTCTGCCTCCACTCTAGCCTGTGACCCTCTCAAGGGCAGGGACAACTCCACCCTGCCTTCTTTACAGACAGGGAAACTGAGGCTGGGTGAGCAGGTGCACCCTCTCCAGTTCTGCACAAGTCTTCCTCCATCCCCTTCAGGGCTCAGCGTCAGCGTGGCCCCTTCGGCGAGGTTGTCCTGCCCGCCCCCTAACCTGGCTCCCTCCCACCCCTACGGCCCGCCCATCTTCCACACCTGCACGCACTCCGAGTTCCCCTTTTGGGGCTTCACCTTCTACTTCACAGAGGAAACAGATAGGAACACCCTCATCTTCCCAGGCACCGAGGGCACCCAAGAGTGGCCCAACCCAGGTGCGCACAGTGCTCCGGGCCGCCCACAGAACCCTCTGGCTTCCTGCCCCTCAACAAAGCCACGCATCCCTTGCTGGACCCAGTCCCAGTCCTCCCCTTAGTAGCCGAGTGAGCACACCACAGGTGAGTTCCTTCTCTCTGGGGCTCACTTGAACGCTGCCGAGGAGAATGACGAGGTGCTCACCCAGCTCAGGGCTGTTGTGAGAATTAAATCGTCGAATACTGATGTGCAGGAGGAGCTTGCAGCTGGACCCGGTGCACAGCCAGGGCTCAGCTCCTGGCTCCCCGACGCTGTGCGTGCACTGGCAACAGAAATGTAGACGTCAGTCATGGATTTGAACGTGAAGCTCTCCCTCACTGTGTATCCGTAATAGTGGTTAGCAATCACTTTTGTTGCCCTGGTCCCGGTGCCTCTCGAGTGGGTCTGGGGCTTCTAGCACATGTGGAGAGGTGGTCTCTGACTCCCGTCTTCCAGGCGAGCTGGCCAAGACGCAGAGGGCAGGGACTCAAGCAGGCAGCGCCACAGTCGGGGGCAGGGAGATAAGACAAGGAGGCCGACAGGGGGCTTTGGGCCTTCAGGCTCCTGGGTCCTCTTCAGCTCAGGTGCTTCCCACGGGGTGACCTGAGGCAAGCCGTGCTCCCTCTGGGCCTCAGCTTACCTGTCTGTAAAATGGGGACCCTCACGGGCCTTCCCTCACTGAGCCTCGGCGACAGTTCAGGAACTTCTAGAGGCTTACTCAGTGATCACTCAAGAAATGGTGGCTGACAGTAAAAGCTCGGGCTGGGGTTTGGCCTGGATCTGCTGGCCTTGACCTTCTCCCCGCACTCTGGGGCCCGGCTTTCCTGGAACACCCGTGGGCCCTACCTGCTTTGCCAAAGACCCTCCGGTGTCTGAAACCACGTGCATACGTCAACCACAGTTCGGGACGGAGCCCGAGACTCTTGGGCCACAAGCCCGTGTGGGGTTTCTCTGAGGTGTGTGTCCTCAAAGTTAAAACCTAAACAAGGAAGGGAGGGGAGCGGGGCATTTTGCTGTCCGTTCGGATTGTCCTGCTCTGAATTATGTCATCGGCTGACACCCCAATGGCCTCCTGGCCCAGACCCACCTGGGTGGACAGGGAGCTCCTGGGCATGACCTGCCACCGCCCCGAACCTTCCATGGCGCCCACTGTCCTCAGGGGCCAGCCAGGCACCTCAGCCGGACCCGGGCCACCTCCTGGCTGTGGGACCTGGGAAAAGGGTGCATCCACTCAGAGACTCAGTTTCCACCTGGAAAATGCAGAAAATGTTCTGTACCCTACAGGTTTGCCCAGAACGGAGGGGTTTCTTGGGCTGTAGTGCTAAAACCTAGAAAATTCCAGGAAAACAGGTCAAGCGGGTCACTCACAGGGTTGTCGTGAGGCTTGGCGAGGGCGGCCGAGGCGGGGCCCCTCTGCTCCCCGGGGCTGGCTCGCACAGCCCCACCCCTCTCCCAGCGCCCCTGCTCTGTCTCCTGCTTTGAAGATGCACAAACTGAGGCCGAAGAGAACTGGCAGCCCATCTGGGGTCGGACAGGGTGGGCACAGGACCGGCTTCACGTGGAAGACTGAGTTCCAGGGACACGGGGACTCAGCCCTGAGTCTGGGGGTGGCGTGTCATGGGAGGGTCGTGGTCAGTAGACGGCATTTTCCTGGGCAGTGGGGACCAGTGGGGTCTGCCGGGGTCTGCCGGCCTCGAGGGGAGCCATCTGGCCTGGGTGCGGGGGAGGCGGAAGCATGGGTGGAGGTGACTGGGGAAGGAGGGAGCACGTGGGCTGTGACCATCAGGCGTTGTCAGTCCCCAGCTCCCACTCATCCAAACCCCTCGGCTGTCCCTGTCCTGTGCATCCCAGGGAAGCCACTTTATCTCCTGACCCTCGATGACTCGTCCGGAAAAGGGGAGCGATCGCCGATCGGGCAGGGTTTTCCCCATCATTCAGTGAGGCAGTTTATGAGAGGGCTCCGCAGAGTTCCTGCTCTAGTAGATGGACGGCAGACATCGGCTCACAATAGGGCTGTCACGCAGAGAAGGCTACAGTCCACAAAACGTGTTTCCCTCCAGGGCCCCACGGAATCCCCGCAACAGCGCTCACCGGAAGAGCGGCTCTGATTCTCCCCATTTTCCAGATGAGGAGACCGGGGAGGGAGGTCAGAGAAGAGGACGCCTGGCCCAGGGGAGGCAGCCGAGACCACCCGTCTCCCTGCCTGACGGCCTTCCAGCCTGCTGTCCCCCGGGCCCCACCCCAGAGTGGACTTTGTCCTTCTGGCTCCACTGAGCAAGAGCCCACAGCCTCCATCCCCCACCCTCTGCCTTATTATTATTATTATTATTATTATTATTATTATTATTATTATTATTATTATTATTTTGTACTTATCACTAGCGGAAATCAAATTGTTGTTATTCTTGTTTATTATCCATTTTTCCCACGAGGATTCCAGTTCCAAGAGGGCAGAGACTTTGTCTTTCTGTTCGCGGCAACATCTGCATTGCCTGGCACGAGGCAGGCCCTCTGTGAACAACTGTCCAAAGATTCGATCATCTTCTAAAGACTGCAAGAAGGAATGCAGCTTGGTGTCCAGCTGCGTCAGTGGCGGTGCAGTGCCCTATTCCAGCCAGAAGATGGCAGCAGAGAACAAGGTACCTGATGGGTGGAGCCCAGGTGAAGGCGCAGGTTTGACTTGGGAAAGGAGCTTCTGGCCGCCTGTGGGCCTGTGCCTTCCTCCACCTTGTCCTCCTAGCCACGGTAGGCCTGCAGATCCCAGCTGGGCAGAAGGAAGCCTTTTCCAACAGCATATAATAACAGTTATCACAGATGAACTACAAAAGCAGTATGTGCCAGGCACCTCACTGCGTTATCTCACTGCCTTCTCAGAAAAGCCTTCTTATTAACCTCATTCTCTGACAGTGAGGTGCAACACCGTGCCCCAGGTCCCGTCGCCCCGGGGGAGCCGGCACTAGTAGACGGAGTGTTTTCGCAGCACCATCAGACGGTCTGCTGAGCTCCAGCTGTCTTTCAGCACACTCAGTGGGCCACCTAGGTGGAGGTGAGTTCCCCATCTCTGGAGGTGTGCGAGCTGTGACAAATAGTCACTGACCAGAGAGGGTGTGGAGCATCAGATGCCCAAGGCCACTCCTGGCCAGGCAGGACGGGCCACGTCATTTTCAGGACACAAGCAAAATAAAAACGCCGGGCCCCCTACTCAAACATTAAGTATTTCAAGGCAGTGAGCTCAGGGCCCTTCTCCCAGGTGCAAGGTGCTGCGAGACTCCCAGGTCGCGGGCCTGGGAAGCCAGTCCCTTCGGGTCTGGGGAAGACGTGCGGGAGACAGGTCTCGGGAGCCCCTGGGAGGTCAGCCGCCCGGCTCTGCAGGGGTCCGGGGAAAAGCCCCCCGCGACATGTTTCTTCCCACAAGACAGGGCCCTGCATCCCTGCACCTTTTATCTGCCTCTCCCGGCAGTGATTTATCTCGACGTGAATGGCTGGGGCGGCCTCCGAGGCACAAGTCCCGTTTGATGGTCCATGAATCTTTCTTTCCTTTCCGGATCCTCCGGCCACTCTCCATGCGGCCGGGCAGACCCACCGCTTCCTTTCTGCCAAGTGAGGATTAGGGGGCCATAAAACAAGGGACCCAGACCCCTGGCCGGGGAGCAAACACATGGGCCTCAGATGCGCTGGCCAGCTGGCAGGAGGCGGCGGGGGCTGCCGGGATCGAGCCCCGGAGGGGTCCCCCTTTCTAGGGGGCCGCCATTTCTACTCTCCCAGGGCCAACCCCAGGGGGTGGGGAGGCGAGTCCAGCTGAAGCCACAGCTAGAGGTGGTCCTGGGGGGGCAGGGTGTAAGGGACCCCAGGCCGAGCCAAGTGTGAGGACCTTGGTCGAGCCCAGGTGGGGAGAACTAAGCACCCACTACGTGCTGGGCACTTGATAGGCCTTGTTCTCAGGTCCCGTCTGAAAAGTGCAGATGAGGATCGAAGCCTCAGAGATGTGAGGTCACCTGGGCTAACTAAGATCACACGATCAGGATGTGATGGGGTCAGGGTTTGAACCCAGGTGAACAGGTGACAAAGCTCTACCCCAAAGAAAAACATTTTTTAAACTGTACTGTTTGGAACACATGTTATTTATTTTTGAACATTATCTATTTTTAAAAAATCAGTTATAAAGGCATATAGGGAAACATTCAAAGGTGGTATAACATAAAGTAAGTTTGAAAATCATGCTTTCCTTTCCCCTCCCCTGTTGTCCGTGGCGCCCCGATTTCTATCCGTTTCAGCACGTGCCCAGGAGGGGCGTTGCTGGGTGTCATGTGGTCAGTCTGCTTGCAATTGTTTGAGGGACTGCCACGCTGTTTGCCACGGTGGCCACGCCGTTCTGCGTGCCCACGCACAGCGCACGAGGCTCCTATCTCCCCACGCCCTCACCCGCACTGGCTTTGTTATCGGTGTTGCTAGTTTTATAAGAGTCGCCGAAATGGTGTGAGGTGTAGTTTTCTGATTGCATTTCTTTAACGATACACAACGTTGAGCATCTTTTCATGTGTTTATTGGCCTTGTGTGGACCTTCTTTGGAGAAATTTTTATTCAAGTCCTTTCAATGGGGTTGTTTGTGGGGTTTTTGTTGTTGTTGTTGAGTTGGAGAAGTTCTCTCCATATTTCGGCCATTGATTCTTTGTTTTAAGATTTTATTTATTTATGTTTAGAGAGGGACGGGAGAGAGAAAGAGAGAGGAACATCAATGTGCGGTTGCTACGGGCCATGGCCTGCAACCTAGGCATGTGCCCTGACTAGGAATCGAACCTGTGATGCCTGGTTCGCCGCCCACACTCAATCCACTGAGCTACGCCAGCCAGGGCAGCCATTGATTCTTTATCAGGTATTTGATTTGTAAATATTTCCACCAGTTCCGTGGGTTGGTTGCCTGTGTCTTTGGTGTCATGTCACATCTAAGAAGTCATTGCCAAATGCAGTTCAGGGAAGCTTTTGTCCTATGTTTTCTTCTCAGAGTCTGAGAGTTTCAGGTTTACACTTAGGATCCATTTTGAATTAATTTTTGTATACTGTGTCACTCTTTTGCAGGTGGATATCCAGCTTTCCCCTCACCGTTGGTTGAGAACATTGTCTTTTCTCCACCAACGAGTCTTGGCATCTTTTCCAAAATCATCTGATCACACGCGTGAGAGTTCATTTCTGCACACTCTGTTCCGTTTGTCCATGCGTCTACATTTATGCCGGCACCACGCTATTTTGGTTAATATAGTAAGCTTTGAATTCAGGAAGTGTGAATCCAAATTTGTTCTTATTTTTTAGGATTGTTTTGGCTCTTTGGTGTCCCTTGAGATTCCATTATAAATTTTCGGGTGCTTTTTATTTCTGCAAAAAAAAAATCCTTGAGATTTTGATAGGGATTGCATTAAGTATATAGATTGTCTTGGGAAGTATTGACATTTTGGAAACATTAGTTCTTCCAGTACATGAGCATGTGCTGTCTTTCCTTTTATTTGTCTTTAATTTCTTTTCAAAAATGTATTGTGGTTTTTATTTTACAAGTCTTTTTTCCTGCTTGGTTAATTAATTCCTGCAGATTTAATTTTTTTGTGTGATGCTATTGTAAATGAAATTTTCTTAATTTCTTTTTCAGATTGTTCATAGTGTTCAGAAACGTAACATATTTTTGTGTGTTGGTTCTATATCCTGCTAGTTTGCTAATTAAGTCTAACCATGGTTTTTGGAATTTGATTGTTAATTCCAGCCATGAAATTCTGGGGCTTTTCTACATGTAAGTTCATATGACCTATGAGCAGATGTAATTTTACTTCTTCCACCCTGCTTGGATGCCTTCTGTTTCTTGTTCCTGCCTACTTGGTCCGACAAGGACATCCAGGGCTACGCTGAACAGAAGTGGCAAGAGCAGCCCCCTGGCCTTTTCCCTGATCTTAGAGGAGCAGCGTTCATTCCTTCGCCATTGAGCATGACGTTTGCTGTGGGTTTCTCCTCTACAGTTTGTATGATGTTGAGGTAGTTTCCTTCTATTGCTAGTTTGTTGAGTGTTTTCTTTTTCAAGATTTTATTTATTTATTTTCAGAGAGAGAGGGAGAAAGAGAGGCAGAGAAACATCAATCGGTTGCCTCTCGCACGCCCCTCATCTGGGGACTTGGCCCACAACTCAGGCATGTGCCCTGACAGGGAATCAAACCGGTGACCTTTCTGTTTGCAGGCTGGTGCTCAATCCACTGAGCTACACCAGCCAGGGCCAGTGTTTTCTTTTTTCATGAAAGGCTGTTGACTGTAGTCAAATGTTTTTCTGCATCAACTGAGATCATGTGGTTTTTCCCCATTCATTCTGTTAATATGGTCCATTAATTACATTGATCCATGTTCATATGTTAGATTATCCTTGCATCCCAGGAATTAGTCCCATGCGGTTGTGGTATATCATCCTTTAAACATGTGGTGCAGTCCATTTTACACTCCAGGTTCAATGTCATAGCTGTGCCTGCTTATCCATTTCATACTAATCTCCTCCTGTTATGGAGGAGACCAGGGGGGTCTGGCTCACCACCGTTTCTTCGAACCACGCACAAGGCTTAGCACAGTAGCACAGTGCGGGGACGCACCGGAAACCGAATGAATGAAGGAATGAATGAGCAAACAGGAAAATGGTGGAAAGATATGAATCCAAACAGATAACTGTATGGGATTATAGGTCATTTTGATTTTCTTTTTATACTTTTATTTTTATACACATTTATCCTGATTTTATTTTATAGTCAAGTAAAAATCAAACATATGTTATTTTAACCATAGAAGGAGAGACAGCTCTGGGCGCGTGGAGGAGACAGGGTTCAAAGGCACATTGGGGCAAACCCCTGCTGAGGAGGCCGCCGGGACACCTGGGCATGGGTGGGGTCGGAGGGGTGTGTGTACCAGGCATAGCGGGGGGCGAAGCCTCCATCTCCTCGTCTAGAAAATCATGTTAATAGGCTTTCCTGGACTTAAAATACAAAGTTCCAATGAAAACTGCTATCACTTATTGAGAGTCATTCCATGCTCTTTGCTCGCCTATTGAATGACCTTCCATTCCCAGTTGAGGACGATTATCCTTCTTTTCTGGGTGGGGACACGGAGACCACGGTCCGTTCAAGTCCTAGCTCAGCCAAAACGCAAACTGTGTGTTCCACAGCAAGCGGTTTCTGAGCCTCAGCTTCGCTGTCTGTTTAACGGGGATAATAACCGTCCCTGTGTCTTGGGGTGTTGTGTGAAGTCAGTGGGGTTGTACAAAAAAGCTCATAGCTTTCCAGCGAGGATGGGCCACCTGTGTGAGCCCATCACCATTACCAACGAGGTGACGTTGTGTTCCTAGGGTCACGCAGCAAACAAGTGGCTGAGCTGCGGTCCCACCCAGGTTTCTCCCACCCCAGAGCCCAGCTCCTTCCAGGGCCTGGTGTGAGGTGTTCTCCTAAGCTCCGCAAGAGCCCTGGGTGGCAGGTGCCTTCCTGGAGCGTAGTAGGGCTCCATGGGAGAGGGGCCTGCCCAGAGCGTCTCCCTGTCCTGCATGCAGCGTGGATGGGGAGGGGTCAGGGACCCGGCCCTGGTGGGGATTTCCAGCCCCTGTGTCCAGCGCAGCAGGCGGTTTCCCAGCAGCCGCCGCGCCACTAATGGGCCACCCTTCATAACAATACTCCGTGATAACAGACAGATTTAATTAAAAAGAACACACGTCCTCCTCTGCAGGGCAGCTGCAGCCAGGGCGTGGGGCTCGCAATTAAAACTTAGCTCTATAAAGTCAGCGCACAGGCGTGGGTGCCTGGAGCTGCCGGCTTTTCTAAAAAGAACACCCCCGCCCTTGCGTGCCCACGTTATTTATCGAGTTAATTTTGTCCTCTGGCCGCGTCGTGAACCAACTCGGAGCCCCCAGCCCCGACCCTGACTTGCCTCCCAGGCTGTGCCCCTGCACACACTAGCCTCCTCTGGGGAAGAGCGAGGCCTCGGATGCCGGCTATAAACGAGAGAGACCTGGCCTGGACTCTGCCTGCCTCTGAGGTCTCCGGCAAGTGGCTCACGCCCCCCCCCCCCCCATCTTCTGTTTGTGCATCGTGAAATGGCGTAGAAGCTGAGGCTGCCTCCTGAGGCTGCGCGAGGCCCGGGTGAGGCAGGCAGCGAGTGCTTGGAAAACGCTGGCTGCTGTTCTTGCCGGTACCGTGACCGCTAATGGTGGGAGCTTCTGGACAAAGCCCAGGAGGCCTGGGCGAGAGGGAGGCTAGGGCCGGCCCCTCCAAGTCGTAGATGTAGCAATTTAGAGTGGAGACTTTGGAGGCCGAGGATCCAGGTTTGAATCCTGGTTCTGCCACTTCCTAGCTGTGTGGAGGAGAGTGAGCGACCTCCCTCCTCCGGGCTCTGTGTTCTCATCTCTGAAATGGGAAGGAGAACAGCCCCTTCCTTCTAGGTTGCAGCCGGAGGGACCCGCATGCTGGCACGGAGTGACCTCCAATGCTGTGGGCCTGGGCGCGGCAGCCCATGAGAACGCTCTGTAAGGCTCAGTGGAGAGGTCACAATGCCTCACTTTCTGGCCTGGCTCTGGGCAGAGTTTCTGGGAGCACCTCAGGCCTGCACCCGGCAACCGGAGGCCCCCACCCACCCACCTGTTTACCCCCCAGGTGGCCGCCGCTGTCCACAGCCGGGGACTGGGTGGCTGCTGTGCAGATAGGCGGCCTGATAGCAGGGCCAGCGAGACAAAGCTGCCGGAGACGACGACAGGATGCTGAATGGGCCTCTCCGAGCGGGCGGGCGCAGAGCTGCGTTCGGCACGGATTTAATTAAAAAGACTCAAATCTTTCTGATAATCCTCCCGGCAACGGCTGGAGCAGGGCCTGAAGCAGGCTCCCTGGCAACGGCGCATCCTGCCGATAAAGAACTTTGTGGGGAGGGACCGAGTGAGCCCCCTCGGCTGGCCGTACGCCGCTGCTATCAGCCCTGCCCATCGCCCCGCCAGAGAGGGGTGGCAGCCAGGGAGGCAGCTGCCGCCACCCCCCCATTCTGGATCCCTTGCCCCCTCCCCCCGCAGGGCTGCAGTGTTCCTGGACCGAGAGCCCCTGCCTGGCGTTCACACCCACTCCCTCGGTCCCGCTGCCCAGCCCTTGCCTGTGTCCTGCCACTCCCGTGTATGGGACGGAGGCTGGGGCGCCCCGCGTGGGTGTTCCTGGAATTGGCAGTCTCTGCTCTGCTCCGAGGCTGCCCGGTAGGAGAGGGTGCGGCTAGGCGCCGTGTCCTCAGTGGCACCGCTCCCACCCACCTCCCAGCCTTGCTGTGCGGGTCTCTCTGCCCAGGCTCCCGGTTCAGATTCCGACTCCCACCTTCAAGCCCCAGCCCGAGGTGTCCCTCCCTGCTCTCCTCTGAGTCCCAAGCACCCAGTCCCGGCAGAAAGCAGGGACCCAAGGAACGCCTGATGGTTGAATGAATGCACGGATGAATGACGCAGACGTGTAAGCCTGAGCCTGGCACCAGCGCTCCGCCCCACCCCAGCTTCACGCATCACCAGGCCGGGAGCCGGCAGCGAGCACCTTCTCTGAGCTACGGTTTCCCCCGCTGCTCGCGAGGGGCAGCCAGGGAGGTGGCCCACCCTGCCCGGGGAGGGGGTGTGACCCCTGCCGGTGTGTCAGCCTCTGTCCCTACCCTCCCGTCGCCCCTCAGCAGGGGCCCGAGGGGCGTCCCCGGGTGCTCCCACCCAGGGTGCGCCCGGCACCGGGGGCCCAGGCTTCGGTGCCCCCAGCCCGACCGCAGAGCCCAGGCGAGTGCGGCTTCCTCTCTGTCCTCTCCTCCCCGGACCCTGTCTCATCTCGGGACCCAGGACAAAATCTTAGAAATTTAATTATTTGAAGTATGTTTAAATTCGCATGGTTCAAAGTTATTTACAGATAGAACAGTGAAGTCCCAGTTCCCACCGCCACCCGGAACCGCTGCCGCCGACTCCATGCGCCTCCGGCCTGAGTTTCTTTGCGCATGTGCAGGTTTACGCCGAGGCAGGAGGCGGGATCCAAACAGCGCCGCGTCCCGGGTCTCCGCCCTCCTCCCTTCGTTCGGTTCCTCCCGAACGCCTTTCCTTGTCCCTGTGGATGGGGCCCTGCTTTCAACAGCCGCGTAGTATTCCACTGTGCGGACGGTCCTCATTGTTATGAACACAGCTGAGCGGAAGAACCTCATAAACGCATCATTGGATTGTCGGGAGAACAATTCCCAGAATAGAACTTGGGGTTGAAGGGTGAAACCCATTGTTATGCAGCAACCTCATCCATCCATCACCCATCCATCATCCATCCATCCACCCATCATCCATCCATCCATCCATCCATCCATCATCCATCCATCCATCCATCCAATGTTTGTCTGCTGTGTGCCAGGCACTAAGCAGGGTATAGAGGGCCGTGTGGTCCAGATCCGATCCTCGCCTCCAACAGCGTTAAGTGTCTACTCCATGGGCTCTGCTGCCAGAGGGGCCCCTGCCCTCCAGAACCCGTCCTCGCTCCCTGTGGCCACGGGCTCCTGTTGACCCCCATCATGAAGTGTAAGGTTCCCTGTCCTTTCTCATCTAGCCTGGTACGTCCTTCTGCTCCCTCCCAAAGCCTTCTCCATCTCGGACTTCCTCACCTACTCTTGGAGGCTCCACCTGGGGTGACTCCAGAGAGTGAGCCCCATGGTGGGTGGGCACCCTCGCCTGGCACGCCTTAGTTGTGCTGGGCTGCTGGGCTGTGCTGGGGAGCGCTGGCTCTGGAGTCAGGCCGCTTGGGTTCAAATCTTCTCCCCAGTGCCCTGGAGCCCTGTGGCCCAAGCAAACCACTTAACCTCTCTGGCCTTGGCTTTCTCGTCTGAAAAGTGGGGACGAGAGTCTGACCTATTTCCAGGCTTGTGGTGAGGAAGAGAGGAGCTCAGGCCCCCAGAGCAAGTACGGACCGGAGCCAGCGGGCATGACGTGCTCGCTCAGCCCCTCCCAGCAGCAGTGGCTGCTGGCCCCACTCCGCCAGGGAAGGAGTGGAGGCTCAGGAGGCGGGGCCAGGGCTGGAATCCAATGCTGTTCAGCTCCACGGTCCTTCCTCTCAATCACCACCCTCTCTGGCCTCGTGGGGGTCTCTGTCAGCATGGTGACACCCACTCTGCCTGCCACAGGGGACTTTCTGCCCGCTCTGCCTTCCGGATCCTCCCAGCCCCTTTTCCCTCTCTGGGTGCTGGCCACTCTCTGTTCATTCATTCACGCTCTCATTCGTCTGTGCCAGACACTGCGCTGGGTGCCCAGACCTGCGAAGGTCAGAGAGTGGGGGCTGCCAGGGCGCACGGGGAGAGGGGGGCCAAGAGAAGGGAGAGCCTCAGAGGAAGGCTGGATCAGGAAGCTGAGAGAGGAGGACAGGGACGGCCCTGGGGCCAGGGGGCTGGGAGTTGTGGGGAGAGGTGGGCGGAGCTGGTGGGGGCATTGGGAGCAGGCCGGGCTGCCTAGGACCCCCGCTGGGAAGTTGGCCTGTGTAGGCGAGGAGCAGTGGGAGGGGGTGCCTGCTGGGGGTCAGAGTCAGAGGATGTTTTTTAAACTGGGGAGAGGCTTGAGCATGTTTGTGGGCCAAGGGAAGCTGGACAGAGAGAGAGAAGCCTCCGGTGAGGGGGCTGGAGGCAGAGCCCAGCGGAAGGAGCTGGCTGCAGGCCAGGTGGGCCCGGTGGAGGGGCCTTAGGTTTGGGGCCCTAAGATGTCAAGGGGACTTCTGAGGGGTGGGGGAAGAGGGGCTGGGAGGGAGTGGGGGGCCCTGGTGAGGTCTCCCCGGCGATGCTTGGCTGCCACGGGCACAGCACGGGGCAGATAGCAAGGTCCCCCTCAGGGACCAGGGACAGGGAGATAAAGCTCACAGGGTGTCGGAGCTGGACCCCCGCCCCTGCCCCGACTACCCCCTTTCTGTTCATTTCTCTGTCTCCCCACCAGGCTCTGAGCATCATTCTTTCCTCATCTCCTGGGCCCGGGGCCAGGGGCTGTTCATTCCAGACCATTCCCACTGTGACATCCCATGGGCTTCCTGGGTAAGGCCGTCTCCAGGGCGGGAGCCAACAAAGAGGATCCCGAGTGGGTTTCAGAGCCGCTCCTCCTCCTCCTCCTTCAAAGAGATGAAGGAGGAGAAAGATCAGGGAGAGGAGGGAGGGGGGAGGGGCGGGGGATCCTGTGCACTCAGGCAGAGCCAGCACGGGTGGGGCACTGAGCAGACACCCCCATTTAGTCTGTGCGGCACCCCAGTGACAAGGCACGGGCATTATGTCCACAGAACGGAGGGGGACACTGAGGTTGGAGAGGGTGGCAGCGTGCCTGAGGCCACACAGCTGCAGGGCCAGGATCTGATCACCCGAGGCCAGGCCTCGGACGGGCTCGCATCAGCTGGGATGGATCCTGTAAGCCCCCGGCCCTCTGCGCTGGCCCCCACCCCCGTGCATTCACCTGCCCCCTCCTTGGTCTTCCCATCCCTGGAGCCCGAGTTCAGCAGAGACAGGGACAGGAGTCACAGAGGAGGGCGTCAGCGTCCCAACCGGCCCCAGGGACTCGAGGGCCCGTTGATGTGGGGGCACATCACAAGGGCAGCCCCCCCCTCCAGAACCCCGGCTCCCCTGCCTGCTCTCTGGCCCTGCCCACTGTAGGTCCGCCTCCCTCAAGACGCATGCCGCAGGACACCCTCCACGCTCTCACCGAGTGTCCAGGCCCTGCGCCACCGGACCTGCTGAGACCCGAGCCAGAGGGACCGACAGGCAGTGACAGGAGCTGTCCTGGAGCCCCAGGGACCAGACCTGCGTCCTCAGTTTACCTTGCCGGTCCTGTCTCGGTGTGGGGGTGCGGAGGGCAGAAAGCAAGGTCGTGCCCCAGGGCTGTGCAAAATAAGGGAGACCCCTGGGGCCTTCAGCCACCCCTGCCCCAGCAAATGTCACCCTTTCTTCAGTCCGGTCGCCTGGACATCCAGGCCTCGGCCCTCACCAGCTGGGAATGAGGTGAGGTGCAGGGGATGATGGGAGCTTATGAGACCTGTGTGCAGGGGCGCCCGGTGCTGAGCCCAGCTGGAGGAGCCTGGGATGGGGGCGAGGGCGGAGGGCCAGAGCCCCCACGGGCCAGGACCGAGACAGGACCCACCCCCAATCCAAGAGGAGGTTCCTGAGCCATTTGAGGTTCTGTGCAAATCAGGAAGCCCCCACCCCACCCCATGTGCTTACTGGAAGAAGATTGGCATTTCTTCTAATGGGGTGCTTGACTACTGCTTATTAATGTGCAGAATCCTTTGTGAGCCGGAAGCCGTGGGGCCGAGGAGGGGTGAAGACAGAACCATCCATAAGAGGGGATGGTTCTAGAGCGTTCCGCTGAGCATCCCGGGTCTGAGGTGGACATGGCGCACCAGCAGCCGCTTCCGGGCTGCAGCTGGGCTGCCCAGAGGTGGACTGGGGACTGGGAGCGGAGATCAGAGTCCAGACTGGCGAGGGGGTGTTCTGAGACCCTGGGACTCTGAGCGCAGGACAGCTGCAGGCTATTGCCAGGGCCCACTCGTCCACGGGGGTATCTCTGAATGTGATTTTGGGAGCGTGCCAGGAGGCAAAGTGGGGGGCGTGAGGGGTGAAGGGGCCAGGCCTGTTCCAGGCAGAGAGACAAGCTTTGGGGGGGGGGTGAAGGGGAATGGGGTTTCAGGGAGACAGATGCCACAGGACCCTGGAGTGGTACATTGAGGCTGCGTCACGAGAGGACTGAAAGCAGAGAGGTCACCAGGGCAGGGGCGTGAGCCCTGACCTGTCTGTCCACTCCTCCGCGCCCTGGCGCTGCTCTGCGCTCTGCCGCAGGCTCCAGACGGCAGTGCCCCCGTCCCTGCCAGGGAGCCGGTGCATGGTCTGGGCTGGGGCCAGGGAACGGCTACGGTCAATAAACTTCCAGGTGAGCCTGATGCTTGTTTGGGATGGGAGCCAGGACGGTGGGGAAGGGGCGTGAGGGCCGGGTCTTCAGGGGGGCGGCGCGCCCCAGGCGGACTGCGCTGGGACATCCGGCTGCCCCGGTCCCACTTCCCCAGTGTCGCCAGATCTCAACTGCTTGGCCCCCTGGCCAGCCCGTGAATCACGCATTTTGTAGAGAAATGATCAGCTTCTCTTTCTTTTAATTGAAAAAGTTGTGAAAGTAACACACAATACCTATTTGTTAAAAAAAACAAACAAACCTGGGGAAAATGACAAATAAAAGAAAATCAAAACCATTCATAATCCTATCACCTGGGGACTGGCAGTCTTTGAGATATTAGCATCTGTCTCCCAGGAAGATGCATTGTGATTTACCCAGCGAACGTTCACTGAGCCCAGTCGTGAGATGAAGGAACCCAGATAAGCCACTACGGACAGCACACACACACACAGGCACGCCTCCTGTTGGAAAGATGGTATCGCGGTATTGGTGCTGTTTAGTAACCTGACCATTTTGACAGCCCTGCTGTGTGAAAAGATATATGCACATACTTAGCATATCTTTCCCATTTTTTTTAATTAAAAAAGCAACATAAAAATTTTAAAATTACAGTTATACCCTCACAGGTTTTTTTTTTGGGGGGGGCATCTTTTCAGAATTGTTATGCATGCAGATGGAAATATATTATTTCCCACAACTACAGATATACTACACCTACGGCTTGACGTTCGCTTTTCTGACCTCACCATCGTCTCTGGGATGGCCCCGCCCCCGGTGGGCGAAGATTCTGCTTCGTGCTGCTGAGGGTGGATGTGCGCCCGTGGATTCAGCCACTTCCCTAAACTTCCGCCGTAACCAGCTTCCCTGTGCGTGTAAACAGCGCCTCATTTGAATACTCTTGTGCGTGGAACCCGTCTATTTCTCCGTGCCAGAGACCTAGAAGCAGGAATGCGGGTAGAGGTGCATTTTGTATGTGTATTTTAAAGGCTCTCAGTCTGCATAGGCTCCTCCAGAAAGCTGCCCCAGCGCTACCCTCGCCCGCAGTGCGAGAGAGCGCCTCCCCTGCGTCCTCACCAGCCCTGGGCGTTACCATTCTTTCGAACCTTGACCAATCTGAGAAGCAAAACACGCTATCTTTTTTTTTAACATTCCTTTTTTTAAAGATTTTATTTATTTATTTTTAAAGAGAGAGGGGAAGGGAGGGAGAAAGAGAGGGAGAGAGAAACATCGATGTGCAAGAGATACATCAATTGGTTGCCTCTCTCACGCCCCCTACTGGGGACTTGGCCCACAACCCAGGCATGCTCCCAGACTGGGAATTGAACCATTGACCCTTTGGTTCCCAGGCCCGTGCTCAATCCACTGAAACACACCAGCCAGTGCAAGACAGTCATTTTAAAAATAGATGTTTATAGGAATCAATCTTCCCATCCAATAAAACTCCTTGTCTCTACAATTATTTAAAAGTTCTTCTATGTCCCTCAACAAAGTTTTTAAATTTCAGAAGTCCTGCACATGTCTGGTTCTGCTTAATTTTAGGAACTTGGTACTTTTTAAAATAACTTTTATAAATGGGACTTTTTCCCATTAGATTTTCTAACTGCCTGCTACTGAAATATAGCAGTTATTTCTTCCTACTTGTCTAACCACTAAATATTTGACCAAACTCTCCTTTTAGCTCTAATCATTTTTGATTCAGTTGTGTTGCATTTTATAGGCAAACAGCATCTTCATTTGAAAACGGTGATTTTTTTTCAGTCCTGACACTCCCTCCTAGCGCACTGGTGTGTCACGATTGTCCGGAGTGAGTGGGCTGTAGTCCGGGAACCGTGAGTGACCCCAGGCGTGGCTTGGCGATGCCGGGCACTACTTCAACCCCTCGGGTGACCATGACGAGAAGGGTGGGTGCACGTGTGTCTGTGTCACGAAGACACAAGGAAAAGGATGGCCACCGTCACTGGCATCCTTGTCGGTAATCCGGGCTCATAGGTCTACTGCTGGTCTTTCCCTTTATCTTTTCTTTTGTTTTCACATTTTTATGAGAGTTTATTTGAGCCCAATTAATAGCATGCGCTGGGAAATAAGATCTCAAATGCTCTGGAGAAGAAGAGTTTTTGCAGCTTGGTGTTCCATTCTAAGTACAAAGTCAATCTGCCTAGTAGCTGCATCGATCACGGGCATTGGCTGTGAGGGTCTGCATCTGTTGCTCTTCTCCCTGCTGACCATGCGTGGTTGGAGCTGCACTCCGGGAACAGGTGTTGCTTCATCACAGTGGACTGTGCTTCTGATGTTCTCCTGGATGCCCTGGGATGGTGTTTGGTTCGGTGTTTCCCACCAATATTTCAGATGAGACTGCTCTCCGGGGCTTGTGCTGCCACCTCTGGTGGGTTACGGCATTAGATTTGTACTAGCGTCAGAATTGTCGGTGAGACTGTCCATCTTCTTCTCTGGAAAGTGGTAATTACATGTCGATGATCTATTCTCTGTGAGATCTCATAAAACCATCGGGGCCTGATGCCATTGTAGGGTCATCTTCTTAAAACTGAAATTCCACTACACCACGTGCGTTCCAATGGCTACGCATCAGTCACAGGAGAACGTGCAAACCCTCTGACATCCGAGGTGCAGTGTGCGTGAACTGCACCCGCTCTCACCACCCCCCTCCCTCTCTCCCACTCTGGCCACACCTAACTTCCCTTTGCGAGGTCTGCTTTGAATTCTTGCGGAACAGCATTCATTGTGGTAATATTGTTGTGTCTTCCAGTTCATGCCAACACGTGTTCACTGAGCATCTCCTTTGTGTGTGGGCACGTGCCGGCCCTGGGCAGAAAGAACCCCACCCCAACGGGGGGTCCCTGTTGCAGTTTGGCTATTGGGGAGGCAGGTAAGTGAACAGACCTTATGAACAGTGAGGTAACTGCCGTGAGGCGGGCAGGGATGGGCATTGTGGGAGCACTGGGAAGGGCCACCTGACTCAACCCGGAAAGGAGGCTTCCTGGAGGAGGGGGCGCTGGATTTAGACTTGCATGATGAGGAGTGGGGACAGGTCACTCCAGGATAAAGGGTGCCGTGGGTCAAGGACGACCAGCACAGCCTCCATCCCGTCTTCTCAGGATGATTGTGGTCACTTCTTAGCACTTCACATCGCTCCCCCGTGGAAAACCCACTAATGGCTCCTTAGCTTCCTTCAGATAAATCCCACAGTCCTTGGTGTGAACCAGGCCCGGCGTGACCCGGCCCCTGTGTCTCTCTGAATTAACCTGATCCTTCTGTCCCAGCCACTGCCGCCCCACCCCAGGGCCTTTGCACTGGCTGTTTCCTCCGCCCGGAGACCGGCACCCTCCCTTTCTCTGTGTTTCTGCTCAAACGTGAGGCTGTCCTCAGCCCCTATATAAAACAGCAACCAGCCCTGGCCCGTGTGGTTCGTTTGGTTGGAGCATCATCCCATAACTGAAGGGTTGTGGGTTCAATTCCCAGTCAGGGCACATGCCTAGGTTGTGGGTTTGATCCCTGGTCTGGGTGTGTGCAGGAGGTGGCCAATAGCTGTTTCTCTCTCCCTCCCTTCCTGTCTCTCTAACAGCAACAAAAAATGTCCTCAGGTGAGGATAATAAAGTAAAATAAAATAAATTCAGGAAAACAACAACTGCTCAGTTACTCTCTGTCCTTACTTTATATTCCTCCATGCTAGTAAAAACTTCTGATATTATGCACACACACACTTACACATATACAGATACACACCTACGTTATATTATTATAGTGTATACTATAATATATGATAGGAGAGATGATGTGTATACATTTGATTTTTTTGGCCTGCTAGTACGAGGTGGTCAGGCACTGTGCTCTTGACCAGTGGGAACCATGAGTGTGTTGTGGTTATTTCAATAATAATAATGAGCCCTGGCTGGTGTGGCTCAGTGGATTGAGTGCTGGCCTGCAAACCAAAGGGTCGCCAGTTTGATTCCCAGTCAAGGCACATGCCTGGGTTAAGGGCCAGGTCCCCAGTAGGGGGTGTGTAGGAGGCAACCACACATTGATGTTTCTCTCCCTCTCTTTCTCCTTCCCTTCCCCTCTCTCTAAAAATAAATAAATAAATAAATAAATAAAATCTTTAAAAAATAATAATGAACACGGAATCCTGTTCAGGGTGTTCATGGTCTGGTGGAGGGGAGGGCTAATGATAAGACATAGACACATTCACAGGATTTCAGTGCAGGCAGGAAAGGAGGGCTTCCTGGAGGAGGCTGCATGTGAACTGGGTCTGGCAGGCTGGGAAGCCGGGGGTGCCTGGGGATTAGGGTGAGACACTCCCGGCTGAGGGTCTGCCACAGGCAGAGGAGGGACCCAGGATGCAGGAAGGCGAGAGTGAGAGGCGGGGCTGGAGGCAATAAGACGGAGTCTGACCTCCCCTCCGAGGACAGTGGGGGGCCACAGCAGGCTGTTCGCCCGGGCCTGACGTGACCAGACCGGCCTCCTGGGACATCGGTGTGACCGCAGCGGGGAGGAGGCCTGGGAGGCAGCACCGGCTGTGGCGATGGGGGGTGATGCAAGTCTGCCGGCTGGGCTCCTTCCCCGTGCCTGGGTGGGGCTGGGGGTGTCCAGAGGCCCCTTCGACTCCTCCTCTCCTGTAGCTCCTGGGGTGGGGGAGAACAGCTGGGTCCCCTCCCCAAACTGCCATTGTCCCCAGCCCCGCCCAGCCAGGCTCAGGTCCAGCGCCAGCCCCAGCCCTGGTGACACTGGGTCCCGAGGCCGGGGAGCGGCCGCGGGGCAGCTGGCCTCAATTAGCTGGGGAGCCGGGTCTGGACAGTGTCATTAGGGGAAAGCCAGAGCCCGGCCGTAAACTCTAATGAATGCATTAATGGAAGGCTTGTGCGCCTCAAAGGGGGAAAAAAATCGGTCTAAATAAAGTTATTAACACAGCCCACCTGTGTTCGGCTCTTGGCCTATATTGTTCAAATAGCCCATTAACTCCTGAAGCATCCAGTCTTGAAAGCGAGCCCTGCCTCTCTGAAGCAGACGTTTAACTGCGTTCATATAATTCAATTAGATTCCACAGTCCTGGTCCAAAGGCATTCTCTGGGCTTTCATCTCGGTAATGGCCTGCAGGCCGGCGCGGGGAACAGGGGGTTAAAAAGCGGGGCTTGGAACCTGCCTTTTGGCCCGACTCACCCCATCACCTGGAGGGGCCTGCAAAAATGAGTTTCCTGGGGCAAAACGCATCCATCACGCGCCCAGGTTCTGGAATGATCGTCCAGGCCTGGAATTCGAACCCAGACCCTTCTGGGGCATTCTGGGTCCAGCAACGAGCCCCCAGGCCCCTCCCTGTCCTGCCCTGGCCCCCTTGTCTCGTGGCCCAACAGCCCAAGGACCCCCAACCCCACTCAGCCAACCCTATTAATAAAGAGTTAAGAAAATTCATTAGGAAGTGGGCCTTTTATAGATTCTGTGAAAGCCTTCTTCCTACTTCTGTCACTGAAAAAGGATAAAAACCCTTTTATCACTCTACAACTTGTTAATGGTCCACCCCGGGAGCACTTCATCTGTAATAAACATCTTCACAAAATATGCATCCCCAGGGAGGAGCCGTTAATTTCCTCAAGGCCTCACACATGTAAGGGGTTTTATTGCCTGCAGGTGCTTCATGATATTGCGTGGGCTTCTAATAAATGTCCAGTAAACCGCAGGTAGCGCCTTGGAGAGGGATGGGCCCGTGCACCTGTCCACAAAGGCCCTCCACATGCCGCACCTCCACCTTCCGTGGCCCAGCCCTGGCACGGGCAGCTCCGGAGACCAGCCTGCCCCTCGGGACGCCTGCAGGTAAGTTCTTACAGCTCCGAGTGACCCACTTGGAGAGAGGGTGGGCGAGCCGGGAAAAGTCTGCCCCGGAACCCACACACCTTGGCGGGAAGGGCAAACGCACAAAGGATGGTGGCCGGCGAGCTACTCCGCTTGATTTCTCGGTCTCCTTTCCTTGTTCACTGTGGGGGAGTCACCCCATTAGAATCTGCTGCGGAAATGTGATTAGCGACAAATTTGACTTCCCGTTTTCTTAATAACTGAGAGGGAGGGAAAAGGGAGCTCGCCTCTCTCCAGTGCGACTCGTAGGAAATGTGTTTTGCATATCTGCAGGGCAATTTTCGGGATGTTAAAAATAATTGCTAGAAAAACACGTCGGAGCTCAGTCACTAGGAAAAAGATTACTTAAGGAGCAGTTTGCATCAGCGTTCCGCAAAGTAATTAGAAGTTTGCATTTAATAAATATCTCTCTGGTCTCCGGGATTCTTTCCAAGTCGTGGAAATGAATCGTGAGGTTACGTGCTGGGTGTCTGTTTGCAGATACGGTGACATGTGGCAGGGGGAGCTGGGGGTGCCCCCAAGGGCTCTTTCGAGGAGCGAGCCCCCAGCTCCTGGGGTTCACAGAGGCCCAGGGGCGGGGCATGGCGGACTCGTGGGGCTCTGCTGCTCCTTCCAGGACGAGGGGTCTCTAAGAACCGAAGGTCAGGAGGGGATGTCCAGCTTCTAAATCAAAGACAGCTGATGCTGCTTCTAGCCACTTCCGTGGTGGCGGGTCTCTGAGGGACGTGGCCCAAGGTCCATGTGGGGCTAGAAGTTTCTGTGAACTTGGCTTTGTTCGGATCTGTAAACGCTGAGCGTTGGAGTTCCGCGGCACTGGCCCGGCCCGCTCGGTGCCTGGGCCAGCTCGGGGCATGCACGCTTTGCCCCGGGGTGCTGCTCAAGTTTAGGGAAAGGACCGCTGTAGTCAGCCCTTCTGCTGACACCCTGCAGGTGCTGCAGGCACCCTGCACTGGGGCCACGGAGGCTTCTGGAAAGGGGAGGCTCCCCAGATCTTTCTGGAAGCACCAAGGAGAGCAGTGTAACTAGCTGTGTTTGCGGGAGCCTTCCTTCCCAGCCGGCGGGGCTGGGGCACGATCCGGGGGGCCCAGAATTCAGGCCCTCGGTGGCAGGTGGAGCTGGGCCTGGGCAGCCGAGCCCTCTGCACTCGCGCATCCCCGGTCTGGGATGGCGAATGACAACAGTGGGACAGCCGTTGGGCACCGCACCCACGATGACACGTGTCCTAACACTCCCCATCACCCCCTGGCACCCACCCACCAAATCTTCAAGGCAGGGCATAGGGTCCCCAATTTCCCGACTCAAGACGAGGCTCACCTGGCAGCGGGGGAAGCCGGCATGGCCCTGACATCTGCCTCCTTCCCTCGGCACGGCCGCCCCCACCCCCCACTGCTGTGGCTGGGAGGAGAGAGGGGTCAGTCACCCCTTGCCCCACCCCTGCCGGCCGGCCTGGCCTGGCCCCGCAGAAGCCATGGGAGGCCCAGGGAGCCTGGGGCGGCTTCAGAGGCCGCGATGGACATGATGAAAGCCCCGGAGCACGGGACCCGCCGAAAGGTTAGAGGAAGCGGGATTATTCTGCCTGGGGAGCGGAAGGCCCAGGGGGCAGGGGCCCTGGCTAATGGAGAGCACCAGATGCTGGCCAGCTGTTCTCCGTCTCCCTGGAGGCCCAGCGTGACCAGAAGCGCTTCTACAGCAGGAGGGAGTTAGGGGGGATAGGGGGAAGAACTGGCTGAGGCAGTGACCGACCGGGGTGGGAAGAGTAGGGGACCCGATCTCTGAGCGGCTATAAGAAGCAGGGGCACAGCTCCCGATGGGGGTGCCCAGGGGCCGGAGAAAGGGAACCTGGGGAACTGTACCCTCTTTCTCTGCAATTGTGGGTTGAATGAATTCACCACCCTCACCCACCCAGCTTTGCCTCGTGGGCACCACCTCAGCGGTGGTCTGAGGTCTCAGGCCTGGGACAGGAGCCTCTGAGGTCCCTTCCCAACGTACGGAGCACTCAGGGGTCGGGGGCCGTGCAGGTCAGGGACAACCAGACCCAGAAACCAGCGGCCAAAGCCCCTAAAATGTCATGATGCCCCCATGCCCACCCCTCATCAGAATAAACAGCAGTGCGCTGCAGAGTGTTAGGAAGGCGGGCAGAGTCCCGGTTCACCCCACCACCAGCACCGCGGTGCCCGAGGACAATGCAGCCAGCGTTCCCCGGTGTCGGGGTCCAACCCGCGGTGCCGGTGCCCTAACACGGCTCCGTCTGCTCACTGGCGACTCAGCCTGGTACTTCCTCCCTCAGGTCACGGTCACCACCCTGGGAGGCCTGCGGAGGGGGAGGGGGGAGAACCTGGAAAGCCCCGCCGGGGCTGACACAGACCTGGGTCGGCCTCCTTCCTTCCTGCAGACCCGACCCCACCCTGAAGCACTGTTTCTGCCCGTGGTGGGCCTGGTTGCGCTGCCGGACGGACAATGAGGGTGTCCCTGCTCCGTCTTCTCTGCTCCCCTGGGGGCCCAGGGCCGTGGGTTCGAGAACGGGATGCTGCATTCCGTGGCCATTTGAGATAACCGGCAGGGTTTTTACTTCTTAATCTTTATTTTAATTTTTTTTTAGTGTAAGTATTGTCTACCACAATATTTGAGATGTACTTACACTAAAAAAAAATGATTCTTTGTTTATTTGAAATTACCATCGATGGTACGGTCTGTGTATTGATTTGTTAAATCTGGCAACTCTACGGAGGGCTCCCTTCCCCCTGTTGGGGTGCTTGTTGCCACGGGGTGGGGGGGAAGAACCTTCTAGGCTTTTCCCTGGCAGCAGGAGCCCCAGCTGGAGGCTGCTCTGAGCCCTGAGAGGTGCCACGATCACCCCTGTACTGTTGCAAAGAACGGAACATACATTTGGGGGACATTTCTCTTTCGGTGTGCGTTTTCAGAGGGGCCAGGCATTCCTGGCCGGGGAAGATGGTTCTCAGGGAAATGAAGCATTCTGGAGCTTGTGGTTTGAAGGGGACGCGGCCTGTCCGGCCGGCTGCCTCTGATCTCTGGTGTCTCTGGAAGGATTTTGAAAACAGCTGGTGTCGTGAGGGAGACTCTGCCCTCCGATGCTTCTGGGAGCCCCTCTCCCCAGTGTAAAACTTGTGAGGATACAGGTGGATTTTCTTAAAGAAGGGTAAAATGCAGGGGACGGGAACAGGACACCGTACAAGCGAAAGTTCTCGAGGCAACTCCTGGAATCTGATTGCTTAAATCAGTAGAATTTCATTTTTCAGATTGTGGCAGGCTTTTCCAAAAAAAAAAAAATTATTTCCTCAAGGCCCATCGCATTTGTGTATGAAGAGACGTAGAAAGGTCTCTATTTGTGTTTCTTTCTCCTTCTCTTTTTCATAAGCTAAGACAAAGTTGTTACAAATGATCTGAACTAAGCAATCAGGAGAAAGAGATGGACAGAACGTGAAAAAAGGAAAGACAAAAAGCAAATAAAACACACACTAGAAAAAAGCCTGGACACTAGAGGGAAAATGTTGACATCTGACCTCATACCTGGGCACGCCACCCCCGTCCCATCGAGTTTCAAAAGGTCCTAATGAAAACTTCAAATCTCGGCGGCTGTTTTTTTTTTTCACTTTTTCCAAACATTTGAAGGCTTTTTCTTCTTTGGAACATCTCGCTGGACCAGGAGACATTTGCCAGTGTGGGGGAAACCGTGTACTCCGTCTGTTTCCTCTCTAGAACGACATTCGAAGGGGGTCGGCCCCGGCCTGAGGACGGCAACATTTTGCGAGGGCAAAATCCCAGCTCCCAGCCGCACCAGCAGGGGAGCGACTGGCCAGCACGCAGCCCAGTGGCCGAGCGAGAGCGGAGCCCGGCGGAAACCCGAGGGTCCCGGCCTCGGCCTGTACCCTCTCAGGAGCAGCACGGGGAGACCCCAGAGTGGAGTCTTGGCCCCGAGCCTGGAGCTGGGAGGTGCGGCTTGATGTCAATTACGGCCCAATTCCAGAGGTGCCATCAAAGAGTTAACTAGGATGTCCCAGTGCGCAAATGTGGGGTAATTGGGAAACAAATTCTACAAACATCTTGAAAGGGACAAAAGACCTTTGATCTTTGCATGGAAAGGCAGACATCGCCGACGTTACTGCCTTTCGGGGTCTGCACACATCTCGTACCAGCTTAGGGGATGCCATCTTTCTGGGAAATCAGCCGACACCTAATTCCACCGCACCTTAATTATCCTAACTGGTTTCGTATGTCCGAAGGCATTTTCCCCGAAGATTAGAGGAGAAAGAGGGACTGACAAAATAATTAAATATGCAATTTGCCAAGCGTGGGCAATATGGCTTTGAAATCACCTTTTCAGGAAGTTTTACCGCTTGTTCATGGACATGTATATTGCAGGCTTCAGACTTTTATTTAAGCCCTTTTGATTGCCTTAATGGATTAATACCTGCGTGCCATCGGCCAGGGGCTGAGACCCAGGCTGTTTCTAATTTTGCAAATATTGTGCCTGCTTCCTCTGGTGTTATGACAAAAAACAAGTATCTAGAATTTGCCTTTGCACTTAAAGCAACACGCGGATGCCCTGAAATGATCGCCCGATGTCAGAATCTGTGTCACAAGGGGCGTCGCCGGTTCCAGGAAACGTCCACGGTGCCAGGGGCCTGGGCAGCGGGCTGGGCAGGGCTGGGCAGGCCTGTGCTGCTCTAGGGGCCTGGATCTGTTTTGAGGGGGGGGGGCGCTCCCAAAATGAATCCACGTCCCGGGAGAGCGGGATGCCTCTTGGAGTAAGGCCCCCTCAGCATACAGGGGTGTGGAGGGGGGTGCCTGGCCCTGCTTGGGACTCCCGCCGTTGGTAAGAAACACCCCGTGGGGGGCGGGGGGTGTGCTCCCCGGGGATTTGGAGAGGAATCTCGGCTTAGACTGCGGCCACGTCCGAGGGCGGCATCCGGAAACCGGAGCCGGTGTCTGCTCTGGGGGAATAGTTCGCATTCTGTCCTGGTGACGGCGGCGGAACCGCGGAGCTCCTCAGAAGGACTCGTCCGAAGGGATGGCGTGGCGCCCGTCCCATCTTCTGGCTGAACGGGGTGTCCTGGGGACGGCCGGGCCTCCTGGAGCCTGTTCCGAGGCCGGGAGGGCAAGGGCTCCCCGAGCGGGGGTGGGTGGCGGGGGCGCTGTCTGGTCTGGGGCATCCGTGGTAGCCGGTGGGCAGACGGCGGGTCACCAGAGACGCGCCGAGAGGGGTGAACGAACAGATAGGGGGGAGGCAGGACGGGGAGACAAAGAGCGAAGGAGGAGGACGACACGAAGGCAGAGGGAAGAGACGCACACTCACGCACGCGTGCTCAGGAAGCCGGCCTTTGAAGGCAGGGGACAAGGCCTAATTGTCCCGGGGATGGGCGCGGCGGCCGGGCCTTTTCATCGTCCCCAGAACTCCCTAATGAGGCTGTGGCCTCTCCCGGTGGGAACGCGGCTCCCTGGACGCAGCTTTGATAAAGCGGGCGGGCCGTCTGGGACGAGTTACCAGGTTTTCCTCTTTTTTCCTTTTGAACCCTGCGGTGGTTTTGCTCTTTCATGGCAAACAGAGCGAGGCCAAAGTCTCTGGCCTCTGTCCTTGGGGGACACAGGTCATCCCACCTTCTGGGGGGGCAGGGGGCTGGCAGGCCCAGGACAGGCGATGCCGGCCCAGGCCGCAGGCAGTGGGCGAGGAGGGCACTCGGCTGGGTCTCTGGTCCCCAGTGCATCACCCAGCACACACAGTGACGAGGAGGGCTCAGGCTGCCCCGGCAGCACGCCCTCTGGGCCCGGCGCCCAGCCAAGCGCTTGACGAGGACAATTCAGCACAGAAGAGAGCGCAGGCTCCGAGGGTTAGGTGGCTGGCTGGTCAGAGGCAGGACGGAGCTGGCTCTGCAACCCCATGGCCTAGCTCTTAACCGCTGGCCTTCCGGAGGGGGCAAGGGCCTCCGCTGGCCCTCAAGCCCCTTGGGCACACCAGTGTTTCAGCTGCACAATCCCTCCCTCATTTCTGAGCTCTCTGTAAGGACACAGCCTGAAGTCAGCCAGACCCCAGGGTGGAGGGCCCTGGGCCCTCACCGCCCTGGGCAGCAGCTCTGGATGGGGGCGCTGAGCCAGGCACCACCGGGCAGGCGGGAGGGAAGGAAAGGGCCCCAGGGCCCCCAGCAGCCCTTCTTGGCTGCCTGCTGGCTCCCTGGGACCCCTGGGGGATTCCCAGCCCAGCGGGACTTGTCTTTGATCTCTGATGATTAAAAAAAACACCCTCTCAGGTGGTTCCTCCTTGTCAGAGAGGGAGGCCCCCCTTTCTGGCCTGCAGACGGGAACTAGAGGCCAGCCCACCCTGGGCCGTCCTGAGGCAGAGGCCCTGGCTTCAAAGGCCGCCTTGGGGAGGCTCACCCGGACACCTGGTTCCGACCAGGCCGGCCTTGTCCGTGGCCCAGGGGCCTGCCCGCCCCACCCCCACCTCCTGGCCCCGGCTGCCTCCTCCTGCCCTTGTCCCACAGGGCTCCTCAGTTTCGCTCACCCTCGGCGGCGGCTGCCCAGAAAGGCAGGGAGCTGGTGTGCCCGCACGCCACGTCACCGCCAGGCATTCACTGCTGATCCCTACGGTCGGCTGGGCTGCGAGGAAGGACCTCAACTTTGTTTTAACCTGGGAAAAGAGAACCTCAGCCCTGCTCAGGGTTGGAGAGTCTCTCCTAGACCAAAAGGTCAGGGGTTCGATCCCCAGTCAGGGAGTGTGCAGAAGGCGACAAATCTGTTTCTCTCCCCCATTTTCTCCTTCTCTCTCTAAAAGCAGTGAAAAAATTGTCCCCAGAAGAGGATGAAAAATAAAAAAGAGAGAACCTGGACTGGAAGCTTTCATTCATTCATTCCATCACGTTGTGCCAGCCCCGGGCAGGCGCTGTGGGGACAGACGCGGGCGGAGTGGACATGGTTCTTGTACTCGCGGAGGGGTCTCCAATGAGCACTGGACTCTGCGACACACATCTCACCGCTGACCAGGACACTGCGGTGTATGCCCTGCCGTGGGGACGGAGGTCTGGGGACAGCGCCGCCTGGGGCCCCGGCAGGTCCCTGGGGACGTCGGAGCCAACCGCTGGACCGCACCGTCAGGCTCTTGTGCCTGGTTCCAGCTGCGTGTGGGCGGAGCCACGTGACGCCCCCTGCTCACGTGCCTGGCAGAATGCCCTCCCCATGTCCCGTCATTGACATGTCCCCTCGGACCTCCGGGCCACATTTGTGCAGAGGGAGATAGCAATAAAGGGGGGGGCATGCTGAGAGCAAAGGATTCCGCCCCCAACGTTCACGATAAAAATATTCAAACTCAGAGAAACGTTGGAATGCCCGCGTGCCCGCCCCCTGGATTCCACCCGTGGAAAGGTTTTACCCCACCTGCTTTATCTAGGGTGCACTCATCAGTACCTATGGGATTTTTTTGTTGTTGTTGTAAGTGTGAAAGTACGTTCGGGTGTCATTTCTAAATATTTCAGTGTGCACTTTCTAAGGATATGGCCATTGTTCTCCATTGCTGTAACACCACAACCCTGTGACAAAAATTAGCAGTAATTGGAGAGGCAGGAGCTTTGATGATTAGTCAAGACTTAGGTGCTGGTACCTCAGCAAACACACGGTGGGCAGAACACTACTATTTTAGGCTTTCTTTGGTGGAATGACGCTCGGTCCCCAAGTCCGTGAGTTCCGCAGGAACAGAGCGCCTGCGCACAGTAGGTGCTTAGGAGGTGTTTGTCGATTGAATGCATCCAAGGTCAGGACCCACCCCTGGGTCCTCCCTCATGCTCCCGAGTGCCGGGGGACTCTTCTTCCAGCTCTGCCCCTGCCCAGGGGAGAGGGGTGTGCGGGGAGAGTGGGGCACCCCCTGACCTTTAGCCCTCCTCGGGGCCTCTTCCTTGACCGCTGCTGAGGGGAAGTGTTCTGAGGTGCACCCGTGTGTGTGACCGTGTGCCTGTTAGAAGCAGTGCTGGGTCCGGAGGAATAGTATTCAGCCTTAAAAAGGGAGGAATTGCAGACACAGGCTGAGACGTGGGTGAGCCTGGAGCACGTGAGCTAAGCGAGCTGAGCCAGAAACACAAAGACAAATCCCGCGTGGTGCCACTTACACGAGGTCCCCGGGAACATCCGACTGGGAGACAGTAAGCAGAAGGGTGGCTGCGGCGGGGGGTGGGGTGGGGAGGGGGAAACGGGCAGCCAGGGTTTCACGGGAAGGGGTTTCAGTTCTGCGAGATGAAAGGAGCTCCCTCCGGAGAGGGGGTGGCGGAGGTTGCACGGCCGTGTAAACGTGCTCCATGCTCCCGAATCGTACACGTAAAACGGTTAAGCTGGTAAATTTTATGTTATGTGTGTTTTACCGCAATAAAAAAGGGGGGATGTGGGCCCTGCGACCGGCCGCACGGTGAGGCTCGGTTTCGGAAGGGCGGCGGCCCTCCGGCGGGCGGCGCGGTGCGGCTGCGGCTCGCTGGGAACGCAGGGACACGGTCGCTCGGAGTCTGACGGAGCCAGAGAGACTCGGGGGTCTCAGACCCGGGACCTGTTTCTGCAAACGCCGTGGCCTTTGAAGCGAGACGGAGGCATTTTCTCAGAGGCAAGAACTTGATGAAAAATTGTTTTATGAAACCCGAATTTTGGCATATTTTCACATTGCAGTTTGTCAGAAGGCAGAGTAATAAATGTTAAACATGTTGTTTATTATTGCGCACGGCTGACTTCTTTATGATGACAATTTTATTTTAAAGTCCGGCAGAGTCCCGGCAGGCAGGGGTGGGGATTCCAGGACAGAAGGGAGAGGTGTTCCACCACCGTTTGTCCCCGCGGGGCTCCTGGGGGAGCAGTTTTTATTAAGACAACAAAGCAGAAGGGGTGGCCGGGGGGGGGCGGTGCGGGGGCCAGGCCCCCTCCCACAGCCCGGTCAGGGGTTGGCGTGGTGGGCCGGCTCTGCTGCTGCTGCTGGCGGTGGGCTGCGGGCGGTGGGTGCCACAGGCATGCGGTCCCGGCCTGCCGAGGCCCCAGCGCAGCTGCCTCTGTCTGCCGCCTCTGTTCCCCGGCTGATGTCCGAGTCCCTGGTTTCTGGCTGCACTCGGAGAGAGCTGGGACCAAGAGCCACGTGCCAGGCCCCTTTCCTGCACTCCTGCCGTACAAGCCCTCCTCGGCAGAGGGGGACCAGTCCCGTGCCTTCGCTGTCCACTCGCCTCGTCTCCACCATCAGTGCATGGAGACGAGGGGTCCGGCTCCGGCCCCTCAGGAGTTGCGGGCAGCGGGACCTGGGAGGAGGCTGTGAGGGTCATGCCGCCGGCTGGATTGGGTGCCTTCCCTCCCAATGCCTCAGTTCCTAAACCGTAAAACGGGGTCTCCATGCCCACCCCTCGGGGCTGTGTGAGCTCCCATTTCCTGGGTGCTCACCCAGGGTGGGGCTTTGGAGGAAACATTCCACCCCAACCCCCGGGAGTCCTGTGACCAGTTCCGATGCGTGTTTCAGATGAGGGGTCTGCGGTCAGAGGGAGGGAGCCCTGAGGCCAGAATCACTGGGCAGTGAGGGTGGCTCTGGGCTCGGGTCCTGGGTCCTGTCGGCCCAGAGCCTGTGCAGGGGACAGGGCGACTGCCGTGCTCCAGCTGGCTCAGGGCTGGGTGCTCAGCTCCCACCAGGCCACCTGCCACCTGGTGTCAGGACTGAAGAGGAAACGCAGGTTTCCGTGGGTCAGGGAGGCCGGCTCAGCACAGAGCCTGAGGTCCTGGCCAGACAGGGGTTTCCACGCAGGTTCTGAGAGGAGGGCAGTGAGACTGTGGCCCTGGTCTGGTGTCACACAGCGTGCTGGCAGAGGGCCACCTGCCCACCTGTCCCTGAGGCCACTGTGGGGGCTGCAGGGGGCCGCGCTGTGGCCGGGGCTGGGTGGGACAGGAAGAAGGTCCTTGCAGGGGCTGGCCCCATCTCGGGCTCCACCCCCTCTGCTTCCTTGGCAGGTAGGGGTGGGTGGGTGGGTGGGTGGGTGGAAGGAAACATGCCCGCCCACCCAAGTCCGTTGCCTTGTCACACTCTGCTTTAGCCCCCAGGCCTGGGCCAGTGGGTTTGAACACATACTGGCTGTGACGACCTGGACGGGGAGGGGGCTAGTCAGGGGCTAGCTTGAGGTCTTTTTCTTCGATTGGACGCAGAAACACATCCAGCCAGCCCTTCGGGTCCCTCGGTCACCACCCCTGCTGTAGGGAATGCTTTCAAGTCAAGGTGGCAGGATCGGAGAGCCCTGGACTGGGAGGGGGAGCGGCCCTGTCCCCCCCCTCCCTCCGCCCGCCTCACTGCTGCCGGGAGGGGGACGGTGTGGGGAGGGGGGCGGCAGCACCCACCCCTTCTGACCCAGGGCCTCTCCCGCAGCCGGATCCTCCGTGAAAGGATAAGGATCACATTCTTCACTTTTTAAGTCGCACAAAAGCTGTATGCATAATTAATGTGTAATAAACGTGAGCGGCTGGAAATTAACTAAATGAAAAAAAAAGGAATATGCTTAATTGTAAAAATTTAATTTTGCTTTTATTCTCGTCCTTTCCCTCTGTCCCTGTTCCCCCGCCCTTTCTGACGCGTTATGTTCCCGGAGCCCTCGGGCTCTCTCGGAGACGGTATTCTGGGGGCCTCCTCCTCCTGACCTCTGGCCCGGGAGCCAAGGGCAAGATGAGTTTTAAGCGGCAGCCCAGTCAGTCCCTTTCCGCGGAGGGTCGGTCGGAGCATGCCCACGAGCGGCGGCGATACTGTGTCACACAAAGGAATGTGGTCCTCATCCTTCAAGACCTTGCTTGGGGGGCTCCGGCGCCTGCTTTCCAGGGCTTTGGTGGATACCATTGTGAGCCTCGCCTTTTGAAACTCAGAGAGAGAACCCATCATGGTATTTAAAATTCCTAAACATGAATCCAGTGGTTAAAAAGCCCCAGGACTAAAGACATTTCCATATATTTGAAGGCAGGATTTGAAGCAGTAGCGTCTGAGGCTCCCTCCCTCTCTCCTGCTAACTTTTGGAAGGAGGAGACCTTCCCTAGATGATGTGATTGGGTGTGAGATTTCCCAGTGGAAAAATTTATTGACGCGTTCTTATTTATTGTTACATCTCTTAATAAAACCCGAGGATTCGGCCTCAAGAAACAACCCATCCACTTGAAAGAGGGGGGGAAGAAAAGGATGATTATTTTTTTTAAGAATAAAACAGTCTATTAACAGATCCTTTAAAATATGATTTATTGCCCACACATAACATCAACAATAACTTAAAATATCAAATCCCTGGAAATAAATCACTGCGATTCTATCTCCTTACACGCCAGCTGTTTTTCCGTTTCTGCCTGCCTGCTCAGCCCTGGTCTGCATCAGCAGATAATTTAAAAAGAGGCGGAAGAATCAAGAGACAGAGCCCAGAGGCATCCAGGCCATCTGGGCAAGAACCGTGTTTTCAGAACCTTTCGGTTCGTCAGGGACAGTCTGTAGCCGGCCCTTCCCGAGTCTGTTCAAACAGTAACCGACACAGGGTGTTTCTTCGCGTCACTCTTATCGGATTAATTTATAGCAAGGAAGGAGGCTGCCTGCCTGGTCACTCACACGTGCTGCCCCTCGGCCCAGGTACCTGGTCCTGTTTAGGGTGAAGTGCCGTCCTCCCGGAGCTGCCTGGTCATCGGGGACCCTGGGCAAGCCGTAAATAACCAGCCTGGGGCTGCGGATCGGCCGGGCTCGGCTGCAGCCCAGCTGGCAGAGGCAGGCGGCCGGCCGCCTCTGCGAACAGGTGGCCCCGCCGGGGGCAGCGGGCTGGTTCCCGCAGCCGCCTCCATCCACGTCTGGTTCCGGCCCCAGAGGCTCAGCCCGCACTCGGCCAGGCCCCCCGCCGCAGACCCGTGCATTAAACAGGTTAATGCTGACACGGAGACCAAGGCCTGCCGGCCGTTGTCACAGGAATGCAGTGTCCTCTGGGAGCCCCCTGAATAAAACGCCAAGACCTGCCGCCAATGCCCAGGATGGCGTTCTACCCCCTTTGTATCGATCACGGGGAAACGTCTCATTCTCTGGCTGTGTCCAGCCCGCAGGGAGGGGGTTAGTGTTGGGTGGGAAATGTTTGTCCCACAGTGATCTGGGGGACCCCGAGCTGGCACTGTGCCTCTGTCCACGAGGAGCTGGGGGGCAATCCCCCGCCGTGATATGGAATCGCAAGCATGGGCACGAGAGTTTGCAGAATAACAAAGCCTGCCAGGGGCTTCAGAGATCACCCAAAGTAACTGCTTCATGTCCAGGGAGACTTCGGGTCCAGGCCAGGGACTTGGCTTAAACACGTCACGGGCAGGGGCACCTTTACGAATCTCTCCTACAGATGACACCCGTCTGGGTGAGAAGGATGCTCGGCACAGCGTTATCTGTCGGTGCAAAAGGCGGGGAGCCCCCTGCGTGCCCATCACAGGAGACCAGGTGAACGGTCTTCTGGTATTAGGCAGAACGACATTAAATCGGCATTTTTACTGGTCAGAGGTGGTTGGATATTGACGATCTCGTATGGTTCAATCCACTGTAGCTGTTGAATGGCATGGCCTGCAGGCTCAAGGAATGAGATGGAAAACGCTCCAACATATATATTAAGAGATGAAAAAAGCGAGCTGCAGAACAGCGTACCTGTTAGGTTGCACGTGTGTTTTTGGAAAAGGACATAGACACATAGACTTGCTGGTATAAGCCTTGACGCTGCAAGGAGACACTAGAAATCGTCTGAAGTGGCTGCCTTGGGGAGGGGTGGGGGGGGCTGAGGAAGGGTGAGAGCCCTCCACCCTTTACAGCTGCTGCACCTCCTGAATTATATTCCCTGTGCACAGGGTAGATTTAAAATAAGTTACTTAAGATTCCCAATGGATGTCTATGAAGCCTTCACTATTAGGGGTGAAGCGCTCAGACTCCAGGCCGAGAATTCTGGGCTTCAAGTCACTTCGCCCCCACACAGCCTCAGTTTTCTCATCTGTCAAGTGGGGTTGCAACGGTGCTGGCTTCCTAGAGTGGAAGTGACGGTTCCCCCGAGACGTGAATGGGACGGGCTCAGCACAGTGACACGGGACTCGGTGAATATTACGTTATGATCGATGGCGTATACGTCACACCGCGCACATAGATCCTTATAGCGACTCGCCTGACGTTTTCGTTTTCTGGGATGGCAGGTTAAACGTGGCTGTGCGTGTTGAGAGTCAGGCGTGGAGATGCTGAGTGCCATGTGGAACTCTGTTTGGGGGGCCTGCGCTGAATTTGCAGGGTGAGTCCGACGCTTTTTCTCCGAACGAGTCGATGGTCTCCCGCATCCCTGTGTACCCAGGCAGGTGAACTAATAGAATTAAGCTTATTGGTTTCATTCCTCTGGGCCCCCTTGGCGAGGGGAGAGCAGCTGGATGAATATTTTAATTAAGCTCTGACACCCAGAAGTCAAAGTCCCCGAGTAGTCCCCAGTGGGCGAGGTCGTGCGGTTTGGGGTTTAATCAAGTTGGGTTTCAGAGTTCAGCTTTCTTCCTGGACAGAAATATGTCATCAGGCGTCCAAGATTTCCACTGGAGGAAAAAAAAAATACAACCTGACTGTATTTTCTCTAGAGAATGACACCATGATTCGATTAGCCCCTTTTCCTTGACATTTTGCCCACTTGATTAACTTCTGCTTTGCTTTTAAGCAGGCGACTACTGTTTTACTTCCCTGAAGAAGCTCATAATATTATAATTCAAGTGTCAGGACAGATTAGGTTAAACGAACTGTGTAATTCCCCAAGGAAAACAAACTTCAGAACGGACGCGGTCCGCCTTGTAACAACATGTCACGGCTTGCATTAGCGTCGGACGGGCGATCCCGTCACCTAATGTGCCAGAGTTGGCTCGCGTGCTCCCCGCTCTGCAAGGTGAGAAATTACTTAGCTAACGAAACATTGCGTTTTCCTCCCTTCGCATTCTTTCTTTATGAGATCCTGGATGTGACATTTTCGCCAAAAAATCTCTGCGCTTATTTGTGAAAAATGTATATTAAAACCAAAGCCCCATCAAATGGAAAGAAAATCACAGATGGTTTTATTCACAAGCAGCAGAATTAATGGCCTCTCTTCTCTTTATAAATATTAGAAGCAGATGAGTTCATTACGATTTCACCCTAATAAAGAAAACCTGCTTGATTTTGACAAGACATCGACTTATCTAATACATCTCCTAAATAACAAAGCTACTTCCCGCCCGTAAAACACGGCCCGAAAACACCAGCTTTACCTGGACCGTTTCTAAATTAATGAAAAACACCCGAGCCCGGGGGAGAGCAAGAGGGGTGCGGGGGCGGGCCGGGGGGGCGGTGGGGAGCAGAGAGATGGAATTCAAGGGATTTTTGGAAATGTGACGGGTTCTGAAAAGCGAGTTTTGAAATGTTTACTTTGCGGTGGCTTGAAATTTTTACATCTTTCAACAAAGCGGGGCGGAGAAGTGAAACCAGCTGAAAGGGCTTTTGAAAAGAGCGATTCAGCACAAGCTGGACGGAGCTGCGGTTCTTTATCGCGGCAATCTGCGCCCGGGGAGCCGGTGGGGGGAGCCCGGCCCTTTCCCCCCGGCGGCTCCTCCCGCGCTTCCAGCTCTGCGGCAGCCTCGCCGGGGCTTCAAAGCGCGGCTGGCGGAGGCCGGGGAGGGAATCGGACACCTCGCTCTGGGGACGAGGGCACGGCTGCCTGATGTGGTCATCTTGTTAGTCATGGAAAGCCCGGGGTCTGTCTGTGTGCGCCGCTTTCAGCACTTATTAAGCAAGAAGTGGGAGGCTTTACGCAAAGCTGCAAAAGATGTTTTTTTTCTCCCCAGGGCCCCAGCAGTCGGGGCCACGGCGTATCCATCATTGCAAAGATCTCTCCGGGAAAGGGACGGAGTCAGCCCTGCTCGAGGGGGAGAGAAATGAGCGGCAAACGGGGCCCCTGTCCCAGGACCTTCTTGGCGTGGCTCCCGCGGACAGGCGTGGGCCCCTCCGCCACCCCCCCCCCGGCTGAAAACTGTGGAGGGAATGAACGCCTTTGGGGAGGCGAGCCTCGTGGCTTAGGAAAAACGGCAGAAAATGGCTCATCTCTGTGGCTTTGGTGCCCAAGCCACCCTTTGGGACTCACGCCTCAGATTCCCATCATTCCCCCAGCCCCAAGGCCACCTGGGGCTCACACCACAGAGAACCACACACCTGCACGCATGTGGCACGGCAGGGGGGAGGGAGGTGGGTGCTGAGGGCAGAAACGCCATTTCTAAGCAGCTCCTTAAAAGCCAGCGGATCCCGGTACCTTGTCTCAGGAGCCCGCGTCTGTGTGGCTGTCTGGACCCCCTTCCTCCGTGTCAGGGGCCGCGAGTTCTCCGACAGGCCCAGGGCAATTCTGAGTCCGGAGATCATCAGCGTCCCTCCTTCAAGCCTCAGTTCCACACGTAACAAACTTCTGGGGCGATCTTTGGGGAAGCCACAAGTGTGAGCCAGAAGCCCATGATTGAAATTCTCCAATAAATCCCTCCCAGCTGAGCCCGAAGGCTCTGCAGTTGGTTCAGCGAGCAGAGACGGGCAGGAAAGGCGGGTGGGGGAGGGGGGGTGGGCTGCAAACTTCAAACAGGACTGGGGTGGTGGGGAGTCTGTGCTGGGGAGGCAGGCCACCGACAGAGGGCTGAGAGTTAATTAAAGGGACTGCGTTGTAGCACCTATAAACTGCATATTAAGTGCCAGCCACTCCAGGTCTGTGCAGACACCCTCTTACCTGGGAGTGCATCTGGAAGGGGCAGACTCGGGCCACGTGTAGGATGGACATTGGTGGCGGTCTGGAGGGCCCTGGCCTGGCCTACTCCGTCCATTCACCACGTGCCCCAAGGGAGCTGAGACTGTGTTTAAAAGCCTCATGAAACATGGAGGGGCTCCTGTCTTCTGGGCACTTGGGAGACAGCGGCCATTATTGCTCCCATTTTATAGATGAGAAGAGTAAGGCTCCAAGAGGCCAAGTCAGCCATTCGAGGGTGTCTGCTGGTGTGTGGCAGAGGCAGGGCTGGAGTCAGGATCCTCCTGCATGTTGTGCCACTGGCTGGAGCCGAGGTCCAGGCCGAGAGCAGCAAAGGACAGGTTATCACAGCTTCCATCCTGCTCTCGCCTCGGCGCTGGCCCCTCGCACTGTCCTTGACATTCAATCAGGTGCCGGTGATGTCTGGCCCAGCAGTTGGGGCTGGGCTTCCCCAGCTTCTCTGCGACAAATGGTTCTCATTTGAAAGGGAGGTTATAAAAACACGTGCCCAAGGACACTGTCGGGGAACTGAGGATTAATCTCCCTTCAGTCAAAGACCATTTCAAATATTTTTTTTTGAAGGGGCATGAGGGTAGGCAGCAGCCCCACTTAGGAAGGAAGGGTTCGTGCCCCTCAGGTGGGCTGGTTCGGAGGCGCACTGGGATGTGGGCCACTGGGGGTGGGTGCCCCTCCATGGCTGGGGAGCCTGAGTCTCACCGAGGCGCTGCTTTGCTTCCCTGGGCCTGGGAGGCGCCACTCCAGCATGGAAGCTCGCACTGTGCTCAATGCCTTGGGTATGTTTCAGGGCGATTTAAGTTGCCAAAAGGAAGGGAAGGAAGGGAAATAGACACTTGGGACGTTTTCATTTTCTGGATGGTGTCAAAAGCTGAGTGTTTTTGCCAGGTGACTCAACCAGAGAGGGTCCTGAAGACCAGTGGGGGGGGGCACTGCCTCCCCACCCATCCCCTCCATTCTCCCAGGTGCTGTGGGAAAGGCAACTGCGCCCCAGTTCCAGCCAGGAACCACAGGGAGTACCAGCTGTGCTCTCAGCCAGCAGCTCCCAAATTGGGCGGCCTGGGCCCCTAAAAGACAACAGTGGGGTTCTGGGACACAGGCTGGGTTGCTTACTGAGAGCTCGGGGTGCCAGGCAGCTGCTGCAAGCTCAGCTGTTCGCTGACCCTGGGAAGTAAGGACTTTCTATCATGCCCATTGTACTGCCGGGGAAGCGGAGGCTCGGGCGCCTGGTTATAGGCGCGGGCGCCGAACAACAAAGACATGTCTCCTTCAGCCTCAGCGACTTTTCAGAGCAGGGACTGTGGGCACCCCCAGTTTATGGTTGTGGCAGTTGAGGCTCAGAGCTGAGGCTCCGTGATGTGACTTGTCTGCGCCCACGCGCACAGGAGGGTGGAGCTGAGGGCTTGCGGTCCCACAGCCCAGGCTCAGGCTCCACCAGCGGATCCGGATTCCGGAGCACAGCGAGGGCGGCTCCCTGGCCTGGCCAACCTCAGGGCTTCGGAGTCCTGACAAGCTCCCCGCAAGCCTGCGGGTGCAGCAGGGGTGGAACCCCCCCACCCCCTCCCCCGAGGGTCGTGGACGGGGCCCAGTGCAGGCTGGACTCAGTCCAAACAAACGTCTACAGCATGGAGCTATAGATTTATCTTCAGACTCTTGGAGGAGCACGCTGAGCTCTGCTTTCTTTTTGCAAGATGGAAGAACCGACAGCATGCGGTGGGGTCCCCGCAGAGCCCAGGCAGAGCCGGCGCCGAGACGGCGCAGAAGAGCGCCCCCGCGCGGCCAGACTAGGTGTGTGCACCAGTGGCCGGAGCTGCCCTCAGAGAAGGATCCGCACTTTATAGCAGATCCAGTCACCTTGACAGGAGCTAGTAGGACGCCCCTATTTCAGAGGAGAAAACAGGCCGGAGACAAGTGCAAGAGACCTCCTGAGTTCCCCCAGTTGGGAAATGGGACTCAAAGGTGGTTTGCCTCCTTGCAAAGTGCCTCCTCCCTGGGAGCTGCAAGAGGCTCACCCCAGGGAGCCCTGCTAGTCTAGTCAGTGAGGTGGGGTGCTGGGTGCCCAGCCCTGCCGCCCTGGCCAAGCCCCAGGCGGCCCCAGACTTCAGCAGGATGCAGTGACGGGTTCGGTGGGGCTGGTACTAGCCCGGGGCACTAGGAGTTTTTGGCAAGCCCCTACCCAGGAATATGGATGAAGCACAAGCGTGCACTAGGCCAGGGGCTCCCATGCCGGGTGGACAGGTCACCTTGGACCCCGTCTCCCTTCCTGCCCACACTGCAGGGCCTCCCTGTGGCCAAATGCGCTCTGCTGGGTGCCCCCCAATGCTGTGCTACACCCTGGGTCTGACCTCAGTTTCTTCTCCGGGAAGCCCCTGTGACCAGTTGCTATGGTCACAGGACCTCAGGGCCACGGACTGGGGCCGCAGCAGAGCTGGGCCTGGAGCTGGGCCCCTCTGACTGCAGGGGGTGCTGCTGCATGACTGGACACTTCCTCTGGAGTAGACGTAAGTCGGGCTGCCTCCGGGCACAGCTCTGGAGCTAGGCACGCTTGGACTGGATGTCCTGAGCTCCCGAGACTCTCTGGAGCCTCAGTTTCCATATCTGTTAAATGGGGGGGGGGTGGTCCCTGATGGCAGGGCTGTGGTGGTAATGCACAAGGGGTACCGCTGCCGTCCCCCACAAATGTTTGCTGTGCCCTGTGCACAGGTGCAGTGCTCCCCTCCCCTCAATTCTTCCCCTGCCCCTTGGAGCCTTGCTGACCCCAGCCCCACGCCCTCCAGAGCCCAGTGCACACCTGTCCCCCCGGGGGTGTCCGCTCCCCTCTTCCAGGACTCGTCTCCAAGGGGCGGCACTGCAGGATAGAAGAGCCATTTTTAAAGGGTTTGGGAGGACAGGCAAAGATTCTTAAGACACAGAAAGCACTACCCATCAAGGAAAAGACTGATGATCGGACTACATTTATGAGTAACTTTTAATGTAAAAATGAATTTTTATTGAGGTATGGTTGAAATGTAACACGAGTTTCAGGCGTACTACACAATGACTCGGTACTTGTGAGATACCGCGACAGTACGTCCATGAGACGCCTGGCGCCTGGCGCCGGGCGCGGCAGCCCCCACGTGCGCACGGCAGGGTTTAACTGTAGTCCTGCACCGCGCCGTGAGTGCACCCCGATGCTGTGACTGTTTCATAGTTGCAAGGCTGTGCCTTTGACCCCCTTAATCCATTTTTGTCCCCCACCCCCACCACATCTAGCAGCCACCAATCTCTGTATGAGAATTTTTTAAATTGTAGCTTTGAAAATTCCCACATATAAGTGAGATCACACAGTATTTGCCTTTCTCTGTCTGACTTGTTTCACTTAGTGTAATGCCTTCAAGTTTCATCCGCGTTGTTGCAAATGGCAAGATGTCATTCTTTTTTTTACCGCCGAGTAATATTCTACTGTGTATGTGCCACGTGTTCTTTACCCATTTACCCTCTAGGCGGCGCTTAGGTTGCTTCTGTGTCTCGGCAATTGAAAATAATGCTTTGATGAACCAAGGGGTGCACATACCTTTCTTTGTATCAGTGTTTTTGTTTTCCTTTGGATAAATATCCAAAGTGGAATTACTGGGTCATATAGTAGTTCTGTATTTAATTTTTTTGAGGAAGTTCCATACTGCACCAATTTGTATTCCCACCAACAGTGCACTAGGGTCCCTTTCCTACATCCTTGCCAACGTTATTTCTTGTCTTCTATAAAAATCATTTAGCCCTTCCAACAGGTGAGAGGTGGTACCTCGCTGGGGTTTGATGTGTATTTCCCTGGAGATTCGTGATGTTGAGCATCTTCCCAAGTACCTGCCGGTCACCTGGATGTCTTCTCTGGGGACATGTCTACTCAGACCCCCTGCCCGTTTCCAATCGGGTGTCTATTTGTTTTGCTATAGGGTTGTATGAGCTCTTCATATAATTTTGATATTAGCATCTTATCGGATGTATGATTTGCAAATACTTCCTCCCATTCTGTAGGCTGTTTTTTCATTTGTTTAAATGCCCTTTGCTGCGTAGAAGCGTTTCGTTTGACGTAGTCCCACTTGTTTGTTTTTGCTCTTGGAGTTGGATCCAAAAACTCACCACCAAGACCAGCCTCAAGGAGTTCACCACCTATGTTTCCTTCCAGGGGTTTCATGGTTTCAGGTCTTACCTACCTTGGAGTCTTCAGTCTCCCTTTTGAGTTTTCCCTTTGGCACACAGTATCACATAGTGGCCCAGTGTCATTCTTTTGCATGTGACTGTCTAGTTTTCCCAAAACCATTTATTGAAAAGACAGTCTTTACCCCCATTGGATATTCTTGGGTCCTTTGTCATAAACTAATTGAACCATAGAGTCATGGTTTATTTCTGGGCCCTCTGTTCTGTGCCACTGATCTATGCATCTGTTTCTGTGCCGACACCATATATCACATACTTTAGGTTACTGTAGTTTGTAATACAGTTTGCAATCAGGGGGCATCCTGTCTCCAGCTTTGTTCTTTCTCAAGACCGCTGCGGCTATTTGGGGCCTTCTGTGGTTCTGTATGAATTTTAGGGTTGTTTGTTCGATTTCTGTGAAGAACGCCACTGGAATTTTGGAGATTGAATGGAGTCTGTAGGTTGCTTTGGGTAGGATGGACTTTGTAACACTATTCATCCTCCCGGGATTAATCCTAACCACCGACACGCATGGAATATCTTCCATATTTGTCGCCTTCAATGTCTTTCGTCAACGCCTTATGGTTTTCAGTGTACGGGCCTTTCGCCTCCTTGGTTAAATTTACTCCTAGGTCTTTTACTCTTTTTGATGTAATTGTAAGTGGATTGTTTTCTTAATTTCTCTGACAGTTCATCATTAGTGTACAGGAAAGCAAATGATTTTTGTATATTGATTTTGCGTTCTGCAAGTTTCTCAATTCAGAAAAGCATTCTAGGCGGAGGGAACAGCATATGCAAAGGCAGAGAAGCACAGAGGTTAGGGCTTGAGGAACCGCACTGTGCAGTGGGGAGGTCAGGGGGAGGCTCGGCTGGGCTCCGGAGGGAGGTGAGGTCGGTGCAGGCAGTCGGGTGTGGGAACCTGACCCAGACTTCACTCAGTAGGTGCGGTCTGGTCAGAGGGAGCTTGGCTGGGTGGGAAAGGGAAGACGGGAGGGGGGGGGCGGCGGCGGGGGGGTGGCTACAGGGTTGCTGCTGTAAACAGTCTCCAGGGCCAGAACTTAAAGGAGCATCAGGAAGAGAGTGACTGAGTTTGAAAACAACTTTAGATGAGAGAGCTGTCCAGCTGGCAATGGGGGTGACCGCAGATGGCTCCGGGTGGTGGCGTGGGTGACTCTGGCAGGGCTGTTCTGGAGCAGAGCTGTTCCAGAGATGCAGCAGTCAGAAGGGGAGCCGTTTGGGGCTTGGGGGAAGACGGCACATTCAGCTCGGGCTATGCTGAGGTCAAGGGGGAACCTCCAGGTCGCTGCTGGAGCTGGGTCACTGTGGGCCAGTGAAGGAGGTCAGCACAGTTAGAGGCATGGGCTGCTCCCAGCCGCTGGAAGGATGCAGAAACGGGAGACAGAGGCGAGGGTGGGGCTTGGGGAAGCTCAGAGTTTTAGGGGTGAGCCAGTTTGGGGCAAAATAGGCTGAGCAGGGGGAGAGACAGGACAGACATGGCTGGGGTGTGTGCACGCGAGGAGGCGGGGACAGGCTACACCATCAGCTGCACGAGGACAGGGATGTCACTGCGAATCCCCAGCGCCCGGCTCCGAGCCTGCACACAGAAGGCGCTCACCGGTGTTGAACGGCTAAGTGGACAGATGAAAGAGGGGATGATACGTCACTCACCTCACCGTCGTCCCTCGTTTCACAGGGGCTGGCGGGGTGCTCTTCTGTCTCCCTGGGAAGGTCTCCCATCCCTCCACCCGTGGTCCTGCCTTCCTCTGTAGCAGATGCCTCTCTAGGACCCAAACCCAGATCATATTCTGTGATCACATACTCCCCCTCCCACTTGGGCCAGAGCAATCAGGGGCAGAAGGGGTCACCTGACCCGGGCCAGCCAATCCGAGTCTGCCCTGGTTCTCTTGCCTCTGGAAATTCTGAACCGAGAATGCATGAATTTGGGTGGCTGTGTGAACACATGCATGCGTGTGCCATGTATGCTGGTGTACAGAGCACATGAGAGAGAGGGCCAGAGCGTGAGAGGATGAGCAGCAAGCAGACACCCAGGTAGTGGCAGACCAGGCAGTGTGGGCAGGACAGGGGAAACAGGGGCCACTGGCTCTGGCCTCTCTGGGGCTCCGCTGGGTCCCACTTTGGGCTCTGGGCATCCTCTGGGTCTACCTACTCACCCTGCCTTGGCCTTGGCCTTGGCTGTCGTGTATGGGCCTTGGTTTTCTTCCTGCCCGAAGGCCAGTGTGTGAGGTGCCTCTTCTGGGGCTCCCTGCATCCATGCGTCTGCCTGCCTTCCCGAGCAGTGCCCGAGGCCCCCTGCAAACAAGACCCTGGGCCCCGGGTGTCAGAGGCCGCACTCGCACTTGCTTAGTGCCCCAGCAGGTGCTCTGGATGGCCACGCAGAACCCAGGCCCCGGAGAGAGGCCACGGGCCCTTGGGCTCTGCTCCTGCTAAATGCCCCTCGAGCGTCCTCGCACCATCTGCCCAAGGAAGGCACAGTCCCCACTCTGACAGGCGCTGGGTCACGAGTGGAAGGTCACGTGGGCGGTAAGTGGCAGAGCCAGACTTCTTTGGGGGTTTCTCATGGAATTAAATCTCGGGGGGCTTTTCTTCTTGGAGGCGCCTACGGTTGGGGCCTGGGCGGGGGGTGCTGACACTCTGTGGGGACTCTGGTGGTCCCAGTGAGCTGAGACCCCGTGAGCCGAGGGTCGCCCCGGCCTCGCGGGCGTCTGGCGGAAGCAGGGCTGGAGGCAGTGGCAGCTCGGCCCCAAAATGCAGAGGCCACCTGTGGAGGCATAGCACTTTGATGGTGAAACACGAACTGGCGGGTTTCACCCTCCCGGGAGCCTCTGCGTGTCCCGGGGCCCTGCAGCCCCTCCCTGGCGTTTGGGGCGGCGTCTTGCGAGCAGGTGAGCGGTCGGGGCAGGATGGAAACCACGGAGCTGCTGCGTCCTCCCGGCAGCCGGACCCCCTGGACCCGCCCAGACACGGCTCCGGGGCAGGCGCAGATGAAAGAGCCCGCATTCCTCGCCGGTGACCCGCTGAAATGCACGCGCTTCAGGCTTGTACAGCAACTGGGGTGTTTCCCCTTCAGGAGCATTCCTGAGGGCTGGTGCCGGAGAAGGGCAGGGCTCGGCTGGCCCCTCCGCCTCCTGCTGGCTTGTGACCAGGTCTCTGGGCTCAGCGGGGCGCAGCGGCCCGCCGGCGCTCTCAGGAGAGGCAGGGCAGGCGGGTGGTGGCCATCTGCTCCCTGAGCCCTTGGCTGGCCCGGCCAGTGTCTGGGACAAGCTGGAGGCCAGAGGGACGCTATCTTGGGTGGCTTCAGAGACGGCAGCAAGCCAGGGAAAGGTTAAAACAAACATTTATTTAACAAATTATATTAAGAAGACAGACAATCACACAGTGAAACTTCCCTTTGCCAAGTACAAGAGTCACCTCAAATAAATACTCGCAGGAAGGACACCGTTCCCACGGCCAGTGCACAGTGGCTGTCGGGGGAGCCCCACAGCAGCGTGCGCCCCTTGCTGGGGGAACGGACCCGTCTCACGGTGGTGACAGCAGCAGCTGCCGCAGGGCCACGCCCACAACACGTGACGGAAGCCAGGCTGACCTAGGGGCGCCAGGCGATGCGGGGGTGGGAGCACGGGTGCGGGCGCTTCCTGTGCACCGTGCAGGCACGCGGCTGCTTTGCCGAGGGCTCCCCCTGCCTTCGTCCTCGGGGCCCCGGTTCTCAGAGGAACTGCAGGCCGGGCCGCCCCACAAATGCCCGATGATGGGGCAGCCAGCAGCCCGGGGAGCCCTCGTCTGGGTGGAGCGAGCGGGCGGGCAGGCGGGCTCCGCCCCGCGCTCAGCACCCGCCCACTTCACAGCGCCCCGGCGACAGCAGCGTGAGCGGTGGCGGCCGGGACGTCCACTCCTGGACCAGAGACTGAAAGGCCCTCGTGAGGCATGTGCTTATGTTGGGATGGCTGGCACCGTGGGACTCGGGTCCAAAACTGCCTCTGCCGCTCACCAGCCTTGTGCCCTCGGACAAGCCTCAGCTTCCCCATCTGTGATGCGGGGCAACCCACATCCACTTCTGGGTGGGTATGGTTTTGGGGGGAATGACAGGAGAAAAATGTGCTTAATATGCCACGGAGTGTGGGCAGAGTGTGTGCTGGTTCTTCCTGTCCTGCCCCCGCCTTTCTGAAGGACGCCGGGTGGTGGGACAACAGTCCCCAACCAACCTGAGTGGCTTCTCACCACCAACCGCGTGTCACCAGCGAGGTGGGCAGACAGGCTGCAACCCTCCCAACGGGGGTGGGGGAGGCTCAGGCAGCCTGGGGGCTAACGCGCTGTTTCTTCCCACTGGGGGGCGCTCTCCTCTCCAGGTGGAGGGGTTGCAGCCAGGATCAGTTCTTGGACGTGGGGCGGGGAAAGGCCTTGTCATAAACTTGCCAGTGAGCCCGGAGCAGAGTGCGCTCTCCCTGTCACCGCGGTGCCACCTCCAAGGCCTTTGGGGGCGATTCTGAGCTCTGAGAGGGAGGTGAAGGCAATGGGGCGCTGTGCTCTGCTTGGGGTATTCTGGGGGGACAGAGGGTGCTGGAGGGCTGAGGGCAAGGCCGCTCGCTGTTCCACGAAAACCCTCCCTTCCCTCCCCACCTGGCCGGACGGTCTGCAAGGGGCCCTCCCAGAGCGAAACAGGCCATGCGGTGTGCAGGGGGAGCCAGAGCCCCAGCCCGCTGCTGCCCGCGCCCTTGCTGGACCTCACCGCCCTCTCACAAGGCAGAGAGACAGGGTTAGCGGCAGCCGAACGTGCACCACGCAGCCAGCCTGCTGACACCGCGCTGCCGGCCTGCCTCAGGCCGCCGAGCATCTCGACGCTCACAGCCAACGCTACTACCTGGACTTCGTCTGTGAGGCTGGGGCGGTCTCCTGGCTCGCCGGAGTCCCCCCGGGGCGTGAGTGGGGAGCTGTGGACACCCTCCTCCTCTCACTGACGACCACCCTCCCCACCGGGCCCCACGTTGTTGTATTTGAAGTTTCTCTGGCCCAGCAGAGCGGCTGCAGGGCCTGGCTGTCAGTCAGGGGAGGAGGGCTGCGGCGCTACCAGTCAGACACAAGCTCACAACCGACGATGGAGGGAGGGAGTGCCCGATCCAGCGAGCTGGACAGACGGATCAGGGCTCCCCCCGCCCCCCCCCCCCCCCAGCTGGGCAGTACCTCTGGCTGTTGGGCTTCCAGTCACACAGGTCGCTTGGTTCTGAACCAGCCACACATCCATAAAGCAGCAGCGGACACGTGTTCTGGGCCTCCCCAGAAACAGCTAGCTTATTTCAGTGGGTACCTCTGAGACCAGTCGTTACTCCTGGCTAAGCACCAGTCCCAAAGGTCCTCAGGGGACTGCTGTCTCTGTCCCAAAGTCTCCCGGGCCCTGGTAGGAACAGTCTTTTCCTGCCACCTCGCGGCGTGGGAGGCAGGGGGAGGCCAGTCTCACCAGGGACGCCCTCAGGTTCCGGGGAAGGGGAGGCGAGGCCCCCATTTCCCTAAAGCGTGGCAATCAGGAAGTATCAACATGCGCACCAGGGGGTGACCAGGGGCAAGCGTAGAGGGGCCTGCAGGGGGCGGGGCTGACAGGTGTGTGAGGTATTTTTGCCCTGCCCTGCCACTCAGCTGGCGGCCACTCCCCAGACTGTTGGCTGCTCCCGCTGTGTCCCAGCCACCCAGCTAACCGCGTGCCATCCCGGGGCTGCAGGCGGGAGGGGCCTGTCCCTGGCTGTGGCTCTCCTGTGCCACCTTCCTGGTGAGGGAACCTCACTGCTCTCCACGGCGCCCCCCATGCCAAACCTGTGCATAGCTCCGACCATCTGGTGACCCCCCGAGATGGGAGACGCCAACAGCCATGGGGGAAGGGCCCAAGCCCCCACACATGGCAGCAACCCCTGTTCTCATGGCAAATGTGCGTGGAGTTGAGCTTGGCAGCTGGCACTGTGTCCACTGGCCGTGAGTGGCAGAAATGTCGGTGCCGGCCCCGGTCGGTGACTGGGATTGGATGAGCTTGTCAAAACCACCACTTTGAGGCGCACAAGCCGTCAGGACACGGCCTGGCCCCGAGAAGCCAGGTGAGCACCTGCCGCGGCCCTTCCGGGCCGGGCGCTGGCTCACAGCACCGGGCAGAGCCGTTGGCACTGCTGATGGCACGTGGGTGCTGCAGAAACGAGCCCTTTGGGGGGAAGCGGGTGTGACGTGGGTGAGCCCGGCGTCCTGGGCAGCAAGCGCCGGGCACTCGGCCTTACTGCCCAGAGAGCAAGTCCCGCCTGTGCTGGCAGCTGGGGCCTGCTGCCCCCTGACCCCAGGACATCCAGTGTGTGAGTCCGGTCACAGGTCCGAGCACAGGACATCCACAGTGGAGCAGGGGCCGGGCATGGGTCCACTCGGGCCGCTGGCTTCCTCCTCCTGTGTTCATCCCCTAGGGCTGCGTGAGACGCTGTGGGCACGCGATGCCGTTGGCACGAGGGGCTCGTTCCGCAGCAGCCCGGGTCCGGGTGACCAGGGCTCCGGGAGGGTCTTGTGCAAAGCTGCCCTCCGCTCAGGGTCTTCCAGGAGGATGGCGGTGGCTTAGTGGCAGGTGACGGGAGTGAAGGGAGCTGGTGGTGTCGCCGGGCATCCCGAGCAGCTGTCCAGGCCCTTGGGCGACTCCCGTGCGGGTGGGGTTGTTTCGAGGGCGGCCGCTCATCATAGACATGTTAGGAGCTGCTGGTCACTACAGCACACGGGTTAGTCGAGGTTAGGAACCACAGCCCCGGGAAGACGGGCTGTCCCTTCAGGCCAGCCGATGACCGGAGATGGAGGCGCTCAGCTGCCCGCGGTCTCCCAGACGAGCCCCGCGGGGCGCTGCGAAGGGCGGGCAGGAGGGAGCGGGCGAGGGCGGGGCGCTCAGTAGTCTGGGCCGACGCGTCTTCTCCCCGCAGGCGCAGGCGGCGTCCGGCCCTCAGGACTGGGGCGCCTGCTGGCAGCGCGTGGGGCTGGGCGGGAGCCGGGCGGCGGCGCTCTGCTCCGTGCGGAAGCTGTACTCGTACTGCGGGGGCGGGGCAGAGAAGCACAGTCAGTGCGGGGGACGCGGGGGGGAGGGGGGGTCCCCGCGTCGAGGCCCCGCCTGTGCACGCAGACCGTGCCCGTGAACTGTGCGAGCGCATGAGTGCGCGTGTGCAGACACAGCCCTGTGACTGCAGGTGCCTGGCTGGTCTGTGACGACCGGGACCTTTCACAGTCCCCGCCCCTCTCTCCACAGGGTGAGACCTCAGCACCAGCGGCGCCCGAAGCCATGATGCCGGCGGCAAGCACGTGTGGGCTGCACGCCCAGCACCCTCCTGCCTCCCACGACCCCGCAGGTGGCCCTCGTCCTACTGGGGGAGGAGTCCCACACTGGGGAGGGGCAGATCCGGGACTCCATCCCGGATCCAACCGAAGGCTGGCCACGGCCACCAGGCTCGGGACCCTGGTCTGCCGCTCCGCTCAAGTGCCCCCTGAGCACGCCCGCGACACTCACTCTGGGGGACACTCCCGCCCACGCTTCCCTGGCTGGGGCCCGCGGCCACTCCCCGTAGGGTGTGTGGATGCCCTCACGAACCTGGGAGGACCCGAGGCTCCTGGAGGGCGGCGCCCCACGGCCCCCCCCCCCAAACTGCCTGCCCTGAAGGAGAGCTCAGCCCTCACGCTTCAGGCTGGGGGGCTCATCTGCCAGACCCTGGGTCACCGGCACGCGCAGAGGCAGGTTCTGAGTGTGACGGCAGCTCAGAGAAGGGGCGGTGCCTCTAGGGTGGGGACCGGGGACCTGAGGGTCACCTCGAAGACCAGGTGGGATCGCCACATCTCCATACCGAGCAGGGCACGGCAGGCAGAAGGGGGCGCAGGTAAGGCGTGCGGCCGGGCAGAGACGGGCCTGCGGGGGTGGGGGCGGGCTGAGGGGAAGAGCCTGGAACAGGACGCTGACGCAGCCACGTGGTCTCACAGGTTTTGGGAATGAGGAGCCTAGATCAGATCACTGGTTGTCAAACATTTAAAATATCTGGAATCTTTTGAGCCGTTAGAATTGTCTTTAAAAGGGCCCCCCTACTTAAATCAGCCAAGCGGAGCTGCCAGGTTGGACTTGGCCACCACCCGAAGCCGCCTCCTCCGGGACACGGCGGTTGGGGGGGAGGGGGCTGGTAGCAAGACTCTTGGAGCCACAGCAGCAGGGGGGCATCTACTGCAGAGGGTGCTCCAAATGCCCCACCCCCTCCTCCTGCGGCATGCTGGCCAAGCCTGCCCAGCACCCCCTCCACCGTGGGCTGCCTTCCACCAGGAGGCACTTCTGGGGGCCACACAGAGCAAGGGGAACGGCTGAAAGTTGAGGGTTTCAGGTTTAATTGTGTCCCTAACCCCCTGCCTGACAGCCCCACAGCAGCAACTCAGGACAGACAGACACACACAGATCTGAGCTGGGGACGGGTGAGGCCTGGGCGGACCCTGTCCCTGCGTGAACAGCGGAGGGAGCAGCCTCCAGTGGCCCCTGGAGCCACAGACCCCAGTGACACCGAAGACGGGGCTGTGGTCCCTACAGACGGCCTCTGTCGCCAGGTGGGGTGGGGGAGGAGGAGCTGCTGCTGCCGGTGAACCCTGGTGGCCCCACCTGAGGAGAAGCAGGGTCACGGCGACAGGTGACAGGCGCTGGCATGGACGTGCATGAGGGGGAGACCATGCACACTGCTGGGGGGGCCGTGCACGGGTGCAGCCGCTGGGACAGGCAGCGCGGACCCCGTACACTACCCACGCCGGACCTGCCCCACGATCCAGCAGCCCCACTGCTGAGTTCTCACCCAGAGGCAAAGAGAACAGGGACTCGAGCCCCCCTGTGCTCATGGCGGCAGCACCACTCACGGTGGCCCAGCGGGAGACCACCGGCCGCCCCCAGCAGGTGAACGGGTAGAGAAAGAGCGGGGTCTATGCAGGGGGAGTATTGTTCAGCCATAAGATGAATGGAATCCTGCCATCTGTGGCAGCGTTATGCTAAGTGCAATACGGCAGACACAGAAAAGCATCATATGATCTCAGTTACATGTGGAATCTAAAAAAAAAAAAAAAAAAGACACAGAAAGCCCCCAACAAGCTCACAGAAACAGAAGAGGGCGGTGGTCGCCTGAGGCAGGGGGCAGGGCTGGGTGGGTCCCTGGGCCATGAGGGTCAAGGCCCAAACTCCCAGTTACAGTAAGTCCCAGGGCAGCAACGCAGAGCTCACTGTGGGCAGTAACACCGTCCTGCACGTTTGAGAGTCGCTAAGAGTCAATCTTAAAACTTCTCATCACAAGAAAAAACGTGTAACTGTAGTGACAGATGTTAATCAGACTGGCCATTTTGTAATGCATACGAACACTGACTATACTGTACCTCGGAAATGAAAATACAGTGTCATGTCGATTACACCTCAATTAAAAAATGGGGTCACAACGAGGTTCAGTAGGGCGAGGGCCCACCCACCCCAACCCCAGGCAAACACTTGCTGCTCATCTGTTGGCCACTGGGCAGAATCACAGCAGCACCCAGCCGGTCACTTTTCTGCTCTCTGGTGACCAGGGCCAGGGCCCGGGGATTTCAGCTCCCAGGGCTGGCAAACCAGTGTGGCTCTGGAGGCGGCGGACCGGGGGCAAAGCCTGGGACAATACCGCCACCTCGTGGCTGCTTGGGTGCATCACAGCAGGAAGCAGTCCCTCATCGGCTCCCTCAGCACCCACTACATCCACCCAGCGCTGGGGCCAGAGGAGAGCCGCATGAGGTGGCAAGGGAGAGACCTGGGCACGACCCATTAACCCAACGAGCAACACAGGAGGGAGAGAAGGCTGGGTGGGAGAACATGAGAGTGTTCCTGCCAGCAGCTGGGAGTGGTCCCCAAGCAGCACGTGGGGTGGGGGGAGCCACTCAGCTGGGAGACACGGAACCAGAGATAAAGGCACGGTAATTGGAAGCACTTGGGGCCAGGGCAGCCGGCCTTACAGGTGTGGCGATGTTTCAAGACACGCACGCAAGGCCTCAGGGCTGGCACCTGGGATGAGCACCAAGAGACTGAGGGGGGCCAGGTGGGGGCTGGGGGCTTCCCTCCGGCTGCTCTGAGACCAGCCTGGGAGACCCTGCCTGGGGCAGCAGAGAGGCGAGGTGCCTCTCAAGGGAGGGAGCAACCCACGCCAGGCGCCCAGACCCCCCGGGCGTGGCCCCTCCCCTCTGGGAGGCTTTGGGGGACCCACCATGCAGCCTCTGTGCCGGGCTCTGGGGCGGCGGGGCCAACGTGGGCAGTCGGGCTGCCTTGAGTTGCTGGGGGCTGGTCGGCACAGAGGGCCCGTGAAAGGAGCTGGAGGTGGCAGCTCCCAACTGTTTGCACCCAGGGGCCTGGGCCCTCTGCGGCCCTGGGTGCCGGCAGGAGAGGCCCCAGTGAAGGGTGCTGCAGCTTTCTTGATGGCAGGGTGGGTGGTGGGGGGGGGGGGGGAGGGACAGGACATTTCCCAGCCTGGGCATGCAAGTGCTGACCAGGCCGTAGTGGGGAGAACTGAGGCCAGTCTTTGTGGCAGTGCAGGGACAGGGTCCCTAGGAAGGGGGGCTCAGATAGGACTCCTAGGACAAACGGCTGAACTCCTGTCTCTCTAGGTCTGGGGCGGGGGGGGGTGGGTAGGGGGTGGGGGGCAGGGAGAGGAGCACACACTGCCTTCCCCGACTCACGGCCCAAGCACACGGCCGCCCCCCAGAGCTCCAGGGACCTGGGCACGGAGCACAGCCTGCTGTTCCCGCCCCCACCCCTGCCCTTGAGATTTTCCCCTTTTTAGGTTGCACTGGCTGGAGAAAAGGGTGGCTGCCCCCCCCCGCCCTTGTTTTCGCTAACTCCCCAAATGAAATTTCAACATATGTCCCCTGACATAATCCCCCTTAGGCTGCGGATAACTCTTCCCACAGACGCTGTCCCCTGCCGGGGATGGCTGGCCCCCGAGTGTTTGCCCAAGAGACTAGGGCCGCTTCTGGAAGCCCTTTCACTCCCTCGGGCAAACAGCGAGTACCTTTGAAGGCGGATTTGGGCCCAGATCTGTTTACGCAAGACATTAGTCTCCCGCATAAGGAAAACCTGCGCCCGCGTACAAACAGCAAATCCTTTTTGAATTAAAAAAATTTTCAATTAAAAAGAATCTGAGTTCGTAGAGCCCAGCCCCCTGAGCGGCGCCGGGCCTTGGCGCCCTCTGGTGGGCACAGGCCGCCATCACAGCAGCATGGGAAGCCGGCGCGGAGGCCTTACTGGGAAAGAGACATCACTGTCAGGGGCTCCATCTGGGGCTCTTTTCCCCGGGGCCTGGAGGTGGGTGCTCCGGCCTCGAGACCTGCAACTGACACACCCGATCTCCCAAGCCACAGAGCACAGGTCCCAACTTCCAAAAGCCTTTTCTCACCGCAAGGCCCGAGTCCTCGCAGTGGGAGGTGCTGACCGCAGCTTCCAGCTTCACCTCGGAGGCCGAGTCCCTTTACTGCCCAGCCTCACGGGCAAAGAGGAGGCAGCCAATCCCCCCCACAGCCTGCCGCCAGGCCCAAGCACAAAGGTGTCGTGAGGTCCACCTAAGACAACTCACGTGAAGCACCTGAGAGTGAAAACACCAGTCTTCCTGAGAGTCAGACCCAAGGGTTTTAACCAAAGCCAGGGGTGCCCGGGCCCTGCGCGGGGTGGGGCGGGCGTCAGGGCTCGCCTTGAGACGTTTACCAGACACAACAGAAAAAGGCCAGCACAGGCCCCCTTCCCTCGCTGGGCCCAGTGGCGACCACACCAGTCAGAGAGCTCCCTGTGAGAAAGATGGCAAGGGGTTGTTTCCAGCACCCGAGTTTTCAGACGCGGGAGGCGAGGCCCAGGAGGCCTTGCCCATCACCAGGTCACAGACTGAGCCGAGGCTGGGCTGGGCTGGGCTGGGCTGGGCTGGGCTGGGCTGGTCCACAGGGGCGGCGGGGGACGGCGCAGCTCCGGCCCGGCAACTGCAGTTGGCACGCACCTGCATCCACTTCTTCATACAGGTGCACGTGGGGCAGAACAGACCAGGTGGGCACTTCGGTGAGTGACAGAGGGCCCTGGAAGGCCGCGGCCAGGTGAGGACAGGTGCGGAGAAGTGAAGGGGCAAGACTCAGGTCAAGGAGAGGAGTCTGATTCAGGGGTCGACCCCACTGAAGCGGGGGCTTCAGCAGGCTGGGAGGGTCCCTGCACAGTCAGAGGGAGGGGCGAGGCCCTGCGCAGGGGCCTGCCTCCCCCACAGCCCGCCCCGCCGGCACCTGCCTTGGCCCCAGAGCCTGGACCATGACTCCTGCTGGTCTGGTGCCCCCGGCCCCAGTGGGTCAGCCCCTCTGGGCATTTCAGATACGGGCAGCTCACTCGCCTCACTCCGGGCAGTGTCCTGCCAGCTGTCTTCAGAAGCCTGGCTGCTGGGACTCCCCCCCCTTCCCCCCCGGGGCAGGAGAGAGGCAGGCGGCAGTGGGAGAAGCCGGCTCGGCAGGGCCCCGGGCCCCGCAGCGCAGCCTCCCCTGGGCTGCCTGCTCGCTTCCCCGTGGGAGTCCTGTGCGTACTGGGCTGTGGCTCCACAGAGACCCCTGACAAACTGGGGAAGGGCGATGCACCGGGGCCTGGACACACGCGGGGGAGGAGCCAGAGCTCCCCGGAGCTGGGGAGAACGCCGCCTTCAACTCCCTCACTTGGTGAGAAGGGGCCTGGGGCTCGGGCTCTCGGACTGTCACAGTCTGGTTAGGACCAGGTTATGACATGGTTATGACCCAGCCAGTGGTCACTGACAAGGTGACGGGGTGGCAGGAGCCGCCGGGTCCTGAGTGAGAGGGTCAGGGCCAACTCCTCACGTCCCGTGAATGAAGCTGGTACTGTGCTGCCCACGCAGGTGAGCCAGCCAGGGCCCAGATCCACCTGACGGGGCCAGCAGTGCTCCGGGAACAGCTGGGAGGAGCCCCTTCCACCACCACAGCCGGCAAGGATGCTCTGGCCAGTGCCACAGCTGCCCACACGGGGACGCTCACCACCCCCGCAGGCCCGCAGGGAAGCCGCTTCTGTTTCTAAGCTGGCCCTCCCCGCCGGGTTCACGAGCTCTGATCTCAGAGCAGCAAACCCGGAGTCAGGAGCCCAGGCCTCCGCTGCATCTCACCGCTGGGTCGCCCTTAGGGAGGGGTGGGACCAGGGCCCCTCCGAGGCCCACCTGCTCAAGGAGCAGGACCCACACCTTTCAGGGCCCAGCGCCAATCCCGGGAGTGGCTGCTGCTCCAGCACCCCGCCACCTGCCGGCACAGCCCTGCCTCCTCCTACTCCGTCCGGGGCATCCAGGTCACCTCCTGCACCCTCCCCAGTCACCCCCTTCCCTGCCCCAAGCCAGGGACACCCCAGAGGGACAGTGACACCTGCTGCTCTGCTCTCGGGGCACCCTCAGCTCACAAAGCACTTCTGCCTGGCATCCAGATGGAGCATCAGGCAGTGGGGAAGTGGCTCCCACGTCCCCGCCCTGTGGTGGAGGCCCAGCCCCTCTTCCCCCCGGAGCGAGGTGGGAATGACCTGGGCAGAAACCTTGTCCCGTGCGTGGTCTCTGAGATCTCCCCACCGAGTACTGTTCCTCAGTGCGCCGGGGCCAGGCCCGCCTCTGGGCTTCACTCATGTCATTCTCTCGTGGGCACGCTCCCTCCCTCGAGCGGCCGAGCCCTGCCTGTCCCTCCAGGCCCATCGACAGGGGCCTCTGTTCTGGGAAGTGGCCTCCCCTGCCCCATAGCACCTCCCACAGTCACCTGAGGTACGGTGTCAGGAAAGGGTCGGCCATTTCTGCCACCCCACAGCCTGGTGGAGGTCGTGGCCCAGAAGAGATGGATGGATGGACAAATGAATAAGGAGAGAATGGGCGAGCGAAGGGAAAGGTCAAGCTCAATGCGAGGGGGAGCAGGCAGCTGAGGCAGGGGGTCAGCAAGTGGGCGGGAGGGTGGTCACTCTCGATTCTAGTCCCTGTGGAAGCAGCAGTGAGTGGGTGCAGCCCTGGGTACCCAGAACCCCCACAGCCCTGGCAGCACGACAGGGTGCTGGCCCCCACCCCGTGCCGCTTAAGTCGTGCAGGCAGTGCTGGGCCCAGGGCTCCTCCACGTCACCCCCGTGAATGGTGACCTTGTGGGTCCAGGTATGCTTTGTGTTTGTAGCCCTACACACAGACCACGTACAAGCGGGAGGTTCGCACTCTGTTGGCACGTGTGGTGTTGAAAAAATGGTTACAAACACTGAAAAGTTTAGAGACTTTGGATAGAAACATAGGGGCTGTGGCAATTCCGGACCTTCCTTCCTGCACAGCAACTCCAGGCCTGTGTAAGGTTAAACGGAGCCGCTTCCTGTGCAGAGGCACGTGCCCTCTGCTTTGCCACAGTCCCCACCACTCCCTATAACCTGCCCGACCAGGCAGGGTGTCAGCTGCCACTTTACCGCTGTGATTATATTTTTCATCACTGCGAGCATGCGGGGCGATGGGGACAAAGGAAGCGAGAAAGTGAAAGATGTCATGTGCCCGTAACCCCTGGAAGTAGTAAAATGGAAGACTGGTGAGGCCAGCTCTTTCACGAAATCAGGGAAGGCACGTTTGTGGGGGAACTGAAGACTGCTGCGTGATTAACTAGGACACAGAAGGCATCTCGCTGCCCCGGCCCCTCCCCCTGGGCGGGGCTGGCAGGCCCGGCAGGCGCCTGGGGTGTAGCCTGTCTGCTCGGTGTGAGGACCTGGCGGGACTGGGGACCCGCCTGCTGTGGTTGCTAAACAAACACCATTTCTGTGTCCACCAACAGCCGCGCGGCTCTCCCCCCAGAGACAGCACTTCGGAATCTACCTATCACCTAAAAAAATAGATATTTGTATTTTTCCTCTCCTAGGTTCTTTGCGGGAAATATTTAATATCATACTGCTTCCTGGCACTGATTTCCGGGTGGAAGAGGAGGCGCTGAGGGGCCTCGCCAGGAAGGCGCCTGCCCGCCTTCCTCTCATCTGCGGGCTCACCTTTTACCTGTGTGCCAGGTCTCCTGAGTTCAATTTGGGTGGGGCGGGGGGGGGGCGATGACCTTAAGACCTGGGAGATGAAAGCCCCCAAACCACAGGAATACGAACATCCTCTTGGGAAAGACTTGCATAAGACCAGACATTCACCTCGACTTCAGTTTTGCATGAGCAGACACATGACTGCGGATGGTGTCCAGGCGGGCGGTCCTGTCCGCCCCACAACGTCATCCTGGCCTCAGCCCCACCCCCACGGGCCCAGCCCCGTTCCCTCATTTACGTGATGAATGCCCCGGGCTGCTGTGGGAGCAGCCTGGGTGGGGGCTGCCGCTCCGTGGACACTGCTGTTGACAGAAACAAAAAGGCAGGTGTGGGGGGGGGGGCGCAGGGAGTCTTAGACTCTCGAAATTAGTAAGACTACTAATATAATCTACCATATTAATGTGCCCATGGAGGAAAAATATCATCTCAATAGGTGGTGAAAATACACTTATCAAAAGCCACCATTCCTTTCTGATAAAAACATTTAGGAAAATAAGAATAGATGGCTAATCCCTTAATGTAATAAAAAAAAAAGGCATCCATATACATGGTAAGTAAAAATGTACCATTATGGATTAATGTTGAAATTAGAAACTTCCATGAAAAGCACGAGTTGGACCTGGAGGCCTGGTGACCCGAACGTGCCGGCCAGGCGAAGGCACCGGAACGAGGGACAGACACTGGGAAGGAGGAGGCCGGGGCTGGGGCGGGGCTTTGCAGGTGAGCTGTCTGCCTGCAGCACCTAAGAAAAGCAACTGAAAAACCGTCAGAAACAGGGAGTCAGTGAGAGAGCCCACTCCAGAAACAGCGCAAAAGCCAACATTGTCTTGCTACTTAAATGACAGAAAATATCATTGAAGGACAGATCCCACTTACAAGGGCCACAAAAACATCAAACACGGAGAAATAACCTAAAAGAAATGCGCAGGATCTCCGCAGAGAACCCCACCCTACTCTGCGGAGGACTCGAGCAAAGAGCCGAGCAGACTCTCCACCGGAAATGGCAGTGCGCCCCCTGCTGTCTATATGCTGCTCCGCACAGTTACAATAAACACTGAAAGTGAGGTTTTGGGAACCCCTTCACCGTAACGGTTCTAGCTGGAAGTTTAGCTGGAAGAATAGCCATGTGAATATAACTAGGAAAATCTGGGGGGTGGGGGGGAAGAATGAACCCTATCATGTATTAAGGCTTATTATAAAGCTGTAAGGTTCAAAACAGTGTGGCAACATAAAAAGACGAGTCAAGGTAAATGCGCATTAATCTACTTACATGTGGAACTACACAGCCCTGCGCCACCGAACGACAGCAACGGCTCCGAGACCCCTGTCGCGAGGCGCCCTTGCTGAGCGAACTGAGTCAACCTGGAGGGCGCACTGAGGCTGCGCGGTCTAGCCCACTGCGCTCAAGCCACACACCTGCGCAGCGCGTCACTGTGCAAAACAACGCGAGATTAAATCAAGCACAAGAGGAAATGACACGATCAAGAGACTCGTAAATGTCAGAGGTGTGGAGGCTGCTGCCGCGATATCACGGCTACTGTTTTACAGTGAGTGGTCTTTTGTAAGTAGAAAGAATACACTTTAAAATAAAAAAAATCATATGTAAATACATAAACTAGTAATATAGTTGTTTGTTATTGAGTTCTATGTATTCTACGTAATTATATCTGCTATATTTGTGTATTACTGGCAGCGCAGTAGGTGTGTTTGCACCAGCATCACTGCAAACATGTGGGCAGCACGTTGCGCAATGACGTCAGGACAGCTATGACGTCACTACGTGATAGGGATTTTCCAGTCCCACCACAATCGATGGGAGCCCTGTGGTATATGTAGTCCACTGTTGCCTCGAACGTTGTTATGTGGTGTGTGACTGTATTTGATAAAGGTAGTATGTAAAATGTACTGAAGAAAGTAATTAGTGTTAAGAAAACTGGCCTTCATTTTAGGATAAACCAAATATGGTTCCAGTTCTCACCTTCTAATAAATTTCACATGGATTAAGTAGTTGAAGAGCATTGAATACTTTTAATATATTAAAATACAAAAGGGCTGGAGAAAATAAAAAGCGAATATTTTTATAATCTTCTAAGTATGATCCGAAGCCAAACATAAACAAAACTGCCCGTGAAAATATTTAGTGAAACCCATCATTAACAAAGCGAAAAGACACCGGTGTGTGTGTGTGTGTGTGTGTGTGTGTGTGTGTGTGAACACAGAAGGGAGAGACGGTTGTGATAAAGAGTATAAAGAACTCTTTAAAAATGAGTGAAAAAAGCCAAAGAAGCCAAGAGAAAAAATTAGGCAAAGGCTACAAACAGAAGACATTTGCAAATGAAGTACAAATAGCCAACCAACACATGACAATATGTTCACCTTTAAATCCCAGGGAAGCTTAGCCGACGGGAGGACGTGGGAAACAGGCTCCCTCTCCTGCTGGAGGTGGGGTGTTCTGTGGGCGCACCTTTCTTTAAAAAAAGGCAAACTGGTAACATATGCTTTTCTAAAGAAAGGCCCAGGGGAGCAAAGACACATGTAACAAGGAAATATATTGCAGCCGTGTAATAGCGAATAATTGGAACAACTCAAAAGCCAATCAATAGTGGATTGCTTGAATAAATCCTGGCGCGATCATCAAAGGGAACGGCGTGCAGTCGCTGACGGGAAGGAGGCAGATCTGCGCGAAGAGACGCGGAAGGGCGTGCGCGATACGCTGTTTAAGTGTGAAAGCGAGGCATGCACAGTGTGTGCACGGTGAGCCAGTGTGCTGTTCCGACGTGTGTGTGTGTCCCTCCGCCCCCCCCCCAGGAGGGGACTGTGGGGAACGTCACGTGTCTGAAATGTCTTCATTTTTATCAACATGCACACCTTTGAACCCGGGGAAAACACGAAATACTGAAAATTGATTTTGATTGGCAGGGTAGCTGCTTAAGATGATAAGCTGCCCAAGAGATCCACCAGAATGTATGGACAGAGAGCTAATCTCGCCTGGGCAGTAAAGCAGCGGCCCCTAAGCTGTGGGCGGGCTCCTGGAGGGGTGGTCCCCAAGCTACTGCCGCGTTTCAGAGGAAGGCTAACACGTCTGTTGTGCCTCCAGAAAGGCTGCCCATTAAACAAATCCATTAGGTTTCTTTGTTGTGGGCTGGAATGGTCTGCACTCAGTGTGATAGCTCTGCAGAATCTGGTGGCAGGCAGCTCTGGGGTCTTTGAGCAAAGACATAAAAATGGGGAGCAGAATAGGTTAACTATTCACTTCACTAATTTTTACTTAGTAAATAAAGTAGCTAGATTTCCTCCTCCAAAATACCAGCTTCCTTACTGAAATACCAATAGAGAAAAAAGATTCTGGGTGGTGAAAATGTTACATCTCCCAGGTAGAGAGAAGGCAGCTGGCTTCTTGTTGCAGTTTACGACCTGACCACTAGATGGTGCAAAGGGACCACACATTTCACAACATCTCCCTGCACAAAATTCTTTCCCCTTAACGAGCACAATGAAAGCTTTCCAAAAGTCGAGAGAATGAACAATTGTGCTGGGATATGAGCACTTTGCTTTTATAAAATTGGGACTCTGCCATTTCATTACTGATAGGAAAATCTTCTGTCTCACTTTCTTCCCACCACATGCAGGTCCCAAATCCACTCTTAAATCTCACGGGGCCGGCAGAAACCCAGGGAAAAGGAACGTCCAAAAGTTGAATTCAAAAATTCTTTTTACTTCGAGCTGCCAAATGCATTTCCATTAATTTCACCTCGATGTCGTGACGTAAATGCTGGTGGAATCGGCCCCAAGCTAAATAAGCAATAAGCCCCATTTTTCAACACACAAACACATAAAGATGTCAGCTCAAACTGTTTACTAATTAACACTTAAAAAGACACAAATTAGATATGCGTGGCTAAGAGCAATTATAATCAAGACGAATTTCTCTAGTCATTTGGGAACTGAAAAAAATGCCTAATTGCTGGAACCAATGTTTTAAAAACTGAAATCATGCCAGTTAGCAAATATGTTCATTTAAAGAACATTCCACGTGACTACGCTCTGGAGGATTGACTACAAACACGAGAACAAGGAAAATATTTAGGTATAAAATTAAAATTTTAAGCTCCCTTAGATTTATAACTTCTTCATTAAATACGTCTGCAAACAGCAGCCCATAAAAACCTGTAGCAATTAAGTGGTTAAATGAACTGCCTCCCTTGTCAATTTTAAAGGAGTGATTAATATTAGATCGTCCTTTCACTAATTAGACTCTCCCTTGTCTTTCGGCTTTAGCATCGAGTGAAATGGAGGCTGTCTGCTCCAGCAGGAAGCGGGGTAGGCTAACGACGCTTCCCTCACTGGGTCTGAGCGTGGCACCCCCTGAAGGGAGGTGAGCTCCGTGGTTCTCCGTGGCGGTGGGCGGCAGGTGGGGACATGGCTGTGCGCGGAGCTGGAGGGCATGCCGGGTGCCCGTCCATCACGGGAATTGCTGGCTCCTATTTTTAAAAGGCTTGCAGGTCGTCATGCACACAGCATGAAATCTACTACCATCAAGGCCACTGTCTCCTGGCCATCAGTCCTTGAGACGCGGGACAGATTGGTCTGTGAGCGAGGCAGGGTGGGGCAGTGGGCGGGGAGGAGCACAACCCGGCGGGAAAGGTACCTGAGACTCGGGAATTGTTGCAGAAGCTGCTGCCGGCTCTGCAGGGCCGGCCGGGCGCTCCCGCCGCAGCGGCGGCGGCGGTGAGGATGGGGAATCCATCAGATGGAGAAATGGGGCGACTGCTTACAAGGGAAATAAAGAGCGGCAGAGACAGAGAATATTTATATGCCCATCTCCGCACTCAGAGAGAAGATGCTTCATCACAGGGGTCGGCTGCGAAACCACACTTTCCCGACTCTCGCCTAGAGAGAACCTTTTGTTCTGGCGGCAGCGGCGAGGACAATAAGGCCCTCACCGGGTCCCGGCCCGCGTTGGCCCAGCTGCTGCCCAGCCCCGCGGGGAGGGGCCGGGGAACCTCCCCAGTGCTGCCACAGACGCCCTGGGCCGGCCCCCTGGTTGCCCCGGGGGGCCGAGGGGAAATGAACAAAACCTCACTTTCTCAAGCCTGGGACTAATTTACTCCCCGCAAAGCCCCTGCTACGAGCCGCGGAGGGACACGGCCGGGCGGAACCGGTCCTGCCACAGCCGTCCAGAACCGGTCCTGCCACAGCCGTCCAGGGCCAGGGGCGGTCAGATTTTAATTTATGAATCATGGCTTCATTCATTTTCAACAACCCACCCACACTGCCTGCGCGTATTTCTGTGCTGCGAGAGGTTTCGCCTTTTGATGATATTTTTCCTTCGAAATCTGCTCGATAGCATGTACACTGATTTTAATCATGACCCTAAAACATAACCTTTTTGGGTGTCTTTCATGAAACTTACCCAAGTGCTGCCTTGGCCACGACCCCTGGGGAAATCCTAAACCACGAACCAGGGCTGGGTCCTGGGGGCAGGGTCATCAGGCCCGTAGGTCAGCCGGAGGTGGACACTAGGGGACGTGCCCCAGAGTCAGACCTGGTGGCAGATCTGGCATGCCGTCCTAGGCACCCACGCTCAAACAGTGGCCTCCCTGCTGCCCCACTGCCCCTGGAGTCCACCAGCGTCTCTGCAAACACCTGGGGTCCGAGTGCCCACGGGGCAGGTAGCTCTGGGCCTCGCTGCTGGAGAGCCCCGTCCCAGCGTCACCCTCTTCCTGGAGCTCGCCAGGCCTCTGGGGGGCTGAGGTGCCCTGCCCGCCCACAGTCGGGGTGACACCGCACCTCCTTCCACCTGGTGCTCAACGGCAGGCAGTTCTTGGGCTGGCAGGCTGGGGTCCACACTACGGTGGGGGACACCCGGGGACACTGCTGGAAGGTTCCCCTTTGGTCCCTAACCACCAAGCTCAAGGCTGACAGGCTAATGGGGCTCGTTCATGGAGTGACCTGCCCCAGGGCCCATTGGTGGTGACAGGCACAGGCGTGAACTCAGAAACCTCCCGGGCAGTGCAGGCGAGTCAAGTTCAAGTGGGCAGGAAAGCACGCCCACCAGGGTCTGGACGTGAGCACCACGCTGCCCTCGGGGGCAGGCCCTTCCACGTCCCTCCGCACTGGGGCCGCTGGCCCAGGTTTCCCTGTGAACAGTGAGTGGGGGGCTTGGTGTAACAGTGTAAAATGTGGCAAAATACTAGTTTCCACTCAGGCCGGGGCGTCCAGCCTGCAGCCCAGGATGGCTGTGAATGCAGTCCAACACAAAATCGCAAATTTACTCAAAACATTGAGATTTTTTTTGTGGTGACACGTTGCAATGTATTTAATGTGTGGCCCAAGACAACAATTCTTCTTCCATCATGGCACAGAGATGCCAAAATGTTGGACACCCTGGTTCACCGGGCAAAGAAAGCTGCCCAGCAGAGCTCTTCTGCCCCGGGCCCTCCCCTGCCCCACTGGGGGCCGCCAGACCTGCTGGGAATAAAAAGGAGAAACCGCCCACCTCCCCGGGTCTCCAGCTCCCCCCGCAAATGTGGGTTCAGAGGCTAAAGGGGCAAATTCAGGTTCATTTATGGAGAAAACCCTCTGACTTTGCAGAAGACGGAGCCGCCCGCCAACACGTGTGGGTATCAACACACCAATCACCATTACGTGCACGCGGATGGCCGGTGTCAGCGACGTGCAAATGCCCTCATTAGATGCCCGACTCCACAGCGTTCTGGACTGCGGGATATGTGCGATGGTTTCACACCCTATTTAGCATTTCTGGCCTCTCCCCACCTCCCCGCATTTCAAACGCCACTTTAACTTCCCTCCACAGAGAATACAGACGTGTGGTTCCGCCCACCACCAAAAACCAGAAATAAAGCTGGGCTCGGCCAACCAGGGTGTCACTGCTCAGCCACCAGCTCAGAGCAGTGTGCCACGTGGCATGGGCTGGACTCACACAGGTTCACAACCCCCCCGCTCCCCGCCCCCCACCGTGGATGGGGAGAACAGTGATGGCCGTGACTGTGACCGTGACAACAGCAGCAGCGAACTGAACAGCAGCCAGGCAGGCACTGTCCTAAGCCATTCACAAGACTCAGTCAAACCCCATACATGCCACAGGGTAATAAGCATCTTTGCTACTATTCCAATTTCACAGAAGAGGAAACTGAGGCCCGGAAGACTGACATGGAAGAGCTTGGACTCACGCCCAGGGCAGAGCGTCCGACCTCAGACAGGACAGTCCGACCGCACGCGGCTTTGGGCCGGACTCCCGTCCTTAGAGCAGGGACAGGGCTGGGCCGGCAGTGGTTTCTGCCGCCGGCACAGGCCCTGCCCCGGGCCCCGCCTACCTCACTCCATCCTGGACTTAGAGTCACCTACCTCATCCTGTGACTTGAGGGCCAGGGTCAGAACACAGGTCCACCAGCCCCCCACACCCCACTGTCCCCACCAGCCCCTCAGAGGTTCATGGAGCCACAGACTTCAATTCCTAACGGAGAGGATTTGGAGTTTGACACGCTAGGTCTCACACTCGGCCCGGGCTGAGCCTCCACTTCCGCCCCACGGGATGGGGAGGAGCAACGCCCACTTGGTCAGCGTGGGGTGACTGCCATGGCCCAGTGGGCCTCGGAGGACCCCGGGCAGAGAAGGCAACACTCAGACAGGGGCCCCGTCTCCAGCACATGCCAACTCACTACACCCAGCCCCCGGCAAGGGGCACCCATGTGCCAGCGCTTTTGACATAACATTCCTCTGTATTCGTGAAGACCCGGGAGATGGGTTCCACCGAGATTCGGGCTCTGCACAGGGAGGGGGCGTGACTTGCCCCCATCAGTGTGGAGCGGGGTTAGACCGCTTTATGAACTTGACCATGCTCAACAGGCCACAGGCTGTGTGCCCCTGCTCCACCGCCCGCAGCCGGAGCAGGACGCACCCCCGAGTGCCGCGGGGAGCGGGGCCCCACGCACGGGCAGGCCGTGAGCGGGCTCTCCCGGTTCCGAGAGGGGCGAACGAGGGACTCTGTGCGCGTCTCTCTGACGCGCTAGCCAGCCGTCCCTTTCCCTCAGTTCACTCCGCTCCCCCCCGCCGCCCCGCAAAATCTACAGATGACAGTCAAGTCGGTTTTTACGACTTACTGCAAGTCAGAGACCAAGGGGACTTTTTTTGTCTTGTTTTTGTTGTGACAGGTTTGGAAATGTGTTGTCCCACATCGATTCGGTTTTCCCTGATTCCAGCCATCTTTCGATAACGGGGCCTGCTGCTGCGGGCGGGGCGCACAGGGGAGAACCCACAGGGGAGGCCGGGCTGCGGCAATGGCCCCACCGCTTCCGTCGTCTCTGAGACAAATGCCCCTCTCCGAGGAGCGCCGGCTGCACGCGTGCAGCGGCCGAGCCGCGGCCCCACACAGCGGACGGCGCGCGCGCCCGGGCTGTCCCAGGGAAGCGGGGGCACGCGGGCGTGCCTGACCTCCGGTCCGACTCCTGTATCTCAGCGCCCTTTCGTCCGAGCTGTCACGCGTGCCCCTGTCTGGGGTTCCTTTACTAGGAAAGCACCCAGACTGTTCCAACCCAAGCTGCCAGATGGGGTGGGGCTCATCACACACGGCGGGGTGCACCCCGACCCTGCACACCACGTAGGGGCTGGGACACGTCCCCAAGCCCCTATTGGTGGTGCGTCCTGCAACAGAAGGTGGCGGAAAAGTCGACTCCATGCCCATCCCCCAACTCCACCTTCTTCGAGCTGAGACATTTTTAAACATAAAGTGCAAGGGATTGTTCTGTCTGTCCCTAGAAACCTTCTGACTTAGAGAGGACCAGGAGATGCTGGTCATCTTTGACTTGAAGTCACAACCACATTGAATGTGTTTCTTTTCCCAAGCAATATCTGTGAGTGAAACAGAAGCGCGTTTCTCAGAGTGGTGCCCCATGCCCGGGTCCTTCCTGCCCCTGGGACGGCCCCCGACGAGAGGAGAGACCCAGGGGTGAGCGAGGGACGGCTCGGGCCCCCTCCCCCACTCCGAGCCACTTGCTTACCTCCTTCTCAATCTCCGCCAGGGATTTGATGGTGATTCCCAGCAGGTCGAAGGGCTGCATCTGCGAACACAGACCGAGTCCTCCCGTCAAAGGGCTGCAAAACGCTCCCTCACACTGACGCTGGCCGCACAACCGTGTGAAGCCCACACCGTGTGTGACCTCGTGTTTTCTCCACGCCCTCCCCACGGAAACCCGTCAGCGTGGCCCTGGGGCGGTGAGTGAGGGCAAACGGCCCGGGGAACATACGTCCAGAAGCCCTGTCCGTGGGGTCCATCCCTTCCAGAAGAGACCCCTGCTTAGTCATCGGCCTTCAGCACCCAGGAGGGTCACGGCCGCCCTGAAAGGCAGTGACTGCCACCAGTAACTTCCGCCTCTGCTCCCTGCCCACGTGAAAAGCCAGCTTGCTTTCCTTTGGCAGCTGTGGGGCTGGAGCTGCCCCAGGCTTCACCAGAGGCCGCCCTGACTGCTGAGTCTACGCGGTGGAATGTTCCTAAGGAATTCCAGGAGGCCGGAGTGAACCGCTTGTCGGGGGCTCCAGGTGTCTGGGGAAGGAGCCGGGGGAATGCCAGGCCTTTGAAAATGGCAAGGTGAATGAAACAACTGCCCATCAGTTATCATGTGCGGAATCAATGGCGGTGAAAAATAGTATTGCATTTCCATGGGTGTTTCTGTAATTTCATGAATATGGGAGATGACTTTAACAACAACAAAAAAAGATGCTGGCTTTTCAAAACAGCATGAAAAATCAAACACACATGGCACTAGAGCCAGCTGGAGGCCCAGAGAAGTCTGGGCTGAAACGCATGGTGGGGGCGCAGGGGCCTGTCTCCGAGGCCCCCGCCTGGTCCCCTGGGGCGCCCTGGCGTGCTGTAGTCCCAGGCCGGCGGCTGGCAGCAGGGGGTGAACAAGCGGAACCTGAGCGCCTCCTACAAACCCCAGGGCCTTCGTGGTTCGGAACTGCAGCCCAGAGGAGGGGGCAGAACCTGAGTCTGGCCGGTGGGGTGGCCTGCCAGGCGAGGTTAGAGAGAGGCCGGCAAGGACCGGGACTCAAACCCGGGCCCCGCGCCTCCTGGCGGATGCAGCCGCAGGTTAAATCACTTCCTCGTTTCCGCTCCTGTTAAAAAGCGGCGTGGGCGGCCCTCCTGGCCGGGCTGCTGCGAGGATTAAACGAGCGAGCGAAGCACAGGGAAGCGCTTGGCACCAGGCTTGGCGCGGGTCCGCGCGCCTCGAGCACTTGCTGAGTCGGCAGCGCCCTGGTAGCAGCACATTAGCGAGGGCGATCTTGGGACAGGGCCACCGAATTAGGCACTCGGCTCCCGGGGCTGCGCTGCCAGTAGCCAGAAAACAGTCCGGCTCTCACCTGCTGCCAGCCCGGGCGGTGCGCGCGGGGCCGCCTGCCCGCGCTGCGCGGGATCCAGCGGAGGTCCAGCTGTTGGATCATTAGGCTCTAGCTGCCCCGCTAAACTTTCCCGACTGGAGCTGGTGCGCAGGACAGAACAGCCTCTCCCGGGGAGCGGGCAGGAGAGGCGCCAGCGTCGCCATGGCAACGCGGCCAAGTGGAGTCGGCTGAAGTTACTCATGCTCCGCATGTCGCGTCAGGAGCATTTTTCAAGATTAAGCTGCTTACCAGAAGGGTTCAGAGGAGGCCTATTATATTTCATGAAAATGGAAACTACAGAGCAGGTCAAATCGCAAGCCGGGTGGCTTTAAGCTGGATCCAAGGAAAACACTGAAGGATTCTTTAGCTGGTGCCCAAACCAGGGCCTGCACATTTATTAGCCGCTCAAAGCGAACTTCTTCAGAAAGGATAAAAAGAAACAAAACAACAACAACAACCCAGAAACAAGTCTATCGAGCCAGCGTGGGCCAGGCTGCAGAACTGAGGGGGGGGCCACTGCCATCAGGGGGTAGGGGGGAGGCACCACCAGAGCGAGGGCCCCCGGGGGTGCCCGGCGGGGCCTGCAGTCCCAGCCCACAGCCCCCCAGTTCCTGCGTGGTGGCGCCTCTCAGGGCTGCGCTCTGGCCCTCGGGCCCAACCAGCTTTCTCAGCACCTTGGCCGCTAAAGACAGCCGGGGGGCCTGCTGGGGCCTCTGCCTGCTCGCGTGTGCCGTGGTGCCAGGGCCGGCCGGTGCTGGGCGGGAAACCCACCGCTGCGAGACCCTGCATGGCAGGGCCAGCCCAGCCCTGCGTGGGCCTCCCATTACAGGGGAAGAAATGCGGTGGCCTCCCTTTTGTAGGACACCGTCGTCGTTAAATAAAAAAGAACAAGAATTAAGCTGAACTTGGCAACCAAGTGAGGTTCGGTTCAATCAACCACCACATCTGAAACAAAAAGGCTCGGCTGCGTCCGGGTTTGCGGGTCTGTCTCACTCCCCCTTTGATTCATTCTCGAGTCCCTGCAGTGGGCAGCCTTAGCCGAAGGGGCTCGGAGGGGAGGCCCAGAGGGGCCTTGACCCGCTCCCAGTCCTCAGGCAGCCTGCGCAGGGCTGAGCTCCCACCAGGCCCGGGAGGACGCGCCTGCAGAAGTGACTCTCGCAGAGCCAGGGGTGCGGGGGCCGCCAGGAGCCCTGCGGGCCACCGGGCAGGGGCGGTGGGAGGGAAGGGAAGTCATGCGTAAAACTTACATTTTCTGGAACACAAGAAAACTTCTCTGAGATCATAAAAGGCACACCATCCATTGCTACAAAAGAAGAGAAAAAAAAGAGAAAATGGCATTGTAGGCACCGTGTGCAGCAACTGGGACATCGACAGAGCACAAGCCAGCGGGTGGCTGGAGCCACCGCCCCGCACGCAGGTGAGCGGGCCTCGGGGCGGACATGCGCACAGGGGCCGTCCCTGCTCCTGGGACACACAGCTGGTGCGGGAGACAGGCGCCCGCACCTCCCCTGAAGACCAGGCAGTTGTGGGGACAGAGCCGTGGGAGCGGAGGAGGGCCCGGCGTCCACCCCCGGAGCCAGGCCTCCGGCCTGCGAGCAGTGGGGCCACGGAGGGCTGCCCGCAGGACAGCGGTGCAGGGGACCGAGAGGGGGCAGCGCCGTGCTTGCGAGGCGGGCCGCGGCGGGCGCGTCAGATACTCTCGCAGCTGACAGCATCACCTCCCGGGCTGCCAGGCTCACAGGAGATGCCTAGGTTGGAGGACAGAGTGGTTCTGGAGTCAGACAGACTGGCTTTGGATGAGCTCCTTAAGCGGGGTTTCAAAGGAGGACGCACGGCCTGCGGTAGAAGTGCGTGTGAGCGGGCGGTGCACGCGGTGCCTGCCCAGCGCCCGGCACAGAGCAGCTGCGGGGCGGCCCGGCCACCCCCGTGAACCTGGTCCCAGCCCTGCGCAGCTCACCGGCCGGCCTGCGTGATCTCACAGGGCGGCACAGACAGGGCAAGGAGGGTCTGCAGACACGTGTGGGGAGAGTGTGTGTGTTCCTGCTGTGTCCCCAGGTCGCTGCCATCAGACGCACGTGGAGGAAACCGTGACCCGGCACTGCCCCCACTAGCGTGTCCTCTCCCAGGACAGGCACACGTCGTGAACGCAGAGTCAGAGAAGGACTGGAAGCACGTCTGTGCCGGAAAGCTTGGCACGGCGGACAGGTCCCGTCTGACAGGGCTGCACGCACGAGGGGCATGCCCAGGGCGAGGCTCCCAGCCCCGGAGCGTCGGTCCGAGGGCCCAGCTTCTCCATCAGAGCTGAGAACAGGCCTCTGCCGCCCCACGCTGGTTCCAGCCAGCGGGCTGGGGTCTGCAGCCCAGCGGCTGGCGTGGGGGCCTCACCCGGCGGGCAGACTGGTTTCTGGTTTGGGGAAGAAATGAAGCGACGGAACAAAAGCCACGGTGAGTCAGTTTCCTGGGAGATGTGTTCTTTGCTCCCCCCAACATCTGAAACGGGGACTCCTGGGATCTGTGAGTGGTGGGCAGTTTTTCTGAGTCCTGAGAAAGAAGAGTCCCTGATGCAGAATGAAGAAAAGCCACAGAAGAGGAAATAAAAGAAAGGAAAATAAATCTGGGACGAATCCTCTCTGAGCAGCCAAATGAACCAAATGGCTCACTTTAAACCACATTCATAATTTATTTCAGGGAAGGAAAAAAAAAACCCCGAAACTTTCCCTGGTAAGTCTGAAGAGGAAGAACCAGCTCACCTGGCCCCAGCAGCTGCCTGGATCCCCGAGCCGCCCCCCCCCCCCCGCCTTTTCTGCAGAAGACTGCTGTCCCAAGTGCGGCCGCCGGCCGGGACAGACACCTGCGGTCTCCCATCCCAGGACCTGCTGCGCCAGCCGGACGCAGACCGGCTGAGGACTGCGAACAGAGCCACGCTGCCCCCGAGGAGGGGAGAAGCCCCGGATAACCTTACACAGCAGGTCACCTCAAACACGCCAGCGAGAGCTGAGTGTGCGTGCTCATCCACAGCTGGGAAACCGGTGACCGGGCCACCAGGCCTTCCAGGGAGGGGCAGGACCAGGTCCCGCTCGAGGTCCAAGAGGAGGGCACGCTCCCTCCCCAGCTCCTGCCCCCACCCCCCCATCTGCCCGATGTGGACTGACCCCACGTGGCGCCGACCGCCTGCCCCTTCCCTGGGCATGGAGAAAGGTGGGCACGGGGTACTCGCCCTTCCGGTCGTTCCGCACGAAGACCAGGGGTCAGAAGCTCAGACGGGTCGAGGTCTGCCAGGGTCACCCAGGCAGCAAGCAGGGACTCCCAAGTGCCCCGGGTAGAAGTGGAATTTCTGCACACAGATTTCCCGCTTCGCCCACACCAGGCCCGTCAGGGTTCTGACGGCCGTTGTCACGCCCTCCCCAAGTTCTTCCCATCAGGCCTGCGGGCCAGGAAGGGCCCGTGGGCGGGAACGGTTCACACGCAGACAGACCCACGGTCGCCTTCTCCCCAGACCCGCTCTTCCTTGGCCTTCCCTCCCACCGTTACTGCGCCGCCCTCCTCCTGGCCACTCCAAGTCAAGCGCTAGAAGCCACGGCCTTCTTTGCTCCTCCTGTAAAGTCCCAAAGCCCCCTGCTGTCACCTGCTGTGGCCACGCCACCTCTTTACACACACACAGTTCCTCCCGGCTCAGGGGGCACGCCCACTGCCCGCCTGGTGGGCGGTTTCCCGACAGCACCCTCAGCACCCTCACCACGCTGAGAACCGCACCCCCCCTCCACCGCCTTCACTAGGCATTCTGCCTCCGGCGTTTTAGAGGCCTTATTAGCATTTGGGGGTTTCTGTTAAGATACAGTGACACACGCCCTCTCCCTGGCGACAGTTCTTTCTGTCTAAATGTCAACGCGTGTTTAGAGAACTTATGTTCTGAAAAGGTGGTAAGGTGACCTGCAAAGGCCTGACTGCTCCCGGGGGAAGTGAGCCGGGAGGCACTGGGGTGGGAGACGGAGGCTCCTCCCAGCCCCGGGCCCAGCCACACCCGCCCTCCAAAGAGAAGAGAAAGGGCGAGTTTCCCAGTGAGGGGGTCCTCACTGGCACATGCGGCCCTGCACCCTGAGTTGTCCATCTTCACAGAATGCCTCCTCCCTTCACCCCTTATGTTTTCACTGGCCATCCCTCTGGGGTCTGCCCAGAGAGCCCCTCCTGCGAAAGCCAACGCCCCGAGGGCCTCCCCCCACCCCGTACATGTCCAGCACCACGTCTCCGCTCCTGGCGGCCCACTTGTGAATCTCCTCCGCATTCCCGTGTCCCTGGCACAGGGCACAGGGCACAGGGCACAGCCCAGAGGGCCTCGTGCAGGGACAGTGATGGAAGCTGCTCCCCACGGGAGTGTCCCCGTGCACGGGGGGCAGTGGGGGGGGGGCTCCAGCCTGGGGCACATACCAACCCCCCTGAAAGATGGTGAGTCACTGCCCACCACACACCCTGCTGGCGGGGAGGCACAAAGCCCCCGGTTTCAAGAAGTTTGGGAGTCCCCTCCAGGGATGGAGAAGATCTGAGCAGGGAGGAGTGCATTGGTTTGTTTTTTCATTTTGATAATTGAGGTTACGTTTGCGTGCTATAAAGTTCACTACTTTAGAGTGAACAGGGTTGGCATGCGGTGCCCTCTCGATGTCACGCGGCCGCCACCTCCGTCGGGCTCACTCAAGGAGCCCCCCACCCCAGGGCCTTAGTGGGCCCCCCAGGAGTGGGTTTTTACCCCTTCTTCCAGCCGGCAGGCGTGCCTCTGAAAAGAAAGGTCTAGGAACCCAGGGCTGGCCTTCTGGGCCGTGCTCGCCCGACCCCTGGCTGGCTGTCACGCGCCTGCCTCTCCCGTTCCGGCGAGATGGGAAGAAGGGTGGTTTGCCCGGGTTGGCCGATGGGCCTGGGAAGGCTGCAAGTCAAAACCGAGGAGAAAAATAAAAGGACTCGGAAAAAAGGAACTTGTAAAACCTGGGTATTAGCAGTAATAGCATTTTTATATGCATGTATCATACTTTGTGTAAATAAACTGTTATGTAGGTAAACGTACGACGTATGTCTGTTTTATATGTTTAGGGAATGTGCAATGCAGGTTCACATTCTGTATCTGCAAACACTCGCGTACACACAAATGCCCACCCACACTCCACATTCTGGGAGACCTAAAGCAGCAGGAACCCGCACGGCCACACGCCCGGCCGGCCGGCCTTCCGCACCCGCCCTGCCGGGGTGACGCCCCTGCTCCCCCACCCGGGGCCCCTGGCGGCCGGTGGGGCGTGGCTAGGGCGGGGCAGGGCTAACCCCCCCAGGGGGCCACAAGGGGTTTGGGGAGCAAAGCACACCTTCTGGCCCTCAGGTGGGCTCCAGCGCGGTTTCCTCACAGAGGCAGCCTGAGGAGGCGGGGACGGGAGGCCAGACGCGCCGTCATTGTGCCCCCAACCCCCTCTCCCCCACCAAAGGCTGCCGTGTGAGGAGAAGGGAGGAAATCTGGGACAAGACACCACGGCATCTTAGAGTTTACGATAGGAACCCAGGCTCAGTTTGACACTCTTCCCATTCTTCTAGAAAACAGAAGAAAAGGAGGCGAGGGGAGAGCATCCCGTGGGCGGGGACCAGGGACGGGGGGCTCACTCCAGAGGAACTAGACTCTTTCATCCGCGTGTGGGGTTCCTGACAAGGCGGCCAGGGTCCCAGGGAGCCCGTGCGAGTCTGTTAAACAGATAATCCTCGAGCCAAGTTTCGTTTATTTAAATAATCGAAAATGCCAACGATTATGGTAGGCTGGAAGGGTGTGGATTTTAGCAAAGCATTTGACAAAATACCTCACGTTACCCAAGTGGATAAGACGGGTAAACACGGCGGGACAACGTTAAGGGTAGGGGAACCCCTAACCGGCTGGACTCATGTACAAGCAGCAGGTTAACGGACTGGTGCTGGCCTCGGGCGACCTCTCCGGAGGGTGCCCGGGACGGCAGCAATCACTGCGACGAAGACGAGCACAGTGTGCGCGTCCAGGATGTGGCCGGGGGGGCAGTCGGGGAGGACGGTCCACCAGCTGGCAACAGAGAGATCCAATAAAGATCTCAGAAAGTCGGGATTACGGGCTAAATTCAACAGAAGAAAGGTCAACGTTAAGTCCTGTCCTTTGGGTGCAAACGCCGATGGTGTTCGATGGAAGGGGCGAGATGCGGAGGACAGGAGCACAGACTCGTCTGTGGTCGAACGCCCCGAGTCCCCATTTAAAAAGCGGGGTGGGGGCGGTGCCATCGTGAGGCCCAGCGCTACCGCCCTGGTGCCAGAGCCAGGGAGTTGCCGCCTCGGTCTGGAGCTCGGTGCCGGACCGAACTCTCAGAGGGCCACCCAGCGGCGGCCCTGGAGGCGGAGGATGGGGAGGGACCCGGAGCCAGACCGCAGGAGGGAAGGAGGCTGTCAGGCCTGATGCTCCAGAAAGGCACCACACTGTCTGTTTTTGTTCATCGCTGCCCCCCTGGGACCCCAGAGCCCAGCGCCGTGCCCAGCACATGGGAAGTTCAGCAGGATGGGGACTCTGGTCCAGAAGGAGGAGACCCGAAGGCGGCCATAACGGAACGTCTGCACGTACCCTCAGAGCTGCCACGGGCAGAGGGGCTGCAGAGGTGCGGTGCGGCTCAGCGGGGTCGGCTGCCCTCCTCGGGGAAGACGTGGGGAAGCACTGACTAGCGGAGCTGGATGACAGGGGCCCGGAAGGCGGCCCTGTGGCGTGGAGCTGGGGAGGGACCGTGTGTGCTGGGTACAAAGCCCATCTGTGGGACCGCTGAATCCCCTTCTAATTCTGCAACATGCATTCCTATCCTCCTTATCTGGGCAGCCTCTCCGTATTTTAACACATCTAGAGGTTTGCCAGACGTAATTCTCAAAGCCAACAGCACACGTTTCTCACGTGCTCCAAAGGCGCGGTCATACATCACCTCCACCCTGGCGTCTCGGGGGCAGGCAGGCTCCCTCCCTCCCTCCCGCCCTTAGCCGAAGCCAGGGTTTCGTCTTCACTGCTCTCAGCCCCGAGGCTGATCCCTGTTCCAGCATCGCCTGTGGCCGAGTCCTACTCCAAGTGACACGCGGCGGGGGGGGGGGGGCTGGAGACGGAGCCAGGAGGGAGGGGTCCCTGCTCTCACGGAGCCACCACTGGGCCGTGGCGGCTCCATTTTCATCCCCGGCCTGCCCTCCCAGTCAGCCTGGGGCTTCCCTAGGGTTCTCACGTAGATGTGGCCTGACCACAGATGCAGCGACCCAGAAGCAGGGACGGAGCCTGCCCTTTCCTGTGGGTGCCTCCCGTGGCGTTCCCAGGCACGCGGCAGGGACGCACGCCACCCAGGCGATTCCCTGAGGGGCGTGACAAGGGCTCCCCAAGCTCAGAGGTAGTGCACCGTCTCCCCCCGCCCCGTCCTACTAAAGGGAGAAAAGGAACGGAAACCCGCACGTATGACCGCAGACTAGTGGTCACGCACCGAATAACCATCAACGTGATCCCTTGCAAGTCACACTTCGGGAAACGGAGGCTCGGAGCAGTCACGCAGCTCAAGGGAGCCGGAATTCGAGCCCGGAGCCCAGCCTGAGGTGGCATGCGCGTGCATGTGGCAGGGTCCCCAGACCTGGGCCTTTCCTCAACCGAGCAGGTGGCGGCGGCAGAGGCGGGGCCGGGCAGGCCGCCTCGCCGGCCTGAGCTTTAGTGACCCGCCCTGTCAAGGGGGGATAACGGACACCCTCTCAGGGGGGCTGTTGTGGGGTGAAAGAAAGGGCGACGGGACGGGAGAGGCGAAGCGAAGGGGCGTGTGCCAGGCAGGCGTCCTCGGAGCGCCGGGACGGCGTCTCCTTCCTTTTCTTCTCCAGTTTCCTCTCCGGCGGCAGCTCCGACAGGACGCTGATGCGCGCACCCAGTGAGCCACCTACAGCCGCCGCGAGCCGGGCAGTGCCGCGGGCTCCGTAGCACAATTAGCATTCTCCTAAACAAACGAGCTTCAACAGAGCTGTAATTAAGCAGGCCTGTAATTAAGTATATGCCCTTTATCATAACGATCATGCTTAGAAATGGCATGATGCATGGAACCCTGTTATTAATGCTGTAATCCCCAACTGAAGAGCGACTACATAGGAATCAGCGTGTCAGGGCTGTCACCGGCGTGTTTGTAAAATACATTGCAGAAAAAAACCAGGAAACAATGAGCTCATTCAACTGTTCTTTTTACAGCCGGGCGCTGCGAGTGCGGGGGACTGGGCATGCTCGCGGAATCTGCGCGGTTCGAACAAATAAAGCTCCGATCTGCTCCTGTGTGAATAGCATCCCCCTTAAAAAAGGGAAAGGTGCGGGCGGGGGCGATTTTTTTTTTTCTCCAACTGACCCGGAGGCCTGCCTTTGCTGTTCTTGGGGAGGTCGTCTGGTTTGCGTGCTGTATTGGTCAGACAGAAACGTGGACTCTTGCTCGCACGGGCAGCTCTGCCGTGAATCTGTGGGAACCTGGCCTGGCAACAGACAGGGTTACGGCTCCTACGTCTTCCTTCCTAGGAGATCTCTCATTTTACCTGCCCAGGCAGTCCCTCAGAAACACCCCTGCATTTCCCCCTCCAAATACACACACACAAACCTTGGGCTTCCATAGGCTCAACCCAAACCCCCCCGCTGAGCAGCTCCCAAGGGCTCCGGACCCAGGGCCCCCCCATCACCTTGGGTACCCACAGGTGCTCAGGGCTGCCAACCCCTTCAAAAAAACACAACGCTCCAGGCCCTGGCTGGCATAGCTCAGTGGATTGAGCACGGGCTGCGAACCAAAGTGTCGCAGGTTTGATTCCCAGTCAGGGTACATGCCTGGGTTGCAGGCCATGACCCCCAGCAACTGCACATTGATGTTTCTCTATCTTCCCCTATCTCCCTCCCTTCCCTCTCTAAAAAAAAATTTTTTTTTAAAACCTATTCAACAATTAAAAAAAAAACCCCAATGCTCCAATCAACACATGCATTGATTTCAACATGCATGCCAGAGTCACAAAATCGTGTGGTAGGAAATGTAAAATGAAAAAAAGACTATTACCAGCATCTCAATGGCTACCTGCTTACGGCTGTCGAGCACTTTTAAGTGAACTCGAGTCCTGGTACCTCAGAAGCACTTGCAGAGATGGTGGTGAGCCACATGCCTCCTGGCAGGCCGTCCTTCTCAGGATAAAACGAAACGCCGCTGGAGTGGTGGGAGGCCGTTAGCTCTGTGCCGGCTTGGGGCTCGGCACTCGGTGCTGCAGATAATCAGCAACCCGGCCCTTTCTTCTCCCCTTTCCCCGCAGTGGTTCAAAAGTCCTCCACAATTTGTACGGGGGAAAAATGCCAACAACTCGAGATCTCAAGGCCATTTCTCAGAACTCATTTGCAAACCAAAAACACTGAGCATCGTCTGCGTTCTTGGTGATTTCGCTTTGGGGACATTCCTTGGGAGATATTTGTAGACGCCTCCAGAGCTGTCTACGCGGTGACATTCCAATTGAGTTTACACAAGGCCAACAGCTTCCGTCTAGATCCCCGAGGTCATTTGTTTTGCCACGTTATTCATAAGCCAAAAGGAGTGATTTATCAGCCGCGTCGAGACCCTTCTGAGTCCCACACGTGGCAGGCGGCCCCGTGGGGAGGAAGGAGCGGGCGCTGGAGTCGGACGGGGTGAGCTCAGCCCCTGGCTGGCCAGGGGGCTCCCGGCAAGTCCCTCGGCCTCTGAGTTTCGGACCTTTATCTGTCGAAGAAGGGTAATCGTGCCTGCTCTGCAGCACTGCTGGGAGTGGGGGGTGAACCGGCAACTGAGGAGGGGCCGGGCCGGCCCAGCCCGACCCGCTGCTGTTCCGGCCAAGTCTCATGGAGCAGCGCTCCTTCCCAGGAGCGGGTTCGGGTCAGGTCCTCCGCCCCACCTTCAACTTAGGACCCACACTCAATCTCTGTGCCTCTCTGTCCTCCACAGTAGAAGGAAGGGGACAATAATACCTGGATTTCTGTGGCATTTCAATGAGATAAAAACCTAAAGCCCCAGGTACAAACAAATGCTAAATAACTGTCATCGTCATCATCATCATCATCATCACCACCACCGCACTAGAGGTCAATGCCTTTCTAAGGTAGGAGGCCTTCTTCTTTTCCTACCTCCTTTACACACAAACAGAAGTGCGGCCACATTCAATGACGGAGCCTGTGGGCTGTGAGCCCCGATCCAAGGCTTCTGAAGGGGCAGAAGCAGGGCCTGCCCAGGAGGACCTCACTGGGGGCCCTGGACCACACAGCTCTCCCTGGCGCCTGCCCTCTCTGGTGGTCCAGGTCAAGCTCAATGGTAGGAGCAAGGCCCCAGGTGGGCCCGGGCCACTTAATATCCCCTGGAAGAGATCCCCCAAAGAAAGGGAAGGAAACTGCCCCCGTCAAGAACTAATTTGCCATGTCAGTAGGAAAAGCCATACTCTTTACAACAGAGGCGCCTACACACCACAAATATTCTCCGAGCTTCTTCTGTTTGGCGTGGCTAATCAGGAGGCCCCCCCTCCATATTTCTTAGTCCCCTCATCTCTACACAAAACGCCTGCCAGGAACGGCCACTTTTGTCATTGTGTGGGGCCACTCCACCATTCCGCAGTCCCAGAGTCCTTTAGTCTTTCTTTCGAGTGGCCGGGGGTGGAGGGTGGGCTCTGGACAGGACCCCAGCCTCCCTTCAGCTCAGCGTGGGTCTCTGTGCTGTGGAGCAGGGGGGACGGGAGTCCAGAGAGCAGGGCTCTCAGTGGCCGCCCCACATTCCTCACCCACGAGGAACTACGGTCCAGGGATAAGGACATTCTCCCTCTGCGACAGAAACGCTTTTTCAAACTCCCTAAGTACTTAATGGCTTGGGGCAGAGACCGACCGCATTTTGCTCAAAGTGAAGATAAAACCCATCGCGTTCCTGCCATACGGAGCGTGAGGTGGGAACACCTTCCCACAGGACTCGAAGACGTCATCTGAACGTGGGGGTGGGAAAGTAGAATCCGGAGGGGACGGGAAGCTGCACGCACCTGGAAGATGTTAAGGGGCCATCACTCGGCCATACTGCTCGTGGCCCAGACCACGTGCCCACTGCAGAGACCTAGAGAGCCAGCTTTCAAAGGCAGGTCTCGCTCCTTCACTCCTTTCCTTAGTCACTTCGACTGTTTCCTGAGGTTCACAGGGTGACGTCCAAGGGCCACCATCCAGGCCCTCACAGGTCCTAACCCACACGCTGCACTATGCACCCTTTTCTGACCGAGTCGTGCATTCTACGTGTGACACGCCCCCTCCTGGCTGTGGAGAGCCCACTCCTGCTCAGGAACCCCTGAAACTGGCTGAGACGTTACCCCTTTGAGATGCATCAAATCGGTGGTCTGTTCGCCTAGGGCGCGCTCTGATCACATGTCCCAACGCCCTTGCCCGACAACATGCTCCATGCTGGACTAGGAGGAGGTGAAAAGAGGCCACCGCCTAGAAGAAAGGTGTGGCTTTGTGGTGGGGAGTCTTTAGGACCCTGTGAAAAAGGGACATCCCAACTCCATTCCTCTGATTCCAGGATCGACGAGTCAACGTCTCCTGCCCTGGCTACTTGCCCAAGTACCTTAGTCACAGGGCAGGTGGCTGAAGTGCCACACACACTGCAGAGGGACAAACTTGTCGTAAATTTCATTTAAGATTCGAAGAGAGACTGTCCACAGGTTAAAAATGGCACCAAAAGTGATGGCACCACAGCACAGAGATCTCCTGACCTAGATTCGTGGGGTCATGCTCCCCGGGGCCTGGGCACCCCCGAGTGAGTACAAGAATTCAGGGCGAGGGCTGGCGCTGAGGCCCGAGCCTGGGGTGGGGCGTGAGCCCCGGAGGGGCAGCCACCGCGGGAAGCGCTGTCTGAGCGGACCCCGAGCTTCATCCCACCTGGAGCTGCCGGGGGTTCCTGAAGACAGGTCCCAGCGACAGACCTAAGGGCCAAAGGAAGAGGGACCTGCAGGTAAAGACGGGAGGTTGCGCACTCTCAACCTGGCTTGTGCTAGCGTGAGACCGTGTGCATTTGAACCAGGCCATAACTGAATAATAAAACTAATCACTCAAAGAGCCATTTCGATGCTTTACGTTTTCCTTGCTTCATAGAAAGCTCTAACACTGGACTCCCTAGTTCAAGGCCAAAGGCCTGGCCGTCCTCCCCTGTGGGAAGCTAGACCCGGTGGAGGTGGGTAGGCTCTGACGGTCCCCACAGCGGGTGTGGGACAGCAGGCTTCATGCCCGTAGTTGGGATGGGGCACAGGAGGACACGCACTGGACGAACACAGGAGGACACGCACTGGACGAACACAGGTATGTTTCCAAAGAGCAGAATTTCCAAGAAACGTTTCCCCGTGCAAATGGCTTCTCCTGAAAGCAGCACACCACTTTCCAAAACTCGGCTCCCATGGACACACTCGACATGAGCAAAAGGGGGCAGCCCGAGACAGCTGGCGTCGGACCTGGTGCCCACTCCGACTCGGAAATACCAGGGAGTGTGCGTCCTTCTATCTAGTTGCCGCGCGTATGAAGCACCATGCCATAAATTACCGAGATTTCAGACTTAATATTAACCTTTAAAGGGCATGTCACGAAAAACACAGTCTCCAAATATTGGTTTTGAGTTCGCTCTGTGAGTCTACTATGGAAAATAGGTGTGAGGCCGCCACCGTCTTTGGCTGCGCCTGTCACGGGCATCTCCCGCCACATGACAGCAATTCCAGCCGAACTCAGCGGTCCCCCCAGCGAGCAATTCAACCGTCCGCTCTCGCCGCACTCTAGGCTCAACCTTAACACTTAATAACAGAGCCTGCTAATATCAGTCTAATTTCTGGAGCCGATGAACTTTCGGAGGCCGCGTGAGCTGGAATGGCGAGCGCGGAGATGACAAAGGATTTTAATCCCGGGCTCTTTGAACTATCCAGTCTAATAAGCACTTGTTCCTTTCCACCACGGGCATATAAAAGAGAAATCTAAGTAATAATTGCGGTAATTATCTTGAAAAATATGCGAAGATTAGTGGTGATTATGAAAATCTGTCTAATTGTCCCCTGAAATCATCACTGATCAAGTGCCTCTGGAAACGGCCGCTGCCAGGGAACTTTTAACACCGCCCTCCGCGCGGGCGCGGCGGCGGCAGCAACGTGACACCTCGGCTTTCTCCCTGCAAAACACCGCCCTGTGCCTGCGAAATCGTTTCCCCTCATTTCCAGCCGCCTGGCCTGCGTTTTAACTCTCCGTACCGGTGCCCCGAAAAGGTTCCGAGACGCCCTTAATGGGATGCGTGTGTCATCGTGGTTCAAAGCCCCAAGTTCAACTTGTTATTTATTCAAATAATTAATTACTCTTGTATCCATCGAACAGTTTGTCATGACACATTAATGACTTGATAGACTTCTATGAACTGGTGAACACAGAACAGCAGAGCGTTTTTATCGTCATTTAATTTTAAAACGATCCTGTGTGAAATTATCTAGTCGTGAGTGATGGGAGCATAAAGAACAGACTCAGCAAAGCCCCTTTTGGATCATTGCTTTATTAATGGTAACGTCAGGGAAATGAAAAATGCTAACATTGTCATATTCCGCTGCTGGGTGCAGATGAATGGCTGGGGGCGTGGGCGGGAGCGCGCCGCCCCGCCCGGCGCCCCCTGGGGGCCGGCTCAGGCCGTGCGCCCCCAAGGGCCCCACAGAACCACCTCTGCGCCTGGCTCCCTTTGGAGTTTATGGCTCTCGACGTCTATTACTTTGTGTGTGTGGTCTTTTTTTTTTTTTTTAAACTTGAATTTTCCACTAGTGATATAAAGCACCCTCACGAAAACATTTCGCTTTATTGCTTTGAACATTAAATGTTATTAATCCAATAGAAAAACGTTAAAGATATTGCTGTCACCTTTAAATGTGAAATGATATTAGGTGCTAAAAAACGCTGGGTTAGTAGAAAAGATGTTCTCTTAGTCTCTTTCAAGTCTTGAGATAACTGTGCGCGGCTGATGACAAAACAGCATTTCTCCACGGCTCACAGCACAACATCTGCTTAAGAGAGACTTCCTGTTCAGCTACCCTTCTTTATACATATATGGTGAGGATCGCTCCTCGGCTGTTTTAATTACAAACCTGGGAATCTGGGCGAACTACTCCCCAGCAGTGTCGTTCGCAGACAATAGACGGTGCTCCCTGAAGAGCCACAGCACCAGCCTGCGGGGGTGTCGCGGGGTGGGGGGGTGGAGGGAGGCTCTGCTGCCAGAACACAAGCCCACTCGGGACAATGCAAAGGAAAAGGCGGCAGGGCCCCATTCCCACCCTCTTCGGAGGGAGAAGGGTGGATTTCTCGTCCCGTACGCACTCCCTGTGTCTGTTTTCCTGCCCCCAGAACACAGCTCTACCACACACGCAGCCGTTCCGTCCAGGCACCTGGAGCGACAGGGACTTGTCCCCACACCTCACTGGTCACCAGGCCTTTAAATCCCAAAGCGGCCGGTGGTGGCGGCAGGTCCCTCTTATCTGAGCTCCTACCCTGTAAGGACCCTGCTCTAGGTAGGGGCGGCCTGTGTGTGGACTGGTTTCTCATGATCACCCCTCGAGGGGAGGCATGTGTGTCTGCACCATCATCATCGTCACCCCTGTTTCACAGAGGACGCTCAGGCAAATCCCTCTGGCGCCTGGTCCTGCCCCCGCCCCGCTGCCCTGGACACGATGGGGGGTGCCCACCGCTCTGGCCCGGACTTCAGCTGCCGGGCTGCCCCTGGCTCCACAGCCCTCCGACCCCTCCATCCTACAAAAGAGGATTCGGAAAGAAATGGGGCACCGGCAGCTGCCTGCACAGCAGAACGCTGCAAAGTAGAACACGCGGGAACTCCGCTGGCACAACTGGAAACACATCTGCTGTGAATTAACACGGGGGTGTTAGAATTCTGAGGATAAACAAATCCAAGGACACGGGCAGGCCCCTGCCAGAAGTTCGGTGGCCTATTTTGTGGACTGCCTTCCTTTCTCGGGTGGAGGCTGTTGGGCCCGGCTGCCCATGACTTTCCCAGGGACATCTCCAGCAAGTGGCAGCCAAGTCAGAGCTCATTAGGCAGTGAGGCCTGGCCCCCGCACGGAGAGCTGAGCCTCAGGCAAGCCCAGGCGGCCAGGTGGGACTGTGCCAAGTTTAGAGGCTACGGGGTGTGTCGAAGATTCGTCTGGGAGAGGGCTAGGGGGCCAACTCGGGGAGACAGGCGGGCCCCCTCCAGAGCGGCTGAGGCCGAGGCACAGGAGCCCGCAGATGCCATGGGCTGGGAGAAAATGGTGGTTTTGTTACGTGGGCAAACTCAGGCAGGGAGGAGGCGGGAGACCCGTCTCACCGTTGACTCAGCAGTCCTGAGCCGGGCTGATGAGATCGAGGGCCGTTCCGACCATCACAAGCGGAGATCGTGTGGGAGGAGGGGAGTCCTGAGACTCTGCGCTGGGCAAGGGGGCCACTGTAGCAATTTCACTGAGACGAAGAGCCTTTACTAGATGAGAAAGAAGGCCTTTGTCGCTGTACACCATTCCCAAGGTTTAGAAGGGGGAGGAGGAGGGGTACCTAGAAGTTGAGTCAACTATTAACCCCAGAACACCGATAGTTGGTGCACTCAGATTAGCCGAGTGCCCACTTGCAGCCTTGGCTCAAGGGTATAGAACAAACTTGCAAACAAACGTACTGACAACTCTACTTCCTCTGCACGTGGGGTGTCAGACTAGCTGGGTGCCTGCTTGCAGCTTCGTGCTCGTGTGCGTTTCAAAAATAAACCTGCTATCTCGTTTCCACGACACGTGTTGTTTCCCACTTGAATTCACCTCTTGCGAGCGAGGCAAGAACCGAGGCACAAACTCAGGGCAGGGGGCCCTGACTCGGGTCTCTCCCCAGGAACGGTTTCAAGTAGGAGTCCCACGTGGAAAGCCCAGGCAGACCACCCAAATCGCTGAGGACACCACTTCTCAGCCAGGGCAACTCCTCCCATGAGGCCAGGCCACCGAAAATCAGCTCTGAGCTCACAGCCCTCCCTCTGGACGACAATGGCACCCCTGTGGACAGGGGACAACGGCGCCCCTGTGGAAGGACGGGCACTAATAAGTGCAGCCTTGGCTAGTGCTTTAAAGACAGATCCTGGAAGCTAGCCCCTGCGCCCCAGCAGACGCATCCTTTCTCTCCAAACCACAGGTTCCCAAACCTCTAGCTGTGCCCGATGGGCCTGGGATGCTCATGAAAAACACAAACTCCTAGCCCCAAACCTTGGAGACTCTCGCTGAGGGACTCCGGGACGACGGCACCACGAGAACCTCCGCTCTGTGCCCGGAGTCAGGGGCCTCACAGGCTCAGTTCTGGGACGCTCTTCTGCACAGGCGGGACCCTCCGTCACCCATGGCACTGGCCTCTGCAGGGGCAGGCAGCACTGTGGCGCCCGTGACGGCTGCCACTTGGTCAAAGCCTTGGACTCTGGGCCAGGCCCCGAGCTGGGCCCTTCCCTGTGCCACAACCCTGCGGGCCCATGGGACCAGCCTGTTTTATGGCTACGAGAGGCGAAGGGGCAGGCGGCCAGGCCACGGGCGCGCCGACACTCTCTCGGACAAGCTGTCAAGCGACACCGGGGCCAAGGCACAACTGGGCACTCCACTCACCAATTACTGATCACTTACTGTGCGACCCGACCCTGGGCATCCCTGCAGCCCACACCCTCCGTGCACTGAGCCCCTGGGGTTCACAAGAAAGGAACCCAGAAGGCCCTTGGTCTGTCTCTGCCTGCAGTGAGTTTCCCGGGGACTCAGGGTTTCTGTGGTTTTTGCCTTCGATGGCAGGAAAAAAAGGTAACAAATCCAGATAGCTAGTGACTGTCTTTTCTAGAATTCAGACAGAAGGCTTTCTCTCGTGCGACCTTACTCAGGTCGAGCTCTCCATGTTTTGAAGCTAAGGAACGAACATATTCAAAGCTGTACCGGATTCTTGACTTTCCTCCTTAAACCTTCCAGTGCTTCTCTGGGTAATGACTTCCAGCCACTTGAAAATCTGCCCTGAATTTTTTAAAAGATGCTTCAGTCCAAACAAAGAGTGAAAGGACACATTCAGTGGAACCTCACGGCTTAAAAAGACACCGTAAGTGCTTTCTCCACCGTGAGGCTTTCAGGGCCCGGGCGGCGGGGAGCAGCGAACCTCGGAATTAGGATGGAGGGACCATCGTGAAAGGCAAGGCCCGATAGGAAACCAGGAGCCTCTTCTTAAAACTCCTTTCTTTAATGCTCCAGGGAGTATTCCATACATTTTTAAAAACTAAAAACAAAACAAAACAAAAAAACCCACAAAAAACCCCAGACCTCTCAGAGGAAACAGGTCCCGCAGGCTGGCTGGTGTGGAGGGGGGAGGGGCGCGGGCCGGGCAGGGAGCGGCTCAGACGCCAGAGGAGACAGAGCTCAGGGCCCGGAGCTGTAAGAACCACGCCGTGGACATCTGGGTGCCTCGCAACGTTCCGACGTGGCCGATCATCTATCATCTCCTTCATCCTCGTTCCTACCCTGCGCCCGCGGGGCTGACCCTGTTCCAGTTTCAAAATGAAGACGCCGGGCTCGGAGGTGTCCTGGCCTGCGCAAGGGCACCCGGCGGGCCGCTAATGGGCCCGGGTGTTGCATACGCGTCTCCCGGCTGCCATGTAATCATTTACTGGGTCAGTGGAAAAACCGCCTGAGTGGAGGCCTGGAAGGGACCCCAAAACCCAAAGTCAAAGACGGCCCCTCGGTGGGAGGATGCTCCGGGCTGCTGGTGGGTGCCCAGAGGACCCGGGTCATCAACAGGCTGCTCAGTCTCTGCTGTGACCCACTTCCCAAACCGGCCTGTAGAGGGCGCGCTTCGAGAGCACGCCTCTCCGGGCTCGTCTTCACCGTCTAGCTCGGGCGGAGCGTGCGCCCGCCTGACCTTCGGGCTCTCAGCTCGACTCCATCCAGGCTGGACAAGGGCCAAACCGTGACTTCATTTTCGCCCAAGGCTATGAAAACACAACGTGGCTTTAAACATTCTGCCTGGAAAACCCCGAAGGACCAGAAGGAGCTGGGGTGCTACTCCACCACCCCGCTTTTCTGCGCTCTGTTGAATGAGATGGGACACTTCCCCATTTCCATGGAGTCTGCCCCGGGGGTGTTCGGAGGGCAGACGAAAGGCAGAGAAGGCAGAAGTGGAGGGAGCTGTGTCCTTGGGCCTCGAAGTGTCCCTTACTGGTGGAAACGTGGAGGTCAGGACGTGAAATAACTTCTCATCTGTCAGACCGGGGTGCCGTGAGTGGGCGTCTAGCCGGCCAGTAACCCCAACAGACACACAGCACCGGAATTTCAGCCCAAAGGGCCGCCCACCACTTCCCTCTTATAAAGGCCGTCACTTTCTCGAAGTGACTGCTTCTTGAAGTAAACTGACCCGACCAAAGAACCAGCCGCCGGTGCTGGAAGGGAAGGGAAGAGGGAGTCACCGAGTTCTGAGAAAACGAAGGTGTAGCTGGGGGGAGGGGGGGTGCGGAGGAGTCTGGGATCAATTACAGAGTGGAATGCGGTCGCAGCTGGACGCTGCTGCTCGGCGCAGGGCGCGGACGAGCCCCCTGCGCCGCCAGGGCGGGATGAAGAGCGGGGAGGGAATGGAGAACAACGGGGACTCGCCAGCGCGGAACAGCAGGGCTCCGACCCAGCAGAGCCGGTGAACTTGCAGTGCGAGGGTGGAGGCAGGAAGCACAGGGTTCTGGATGGTTCAGGAGAAGCAGGGGGCCCCCAGGAGCACTTCCAAGGGTAAAGGTGGTTTGAGAAATTTAAGAGGCCTCCCCCCTCCTACTTTCTATAAGTGGGTGTTAAAGAGGGGCTCTCCTGGCCCCCGCTGCTGGGGGGAAGCAAGCCCTGACAGCCTTAGACACTGCGGAGGAGGGCGGTCACCAGACCCACCAGCATTCAGCACAGATGAAGTCAGCCTCTGTCGGAAGGTGCTGTCCTAGCAAACCTCATTTCTCAGGAGCAGAGGGGGCTTCAGGGTCAAGGTGGCCCAAGAACAACTGGTCCTTTTCCTCCCTAGCTCTGCAGCCCCCTGTACGACTCAGCTGGGCTCCTGCCTACCTTTGGGGCACCCCGAGGTAGAGAGTCAGAGGGGTCACCATGGGAACCTCAGCAAGGACAGGACAGCCTGGTTAGAGGAACCCTGGGTCTCAGCCCAGTTCCTTTTCACATAAGCAAACTCACAGTTAAAATTATTAACGGTGATGTAATACAGGGAGGAATTTATTTTCGTGACCAAATTTATTTAAATAACTTATAAATGACGTCGATTTTTTAAATTTATAGAACCATTAGTTCCACAGGTTCATCAAAATGTTTCACTTTTAGTTACTACATTTTGTGGGAGAAATTATGGGCCTTTGGGACTATCTTGGGAAATTATCCGACGAAAACATTTATGGCCTAATTACTGTATTGGGGAGAGATTTTTCAAGATGGCTTATCAAAGTTTATTGTCCTAAAACCATGCACAACAGCAAAGCCGTAACAGGAGGCTTTGGAGGGCTCTGTGGCCTGATGAAAATCAACCACGCCCCTGCCACCAGCCACTGCAAACTCACCCCTACTCTTACATCCCTTTGGTGCACCTGAAATTAATACCAAAAAGCACTGAGTGCAAACTGTAATAAAAAAATAAAATAAATCCCTTTGGCCATGACTGGGGCCACCAGCCCCTTCCCCAGCCTCGGGCCACTGTGACTTTCGCAGTTACAGAGACTGGGGTTCGGGCGAGCAGCTGCAGAGTTGTGAACAGTGCCAAACAGAGAAATTTTCCTCCAGCAATAAAAAACCCACTTTGCCCCACCAGGCTTTCGCTGAACAGAAATCAGACGCGGGGGCGGGCGCGGGGGCCGCGGCAGCGTGCTGCGCCGCGGTGCGCGAGCTGGTGTAACGTTTAGGAGAACAAAGCGCAGGCGGGCGCAGAGCCTTTGTAGTCGAGGGGGCCGGGGGGCCCAGCGAACGTGGTTTAACAGCCAAACTCCTCCTCTCACACATGTGTAAAACCTTTGGAATTTCACTGGAAAAACTTTACTTCGAAAGTAATCTTTGAAGTTTGAACATTAAAGCAGGAAGGCCACTGCTCAGTGCAGAGAGAGGGTTTCAAACGGCTGAAGGGACCGATGGAAAGAGCGAGTGGGCGCTGCGTGGCCCCGGCTCGCAGGCGTGGACTCTGCACGCTGGCCCCTTCCTCTCTGGGAGTTTCCCGATGAGACAGGAGACATTCGAGTTCTCTCTCTGGGCTCTCTGGGCAGGGCCTGATGAACCCGCACCCTGGGCCTGGACGGCGACTGGTTGGTAATGATGGTTCACGGAGAAGGAAGCCGTGTGTGTATATATGGTGTGTGAGAGAGGTGTGTGTGCATGTGTGGGATGCACACATGTGCATGGTACATATACACATGAAAGGTGTATAGCATGTGTAGGGCATGTGCCTGTGTGATGTGTACATGTATGTAGCACACACGAGATGTGTACATACGTGCGGGATATGTGCATGTGGTGTGGCATGTGTGGTGCATGCATGTGTGTTGTTTGCACATGTCAGTGTGTGCACATGTGAGAGGCATGCACGCGCATGGGGTGCATGCACTTGTGTGGTGCATGTACACATGGTGTGTGACTAGGTGGCACGGCAACCAGAAAACAACTTCAAACAGCCGTGTAAGCCCCATAGGTGAGCAGAGGCCCAGCCCGTGTGACCAATTGCCCCTTCCATGAAGCAAAGCACCAGGGGACGCACAAGCCAGCACGGTTGGGAATGCGGTTCTTTCAAAGTCCCAGGGGGCAGAGAGAAAACAGTCACTGGAATTCCCAACCTCTAAGTTGAAAATAAAAGTCCAAGCTTGACAGCATGGCAGGGGCAAGTGGTGACCCCGCTGCCACACCTCTGAGCCCTCGCACCCCTCCACAGCCCTCATCAGGCCCGGCCCAGCGCTTCTCCTGGCCTCCCGGCCCCAGCCCTCACCGGGCCTGCGGTCCTGGCCACCCTAGAATGGCCAGGGACTGGGGAGGCTCGTGGGGAGACGAAATGAAGATCCTCCAGGGCACTTGGTAACGTCCTTCCCTTTTTCATCTGACAAAGGAGGAACCTCCGCTGGTCACAGACCTGAAGAGGCTTTGACAGGTTGAGCCCCCTGCCTCCCATTTGTATGGGTGAGTACTGCTGGGATGGGTTTTTTCCATACAAGTTCCGCATAACCCGTGAGAAGAATGAAATAGTGTGACTTTCATAACCGCCAAACCCACGACATTCCAGGTGTCCTCAATCAACCAACCTGCATGGCATTTACACAGAGACTCAGCAAACAGCCCGGGATCAATCACACGACGCACCTAATCTGCTCTTTATACGCCACCTGGCTTTTCATTGCTTACCTGTGACCACAGGCTGTGAGTTCCTGCGCATCTTTAAAGCTAAATCAGAAAGATAAATAAATCCTTTCAAAGGACACGTGTCCCGGGCGCCTGGCCCAGGAGCCCCAGCGCTCGCTCTTCCTACCTCTGGAAGGCAGGGGGCGAGGCCAGTCCCAGCGCGAGCTCCCTGGGGCCCCGAGCTCCTTCCTCTGCCTTCTGCCCTCAGAATGTCTGACCTCCTACTGAGCCCGTGGGGCGCAGGGTGCAGGCCTGACTGAACTCACCTCTCTCAGAGCCTGGCTACGGCCTGTGCTGCAGGCTCCTCCTTGGGGCACTGCAGGACTGCGGGGGGGCAGCTAGCTCTCAGGATCACCCCCTCAGTAGCGCCCTCCACGAGTCCACCCCCGCTCTGGAAGCACGCAGATGGGTGGGTCCCTTTAAGCGAGCCCCCTCACCACTGCTTCCCCAGCCCACGACTCTGTGCCAGGGAGCACCCACCGTGGCCCAGGCCCCTCTGCAAGTGTCACCTCACCGAATCCTCACCGCACTCTTCTCGGAGGCTTCCCCTGCCTCCGTTTCTGTTTCCACGATTGAGGAAACCGATGCCCGGACGGTGAAGGACCCGGCTCCTCATCAGTTCTGGGGTGAAAGGCAGAGGGAGGATGCTCAGCCTCCCAGTTCTCTCGTTCTGCTTCCAGCCCCTGTCCTTCCAAAGACGCCAAGATGCCACCACTGGGGACTGGGCTGCAGCCCAGGGCAGACGCAGGCGTTTCTGCCAGCAGTGCCCCAGCCTGTCGCCATGGGGCCTTGTCCCCGGTGGGAACAGGCCAAGCAGTCGAGACACCCCCTGCCTCAGTGCTCCCCATTTCAGGCTGAGGGGAGCGGCTGGTCTTCACCCACAAGACCCACGGATGCTCCTGGGACTCCACAGCTGCGCTAGTGGCCCTGATCCCAGGTGCCATTTCTCCTGCTCGGGTGCCAGCCCTGAGCAAGGGACAAGTACTCTTTCAGCCTCGCCCACACAGCGCACCACAGAGTGGAGGGTAAGAGTAGATGCCGGACCAGCCTGCCTGAGCTATGTGGCTGTGGGGAAACCAGCCGAGCTCTCCGTGCGTTCGTTTCTGCACCTGTAAGCGGGGCTTGGCGAGACCTACACTTCTTGGGGACGTTAGGAGAGTAGGAGAGGCGGTTTGGGTAAAGGGCCCCGCGAGGGGCTGGCACTCCGTACATGCTAAGTTAGTGTGCACTTCTGACACATGGTAGAGAATGACCAGGGTGTGTTCTGGAAACCCTTCGTCTCTGTGCCCTCCCCCCACCCCTATGCTCAGCAGTTTCCTGGAGACAATCCCCACCCAGGGGATGGAGCAGGGCTGGGAGGGAGGGTGTCCCTGATCCAGGAGACTGCCGTGACATGACAAATAAGCTGCAGGCTGACAGTGTCTCCAAGACATATTGGAGTTTACTTTGTCGTTTGGGTTTGCCATCTGTGCCACCGCGAGGGGGGCTGGCTTCCCAGGCTGCTTGGGGACCCGGGGGCAGGTCCACCGGTCCCTGGACAGATCTGCAAGCTCAGCCGGCCATCAGCTCGGCTGCCTAATGAGAGGAAGTGGAATGTGCCCACCACCTCCCTGGGAGCCAGGCCTCCCTTCCTGGGGAGGCAGAGGGTCTGCGCTCGGCACAGCGGGGGGGTGGGGGGGGCCAGCAGCGCTCGCCACCCAAGGAGCCCCCAGCCCAAGCTGCTCTGCAGTCCGCACGGGGGCCCCGGCCGTCCCAGAGGGGGCGTGGATGGCGATAGGAACTCGATGCAGAGGCCTCACAGTCAACTCTGATGCCATCTGCATCAGGAGGCTGGGCGCACTGACCGATGGGGCGAGTGAGTGGTCCCTCTGGAGCGCGCAGTCTAGGAAATGGGAAAGGCACTAAAACGAGGGGCGGGAGAGTGTGCAAGGCCAGGACAAGTTCTGTGGAAGGCACAACGGAGGCCCCCCGGGGGCACGGCCACCATCTACCTGTGTGACCTGGGGAAACTCCCTGAACCTCTCCGAGCCTCCCTTCCTCACTGATAAAAATAACTACACCACTTGCTCTCCAGGGTGGTTGTGAGGATGGTATCAGTTCATACGTGAAGGTGATTTCGCTCAGTAAACATCTGCTATCATTCCTAGAACCAGACAGACGCAGGTGTCACTTGCTCCTTCAAGGCAGGGCTGGTCGAGATGGCAGCAGCCAGCTCGCAACCTTCTCCTTGCAGGTAATGACACGGCCGTCACCCCCGCCCGAGCACCACTGCCCAGGGGATGCGAGGCGTGCTGGGCCCAGGCCAGCCTTCCGGCTGCGGAAGGATCCCTAGGTCTGTGAGCAAGCGGGGTCGGAAGTGGCTAAATTTGCCCGAATTGTAGGCTGTCCTTACTTTTAACCATGAAGAATGACTCCCTGCCTTCCTCTGGAAATGAGCCTGAGCAAGGAGGTGCTGCGGGCATATTCGCTCGCATCCGAAACCACGCTAATGACAGGAAACCGGGGAGGCCGGGCCTGTCTGTCACGCCGACAGCCCGAGAGAGAGAGACTGGGCGGGGGGGGGCCCTGCGGGTGTCGGCGGCCAGCCCCGTCCGCCTCGACCGCCCTGCAGACGCCTGTGCTGCGTGTCTGCGGCCACCGAGCCTTCTCCAGTGACCCATCTCTGCAAACTGAGGCGAGCACGTCTGACTTCCAGTTTGTATGTGAATTTTTACGGTGGCGGGTCACATCCAGCTGGTGTGTGTGTGTGTGGGGGGGGGCCCTGGCTCTCCACGCACCCAGCCACTGCCGCCAGGCTCTCTGCCCTGAACAGTGGGTGTTACCAACCTGACTGGTTCCCAGGGCTGGGCACACTGTTAGTTCTGCAGTCACTGTTTGCTGAGTGCGAGGGTATCCCAGGTGAATTCTCATAGCCCTCCCCCACCTCCCCAGTGAGAGACGCGAGGGGCCGAGCCGCAGACAGGAGGACGATGAGCCTGAATAAGGGCGCCTGCAGGTTACTGGACTGCGCCGGCCTGGAAGGCGGGGCTCTCCGAAGCCCCTGTCCCTTCTCTAGGCCACGCTGCCTGTCCCCGGAGTGTCACCAGGGAACTCGGGAAAGCTTTCGAATAGCACTTCCAATGGTCAAAGTCTTGGAATAAGGCTCTTGAAGTAATTTTTAAAAAATGAACGAACTAGTTGGTGTTTCACGATGAACTCTAAGAACAGGATTGTGCAGTAGCGGCAGTGAGTCCCCCTGATAACAAGGTAACTAACTGTGTGGCAAAGAAAGACTGCGCAGGGCTGGACTCGCCCAGCCGCTGGGACTGGGGCTGCTCCGAACCGGAGCTCCCGTCTGCACGGAGAGGGCGGAGCTGAGGCGGGCGGATCACGTGCACAGGGAGGGGGCGCCGGAGGCCGAGGCGGAGGTGGGGGCTGGGGCTCGGGTGCACAGGCAGGCTGCAGGCGCTCAGAGAAGGGACCCCAGGAGAAGAGAAGTCACCGCGATGGCTGGGAGGCTGGTGAGGGTGTGGGCAGGAACAGGGGGCGCTGGCTAGGCGCGGAGGGGAGGCCTGAAGAGGGGCCTAACTTGGCCAGAGCTCACGATCAGCGCCGCGTGGCCCCTGCAATGTGCCCGAGAGCCAGCGGGGTACAAGATCATTATGGAACTTAGGGCCAAAACCACAAAATGGAACAAAAAGGGGGAATTTTACTTCGATGAAGAGTAAAATACACAGTCATAAACCTTCATGGCCTAACGCTACACTGACACAAACACAGCTAATGCTCAAAAATGGCAATGACTTAAGAAACTTGCAAAGCAGTGAAAGCTACCCTGCTTTGGCCAAGGAGGACGGAGTAATGTACGTACACGGGACGTGACACGCCCATCAGCCCGATGTGAGCAGGGAAGGGCCCTGCGCCTGCCTCCTGCCCAGTAGCTGACGGGAGGAAGACACGTTTTCAGGTGTCAGGGAACACTGCCAATCATGTAGTAGATGACAGAGAAAGTCAAATACATTTTAAAAAGTAAAGAAATTATGCAGGTTGCAGTCTCTGACCGCCACATAATAAAATCAGAAATTAGTAAGAAAAAGTTGAACAAAATGTCAATCACTCAGGAAAAGTATTTTCTAACATTTGAGTCAGAGAGGCAGGCAATCGAAACTAAAATTACTACATATTTACAAATGTGAGTACTATATATCAGAATACTATCAAAAATACAAGAAAATTATTTAGCTTTAAATACTTGTATTAAAAATAAAAAAAGAACTGAAGACAAATGAAGTGACCATTAAGCCCAAGAAGATACAAAGAACAATAAGCAAAACCAAATTAGAAAAAAGGAACTAACGATACAATTAAATAATGAAATAGAAAGCAAAAGCGTAATGCCTTTATACATAAATAAAAAAAAGTTCCATGAAAAGATAAGTAAAAGGAATAATAAATCCTCAGCAAAGATAATCAAGGAAAAAGGAGAAAAAAAATAACATTAGGGATATATTTGACCATAGGAATATTAATTTAAAATGAAAAAACTGAGGCACAATTTTATGCCACTGAAGTTTAAAATGTAAATGTAGGGGCTGACTTTTCTTTCATAAAAAATACAAGTGACAAAAATTGACTCGAGAAAAAGCAGAAAGCCTGAGGAAAACCAATCGTTGTAAAAGAAATGGAAAGTATTGTTTCTGCCCGCAAAGTCCCCCAGGCCTCCCAGTGTTCCAGGTCCACTTCGCTTTTACAGGGAAACTTTTTTCATTTTCTTTTCTTCCCCAAGGAATAGACATTGCGACGCTTAAAAATATTCTTGTATCTGAAAGAAAAACTCTGATTCTCAGACCACTCAAAAGTAATATCTTGCTAAGCATCAAGCTCAATGTCATGTATATAAAATACCAAAAGCCTCACTTAAAGAGCAGCGGCTCAAATCTAGTACATATTTAAAGAATAATGTCCCACAGTAAAGTCAGATTTACTCAATACATACAACAATGAGTTTCTAAATGCTAAATTACCAAAATAAACTGATTTATATTCGTAAGTTAAATGAGAAAGAATATAATATTGTATCGGGAGATTCTGAAGTTATTTTTGTATGAAATTAAAATTAGTGCCTAAATTTGATTTCTAAAAAACTCCCAGGAAACAGAAATAGGAGAATCGTTTCTTTAGCGTGACCACACTCTCTGTTCTTGATTACCAGCCAATCTCGGACTTGGCTGCGGAACCCTGGGAGCACCCCCTCTGAAGCCAGGGACCAGGCAGGAAGGAATGCGGGCTACTGCCGTTACCGTGTGCTGCTTTAGCGGTTCTAGCCAATCACATAAAGCAAGAAAAAAAAATGTCATCAAAGAGCTAAAATTGCATTTGCAGATGATATTGTTGTCTACTGAGAAAACAAAAGTAAATCAATTGGAAGTTACTGGAAATAACAAGCATACGAAGAGCTGGCCACTTACAAAATGAATATTCAACAGTGTTTTAAAAACTATATATATATCAACAATTCCCAGTTAAAACCAAAGGGGCAGAGAAAAAAAAACGTAAACCTAGAATAAAGTGAACTGTAACACTTGACTGAGTGGTAGAGAAGGACATTTGAATAAATGGAGAGTCACGCTGGATTTCTAGAAGGTAAAGTCAAGCACTTCAAAATTGATCATTCTCCCCAAATTAAGTTATAATTCAATAATTTCCCAATCAGAATCTTGGAAGTATTTTCCGTGGAACTTACAGTGATTCTAAATTTCAGCTGGGTAAAAAAATTGAACTAGAATTCCCAGAAACATCTTGAAAAACTACAAGGAATAATAAGACAGGATATCAAAACACATACATTTATAATAATGAAAAGTGGCCCTCCCCTTGGAGAGTATGCATTCAAGTGGCTGGAGCAGGACACAGCCACAGGACGTATCACAGCAGATAAGGTGGTTAATAAGACGGTTTTCAAACGTAAGATCGTTCAGTAAGTGGTTCCAGGACAACGATCAATAATCTGAAAAAATACAGATCCTTGTGCCACGCATCAAAACAACTTACAGATGAGCTGTACACTTAAATGTTTTTTAAAAAAGGGAAAGATAAGTTTCCAGAGTATACGATGAAATAGAGAAGGCCTTTCTAAATTGTGATGGCAAAGGCACACGACATGAAAAAAAAGTAAAATTGAAGGTAAAAGTACACACTGGCAGAAAAGTGGCAGTAACATGAGAACAAAAACAGGCCCTTCCCCTCAGCAGCTGCTGCGACTCCATAAAAAAGCCAGACCTCAACAGAGAAGCGGCGACGGAGTGAGCGGACAGGAGAGGGTACAAGTGGCCAGGGAGACGGGGAGGTGGCCCCTCGCCAGTCGTCAGGGAGATGCATACCAATAGTAAGCTGCCACCTCATCCTTCCAAGGGACACAGCTTTTACAAAACAGCAGTGAGTCGGTGAGGCTGCGTGGGGGAAAACCCCTTCTGCACATGTGGAAGTTAAATGCATTCAACCATTTTGGTGGTCAATGTGTTATTACATCAAAATGCTTAAAAATGCCCACTGACCCTAAGGAACAAGATTTGTCTAAAGGAATGCTCACCAAAGTATTCCTTTTAGAAGTGAAGACAATGTAAGTATCCAGTCCTAGAGGATTGGTTAGATGAAGTACACTGCATCCAGGAGGAAGGTTTATACAACCATTAAATCCCCTCCGCCCCCGGAAGACTTGAATGACCAGGTCTCAAACAGGACGGACATTCTCAGGGGCAAAAAGGAGCAAGCCACCCATATATACAACAACGTGGACGAACCTCAAAACCATTTGGGTGCCACCTGGCGCCCAAAGCTGCATGTTGTGGGAACGCACTCAGGAAACAGGAACCGGGACCAACGGCCTGGACTCTTGGAGGCGCAGGGAACGACGGGAAACAAGAGAACTCTTGGGGGAGGGGGTACAACAATTCTTCATCTCACTTCTCTGGTGGTGGGTACAGGACATTTACCAGGTGATGAGGCTTTAGTCAAAATTCCGTGGACTATATACACTGAAGGGGTGAATCTGGTTGTAGGTAAATTACACCTCAATAAATCTGACAAAAAGAAAAAAACCCCATATATACCAATACCAATATATATGGTATAGAAATAAGTTGAAAGAATTACCTTAAAGTATTGTTTCTTTAGCGTAATGGGATTGTGAATGATATTTATTTTATTCCCCATACTTTGATGTCTTTTCCAACTTTTCTACAATGAACATGTTACTTTTATAATTCAGTAAAGTCTGTGTCTGTTTTTGATCATGTAAAATGTATCATTGTACTGTTTGGTCTAGCAAAATTTTTTTAAAGGATCTTATAGGAACTGCTGAGTCCCACCAGCCCCGGGGCAGAACTTTCTAGAGCCCCTCTGTTCCGGCCCCAGTGAGGTGCCAGGCTCTCGCCAGATGCTCAGAAGGGGTGGCAGGAGGGCAGAGCAAGCAAGAAGGGCCACCTGGGCCACCTGGGCTTCGTTCCGCAGCTGGGAAAACCAAATCCCAGCGAAAAGAAGAGCCTTTCTCCAGGCTGGAGGTGATCCCAATGAGCCGTCAGCCGCAGAACGCAGCGCGGTCTCCAGCACACGGGAGCGCCTGCGCAAGTCTCGGAGCCAACACCTGACTGTCCCCGGGGAATCCAGCTTCCTGGCGACTCGAAGATCAGCCTGCGGACGCTGTGACCAGCGTGTCCCAAACTTCAGGGCACAGAGTCTTGTTCCAGATTCACTTTTTTACTTTGACAGTGTAACTGTGGACTGCATACTTTTCTTTACAGCTGAATTCTCACTTTTTACATTTTAATTTTTTTTAATTTTAAAAATGTTATTTTTATTATTAATTTTTTCTGAAACTCACTCTCTAAAACTCAAAATTGCCCTGAGTATGTGCTCCCCCTTCCCGTGAGCATCTGACCACCCCGGTGCACCGCCGGGGACTGCGGGCTGTTGGGGAACAGGCCACGCCCCTGCGCACTGGGCTGGCTGGGCTGGCTGGGCTGGGCTGGCTGGGCTGGCGGCCTGGCCCTGTGTGCCCGGAGGCTTCCGCGCCTCTTGCCCTTTTCCTCCGCTCTAAGAACAGTGTGTTGCAGGTACAGGGCTGCTTCTTCAGCCTGCATCCCAGACGAGAAGACCCACAGAGCAGGACCCCGCCAATCTGCAGTCACCAACTCGGAGCTTGAATGACAGGCAAAATGCTGGGGGTGTCGCCGCTGCGGTTTAAGGGATCGTGTGTCACTGCTGCAGAACGCGGCCAAGACTGATGAACGGAAACTACTTTGGTCTTATTCAAACAAGGCTATCTGCTGATGTTCTACTATGGGGGAACTAAAAACATTAAAACGTCACACTCCCTCCTGGGTACACGCCCTGTGTTTGGGAAATGCGGCTGGGGCCTGAAGGGGGGAGCAGGTGGGTTAGCAGACAAGCTGTAGATAAAGCAGCCGCTCTGAAGGGTGCAGACTCTGGGGCCGTATGATACAGTTCAGAAAGCTCTGCATTTTCCCTCAAGAGCTGTAAGCCGCACCATCAATTTCATAATTTGCTGTGCTCGTGTGTGTATATTACTGCTCTAAAAGTACACTTCAATTGTAAGACCCATCCACTATTCGGAAATGTTAAAATGTGCAGGGAAAGTGCATCGAAGACCCAGGGGATATGGGGAAGCACGGGGAAATCAAGGTCAAGGAGATGACTGTGTGGCCAGCTGCTTCATTACTTAACCTACAGCTATTAATTCTTAAAACAAAATCCACTCTGACCACCTAAATATGAAAGATCTTACCTACTCCACTGCTTAATTATTTATGGACTTGGCATAAAATGGGTACCATTCAGCTCTCTAGAACTTTCAGTGAGTTCTATTGTGCTCCAATCATTAATGGTCCACTTGTTTGGCTCAGGTAAATTACATTTGCATATGCAAATTATGTCTAAATACCCTGTACTATTAATGTTATCACTAATTACATAATAATAGTTACCAATTTCCACACGGATCAAACTTACAGTTTTGTAGCTATTAGGGAAATTGTGCTTTGTAATTAAGATAATCCTCATTTCCAGATGCTAATTAACTATATAATAATTAGTCTCATTCACTAATGCAAATTAAGGATTTTCATCTTTATTGATAAAGGAGTCGTTTCTTATCAGTTAAGGAAAGATAGGCCCAGAAATCTTGCCTGGAAATACTTTTCCCCCTCTAAAGGTTAGAAGGTAAATCCATTTTTATCAGTCTCATTTGAGAATGCAAATGAGGTCTGATTAATCAAGTCAAAGACAAATGTCCTAGCCTCACTCCAGGACAGAATGTACGGCTTCCCGAGTCCATCTCTGTCCCCCGAGCACACGCTCAGACAAACCGTTCACAAGGCAGGGGTCTCCCCGATGGCATGGGAGCCGCTGCTCTGCGGGCGGGGCGGGGCGGAGGGAGCCCTACGACACCTCTGTCTCTCTGCCATCCTGCCTTTTGTTTCCCCTTCACCCGCCGCGGGAACGTTCTGAAACGGCTGTGTCTTCGGGGCTCGGCCACAATGGGAATGAGCAGGAAGCGATTTTTGTGAGTAAATACAGAGGAAAACGGGAAAGCCGCGCTCGTTCGGAGGATTATTAAGTTTTCTGTGCTCCAAACACAACACAAACTGGCACCTCCCATCGTGACTAATGAGGGCTGCCTGGGAGAGCACAGAAGGGCCGACAGCCAGCGCGGCCTAGTTGGCAGGCCCCGGCCCGGGCCGGCCGCATTCATCATCCGCTAAACCAATCCACCAATTCCGCACCACCATTTGTCATTAATTATGCTAATCAGCACACCATTACTCTCTGATGACACGGTGGCTGTTATTAGCCAGTTACGGCTTTTCAAAAGCACCACTTATTGTGCATGCATGGGCCGTGCCTGCATTAGCCTACAGGGAAGAGATGTCCAATTATGAAGAGAAGAAATTCGCTATTATCTTTTTATAACAAACCAATTTAGTAATTAGAAAAGTCTCGGAACTCATAGATTCTCCCCCCACCCCAAACAATTGAAACAACAAAAAAAAAGTCTGCTTTTCGATATTTCTCTGAAAGAAGAGGAAATACCAACACGGAGGTTTTTCGCCACAGGTTTACGAGCGGGGCCTGGGGGCGTGCCCGCGCTCCAGCGAGGGGCGCACACAGAGACTCCCGCGGGGCTGGCTTTTCCCCTTCCAGTTCTGATCAGCAGGGCCACGTGATTACGTATATTTCGGTCACTAGGAATGCCTGCAGGATGAAAGCGCACCGTGTGACCCTTTGCAGCCCACTGGTGGCAGATCGAAGCTGATCACCCCACGGTGCCAGGCTGAGAACACCTTTCCCGGCAGACCCTTCTCCCTGACGCATGCGCAGCAACAGCCTGCTCCAACCTCCCGCGCCCCCGCCCCCCCTGCGCCCCCGCCAGGAGCAGCAACGCCAGTCAAATGCCCTTGGAGATGTACAGTTTGGCCAAATCAACACATATATCCTGTGCATGGTTTCAGGCGAGAAAAAGGACTGAACCCAGTCTTGCAGAAAAATGGAATCCTCTGGGGTGAGCAGGCCGACCATGTCGAGGGAGACCTCCGCCAAAAGTCGGGGCTCAGGGCCCACCAGAGGGGGCCGGCGCTGACCCCGGGGTGTCAGCGGGGCTAACCTGTGGGCGCGCGTCCAAACCGGCACTGATTCCAAGTTGTTGTGTTCAGGCTGGAGTCTTTACCACTAGTTTTAGAAGCTTAGTCTGTATTAAGAGCTCATTAATATCATCAGAGTAAATGGGCCTATTAAAACATCTTTAAGCAATATCTGAACATAAATCTCCCTAAACTATATTTAATGACTGTACTTAAGATACATTATATGCAAGTCTTAATGAGACATTAGATAGCATTTTGAAGATTAAAATGAGAGAATCCATATAAAGTCTGTCCACTTAATGTAGCCTTAAGCTATACTGATGAAAGCATTACTACCAAATTATTACTGCATTAGAACAAATATTTTTAATCATGTCTGATTTACGCGTTCTGTTTTTCACAGGATGTCTATTTCCACAAAAAATATATATTTTGAGTTTACAAGAAAGAGTATGTGAAAGGTTTCAGATTTCTGAAGTATTAGGGAGGTGAAGAGCATAGGGAATGTACTTGGTCCTGCTTCTAGAAAGTGCTCTGGCCTCCAAGGCACTTGCCGTTAGGTTCGGTGTGATCGGTCCTTCTCGCGCTATAGGCGGCCAAACATACTGAGCTGACCATTAAACTTCCTTCGAGACTGGACTAGATGCAAAACAGAACTTAACCAAAATTGTTCTGAGGGCCAGAATACAGCGCAATGCGCACAGTGCAACCCACGTGGCACCGGTGGCGGCCACTAGGGGCACCTCTGTGAACCCACTCCTTTTGGGTCCCCTGGAAATCCCACCTCCCAGAAAGCAACCACCGCCCCGCGCCCCCATCCGCAGCAGACACAGACAGACGGTCCTCTGAGCTCCCAGGCTTGGGACCTGTTTGTTTGCCTGTTTCCGCGGAGGCCTCAGTGAGGTCATGCTCCCACCCCAGGGACCCTCTGTGAAGAGCAATCAGTGCTGCTGCTGGAAGGATATTAAAAAAAAAAAAAAGTTTGCTTCCCCCGGGGCTCGGGGAGGTGAGCCCTTTACACAGACTCAAATCCGCCTCCAGTCTGTTCAAACACCGGAGGCCCGCGGGGCGACGGGCGTGGGCGGGAAGCGGCTGGTGCGCAGTGCTTAGCCGCTGCTCGGAGCCAGCAGCCCGGCCACAGAAAGAGCTGCGTCTCTCTGCACATGGGAACCTTCTCTATTTAAAATGGAAATATATATCCCAGGCCCAATAAGACTTAGTATGCGGCAGTCTTTTTTGAAAACAGGTCAAACCTCAGATGCTATACACAGACATATTTTTCTTCATATTTAATTTTTGAGGCAACAGCAACAATGACGAAAACAAAAACACCCTCTCCCCCAGGGAGACTGCCTCTGCCCAGCGTCAAGGTAGCAGCCCCACAATTGCACTTCGGGGTGAATCTGCTGAGTCCTGCACGTCCCCCACCAGCTGAGCTGCGGAGGGAAGGTCACCTGAGAACCCGCACAAGAGCGAGCCTGGGTAATCGTCACCTGGGGGGGCCCTGAACAACGTGGACTCGGTTTGATGTCAGCGCGACTTGCTTTGCAAAAAATCGACACTTTGGAGAATGTTAGAGAGGAATCATCACTGAAGCTTTTTAGGCGTCTTTTGATACTTTACATCAAAGTGTAACCACCTTTTATAAACGCTATTCAATTATGAAAGACTTCTGGGATTATGTAAATCAAGACGACTCAACTGGTGACACCTCTCTTAATAGAATGAGATTAGCGAGCTCCCCACCCCTTCTTCAAAGGAGAAGAAAAGAGCACAATTTCAACACTGGCCATTGACAGAAGACCCCCTCCCCCAGCACGTAAAATTGGTAGCAACAAGCCTATTTCCATTCGCCTCGCCCAGATAGTCTCTCTCCAAAAGGAACTAGTTCAGAGTACAATTTTGCATTTTTAACTGCATGAATTAGGCATTCTTCATAAATAACAGCTATGTTCTATACACAGGAGCTCCTTTTTATTAGGGACACAGTAATGAACAATGAGCAATGTGTTCTATTATTCTTTGTCAAATCACAAAATGCTACGTTAGAATAACTGTGCTGGTCAATGTAATATAGTAGATTAAATTCAACTTCTGTGGAAAAACCACTGTAAAACAGCATGATAAGAAGGCTATAAAAAATTTAATTTTACTCCAAACTCCATCACAAAAAAAATGGTGTGAAAAGTAATTTTGCATAATCAGTACACGCCATCTGGAACAATTAACCGATTTCTATAGAACTATGAGGATCAGTCATATCTGCTTATTAAAGATCAGAAATTATACAAGTAATAAATCCTTGAAAAAACTAAGCGTACTCCCGCCTGTCAACGCTATTTTAACTTCAAATACTGAAGAACGCCTGATAAGGCTGAAAAGAAGAGATTAATATATGCAAATTACATCCAGCATTTAAAATCCCCACAACTGTCTCCGGGTTTCTGTCCCTTATTGCTGCCTTTATGTTTTATTCATACACCAACTCACCTGTCACTTCATAAGCTATAATATTATGGGGGTATTATTAAACAGCATAAAGCCGTGCTTTAATTGGAAAGCTTCATTGCATTTTCCAATTATTTGGAGTAAATTAAAAGCAGATGCACATAGTTTAATAAGGAGTCTAATATCAGTTCCGGGAAATCAAAATTCATTGTCATTACTGTGCCGTGATAGTTTTGCAAACTGTACTCAATTTCAGAGGTTTTCAAAAGAAAATCTGTCTATGCAATCTGTTAATTGTCATTCGGTTAATAACTGTTTAAATATCCAAACTACACAGCAGCTTCCTATTAAAAAAAAATAAACCAAGGGTTCATGCAAACAAATACAGCGTGCCACTCCTGGGCCGGGCCGGGCTGGGCCGGCCGGGTTTCTCACGCTGGCCGGTTCACCTTGAAACAATGGAAGCTGGGAGAAACCTCCCCACTCGGAGGCCGAGCCCAGAGGGGAGGACAAAGAACAGCAGTTCTCGACTTCCCTGAGCACCAGGGGTTGCCACGCGATCAGACAGCTCTCAGTGGAAAAGGGCAGAAGCCATGTTATAAATTGTGTTTTCAGAGGTCTGCGCTGCTCAGCAAAAAATTAGCTTCCAAAGTTTTAATTGGTCCACCTAAAATAAATCCTTTTAATGAGTAAATTAACTGATTCAGGACACAAACATGGAAAAATCAAAGAAAGCAAATGTCGCGAGCAATTTGTTTTTTTAAAAAATTGACCCCTGAAGGGCCGTTTCTTTACTGGTTCATGACCTGGGAGTGGAGTGGTCCCCAGGCTCTGTGGGGGCTGGCCACGGTGCCTACAAGTGGATTGAACCGCCACACAAAGGGCTCGATTCTAAGCCATTATGGAGTTAAAGAACGGAACCTTAAAGGTTATTCTTCATAAGGGATCTTGCTCACAGATGGAGTCATATTATATAGCGCTGCAGCTACAAGTTGCATACATACAAATACATGTAGCTAAAGCATTTACAAATGGAAAGTCATAGGTATCCTCCAACTAGTACATGTAACCTTTTCATTTTTTATACTCGGTGACAGACTTTTTCAAATCCTAGGTGTGCAAATTATAATAGGACAAGCAGTCATTGACTTTTAAACTCCACCCACTGTGAGGGCTACAATTAATCTGTTTTTAGCATAAGAACGGCAGCTCTGCAAAGTTCATAACTTGACTCTCTTCCCCAATCCAATTAAAACCGGAGAGTCTTTCTGAAAGGTAACAACAGCACAGAGTTGAGTCTTCATCTCCCCTTTCAGAGGGCGCAGCGGCTAACACCCTGATCATCCAAGGGCAAACGCCACCCCCCCCCCCACCCAAAGCGAAGAGGACACCGAAAGTTGAACAGGAGAAAGCATTCTGGCAAAACAACCAGCGACTATGCTTGAAGATGGAGGATAAAAGCAATTCTTGTGCAGTGATCCAAAAACCAGCATCTCTCTCTCTTTTTTTTTTCAAAATTACCTGTTTTAATAAGTAGACACACTGTGCCAACTGAACCATTTAATTATCTGCAAAAATGATGAATCAAAACAATAGTTTGCAAAAATAAATGACTAACCTCTGATTAAAATGTCTGTCCTCATTAAGCCCACATAAAATGTACAATATCTTTTTTAAAAACGTAGCCCGAAGAAAGGAGCAGTCCCTCGGCATGGAAACACAGCCCCGTGTCCTCCCGTGAGACAGGGGCCTCTAAGAAAGTTGTTTAATTTGCTCTCTTAAACCCCGAGGAAGTACGCCTTCAATGCATGGCGTGCCCTGGGGCTGCTGCACCGGCCTCAGCACAGGCCTGAGGGCCGGGGATCTGTGGGCTGGCAGCAGCTCGGGAGCAGAGACCTTGTGACATGCTCGGGGGTGGTGTGACTTTCACGTACCCTTAAACCAAGCCCTGGCTCACAGCTGTGTAAGGATTCTGGGGCAAGGAAAGGAGTTTTTTTTCTTCTTCTTCTTCTTTTTTTTTTCCTCCTAAAAGTTCTGGGATGGGAGGAATGGGAAAGAAAGAGCCACAAACCAAAAGGCAAAGGGGAGAGAAGCCAAACCATTTAGATCACCGAGCACAGATAGATCCTTTCCCAATCAGAGCGGATTTGATGACGAGGGGGAACTCGGAGGCCAACTCGCATGGGGAGACGTTCTCTCTGAACTCGTGCTACCCAGCGGCACGCTGGCATCTCAAGCAATCACCGACTCCTGAACCAGAACGGAGGGTTTGCTTTATATTATGCCGAAAGGCCCCCTGAGCTGGGCAGGGCCCCTCCAGGTGAGCGCCTCCTGGCTCCGCCTTAGTGGACCAGCCCCCTGCCCCCTCACCCGACGGCATTTTTAGATGAGGTGGGGGGTGTCCAACTGGATGGCGAGTACGATCAGTGCCCCCTGGAATGACAGGAAGCACTTTGCTGGAATAACGTATTTATGACGGCTATCCCAGTTACCACTTCTGGGGTGCCCACTCAGGACTAAGAGCTTCGTGTTCACTGTCTCTAACCCTCAAAACCACAGAAGACAAAATGGGCTGAAATGTTATCCAAAGCCACACGGCTGAAAAGGGCAGATCTCAAAAGTCAACGGAAAGCAAAAATCACTGAGCGGCCCCTGTGGGCCGGATCCCGGGCTGGGCGTGAGGCCCACACCTGCATGGTGTCCTACCCTCCCTGAGCTCCAGCAGAGGCCTGGGCCCCGACCGGGGATGCGATAACCAAAGGCAATCGACTTTCTTAGAAATGAAAAGCCAGTCAGATGGCCGTTTCACGAAAGGCATCGATAGCCAAGAGGCTTATGGCCAAAGACGCTGCCCACAACCACCTCGGGCAGAAGGCGGCTGAGTGACAACTGTGGAGGTCATGTGTGAGACGACCTCTGACAGGAGTGACACTGGCGTTTTGTTAGCACGGGGCGTATCTGAGATAAACACACTGGGCAACGGGACAGAAAGATGGGCGCGTTTATTGCCGCCAGGTAAGAAGCGATTCAGTGCTTCTCAGTGTGTCCCCGGAAGTGAGGCTTAGGGCCAACGAGGCTAGCTTTTCTCGCTCATTCAAAATTATGGATGTTGCCTGGCCAGTGGATCATGAGATCGCTGGTGCTATAAAACAAGTCAGGCAGGAGACACCGCTCGCTGACAAAGGATCTCAACCTTGGATGAGAGCTCTGCATCACTCACTGTCTTAGCGACAATCGAAAGACAAATCTGGGGAATGAGGAGCCCCGTTCTCTGGGACGGGTGATGAATATATTCCATCCAAACCCTAGGCTGGGGCACTGAATTCTTTTTAAACACAAACAGGTTAACACCATCACTGGCCATTAATAAAAAGAGGCGGGGGGGAAGCCTTGGGTATTCGGGACACGAACACCCAGTGTACGACGACGGGTGGATTCGGGTGCTGTGTCCGCAGGAAGGGTGGCTGCGTCGTTCTGAACCAGACTGGACGTCCTTCTGTCCCAATGGGGGCAGTTCAGTGCATTTGTCCTGGCACAAAAGGGAGGAGCTCATCTTGTGTGACAGACACAGGACAACTTCTCATCTCGTCTCTGAACCTTGGGTGGCTGTCCCACCTGCTGCGGGAGAGGAGGTTCCCTGGGGTTTCTGCCGGGGGGGGGGGGCGAGGGCGGGAGGACCTGCGGGGCAGTTTCAGTCACAGTCACAAATTACAGCACCTCCCACGACCGAGCCCGCTTCTGACCCTCACCACAAACCACTGCTGCCCATTTAGTAGACAAGGAAACTAAGGCACAGAAAGGTTAAGCTTCTTGCTTAAGGTCACTCCACGCTAAGTGAGGGGGCTGTCTGCTCGCCCTTCAGTGTTCCGCCCAGCAACTGCCCGTGGGAGCCACAGCCACTGCTGGAGCCACCCTACGGACTAGGGAGTTGCCGTGGGTCAAGCATCCAAGGCCTCACTCTCATGGGGTCCCAGAGATGATGGGCCAGGAATCCATAGAGATTTAAATAATGCTGAGACCTCACTGGCCAAGTTAGTCCCAGCAGAACTCACTCCAGGTGCGGGTGCCACTTTCCACTTCAATTTGGCAAGTGCAGGGAAACGGTCACACACACCCTGAGGCGGTGGCATCCTCCATAGAGTGACCTGGAGCTTAGGTCTGGAGTCAAAGACCTGGGTTCGAGTCTCACCTTCCCACTTACTAGCAGTGTGACTTTGGGGCAGATTACAATCCCTCCAAACCTCAGTTTTTTATTACCTATCGAAGAAAAATATTTGTAAAGATGAAATATATTTATAAGAGAATGTTTATTTTACAAGGCTTGAGCACGGGAGCTCAGCAACACGGGCAGCTGTGCTGTAGCTATACAATACAGGCACTAAGAGTAACAGTGCAGAGCCTAAAGATTTTTTGCCTGGTTGTCTTGGTAAGGGTTTACCAGGACTAGGAAGATGATAAATGCATGGCAAGTGCTCACCACACAGTCGTGCACGTGGTAAGTGCTAAAGGAAGGTGGTGTTATTAAAATAAATTAACATGATCAGTTTTAATACCGGCAAAGACAACTTCAGCTCCCTAAATGTATTTAAATTAAAGAACTCGCCTTCATTATATCATTTTTTCCCCTCTCAGCTGATAGTGTATTTACAGGAGAGACAGGGGCAGAAAAAGAAACAAAAGGCTAATTTGATACAGGCTGTCCCAGGCTTGCGTGTTTGGTAAACCAGACTTCACCCCCGCCCACGGAGCAAACCTCTGCAGAGGAGCGAAGAGAGGACGCAGACCCGGGATTAAGTGTGTTCGCTCTGGTTTCCGCATTTCCCTGAAAGGGCCCTGCTGCTCATCCCCGATTGTGTGGCCTGCTGGGTCAGGGACCATGGTGGGGGTCTGGGGGCAAATTTCCGATGTAAAAACTGGACGCAGGGAGAATGGTGTCACACAGCTGGTTTCCCCTCCCTGCCCGGCGTTCTTTACCACCACAGCGGTGCCTGCAGGGAACGTCTGCGACATCTGCGAGCAGCCACCAGGCGCCCGGTCTGCAGCACGCACAAGGCTCCTTCCCAGGTACCCCCAGCCCCAGAGGGTGGGGTCATCCCCGCCACCTGAGACGCCGGCCGATGCCGGATGGATGCAAAGGAAGCCCCCCGTGAACGTTAGCTGAACTGTGTTTACATGACCGACGTTGAGAGATGCGGGGATTCAGGTCCGGGGAGGCCTGGTGCTGTGCCCAACACGGACCTGGCTTTCCCGGCTCCAGCCGCGGTCCTCCCCGCCCCCACCCGCCAAGGCTGCACTGCTCTCGGATTTAAGAGGGGGCGTGGCCCATTAAACCAACCCGCCTAAACTCCTCCACACTGGAACACCAGGAGAGAAGGAAAGCACAGCGGGAGGGTGCCCACCCTTTTAAGAGCACTGAAGTGTCTGTCACCTAATAATGTTATTATTTTTCACGATGACGAAACTGGAAAAAGTCTTAACTTTCTCCAACCGCACAGCATCAAACGCAGAAATGAAGCCGGGGCGGAAAGCAGCCCCTAACTAAGCACTGCACAGCCCCCCAAAAATCAAAGCGAGGCACGCGGGGAGAGCTCGCGGAACTCTCGGCTTGTTCTGCCTGGCACCCTCTCCTGCCCGCCGCCAAGCCACCGCTCTGTCACCTTCCCGAGAAAGGGCTGCTCGCCACAGAGGACAGCCCACTTCTAAGTGACTGTGCGTGACAGAACGTCTCGGTTTCCCCGGGGTGCCGGGCTGAGCCGTGCCAGAGAGCCCACTGCCAGTTTCTCGGGTCCGAGGACGAAATTCCCTCTCAGTGCCCAGGGTGCTCTGCTTCCCGAGATGGAACTGCACACATGAAATTATAAAGCGGCCCCGGCTCCGAGAAGATGGAGACCACGCTGGCCAGGGGCCAGTGCGTCCCGAGTGATGGCTCTCAACGGATCTTGGGGCTCCTGCTCTGACCGCAGCCCAGCAGGGGAGGTGGGTGTGGACAGAAGTGACCTCCCTGCACTGCTCCCCAGCTACAAAATGTCCTCACCTGCCGGATCTTCCCAGCCATCCTGGGAAAGTGGTGGGCCACGGCTGCCTTAGTCACAAGGTGTCAGTAACGAGCGCTGAGTGACTGGCCTGACAGGGTGACACGGCGCAGGGCCCTGGCAGGGTTCTAATGGGGTGCCATTCACCTGTGTGACCCGTGTGGCCACGCATAGCGGCTCCGTGGGACAGCCTCCCGTGCTTCTGACCCTACACGCCCCGTCAGTCATGGGTGGAGCCTTCTTCCGCAGGCTTCCTGCGCCCACAGGAGGAAACACGGCCGGCCCCACACAGCTCTGTGTCTGCCAAGTGAGCCGAGGCGTAAACCACCTCTGTCTTCGTTTAGTTGCACTGCCCGTGGTTCGCAGGGGGTCCACGGCAGCCTCCTTCCTGTCGAAACACGGTCTCTGCCTTCTCAAGCTGCTCACACTTGAAGTCTCTGCATCACAGAGCAGTAGGAGGGGAGTGTCCCGGCGACAGGGGAATCAGGGAAGCTCGGTGGGAGAGGCAGTTTGGGAGCAGGCCCTCAGAGCCAGCCCTCAGAGCCGGGTCAACAGAGAAGGGGAGAAGGTGGGGCACCTGAGCCATTGGACTCACAGCACAGGTGAAGAGAAACAGCTGGAAGATACCGGCCAGGTGGACACGGGCCGGGGGTTCCGGGCCGGTGCCGCCTGACTTAGTGCAGCAGGCGGTGGGCTGGGACAGGACACGAAGGTGTGACCTGAGGGGCTGTGCTTCATTTGGGGAGGTAAGTCTGCCGCCTGGGCAACTGGGCTGCGGACAGAGAAGCCTGGCTGAGGAAGCCAGCCAACTAAGTGGAGGCGCCGATACCCGGTACCTGCCGGGCCTGAGCCCAGCCCGCCCAGTGGGCCCAGCCCTGAAAATGGGAACGCCGCGGGGTAACGACAGGCTCACCCGTGACCTTCAGCTCCAGAAGATTTGCTGGGGGAACTGGACGCGGCTGTGGACTTAATCCACAATAACAGGATCCAGAGCCCGGCTCAGGGGTTTCGGGGACCCCCTCTCTTCTCTGAGAAATCCTGGAGGAGGTACCTGCAGGGAGGAACACCTCCAAGGAGGCGAGAGCTCCCCCGGCGCCCTGCGTGCCGGCCCGCACACGCCATTCATTAACTTCAGTGACACGGCCGCCACCGCGGATGTACAAAAGCACATCCAATTAGCCGGGCCTGCATGAATATTTGCACTCTTAAATCTTCCGCATTCCGAAAGGGTTAAAGCTTATTATTAGCATATAATTTACAGCCCTTTCTCCCAGGAAAGGAATAATGCACAGTAAATGCCACATTCATTTTAATAATACATGTTACAGTCTGTGCCCAACATCTGCACAAAGGTAAAGGAGACAGATTTTTTTGACATGTCCCACTCTGCCATCTAAACACAGGCTTTTTGTTTCTTAAGTGACGGAAGGTTTAATCAAGAAAGCAGGCAATTCATCAATCGAAACGAGGCGGCGTGCGCGCGCCTGACAGCACACACATGGCCGTGTGCGGAGCGGACCCGGCCACCTGTCAAGCCCACCTTTGCATCGGGATATACAAACACGCCGTGCGATCAATTCCCCGCGCGCTCCGACTCATTTCTTCCTTTTCTTATTATATTTTTCTTGGCGCTCGATTTTGTTGTCAGTCAGGGCAAGGATAGATGGATAGACAAGGGGCGCGGTGGCTGCTGGAGGTGAAGATAAAAATTTATACGCCTTTCCAGTGACTTATTTCCTCCTCGATTTGAGCGCCATTATTATAAATATTTCTTGCGCTTCTTCATTCAGGAATTCTCCTCCCATGTTGCTTCTCCCTACCCGTGGCCGCGTCAGATGGATGTCCCTGTCTCGGGTCCTGGCCACCCTCCCCCGTGTCCACCCGCCGCCTCTCCACCAGCCTTGGGTGATGCTGAAAATCCTCAGTGGGGGGTGAGGGGGGGAAGAAAGAGGGTTCTGAAAAACAAGGCCACCTGAGCCACATGTCCATGACACACAAAGGCCAGAGGGATCCCTGCGGATGTGGAGGGTGAGCAAGACGACGCAGGGCGTGCCCGGGAAGGAGCGGCTTTCCCTCATTCGAGGTTCTCCATAACGCAGCCACCTAACCCACAGCCATGTGCACACACACAGAACACGGGTGCGGACTCTGCAGCGCGACACCGTGCGCAGGACACGCAGAGCAGCGGCTGGGGAGCACGCCTTCCGCAGAAGGGAACAGCATTTCCCAGGCACGCGAGCGTGGTCGTCTGGCAGCCTGTGCTTCCCCACCCCGCCATGCTTTACGAACATTAATGTCTTAAGTTTATTTTTTAAAAATTTATTTATTTTCAATTATTTTATTGTTGTTCGATTACAGTTGTCTGCATTTACTCCCTCACTGCTCCCCCTGCCCCAGCCATCCCCATTTAGTCTTGATTTTCCAGGTGAGCTTTATTTTCCCTAATTAAAAGGTATAAACAATGTAATCACCACAAGTGAAAGGAAAATATGTTTACAGTTGTTCGTGATGCTGCGGACGAGTTTTTAAAGGACCCTATCTTAAAATACACAGATTTTTTTTTCCATAATAAGATGAAGAGCTGGTGGCAGAAATTTTATCCAATTGGATGAAATATATAAATCATGAATTTCATAATACTGATAATTAAATGTCCATCTTCCAGTTTAAATGAGGACTAGATTAAAACTGCATGGAGAAGGCTGATATTCAGAAATCATTAATTATTTTTAATTGCTTTGCGCTCTCCCGGTCTGATGTCAGTTACATGGCTCATACACGGCTCTGTTTCAGATAAAACCCTCCCCTGCTCTGTGGAGAGTCTCGGGCCAAGCTGATGAGCTGGTGGACTCGCACTTGTCCACACTCACAGGCTTCCTGGTATCAGACATCTTGAAAGGGAATTGGTTTTTAAGAGGGAACAGCTGTAGGAGGCAAGAGGCTGGCTTTTCCAGCAAGCAAAAAGAAAACTGGGAAAACAAAATAAAGCAAAAAATCTCACACCAGGGTGACTGCGCCCCACCCCGCCCCCAGCTCGGTTCCAGGTGATGGCTTTTGTCCTGGTGCAACTGTGTGCCTCATTCACTCTTAAACGTGAGGACGCAGCAACAGAGGGTATGGTCAGCCCGGCGCGGATGGGCAATCGAAGGTGTCGGCACGGCAGTCCCCGCGTCCGGAAGGGGAGGGAACCCAGACCCACGGCTCCCTGCTCTGTGGGGCTCCTCCAAAGCTCCTGGGGCGTCTGCTTCGCTTACGTGCCTGTTTTAATGTGCATTTGCTTGATTCTACTATTTTATACGACCAGGTCGGTTTTTTCAAAAGGGAGAAGTTTGCTTTGGTAGAAGTCCTGCCCTTGGGGATATAAATCAGTTTGTGGCAACCAGCACAGAAACAAAAGACTGGCACAGACTGGCTTCCCACACCACGGCCACGTGTTCGCTAGGTAAGACCCGTCACGAGCTGACGAGAGACGCTCCTAGGTCAGAAGGGGCAATCGGGGGCGCCTCTCGGCTGAGGGTCCCTTGCAGGGAGCTTCCAGTATGGGGTGTCCCTCAGGCTGGACAGGAGGTGGGGTGCTCCTCCTTCCTGACACCCTAAGGTCCCCAGTCCCTGAGGCCCGTGACGCTCAGCACATGAACATCTATCTCTTAAGGAACATCTCACCCAACTCCCATACGTTGTTGGGGTCCCAACATGAGCTGATTCCCCGCCACATGCAGTCATACAACTGGACCTTTCAGAAGGGGGTGTTCACAGCACCCCCTTTACACGGAAGGACTCAGTGAGAGGACTGGGTGGGTTTCTCACTGAGCCATTTGCTGGCTTTCATGCCGGCCCCGCGGAAGCTGTCCTGGCTCAGAGTCAAACCCAGGGGGCCCCTGCACCCCCAGCAGCACCCTACTTTCCTGTCCCATTTTTGGTCCACTCTTATTTCTTCATTCCCATTTTTATTATGTTACATGTATTTTTGGAGCTACCTTAAATCTTTCTGGAACGGGTGAAACAGGAATGAATACATGGTCAGACATCTAAACATCTAAAAAATAATTCTAAGGGGAAAAAAAGGCAGAACGTCATCATTGGGGACGAAAACAGAAGACTTTTCAGGAGGGAGAAGATACTCCTAAAAGGAAAACCAACAGCCACGGAGAGGCCGGGCAAGGACACCCAGGGGGTGGGGCTTGGGGTAGGAACTGGGGAGGCCCCCACGGCCCCGAAGACAGCCCTCCCGGAGGGAAGAGCCTAAAGGCAGAGCGAGGGGCCACAGAAGTCAGAACGCCGCCGGCACGGCCGAGCCACCACGCACAGAAGGACGGACCATCGACACAGGGGTTTGAGATTACGTGCAGAGGACGAAGAGCAAGAATGGGGGTGCCCCTGGCACAGGACGGATGACAAAGACCAGGGGTCGGCCAGTTTGTTCTGCGAAGGGACAGACGGGGAATACCCCAGCTGTGGTGGGTGGGCCTCCCAGCCCGTCACAGGGGCTCGGCTCTGCCACTGCTGCGTGACAGGAGCCACGGGCAGTTTGTAGAGGACCGAGCACGGACGTGTTCTGGTAAAACTCTACTTGTGACACTGAAATCTGACTTCCATATGACCTGCACGTCACTGGATATTATTTTTTATGTTTTCCCAACCGTTTAAGAACATGAAACCATCCTCCGCCCACAGGACACACACAGACAGGCGGTGGGGGACATCTGGCCGCGGGCCGCAGCTTGCCGACCCTAAAACAGACGACGTGAGCCAAACCAGGCACCCGCCGTGTTACTTCTGTCTCCTCTGTCGGGGAAAACCATCCTCACGCCCCGGGGAGCAGGACCACGCGGCGACCCGGGACACGGAGAGCCGGGGGGGTGGGGGAGGGCGTGGCTGGAGCAGCAGGTGCAGCCCCACGTGGCCACCGGCTGTGTGAGGCGCTGGTGGAACGGCCATCCATGGTCTTGGAGGAATGCCAGAGGACAGGAGGTTCCAGGGGACTGGACACTGGGAAAAATATTCTCAGGGAGGAGCAGCAAGAGGGCCATTGATCTGGGCCTGAGGGTGATTTCCAGTCGAGCCTGAAACCACGCTGTGAATCGGGGGATGAGCTCACAGAAAGGGGATGGCGACCGCGGGGGGCCGGCATGCCGCACAAGGATGTGCCGAAGTAACACCAGGTCTGTCGTTTTTCTTATTCCAGACGCAGCACGTGCCGACACAGAAAGAGGCGGCACCGCAGAGAAGCAGAAGGAAGAAAAGAGCAGGACAGCCTGAGGGGCAGCCCCTGTGAGCGCCGTGGGGTGCGCCTTTCTGGACCCACAGATGCACATTTTTAAATGAGCTCACACGCTGCTTCTGTGACTTGTTACTTATATTTACTCACACCTTTTCGTCAAAATCATCATTTTAAGAAGTCCTCACCCAATGGTATGTTTACTGATTTTGAGAGAGAGGAGGGGGTGGAGAGAAAAAGTGAAACATCGATCGGCTGCCTCCTGCACGCGCCCCGACTGGGGACCGAACCTGCAACCCAGGTACATGCCCTGACCCAGAGTCGAACCCGCAACCCTCTGGGGTACAGGACGTCGCTCCCACTACTAAGCCACCTGGCTAGGGCATCTAAATCATTTTTTGATGCCCGAAAAGTTAAGGACATTGTACAGATGTTTCAGAATTTCACCGTTTGCCTCTGGTTTTAGGCATTTAGGAAGCCCATCCCCCAACCTTTTTTTTTGGAAGATTATTTTTGAAAAGCATCAGTGCTCATCTTTGTAGACAAATCTTTTTGCACCCTGGTAATATTTCCTAGAAGAAACTCCCAGAAGCAGCAGAGTGAGGATCAGTGGCACACCTCACGCCCTTTCGATCAGGGCGCCCGGGGGCGGAGCAAGGGGCGTGGCTTCTTGGGATTTCGACTCTGAGTCCGCAGACGTTCCTCACCCACTTCCCGGGGCAAGAGAAGACCACTGGCTGGACTACGTCAACTAGCTGTCACGTTTGGCAGACAACGTGTAGGACCCCAAAAGGCTGGGTGGGTAAGAACATTCGGGAAGGCAGAGCCCGGTCGGACAAGGGAGGACCTCGAAGACAGGGAATGGGCTCGTGGGAGGTGGCTGAGCAGCCAGTCAGGCTGATCGGCTTCCCCAGAGGTCACAGAGGACGTGCCTGGGCAAGGCAGACCCTGGGCTAAAGGCTCCCCTCCCTCCCCTGAACATGTCCCGAGCGCCCAGGTGCTGGGGACGGAGCTACACTCTCTCCCCGCCGGTTTCTCCAGCGGCTCTGAGCCGCGTCGTTCCCTGAGCAGGTGCGGCATGGATGCCTTAGTGAGAGGCACAGGAGAAGGGATATGTTAGCAGGTATGCCCTTGGGAAAACACGTAAAAGTAAACATTGCTTTAATAACCATACAAATTAAATGTGAGCTGCTTTTCCAAATTCTAATTACACTGTTTGGGAAGCGACTTATCTTCCGAAGGACTGCAAACTCAGTAATCAAATACTTTCAGGAGCGAACCAGGGCACACCAGGAGTCCGCACCGAGGGATTAGCCCCTGGAGTCTGCAGTGGGCGTGTGCCAGCGCCGTCCGGAAGGAGAGCGGTGGGATGGGATGGTCGGTTTCGTTACCAGCAGAGCTCCGGCTACCATGGCATCGGGCGCTGGGCAAGGGCTAGGGCCAGGGGCACACTTTGCCTTGGCTGTTTTTGGAAGACACCATCGAAACCTTAACTTCCTAATACTGAACCGAGCGTGCCACTCAGTGCCAGATACTGTTCGTACGGGGGAGGGGAGGTCTCTGCTCCCTTCCAGCCAGAACGACTTGCAGGCAGGCTGCCGGTGGGTAGGCGGGCAGGCTTCCCAGCTGCACCATGGTTGCCCAATGCTGAGCTTGCAGGCCTTATGGAGCCAGCGGGTCCTGCGGGGTATTTCTGGCAGCATCACAGCCAAGCAGTCCTGGACCCTGGCAGAGCAATTTGGTGCCTGCAGCCGCCAAGGAGGCCCAAGCTGCCTGCTGCCGTGTGGGCTGCAGCCTCAACTACCTCTGTTTGGAAGATAAAATCCAACCGGCTGCCATTTACATAAATGTAACAGGAAGTTTCTGAATGGCTTCCCCTGTGTCTTGAGGCTGTTACCTCGGTACTGCTACACTAACAGCTGAAATGAACCCAGACAACACCTCATCAAAGCCAGGGGGCGAGGAAGCAGTGGTCCAGAGGCAGACAGGCGCATTCCTGCCAAACGCGAGGAGATTTCACTCCGTGGGCCCTTTTCTGCAGGCACGTCAACAGCTGGGAAAGCCATCAGAGAGCCCGGGCGAGGGGGGGGGGCAGCCGAACACTCCGGCTGGAAAAAGATTTGCAAGCTGGAGGAAAAAAAAAAGTCATCTGCTTTGACTGAGCCTTCCTTATGCGCACTCGGAACGGGGTCGCCCTGCTGGGTTTCACAGACCTGTTCTGCATCGCTCTGCCACTGAGCATCTGGGGAAATGGTCAGCTTTTCTACAAAATAGGTCATCTTTCCACACTTGTTAGGTTCCCTGTCGGCTCTGCTGATATAGCCGCGGCACAGAAGCAGCTCTCGCCGGGGCGCTTTCCTCACACAAGTGTTCCCTCCGCCCTGGGGGCGTCTGGCTCCCGCAGGAGGGCTGGGGAAGGGAGGGCTCGGGGGACATCCCTGTCCTCCCCGCTCCCCAGCAGGTGTGCCACCCAGAAACGGAACAACTGGCTTTGGCTTTTACTTCCAAACCTATTAGGGAGCGATCATAACGAGAAAAACTAACACTGACACGAATTATACCACTGTTCTATTTCATCTATTTAGTAACCTGAAGTTGCAGTTTTTAGAACGAAGATTACCTCTTAAATAACTGATTCATTATGGTACATGAGTGGATGCCATGTTCCCGTGTTCCAAGTGTCACTCACCATTAAGGGCGGGCGCTGGTAAGGGGCACCGATCTGCCACTTCCCCCGCAGATGCAGGCGCCCCTGCTCGAGGCCCAGGATAATCGGAGGCCAGTTTGCGGGTTTCCCCGGCGCTTAGCAAGTCACCTGCCCTGCCAGGCACCTAATGAATCTCAATTCCGTAATAAGGCTTGTACGTTTCCCCTCCCCGGCTGAAGGTGAAAAGGAAAACGAGGACTGATGAAGTTCCTGCCAAGGTAACACTATCAATTTCAAGGCCGAGTTCAGAAATCACAGACTCACAGGGCGGGGGTGTGACGGGCGGACCACCAGTGCAACCTCTGGCCACAGACCAGAGGCTTTGAGAAATGAGAGGCGAGGACAGACCCAGGCCTGGGAAGGCGAGCGGACCAGGCCCCGGCTCTGTGCTGCCCCAGCCCCCCGGGCCCCCCAGGAAACCCGCCCTCGGTCTGGCAGGTGAACAATGCGGCGACTATTCTCTGGAAACCTCCCTTCGAGCTTGTGAAATCCACACATTGTTTTTCATCATTAGTTTCAAAACATGCTGAGTATCTGGCCCTCCTCTAAGCGCTGCGGTGGCACAGAGGGAAGGGGAGGCCTGGCCCCTGCTGGGACCAGGCCCCTGGCAGGGAGAGACGAGGTAAGACGGATGCCAGCAGAGCCAGGGAACGCGCTGGGGGGGGGGAGGACGAGTGTGGGACCATCATGGTCGCCGGCTGCTAGAGCAGGGGCCCCGCGTACCTGATATGGCATACAGGTTGGAGTGCTGGTACTCGTAATCCGCCCGAGTGCTGTTCCTGCCCCGGAAGGTGGCGGGGAGAGTGAGAGAGATGTGCCTGGGAAAGAGACAGAGGAGAAAAAGGAGGTTACAGGGTGCACGAAGCAACCCCCCAAAGGCCCCGAAAGCCCCCAGTGCCCAGAACGGCCCACCGCAGCACGAGCAGGAGTGGGCGCCCCTGGCGAGCAGCGGTCCTCCGCCAGCCCGAGTCCCCCCAAGGGATTCAGAAGTGCCCAGACCTCGGCAGCCACCTTTGTCTACACTGGCAAGGACGTCCGAGAGAAAGAAACGGTTTCCCCAGCCTACAGCATGCCCAAGGTGCTCCAGGGAGGTGGGCAACTTAGTCCAGATCTCTGCCCACCAGGCAGAACACCCCAGCGCCGCCAGAACACGCAGGCTTTGCCCATGGGCCTTCACTGGTTCTGCCACATTGGCTCCATTATCCATCCATCCACTGGCGTCCATACGTCCCCGCAGGGCCGCTGGGGCAACAGCACAGGAAGCACTTTGTGAGCGAAGCGGCTATGACTACCCTGTGAGTCCAGCGGCCTGCCGACCACTGAGAATGGGAAGGGCACGCCCCTCGGAACTGCAGGTCCGCACGTTCCCCCTCCGGCGGAGCACACAGTAGGCGCTCTGGAAAGCACCTTTGATTGGCCGGCGTGCCTCCTCTGGCACAGGTGTCGGCGTTAAAGCCACAACGCGCACGGAGATGGGTGAGTACTCAACCAAAGCAAACAGTCCATTTGGTGTAGTCCTCAGCGGCCGTTAGCAAAGGCGGAAAAACAAGATCAAAATAATAGGAGAAATGTTTAAAATCCCACAGGTCTGAGGGGGAAAACAACAACAAAAATACCTCTTCTTGGCATGAAGGGGGGCGGGGGGCGGTGTGAAATAGGTCTGCAGCCTGAGCTTTGGCCACACTCCATCATTCCCGAAAGGGAGGAAGCGCTCGCTACATGAGGAAAACTTTACGTCTCACAGGTTGCCTTCTTCGCGGACGCGTGGGTGATGGCTGGAATGACTCTCGTGCATGTGGACCCCTTGGAGGAAAGGCTGGCCAGTCAGGGCCTGTTCCCGCAGAGCCGGGAGCCAGCAAGAGCCTCCCGGGACTCCTCGGGTGCCGAGGGCCATGCTGCCGACCAGCCCGGCTCACCGGGCTGAGGGCCTTCACGGAGCACCAACCGTGCGCTCCCCCGGGCTGCCGCGGAAGCAGCAGACAGAACCACGTGGGCATGGGCCCGCACGCAGTGAATGTGCGTGATGCTGACTGACGGTGAAGGGTGAGCTCCCCGAAGGGGCTCTCAGGCCGCAGGGGACAGAGGTGCAGGGACAAACCCCCCTGCAACACGACATGCTCGGAGGAGAATAAAAACTGGGCGCTGAGCGAGCGTGGGAGGAAGGAACAACATATTCGGAGAGAGGGGACAGAGCGTTGTCCTGTTCTCAGAGGAGGGCAAGGGTGTTACAGGAGTACAAGGGGCTCCCTGGGCGGTCAGGGACAGCCTGCAGGGGCAGGGTGAGGGCACGCTGGGGACAGGAAACGGGAAAGACAGGCCAGGGCCAGAGGGGACAGATGTCTGGGTTCTGGGCCCCAAGCGGACGGTTCCCAACCCCGCCCCGCTCATCGGCGCGGGGATGAAGGCAGGAGAGCTGCCCGGGAACTTGCTAACAATACAGATTCACAGCCCCGGCCCGGGGGAGTCCGGTTCAGAGGGCCCGGGGTGCCGTCCAGAAGTCTATTTTTAACGAGCTCCAGCAGCGACTCTGAAGCCGGGCCAGGTTCGGGAAACCTGAGAGGGCGAGGAGCAGCTGCGGAAGGGCTGTAAGCAGTTGATCAATGCCCCTGACCACAGCACTTAGTCAATGAAGCTGAGCAAACACGAGGATGAATTATTGACTGTGGCTGTGGTTGAGCAGAGCTGAAATGATGACAGGTGACCCTGCGGAGAGTGCCTGCCACGGGCCAGGCCCTGGGGTATGACGCGGGTCTCCCGCGTTCTCCTACGGCTCCTCACGCTGCCCTACAAGGCAGATACAGGGCAAGCTGCCCAGCGTACAGGGCTCAGTGCAAAACAAAAATGTGGGGCTCGGGTTCAAATATCATTAAGAATTTCAAGATGGGGACGGCAGAGCATTAAGCAAGCACAGCCCGCCCCCCTGCAGGCACAGGGAGCCGCGGGACTGGCTGGCTGCACAGTTGTGGCGCTGGCTGGGGTGGGTGCTGTAACTGCACCCGCTGTACCAACGAGGGGGTTTCCAGCGTTTCCCCGGGACGAACTGTGCTTCAGGGCTGCCATGCTCTGAGATTTCCAAGCTTTGAAAGCTCTAAAAGGGTGCATTCAGGGAGGCTCACGGAGGAGGTGGGGCCAAGGAGGACTCGGAACAGGGGGCAGCCCAGCCATGCGGTGGCCTAGCAAGCGCCTGCCACGCATCAACAGAGACCTGGGGGGGACTCAGCAGTGGCTGGACAGGCAGGGCCCTGCCTTTGCAGAGCTCACCCTGCAGCAGGGGACATGAAAACGCCCACGAGGTCACAGGACACATGCTCACAAATGCAGTCACACGTGGAAAGCAGGAACACTAACTACTGTGCCGTGCGGGGCTCTGTGCAAGGCTTCCCCGGACCGAGGACAGGACCGTGGCGGGGGGGCAGTAAGGATGGGCAGGGGAAGGGCTGCCTTCCAGGCCTCCTGAGTGGCCGGTAGGGTGGCTGAGGGAAGCCCTGGAGGGAGGCCGGGACGGCCGGAGCCTGAAGGCCAGGGAGAGGCTACTGAGCCACAACACTCAGGACCCTGCACAACAGCTGACTTTATCCGGAAGGATTTGTAAGCAGGGATGTGACAAGATCCAATTTGCAATTTAAAAAGCTTGCCTGCCTGTGGGAAAGTGAGGAAAAAAAAGATTGCGATGCCCTGGGTGATGGGAATGGAGCAGCAAGTTATGACGGAGATTACCATGACCCTGCAAACAATTATGCAGCACCTACTGCGTATGGAGCCATAACAAATACTGCCAAAATGACCTGCAGCAATGCTCTAAGGCGAGTGAACAGTCTGGGGGTAATTTGACGGCACTCGGACTTAAAGAAGTATACACAGAGAGGTCCAGGCGCCTGGCTGCTTCGCTGCCCGAGGCCCAGCACGGCCTGAGTTCCCGGCCATCAGATTTTGCCTGGCGGGCCACACTCTGAGGCCCGCCCCCTTGGCCTGGTTCTCTTTCTTCCGTGCTCTCTGGCTCCTCCTCCAACCTTTTAGGGGTTGCTCTTTTCGAGGGTTCTGGTTTAGCTCCCTTCTCACTCCATCCACACCCTGGTCTCTCTACCATTTCACACCAGCCCGGCTCCCCAGTCTCTGCCTCCTGTCACTGCCCATTTCTCCCTTGTCCGGCTCCTGCACGCGCACCCTCCAACCTTGCTGGCTGCTTTCTGGCCTCCCTCACTCTCATCCCTGCCCCAGGACCTTTGTACTTGCTGCTCCTGCTGCCTGATACGCTCCTCCCCAAACCCCCAGAAGCTGGCTCCCCTCCCCAGCCAGGCCGCCCCCCGATGAAGTGCCCAGCCTGGTAGCTGGCTCGCTCTCGGAGCTCTCTCCCCTTCCCGCAGAACCCTTCCCAGTCTAGAGGGCTGTCTCATTGGTCTGCGTGTCTCCAGAGCACGGCCTGCCTCCTGCTTTCTCTTTCCGTAGCCCCGGGGCCTGGAACAGTGCCCTCCAAACCCTGGGCACGTCCAAAAATATGAGGGAGACCCTGTAATGTCACCTAATGCTTGTTAAGCAAGGGAACAAATATGATTCTTCTAATCAGAGAGACAGACTCTCGGGGAACTTCAGGAAGGCCTCACACTCATCTCCTCCTCGCCGCTGGAACCGGGCTGGTTAACGGTTTGGAAAGTGCAATTATTTTTGATTCATGGATATTTTTCCATAAACAGTAAATATATTCATCATGGCATTGCTTATAAAACCAAAAACTGGAATAAAATGAAGTATCAAATAATTGGGGACTGGTTAAAGATCACAGTACGACTGTCCGGTAAGATATCTTACACCTATCTGAAATATTTTAGCAGCCGATAATGGCAGAACCCAGGCCTATCACCATAGCGTCTAATGAGAAAAGATACATGGTAAAACCCTTATTTCTACACTGGGAATTGGGACTGTTGACCCAACACTCTTTAGCGGCTTCCCTGTCACGTGACCGTCGGTGGACGCAGAGGAAAAGAAGGCCACCCCGTTCACGTTCACGGCACTGGGCGATGCCAGAGGAGCGAGAGGGGTAAGCCTCCAGCAGGCTGACTCCACCTTGCCCGGCACCTGGGGGGGCAGGCCTCCTGGCACCGCCCCCAGCAGGTCCTGGGCCAATGGAGTGAGGGACTGACCACCGGAGGCCAGCTGTGTCTGCCGCTTGACTCAAATGATGGATTATTATTCTGAAATCGGTCGGGTAACCGGAGAATGCTTACCAGAACAGCCCCTGGATGCCCGGGGCCCTTCATTGAGCTGTCCTCTCTGCCCCCCACCCATGGAGCCGCCCAGAGGAGACAGGGCGCACCCCGCTGAGCGATCACCTCTCTCTGCAGGAGGGACGGGCTGTCCTGTAGCAAATCCCACGAGCTGCCAACAACAGCTCCAGCTAAACAGACGCTGAGGGGAATTTCATTTTTTCCTCCGAGTCAGTCTAGGCACCTGATTCAATTAACATGGCCACTGCGCTGCAGACAGCTCCATAGAAAAGCCCTTCAGTTACGGAATGCATTTTATTACGTGACAATAGTTGCCAGCACGATTTATTTCCTTTGATGGGATTCTGCTTTTTCCTTGTTAATTTAAATCTGTATTTTCTCGTGCTGATTCCAGGTCGGTGTGAATTTTTAAAACGTGACCATTAATCTTCCAGACCCAGTGGCCGCATAGAATGGAGGCGGCCGCTGCCCAGGAACCAGGGACGCCTGCTGTGTCTCCGGCTGCCAGAGGGGGGCGTCGAGACACACTCAGGGTTAGAGATGGGTGTCGCTTTGATCTCCCACCCCTACACACACGCACACACATGTGCACACACACGCACCCCCCCCCAAACAAACTCCGTGACCTGAGATTACAACTCCCATCCAGTTTCTCGGGGTGGATGGCTCTGCTAAACTACCTCCCGGAGCGAGGGTTTCTGTGTGCGCCCCAGGGACCCCTGAGGGCTCCCCAGACCGTAAGACCACAACTATTTTCATCACAACACGAAGACGCCGCTGGCCCCTCTCACTCTCACCCTCTCACAGGCAGAGGGGAGAATTCTCCAGAAGCCACGCCACAGGATGATGCCACTGCTCTGAAGTCTGCTTGTGTGTTCTTGCGTTTTCCATTTTTTGTTTTAATTTCTGATACGGCTAAGTGTAGATAAACATAACCCACACAGACAAAAACTTCGGAATCCTTGATTTTTGAGCATACAAATGTCCTAGATGAAAGAGTTTGAAGGCCGTCGTTCCAGGGCAATGTGTTAAATGTAACTCTGCAAAAGCCTGCGTCGGAAGTTCTGAGGCATCTGAGGGTTTTGCTCTGACCTACTGTTCATCTGCCTGAACCCACGCCAGGGTGGATGGCAGAGCCATAAAATGCGTGTCCACGTACGGGAAGGAAAAAAGACCAGAGCGGGAATAAAAATATCAAATGGCCCAAGACATTCATGGGCCTGTTCTAGAGAAGAGGAAAGGAAGGGGGTGAAACCATGAAGTCCCGAGACCCAGGGTTTGATACTTTTTGTTTAAATTCATCCCAGCTGAAAGAGCACAGCGAGGCAGGAGAGGAGTCAGACGTGCCCGCCCCCCGTACTCCCCCGCCCCCCCAAACCCCCCCAGCACAGACACGGTCCTGACTGGGGATCGTGATGTTCCTGGGACACAGCCACCGCGGCTGCCCGACCAGCCGGTGGCCCCCTTTTCTTAGTGGCAGCGATGGGCCCCTTAAGAGAGCACACCTGTGTTTACGAAACAACGTGAGCACGAATGGCGGCAGACTCGCTGTCAAAACAGCGTGTCCCCCAGGTGATGAGGAATTACATTTGTTTAGTTACCTTCCCAGGTGTAAAAAAAAAATCACTAGTTGAAAATACTTAAAAGATTGAAAAAATTCAGAGGAGGAGGAGCAAGTGGTACATGCCCTCGAAAGAAACCAGGTCCCTGTGGTTTGTTCGGCCAGTGACGGCTCCGGCAGCCTCTTGTCACCGAGGTTCTGCAAAAACCAATGAGACCAGAGGAAGGGAACGAAGGTGCAGAAGACCACCTGCCGAGGGAGGCGAGGGAAGCGGAAGGGCAACCCACACGGCCCGCCTGTTGGCCAGCACCAGCCTAGAAGTACGTATCCTCACAAAGGCGCGTGGAAAAGGTCACAGGGCAAGATGAGAAGAACATTACCTCTGGGAAAAATATTTACTGTCGGACACAGAAAAAGTTACCTGCGTTAGAAAGAACGTAGAAATAAAATTCTAAAAATCTGAATTAGTAACATAGCAGAGAAGCCCCCAAAGGCTTTCCAGAATGCAAAGAACACAGACATGATAACAATGACCAAGAGTATGGAGAAAAAAGACCAACCTAAATATTCCAGGTGTTGGAAAGGTAGCAGAACAATGAAGACAAGTAACAATAAAAAAGTTTAGAATGTCCCTGATTAAAAATAAAACTTAAACGCCCTGGCTGGCGTAGCTCAGTGGACTGAGTGCGGGCTGTGAACCAAAGTGTTGCAGGTTCAATTCCCGGTACATGCCTGGGTTGCAGGCCATGACCCCCAGCAACCGCACATTGATGTTTCTCTCTCTCTCTCCCCCTCTCTTTCTCCTTCCCTTCCCTCTCTGAAAACAAATAAATAAAATCTTAAATAAATAAATAAAACTAAAATATAGAAGCTGACGGGGCTCTCAGCATTCCAAGCAAAATCAGTAAAGTGACTCACAATGAAGCCAACCCTGACCTCGAGACTTAATGTAACGTCACGGTAATCCACGCAGCGTGGCACCGGCAGGAAGGGCGGCGCGCAGGATTGATGGAGCAGGACGGAGACTCCAGATACAGAGCCACACATACGTGACCCATGGAATGTCACCAAAGGTGCCAAGGCAATTCAATCATCCTTTCAATAAATGACACTGGAACACTGGATAGCCACATGTTAAAAAAAAAAAAAATCTGGGTGCTTACCTCACACCATACATACACACGTATAGAAAAAAGGACCCGAGAGCTTCGTGGGGCTATTTTGGAAAAGAAAAAAGGGAAGGAGTGAATTGTGGAGTCCAGAAGGCTTAGGGGTTGATGCTCCTTGTTTAAGTGCACTTTCATTTAACAGGTGTGCCATGGCGCTTTCCAGAAGAAAACATAGGAGGGAATCTTTGGGACCTTAGTTTGGGCCAAGATTTCTGAACTAGGACACAAAAAAGCACAAACTATACAAGCTTATCAAGTTATACTCTAAATATTTGCAGTTTACCGTACATTGGATATACGTGACTAAATACTTCCCTGCTCTAAAAAACTGTTGGAAAAACCATAAGTGAGGAAGCCAGCAGGGTGCGCAGTCGTGCAGAGAAGGCGAGGAGGGGAGACGCCACCGAGAGATGTGTCCTTGCCGCTGTGACGGCGCACCGCTCCTCCACCAGACTACCTGCCCGGAGACAGCCGGGCCACAGGATGTGGACGGGAAAGCCAGTCATGTGTCAGAAAGTTTCCCCTCCTGCCGGCTGTCTTTCCTATGTGAAGACGACAACAAGAGAAGATCATGTGTGTCCTTTTCTCTGAAAGAAAGACGTTTAACAGGCTCCAGGTGACTCAGAATTAAGACTTCAGAATGGGGAGGTGGCGGGACAAAAGGACCGTCATTGACTCTCTCCCTCCGGGATCTAGCCTGAGGATGTAAGGCCAAAATAACCCTAGTTGACATTGGCAGGGCTTACCCTGCACTCGCAGCACGCACTCCCCACCTGGACCCTCCAGGGAGGCGCCCAGACCCGCTCCTCTGACAGGTGGTCTCAGAGAGGGTCAGCAGCCCGCCTGAGGGGCACAGCCTGGATCTGTACCCCGATGGGGAGAATGACAAAATTCAGCTCTGGAGCATGAGGCTCCGCTCAGAACCTGGAAATAACATTATGTCTGACTCAGAATATCTTGCAAACATCTAATGATGTTTACAGGTTTTCTGGGAGGGGGTTGAAGGAGGGGGCTTATGACGTGATTCTGAGTAAGGAACGTGGGACACACACAGGCCATGTGGGGAGGGTGACGTGGGCAGAAGAGGCAGGAACTGGGTCCTTGGCCAGTGTTTATTCAGAGCCAGGGATGGGCGAAATGTCCGTATAATACGAAGCTGGGGCAGAGCAAGGAGAAAGAATGAGCCAGATGTTTTTGTATCAACATGGCCAAATTTCAAAGAACAGCTGTCAGGTCAAGAAAGAAAAAAAACAACAACAACAAAAAAACCAACCAACTCCAAAACCAAGTGGCAGAATTACATACAGGGTTTAAATACCACACAAACAATCTATTTCTGTGGTTACACACAAAAATACAGGCCACAGCACAAAGAAGGACCCAAAGGCTCAGCCACCCCGCAGTGGTGTCCCCGTGCTGAAGGTGGGGCGGTGACTAGGAGTGGCGCTCGCGGTGTGATCAGCAGAAGTCTCTGAGACGACGGTGTGAATTTCCCACCCCTGCTTTTTCATATTGTTGTATGTGTTCATTTTCTTTCCATGAGAACTCATTCCTCTATTTATCGGGAAGAAGAGAACACGGCAATACCAGGAGGAGACGTCTCCAAGTTGTTGGGAGCGTCAGAAGAGCTGGTGCAGGAAGGCGTCCAGCTCTTGGTGCGAGAGGGACATCTTGTTTTCTAGATAAACGCGTCTGCTGGTGGACAAGGACCAGCAGTGACGTGCAAAGGAAAGTCACGGAACGGGGCTGGGAGCAGCAAGAGGCCACGACGACTGAGTTAGGTGGTCAGGGGGAGAAACAGCACAGAGCAAACAGCTGAATGAAATTCCACTTTTCCCCCCCGCAAACCACCACTGGGAAGAAGTCATCTGTGACACACAGCTTCTGTGCCAGGTGTAAGGACGTGCTTAATGAATGCCATTTAATGAAGAAAAAGGCTCTTATAAAACACCTGGCACGAGCAGGGCGAGGGAGTCACGGGCCAGGGGCCTCTGCTACACCTGCTGGCATTTTAATAAGCGCCTTCTCCAGCCTCAGCTCTCCGAGGCTGGTCAGCAGTGTCAGAGCGAGGTCCCTGACCGTCGCCCGCGCTCGCTGACAGTTGAGGGACGCTCATTTCTCAAGGACCATCTGCTCCGGTATTGGAGCGCCCTGGAAGGCAATTGAAACGAATCATTTTCTGCTGGAAGGGCCTGACTAGCACCCTCCTCAAACACTTCACAGCCGGGATTCCCACTCCTGGGCCCCAGCGCTTCCCCACCGAGACTCTGAGCGAGGATTCAGGTCTCTGAAGACCCGGAGAGGCGAGGAAATCTTGCCATTTTTGTTTCATAACTCGGCGCTACTAAAACAGAAACTCAGTGATTGTAAGGACTCCGGGCGCTGGGGTATTTTTAGGCGTGGCAATTTTCCTTTTCTCTTTGATTTTGGAGCCGACCTCAGACAGAAATCTCCATGTGCGGAGTTCGCTATCACTTCTCAGGGCGTGATGAGATTTTTGTTTGTATGTTTTTGTTTTGTAATCGACACCAGGAAAATCAAGTGAGGTTTTTGTAAAACGTGAAACATACCTCTTTCCTCCACAATGACATTCATTAGCTCATACACTTTCTAAGCCCAGGCCTGAAACTTCATTGACCCAGTGAAACGAGGCCCTCCAAGGGGAGGCGGACCGCGGTGCCAGCAGGCACGCCAGGCTGCTGTAACGAGAGGCTGCGATTGGCTCGGTCCACCACTTTTTCATGGAGCTCCTACTGGACGCCCAGCACTGTGTTCGGCGCTGAGGTGGTTTTAAAAAACTGGATGATGAATGTATTCTTAGTAAGGGGGAAGGAGCCAACTGAAAAAAGGCTACAGACTATGATTTCAACTACATGGCATTCTGAAAAAGGCCAAACTACAGAGACAGTAAAAGGATCGGAGGCTGCCAGAGGCGGGTGAGGAAGATGATGTTCAGGCAGAACACAGAACATTGGGGGGGGGCAGTGGGGTTCCTCTTCACGGTACTGCCATGACGGACACATACTGCTGTGCACGTGTCTAAACCCACGGAACGGGCAGCACCGAGCGTGAACCCCGAGGGGGACTGTGGACTCTGGGTGGTTATGACGTGCCAGGGCAGGTTCATCTTGATTTTAAAAATATATATATACTATTCTGGTGATTGAGGCTGATTAACGGGGCCAGGGGTGCGTGCAGAATCTCTGTACCTTCTTCCTCTCAGTTTCGATGCACACCTAAAACTTCTCTAAGAGAATAAAACATGTAAGCAAAAAAAACCCCCCAGAAGAACATAAAAACAAACAAACAAAACAAACGAGACACACGTCCTTCCCTGTTTAGGAAAGTAAACTCAAACACAAGCATAAATCCCCTAAATCGTAAGGTAGAAAGCTCTAAGTGTCAGAAGATGTGCAAACAAAAGGCCGTGAGGTCACAGGCTTTCATTTCGGAGCAACGGCGACAAGCAGGAGGACACAACGCACGTCCGTTGAGCGCGGACCGCGCACCCGGACGCTCCGCCGGGCCCGGTGGTGCACGCCCAGGGACAGGGAGCCCTGGTCTCTCCTGCTGAGAGGAAAGGCTGCCGCGGGGGAGCAAAGGCCTGAGCAATGACACGGCAATTCACGAGTCAAGACAGACCTAAGAGCCGTCACAACGCAGGATACGGGCAACGAGGGCTTCCGGAGTCACAAATGAGAAGTGACTTCTGACCCCGATGGCTGGGGGGTGGCTTTCTGGGGGAGGGGGCACTGAGGGCTCTGCTCCCACAGCCACCCTGGACCACGACAGTTCCCACTTCCTGGGCACTCGCACTATTCTTCACACTCACCTCCCACCTTCACGAGCCAGCAAAGTAAGCTTTATTCTGGGGGGACAGGGGGTCAGAGAGGTTAAGAAGCGTGTGCACCTCCAAGGCCACAAAGCTAAGGAAAGGGGCTGGGCTGGAATTTGGGTGTAGGCTTTTTCCACGATGCCATGCTACTCTGCCCAGACAACGCAGGCACAGAGTAAGTATAAATGCAGACTTGTTCATTTTCCGTTCAAGCAACCCATTTGCCACGATCAATGTCAGTTCAACCTACCAACCTGACTGTATAATGAGTTTTCCTCATGGCCAACACAGACACACGCACACCCCCGAAACGAACCACTCACTCTGCACTGGACGACCGAGGAAATCACAATTCCAAACTCCCCAAGTTCCCAAACGCAGGGCTTTAAAGTGTGTGCAGCGCGGCAGCATATGGCAAATCAATTACTAGTTTAAATCTTAAAACAAAAACATGGCAAGTGCGGTGCAGAAATAATCAAGAACAACGGTTTGGTTTAGATTACAGTGAGCCGCCAGAGTTTTGAATACAATAAATCATCATTCCAGGCAATGGGAAGCCATATTGACACTTATTCCTAATTTGAATATTTAATTAGGGTGAAGTTCTTCATCAAATTATCGCAGGACTGGGAGAAAGCCTGGAAGACTTACACAATTACTACCTTAACCCCTTACCAGCTGCTCACCTGTGAGCGCGGCGATTCTGTCCCTGCTCTGCAGCGAGGGGCGCCTGCACCCACAGGCCGACCTGCAGCCCTTAGAGCCGTGCAACAGTGACCGAAGCCACCGCTGGGGCAGGAAGGAGCCCACAGATGACAACAGAAAGGTCTGAGGCGTGCACTGCTCCGACATGAGCTCTGGACCGAGAGCTCGTGCACGGGCACCCGTGGTGCGCCGGGCGTGGCACTTCCGCATGTCCCCCCACGCAGCTCTCACGGCAATCCTGCAAAGAGGGGCTTCTTGCCTGCACTTGGCAGAAGGGGAAACGGGTGCTCAGCAGAGGGATATATCTTGCTCGAGGTAACAGTGGTGGTGAGGTGTAAAGCTGGCCAAGTGCCTCACCTCACTCACACACCCACACACACCCTTGTGCTTACTAAAAATAATGACAAGGAGAACACTTAAAGGTCGGCAAAAACACACCCAAAGCTGTACTTTGGGTCTTTGGCCTTGTGCAAACAAATGGCAGGGACAGGCAGCCACATGCAGGCCTGCTCAACCAGCGCCCTCAAGTGTAACTCTCGGGCTCACAGTGCACCACCGAGCTCCCCGGTGGTCCGGGGGAGGGGGTGGGGGACGGCATGCTGATGCTGTGGGCAGGTGAGAGGCAGCAGGCTCAGGGACCCCCGCAGCCACCCTGAGACAAGGCACCCATGGGCAGGAGCTCCGCTGGTGTCCAAGGCAACAGGAATGCCAATATCAGGACTAGAAAATGTGAATTTATTTTTCTTCTTTCCATCTGGTAACAGCTCAACAGTAGCATTTAGAACAAATGTAACAGTTCAGACAAGAGAGAAGATTTCCTTAAAGCCCTCTTTCTCACTGTATGAAGAGTCTTATTGACATTTCATGGACACCATGCGATTCTGCGTGACCAAAAAGAACACATTCTCCCTTGCAATCTCTCCCAGGGACTGGAGGTAGACTTTGCACGCTGCACTTGGCCGTGGTGGGCCTAAAGACCTTTCTGCTCCCCGTCTCCACTGAGGTGCTAAGGAGGAGGGACATCCCGAGAGTTTCAGATTAGCAATTTTCTCTCAAAAGCTTGAGATGGGTTCAATTACCCTCTTGTGAAAATCGTCGACGCTCTATCTGCAATGGCTACTACATTCAGCAGGAAGCTGATCCCTGGACAGAAGGACTGAGCGGCCCATGCAGCCCCGGGCCCGGCCCCCTGCCTGCGCCGGGCTGGCGGACGGAGACCCAGAATCCGTCAGCGGCGCTCCGTGCCTGCTCGTTGCGGGAGCAAATGGCGTCAGGAACTTCGCAACTTTTCCTTTGTATATTACATTAATCCATATAAGAAAATCTCTTTTAATGAGGAGTGATGTAGTTACAAACTCTCCAGAGCCGTAATTAGAGCAAACTAATTGAAGTTGTGTTTTGACACACTTTCCGAATTCACGGGTGCCGGATGACATATTCACAACACCGCCGCTGCACAGCCATGGCGACGGCAAAATCATTAGGCTAATAACGCTTATTTGCATTCTTATCATGCCGGCAGCTCTCCCTTAAACACTGTTTCTACTATGGCTCCTTCGCTGTAAGTTTCCACGGAAAGATATTAACAGTAATTATTAGTACTTTGGTGGAATTTTAATGTTAAAGAATAACAACCTACATGAACATATATACACTGAATGCCGATTCTTTTTCTTAACCACCATCAGAAGGTGTGGGGGTTCTTCCTCTGTGCCCCCCACCAGCCCGCAGGGGAGGACAGGACCCCAGCTTCCTGTAGGCCAGCGGCTCAGAGCCCACACCCAGTGGACACTGGACCCGGGGTTTCTGAACTATTCTGTCTCAAATGTTGGACAAGAAAAAAAAATCTTTTTTTTTCACATATATTAAAATGGAACAGTTAAGGAGAAATTTTTTCCAAGTACTTAAAAAAAATCAACAGTTTACAACACAGTCTTTGGTAATAATGCTAACGAGCTCCAGGAGGACGGGCTGGAGCCCCCCCCACCCTCGGTGATTAAAGACAGACCTGGAGTAACGAGCACATGAGCAAGGCCGGTGGGGTGGGGCAGTCCGGATCTGTCCCCACAGAGGTCCTGTTTGCCACCAAGAAGGCCAATTTTTTGGATGCTTAACTCCGACACTCACACACAGAGAGGAAGGCTCGACAGTTCTAAATAATGGTTATTAATGACTCCCTCCTCTGAAGTGACAAATTGCATCTGAAACTCAGGCTCGAAGAGGTATGAAGAGTGCACAGGACGTGACAGGAAATGCCAGTGGCACACAGTTCCCGAGCACTCCGTGTGAGAGAAGGGCAGGACCCGGGAAGACCATCAGGGTCAGGGGCGGTGACCACAGCCACTCCTCCCCCAGGGAGCTCCCGGCGGCAGCTTGCTCCTGTTGGTGACCAAGGGCAGTAAAAACAACCCCGGTCTCGCCTCACAGCGACAATTGTACATGCTGGGTGCAGTGTCCGGAGGCCAGCCGGGGCCCAGCTCTGCCTCTGCCCACCTGCAGGGCATCAAGTCACCCCCCAGGGTCCCCCACCGGAGTCGAGAGACTGGGCTTCTACAACTATTTTGGGATCAAACAAAACCAACCCAAAACACAACCACATCACTTCCCGTTCGTAATTCAGGAGACAGTGGGGGCCAGTGATTGCTTTCGCTGAAAACACACACTAGTGTTGCATTCCAACTATTCAAATTTCAGGATGGACGTTTACGACCAGCCCGGGAAGACCGGATTGAGCGAAGGAAAACGCTTCCTTAGAAAAACGCCAAGGACTGGGCTCCGTTAAAGCTCGGGAGTTTTTGGTTGCTTAAATTACCCTCCTTGCACCAATATGCTATTTTTCAAGGCACCAATTACTTACGAGAAAAAGAAAAGGAAACTAACTTTCATAGCTGCAGCAACACTCCGAAGCATGGTATCTGCTCACCGCAGTTAGGTTTTATTACACTTGAACTCAGCAACGGCAACACACCTACCTTCCATATCAAAGGAGAGAAGGGAAAAGCCACGGCTGGGGCCGCGGGCACACTTCCATTCCAGATGAGCCGGCCTAACCTTATAAACTGAAATATTTAAAGAGTCTCTAAACCCCACTGACCCGACTTTTAAAAACAAGGAACATATGGGCACAGCTAGCTTTTCATCTCCTTCCAGACTGCTAAAATATCCGCTTTTCCTAAATCCAAGAGGAGCGACGCTGCCAAGCTCAGATTCATAAAAGGCCAGCCAGCCGGCCGCGTGCGTGAGCGTGCAGGGCTGGCAGCGGGCGTCCAGGCCCGAAACAACACACCCTGACGAGGAACCCGAGGCAACATTCTCCTCGGGCCCACCCCTGATGTCTGGGGAAGACCATTTGCTCCGCCCACTAAAGCGATGACTGACAGGTGAAACGCGGGCCACCGTCTGCAATAGTTCGCGCCCACGTTTGGTGCACCCACTGGGTGCAGCATGCACAGAGGCAGAGAGGCTCCAAATTCAGGAGGCCCTGAGGCTCCCTGACGGTGGGGAAGGACGCGGTGGTGGTGGGACCCGGGCTGCGATGCTGCCTCCGCCACACCCCGGCGCTCCGCCCGCGGGGGAGTCAGCCGCCATCTCTCCAGGCGCCCGTCTCCCCGTCTGCTGACGTGAGAACACGGCGGCGCGCCTCGCCGCCTGGTCACAAAGAGGGAAACAATGTCCGTGAAATGTTTACATGGTGCCCTGGCACAAGAGGCTCAAACAACTGGAGCCGAAATAACGATGATGGTGGTGATAACTGTACTTCTCATAATAATAAGTATTGATATTATTATTCAACTGGAAATAAAACATCTGCTCCTCAAGTTCAGTGCTGCCCTCCCCGCAGGCAGAAGCCCGGCCCAAGTAAATCCAAAGGGCCTGTGAAATGTTACGGCAAGCAAAGAATTTGGTTAAATATCCAAATGAATAATTGAAACCCTGCCTTGACATAGAACAGCATGGTGGGGGGGGGGCGGCGGTGGGTGGTAAAGTCTCAGGAAATACCACTTGTTTAACACCCATTTCTACTTTGTTTGGCGGCTGGATTTACGCTGAGACACCCGGGTGAAATATTCCATAGAGCTACCTGCAAATAGACTGTCAGCTTCCACTCTGATAAAAGGTAAAATATCCTCCTCTAAATGGTCTGGCTCACAAAACCGACCCTGAAGTGAGCTGATAAATCTGTTCTGACACACGGAGAACTATTTTCATAATCCTGAAAAAGGTCTTTCTCCAAACCCCAGAGCCTAACCGCTGCACGCAGAGCTCCCGGGCCCCAGGCCCTGGCGCGGGAGGGGGTCGCTCTGCGTTCACAGCCCAGCTTTCAGGACCGCCAAAGGAGGCCCGAGCAACCCCCAGGGCTACCCCCCGAATCAGACGTTCATAAAGTCGCACACGTGGCCAAGATGCCACATTTACAAGCAGCAGACGCCTCGTTGGAATCCGAAGTGTGAGGGCGAGAGCCGAGAAGGCCGCGCAGAGGTGGGAGCTGTATTGACGAGTAGTCCATTCTTCATTAAACAGAAGCTCTGACTTCCCAAGAAGCCACATTAAAAATTAATATCAAAATGTGTATTGCTCAGCCTAAACTCATCATTCATATCTAACAATACCAAACTGCATTCTAATGAAATTTTGCCTTCAGAATTACCCTGACGCCCAAACGAAGTCGGATCCTGTTGCAAAGGCAGCCGCCACTGGGCGACACGGGCATTTGAGGGAGACTCGAGTAACTGCCCTCTGTCGGTCTCTTTCACACCACTCCGCTAATCACCAGAATAAATCAAACCGCTGTAACCTTGCTTACTCGTGGGCTTGGAAGCCCTTCGAGGGCCCGTGGTGCTGGGACCGCGCCGAGCACGCCTGCGCGTTCCCCTCCGTCATCCGCCACGGCTCAGGGTGACTGGACCCCCGCCAGCGTTTGCGGGTCTCCCTGGAAGAGTGGGAACGCAGACAGCTCTGGCAGCGGCTGCCAGCCAGGGGAACCCGGGGGAAGACGATGAGCTCCCCCGCCCACCCGCAGGGGGGACTCAGGAAAGTCCTCGTCGCCCGGCTGCGGGGCGGGAGCCTGGAGAAGCTGCCCGTGAAGGCAGCCGGGACGCTGCCCTTGGGTGGCTGCCCCGGCCACCGGCCCCAGGCTCAGCTCCCGGAGGAGGTGGTTCACAGCCAGGGACGACCCTGTGACCGTCTGTCATCCAAAGGCAGCTCCCCTGCTTGGGCTCCCATCCTAGCGCTGACACGTAGCTGTGTGTCTCTGGGGAAGGACTGTAACCTTTCTGATCTCCGTTTCCTCCTCTTCAAATGGAGGTGATAATAGTGCTTGACCCAAAGAGCTGTCATTAGAATTGAATGAGTTATTATTTCTAAAGCACTTGGAACAGTCTGACAGCTAGAAAATGAAATATAAGGATGGACGGACAGATGGGAGAATAGGTGAAAGGGGCGACGGATAAATAAATACATGATACCTGGTCGTATGTACCTGAACCAGATCACTTTGTACATTCAGTAAATACTTCCTGAGTGTCTATCATGTGCCGGGCACCTGGAACTCAAAGGTCCCAACCATTCTGGTGCCACACTTGTTTCACTGACCGCGTACCGTGCGCAGCAAGTGAGAGGACACAGTGGAACTCCCTGCCGAATTCTGACGCACCGTGATGCAGTGTCACCATCACTGCGCTTTGTGTGTGGCTGGCCTTCTCTCTGGCTCTGCGGGAGACGAAGGAACACGAGAACCCCTGTCCTCGGCAAGCAGCCAGTCGAGTTGATAGACCAAACGCAGATGCGCTGCAGGCAGGGCACCTGCGATGCCGCCCTGTCTGAGCAGGCGGCGGCCGCAGGGGAGGGAGGGGGCGAGCAGCAGGGGCCAGGCTTCCTGGAAGGGGCGAGGGCTGCGCCGGGTGCGCAGGTGGACAGGGCAGCCTCTGCCTCCAGGAGGGCAGGGGCCGGCACGAGGCGCGGCACACATCCCTCTGGAGTGAGGGGGACATGCTCAGGGGACAGGAGGGGACCCGCCTGGCTGACAAGGCGAGACCATGTGGGAGGCGTGTCAGCCAACAGGGAGCCAGTGTCCCACACAGAAAAAGGACGCGTGTGTGTTTGAAACCCTCACAGGATGGCAGGGCACCCGGGGCTTTCAAGTTACAGGCAAAGGACGCAGACGTGGGCTAAGTGACACCCGGGCCCCGGGGCCCAGCGTGGAGCCTGACTTAAATGCCGCGTTCAGACCCCACCCTGCGGAGGGCTCTTCTCGGACACCCCCGGCGGTGGGAGCCCCGACTGCAGCCGTGGGAGGGGGCCCTGCAGAGTGAGGACCACTCACGCACAGTGCCTGCTCATGCCCCCGTGGGGGGAAACGCCCGCGTTATGGTCTGTCCCACACGGGGTGTCACATTGAGGAAGGATATGAAAACGCGTGTCCCATCTTCAGAGTTACACAAAGAAATAAGTGTGTGTGGTTTCTGTGTGAAGAAAGGGCAGGCAAATTATTCCGAGAGACACCAGACCCAGCTGTGCCTGGACCCACCCTGCAGACATCAGAAGTCCCCAGGCCCTCCTTTAATGGGGTGGGGTGGGGTGGGGGCGGGGCAGAGCGCCCCCTCCCCCTGGCTCCGCTGCCCCCGAACCATTGCTTGCTACCGTGAAAGCGGAGCTCACAGGTCCAAGTCATTATCTGCTTACTGTCAGGGAAAAAAAATCACTGGCATCAGCCCTGGGCCTTGCCTTCCCATCTAACCTTGAAGCAGGACATAGACAGCCCTTCTCGGAAATGACGAACCTCATAGCAGAGGACAGCCTTCAGCCTAAAATATAACTCCCTCCAGTCCTCGGGGATGAGCCTTCTGCTTTGAAACCAATGGGGGGGGGGTGGGGAACTGCTGGCTGGGGCTTCTCAGGCAAATGACACCTGCGCCAAACCTCCTGCCACTCAGGATGGGCGGCGTCCCCTCGACGGGAAAAGGGGGACTCGGCCTCCCTGATCTGTGCCACTCCGGGCCTCTTGTTGTAGCCCTGCAACAACAGCAGGTGACATGTCACCTACGGTACAAAGACCGTCTTATATATGAACAGTGACAGAGGGCGGCCTGAGGGTTTCAGGGTGTCAGCTTGGACAACAGGACTCCAGCCGCTGAGCGAGGGCTCCGTCCCGTCGCCGCCGGCGCATTCTGCAGGTTGATCCGGTGGCAGAGTTGACCCCACGTCCCAGGAAGGTGGGGTCAGCGAGGCCAGGACGGAGCTCAGCGGCTCCCGGGCTTCTGACAACGGGTGTGACAGGGCCGAGCCGGGCGTGCGTGGCCTGAATTCTCGAGCGCGGCCTGGTTTTCCTCTCCGTCAGGAAGCGCCATTAACCTTTTAGATGACAGCCTGGGACCGGGATGACGGAACGATTTTTGAGGTCAGCGAGGATCTGTGCTCTCAAAACCTGACACCAACATGCAAAAGTTGTGACTGAATCCCGGTGTCCCTGAAAGGAAGACTAAATGCATGTGACAGATCCTCTGCAATCAAAATGCCCCATTTCCCAGAGTATCTGTCACAGATTGATAACATCCATGCAAAAAGTTAAGTACAATTATGTCTGTCACTGAGAAACATACTTCGGAACCTGTGACTGACATCTTGCTGGAAGCTGACAAATCGCTGGAAGATTATGGAACAACTCGGAGCGGCGCCGCGCACCCTGCGAGGGGAGCTCCCTGACCGACTCCTGGGACAGGCTCCCAGGGGGGCCCCACCGCGCAGGCGCAGGCTGCTGCGGAGGACTCGACAGCCGCGAACGGAGCTGTGTGCTCTGTGGCTCCGGGAGGGAAGGTGACGCTTTCTCCCGGAGGAGGGGCAATGCCGGTAGAGGGTCACGGGACGTGCCCAGGGCCCGAGGTGGGACCTGAGGCGGGACACGGGTGCTGGGGGTGCTGGGACGGAGGAAGGCCACGGCTACCAGACAGGGGAGAGCTCGGGGACGGGGGCCCACTGCCCTGCACGCTACCGCCCCCTGGAGTTCCCCCGAGTCACCCTTGGCAAGGCGTCTGCCGCTCTAGCCCGCAGGCCTCCTGAATCCAAACTTCTGAGGGTGGGGGCAGGGACGACGACCCATTTCTCCCAGTCTGAGGGATCCAAACGCAGCGCGGCTTGTCGGCAGCTGGGGATGCGTGACCTCTCAAGTCGGCCTCTTCAAGGCCCCGACCTTCTACTTTCAGGAAATTTTCTTGCTCGTTTTTTAAAAGGTTAAACCCACATCTGCCTCCTAATAACTTCAGTCCAGCTGATCTAATTTTGTCTCTGGGGCTTCCAATGACCCGTCCCCACCCGGAAACACTATTTAAGTCTCCTGCTCACCTGCAATGCTGGAGTCAGGCAACTTTTACCAGGTGGTACATGGTAATGGACGTGACCCCTTCGAACGGGCTCACGGGCGTGGGATGCCGCCCGAGGGGACGCGTCCCGCCGCGCACACCAGGCTGCATCCCACACAGCCCACGCTCACGCCCCGTCGTTTCGCATGAACCAGCGCTCAGTCAAGTCTCCTCACTCTGGTTTTTGTGCAGCCGGGGGTCTGAGCCTCAGGAGGCCCCACCCCTTGCCAGCCCAGCACCTCCCATCTCCTGGCTCCCGCAGGGCACCCTAGCTGTGGAGGAGCCGGGGAGGATCGACTCTGCCGCTCAGAACTCCCGCTCTCCCTAATGACTGCGTGTCATCTGCAAATTCGATAAGCACGCTTCTGATGTCTTTATCAGGCCACTGGTTCTACAGTGGAGCAGGCCAGGGGAGCGTCTCCTTCACACACGTCCCACCAGGGGCCCCCGCCGGGACGGCACGGGCCTCCCGTCCGTCCGTCCACAGGGCTACCGGCGCATCGTCACCTGTGACTCCACCTGCCTCCCGGGACTTGTCCAAACCTTGCTCCTGGCAGCAGCGGAACCTTTGCTTCCCAGCAGAATCATCTGCGCGATCCCGTGCGTGGGAGAGGAGTGGAGGGCTGATCTGGTTGAAGCTGCAAGGTGCTTTCCGTACCTGCACCCTGACCCAAGGCAGAGGCACGGAGGAGAATCAGAAAAGGCTGCGCCAGCCCTGGCCGGTGGGGCTCAGTCGTCCCGTAACCAAAAGGCTGTGGGTTCGATCCCTGATATGGGAGGCAACCAATCGGTGCTTCTCCCTTGCATCGATGTTCCTCTCTCTCCCTTCCTCCCTCTTTAAAAGCAATGAAGACAATGTCCTCAGGTAAGAATTTTGAAAAATCGTTTCTTTAAAAGAAAGGAAAGCTGAGACCAGCCCAGAAGAGAGAAGGTGAGGTGACCACGGGGAGGGGGTCGTGCCCCAGCCCCGAGGCCAGCGCCATCCTGCTGACCGAGCTGCAGGCGGCGGAGGGGCAGAGGGCAGAGCAGCACTGAGGCCCAGAGAGAAGACGGAGGCTCCGAGCTCCTGGAAGAAGCAGCAGAACCTTCTCCACTCGGAAACTCAGATAAGTGTGCGGGGATGTCGGTGTGTGAGATAAAGATTCGCTGAGTGAGGAAGAGGAGCTCTAAGCTAAATCTAGTTCGATGTCTAAAGGGACATCTAATCCTGTCTTTTGCCACAAACGCCACCAAACACTGCATCCGGTTCACCAGATGCAGCCAGGGGGCAGCCTCGGCCTCCGGGGCCCTGCCCACCGGGAAGGGACACCATGGTCTCCAGCCCCCAGCTAGCACTCTCTGCAGCGACAGGAGGGACACGGGCAGGAAGTGCTTGTCCGGAAAGAGAAGGCAGTTCTGCTGAGACCAGGAGGTCCTCAGGCGACGACCCATGATCTCTGAAAAGGCTGCCAACTGTCCCTTTTGTCTGAGTGGAGCTGGGGATCAGAGCTCCCCCTCAAACTGGCAGGGAATTTTTTGCCATGAGTGACAACACAGGAAATGGAGGCAGAGAGCACAACTTTAGCTTTTGAGACGAAGGCTCGACCCCAAGAAAGCAATCAGGTCTGCTCCTGGCCCTGCCCCCTTGTCCCCTTGCAGTGCCCACAAGGGGTTTGCTGGGAAAAGGGCCTGCCGCCCCCTGCTCAGGAACCAGCCTGCCTGTCCCCACTGCCGCCCCCAGTTTGGTCAGTAGAGGGCGCTGCATCACCACACTCTTACTCTAGCCCTCGCCCTGCAGCCTGATCCCTGCGTCCACACAAAGACCATGCTTGAAGACGTATTTCCTACTCTTGTGGTTCAATACTACACGAGAAAGAAGCAGCAAAACACAAACTTGCTCTTATGTGATACCACCTATGTAAAAAGTACACAGAAAAATGACTTGAAGGAAATAACATCTAAAGTCATGCACCTTAGGTCACTGGAAATGGGATTTCTGTGGGTCCATTGTTTTCTATTCCCTGTCAGTTTTCTACAAGTTTGTATTACACTCATAACCAGAAAAATCCCCAGGATGGCTCAGGGGCTTGGGCGTCATGGGGGGTGGGCAACGCGAGGTCTTAGGCTGTTGGAGAAGCATTTTTGCAAAACTGAATACATGCCCGGGCCTGAGCCGAGTGCTGGGAAATTACAGGACACGGTGCCCCCCCTCCTCAGGAAGGTCACAACATCATGGCCACAACACAGAGGGAAGGCATAGCGGTGGAGAGGCGCTCAGAAGAGAGTCCAGGCACAGGCTCAGCACTGTCGTGTTCAGGGAAGGCTTCCCGCAAGAGGAGGCATTTGAGCTGCTATCTAAGGCAGGGAGGTGAGACAGCTGACGCACAGGTGTCCGCCCGAGCAAAGACACAGACGCACGAAACAGGAAGGGAGGGAGAGGCTACCAGTTCAGCTTGAAGTATGAGGCTCGGGGACGGGAGAGAAGAGCAGATGTCATGGGAGCCTTCACACCGGAAATGCGAGGACCGCCCGGCCCACTGCCGGGGAGAAAGCCGTCAGGGTCCTTGGCTGGCGAGACTCGCGAGGCCTGAAGCCTCAAGGAATAAAGTAACATACTCATCGTTTCATAAGTCTTCCATGGAAAATTTGAATAGTCAGCATTTCATTTTTTTTTAATCAAAGATAAGAAAACAACATAAAAACCAAAGGCACACCCCCCCCCCCATGAATTAGGAGGCTCCCGCAGGTGCGCATGCCCCTGCAAATCACGGCACGGCGAGAGCAGAGCTTGGGGCAGACAAGTGGTTTTTACTGGGAAGCATTAATGTAACATTCAATTATCCCACTGCATACTGGCTGACTTAACTCAACCAAATTAGAATACATTTTATATTGACTATTTTGACATTTGTTTTATTTGGCAAGTAAAACAAAACTGATCCAATTTCCTTGCAACCATTGTAAACCATAAACTGTACAACAAGAGGTTATAAAATATACAAGCCTTATAAACACCACCTCCAGTTCCGCCCGGAGCCCCACGGCCTGGGTTCTTGGGCCTTTCACTCTGGTGGCTCGTGACTGTGCTGCACCACCGGCCCGCCCGCTTCTGGGGGGACCAGGCCTCCTGCTTCAACGGGGGGAATCGGTGCTCTTTCTTCATCCTTTCTAGGCCCTTCCAAGCCATATCATGTCAACAGGGAGCAGCTGTTAGCTACTCCAGGGATGAGTCTGAGCTGACCCTGACCACAGGCGATGGGCCTGAGCTGACCCCGGGCACAGCTGACAGTGATCACAGCCGTGACAGGGCTCTGGGTAGTGACAAAGAACCAAACGAGCCTAAACCAAGCAGACGCTCGGCTGCTCCACCTGCAACTCTGGGTAGCTCATTAGCTTTTCGTATCTTTCCCTACCACAGGGAACCACGAAACTGCTTCCGAGGTCTCGGGCGATTCCAGGGGTAGTTAGGTTTAAGGCCCTCTCTCGGTGTGCGAGGCCGTCGGCAGAAAGCCCAGATCATCTCTGTGGGGGATGAGAGAGCCCTCCGAGCTGCTGGCTCCCGACAGCGCCTTCTTCTGAGAGAGGTGCAAGCTCGGAGAAGCGTGAGGAGAGCCGGCGGCCACGCACCTCTGCACCCCTGCACCTCTGGGCGGGCCAGGCGGGGGCTGTGGAGGTCGGCAGGGCGAGCTCGCCAGTGACACTTTTGTCCTGCTCCCGACAGAACTTGTTCACCTCCTGTCACCCGTGTGGAAGCTTCTAGATGCACTCTCACTTATGTGACATCAACCCCCCAACGATGCTGCCTCACCAATCCTTTCTCGGTTTACTTTCGCAATCCCTTTCTCAGACTTAACCCGTCACTGCCGTTTGTCCTCAGACAACTAACTGCCAGTGGTGTCGAAGTTTTTCCAGTCGACGGGATTCTGTTCCCCACCTGCTTCTTGCAGAGAAAGTGTGGAGACCATTCCTACCTCTGTGATGACTGAACTTGGTTGCACAGAGCCCGTTCACTGCCCCAAGTTTCTTTGTGGAAGCAATGGCTAAAACTAACATCCCCGAGCACTGACTATGGTGGCTCAGCTGCTGGAGCAATGTCCCACGCAAAGCAAAAGGTTGCTGATTCGATCCCCACTCAGGGCCCCTGCCGGGGTTGCAGGCCAGGTCCCCGTTTGGGGGCACGCAAGAGGTTACTGATTGATGTTTCTCTCCCTCAGCTCCTCCCTCCCTTCTCCTCTAAGAATAAACAAATAAAATCTTATTTTAAAAAAAATAAACAGAAAACTAACATCCCCTGAAAATTTTCTCACTATTGTCTCATACCCAAACTACTCATTTCTCAGTTGGAGCTCACTGGGAAAAGAAACAATATACAAATGAACGTAATTACTTACCAACCCTCCCGGGTTTCCAGTGAGTCGCCGGCCAAGGAAGAGGAGGCATGCCGCCTCCTTCCGGCCAGCGGCCCCCACCACGCCGCTGCAGGGCCTGTCCGTGTGCGGCAGGAGCTCCGCAGAGCGGCCAGCCCGTTTAGAGCTGCACATTCTGCCACTTTCAGAGCCTCCCGAATGCGCGCAGAATAGAACGCAGAATGGCCTTTACGTTCAAGTAACGCAAAGACTTCTAATTGGATTATTAGCCGCCCCCACCAAGAGGTGCGCCACTTCTGCACTGTTTCAGCAGAAGGTACGTGGGGGTGCTCTAAGATGTCTTGTCGCGGGACCCCGAACCGAGTGACTCGCGGCACGCACGGCAGCGCAGGGCTCCGCGGACAAGGCCTCACCTGGGAAGGTTGGGGGCCGGGGTGGAGGCAGCCGACGACTGGGAAGGCGTCGTGGGTTGCGAGGAGTCGTGATTCCGTGGCACTCTGCCCATGCGGTACCAGATCCCCATGCTGTTCAGTTCCCTTGGGGAGAAGAGAGAGAGCATCACGGCACTGTTCAGCACACGGCGTTACCCGAGTGACACAGCCAGCCCGCCCCTTCGAAAGGATCACAGCCTCAGGCACCAGGGAATATCGGTTCTTGCCCACAGATTGGTGATATCACCTCTCTCTGTGCTCTGGGGGGGGCACGGTTCAGAGCCGAATGTGAGGGCAGCCGTGCCCACCAGGCAGGCCTTTATGACATGGCCTTCTCCTTCACCACCCGGAGTGGGCCTGCCTACTGCACCACTGCATTTCCCTTGGTTCTCGGTCTTTACCACTTTTTCTTGTTTTGTCATTGAATTGTAGGTGTTTACTGGACAAGCCACTTCAACTCCCTGTATGGTGTGGGTGAGACAGAGGGCAATGATTTGTAACTACACGGAGACGTAGCACCCCTGCCTCCTGGACAGGTCCTGGCTTCAGGGTGGAGCTCCTTACTGCCGGCGGGTCACTGGCCATTGGCCTTGTTCTTAGGGTCAGCTTGGGAGACACCGTGCAACCACAAGGTGTGGGCCCCCTGAGCCTGGACACAACGGGGCCTGGGACTTCACAGGCCTGCCCGGCGCGGCTGGCTGCGCACCATAGCCACGAGCAGCTATGAGACGGGTGTGTTCTGAGGAACTGTTGACGAGATTATTTCAGCCGCATCCAACTTACACCTTCTCGCGGCCCCCCAGAACTGCTCCTCGGGATATACGGGAATACCACCTCTTAAAACAATGAGAGCAGATGCATTCCAGGGGATGCTTCTAGTAGCTCCTCCGTTCACTCCAGGAAGGACCCGAAACCACAATCACACCTCATTAGACGGGTGGCTGACTCCTGCCGGCTGCGCCGACTCGCCCGCCACTCGGTGGGGCTCCGGGGTCAGGCCGTGGCGGAGCCGTTCCCGCTCTGAGGCTTCCGTCTCCCCCAGCCGACCACCCAACCTTCGAGGGGGAGTGTGTGAAAGTGTGCACGTTTTTAAGAAAATGTGACCTCGAGTTCTGAACCGGATTCTCTTTCCTTACTTAAAAATAACGTTGAGATTGTCTGCCTCTAGAAAAGAATTTTTGCCCCAAGATGGAACAAAAATACACTTTATTTAGCAATCTTTTCAAAATGATATAAAAGACAGAAGATTCTCGTTTCAATTATTAAAACATACATACCTGGCAAGGGTCTATTCTTTAGAATTTTTAAAATTGGTTAATAATGGAATCTTTTAAAGTTGTGTAGTAATTAAAAATACACAGTTAATCGAAATTAAACTTTCAAAGTTCATCATTAAATTGTTGGCCTCTACTATTTCTATGTAAAGGGCTGCTTCTAAGGCAACTGAACATGGTTATTCTCAACCATTCGCTATTCCTATTTACACAATGAATTTACAGCATTTACAGGGTTGTGAGTGCGCAGGAAGGGAGTGACCACGGAGCCCTTCCTCAGGACGCACGGGCTGAGACAGAGCTGAGCGCCCACACACACTCCACACCAGGACGGAAACAGTCTCCGTGACGCCGGCTCGCCACGCACTTGCGGCAAACACCACAGCTCGCGCCGATCGCCGAGCCCGTGTCAGGCCTGTGGGGACAGGCCCTGGCTTTCAGACTGAAGAGGAGGGTCTGGACTAACACGAACACGGAGCAAGACAGAACTCAAACCAGATCTGAGGGGGCTGGCCTCAAAAGCCAAGCAGGAGAACTCCTCCGTGGGACGCACAGGGTCGAGCGAGGTGCCTGCAAAACCAGCTGGGGAGGGAGGCCGGACGCCACCTCCCGCACTGATCCCCTGGGAAGACCCGAACTTCGGCTGACTGAGTAGGATGGACACACACTGTCTTTAGGACATCTGGCATCCATCCACTCCCCCGTTCGGACTTTTTACCTCCCCTCTGTATCTCGGTCCCCTCATTCCTGGTCCCCGAGTTCCATTAGCTCAGGCCTGGAAGAGAGAAGGGCACTTTCCAGACAGCAGTGATGGGTTCAGGGTGCACAGCACCCCAGTGAGGTCAATCAAGACCAACGAGACTGAATTCTAGAACTCCTGTTTGAATTATCGAGCACACAGACTTGCTCTTTGCTTTGGGACTTGAACCTGGAGGAAAAGTAGGTAAACGGACCAGGCCACCATTCCCCCACTGGGGAGAACGTGTCCAGGAATGGGGTCCGCTCACCCCAGAATCAGAGCAAGGAGGAGCGAGGGGGAAACCAGCCCTCAGTGACATCCTCCCAGCACTTCCTTCCAGCCCCACAGGAAGCCAACCTGCCCCCGGACTCTGCTGTGACGTCAGCCAACAAATTCTTCCTTCTGCTTCAGCCAGCGCGGGTGGGTTTCCTGTCTCTGACACTCAAAAGAGCCCAGAGTGGAACCCCGAGATTCCTCGCACTGCGTATCTATGATGCAGCTTCAGAGTCAGGCCTGTGCCCAGGGCTGAGGCTACTGGGAGAACACCGCACGGGGGGGCCCAGCCCTCTGCTCATCAGGGAGGAGGAACATCAGACCAAAACTCTGCACGGAAGGAATTACCACGTGGTCGTGTACGAACACCCCGTCTCCCCGACTCAGAGCCCTCCAGCGGCACCCACTGCACTGGAATAGACCCACACCGCCCCCACGTCCTGCGGGGCTCTGCCAGCGGCTCCCCTCACCCAGACTCCGCCCGCTGGCCCACCCAGCCACGCTGCTCCCCAGAGGTGCCGCACCCATTCCCACGGGACCCTGTCCCTCTCCTCTGCCCACAAGGCCCTGCCCTCAACTCTCCGCAGGGCGGGTTTCTCCTCCAGCTTGAGGGCTCTGCCCACACCTCACCTTCCCGACCCCTAGGGAAGGAGCCCCTGTCCGTTTCTGTGTGTCATTTTCCTCGCTCGCTAAAATGATCTGATTGTTAATCCCATTTGTTGCTGCTCCCTCCTGTTCGAACACAGACTCTGTGAGAGCAGGCTCTCTGTCTGCCTCAGTCACCACCTGTCCAGGGTCTCTGGCCCCGTGGAACCAACGTGGGGGGTGAATGAACAGTGCGGAGAGCTCAGGCCCAGCGGTCGCAAAGGAGAGAACGCCTGGGCCCCTGGGCATCTGGAAAGACTCGCAGAGCCTCAAGGATAAACACACGGGAGGAGGGGACGGGGAGACCCTTGGCTGCAGCAGGCGGCATGAACAAACACGCGGAAGGGTCGACAGTGTGGCGACTGGCACTGGCTGCGGCACATGCGGGAGGGGCGGCCGAGAACCCTCAGCGCCTGTCCCCGCCGGCGCCAGCGAGGGGCCCGAGCATGCTGGGCAGGGAGAGGGGATGAGCTCCGAGGCCCCGCGACTCACCCGATGAACGTGTACTGGGGAGGGGCCTGCTTGGCCCGGCCGGTGACCCGGATGTCGCAGACGGCGGCTTCCGTGGAGTCCCGCGGGATAAACTTAATGCACAGCCTCTTCTTTCTGAAAGCGGCTTCCTCTGAGGGAGAGGGCAAGGAGAGGGGAGAGCGATTGAGTCTCTGTTCGGAGGGAGCACCGCGCCTCCCGTCACGTCCAGGCCTGGCGGCGCGAGTGCCCAGCAGAGGGGGCGGAGTGCGCCCTTCCCGCCCTCCGCAGGCGATGGCCGGCCCGCCGCACCCAGTCGCTGCACCCAGTCGCCGCTGGGAAGCGGGGGGCTGCCAGGGGCCGCCCACCTCTGCAAGGAGAAGCCGCCCGGAATGAACCGGTCCGCAGCTTCCAAAAGCCACAACCACAACCCGCTCCCTGCTCCAGATCCACGCGCGTGGACGCCCTGAGTATTGTTAACACGTTTTGCCACACGGAGTCTTTTCCTTCTGACTCTTCATTGTAGAAAATCTGAACCACTCCCCCAAGCGCATGAATCCACAGGTTCCCATCACGTCATTTCGACGCTGCCGGAAACGGGCAGGCTGGTTTCGCCCTCCCCGCCCCGCCCCCCTTTAGGCCAACTGCAGAATTTAAAAGGAATCTCTAACGCTGTGTGTCTTGTCACCCATTGATGGCTTGGTGCGCAGCCGTGGCAGACAATTTTTTTAACGCGACCACCATGCCGTTATTCCTAACAAAACCAACAATGCTTCCTTAATACCATCCAATAAGTAGTCTATATTCGAGTTTCCTCCCTTATCTCAAAAATGTCATTTAATCATCGTCGGTCCGTCTGAATTGGTTGTTGGGTCTCATAAGCCCCTTTGACCCCGTGAGACCCTCTCCCCTGCCCCCCCCTTTGCCGTCAGGGCACTGGTGAGTCAGAGGAATGGCGTCATTCCCTGCTCCTCCTGGAAACGGGCGGTTTCAGCCAGAGGCTCCACGAGGTTCAGGTTAGGGATTTTTAGGCAAAAACGCCTCACGGGTGGGCCTGTGACGTCATATCATGAGTCATGGCGTCCAGCTCTGCCCCCCTGGCTTCCAGGGGTGTCGGCCGCTGCCCCTGCACGTTAAAGTCCCCACAACGGATCTCCGAGCAGAGTTTACCTCCCCTGATGACTGTCGCCCAGGCCCACCATTTCAGTGCAGGTGTCAAAGGGGTGACTCGGTAAATCCGTCCTTCCCTCTGCATTTACCAGCTGGAGTTCTTCTATCTAAACAAACAACTTTCCTTCACTACTTGGTCTCCCCGAAATATGCTTTGTATAGGAAAAACAGGTAAATACGTGATTCTTTTATTCCTCAAGTGTTAGAGTGATGGGTCGGCGCCCTCACAGCCCGCAGTGCCTACCAACTGGGGGTCCGTCCGCCCCTCCGTGGTTTCTGAACACGAGTTCCAATCCCCTGTAGCCGCCACTGTAAGAGTCAGAGGGCGCAGGTTGGCATCCCCGCTCGGCCACTTCCCTGCACTGGGGCCTTAGTGCGTCTGAGCCTCAGTTCCGTCATCCATGAAGGGAGCGAACAGAACCCCACCGCACAGAGGCACGGACACAGGGCAGGTGAAAGGGGGCGGGCGACAGGCACCATCGCTAGCCCAGTGCCCGGCAGCCATGAGTGGCCATCACTGTTGCAAGGGCACGCCACGTAAACCAGAGTCTAGCGCTGACCTCCAAGACCTTCCAGCTCCAGGGCAGGAGATAAGCACGCCCAAACCAGGGGGCAGAACTCAGGGGGAACGGGCAGGCCCGCGCTGGTCGTGACTTTCCCGAGGGGAGACCAGAATCTGTGGCGCTGCTCTCCTGTTGTTGGGGGGCTGTTTTACGAGAGCCAGGTGGGAACATGGAGACTTGGTGGGTTCCGTTCCCCGGTGACGAAACTGAGGGCCAGATCAGACCTACGAGCTAGAGCGACAACGTCCTAGATCCAGACCCCCACATGGTCCCCAAGAGGCAGGGCAGTTTCCTGGGGGGAAACCACTCCACGAGGCCCTGCACCCTGGAAAACCGTTACTAAGTTGCTAAGATCAGGCCTTTGACGGGGTGAGAAGGCCAGACCTGTCCCCGGAGTCAAGAAAAAGGCAGGTCTCTCAATGGCTGTTGCCTGGCCGCTCTGTGCTCTGCTCCTCTCTCCACCGCAGACTCGGGGCCAGAGACGGAGCCGCTAATTGCACACGCTTAACCAGGCCTAATGGTAAGTAAACACATTACCCAGAGTCCGCGGCAGTGTGCTCAGTCACGCTGGTGAACACGGAGCGAGGACACGGCACTCGCCTAAAGCAAACAGTCTTCCAGTTTTTAAGTGCTACATGGATTGCGACAAACCGGATTTTAAATTAATTACAGGAGCCTCATCTTTCTGGCTGACTTTGTAAAATCAGGGCCTTACGGGCGCCCCGCCCGCACAGAGCGGACCAGAGGTTTCTGTGGTCGGCTTGGGCTCACCTGTCCCCTGGGTGGAGGCTCCGGGAAATGACCGCGTGACGCGAAATGAAGAGGCTGCCCTACACCCGCCCTCCTCGTGCCATAAGACGCCTGTTGGAGATGCCAGGACGACCTCTGAAAGCCCACGGCCCGGCAGCCCACGTGCCCCGGGCACGGGGAGAGGCTGCCCGCCCCAATCCCTGCACAGGAGCACCCACAGCAGCGAGGCCACGGCCCAGACAGCCGTCCACTCCGGCCTCCCTTGCTTGGCCGGCTCCACGAGAGGAAAATGCAGAACGGGAAGTCCCTTATGGCTCTACAGTGTGTCAATATAAAGATATTATAAGTCGATTCGTTGTCAAAAACGAATACCCATGCGAATTTTAAAACTAAAAAGAAAACATAGGGGGGAAGTGGGAAATTGACACAAGTCTACAATTTTAGTTCTCCAGCAGACCAGCCATTGAAGAATTAGCAGTGGTACCTCTGGAAGTAGCAAGCCAATGCTATGAAGCGTCCAGTCTTGCTAATAAATAGAGAAGTGAAAATTAAATAAAATTAGGAGAGCCAAAGTAAATAAAAAATTTAAAACCTGCGCTGGTAGATCTGTGTCAAACAGGTGCAAGCCAGCACCACCAGTGGCACTGTGAACTGGCATTTCTGGAAGTTAATTTGGCAACAGAATAATAAAGCTTATCTTTATGGAGCCCACCCCTTGGGTGGGTCCAGGAGGAATTAAACTCGGATCTTGCCCTCAAAGAAAGAGATAAGTAGCAAAGACATGAAGAAAACATGTAAATGGCTGAAATGCAAGCCGCAAACATTATTATGAGGTAGACAATATTCTCCCCACTTTACAGATGAGGAAACTGAGGCCCAGGAGGGTGAAGCCGTCCAGCTGTAAGTGCAGAGCCAGACTCACTATCAGGCGAGTCTGACTCCAGAGCCCAAGTTCTCCACAACGCAAGCTGCACTCTGTCCTCACGGAGGTAAAGCCAGGACTTCAGACACAGAATCGATCACTCCCTTTGGCTTCCCACCACTGTCACCTGCACAGGCTTCCTTCCCTCCCTCCCTGCCATAAATGTGTGCCATGCCAGGTGCGATGACTGTGCTGTAATGCTGTTCCCTGTGTCCAGGCCACCCACTAGACTAAGGAGACTAGACTTGGAGAAAGGGCCAGTATCTTAGTCATCTTCACGTTGCAAAGCCCGCAGTGCCCACCAGGCACGCCTCAATCTTAGCTGGCCTGCTTCACACCAGGGACTGTCTGGTGCAGGTCGGAGAACTCAGGCTCACCCTTGAAAGAGACGGGTGTGGACATTCAGGGTTGAGGGAAAGGGCACTGCAGGCAGGGAAAAGAGCAAAGCAAATACGTAGTCAGGAAAGAAAGGACACGGAGAGCGTTAAGTTGGTGGCTTCATCTGGGTCAAGCATAGGTGTTGGCAGATGAGGGCCACATTTGCAGGGGAAGGCTGGCGGCAGACCACGGGGGAGGACCCAGGGCCCAGTGGCCTCAAGTGCTGGGAAACCTACGACAAGGAAGTCACTCAAAACCTACACATCCCCGAGCTGACTCACTGATTCAACACCATTCCTATCGAAATCCCAGCCGGCCTCTTTGCAGAAACCGACAAGTCCTAAAATTTATATGAAAAGTCAAGGGACCCAGAATGGCCAAATTATCTTGAAAAATTGGAAAACTAGTTTCAAAACCTGCTACAGAGCCACAGTAGTCAACCGGCATAAGTCAGACAAACAGATCAACCAACGGAGGAGAACCCAGAGTCTAGAAACAAACGCTCACATTTACGGTCACCTGGTGTCCAACAAGGGTGCTGAGACAAGTCAGTGGGGGGAGGGATGGTGATTCAACTGGCTATTCACATGCAAAAGAATAAAGGTGGGGTCCTGTCTCACACCACTCACAACAATTAAGTCAAAATGGATTACAGACGCAAATGTAAGAGCTAAAGCTATCAATCTCTCAGAAGAAAGCACAGACATAAATCTTGGTGACCATGGATTAGGTAGTGGTTTCGTAAGTGTATCACCAAAAAACACAAGCAAAAAAAGGGAAAAATAGATAAATGGACTCCATCAAAATTAAAAAAAAAAAAAAACTTTTCTAAGGACACCAAGAAAGTGAAATGAAAACCCCCTAAATGGGAGAAAATATTCCAATCACACCATTGATAAAGTACTTAACATCTAAAACACAGTTAACCCCTGAAAAATGCAGAAGTTAGGGGCACTGACCCCCCACACAGCCAAAAATCCAGGTAAGACTTTTGACTCCCCCAAAACTTAACTACTATTAGCCTACTGTTGATGGAAGCCGTGCCAATAACATAAACTGTCAATTAACACATAGTCTGTCTGTTACATGTATTATATAGTGTATTCTTACAATAAAGTAAGCTAGAGAAAAGAAAATGCTAAGGAAATCATCAAGGACAGAAAACACAGTTTCAGCATTTATTGGAAAAAGCCTGCATATAGCTGGGCCCGCACAGGGCAAACCCATGTTCAAGGGCCACTGTATATTAAACCAGTCTTGTCACCCAGTAACACAAAGACGGCCACTTAAAAATGGCGAGGGATCAGAAGAGACGTTTCTCCAGAGAAGACACACACGTGGCCAGCAAGCACAGGAAAAGGTGTTCGGCGTCATTAGCAAACAAGAAACCCAAATCAAAACCACAGCGAGGGGCCGCTCACACCCACTGAGAGGACAGGGGGGCCACAAAGCACCGTGACGACGTGTGCTGCTGAGGGACGTGACGACACGGGGACCCTCCCGCGCTGCTCCTTCGAGAAACAGCTTGGCCGTCCCTCAGGAAGTCACACAGAGAGAAGGCGACCCAGCAGCTCCGTGCCTAGGTGTGTGCCGAGGAGCCGTGCGAACGCAGGTCCTCACAAACCCTTGTGCACGAATGTTCAGAGCAGCCGGAAGGAGAAACAGCCCGAGTGTCCACCACCTGGATACACAGAGGGCAGCACGTTCCTAGAAATGGCGCGTTATTCGGCAATAAAAAGGAATGGAGTGCTGGCACACGCCGTAACACGGATGAACCTTGACAACTCACGCCAAGTAAAAGAAGCCAGGCGGGAAAGAGCGCCTATTGCATCCCGCTCCTTAGTGAAATGTCATGAATAGGCAAGGCCGCGTACAAAGCAGGCTGGTGGCTGACTGCCTAGGGTCGGCAGGGGGCTGGAGAGAAGTGAAGAGTGATTGCTACTGGGAATGGGTTTTGTGGGTGGGTGGGGGATGAAATGCTCTAAAATTGATCGTGGTCATGGTTGCAACACTCTGTGAATATGCTAAAAACCTCTAATTTGCATACTTCAAATGAGTAAATTGTATGGTATGTGAATTATATCCAATAAAGCTGTTATCAAAAACCCCTGATACAGAAGTATGTAAAATCTTTCTGTAAAAGGGGCTTAAACACATGCTTTTACACAGTGACACAGGTTAAAAGTGGGGCTGGTGTCAGGCATGTGTGTGTGTGTGTGTGTGTGTGTTCTGGTTACTCCCTGCCCCAGGTGCATGATCTTGGATAAATTCTTTAATCCCTAAGTAGTTACTGCACCTCATTCATTGCATATATTGCATATGTGGGTTTAATACTATCCATTTCCAAGTAGAGGGTCTTCTGAAGATTCAATGGTATCAGTTATGTAAAGCATTTATCATGAGGGTTAGCATACAGTAAATACATACTAAATATGAGCTATTGCAATTATTAGCTAATACATATAATAACAAGTAAAAGCAAAATATCCAAAAGTAAGGAGATTATTTTAAAGAATGAAAATAGACTAGGCAATGGAGTCCACTGGCTTCGCTAAAATCAGAGCTACATGGGGTCTATGCAGAGATGAAAAGTGCGGTCTACATGAAATGCTAGCACCCAAAAAGAAAACCAGCAAAAATAGTTGGTCCAAAATGGGGCTAACTGTGGAAAAATCAAGTAAGTGTGACACAGAATAAGACAGACCTTCAAAGGAAGTCGTGTGTCACCAGGAAAGGAGACTCTGGGTTTGTTTTATTTACTCTTCCCTGTGTGTGCGTCCTAAAGTTGGCTGGTGAGAGTAAGGAGAAACAGAACACGCACTTTTACATCAAAAGGAGGAGGCTCAAATGCTCAGAGGCGGGCCAGCACTAGGTAGTAACCGACATGCACGAGAGGACCCGGACCAAGTCCCGGTCCATCAGCACCTCTCGCCTGCCCGGCTCTGGTGGGGGCCCAGGTTGGACCCTGGCACTCTAACTGCAGTCTCTCTGGTTCCGGCCTCTCTCGTGAGCTCTAAGAGCCCAAAACAGGGACACTATTGCCCTTGTATTCCCTGGGCGTCTTCCGATTTTCTCCCTTTTGCTTCTGGGTCTTGTGCCAAGCTTTGCTTCAGCAACACACAGGATGCACTTAAGGACGGACCACCGCCAGTTTCTCCGTCCACTCCCAAGTGACCGGCTCCGCAGGGAGCCCCGCCCTGGGAGAGAAGGACCTTCTGCTCACCGACCTGGCGCTAACCAGAACACGACGAACCCCTGGGAGAACCAAGTCAGACACGTGTCAAACGCTGCGGGGTTTATTCATGGGCATGCAGTGAGGACTCCTAAAATGTTCCCAAAGAAAAATGCACCTTAAAACATCTACAAATATACCTGGAGGAAGGAAACTCCCAGTGAGATGAGTGGTACTAAAGGGTGACTCACGTGTGTCCACCGTCTCCTGGATCGGGATGAAGCCCACAGGCAGAGTGTCCTTGATGTCAATGAGCTTCATGTCCACTAACACGTTCCCTAAATGACTCTTGGGGAGAAAAAAAAGAGACACAGACTATTAATCTGAACACGCCTGTGGTGGGTTTGCCATCTTGGCTTTAAGATGCATACTTAACACAACAACTCGTACAGCTGTATGACAGCAGGTGAATTAGAGGAGGTGGCACTTGATGCTCCCCAGCCGTTACACAGGGACGCGGTGGCCCCCAGGCAGCGGCTTCCTCTGCAGAATTTCAAAGTCACTCACTCAGACATGGCCTCTCAGTGGGTGAGCAAGCCAGGAGACACTTGCGACATGACCCAGTGAAGGGCAGCTGAGCGCATGTCCCGGGACCAGGCCCGCCCTCAAGCCCGATGTCCCAGTTCTCGGGCCCAGCGGGTTTTAGAGAGCAAATTCCTGGGGCAGCCGAGGGGGAGAGAGCTGCATCCAAACCAGAGAAGCAACCACACTCCTGAATGATCGCCAGTCTGCATATCGACACGCATCTTGGTTGCTAGATGCATTCCATAAAATCCCAAGAATCATAAAATACAGAGCGAAAGGCCCTGCTGCCTCCATATCGCACATCTTCTAAAATGACATGCACCGGGGCCTCTTAAAGTCCCTTTTTAGTGGTGGTGTAGGGGGTCCACAGCGCGCAGTTTCCGTAACCAGGGCAAAAATATCTTCCGAAGACGGCATGCCGCCTTCTGTAACGGCGAGCGAGAATTCTCTGCAAACGCGCCGGCACTTGCGGCCCTCATTTCAGGCTGCAAACGAGCTCTAAAGATTTGTATCCTACAACTTAAATACGTGGGGCCACCCCAGAGAGTTCATTAAAATCTTCGGAGTAATTTGCAGCTTACTTCCCCCCTTCTCCGGTTAGATCCAGTTAAGGAAAGACTTATGGCTTCTGATCCCAAACCTCTCCTGCTAGGATGCTAGCCACGCCCTCTGCTCGCCCATTCCCCAGAAGCTCCGCATTCCCCGGAGCTCTGCACGATCACGCTCTTAGCTTCCTCGTTCTGCGCCCAGACGAGCGTCCAGACAGCCAGCCCACCACTCTGGCCTCTGCAGCAACGCCTCAGGCCTTGTTTCCGTCCAGCTCGGAGAAGGGCTCTCGTCTCCTCATCTGCACACAGCGGGCCAGCCCCCTGCCCCTGCCCAGTGCCAACTAACACTCCCTCTGAAGGCCAACCAGGGAGTTCTTACCATCTAAACTCTCCGTTCTGTTCTCTCTTGGCACTGTCCATTTTCCTGCGTACCAATTTATGATGGCACATTTGTGAGGTTATTTAACATCTGTCTCCCCACTAGAGTTTAAGGACCATGAGGACTTTAGGGGACTACGTGGTAATGGAAAAAAAATACAATAAAGATTAAACTAAAAAAAAAAAAAAACCATGGGGACCAAAACTACCTGTCCCGACTGTAAATCCAAGCCTAGCACAGTTCTCGGCACACAGCTGGTGCTCGGTCATTGTTTGCTGCATAAATTAATGTTTTCTGGTACATTTTCAACTGGGTGGACAGCTCACAATCGGAAATCAGATTGGATTGGCTGCAATGACAAATCTAAACTATGTGAGTAAAAACATTAAAAGTGTATTTAATAAATACATCATAAATGAATAACCACATAATACAAAAGCACACAAATGAAATGAATTCTTCCAAATGTAACTAAAGGTTGACGTGCCGAGTGCAAGCTATGGCTGGTGCTTTGGTGGCCCTGCTGTCACGAAACCGTTTCTCTCCCTGCTTGCCATCTACTCCCTGTGGGTCCACCTCAGGGGGCTGGGCCCCGGGAAACGTGGGGCGGTGCCACGCAGCGAGCGGAAGGTGGAGCCTCGGGGACGCAGGATCGCTCGGACCCTGTGGGCGGGGTTTGAACCGTGAACCTCACTCGCAGACGTCAGCCGCTTCCAGAGTCGCCTCATCTAATCTATCACAATTTTTCTTTTTTTCACGGCAGTTGCGTCTCCATGTCATCGCTGCTTTCTGCATTGAGAAATTAACAGCGGGGTAGGTTTCCCTGCCCCGGGGATGGAAGGGCATTCATCACTATCCTTCTCAAGTGTCTCCTGCTTGACAAGTCGGGTTTTACAGAAGTCAACTGCAAACCACTTAGCGCGACCTCACCCTCCACACTCTACGAAGGTCCCTGGTCGTAAAGCCAGAACACTGGCGGCGTGGCCATTTTTTAAAAGAGCATCAGGAAACCCTCCCATGCATACGAAATGGGAGGCTGCCCTGCCAGAGCTTCCTGCAGCCTGAGCGGGGCCCCTCCGCGCGGGGGGCTGCGCCGCGCCGGGCGTAATACACTGGGTCTGCGACACCATTAATTTCGCGTGTTCCTCTCCCCTCCCCCACCCCGCGCTCCCTTTCATTTCCTCCTCATAAATATGAAGAACGTATTCCCAATCCTTGTTGAGCAAATGATTCATGCCAAAAGCCCAATATGCACTGACTCAGGGTATTTATATTGCCTCTGGTAGCCAGTATTTGCTAGTATACTGTAATTATTTTTGACAACCTTGCATTTAAGGTAGCCACAGATAACCAACTTAATATTCAAATGTTCATAAATCCTTCTGTTTAATATCCTCCCTACCTAATCTATGTACATTATTATTACAGGTAATGCAGAAAGTACAGGGCATGAAAAGTGCAATTAATCTCGATCCTTCCCCGGGAAGCAGCGTCACTCCACAGCCAGGTTTCTGTGTTAACAGCATTATTTGGAGAAAGAAATTTAGGTTCCGAAGGAGTCTCCCAAAACTCCTACGCTGGGAGTCTCAAGTCGCCTAATTAAGAACCTGTCCAGTCTGGAGGCCCCACACCCCTGCTTCACGGCTGTAAAAAATCACGCTCCACCCAGCCTGGGCCTTGACAGCAGGCGGGCACAGACTGGCGGCAGCGGATTAAAATATGCCTGGCTCCTGCCTGCTCCAGGCCCGGCAAGTGGGCCCGGCTGCCCCCCTGAAATGGATCCCTTTGGATCTCACGACAGGACCCGCTCAAAACGCACCTACTTCCTATACCACTTCCAAAGGCAGGCGGAGGTCTCTCCCGCCGCCCGGGTCCCCAGCTGACAGCCCTCATCACAGCCCACCTCCACCCCGGTCCTCGTGGGGGAAGACAGGCAAAGGGGGCACGCGACGGACAGCTCTCTAAAGTTCAACAAATGTGGACCGAATGAATGCATTTTCTATAGTACGTTTACCTATGACACTCAGAATCACCAAGCTCTGGTGACTCCTCTGTCATTTTTTAGACTTGTCAGTGTCCCCACACCAAGGGATGGAGGACTCTTCTGGCCTAGAGTACCAACAACCCACGGCCTTCAGGGGAAATGCAACAAAAACAGAAATCAAAAACGATCAGAGAGCCCTGGCTGATGCGGCTCAGTGGATTGAGTGCTGGCCTGCGACCCAAACAGTCACTGGTTCGATTCCCAGTCAGGGCACATGCCTGGGTTGTGGGCCAGGTCCCCATTTGGGGGCGCACAGGAGGCAGCCACACATTTGATGTTTCTCTCACCTCTCTTTCTCCCTCCCTCTCCCTCTTTCTAAAAATAAATAAATAAAATCTTAAAACAACAACCAAAAAAAAAAAATAGAAGAGATCGTGGCTGTCCTGGGAGGCCAGGGCTCTGAACTGAAGCGAAGCCTCTTCAGTCAGGACGGGTGAGGCCTGAGCAGAGGTCAGTAATGACGTTGTGAAACCACTGAGCCTCGGAGCCGCTGAGCAGAGCCGAGCGAGCACACAAACTCGGGTGTCAAAGCCCGGGAGCTCGTCCTCGCCCCGAGTGGCAGTGAGCGCACTGACCTGCACAGAGGAGACGAACAGAGGGCACAAAAGCTAAAAGCATGAATAGTCTCAAAAGAGCGTTCAGGTGAACTCCAGAGACGAAGGGGCGGGGAGTGCACTGGAACCGCGTGGGTGCGGGAGGGCAGCTGGGGTGACGGGGCACTGCCCCTGACTTCCTGAGCCCCACGTCTGCGAAGGCAGCCCGACCTCCGGACCTGCCCCGGGGGGCTGCTCAGGCTCAGGCTGCAGGACGAGCCCCAGGGACCTGCTCAGACTCATTAGAGGCGCAGCTGCCGCCGTCCGGCCTGTCTGGAGGACGGAGGAGGTTCCCAGTGTTCGCCCCCAGACACCCCCCACTCCCTGAGAAACTGCACTTTCCAACGAGCATGCGTCGTAATTAGGGGGGAAATTAAAGCACGGACTTCTCCCCCAGCCCTGAATGTGTTAGAAATAACTTTCCCGCCACAGACTTACCAATAAACACAGGAGTGGCAGGGGGAAGAGAGTGAGAGCCGGAGGATCGTGCGACTGTCTGCACCCAGAAAACGCAGAAGGGACGGGCGAGAACCCCCGGACAGGACCACGGGGCCGCAGGGGGGTGTGTTGGGGGGGCTGAGAAAGACCATTCCTTTTCCCTGTCAGGCTTCTGAATGAAGATGGTCAAAGTTGTTGGTTTTTAAAAAAATTTTAAATCATGGACATATATCACTGTTATAAGAGAATTTATAAAAAATAAATTAATGAAAATAGCTCCAAAAAACTTTGTATTAGAGACAGTAACATTGAGGCCCCAAATGAAATGACACCCCTGAAAATGAAAATCTGCTCCCCATTTGGGGCTGGGAAAGGCCGCTGACCTGGAGAAGCCCCCAGACCCTCTGATGTGAGGAAGGAGCTGGCGCTCAGGAGAGGGTCCCTGGACGGAAGGGGTACGTCCGCAGGGCGACTCGGGCAGGCCCAACACAAAGCAGGGATTCAGGAAAGCTATTTCCCCCTTTTTTCAAGCTGCCCGTTAAAACCCTATTGGAAAAGCTTTAGTAGATATCTTCAAAAATGTCCTACTTGATGGGCCTGCGTACGAAAAACAGCACACTAAAAAGAAACCCACATTATTAGGTGGACACACCCACCTGCAGAAACAATGAAACGCCTTCTGTCACAGAGAGGCGCAGGGGGGGAGAGTTGCTTTGGAAACGGGGCTGTGTCCGTGCAGAGGGGTGGCTGTGTAGCACCTTCCCAGCTGTGCCCCCCTTGGGGGGTCGGCTTTCAATCCAGCCTCACTGGAAGGTTCTCACGTCCACACCCCACCTGTGATGTGCTACTGGGAAGAAAGGTGGGCAGACAAGAGCTGCGGGAGACATTTCCTGGCTTCCTCCCGAGGACGCACGCGGGCGGAATCCACGGCGCGCCTGGGCGCAGGGTCGACGATGCTGCTCATCAACGAGGCGCAGCGCTGGCTGCCGATCCTACCCAGCTCGCTAAAACCACAGATACATTAACACGGCGATGAAAACAAACCACAACAGAAAACACGAGGACATTTCAGACGGGCAGAACGTGAGCGGCTTGCGCGCTCACTCAGCAAAAGGAACGGCGCTACTGGACTTACATTTTCTTTGGAAAACGATCTTGTGAAACACAGGTATCTGGTAACCTTGGATTTAAATAAGCCGTCTTTCCAGAGGTCAGCATCCACGCCATCTGCCGTCTGCGCCACCTACACCGGAGAGACAGAGGAGGACCGCGGGTAAGGTGGGATGGCACCAAAGGCGCGGGCGGGCGTCGTACCCGCACCAATTACCACCAGCCCGAACCCTCCTGGCATCTCATTAGTCAGTTTCGCCGGGGCCCGGGGAAGAGATGTTCCAAGAGGGGTAGAGGGAGCGTGTGAAAAATACAACTTCTAAAAATACGGTCCCCGGGGAAGCCCTTGATTAAAGACACCCTGACAAAAATGGTTCTAATGAGAGAAGAGCAACTTTTGTTGTACAGACCGAGGAGGGATCGGAGAAGTCAGCACATTAAGTTGCTCATTACCACGTACTCGGGGGACGGTGGGCTGGGGGCGGGGGGGAGGCAGGAAAAAGTTCAGTGGGGTGTGAAATACCAACTGAGAGGGGCACGCCGGTGGGGACACTGGCTGGCCCCCTGCGCCAGGACCCCGGGGCCAGCCAAGGTGCTTCTGCCAATGGGAGCCTACTAGCGACAGGGGGCAGCTGTCAGGAAAATTCCTTCCTCGCCGGGTCTTCCTGGTACAAGCTCTGCGAGGGGTACTCAAGGTCAGAAACTGTATCGTCAGAGAAAAATAAGGACGGTCCAGTGCCTGGTGTACAGTCTCACTAGGAAGGATTTTCTCGTGGGCAGATGTAGACTTTTTTTCCTCGAAGAAAGGTTCAAGGAGGCAGCGGCCGGCCTGGATTTGGGCCGACAGGGCCCGTGGACTGGACTGCGGGGTAGGGGACGGGCGTGAAGGCCCCCGGTCGTGGGGGAGAGTTCACGCTGAGACGAGAGGAGGACAGAAAAGGCCGGACGCGGCAGTGCTCCCGCCGATTCTTCCAGGGTACGGTCCGGGTGGACTGTCGGGGCCGGGCCTGCCCTCGCACCGGCAGCCCCCCGCCCCATGGCAGCCCCCCAGCATCCCACCAGAGGGTCCCTCAGCCTCCAGCATCACAGCCAGCCGGCCGGCACCCCGAGGGACACTCAGGGAAGGTTCAGGGTGCCGCGGCCCGTTGGGGATGCGCCTGGAGCCCACCTGCCTATCCCCGCGAGGTGCGGACCTGGGATGCAGGCCTCGACCTGACGAGCTCCCTGCTGTGCTGGCAAACTGCTGAGGCGTCTCCGTTCCTCACGCCCCAAAACTGCCCGAGTCGGCCCCATCCCGTGAGCACGCCCACGGGGCACAACAGCGGGCTCTGTCACGTACTCAGGCTGGGGGCGCACGGGGGCGGAGGGGCTCCACGAGGACATTCCTGGAGCCCCCACGGCCACGTTCTCCGAGGCTGCCTCAGAACAGCCCACAGGCCACGAGGCCAAAGAAAAAAGCGTTTCTTTTCCCAAACCCAGCGGTTGTAAACGAGCAAATGCCACCAAGGGAGAAGAAAGGCCCTTCTGCTAAGAGTACAAATACGTCCCACCCAAAACCTGCAGCAGTGGAACAGGGTGCAGCCAAGGGGGGGCCCCAACAGGGATTTGGAGAGGGGTCCAGAACTCAGAGTGTCCAGGAAATATTAGGAAGACACATGAGATGTCCTCACCCCCTCCCCCGGCAGGTGTGGGTTGGGGGAAGGGACACATGGAGCAGGGACATGTTTTGTGCAGCCACAGCTTTGCAGCTAACCCATGGCACGGCCATTGAGCACACCTACAACCTTTAGCTGGCTGCACAGGTATGTTAAATAGCTGTGGCCATGCTCTGAGCCAGGGGGATGAAAGGGACTTCCACCCAAATTGTAACTTGGGGGCAGGTCCCCCGGGTTACAGCGCCTGCGTGAGAGAGCTTGGAGAAGACTGGCTCCACGACATGCGGCCATGCCTGCCCAGACTCACGATGACAGCCCAGGAAACCTGGAATAATACAGGAGTGCTGGCAGGTGTAACTGACTGTAGGAGGAGTTGGAAACCGGGGCACAGAGGAAGACTGGCTCAGGGATTAAAAACCCGGACACGGCAGCCATTGAGGGAAGAACCACGTGGTTTTGCCAGAGTGCAGACCCCCGCAGCTTTGGTGAAAAGAGAACCATGAAGCTTTGGCAAGAGTGAGGACCCCATGGCTTTGGGGTGCGCTCCTTGGCCACGTGGCTTAGGAAGCAGGAAAGACTTTGCCTGGAAGAAAATGAATCTTGCCAGTAGGCCATGAGAAGGTGCCCCATGGCTCTGGATTAATTAGAGATTCCTGCCTGGACGGCAACACAGCTGATGGTGCCAGCACCGGAATCACGGACGTTTGCTGCTCTTCCTGAGATACGGTGCCCCGGGTTAGGGCAGAGGGAGAAGGAAGCACTGTGGGCGCCTGTGGGCATCCAAAAGGACTTTGATATTTTAATGAAGACACTAGGTCACTACTTTAAGTCTGTATAGCTTTAAATAAACATTTCCTTTCCTTTTCACAAATCTCTGGCATTGAGAGACGTCTTTCCTATGGCCGCAGACAAGCAAACCTAGTGGGGGTCCTTTCGGTAATAGTATATCGTACCCCCCCCACCCCCGGCCCTGTGCATTCTGTAACAGTAGGAGTGGCATGGGGATAAACTGAGGCACCAGTCGCCCCAAGTACATCATCCCCGCAGACAGCGACGTGGGGGTACAGGGTGAGGCCGCATCAGCATTTTCCCCGTGATGGTTGCACACACAGTTCCTTGGAAAACACAGCATTTTAGGCGGTGGGCCCAGCTCCCCACCTCCAAGGATCCCTGTGTTTTGTCTTCTCCCTCGGGTCCCAGGTATTAGAAAATTTTTTTTGTTTGTTTCCCAAACTCTACTTTCACTGTCTTTCCTAGGTTCTGGGGTGTAGTCATTTGGGAATCACCCCTGTATTTAATAAACACCCCTTTAAGGAAAAAAAAGAAATAGTATCATATTGAAGCATACAAATCTCTTTTAAGGGGCATCCCAATTTCAGAACCACAGAAATGGGAAAATAAAAAATGTGCAGGAACAAAGAAGTAAGGACACCTACTTGGCTTCTCTATAATAAATGCGTTATTTAAAAAATATTTTTAAAAGTAAGCCTGCAGAACACTCGAAGTGTGTGCGACCGCAGGCTGGGGCCTCGGGGGGAAGAAGTCTGTGTCCAGCCTCCCACCGGAAAGGGAGGGAGGCCCGTGGGCCCCCCGCACATGTGGAGAGTCCACGGAGCGGGGTGTGCGCCCTGTGTCAAGGCGATTGTTCCCGGGGTTTGAAAAGGACGATTCCCGCCGCGCACCCCTGCTGGAGTTCTTTTTCTGCGTGAGAGGACACCTCAGCGTGATAGAGAGGCGCGTGAGGGCCTGGTGCAGGCAGCAGCCCCCTCCTCCCTCCTGGGAGCCACCGTCTCCGGCCTGAGCTGAGGGGCACTGTACACGGACAACCGGACCGAGGCCCAGCCTCGCCCTGAGCCCGCCACTCGTGTGCAGTGAGGTAAAAATGCGTGATGCCCTCCGCCCCCAGTCAAGGGGAAGCAAGGAAGGGGGAGGAGAGGAGGAGGGAGGGAGGGAGAATATGTGTGGGGGAGGGGGTGGGGGGGGTCCTGGGCAGAATGCAGAGACACCGGAATCCTGGGCCATGGGAGCTGGACCCGTGCAGGGGCCACGGCTCCACGAGCAGGAGCCGCGGTGAGAAGGCCCAGGCCTGTCTCAGCAGCAGCTCCAGCAAAGAGGCCTCGGTGTCAGGGGGCTGGACATTCCCAGCCTCGCCTTCCCTGCGGCGATCCAACATACCAGAGAAACTTCTTTCCAATCCAGTCACGTAAGGTGCTCCCTAACCTAAATTCTCCCCACTCCCAGGTAGATGAGCAAACGACCTACAAGATAAATCACGGGGAAGGCAGGCATCGGCATGGGGCGTCCCTGCGTAAGTTCACGTCTGAACTCTGACCCTATGAACTTGGCAGCTGGTCCTGGCTCCTGAGACGGGAACTGCACGGGTGTTCGTGGGGATGGGGGCTCCTCCCGAGCACAGGGGGGTCGGAGGAGCCCACGAGCGTGCAGAGTGCCTGCCTCCGTGCTCGCCGGGAGCACCCACAAAGCCTGTGCTGCCACGTGCGGACTAACAATGAGGACAAGCACGGAACCGCATAGCGAAAGCGATGCCATGCTACAGCGGGAGTCGGAAAGTCCGGAACCGTCACAATCAGCTGGGGCTCAGCGCTAACCTCCGGTCCTCGGGGGTCCCTCCCCCCCCCCACCCCCGGACAGCAGTCCTCCACTGCACATGACAGACTTGTGCGGTAACGTTCACCCACCCTACTGTGCACAAGGACGGCGCCTGCTCTGACCGCCAAGCACCCTCCCCACTGGGCCGAGAGCCTGGCACACGTTTGTGTGCAATCCAAGTTTGCTGAACGAATGACTGAACGAGGTCGCCACTCAGTCAGGAGCCACGCGTGACAAGCCCCAGGCCGTGTCAGCTACCCAAGAGAGGGAAGAGTTTGTAAACGCGGAATTTCTGGGATTTACTCTCCGGCACTTACACGTTCCAACAATCAGGCCGCGTATCTTCTCGGTCACCTTGTCTGTGTCCTGCCTTGTCCCCCAAATGACTCGAGTGTGACCAGTGATGCCGCTGACTGCAGTGCCTCCACAGTGTCTGTTACAGGGCTTCTCACACACAGACACACTCACAGAGACACAGGCGCTTGCACACACTCATGCGCATTCACTCACACTCACACACATGCATATTCACATGCACACACGCTCTCTTACACGCATATGCACACACACACACACACACACTCATACCCTCCCCCTCTCTCGTTCTAGCGCCTGCCTGGGTACAGGAGCTGCCTCTGAGGAGGAGTAGGTTGAACACGTGGGTTTCTCTGTCTCGTCTGGTAAAGTGACAACCAAGTGGAGAAAGTATGAACCTGATAAAATGAGGAGCAAGAGAGGAGCGCAACACCGGGGAGATGCCACCCCGCCCCTGCAGGTGTGGGAAGTGGAAGGAATGCACACTGAGCAGAGCGGAGGAGGGGTTGGCACCTAAGGGTCTGGCAGGCCCTCGCAGAGCTCTAGGGCCCAGAGCCACCAGACACCAGTGGGGATGAGGGTGGAGGGCGTGGGGGTGGCCGGTGTGAGTTTAGGCTGAAACAGGTCTGTGTGCAAAGCGGTAACTGAACTCCCAGATCCCTACCCTCATTTCAGATGTATTTTCTGCAGAAACGAATCCAGCAAGACTCAGGACTCCAAAACACAGCCTGCTAGGTGGGGAAGGAGGTGAGGAGGAAGTAAGACCTCAGAGTGAAAACAGGGGGGCTAACAGCGCACTCTGAGTGGTGCCCCCCCCCCGCCCCCCCGCCACCACCAGGCTCGCCTCAGCAGGCGTTGTACCCCCTACACGCGGGATAATGATGGACTCGTCCCCGGAGAAACTAAGGAGTACCAGCAAGCAGACCATCACACGCAGACTCTGGGGGGCTCCTGTCACAGAAGCTCGTTCCTGCAGCATCCCCCGTGTCCCCCCCACCCTCCCCCACCCCACCCCCACCCACAGAGCTCCAACCCCAGGAGGTAGCGCCTCACTCTTAAATATAAACTGACAACGAGGAGCCAGCAGGCACTGAGGGGAAGTCAGGTGGCACAGGTGACGCGGGGAAACAATGAAAGCCACAGAACAAACAGCGGACTCTATAATTAACATCCTCCGAGGGATGAGGCAGCATATGGCAGCCACAAAACCAGAGCGGAACGTCGTGGAAATGTTCTTAAGAGGGACAGTTTAAGACTATAAAGAGCCTAGAAATCAAAAAAGTTATAGGTAAAATTTAAAAATTCAAAAATAAAATACTGGAAGAGAAAAAGGAGGAATTCTTCCAGAAAGTAAAATACAAAGATGAGATAAACTATAGGATCAATGCAGCATCCAACCAGCCGCCTCTCCAGAAATAGCAATAAAAATATGGAGGAGAATCGATCCTCCATATTAAAGGGGTCCTGAATGTTACCCCCTTAAACCAAAAAGTCCTACCCTGAAGCAAATCAACAGAGAATCCCACCAACCTGGGGGTTTAAAAAAACGCTACTAACGCGTCTAGAGAGAAATAACAGGTCACACACAAAGGAAATAACAGGTCGCAGACGATGCTGTACATTACATGCCCTTGACCTAATTATTTTATAACTGGGAGTTTGTACCTTCTGAGTCTATATAACTTTCATAATAAGGAAAACAACCATTTAAAAGCCTCCACTTGATGGGGTGAGAAATAAGGATCTGCCTGAGAAACACTTTGTAAATCAGCTGTCCAACCGAGCCGCCGGGGCAGGCGCCGTGCAGTTAACCCTTCGAACTGCCGGAGGCTCCCCAACGCCGGACGCAGGGGCTCTGCCCAAAGGGAAGCTCTGGAAAGATACCGCCGCAAACCACCAGATTCCTCAACCTGTTCGCACCCCGGTGTTTTAGGAGAGCCCGCCCACAGTTCAAAGATGTACTTGGCAGACGGAGAGCGATCAAAGGGGCCAGGAAACTCTGCAGACATTCCGAAGGAAATATCTGGCTGACACCATGAATGAGAATGAAGTTCAAAGGGCCCCGGATGTGTCGGATCATGCGCTGTGGGGGCAGATACTCGGCCCGGGTCAGACAGTGGCCGACTGTGCAGCCGCTGAAACTCTCCATCACCGCGGTGCGGCGGACACAGCAGGGAGGCAGGGAGCCGAAGTGGCCGGCCTCTAGGTCCCTACCAGGAGGTATGCCCGAAGTGCTTTCTAAACACGATAGAGTGAAAACAGCCATTCGACTCATGTGGTGCCAAGTCGAGGAACTCTGGGCTGCTTTCTTTTTGTTCTGATTTCATTTGCACCCCATCATTTCGCATCCTGAATGGAGAGCTCAAGTCGGCCACCGAGCTTCAGCTGAAAATCTCTAATATTTTTTAGCCAAAAAAAAAAAAAAAAAGCATGGGTGTCTCTGTCCCTGAGACTGCTGCCTGTCCCCCAGGCCCGGGCTGCTCCCTCGGCCCCATCACAGAGCGCAGGGACACGGACCGGCGGGACACTGCACCCCTCCCTACGCACCCCCCCCCCCCGGGCTGGCTCTCGCCCTCACCACTCTTCAAGCTTATCTTTCCTGTACCTGCCGGGAGATTTCCTGCCTCCCAGACTTTGCTCCTGTTGCCTCGCAGGCCCCATCACGTGGAAGCTTCTCGTCACTCAGGACCTGGGGAAGGAACCCTGACCCTGCACGGCCTCCCGACGCCGCCGGCCGGAAGCACGCTCTGACCTCCCAGGGCCTTCCTTCCCTCCGGCTTCTCGCACCAAGCCTCGTCTAATGTGGACGAAAGCATGCCACTCTTCCGTAAGACAAGATTTAATCTAAAAATATCAGATAGTGGAGACCTAGGGAAAAAAAGGAGTGGGGCTTTCGAACACCCGCACACGTGTCTCTGGAGGAACGCTGCCAGAGAAAACAGGACCTCCCAGTCACACCAGAGTTTCAGATAAACAATGCGTGATTTTTCAAACTGAAGGAATTTGAAACTTTCCGGATGTAAGCAGGCATCCTGTATTTGTATGTGCTAAATCTGGCCCAGACACAAAGGGTGCACCAAGCTTAGGGAAAAGCGGAACCATACTGGGCTGGGGTGGCAGCCCAGGGCTTGCCTGGCGCCTCCGGCCGGCCGCACAGCCCCACCCACGGCTGGGCCGGACATACTCGCCTACAAAGGTCTAAGGACCATGTGCATCCTCCAGTAAGAATGAGCAAGAGCTACTGCCTGGTCTAACGGATACTAAAAGCACCAGTTATCATTTGCTTCTATGTCATTTACATATGCAAATGCAAGGGGGAAAGAAGGCAAAAGAGCAAACCAATGACAGTGGCTACTAGAAATTAGGGGCATGGTCAAAAGGAACTTGAGCTTTGGTTGTATTATTTGTTAAAATAAGAAGATTTTTGTATTCCTTACTTAATCAAAAGTAAATACAATTTTTTGCAAAACAAAAACAAAACAAAAAAAAAACAAGTCTAGAAGGATAGCTCCAAACTGTGTAAGATCAGAGAAGAGGAACGGTAATTTTTCACTGTTTAGTTTATATAATTCTATATGATTTGAAAATGAGCTTTTACAATTTAAAAATGTCATGAAGATATTTTAAATTAAAGTTTACAAGGCAGGGCTCACTGACCCTCTCCCCCATGGATCCTGGGAGTGAGAGAAAGTTCCGTTGTGGGGGATGCGTCTGCGAGCACAGCAGGGAAAGAGGCTGGTGCGCGAGGCTGGCTCCCGCAGTCCTCCCTCTGTCTGCTGCCCACGCCCCGAGTTCCTGAGTCCTTCTCCGGCTGGTCTCTGATAACAATCTGTGCCTCCCAGCACCCAATACCTACTCTTCTGGGCCAGGGAAGGAGGGAACGCAGCACATTAAAACATGGGCTTTTCCTGGCTGGTGTGGCTCAGTCGTTGAGTGCTGGGCTGGCCTGCAAACCAAAGGGTTGCCAGTTCGATTCCCAGTCAGGGCACATGCCTGGGATGCAGGCCAGGTCCCCAGTGCGGGGTGTGTGAGAGGCAACCACACACTGATGTTTCTCTCCCTCTTTCTCTTTTCCTTCCCCTCTCTCTAAAAATAAATACATAAAATCTTAAACAAACAAACAAACATGGGCTTTGCTATCAGAAAGATGTGAATTCAAATCCTGGCTTCGCCAGTCAGTAGCTGTGGACCTTGGCTGAGCTCCTCCACCTCTCTGAGCCTCAGCCTCAGCCTCTGTACCTGCAGACGATAGGTTCTGTCTCCTACAGTTGCAGCAATTATGAAAAGAGACGATGCAAATAAAGTGCGTTGCCTAGCAGCACCTGGCCCACGGTAATCGCTTGATAGATGGTAAATATTGGTGTTGGCGTTCCATCGAAAGCAGGGCCTCCCTCCCACACCCGGTGGGCAGGACGTGGCTGTACACAGAGACCTCTCCCTGCACGGGCCGCCCTCTCCCTGCACGGGCCGCCCTCTCCCTGCACGGGCTGCCCTCTCCCTGCACGGGCTGTCATCACTAGGGTGCAGTTCACCTCTTCAAGCCACAGGTCCTTATTTTCCTCCAGCAAATATTTACTAAGCACTCCCAGTGCGGGAGGCACTGGCACCATGCCCTTCGGCACGCAGGAGTTTGAGTGGCGCGGCCCCTCCCTCAGAGGGCGGCCGGCAGGCACGGCGAGTCGCACGGAGGGTGCGGGGCCCAGGCTGCACTCCTAGGTTTGACCTCAGCTCATCCACACCTGTGGTGTGGCCTCGAGAAGCGCGCTCCAGCTCCCCGAGGCTTCGCTTTCTTATTTGTAGAATGAGACTGTAAGTGGTAATTCCGCAGGGTCATGGTGGGAAGTGAATACTGGGTACAGAGCAGCTGGCACGGGGACAGAGGGAGGCAGCGCGGATACCCAGTGTGACTGGAAGTGCAGGGCAGGATGGGGGGAGCACTACAAGGAATGAGGAACGAAGGAGAGGAATAACAAAGCATGTTGGGTACGGGAAGGGGCTGGGGGGGGGGGGCGGCCGGGAGAGGAGACTCAAGGCCGTGAGCAGAGGAAGGGGGCAGCTGCGCCCGGACCGGCCAGATCAGAGCAGCACTTGTGGGAAGAGCGGGCTGACCGGACTGCGGCCAGCGCGGCAGCAGGAGAGAAGAGCCGGGGCAGAGGTGGGTGGAGGGGGGCAGGTGCGGGCAGTGGGGCTGCCCTTGTAGAAAGGGAGCATTGCTGCAGGACTGGCAGCAGGAGGAGGAGTTCCGAGCGATGCTAAAGCAGACCCCAGAAGCTGAGAGGCGAGGACCAGGGCCTCTTGGAAGAGGCTGTGCCGGGCAAGGATGGTGAGGACCGAGCTGGGGTAGGAGGAGAGACAGGAAGGGATGACACAAACATGAAGCAGTGGTGGAATCATGAAACTGCCTGCTGGGGGGGGGGCAAGGGGGGTGGGGTGGGGGTGGGGTTGCGGAATGAGCGGAGGAGCCCCAGGGTGATTCTGGCCCAGCAGGAATGGTTCAGGGGCAGTTGCGGGTTGGGGGTCTGGGTGGGGGGGGATGAGAAGGAAACAGAAGACAGCTGAGTTCCAGAACACTCAGGCTGAGCGTCAGACAGCTGTGCTCTGTGGGCTTGTCTGCCAGGCAGGTGGAAACGCGGGCTGGTGAAGAACCGAGGCCTGAGCACAGGTCATCTATGGGGGTGGGGGGTGGCAGCTCCCCTCCCGTGTGGCTGGGACCCAAGCTGGAGGAGACCAACTTCCCCTCAGGACATGGTTAAGAAAACAGTAAAAACTCACGACCCTGGCAAGAGCAGAACATCCGGGGACCCTCCCTGGCTTCCCCAGCTTTGAGGAAGGACTCCACCTGTGCACTGGCCCGGGCCCCCCACCCACACTGCCGGCTCCGCCTCTGCCCCGGCTCTCGGAAAAGGCCGCCTGCCTGCTGGGGGTGGTGGCACAGGCTCCTGCTGCAGCGGAGCCAAGCTCCTCAGACCCCAAGGCCAGGCTCTGGGCTCCCGGCTGGCTTTAACAAAGGGGCCCTGAAAGAGACCCAGCGAGACAGGGCGGACAGGAAGAGTTAAAGTGATGGGATTTAAGAGGAGACAAGCTGAACTCGTGAGCTCATGAGTCACGCTCAATGACAGGAGCAAGAAAGCAAAGGAGATGAACTGGCACTTGTGGCTAAGTCACCCTTCCTATTTACTCTATTACTCAGCTCTCAAACCACACTGCCAGCTATAATTGCATTTCAATTCATGTTTAACACAAACATAACTTAGCTGGGTGTTAGCATCCAACATCCCAGACACAGAAAGGCAAAACGGAAAGGAGCCCGCTAATTCAATCCGATAAACGCTCTTTGCCGGCCCGGTGGGGTGCGTGTGCACCCAGGCACGGGGCTGGGGACGTGGGGTACGGCTCGGGGCAAGGCACCATCCCTCTGCCTCCAGGGGGCCTGCGATGCAGACAGGGACACGCACAGGCTGACAACTGCAGGTGACGAGTGGTAAGAGCTGCAAGAGAGGGAAGTGAACACACCATCAAAAGGCGAAGAGCTAGAACATCATTCCTCGGGGAGAGGCGCAGAGGCAGGAATGGGAAGAGCACATCTGAGGAACTACACAGAGTTCAAGGGGATGGGACGAGGGCTACAAGGTAGGCACAGGCAAATGTAAGTAAGTCTTGGGTTCCAGGGAAGTCCATCCGTTTCATAAACAACTCCTGAGTGCTCGTTGCAGAACATCCCGTAGTAAATACAGCAACGAATTTGCCTTTGAGTCTGAAAACAAGGTGAGTAATCTGATCTCTCAGACAGCTTCGAGGCTGGAATGAACTTGCGGAGACGCACTGGAGACAGCTCCACTGGCTGTAGCAAGGGGGAGTGTATTTGCCTAGCCAACAGATCAATCCCTTCTTAAGGTCCCGCCCGCTCACCCGGCCCTCTCCACACACACAGGGGAACCTGCAATCACACAAGTCCCTGTCGCGTCAACCTCGCACACCAGTCGGCCTAAACCATGATCAAAAGGGTCCTGGAACAGCCGGGAAACTGGGCGTGGGCGGGGTGCGGACACAGTCGGCATTAGGAACAAAACAGAATTCGATGAGGTTGTTTGACAGAAGAAAAATCTATTTCTGCCCTGGCTGGCATAGCTCAGTGGATTGAGTGCAGGCTGCGAACCAAAGTGTCACAGGTTCGATTCCCAGTCAGGGTACATGCCTGGGTTGCGGGCCAGGTCCCCCAGCAACTGCACATTGATGTTTCTCTCTTTCTCTCTCTTTCTCCCTCCCTTCCCTCTCTAAAAATAAATAAATAAAATCTAAAAAAAAGAAAAAGAAAAATTTATTTCTAAAAAATTAGGTTTCCTCTCTAAAAAGTGAGAAACTTCCCATCTTTTTCAAAACTTTAAGACAGTTTGCAGAATGTGGGAATTACCGGTTCCTTCACAATTTTAGAGAATACGACATTAAAACAATTTGGGCTTTAGTACAGAAATAATTCTCTGATGACTTCTCTGATTTCTTCCCGTGACACAGGCTTGTTATTGGAGTTCTTCTTAAGTAGCAGCAGCGATGACCTAGCTCGTCGAGGTTTTCAGTTTTAGCCACATAAGGCTGCACACAGGAGCTATTCATCATATCCTCCTACAAATTTCCAGTCTCCTTATGTTCCCACTTTCCTTTCCCTAATCTAAATTCTGCTTATATTTCTTTTTGCTGTCGTCTTGGGCGAAAAGTTGATCTGTTATGCTTCTTACAAAGAATCACTTCTCCTGGCTGGCGTAGCTCAGTGGATTGAGCCCAGGCTGTGAACCAAAGTGTCGCAGGTTCGATTCCCAGTCAGGGTACATGCCTGGGTTGCAGGCCAGGTCCCCCAGCAACTGCACATTGATGTTTCTCTCTCTCTCTCTCTTTCTCCCTCCCTTCCCTCTCTAGAAATAAATAAATAAAAAATCTTAAAAAAAAAAAAAAGAATCACTTCTCAATGAACAACTCTCCCTCCTTTTCCCTTCCCTCTAATTTCTCATTCTCTCTCTATTATTTCCTTCCACATGTTTTTCTGGCTACTTTACCTGTGGGAAAATACTTATTGGACATACTAATACTAATACTAATACTAATGTACCTGTAATTGGAGGCTCAGAAAAACGAGAGGTTAGGGGAACTGTTTTAATGATGCCCAACATTTTTCAACTGCAACAGCAGCAGAATATCCACTCCTCTCAGGTGTCTGTGGGACATTCACCGAGACAGACCACAGTCCCAGCTGAGGTCAAAACTACAGCCCACAGGCCAGGCCCAGCCTGGCGCCTGCTTGTGTACTGCTTATGAATCAGAAATGGTTTTTATGTTTTTATGGTTTACAAGTAAATAAATATGCAACAGAGAACACATGTGCCCCACAAAGCTTAAAACATTAACTATCTGGAGCTTTACAGAAAACGTTTGCTCACTCCTGTTCTAGGCCATAGAACTGAGTTTGTTCTCTGAGGACATGGAATTAAATGAGATGTTGATAACAGAAATATACCTAGAAAACCCCCAAATACATGGACGCGAGACAACACACATCTAAATAACACATGAGTCAAAGAAGAACTCAAAGCGGAAATTAAATAGTATTGTAAATGGTATTAAAATTAAATACAAAGCAACAAAATTTCAGGGATGCAGCTAATGCAGAGTTTAGAGGGAAATTCATAGCATTAAAATGCTTATATTAGAAATGAAGAGAGTTCTCAAATCAATAACCAAAACTTCTGCCCTGGCTGGTGTTGCTCAGTGGATTGAGTGCCAGCCTGTGAATCAAAGGGTTGCTGGTTGGATTCCCAGTCCAGTGCACACACTGGGGTTGTGGGCTAGGTCCCCAGTAGGGGGCACATGAGAGGCAGCCAATCGATATTTCTCTCCCTCTCTTTCTCCCTCTCTCTAAACTAACTAAATAAATAAATAAATAAAATCTTTAAAGAAAAATAACCAAAACTTCCATCTTAAGAAAAAAAAACTAGAACATTAAACCCAAAGCAAACAGAAGAAAGGAAATAATAAAGAGAAAACAAAAACAAAACATAAAATTAATCAAGAAAAGAAATTAAAATTAATTGCTGGTTCTTTAATAAGATCAATGAGACTGATAAAAGTCTAGGCAGCCTGAGGAGGAGAAACAAGAGGCAACACCTGTGATCATCATCAGGCATGAATAAGAGCACACCCCACAGTCCTAGATGCATTAAACGGATAAGAAAATACCATGAGCAACTGTAAGCCCAGGCACTGGAAAACTTAAATGGAAAAATTCCCTAACAGGCAGAAATGACCAAAGCTCATTCAAAAATATATAATTTGAATAGCACTATATCTATATAAAAACCTGAACTGTTATTAAAAACCTACCTAGGTCCAGGCCCAGACAACTTCACTAGCAAACTTTACCAACATTTAAAGAAAAATAATTCCAATTCTGTATTAAGACTCCAGAAAACAAATGAGGAAGGAACCCCTCCCAACTCCTTACATGAGACCACCTTTAACCTAATTCCAAAACCAGACAAAGATGTTATAAGAAAACCACGAGTCGATCAATATTTCTCATGAACATACCACAAAATGTCTTAGCAAAACCTTAGCAAATGGAATCTAACAATAAATGAAAAGGCAGTATATTATGTCCACATGGGGTTTATCCCAGAAATCCAAGTTTGGTTCCACATCGAATGTCAATCAGTATATTTCATCATATTAAAAGACTACAAGGGAAAAGTGGTATGATTATCACAATAGATATACAGGTAAAGCATTTGACAAAATTCAATATCCACGTATGATAAAAACTCTCTGGAATCGTACTTCCTAAGCTTATTAAATACTATCTACAAAAGAAAAAAAAAAGAGCTGCGGCCAACGCTACATTTAGGAGGTGAGACGCCGAGGGCTTCTCCCCGGGATCTGGAACAAGGCAAAGGTGTCTGCTCCCCCGGTTCGCGGGAACGGCGCGCTGGGTGTTCCGGTCAGGGCCGCGGGGCAAGAGAAGTGAACCACGGGGCGTACAGAGTGGGGAGCAGAACGGAAAACTGCATACCATTTACAGTAGCACCAAAAATATGCAATGCTTAAGAATAAATTTGGCCAAATGTCTGCATGACTTAGACGCGGACAACTGAAAAAGACTTGATGAGAAAAACTGAGCAGGACTTAAATAAATGAAAGGCTGTAACGTGCTATTGGGAAATAATTTAAGATTTAGAGGTAAGCTACAAAAATAACATAAAAAAAAATTCCTGAGCACTACTCTTTAGCCAGAGTCCCTACAATGTTAACATTTTCCACATTTCCTTTTCCTCTCTTCCTTTCTCCCTCTATGGAATATGAATATATGTATATTTATCCATTTACTTATGTGCTACATTCTTCACACAGATCAAGAGGCACATGACACCCATTTGTCTCCTTATTACCGGTAATGTTAACCAGTAACTTGCTTGAGGTGGTATGTGTTTGATTCCCCACTTTTACTCTTTGCAACTAATAAGTATTTTGTGAGAGACACTGTGACACTATGTAAATATACTACTTCTCATAAAATTTTCACCTAGTTGTTTTGACACCTCGATATATGTTTTAAGACCAGGAAGAAACTGACAGACATGACTACATAAAAACTTCATAAGATGAACAATAATCAACAAACTTCAGTACTATAAACCAAGTGGAAAGACAATGATAGACTGAGAGAAAAATACCTGTAATGTACACAACGGCCCAAGAATAAACAAAACAAAGGGAACCCTAGAAATCAGTAAGAAAAAGCCAACCAAATGAGTCAACTTTGAAAACAGAAAATTAATAGAAAAAATACAAATGGCCAATAAACATGAAAACTGCAATACCAGTAACAGAACTGCAAATCCACACAACGTGCCCCTAGTTTAAAAATAAGAAGACCGATGTAAAGAGTGACGGTAAGAATGAGGGTAAATAGAAACTTCCGTATACCATTTACTGGGGGGTATATATAAACTGGTAACGCATTTTTGAAAAGCTAGTGGTGGTAACTGCTAAAATTTACCAGGAACACAAACCCAGAGACGTGTGTGCAGGAATACTTATCACAGCGCTGCTTTTCAAAAACCAAAGAAAAATAAATAAATTTCCGATAGCAGGGCAGTGGCTAACAAGTTACAGTGGAAAAAGAGCCATTAAAAAGAAGGAGGTTGGTACGGAAAGATTTCCTACAAACATTGTTCAGGAAAAAAGGAAAGAAGGAACATTACATAGAGCACATGCATTAATAATAACAGCAATGATACAATAATAGCACATAGCTCAAGGTATCGCAAGTGACTGTTTCAAGCACTTTGTGAACGTGAGTTCATTTAATCCTCCCCACAATTCTAGGAGGACAGTTCTGTGAATAATCTCCACTTTAGAGACAAGGAAACGGACGCTGTGCTAAGGGGTAAAGTACTTTGACCAAGGTCACACAGCGTGTGCGTGGCAGAGCCAAGCTATGAACCGAGGTAAGAGGGCTCTGCTTTTGATCACTAAACCATACAGCCTCTCCCTATGTGTCTATATAAAGCTATTTGCAAAATCATAGAAAAGGGACTGGAAGGATATAGACCAAACTGTTAACAATCATTATCTGTTACTAAAACAAAACCTTACTTCACAAAAAGAAAACAACTCATTAATGAATGTAACTGATTGCTAGATCCCCTGGAGGTCTGATTACTGTAATAACCAGAACAGATTTTTCCTTCTAGCCTCCTCTCCCTTACCTGGAGGTCTCTCACGGGCTCTCTGTCCCCTTCAGTGATCTCGATCTCTCGATAATACAGCCCCCCCCGCAAATTCTCAGCTCCAGCCACAACGCCTCTTCCCCGTCCGCACCACCCCTCATGCAAACAGTCTCTGGATACGCGAACGTGGACCACAACAATTGAGAAAGGCGGCCTGAAGCATGAGCCGGGTAGACATTAAGGAGTAACTGGCAAGTAATTTACAAGCACGCGGTAGCACATTTCTTCCCTATATACATAAGGCTGAAACACAAATATTTAGGAAAGATTTCTGACAGGCTTAAAGATAAACAGATTCTCTTGTTAACCCTGAGTTAACATAAAATTAAAGCAAGCCGGGGCTTCCGCTTCTAGGAATATGGAATAGGAGATACTTTTTCCTAGTCCTTCCACTGAAAACGACAAGAAATCCCGGACAGTCTATGAAAGAAGCATAAAGTGGACTCTGAAAGGTGAGAGAAGAAGGCAGGCAGCTGGGGACCTCAGGACCCAAAGAGCAACAGTGGGGTGAGCGCTCTGGGTTCCTCTCCCCCCACATGTCCCAGACCTGGAGCTAAAGACATCAGCCACCCAGGAACGGCAGCAGACCCAGACGTCCCCCCAAGAAGCCCTAACAAGAGGTTGCCTTCTCTAGACAATAACAGGTCACTCAGCCAATAACAGACCACGCCGACCAAACGCCATAAAAACACTGTGGCCCCGGCCCCCCACCGTGCCAGTTGAACCAGAGGAGCGGGGCTGGACAGCCACCCTCATGAGGCTGCAACAAGGCATCCCAGCACTTCTGACAGGATGGTGTCAACTAGAGAGCCAGGCCAGTCGCCCCCACCAGGCGGTTATGCGGCTTCCCTCCCTCTGCCCCTTCCTCTCTCCAGGGGAGCGACAATGGACAGACCCTGGGGAAAGCCAGGACTTGCATCACGCTCTCCGACGAGGCCACCTCGCCAACCCAGTGACGTCAGTGGGGTCCACAAGGGCAGCCGTAAAGAGGCACTCCCACCCCAGAGCTGGAAGTCAGAACTCCCATCCCCACCCAGCAGGGACAAGGAGCCCCATCCCCTTGGGTGTCAACAGACGCTGTGGGGAAACTGGTCCCTACTCCTGCTTGGCAGTAAAGAGACGGGACACCCTCCTGTTCCTGCCAGAGCCATGTTAGAAGAGCCAACTAGAACAAAAGGTTTATATAAGACCCAGAGTCTCGTAATATAAGATGTGCCCACAATTTCCAGGTTTCGATCAAAACCCACTCATCAAGGAAAAACACCAAGAGACAGAACGGTCTCAGAATGAGGAAGACAATCTACAGAATCAGGATGACAGAGAGGTGAGAATTATTGGGGGCGGGGGGGACTTTAAAGCAGCCATCATGAAAATGCTTCACTGAGCAATTATGAACATGCCGGAAACAAAAGAAAGTTTCAGCAAAGAAATAGAAAACGTAAAGAAGAACCAAACTGAAATTTTAGACGTGAAAAATACACTAGCTGAAATAAACTTAACGGATGGACTGGGCAGCAGAATGGAAAAGAGAGAAGAAAGAATCAGTGAACTGGGAGATGGAATGGAAACGACCTAATGTGAACAACAGAGAGAAAATAGACCAAACAAAAAATGAACGGAGCCTCGGGGAGGTGCGGGCTGTAACAAAAGACCTAAGACTCCTTTCATCAGAGTTCCAGGAGAGAGGGAGCGGGGGGAGGCTGAAAGCTACCTGAAGAAATAATGGCTAAAAAGTTCCTAAATTTAACAACAGACATAAATCTACAAAGTCAAGAACGTAAGCAAACCTCAAAGCTGATAAATCCAAATAAATCCACACCAGGACACATCATAATCAAACTCCCGAAAAAAGCAGGACACAGGCAAATGTTTGAAGAATTGAGAGTGGAACAACACTTTACTTATAGGGAATGACAATTCGAAAGATGGCAGATTTCTCATTAGAAATCGCAGTGGCCAGAAGGAAATAGCGCGACATTTTTCAAGTGCTAAGAGAACTGTCAGCCCAGAATCCTATATTCAGTGAAATATCCTTCAGAAATGAACAGGAAATAAAGACATTCTCAGACAGAAGGAAACTAGGAGAATTTGTCACCAGCAGACATACTCTAAAAGAACTGCTAAGAAGTTCTCTAAACAGAAAAGAAATGATTAAAAAAAAAAAAGGAACTTTGAGACATCAGGAAGGAAGAAAAAAACACGTTATATAAAAATAGGAGTAAATCAACTTCTCCTTTTGAATTTTTCTCAATTATGTTTTATGGTAGAAACAAAAATTGTAGCACCGATGTGGAAACATTTAAGGCAAGTATATTATGAAAGAAGGAGGGCACAGGCGCACAAGAGTGAGGGTGCCACACTTCACTCTAACTAGTGATACACACACGTGTGCTCGCGCACACACATGCTGTGTGTGTGAAGCAGCTACTAAACAACCACTAAACGTGCTCTACAAAGAAATATACTCCAAAAACACATAGATAAGCCAAAATGAAATTCTAACAAATGTTTAGGGAACCCACAGGAAGGCCAGAAAAAGAATACTGACAAATAAAACTATGAAGACAGCACAGAATAAACAGAAAACAAAACATAAAACGGCAGGTTTAAGTCCCAACATATCCATAATCACATTAAATATAAGAGATCTAAACACACCAATGAAAAGACAGAGATTTGCAGAGCAGGTTCAACCACTACATGGTCTAACGGCATGCTGTTTACAAGAAACTTATTTCCAGCATAACGGTGTAAGCAGGTTGAAAGTAGAAGTACGGCAAAGGATAGATCACGGAAACATCACTCTAAAAAGGAAGTAGGGGTGGCTATAGTGATACCAGATGAAACAGACTCCAAAGCTAAGATAATCACGAGACAGAAAGGGACATAAAATAATGACGCAATGGTCAACACGCCAAGAAGACAGAGCCATCCTGAATGCGCACGGCCCAGACAACAGTGCTGAAAAACACAGGGAGCAAACACCAATAAAACGAAGGGAACAAAAGATAATACCAAAATGACCGTTGGAAACGTCACTGCTCTAACGCTGACAGAGGAACGATACAGAAAACCAGCAGGGACACAGAAGAGCACAGCAACCCCACCAGCCCGGGGGACCCAATCTGTATTTTTAAAAAATCTCACTCAATAGCAGTGCACAGTGCACAGTGTTTTCAAGAGACCGCGGAACGTACGCCGAAACAGACCATTTCATGGACTGTAAGACGGGCCTCAACACATTTTTAAAGTCTGAAACCATACAGAGTGTGTCCTCCAATCACAAGGAACTCAAACTAGAAAACAATGACAAAGAGATGGCGGGACAATCTCTAAATGCTCAGAAACTAAACAACGCAATTCTAAACAACCCATAGGTCAGAGAAGTCTAAAGAAAAATCAAAAGTACATTGAACGGAACAAAAATGACAGTAAAAGGTATGGAAACTTGTTGGGAATAGCTAACGCAGGGCCGGCAGAGAAATTTACGGCACTCAAAGTGTGCATTAGAAATCAGGGGAAATCTGAAATGCATAATCCAAGCTCCTACCTCAATAACCCAGAAAAAGAGCAACATGAACCCAACACCAGCAGAAGAAAGTAGATATCAAAGATAAAAAGCAGAAATCAACGAAAGTGAAAACAGAAAAATAGGAAAGAATCAACGAAACGAAGAGCTGGTTGTTCTGAAATGGTTAATAAAGCTGACAAACGTCTAGAAGGACTGACAAAGAGAAAGAGAGAGAAGACACCGATGATTAGTATCCGAAACAGAGAATATTAGAGAGTATGCAGACATCAACAGAATGAGGAGGGAACACTGCAAATAGTTCTGCACGTGAGTTTGGAACTTGTAGTCCAACCCTTTCCTCGAGTTCCAGGGAGGGAAGAGGGCTGGTGTTCACAGCAATCACCAGGGACCGATACTTTAATCAGCCACGACCCTGTCGTGAAGCCACCTAGAAACGCCCAAAGGACAGAGTTCGGAGAGTTTCCACGGTGGAGAATAGGTGGAGATTTAGGGACAGCGGCATGCTGGGACAGAGGGCCTGGCCGCTCTGGTCCCTTCCACACACCTTGCCCTACGCATCTCTTCCAGCTGGCAGTTTCTGAGTTATGTTCTTTTATAATAAACCGGTGATCCAGTAAGTAAAAGGTTTCTGTGAGTTCTATGGGCCACTCAAATTACTCAAACCCAAGGGGCAGGGAGTCATTGGAATTCCTGATCTACAGCCGATCAATCAGAAGCACAGGTGACAAGTTGGTCTTGCAATTGTCGTCTGAAGTGAGGTGGAGGAAGTTTTATGGGACTGAGCCCTTGGTCTGCGGACTCTGATGCTGTCCCCAGGGAGACAGGGTCAGAACTGCTGACCTGTAATACACCTACGACGTGTCGGTGGGGGCGCCACCCCCCTGTCGGAACTGGGTCCAGAACCCTTTTAAATATGAATTGTCATCTAAATTCCAGCAAAATTTTTTATAGATATAGATGACATTATTCTGAAACTTATATGGAAAGACACAAATGAGCCTGGATAGCTAAAATAATTTTTAAAAAGAAGAATAAAGTGGGAGGTATCAGTCCACCCGATTTCAGGACTTACTGCGTAGCCGCAGTAATCAGTACTGTGTGGTAGTGGCAGAAGGCTAGACGCGCAGAGCGGGGCTGAGCAGAGGACCACCCAGGTATGCCCGGCTGAGCTCCTCTAAGGGTTCGAAAGCAATTCCGAAGGAAAGGTTGCCTTTTCAATGAATGGTACCAAGCAGTTGTTCAACCGGGGATGGGGAGGGAAGAACTCTGACCTAAGCTCACACCTCATGTAAAATTAAATGAAAATGTAGCAGCCTTAAATGTTAAATGTAAAACCATCACACTTGTAGAAAAAACAACAGCACAACAGGTGAGAGTCTTCAGGATCTAGGACTAGGCTGAGATTTGACACCAAAAATGTGACTGATAAATGGAAACACTGACACTTGGACTTCATGAAAACTTTAAACATTGGCTCTGAAAAGAGCCCTGTTAAGATAAAAAGTCAAGTACGGACTTGAAAAAAAAAATATTTGCAAATCACAAAATCAACAAAATACTCATACTGAAATATATTAAAAAAAAAAAACCAAACTCTTAAAGCTCAGCAGTAAACAAACAAACAATTCACTCAGAAAATGAGTAAGACAGGAAGTGACATTTTACTGAGGATACAGAGGCGGCAAATAAGCACACGAAGAGATGCTCACCATCATCAGCCACTCACGTAACGCAAATTAAAACCAAATGAGTTCTCACCGCATACCTATTCGAGTGGCTAATGAAGAATACAAAGGCTGGAAAGGACGCGGAGAAACTGGATTTTTCCTACATCACTGGTGGAAATGTCAAAGTTTACAGCCACACAGGAAAGTAGTTGGGCATTTTCACTAAATATGCAGCTGCCACGTGACCAGCGATTGATTACTCCTGGACACTCACCCTGGAGGAGTGAAGACTCGGCCGCACAAACCTGTTTGTGAGCACATACAGCGGCCTTACTCATGACGGCACCCGACGACACAGCCGAGATGCCCTTCGGCAGGTAAATGGTTAAGCAAATCGTGGTACAGGCTCATCAATGAACACTGTACGGCAATAAAAGGGAAAAAACTATTGATGCGCACAACAGATTCTCCAGATGAATCTCCAGAGAATAATGCTGAGTTTTTGAGGGGAAAAAAAATCCCAAAAGGTTATAGGCTGTATGTGTGATTACATGTCTATAACATTTCTGAAATGACAAAATTATAGAAATGCAGAACAAATTAGTCATTGTCAGTGGTTAAAAAGGAGTTAGCTAATCCCTAGAGACAGTAAAAAATTTACCTGCAAGCACTTTTGAATATAAACCAACCAATCCCGAGGGCCTATCTCCATCTGCTGCCTGGTATCGGGCTCCTTCCGTCTGGGACACTCTCCTGCTTCCCTGAATCAGCCCCAGGCCAGGCATCTGACCATTAGAGACCGCTTGCGTAGCCCAGAGCCCCCTGAGGTTATTTCAACTAGACAGTCCTGGGTTGGCTTCGCCTGCCCTGCCCTGACTTTCCCGCAGATGCCACAATGCAGGCCACGGCCCCTGCTTTCCCCTCGCTCCCTCCGCCTCCTACTCAGGGCCAACACTTCCCCTGTGGCCCTGCGTGGGGCGCTGTGCCCCTCCTCCGGGGGGGCCATGACAACAAACTGTCTTTCCAGTGGGGTTGTGTCCTGATCTGTCGGCCTCGCCATACCTGAGCAAAACAACAAAATCCCAGGTCCATTTAAAAACAAAAATGTTCTGTATCTTCACCGTGTGCATGCCCATGCCCAGCTTGTGATCTTATACTAGAGTTTGCAAGTTGTTCCACTGGGGGGAAATGGGTAAAAAAGTAAACGCAATCTCTCCACATTACTTCCTAAAACTCCATGTGAATTCCACAACGATCTCCAAATAGAAAATTTATCTGCAAAGAGATGAGAGTAAAATTAAAGCAGGCCCCTCATCTTTTCCATGAAGCCAGCTAATCGAGGTTTCATTGCCAGCAGCTTTTCCCAATGACGAACAGGAAGCTGCAGCGAACAGGAGGAAATGCGGGAACACGGCTTTGTTCCCCGTGGGTCCTCTCCACTTGCCAAACGAACCAACTGTGGAGTCAGTCCTTCCTGCGGTCTTTGGGTCAGAACCAGGATTCCTGCTTGGTAGGGGGGAGAGCCAAGAAGGAGGCAACTTTCGCCACTATTTCTGATCGAGTCGCCCTAAGGACAGCCAGCGTTTGCTCCCTGCCTGCCTCCTGGATGCCAGGGCTGCCTGAGCACCGGCGGTCACGTGCATCCTCCCTGGCGCGCTCCTCTCCCCCAGCACGGGGCTCCGCGGGGCGAAGCGGAATGGGCTGGGACAACGAGAGACGGACACAAAGGGCGGGCCCTGAAACCGCTTTCCGTGTTTCCAGTAAATCTCAGTTTAATGCATTTCCTCACAAAACTAAAGGGAAGAACACCTGGTACCTTTCATCAAAACAAGCTCTGGTTCTGAAAATAAACCGCTGTGTGAGGCCGGATGTCGTCTGCGGCTATTTCTGAACTGGGAGGCGGCCCTGGACGGCACAGCTGGGTGGGGAGGTAGAGGCAGGGCTCCAGGGGGGCCGCTGCCGCCGTCCTCTGGCCGCAAGGAGGAAGGGGGTCTCCCTGCCCCGCCCCCCCACTTCCCCAGCTCCAGCTTTCTGGACACCCAAGTGACAGCTGTGACAAGACTGGACACATGAATACGTCCCCCATTTTCCACTTGCTGTCTACCCTATTTTTAAAAAATAAGATGTTGTTTCCATCTTTACATGCTTTTCATGTGATCTTTAAAATATCTGGATCGCTACTGAAAAATACCATCTTGCTTGAATCTGCATGTAGAAGATTTTTTTCTTCTACTGTTTTGGTGAGGGAACTATAGGACCTCACTTGCAGGTTTGGGATTTTAAACATACCCCTCTCTACGTCCTCTGGACAGAGCCCGCAGGTCCAGAGGGGGGCCGATCCCCCCTAGCACCCCCAGAGCCCTCCCATGTTATTGGAGACTTCCAATAACTTAGAAACTTCCGGATACATTTAGGGCCTATATAACTTATACAGCTCTGGCAGTCTTTAAGAAATGTCCTGCTGCCTAGCCAGTGTCAGAAATAAACAGGAGTATTGAGCGAAAGGGGGATGGAGGGCGACAGAGAGAAGAAAAGAAGAAATGCAAGTGGAGACTTCCGGGGTGACTGGTCCCCGTGCAGCCCGGGGCGGCTGGGGCAGGGGTCGGAGGCCATGAGCAGAGCTGGCTTCCCGGCGCGCAGAGAGAGGAAGGCGGAGAACTAAACCAGCCCGGATTCCTGGCTTCTGGCTGCGGCTGGGACGCTGAGTCGTCCGCCGGCTCAGGGGCTGTGCTTCCTCCTCCCGCCGCTCCCTCCTGTATTGCTAACCCTGCTCGCTCTGCTGCTGGTTCCCTCCCACGAGCGACTGAACGTGCCCAGCACTCTCCACCTTTACACAGAGAGACAAGGACCTGTGACCCCACGTCGTCCTCGAGGTGCCCCTTCCCTCGCGCCTCCGTCCTTCCAAGGCCGCCTGCGCTGCCTCCCACCGTCCCCTCCCACTCCTGCTGGACTCTGCAAGTCCACTCCCGTCTTGCTGCTGAGCCCGCCACCAAGTTCACAGCCACCTCCACCTTTCGGTCTCGTTTCACTTGCCCTTCAGGCAACTTTGAACACGAGGGATCATCTCTTCTTCCAGAAATAATCTTTTTCCTTCAGTTTCTTAGTAATTTTCCACCTGCCCCCCTGGATGCTTGGCCCTGGTCGCTTCCGAGCGCCTTCCGAGCGCCCACCCCTCACCAGGGACACTCCAGGACACGAGACGCCTGCTCTCCTCCGGGTCCACACCCTCTCCCCGGACCACGTCAGTCTCGCCCGGTCTCTGCTACGTGGGGACGGTGCCCAGACCTCTGACCTAGGGCTGCTCGACACCCGCACCTAGACGCCCCACAGACACCTCGGCCTCGGCGTGTTCAAACCCGGCCTGACTGCCCTCTACCCCCCAACCCGCCCGGTGGCCTCCGTTCCCGTCTTGACTGACGGCATCGACGCCCACCCAGCTTCCCAGCAAGACACGCTGGCGTCATGCTGGTCCTCCCCTCTCCTCACCCGTGCACCCACCCCCCTGCACTGGATCTGTTTTTCTCTGGGAAAGAGCGTGTGTTCGGCCCCTCCGATCCGGCCACTTCTCTCCCCGTCCACTGCTCAGGGCCTAGGCCGCCACCCTCCCGCCCAGCGCCCACACACAGGCCCCCACACTCCCGTGCCCGCCGCGGTGCCTGCGCCCTCCGGTCACGGCCCCTGCGGCACACAACACACACAAACCCCAGAAAGCAGGCCCCTCGGGACCGCTGCCCCTTCACGTCCTCGGGAACTCCCGCTGACGCTACCGGCCGGACTCCCCCGGGCACCTCACAGTGCTCGGCAGGGACCTGGCCCTGTCCTCCTGTCCATCCGCATCTCTCACCGTTCACCTCACAGGGCCCAACCTTCCAGAACACTGGCATTCCCGGTGCCTTGCACAAAGGCCGGTAGTCAATAAACATTTGTGTCACAAATGCACGAATAAATGAGTGAATGAGTAATGCCAGGACAGGTGGCCCCGTGAAGCTGTCTGAACTGGGTTTTGAAGGGTGAGTGCAATTTTACCAGAACAAGAGGAGCACGGGAAACTTGGAAGTACGAAACAATATGGAAAGCTCGAGAATCCCCCACCGGGACGTCCGGGAACAGTCACTGAACTCGGGGGCCCTCGGTCACTTCAGGGCCCCTGGGACGGAAAGACTCCGGTGTGCAGGGCAGGGCTCCTCGGGAAGGGAACGGAGGACTCTGGGGCCGGGGTGAGGAAGGAGAAACACTCTCCGAGTCCCTCGGAGGCCGGGGCTCTCTGGGGGGCAGTTGGGAACTCAGCTCTGGCGGGGGCGGTGAGGGCAGCCGACGGTGCAGCAGAGGCTGGGCAAGGCGGGGTCGGGCCGGCCTGGGCCTCAGCAGCAGGCATCCAAGCTCTCCCGGTTTTACTCTCGCTTCCCCATCATCCTCAGAGCTCCAGGAAAGTCTCGTTAAAAGTGCCTCTGGTCTCAGCTGTTGTCGGGGAACCCACGAAAGGTCACGGAGGAAGGGAGAGCAGTGTCCATCCCCGCTCAGGCCAGGTGAGGGGGGGGCGGGGCATTTGCCCAGCCAAGGGTGACCTCACAGACATCGCCAGCGAAAACCGTGCAGCTGGAGAAGCCTGAGCCCGCGTGAGGGGGTGCCCTGGGAAAGGCTCGGGGCAGCTGGAGGACAGACACCCCAGTGGGCGGTCTCCAGGGACAGAAGGGGGCGGTGTCTGGGAGGAAGCTGGAGGGGGCCCGTGCCGTGCCGTCGTAATCTGGGGTTCGGCAAGAGAAAAGGATGGGTCTGCAAAGCCAGGTGTGAGAGATAAAAATGGTCTGTTAGGGCTTCCCCGCAGGGGACTTATCACGATTTTATTTCACGTTTACTTGTGGACTCGCTCCGCTGTCCCTCTCCCCTTCCAGACTGCGGGCGGCACGCGGGCGGGGTCGGCGCGTGCTTGCACTCGCTGCAGCCTCCCCAGCATCCAGCCGGGGCGTAATGGGTGCTCAAAAATAGGTTGGATGAGTTAAACATTTTAAATCAAACCGCTCTGCAGTGTGTGATTATTCTTTCTCGGTATTGTGGGCTTTTTGTTTTGTTTTTGCCCCCCTCAAAAGTACATTAGCGTGTGCGAGTATGTTCCCAAAAAGGGCATCATCGAAGAAGACGACCTCCTGTCTGGAAAGTGTGAGTCTCCTCGCAAACACAGAACTGTGGCTCTAGTCTCTGGATTGTAAAGAGACAAAAGAATTTCCAGAAAGGCAGAAGGCCTGTTAAAGACGGGACGTACTTCACTGGACAGACAAAGGGCTGCACCCAAAATGGTCCTCAGTGAGGTCCACCTGATGCCCTTGGCTGCTGAGGCTTCCCAGCGTGACTCGGAAGTCACAGGTTAATTCTGTGCGGAGGAGTTCTAGAGTGAACTGCTCCTATGGCTTTGCGAGTCACCGAAAACTGACCTTCCACAGGTGACGGAGGAGCAGGTACGACCTGGGGCAAGCACCAGCCTTCTGCGGCAGCCATTGTACCAGGTACTGCGGCGTCACAAGGACACTCGAGACCCGCCCACCCCGGCGGCAGGGAGCATGGCTGCCGGCCACTCTGAGGCCTGACAGCGTGGCCACGGAGCAGAGGGGGAGGCCCCTCCAGAGAGGACTGCAGAATCGGGACCGTACACGGAGGAGCGGTTTCGCCAGTAACCCTCAGCCCCGAGCCTGAGACGCTGCGCCTGGCCTGCAGAGAAGTTACAAAATTACAGACAAACGTTTGGCATCTTTTACTTTCAGCATCAACAGGGCCTTTGCTCATTCAGAAGCCGCCACGCTGGCCAGGGTCAGCGGTCCATCTGGTGCCTGCCTCGCAGGGCTGCGCAGTCACGGTGCTTCCTGTGGCTGCGCGCGGGGACGGGTGACTCCCACGGCAGATGTGACAGAGAGCGGTCTCCCCGCAATCCGCAGCACGGCGTCCTCGGCCACGGCAGCTCTGGCCCAGCACCACTGCGCCCAGCCGCCATAAAACACCTAACATTTCAGGGTGAAGAGGACTTCACACAGAGCTCCAGATAAAGGGAACGGGGAGCCCTTCTCCCCACCCCTCCGCTACCCCCATGGCCCTTGAACTCAGGGTCAGACCTCTGGCGAACCGGGAGCTTATCTGGAAGAGTCCAGCGGTCAATGCGACGAGCTGTCTCCAGCGCTGTCCCTGCAAGGGCTTCCGGGGGGAGCTCGGCCGCGCCCCGCCCCGGCGCAGAGGCTGGGTGATTGCCAGGCTGACCCCTGCAGCCTCCCGCCCTGCTCACCTCCCACCGTAATGCACGGCCCAGCGCATCATGAGATGCGCTTATTAACTTTCCTCGCTTGACACCGCGCTCTCCTGCCCTGAGCGAGATGTTAGGGGAAAATGATAGCCCGGGGAGGGATCCCGCTCCTGTCAGGCCTGCCGAGACTTCCGGAAAACCGGGCTGTCACAGGAGGCCACCTGCCGCCCCCCGGCCAAGCGTTCCAGGTGACCCCAAGGGTGCAAGCAGAAGCGAGAGACACAGATCAACCGAAAGCAGCACAGCATGAAGGCGGGAGACCCAGGCCCTGGTGGGAGCCCCCGCAGGAGTCCCCCGGGGGGGGGGGCAGCCCAGGGGCTGGTCCTCGCAGCCAGCGAGAGTGCCCGGCCGGCCCCGCACACACAGGCTGTGCCGCTTCGTGTCCAATTCATCAAGAGACACTTTGGCCTCTCCGATCGGTAACACTTTTATTAGCTTCCCCAAGAGTTTTATGGCACAGAGCCATACCTGATGATTCTGTTTTATAGCGAGTTATACATTCCAGCGGTGCTCTGAAGTCGGGCAGGAGGTAAGACTCAAACCTTTGTCAAAAAAGACTCCCAAGTTCTTTCACTTTTACGATGTTTGCGAGCTTTCAAACAGTTGGGAGAGTGATGGGGAGCATTTCAGCGGGCCTCTCCCTCCTCGCGCAGGGCCCGGTGCTGGGCGGACCCGAGACACACGGCCCTTTTCTCAGCAGGGCTGGTTCTGCCCACTCACACCCGTCCTCGGCCTGGGGGGCAGTTGGCAATTTCTGGACCCGGTCTTTGGTGGTCTATCTTGGGGGCTTAGTGCCACTGGCATCCAGGAGGTAGAGGCCAGAGATGCTGCTAAACAGCCTATGAGCTCAGGGCAATCCCACGGCACAGAAGTGTCTGATCACCTGCCCCCAGATGTCAGTAGTGCCAAGGCTGAGAAGCACTGCCTCGGGGGTCCCCCTGGACCAGGCCTTGTCCCCCACCCCCGTCCCCGACCCCCCGACCCCCACCATGCCCAGGACATCAAACACTACTCTAATCCCTGCCGCAGGTTCTGTGCTGGCTACCAAGGCTCTCATTCTTTTATTCTCATGTATTCTCGGTACACATGTGCAATGAGCAAGAATAAAATGCAGCCATAAAACAAAATGAGGAAAGTGAAAATAAGACCACTTCAGAATCTCTGAACACTGTACTAAACCCTCCAAATGTTACTCTGCATTTTTTTTTAAAGCTCCAGCCAAATCGGAATTTATCTATTGAAACAACAAAATAACCGATGCCAGCCATCGGCACTACTGAACACACGGATGTCTGCTGAAAAGCGAGGCGAGGTCCCTGATAAGCAGTGGTGGTGTGGTCAGTCCCAGCAGGGACTTGATGGGCAGGGGGTGGGGGTGTGGGGGGGTCCTGACTCACCACCCCCAAGGAGGGGGAGGGGCTCTGCCACTTCACTTCCCAGGGCGTGGGTTCCCCTCATCAGCAAAGTGGAAATAAAGCTGCCTGCCCCCCAACCCCACAGTGACCGTGAGCGCTACCCGAGTTCCGGGGTGGGAGATGGCTCTGCGCGCCGCACAGAGAGGTGCGGTCGTAGGGCGATGCGTTCAGGACACTGACACACGTGGGACAACCAGTGACAAACGCCAAGGGTCTTTCCGCCTCTTGAATCCTTTTCCTGAAATGTCGCAACTAGAAGTGACTGGAAACCCACTGACCCAACCCCTGAATTTTGCAGAAGGTGACAATGAGCCTCCCAGAGGTGGAGCGACTGGGCTCTGGGCACAGCCCGCACAGGCTCAGGTGTCCTGACTCCCAGCCCAGCACACTCCGCGGGCCTGCCCACCCGGGGCTCCTCCCTCCCCGCTGCGGTGCCCAAAGGGAAGGAGCCCGTCTTACGCCCGAGGCTGGGAGGGCCTCGCGCACAGGAGGTCCGCGTCTGTGGAACCCGTGAACAAAAGGCACAAAGCAGCCCCCTGACTTACTACGTCATAGCCTGTCGGGGCTCGGTTCCGAGAGGCCACCACCCCCACTCCCGTGATGGGGTCCATCGACGTCTCTGGCAAGGCTTCCGAAAGGTCTTTGACTTCAGGCATGGTGGATGGGTCCTGGTTCCGAAAAGGAAAAAGAAAGCACAAAATTCAAACTGAGCGTTTGACGCGAACAGTGCACAGTCTCACACAGACAGGACCAGGCTCTCGGCGAATGCCCTGAGCTCAGCTCTGGGTGCCTGGACTGGCGACCACGGGAGCCCTGACCTCACCCGACTCTTTCCTCAGATCAGGAATTCAAAACACGCCTGGCCCCTACTCGTCTCCAGGCAGCTTGGAACGCTGAGCTAACACAGCCAATGAGGGCTTGTCCCTTCTCTGAGTGGGTCATTTGAACTCAAAACCAACAGCAAAGTGTTCTCAAATCTCCCATCCAGCTGCCTGACTTCTGAGCAGACACCAGAGGTTTCTCCGAGGACAGATCAGAACCACCTGGCCTGTCTCTCCCTTACTCTAGTTCCTTACGGAGGGGCAGCCTTCCAAACCCTTGGTCTCCACCGCAGCCGATGGTGGACTGCCCAGTCGGCAGGGCTCTGCAAACACACGCAGGGAGGAGTGTCTTCTGGGCGCAGAGGTGAAGGAACGGTGCTCGGCCCAGGACCCAGGACCTCGAGCATGCAGGGAGCTACAGCACTGAAGGTTGCAGAGCTGCTGTGAGAGCTAAGAGTCACGTGAAGGAAGGGCCTGGAGGCACACAGTAGGCGCCCAGCGAAAAGCAGATGACGCTGGCGGAGTCTGGGGTGCACAGGTCCGGTGTAACTGACCAGAAATGTGGTGGGTGCCCCTCCTGAGAGGACTGGCAGGCCCCTCGGCTGTGCTGAATCCCACAGGTCTCGGGCATTTACTCAAAGCTGAACACTAACAATGCCCATAATTCTTGCTGGGCACTTTGGGAGAAAGGGAGGGAAATGGAATTATCATTCTGCAGCTCACTGCCTCTTGATGTGACCAGAGGAGACAAGCAGTATATGGAGAGCACCGGGTCTGGGCAGCTCGCGTGGCAGTGCACCAGAAAGCAAATAAAGGTAACACCTTATGCAAATGACTTTTAGTACTTGTAAAAGGACAAGCCTTGAAAAAGAGCGAGTTAAATTCCACCTCCTTCTGCAGCAATTAAATTCCACCGGCTGCGGGTCTGCCAGGTCTCTCAAGGCTGGTTACTGCTTCTAGAGCACACCAAACACCCTGCCTAACTAGGCAGGCAGGAAGGACACTCTCGGTCCTCAGCCCAGAATCAGAAAAGGCAGAGGCTATTAAAAATGACGGTGCCTCCTAAATAGGAACAACCAAACTGCTCTGTGCAAGTCACTCGTGCAATCAGCACCCCCCTCCCCGGACCCCACAGAAGGCTCCGGAAACAGACTTGATGTAGCGGAGCCAAGTCTCCACTCCAGGCGCTTCTTAGCCTGACAGCGGCCGTGCTCACGGCACCTGATTATGACAAAAGCCAAACGAACTATCGCTTTCCTTAATTCTACTGAAAACAGGCTTCTGGAAGCCCAGGATAGAGCCCAGGAAACCACGCCACATCCCTGCCTCGTCTTCTGTTTTCAAATTGCACTTGCCAGGTGGGGTTTATCTGCGTTAAAGCACAGGGTTTGGGGCTCCTTGCACACAGTAGGCATAAAGAAAAGTTAATGAGCGGATACCCATGCACGCCCCCGATAAGGGAGGTTTAGAATTAAAGACCGGCACCTGCCCGAGCCAAAGCACACACTGATCAAAAAGTACCTTCACATGGAAAACCTTATTGGTCACATAACAATAACAATGCTGCAGTGTGCAAAATATTGGTACCTGCTGTTGGTTACCAAAATGCTTTGCAATTAACAACTCATTAACAGAATGTATGAATTCTGCCTGTGCTGAAATATCACGCTGTGAATTTAATAAAGAACATGCGAGGTAAGTTTTTTTTTTTTTATTAAGATAGCACTGCCTCTACTGTCTGAGAGAGAGGGAGGAGGAGGTAAGCATGGAAATAACTAAGACATGTTTTATTTGCTGAGAGATTCCCGTCCTCGGGTTACAATAGCCTCCACGAGGCACGGATGACAACGGCTGTCTCCCGCTCGGGAGCGCGCTCTCGAGCGCAGCGGAGGAATTCGCTCCGGAAGCGTGGATGCGGCTCCCAGGATGCACCAGGGAGGCAGCCCAGCAGCAGGCTCCAAGATGGCTGCTGGGCTGCCTCCCGCCCGCCCGCCCGGGCAGACAAAGGACCGGCGGCCTGGGCCCGCACGCGGTCGCTCGCAGCCCAGCCTGCGGACGGGAGGACGCGCTGAGCTGAGCGGGACACAGAGCATCTCGCACGCCTTCTTTTTTCCTTCCCCCCACCCAGTGGCCGTACCCTGGGGATCAAGGCAGCCTTTGTGAAACGCAGACAAATGACTCCTCGCTGCTGCGCGGGGCTGAGGCCAGCGCGGCGGTGGCGGGAGCACCACCACCACCAGCAGCAGCGGCAGAGGAAGCTTTTAATGAGAAACGCCCAAGATATCCATGGCAGAGGCAATCACTCAAAGCAGCTTGCCCTGGATTACATATTTTCTGACTGCAAATTACTTTTAACAGCGTCTCTACCGTCACTTCAATTGACCTTCCTAACAAAAGGCCATTTATTAACTAGCACTCCGCGTTTCCCGGGCCGTGGTGGAGCCTCGGAGCCAGGCGGGATGGCACTGCCTCCCGGTACTCAGCTGCCCAGGGTCACAGGCCAGGCCTCTGTGAGGGGGAGAAGAGGCCATTAACGCTGGCCTGCAGAGCAAATCTGCCGGGGAGGGGAGTGGAGTTGGGGGCAGGGTGTTTAAAACCCACATTAACCCGTCTGCCTGGTGAGAGGCGATGCTGGTCTGGAACACGAAATTCCAGGGCCTCCTTGCAACAGTGTGGCTCAGTTGGTGGGAGCGTCATCCTGTGGACAGAAAGGTCACGGGTTCGATTCCCGGTCAGGGCACATACCCAGGTGGTGGGTTTGATCCCTGGTCAACGCACATCATAAGAGAAGGCAACCAATTCATGTTTCTTTCTAACACTGATGTTGCTCTCTCTCTCTCTCTCCCCCCTCCCCCACTGCTGTCTCTAAAAAGCAATAAAAAAAAAGTCCTCTGGTGAAGATAAAAAAAAATTTTTTTAAAGCTTTCTCAGGCTCCGTCTCAATCAGTGCTCACTCTAAGCCTGGGAGGTGGCTGGGTTGTATTATCCCTGTGTTAGCAGGGGGAAAAAAAAAAGCCTGAGGCCTGGAGTTCTCAGACATCATGCAGCTGGCAGACAAACAGGACCTCTGATCCTCCTTCCCCAGCCTGGTCTGCTTTCCCCAACACTGTGCAGGGAGAGGCCAACATCCGATCCGATATCCGACTGAGAAAGCAGTTTCAACACTAATTATATTTAAAATGCCACAGTCCTCCTTTCTGTCGCCATAGCCCAATGAGTGAAGCGAGGGGAAGAGAAGTACAGAAAGATAAAAGTAACAGGGGATTCATTTCCCTCACACCTCAGTTTCAAGATTCAACATTTCCCTCATAAATAATTTACAACAATAAAAATGAGCTAAGGCCATGTTTGTGTAGGACGGAGGTAAATTTAGGCCTAATGAGGGAGATCGGAGCACTGCACAGGAGGGAATAGGTTGATGCATGGTGCGTGCGGGCCCATCGACAGCACACAGGGGTTCCATTACCAACAGCCAGTCGCAGGGCCAACTGCGGGGGGAGGGAGCAATTGGCAAAACTTCCACCGTGCTCGCGGTGGCTGCGCCTCTACAGTGAAAAACCAAAAGTTGACCCAGTATTGCAGATGACAAGATAACGGATGTTGAAATCACTCCGAGCTATGGGATGGGGCCAACTCAAACTAAGTGGGTTCTCAGCAAGTGCCAGGTAAGGAGCGAAGGCGGGTGGCAGCACTGGGAGTCGGGCTGCTCTTGGGTGTGGGCCGAGCGCAGTGACCTTGAGCCGGTTCTCTTTATTGAACCTCGGAGGTCATCTGGTCCCAATGCCCACCCCAGTCTCTAACCCGGCTGCCAGGCAGCCTCTGCTAGATCATTTGCAAGCCCCGGGGGCTGCAGAGCCTTGCTCTGTTTCTGTGCCACCCCAGGAGGATTTCTCTGCAAGGTGGGAGGGGTGAGTGAGGGTGCACGCACGTGTGTACAGTGTGGGGTGAGGTGTGTTTTCCAAGCCAGGAGGATTTTTCCCATGTCATGCTGGGTGGGCACTATGCAACAATGCTGGATGGTAGAAAACCGCTTCCTGCCTCTGCCTGCAATGCCGCAAACAGTGCCTGGGGTGGGGGTGGTGGGGTGGCGGGGTGGGGGGGCCGCTCGGGCACTGCGGCACGGCACCCTCGCTGTCCTCGCGGGTTCACAGAGAAATGAACTTTGACTATAAAGCCCCTTCATACAGACAGCACACTGCTCCCTTGTAGCTGATCAAAGAATTGCTACAACAGTTTGCTTAATCCCTAAAAGTCAGCTGTGCTGGGCTTAACTGATGCTGAGCATTGTTTCAGAATCAAAGGCGTGCCTCCCGGCCCCAGTCTGGGAGAAAACTAAGCTACTGTATCACAGTTGAAAACTCAAGGGAACTTTGATATCATCTCTGTTTAATTTCCCCAGCCCCGTGAGCCTGGGGTTTATCTCATTTTATCAACTCCTTTACTGAAATCAAAACCCAACTAACAGAGCTCAGACCTCTCTCCACCGAGGACCCTTCAGCGGGGGTGAGGTGCGGGCTGTGGAGTTTAAAGATGGCGGCGGGGGGGGGGCCGGTGTGCAACAGCTGCAGGGGGCATGGGGTGCTGCCTTCAAAGGAGGCACAGCAGGAACCCCAACTCAGCTGGCCTCCCTGCCGGCTCGGAAGCCTCACCAGCCAGCACTGCCCACCAAGGCTGAAGGCATGACTCCAGCACAACTTTTCAGCAGAGTAATTTCAAAGTATTGGTGGAGGGGCTGGTTAAATTGGGCTACTGTAATTGAAACGACAAAAACAGTGGGTTAATTAAATCCCCACAGAAGGGCAACATTGCTATCAGCTTGTTTGAAATCCAAAGTCAAAGGCACAAAAGACATCAAGGGTCGGCCCACAGCTCCCGGCTTGCAGGGCTGGGAAGACGCGGTGGGTAATATTTCACTCTGTGGGAAACGGCCCAAGAGCAGGGTCTCGACTGAAAATGGCTGCCCCCCAGGAAAAGCTGCTGCTGTGGCCCCCGGCTCCTCCTGCTTCTCAGGGCTGGCGGTGGTCTGCGGGAACCCACGCCCCTCTCTGTGGCCCCATGACTACTGGCACCTTTCTGCCAACACAACTGAAGCTGGGGACAGAAGGACACTGCCCTGTCCCCCCGGGAGAAAGCCCGCAGCCAGGCTTTGCCAGTGCATGCCACAAACCCACGCAGCCCACAAACCGGCCACCTCCGTGCAGCCGAGGTGCAGACACCTACCTCCTCAGGAGACCTCGAGCTGCAGCCAGGGTCCATGCAGCACCCAGGCAAATGGCTAGCTGGCTCTTGGGGGGGCAGTGTGCAGGCTGCAGTGTCACTGCGGACCGCAGGATAGATCGGATAGCATCCTGGCACCTCCTGCACTTTGGTCCGGACCACTTATCTAGCGAGCGGTCGGAAGCCAAATCTCTCCAACAAACACTGTGGAGTGCAGTCCGGTGGCAACAGGCCACAGGCTACCAGGACGGCTGCTAAGATGCTGGGAAACGAAGGCAAGTGTTTCTGCAAGCACACCTGGGTCACCAGGGATTTTCCAGTTCGGGGACTAACAATGGCAAGCATTTCCTTTTCCCCAGTAAAGGTCTGTGGCTTTTAACAGAAGAACCTGGAGTACAAATGCATCCACTCCATCTGACCTACAATTACATTTATAGTAACCATTTGATTACCAAACAAATTTCCCCAAAACCATGTGAGGCAGGCCTGGGGTTCAGGCGGTTGCAACCCAGTACGGTGTAAAGCTAGATCCGGGAATTCACTCTTCAAAAATAAATCCAGGGTCAAGTTCTACAGCACAGCAATGGCCAAAGTCCTGCCCCTTGCAAGCCTGACTCTGCAAAACCAGGGCTCCTGGTGCAGGGGGAGGGGGGGTGCAACATTATCCAGTGCACGGTGGGCCCTGCACCTGCTTGCCCACAGTTACTGTAAATGAGGTCATCCCTGCCCACTCCCCTCAGGTCCTGGCGCCATACTGTCCCCTGGAGAGAAGGAAGAAGGACGACCCCCACAGAAGGCAGATGCCCTGCACATGAAACCGTCCCAGGAGGCCCCAAGAGCAATGCTTTCTGGATGTTAACTGCCACCGATGAGTCATATCCTTGCCCTCGTGGCCCCAGTGTCTACAGAGGAAAAAAAAAAGCCAGTGTCATCTCAACGCTGGACAAACGGGCTCCCGGGCCAGAAGCATCAGCACACACGGCTGCGGGTGAGCCAGGCGTGCCCCACATGGGTGTTGAGAGTTTCTTTTCAGACATCCGGCATCTAATCCTTCTACCTGTATGCTGATGACTTCCAAAACACCTCCACAGCCCGGCGTGTCCTCCCGAGGCTCAGGTGTGTATCTAGTGTCTCTCGTCACCTGCACGTCCCATTAACACCTCAAACACGCTGACCTTGCCATCCTGCCCCGAAGCATCTCCCACATTCCCGGGGCCTAGCAGGACCCGGCGCCCAGCCGTCAGTCCACAGACACTCACGGGGAGCCTCTGCGCTGGGCACGGAGGGCGGGCGCGCACAGATGAGGGAGGAAAACCCGACGCTCCCGAGCAGGAGTTCCCAGATCCTCGCAGGGATAAGAGCCGTCTGGAGAGCTGGTTAAAACAGAGATTCTCGAACCCGCCCCCAGAGAACAGTTCAGTGGGTCTAGGAGGGAGCCCGAGAAGCCGTGCTTCTGGCCAGCTCCGGTGAGGATCTGCTCAGGCAGCTGGGCCGCCGTGCACACCTGGAACAGGAGGCGGCCGTGACTCGTTAGATGTTTGACGCCTGACCGAATGAATGAGCGAAGGGATGGAAAGAACCTGAAGGCAACCTCCCAGGAGGGACAGCCTCCCAGTGAGTCCGCCAGCCTCCTCTCCCTCCGCAGCACAGCTCACCTGGCGCCTTCCCTACGACACTCACCCTACCCGTCCAAACCTGGGTCGCATCTTCCATTCTCCCCAAAACTTCCCCAACTGCCCAGCCAGGCGGGGTAGGGGCTGCCCATGAGAATCCTGATGTTGTCCAAGGACACGGCCTTAGCACACACGTGTGCACGCACAGCCCTATCTTTTGGGTTAGAGCACGTTTTCCCTAGAAGAACGTAAGTTGCCCGAAGGGGTTATGCCCAGGGGTCATGCGCGTGCCTGGCTCACAGCGGTACTCGATAAGTAGCCATCGACGGATGGATGGAAGGATGAATGCATGAAGTTCCTATCATCCTCTCAAAATGGCCCATGTTTCACTGGATTCAGGAGGGCGCCCAAGGCAGCCCCATGCAGGACAAACAGCACCGCTCCGGGGATGGCCCTCTGCGGGGGAGGGGAGGTGGCCGCAGCCTTCCAGGCTGGCTGCACAGAAGCCGCGCCTAAGGAGTGTGTAGGAACCACACTGCCCACTCCAGCCCTGCGTTCTGATTTAACTGGTCTGGGGCCGACCCTGGGCGATGATGCCACCGTGCCCGGTGACACAGCGACCAACAGGACATGGCCGCCACTTGTGGAACTCGGAGGCTAGAGGACATATCCCAAAAGAAAGGGACTACACGGGAGGGGACTCTTCCCTCTGCCTGGTGAGCCCCTGAGCCTGAGAGAGGAGCTGGCCCTGGGGCTGGCCCCCAGGAAAGAAGGAGGGTGCAGGGCGGTGAAGGGGGCTGCAGGAGGAAGACACAGCATCCACGGCGGCAGGAACCACGCAGACGCCGGGGAGAGGCGTGAGTGGTAGACGGGTTCTGGGATAAGCTTATGAGATGTTTCAACAAACAAACAAACACACACACACAAGAGTCTGCACTTCTCTGCTCTTTCTAAGGGCCGAGCGACGACGTCGGTCTACAGGAAGGGGCGCCCCACTGGTCGGAAGGGAGGGATTCCCAAGTCTTCCTTCCGTTTGCAGTTCCTCTCCTGTAACTGAATGCTTCTCAGACCAACACGCCACTCGCTGCAGACCCCCATGGGGCCTGCTCACGCCACCAGCTCAGCGGGGCGGGACAGGTGGGGGTGGGGGTGGGGGTGGGGGTGGGGGGTGGAGGAAAGGAAAGCAGAGGGGCGGAAGTGCTGCAGGCTTTGGAGTCAGAGGGCCCCAAGCTTGAACGCCGGCCCTGACACTTAGCACAGCTGTGCGACCCCAGGCAGGCTGCCTACACTGGGCGCATGTTTCCACCCCTGTAGCGTTGGAATAAGAGATGATACTATTTTCTCCACAGGGTTATCATGCGTGTAAAGAACTTGCAGAACCTGCCTCGAAAGATCCAATCCACAGGGTGGAAAAGACAGTCCACGGGATGGGGGAAACATTGGCAAATGATAGCCTCTGATAAGGGATTAAAATCCAGACCTACTAAGAACCCCTAATACTCGACAGCAAAAGACACTGAAATGATTAAATGACAAACGGGCAGAGGACGTGACTGAACATTTCCCCAGAGATGACATACGAATGGCCCACCAGCACCGGAAAGACAGGGTGTCATTAGGGAAATGCAAACCAAGACCACAACGCGATGCCAACTCACACCCTGCAGGACGGCCACTCTCCGAAAACGAAAAACAAGTGTGGGCGAGGGTGTGGGGGAAGTGGCGCCCTGGTGCACCGTTGGTGGGAACGAAAATGCAGCCATTCCGGAAAACAGTACGGCGATTCCTCAAAAAAACTTAAAATAAAATTTCTGTACGATCTGGCAATTACGCTGGGCACACATCCAAAAGGACTGAAAACAGGGTCTTGAAGAGAGATTTGTATGTCCACGTTCACAGGGGCATGACACACAACGGCTGAAAGGCGGGAGCAGCCCGAGTGTCCGTAAACAAATGAACCGATCAGCAAAATGTGGCGCATCCGTACAATGGAGTATTATTCAGTCTGAAAAAGCAAGGAAACTCTAGCGCATAGCACACTTCGGTATGAATGACCTTAAAGACATTATTCGAAGTGAAATAAACAGTCACAAAAGGTCAACTACTGTAGGATTCCACTTAGCGTATTTTTTAGACTAAAAGACACACTTTCCCCCAAAATTTGGAAGGAAAATGGGGGTGCGTCTTATAGTTCGAATGTAGCTTCCCTGGCTCGCTGCGGGGGCGCGGGCGGTGGAGAGGGGTCACAGGTTATTAAACGTTTTACCCTTTTTTTGCTCCAAATTTTTTTTTCCTGTTTTCCTCCTCTAAAACCTAGGTGCGTCTTCTAGTCCTAAAAATACGGTAGATGAGGTACCTAGAGGACTAGTCAAATTCATAGAAATGGAAAGGAGAGTGGTAGGGGCTGAGGGACTGGGGGAGGAGGGAACGAGAGTTATTTAAAGGGCACGGAGTTTCAGTTTCTCAAGATGAAGACGTGCCGGAGATTACTCACACGGCAGGAACACACTGAGTGCCGCCGCTCCGTACAGTTAAACGTGGGTAACATGGTAAGTTTTATGTTATGTGAATTTTACAACTCTTGTTTTTTTAGAAGTATCTACCACCATTGTGGTTCTATGTCAATAAGCAGAGGTGCAACCCGAGAGGGTTTTCACCATGCAGATCCGGGGCCCCCTCCTCAGATACTCTGAGTCCCGGTCTGGGTGTGAGGTCCCGGCACCCTCATTTTCATCAACATCCTAGGGAAGAATGTATTCATTGACGTGTCTCTTCTAGAGGATCAGGGGATCCTCTTTTGAACGGCCTGCTTTGCTGATAAGTGCCCATTTTTTAATTTAAAAATGCGTGTGTGGAACAACCCCAAGCTGTTGACTCTGGCCACGGGCTCCATGAGAAGGCCATCCGGCCCGCAGGGACGTGTGAGCTACAAAGCTCCGACGCCGGGCCCCTGGGCTCCAGGCCCACGGGCCTCTCGAGTTTCAGCCTGGACAAGCCCTGCATCTCGCCAGCAGCGTGTCAAGTAAACCAAACACATGCCCGCAGGATGCCCCGGCGAGGAGGCAATGTCAGACGCACCCGGCAGTGTCTCTGCCTCCCACGCAGCCGGGGAGAGCAGACCTGACACAGGCAGCCCCGCTGCAAACGGAGCAGACGAGGCAGGGGAACCGCAAGTCCCAAGGGGGCGGCCCGGGGAGCGGGAGACCCGGGAGCACCGGGGAGGGCCTCGGAGCCGAGCGAGAACAGCCTGGCAGAGAGGCGGGCGGCTCGCTCAAGGAACCCAGGCCTCCCCTCCCACAGCCTTAACGAGCGAAGGAGACTCTGCTCACTCAGCCGCAGCCCACTAAGTACAGTGTTCTCAGCCCACCACATCCAGCCATGTACTCATTTGTTATCTTCGCCATTGTAATACCACCTTTGACATTTCCCCTGTGGACGCCGGCACCATCATTATTTTCCAGTGTGGCGAGGAGGTCGCTCTCCGAGCGTGAGGCATGGGGCACTTCCAACCTGCGAGGGCAGAGGGGCCCAGGACACCTGGATGTGCACGCCCCCAGGAGCAGACCTGCTCCGAAAGGGACAGAGAGGAGCTCTCAGCCCCCGCCCCCACCCCTTCCAAGGCCCTGAGAAGGGATCCAGGAACGTATTTGGGCGTTCAGTGTTGGGAAATGTACTGAAGCAAGACATTCTTCTATATCTTTTTCTTAGAGCCACGACCCCTCCCACACACAGTGTCTAGACGGCAGACCCACCAAACTGGGGTCTGTCCCTGAATCCCACTGCAACTTAGTGAGGACCACCCCCCTTCATCCTCCACGACGTCATACACATGTCCTTACATCAGCTGAGTCGGACTTACGGGGTACGATTTATTCTTAAGCCACTTTAACGAATAAGGAAGTAGGGGATCAGAAAGGTTCCACGAGGCTCCCTGACTTGCCTAGAGTGACCCGAGTTCCAGGAGGTTCAGTGAGACTCAAATCCAAGCCCCTAAATTCAAGCCCAGCATTCTTTCTGCTCCAGCTTCCCTTCCCGTTTGCCCCGAGAACAGCTAAATAATAACCACAGAAAGGCACTCTAAAAAAATAAATAAAAAATGAGGCTACTCTCCTGATGAATCAGTTAGCAAACCTTAATAACCACGAACTTTTACTGACCACTCACCCCCGTGGCAGGCACGGAACTAAGCGCTTCTCCTGCAACAGTTCATCGAATTCCCACCACAGTTCTACGCGAGAGAGGGGTTATCATCAGCCTCACTCTACAGGCGAGGCAACTGAGGCTCAGAAAAGTTCCTTCATTTGCCCAAGAACACACAGTGAGCGGGAAAGCCAAGGCTTCAGCGGAGGTCTGATTCTAGAGCCCCTGCATTTCACAACCATGTGCACTATTCCAGCTACAGTGGGGACAGTGGGAGGGCCGGGAGAATGCCTTCCACACAAATAAGGAGCGCGGCCAAAGATGCTAGAAGGAAGGGATGAAAACTGTGCATGAGCGAAGACGAATTCTAGGTCCAGATGAACCAGTAACTGCCACGCCAACCGCTTCCCTGAGTCTGGGTGCCCCGGCCCCAGCACAGGCCCTATCTCTCAGAGGCCCCATTGAAACTTCCTACACGTGGCACAATATCTCCTAGTACCCTGCACGATTTCCGGAGAGCAAGGAAGGTGTCGCCCACCTCCTGTAACTAATCTTCCGAGGACACTGAGTTTTTCAGTTAGCCTAGGCTTCCGCAGAGCTTATCTCCTAACTTTGCTGAGGCTTTTCTGGTGCCACCGATAAGATTTTCTGGCCCTGTTACAATGAGATGAGATCCAGCCAGCTGTCGAGAAATGTACAATGAGATTACGCTGAGGAGGAACCACCAGAGACAAAGGCCGCAGAGGAGGCATGGCCTGCTGTCTGCTTTTGTGGCAGAAATCTGAGTGGGCGCTGCTCCTCGGGTGGGGGTGGGGAGCAGAGAAGGGGCAACAGCTACTTGCCTTTTGCCCTGGCGTGGCCTTCCCTTGTGCCTTGCTGAAAGGCTGCTGAGGAGCAGGGAACGGAAGAGACATATTTTTTTTTATGGCGAGAAAGGCTGATCATTTAGGAAGAGTTATGTGTTGACAACAAAGAGGACAAAGATGCTCATGAGCCTTCTTCACCTGGGCCTGTCTCTCAGGATTTGATGTCTCCTGGCGCTAGGCCATAGCTCTTGTCCCAACCCCTGCCCTTGAGCCCCACTTGAGCTGGAGTCCCTGTGGGGTGCTCATCAACACAGCCACCATCCTTCCAGGATGAGTATCCTGAGTCTCAGGTGCCCGGGCCAGGCGCCTCATCTTGCAGACAGGTGCCCTGGCTACTGGGTTTCCTCTTGGCTGCGGCCAGGTCGCAGATGAGGCCACACCCCAGATGATGCCCGAGGCTCAGGTGCACTCTGGTCTGCACCCACGTGATTACAGAGAGCTGGACCCCAGGCCAGGCCAGTCAAATGTCTGTCCGAAGTGTGTGCCCGGGCGTCCTGGGCACTGGTGAGCTGCCTCGCCTCTCAGACAGGCGGAGGGGGCTCTCGGGAGGCCATCACCTGTCCCAGCCCTGGGGGCGCTGCTTGCACTCGGGTCCCCAAGCTCCCTACCTCCTGCCCGCCGCAAGGCCAAGCCCGGACGGGAAGCCGCGGCGCGCAGGGCCGGGCAGAAGCGGCCGGGCCTGTCCCCGCCGCGCGGGCCGGGCACGGAGCCCGCAGGCCTCGGCGCGCTCGGCTCCGCCCGCCCGCCCGCCCCTCGGCCCGGGGCCCGCGCCCGCCCGCCCGCCCGCCCGCCGGGGCAGCAGGGCCGGCTCGGCCAAGCCTCCGCGGCGCCCGGCCCGCGCGGCCTCACTTAACTGTTCCCCGCTGGGGCGGCGGCGGCTGCGGCGGCGGCGGGTCCCGGCTCCGTCTCACGCAGAAGCAGCTTCTCATCGCCCGGGCGGCGCGGGAGGGGCCGGGCCCGGGGCCCAGGCGGCGGGGCCGGCGCCGCAGCTCGAGCGCGAGCCTCACCGAGAGCGGCGGCGGCGGCGGCGGGGGCGGGGCGCGGCCTGGCGGCGGCGGCGACAACAGCGGCGGCGCTCCCGACGCGGGCCGGGCTCCGGGCCTCCTGGCTCTGGCGCTGGCTCCGGGGGTGGCAGCCGGCGCCCCGGGCTGGCTCGGGCGAGAGGATGGAGCAGGAACCCCGAGACCCTGGCGTCCGGAGCCCGTGCTGCCACCTAACCCTAACCTGCCTGCCCCCAACCCCGGCCTCACCCACGGCCGCGCCGCCGACCCGGGCCTCACGGAGCCTGCAGGCGGCCTCAGTGCGAGCCTCAGACCCCCGGGATCCCCGGGCCTCTTGGAGCCTGGGACACCAGTATCCCCTCCCCTAAGTTGGTCTCTTCCAGGGACCAGCAGCCCACTCAGCTCTCATAGGCCTCACTGCATCCTTGACCAGTCGTAACGCACTGCCTCAGATCCCTGGAAGCCCCCAGGCCTCTTGGAGCCTCGGCTAACCGTCAGACGTGCACACACACGCCTACACATGCCTCTTGCAGGGACACTGGCCCACACAGCCCTTCTAGGCTTTCCTGAAGCCCACGCCAATTCCTCTGCACATCTCCAGTTCAGGGGACCCCACTGCCCCACCTGCCCCAATACAAGCTTGGTTAGACCCTAGAACCCACGGCTAGTTCCAGGCCTCTGAAACTGACCCAATCTCCTAGCAAATTCCCACTTCCCCATATGCTGCTGCACCCACAGAGGCCTAGAGCCAAAGTTATGGGGTCTGCCTCAGGGAAGCATCCAGAGGGAAAGGTTTAAGCAGAGGTGCTACCCTACACTATTTAGGGAAAGGAACAAGCCACATATACCCTACCCAGCCCGGGCAAGGCACCCCCCAAGCAGACGCCAGCATGCTATTTGAAAGGATTCTTTTCAGAAGGCTGGAGCATTTGGAGCTGAGAACCATGTAGGAGTGAATATGCATCAATTTGCTAATGCATCAAGTCTCCTTTTCACACATTCCAGGCTTTTCCAAAATAGCTGTCTGTTCCTAAAGAAAAACGGGGCCAAGCAGAGCTGGCTGCCGAAGAAAAGGTCCTGTGGGGAAGCCGGGCAAGGGTGTCCGTTCCAAGTGCATGTGTCACTCAAATGCCACTGGTTCGAAAGGTCTCACGGGCACGTGCTAGCAAACCATTAAGGGATAGACAACCACTATGTTATTTAAACTGTTAAACACACACACACACACACACAAAAGATGGAAAGTTTTTAATTTCACTTCCCAAGTTTAGCCTAACCAGATACTAAAATCAGAGATAACACCAAAAAGAGAAGCGCAGACCTCTACAGAACACTAGATCGCATATTATCCGCAGTCAGATAATTTGAGAAAATGTTGCACGCCATTTATAATCTAACTTTTGGAGAATCGCAATAAGTGTTAGTAGATTAAGGTCCATGTGAAGCCCAGGAGTAGAGCAACCTGTTTAACTTGGCATTTCTCAAACGCATCTGAACTTGGAAAAGAAGTCCACTAATTAATCTCCCATATGTAAATCACCGCTATAGATCAACCCACTCAAGCACATAGTAGTTGTAAAAACTACTACACAAAATTTTAGCAATTTAAATCTGGATTGCAGTAAAGCAAATCAAAACCCACGATGATCAAGCAAGATTCATTCCAAAAGTACAAGGATGATTCAACATTAGGGAATCTGTAAATTCACCACATTGTTAAAGGAAAATAAATCACAGGATCTTAACAGGATAGATGCTTTCAAAGTATTTAATAAACTTTAGCCAGTTGTAAAATTTTAAAAAACTCTTAGTAAACTAGGAAGAAAATTTAAACTTCTTAGCATGACGAAGCTTATGAAAAGCCATCAACAAACTTTCTAATGGTGAAACACTAAAGTTTTTCTCATTTAAGTAAAAAACAAAACAAGGATGCCTACTATAATTGCTAAAAACTGAAGCCAATGCAATACAATAAGAAAAGTAAATAAGAAATACAAATATTGGAAGAGACAAATGTGTCGTTATTTATTCATGTGCATACCTAAAAATAAAAATGGAAGAGAATTAACTGAAAAGTTTAGAGGTTCTGGTAAAGGCCAGTTATAAGGTAAGCAAAAATCAATGGCTTTCCTAAATGCTAAGGGTTTTTGAAAATCATCTCCATATAGAAGGACTTCCATTAGAATGAGACTCTTGGCTTCTCTCGGGCTGGATACATGGAACAGACTGACAGCTGTCTGGGGTGCAGGGGGACTGGATGAAAGAAGGTGAAGGGATTAGTCAAAGAACACAGATGCGAGACCCATAGACAAGACCACAGTGTGGCGATGGCATGAGGGAAGGGAGAGTGAAGGCTGGGTAGAGGTGGGCAAAGGGGGGCGGGAATAGGGACTACCGTAACAGTGTAAACAATAAAAATAAAGTTCAGGCCTGGCTGGCGTAGCTCAGTGGATTGAGCGCGGGCTGCAAACCAAAGCATCGCAGGTTCGATTCCCAGCCAGGGCACATGCCTGAGTTGCAGGCCATGGCCCCCAGCAACCTCACATTGATGTTTCTCTCTCTCTCTCTCTCTCTCTCTCTCTTTCTCTCTCTCCCTACCTTCCCTCTCTAAAAATAAATAAATAAATCTTAAAAAAAATAAAGTTCAAAGAAAGGCTCTTGGTCTCTCTCCACTTTTGGTGGGCGCGGAGGGATGAGTGACTTTGCCGATTAGTGCGTTTGGGAGAAGGAAGTAGATAAGAACAGACGCTTCGGAGTTCTCTTTTTGGCTTTGGCTGATGGCAGGGAGCGAATATTTTCATGCACTCTCCACCGTGTGGTAAGTGGACCTATTTCTGGGGCAGAAAGATAGTATTGCCCAGCACTGCCTGATACTATAGAGGTAAATCTATCCAATTCAAGGGGAAATATAGGAAGCCCACTTGGCTACAGACCCAAAGCTACATTTTCCGGTCAACTTTATTAGTAATAAAAGAAGCATGTTTATCTTATGTCTCTTTCCTATATCTATGCCTCAGTTTCTTCCAAAAGAAAAAGAGGGAGCAAGGTACTACTTATAGGAGCCCCTAAATAAGCCACTAAATACTAGTAACTTCCTTTAAAAAAGTACGTTTTTTTTAAATTTGTATTCACATTAGTAATGTATACAAGAAAACACCTAGGCACAAACTTAACAAGAAATGGGAGGGCACAGAGAAACTAAAAAGCCTTACACAAGGACAAGCAAGAGGTCCGTAATCGATGGAAAGTCACGACAAATCCCTGGGCAGGAGGTCTCAGTGTTGCAAAGATGTCCTGTCTCCTCAACTCAATGTATGAATTGAGTGTAATCCAAATCAAAGACCCAACATGATTGGGGGTGGGATACTATGGAATGCGACAAAAAGTTTTCTTAAAATTTATCTTGATAAATAAATATAGGAAAAAAAGCCAGGAAATTTTTGAAATTGAATAATTATATTAATGTTATGGTAAGATTACAATAATAATAAATGTAAAACATAATGTAAGCTTTACATTATATTTTAAGATCTGTTACAGCAGTATTATGTGTAGGAACATACACTTTGATCATATTTTAAATTCCCTGTTTATAAATGTTTTGTTTCTATCCACTGATCTATTTGTATATTCTTTGTTTTAAAGATGTTATTTATCTATTTATTTATTTTTTAGAGAGAAGGGAAGGGAGGGAGAAAGAGAGGGGGAGAAACATCAATGTGCCAGAGAAACATCAATGTGTAGTTGTGGCTCATGCGCCCCCTACTGGGGGCCTGGCCCACAACCCAGGCATATGGCCTGACCAGGAATCGAACCAGTGACCCTTCGGTTCTCAGGCTGGCACTCAACCCACTGAGCCACACTGGCCAGGGCATATTTATATATTCTTAACACCCCACTCCAAACTATATTCTCTTGCCTTGACCACTTCAATTTCTTTACTAGTCTCCTGGCTTTGCCTCCATCCAAACAATGGCAAACAACCACCAGAATGATCATTAAAAAATAATGAAATGCAGCAAGTCACTCACCTGCTTAAAGCCCTCCAGTGACCTTCCATAAAATAAAATAAAATTCAAATGCTCCAACATGACCTGTAAGATCTCGTGTTATCTGGACCTTGCCTGCCACTCCACCCTCGTCTCAGCTACGCCAGCCCCACTGGTTTCCTTTTAGATCCTTAAATATCAACGCTGCTTCTTTGCTGGGGATTTTACCCAGAGAGGTAAAATTTTACCTCCTCTCCATCCTAACAGGGCCTGCCCTCACCCTTAAAGTCGCCACTTCAATGTCACCTCCTTGGAAGCCATCACTGGTCATCTGTCTAAGGAGGTCCCTGGTGTTTTCATACCACAGGAGTTCGTTTCCTGCTTACCACTCATCACCGTTCGTAACTACCTACTATTTGTTCATCTGTTCAACTGTCAGTCTCTCCGCCAGACTAAAAGCTCCCCCAAGGTATCTGTTCATCAAGCATAAATGGGCAACACATACTAGCCCCTCAGTAAACATTTGCTTAACAGATAGATGTGTCAACACGTAATATGTGCATACCCTTTGCCCATGTCTAATAATTATCCAAAGTAAACAATCAGGCAAGTGCACACAGATGTATGTTCAAGGATAATTATTTCAGCATTGCTGATAATGAGAATATATTGGATATATCCTAAATGTCTAGCAATAGAAGATAGAGTCATTAAAAAAAAAAGCTGTATTAGCATAGAAATATACCACATATTTTGTTAAGTGAAAGAGCAGGCTATAGAACAGAATGTATTTATTCTACCAGCCTGTTAATTTTATATTTAATTGTGATTATTTATATGTATTAATATATGCTTATTGACTTCAGAGAGAGATGGGAAGGGAGGGAGGGAGAAAGAGAGAGAGGGAGAGAGAGAGAGAAACATCAATCAGTTGCCTCTCACAGGAGCCCACACCAAGGACCAACCCCACAACCCAGGCATGTACCCTGACCAGGAATCAAACCTGCGGCCCTTCAGTTAATGGGCCAAAGCTCCAACCAGCTGAGCCACACCAGCCAGGGTGAGGGTAGAGACTTTCATCTTCTATTTCAACATATCTATATCTACATTTTAGTATATCTTAGAAACTTTAATGCAAGTAACAGAACACCCAACAGTGGTGGCTTGAACCACAGACACTGACTGGACAGGCCAGCATCCATCTGCCTCAGTCTTCTTGTCACAGGAGAATGAAGACATTAAGAACACACGTCCTCCCATCCTTTGCTGACATCCTCAGATGGTCCCATCTTTCATGCTTCCGTGTATTGCCTCATGGGACAGGTAACTCCCCCAGCTTCAGAGTCATGGCCTCCTCTTCCATGGCAGGGGAGCGGGAGGGGAGCAAAATCTTCCCCAGAAACTCCCCACAGACCTGCTAACATCTCATGGGCCAGAAATGGGGAACATGGAACTCCTAACTGCAAGGGAGCCTGGGAAGTTGGCTTTGTCAGTTACGGTCACCTCCTAAGTCTGGCCATATTGCCAGGCCAAAAAAAAAAATCACCATTGCCTTGGAAAACAATGTGGAGGTTCCTCAAAAAAAATTAAAAATAAAACTACCCTTGGACCCAGCAACTCTTCTTCTGGGTATATCTCTGCAGGGAAGGAAAGCAGGAGAGAGAAGAGATACCCACACTCCCGTGTGCGCTGAAGCATCATTCACAAGAGCCGAGCCACGGAAACGACCTCGTGTCGGCTGATGGACGGATGGATAGAGAAAACGTTGGGTGTAGAAACCACAGAACATGATTCAGCCATAAAAGTAAAAGAAATCCTGCCATTTGTAACAACATGCATGACCCTCGAGGACATTATGCTAAGTGCCGTAAGCCCGACGAAGAAAGACAAATACCACAGGAGCTCGCTTACAGGTGGAATCTGGGAAAACAAACTCACAGAAACAGCGAGGAGGCTGGCGGTTGCCAGGGGTGGAGGTGGCGGGAGCGCGGGCAGACGGGCGAGGGTACCGAAAGGTCCGGGCTTCCTGTGACAAGGTGTGTGGGATCCAGAGGCCTGCGGCATGGTGACTGCAGTTAGTAATCCTGCATCGTATGCGTGAACCTTGCTCAGAGAGTAGACCTTTAAAGTTGTTGCCACAAAAAAATTTAAAAATGTCCCTAAGTGAGGTGACAGATGTGTTAGCTGACCTTATCGTGGTCATCATCTCAGTGGTGCAATAGTAAATCATCACGCTGTGCACCCTGAACTTACACAATGTCATGTATCAGTTACATCTCAATAAGCTGAAAACAAAAAACAAAAAAAAAGAAAAGAAAAAACAAAATAAAATGAATCACTGTTTCCTTATCAGGGAGGAAGGCAGTTAAGATTTTAAACATTGTTTTATAGCGCTTGTTCCGAAAACAGTGGGTAAGGGCGGCCAACGGTTGGGAGGGCAGGCCTGCTTTCCAGGCCTCGCCCACGCGGGTCAGGGACCCCCTCGGGCAGCTTCCTGAGCCTGAGATCGCCACTGCTCACGTCTGTCCTCTCTGGCGTCTGTCCTCTCCGGCCCTCTGTGCGGGGCCCTCTCCCGTAATAAACACGTCCTCACTCCTAGGGCTGCGTTCTGGTATTGATCCGTGGCCACCAGAACGGATAGATTCTGCCTTGAGACGCGAGGGTAAAATCCCATCCGCCGTCAGCCTCGCCGGCCAAACAGAGCTTCTCCCCGGGCTGAAGCCTTCCCGACGCGACCTGTGCTCTCAGGCTGAACCCAGACGCCCGCGGGAGCAGGAGGCAGGCGGGTGGGATTAGCGTGCTCATGGGGCAGGTGTGTAAGTGTGGCTGGCTCTTTCTCAGGAGCGTCTGACTGGCAAGATGTGAAAAGCAAACACAGAACGACCACAAACGGTGCTGCTGAAACTAAGAAACCATAACCACGTGCAGAACTGCCTTCCTGACCAGGAGACGCCACGTAATGACAGACCCAGATTGTAATTCTTTCCATCCCCTCCCTCACCCAGAGGAGCGCGACCTGGAGAGCCGGCAGGGAGAAGGCACCGGAGACGCACGCCCACACGGCCACTGCGGCATTACGGAGAGTGGCCGAGATATAGAGGCAACCCCCGTGTCCATCAGCAGATGAGTGGGTGAAGAAGTGGCGCGTGTATACGAGGGAATGAGACTCAGCCACGAAAAGCGTGAAACCTCGCCATCGGTAACCACACGGACGGACCTGGAGGGCACTGTGCTGAGTGACATGAGTCAGACAGAGGAAGACAAACGCCAAACGACTTCACTTACATGTGGAATCTGAAAAACAAAATAAATGAACAAGCAGAAACGGAAACAGACTTGCAGACGCAGAGAACGGTGTGATGGCTGCCAGACGAGAGGGGGCGGGGGGTGGGGGGGTGGGGGGGTGTGAAAGGTGAAGGGGTGAGGAGGTGCACACGGGCAGTCACGGAACAGTCCCGGGGAGGTAAGGGACAGCACGGGGCACGCAGCCCAGGACACTGTGATAACCGTGTGGGGTGTCAGGCGTGTGCAGGATCCACAGGGGGGATCGCTTAGTAAGTCATGTAATGTCTAATCACTGGGTTGTGCACCTGAAACTAATGGAATACCGTGTGTCAGCTGTAATTAAAATATAAAAAATCATTTTTTTTAAAAAAAGAAGGCATTAAAGAAAAGTGGCTTCTTTTTTCTTTTCTTTTTTCTTGTATCGTTGACACTACTACAGATGACCCCCACGGCCCCCGCTGGGTCCCCCTCCACCTAGCACCGCCCCCCCCCCCCGCACCGCCAGCCTCCACCACATTGTTGCCTGAGTCCGTGGGCTCTGCACGAGCCACCTCCTCTCCCCCCGACTGTGAGCTCTGTGAGGGCAGGCACCCCACGAGTCTCGTCTCCAGGACACAGTGGGTACTCGACAGACGTTTCCTGAGTGACTGACGTCAGTTCTCCACGGCAGTTGTTAAAAATCACGGTAACTCCCTTGCACAAGGCACTTCCTCCATGCCAGGCACTGGGCTAGACCTGCCTGCAGAGATCAGTTCACTCACGACTGACATTGGTCCTGTGAAGCAGGAGGGTGACCCCCACATTACTACAATTATGGAAATCGGGGCTTCCCGAGTCGCCCTGGTGATTTAGGGTTGGAGGCATCCAACTCCAAAGTGACGGCTTGTAACTTTGCTATGCAAAACTCTCGTCATGACTTCCACAGTCGGGGAGAACCTCCCGGTGGGCGGAGCCATGACAGTCTACAGCTAACAGTGCCCCTTCAGCCGCTCGCAGGGACCCTGGCCAGGCTCCTGCGTGGAGGGGGATGAGCAGAGTCCGTTTTTCCTCAGGGTGCTCTCAGTCTGGAGGGGATTTCGATGTTGCTGGTCCACAATCACTCGGTCATCAGGAACAGAAACGCGCTCAAACCAGGGTGAGCACAAGGGAATTCGTGGAAGAAACAGGCTTCTCAACGGGAGCAGTCATGAGGCAGGAAAATTCCAGGGCTTTTCCAGGGCCCCATGCCCTCCTGCTGCTCCTGCTCCCCGTGTGTCTGCCTGTGTCCTCTGGCCTTTCTAACAGACCCCTTACCCTCCTCCTCCTCCCCATCCACAACCTAACCCGGCAGCCCCCAGGGTGCTCCCAGCCCCTGTCAATATCAAGCCAGTGCCAGGGACCTGCGGACACTGGCAAACATCTCCGCGCCCCAGCTTCAGGGGGAGAGAACCTGACAGGCCAAGCAATGGTCAGGTCTCCCCCGGACCCAATAAACTGGGATGCAGGGGAGACCGCACCTACTCACCCCCTCCACGCGCAAGGAGGCCCTGTCATCCACCAGGGTTTCCTCCCAGTCCGAGTCTGGTGTCCTTATTCTCTCGATGCCGTGGATGTTGAACAGTGAAACCTGAAAACGGGAAGCCAAGCAGTTCACCCTTTGTGTTCACTGTGTGTTCGTGTTTCGGTTCTGCTTCACATCATCGCTGCCCCGAGGTGCTAAGCCTCAGGAAGGAAGCCTTAAAGAGGCAAGCAGCTCAGGGTGAGGTGCTAGAAGGAACTGCGGGGGATAAAAAAACACATTGGGTAATCTTTCAAAATATTTATGAATGGCACAGGTATTGCAATAGGGCGTGAAGTGATCCGCTCAGGGGTATTCACACACAGAGGCCAACTGCTGTCGTGCGGGGGAGAAGAGAAACTGCCACTCTTCCAGGGAGCAGCTACAGAGCGAAAGGATGGACACGCTGGCCCTTGAAGAGTGGGGAGCAGTGGGCAGCAGGCACGGGAGGGACGCTGTGCAAATGCGAGGAGGATAGCTGGCCGGCAGGGAAACAAGCGCGGTGAAGTGGTGGGCAGGGCCAGCCGGACGGACGCTTCTGGTGACCCAGAGTGAGGGTCTTTGGGAGCCACATCCCACAGAATCTCATCCCCCAAAAATCGGTTTTAAATACCAGCCACGCACTGAGGACTCCCAGATGCATGTCTCTAGCCCAGATTGTCCCTAGACTCCAAACGGGCACAGCCAATAGCCTACCTGACGTGCCCTTGACTGCCTGGTGGCATCTCCAGTGTAACACGTCTGGTGCTCAGCTCCCGAGCATGCCCCCCCAAACCCCCTCCCCCCTCAGTCTTCTCCAGCTCACCCGCTGGAAACGCCTTCTTTTCCGGGTGCTCAGCCAAACGCCTGGACCCCCCACCTCTGCCTCCCCTTTTTCTTTTACGCATCGTATCTACCATGTCAGCCTCAAGGCTCAGGACAGTGAAGGCGGGGCTTCTACGGAGCGCCGCGTTTATTTTGATCCGTGGGAGAAGGCAGAGCATGTTCCACCGGAGGGACGCGTGTAAGTTGGCCAGGCAGGAAGTGGTGGGGTCGGGGCACAGGAAGGAGCTGCTCCGGGCAGCAAGCACACACAAAAATAGAAGGGGGTCTTGTGCGGAGATGGCAGGGAGGTCAGTGTGACAGGAGGGGGCAGGTGAAGTAAGATGGAAAAGCAGGCCGAGTCTGGCCAGCTCCTGCAGGTCCTGACCGGAGTTCTCTAGGTGTCCCCCACTCACCTTGTTGGCCCCTTCCGAGTATGTCACCAACCACCAAGGCGTGCGCCCGCCCCTCCTGCATTCACCCAGACGTCTGCCCTTTGCCAGTTTGGCTGCCCTTGGCTCGGAGGCACCCTGGCCCCGAAACCTCCGTGTGTGGCTCTGGACCTTGGCTGCTATGCTTCATCCAGTCCTGTAGCCTTCAAGGACCAGTTCGTGGACCCACGCTTGTCAGCAAAACAAACAAACAAAAAATGCAACTAGGCAAGTGAGAGAAACAAGGACGATGTGGCATTATACAAGCAGAACTGCATTTCCATCTGCCTGATACCACATCACAGGGGAAGGGCTGGACACACTGAATGTGAGCGGAATGCCTGGAATGCACCGGCTTAGAGTCGAAGCTACCCGGAGAGCACAAAATCCACTTCAGGGGTGCTGATGGGAGAGACACCTCCAACAGGTCAGCGGCTATTACAACAGGAGGCCTGTGTGGCTACCCATAGAGAGGGACGTGCTGTGAGCATTAACATATCACAGTAAAAGAAGACAAGCCGCGATTTCAAATGTGCCTCCCAAATGGAGAGTTTCGGCGTTGTTCTCTGAATGAAAAGTGGTCGTTTGCCTCAAGCGGCTTCTCACACAGGCAACTCCCAAGACAGGTCCATGGCGGGTCACGCCACAGACTCGCTTAGTTAATGATGATCACAGAGGCTCATGGGCGAGTCCAGGAAGCCAACCAAAGTATAGCTCCTGCGTATGCCCGGCTAACGTGTGCACGCATGTGCTTGGTGTTTGCACGTGTGTGTGTCCGCGTAAAGCTGACAACCGTCTTTTCTGTGAAAGGAATGTTCTTCATTATGCCCTGATTTCCTTCCAGCTTATAAATATTAAGGTTTCCTTTATGTTATGAAAAGATGATGACAGTGTGGACTTCTGAGACAAAATCGCTCTTTGTGAGTTTCCCAACTATTTCTGGAATGTACCCATCCACGATCCCCAAGTCTGGGAATCAGCGCCTCCCTGATAAAACATTCAGTTCTAAACTCTGGACTCTAGCTCTGACCTGAGCATCCCTCCGGGATGTAACACTCGGTGTGTGTTTTTTTTTTCCAAGAGGTAAAATTTGCATAGCATTTAAAGCCACAAGTGACAGATTCAAAAGGGAAGGAGTTGGGTTACAATTTCACAGCCTCGTCAAAGCTGGGACTCCCGCTGCTGTCATGCATGATTCACATTTTTCACACAGTAACCAGAACGCCAGCTTAAAATATAAAGCAGATTCTATTCCTATTGGCGGTGGTGACTACTGGGGCTTGCCAAAGTATCGGCGTGCTCATTTACATTTCCCAGCCGCCCCGTGGTTAGCTTGACCATGTGACTAGCTCTGGCCAATGGGATGTGAGTAGAGTGATTTGTATTACTTCCAGGCTAAGGTGGGTAAGTAACAGGTGTGCCTTCCCCATTCCCTTTTCTCCTTCTACCTGTCCCTTGGGAGAGGACATCAGGGTGACCTTGAAGCTACAAGATGATGGAGGCACAGGATGGAAGCAGGCTGACCTCCTGAGTTATTTAGAGGGAATGCTCCAGACACTCAGTAGACTGTGACACAGAGAGAAATAAACTACTGTGGAAAGGCACCAGGATTCGAGTGCTTATTTGTTACTGCAGCACGGTCTGTCCTATTCTGACTGGCAAACACCCTTGCTAACATACCCACCAGCGCCTTCCCAGGGCCTTCAGAGAAAGATCCAAAATCTTTTCCTTGGCCTACGAAGCCCTACCAGTCGTGCCCCACCTACCCCTTGGTGTTCCCCTCCTGTCCCTGGCTCCCATGTTCACTCTGCTCCAGGCACACCGGCCACGGAAGGACGCCCAACACACCACGCTCCCCCCCCCCCCCCCCGCCGTAGGGCACTTCCTCCAGCAGTTCCCTCTGCCTGCAGTGCTCTGCTGCCACGCCCTCTCACTCTGGACATTCATGTCAACCTAATTACTTCCGAGAAGCCTTCCTCCATCACCTAGGCTGGAAGGCCTCCGTTTGTCCCTCTGTCTCATCACGTTTCATTTTCATCCCGGCACTTATCATGACCTGGTATTTCCCCTTTTCTTTAACGGTGTGTTTGTTGCCCATCTTGCCCGTCTGGTGGACCACGGAACCTCCAGTGCCCAGCGAAGAGCCTGGGGCAGGAGCGGGGCTCCAAGGACACGTGTCTGGTGCCCAAGTGGGTGAATGAACAGATGGCCCGGCACGGTCCCCTCCGGCTGCCCAGAGGGGTAACTGTGCCTGGGAAGCAATGGAACGGGGGCTCCTGTTACCTGCTGCGTCCCCGACAGTGGCTTCCAATAGAGCAGTCGTTGACTCTGCTCATGAGTCTGGGGGTTGGGTGGGTTCTGCTAGACAGTCCTCACTCGGGGTGTCCCGTGAGGGCACTTAGATGGGGGCTGGGGCCTGGGTCACTCCAAAGACCTCTTCACTCACATATCTGGCTCTTGGGCTAGGAAGGCTCAACTGTCTGGGGTTCATTCCACTGATCAGCTGTGTGACTTCAGGCAAGCTCCTTAATCTCCCTGCACCCCAGATCTTTATATGCCAAATAGGACCAGAAATGACACCTAGCATTCATTGGTCACCTGCTGTGTTCTAGGCTCCATATACGCTAAACTCCTCGCACACCTGTCTCACCCAACCCTTATATAACAACTTATTCTGTAGATGTTCCTATTACAGGACCTGCTTACTTTATAGGTGAAGAAACCGAGGTTCAGAGAAGTTTAAGCGTCTTGCTCAAAAGTCTAAATAGGTAATCATGCCAGAAATTTCTAGTTAATGTGCTACATTAAGCCAATATGGGAAACCCCCTCTCCCACTCTATACACATCAAAATACTAGATAAAATATAAACCCAAGTGCAAATGCATAGCAGCATTCAAAGCCAAGAAAGCGGATGTCCCAGGAACCAGACAAAGAGGGAACTCGCGCTGGTAAGGTGACCAGGATCTGAGGCTGAGGGGCTCCCTGGGCCGGGGGAGCAGTGGCCCCTCGAATGCAGGGGGTTGGAGCTGAGCTATGTGCCCAAAGCCAGGGAAGGGCCCGCTGACAGGAAGGGGCACCAGGACAGTGCAGCCCAGGGCTGTTGTGCAGCCCATTCCCCACGGGCAGCCAGAGGCCTCCAGACCTTCATCGGAGCTGGAACAGCCAAGTGACGACGCGGCTAAGTCGGGATCGGGGCCGGGGTCCAACCCGCTCACGTGACTCCCTGCCCGTGTGCTGACCACCAGACAGTTTAAATAAACCATCTCTAGACACCTCTGGCTGTCCTTTCTCCTAGGTAACTCCTCTAGAAGTCAGTTAGAACTGACAGAAGATAAAGAAGAAGGAAACCTTGGAAAGTAAACAAGGCACTTGTAAATCAGTGAAGGGTCCTTAGGGCTGGAAAACACTCCTTATCAAAATTTGTAGATTGTGAGCCCAAGTCACAGTTACCGGTTACCGGGGGACTTTTACCTTGAAAGACATCTGTTGGGGGAGAAGCAGGCTGCCAATAAGGCTGCACAGCAGGACTTAGGCAAGAAAACAGAGAACGCAAACAATGGAAATGGAGAAGGAAGAAGGAGCCAGTCACGAAGACACTTCCAGTTACGATGGGTCCAAGGAGACACGTCGTGGCAGTCAGAAAGCGCCATACTTACAAATGAACAAAGAGATTCTACCGATCAAAACTCATGGGGGTGGGGGGACTTCTGCCCACTTGTCTGCAAAAGAGGCCGAAAGATTTGCCATCCACCTGGGCCACGGGTGGAAAACACGAGTCCAGGACTGTACCCGGCAAAATGTGCTCCAGGGAGAACCTCAAGTGGTGGGGACTGATCCTGGGAGATGAACACACAACCTCATCTGGGACCCGAGACTGCCGATGGGACCCCCGGCGGAAACAGGCTTCAAACTGCTCTGTAGACGCAACCCAGGGCTTGTCCCCCCACCCCCGCCCCCACCCCACCCCCCCGGCCCCGGGGAAACCAGCGCTGCTCAGTGTGAGTTTGGGGACAGCAATGACAAAGCACTAAGGAAACCAGGTTCATGCAAGGGGCCATTTGTACCCCAAGACCTGGAGATAAAAGAACAGCCTGAAAGAGCTGCGTGTTTCAATCTGTTCAGTGAAATAAAAGGAGGAATAAAACAGACAGTGAAGAGTGTAAGAAGAATGGACAAGCTCGTGCGGGGCAGAGCGGACATTCAAACCCGGGTCCACAGCTGAGCCAAACCGATGCCGGTGCTTAGAGTCAGTGTGATGGGGGAGGGGCGGGAGACTAAGGAATCTGTGTCCCGACCAACCCTTTCCTGTTTGTTTCCCAAGGGAAAGTCTGCTCCCTGCATTAGAAGCCACCAATCTACTTACTGTCTCTCGAATGACGCTGATTTTCCAAAACGATCAGGTCCAGGGGATCAACCCCATTTATTACGGGACCAATAGGTGTGAGGTGGGGAGAGGTAGGGTTAGCTGCTGCCCTTCGGGGTTTCACTAGGGTCTGGACTACCTCCGAGCACAAGGAATAGTTTTTCATTTCATTTGTTCTGTTATTCATTCATTCTGTTTTTCTTTTTTAACCAAACACGATCCCAAGAATCCCGAGAGCAGCTAGGCGGACCTCAGTTCAAATCCCAGCTGCTAGAGCATTGACCAAGGAAGGCCCCCGTGTCTGTCTGGGTCTCAATTTTCTCAACCCTTAGCTGGAGATGATAATGACCTTCTTGCAGGCTTGTAGGGAAGAATAAAGCAAATCCATGTAAAACACGGAGACCATCCTGGGAGCTGAGCGTGTGAGGGTCGCGCCCACCCCGCCGCTCCAGGGTTCAGGGTGCAGACTGTGTCAGCCGGAAGGAAGTGGGTGGGGGGTGAGAGGAGGTTTGGCGTCGCAGTGGCCCCTCGGATGCTCCGATGGGGCTGGGACACAGCGGCTCTCAGGAGGAGGCCACTTCCCAGGCCCTCCTCTCCCCGCCCCCACCGTGGGCTCCGCTCAGCCTCACTGTTTTGCTTCTGTATCTGGTTTTGTGACAGTTTTAAAGACACCGACGAGCCACGGAATTCAGACTGGAGCCAGCCCGGCCTCAGCTGCTGTCCTCACCGCCGTCGCCAACATATGTTTAACCCGCTGTTCCCGCGCTTCCGTAAACACACTGTCTTCGTTCAAATCTCAGATCAACACGACCCTTCCCCTCTCCTTTCAAATCCTGCCTCCCAGCCGCATGCCTGGGCAGATTTCAGATTTATGCGCGCGCGTGCACACACACACACGCGCACACACACACACAGACACGGCATGTGCACACGAGGACCCACATGCACAGGGACCAGAGGTGAGCAGATCCCCCGACTCCCAGACCTGCAACATCCTGGGTGACAGATCGACTCAGACCCCCTCCCAGCCCAGTGAGGTGGACACAGAATGCTGCCACGGTCTCATGAACACAGGCGCGCCGAGACCCAGGAGCCCTGGCGTCACTCACAAGGACCAAGTCCCCAAAGGTCAGGCCGTCAGAAGAACACAGACACAGACACAGACACAGAAACACTGGTGTACGATCACGTGGTCACAGGGACCCACAGAACCGCCATGCACTCACGGGCACCGGGCTGAACTGTGTCCCCCAGAACCCACGGGTTGACGTCCTAACCCCCCAAGGCTTCAGAATGACACTGTATTTGGAAACAGGGCCTTCAAAGGGGAAATGATGGGCATGCGGGTGGGCCCTGACCCAATACGAGTGGAGTCCTTATAAGGAGGGACTGGGATGCAGGCACATGCCCAGCGGGATGGCCCTGTGAGGACCCAGAGAAGACGGCCATCTACGTGCCAGGGGCAGAGGCCTCAGAAGGAACCCACCATGCCAACACCTTGAGCTCAGACTTGTAGCCTCCAGAACCGTGGGACGACACACTTCTGCCGCTTCAGCCACCAGCCTACGGCGGTGTGTGTGGCAGCCCTGGCGGACTCATAGAGACCCGGAGACCGAGGGACACAACCCACCGCTTCCTTCGCAGCCTCGCACAGAGCCAGCCCCCAGGCAGCACCCCCACGCACAGACCCGAAGCCCGGGGCCTGCCGGTGCACCCCACTTCCCCTCCCCCACGGCCCCTGCCTCCGCACAGCAGCTGAGTTGTGTCCACTCTTCCGGCAAGAGCAGAAGGCACCCAGGGATTCCCTTGACTGGACAGTGAAACTGAGGAAAATGCTTGATTCACCTTACGTTCTCAACAACCCTTTGAGGTAGGTACCGTTATCAAAATCCCCATTCAAGAGACGGCAAAACCAGGGCCCAGAGAGGTCAAGTAATTTGCCTGAGATCACACAGCCAGCAAAAGCAGAGCTGACACTTGAATCAGGGCAGCCTGGCTCGGGCTCAGCTCTGAGCCGCGGAGCAATCTGCCGACAGGATCAGAGACAGGGCCAAGTTCCAGAAGAGGTCAAATGCTTGGTCAAGAAGGAAATGAGCCAAGACGCCTTCCCCAGGGCACAGAATTGCCTTGAGTGAAACCCTGCACTCAGCACCGGCAACATAATTTGCAGGACCCAGTGCAAAATGAGCACACAGATCCCCTGTTCGAAAAGCAGGGAAAACGTGCAATAAAAAAATATTATAATATAAAGTTTTTCCTTTCTTCAGTGGTTTCCTTCCCAACTTATCATAATACTTTTTATTTGCTATTTAATGCCACACTAAGTAAAGAAATAATACAATTTTAAATTACTGGCATGAATTTTACTATTTTGCAATGCCAGTTTTAAATGCAAATATAAGAGCATTGAACTCCTACGCAGACTCACCAAAAACACACATATTTCGTAGCCCACAGACAGGTATTTCGGAACAGTGGGAAGGCTGCATAAAACTAACTCAGCTGTGTTTATTTCACTCCCTGATATATGCACACTCTCCGACCACTGCTACCTGTGGCTTACTGATGAGCGAGGAAGGGCCGCGAGGGAAAGGAACTATGGCTGCTCTCGCATTTTCTTTCCTCCTGTGTCATGGTCTTCAACTTGGAGTGGTTGGCTACCAGGAAGTAACATGAACAAGAAAGGAGATGAGCCCTGGCTAGCATAGCTCAGTGGATTGAGCGCGGGCTGCGAACCAAAGCATCGCAGGTTCGATTCCCAGTCAGGGCACATGCCTGGGTTGCAGGCCATGGCCCCCAGCAACCGCACATTGATGTTTCTCTCTCTCTCTCTCTCTCCCTTCCCTCTCTAAAAATAAATAAATAAATAAAATCTTTAAAAAAAGAAAGAAAGGAGATGATAGGGTTGCTTGGCAGCTCGGATGTCTTGGAACACCATTATCTTCTAAGTTCCAAGCAAATTCTTATGTGAAGGGGAAGTGTGGCCTCTTGGGGCTGTGGGTGCCCCACTGAGCTGTAGAAATAACACACTTGCCGTCCAAATGCTTTGAGCCTCACTGGGTCCCTGGGCATTGGGGTCCCCTGGAATTCTGTGCTCGGGGGACGCTGCAGACACAGCACGCCAGCGGGCAGGCAAGGGACAGTGGGCTGGCCCAGCGTGCGTGTGCATGCTTCATCGACCCACTGACCTCAACCTGCAGAACACAAGTTCAAAGATAGAATTATTTATACAAATACGGAATCATGCTGTACACCTGGAACTAACATAATGGTATATGTCAATTACGTCTCAACTTCAGAAAAGATAAAACTATTAAGAATTTTAAAATGACAACAGCAAAGCACTCAAGCAAGCTCACAGCCCCTTGGGGCGTGAGTGTGACGGCAGAGTTGCCTGCCTGCGACGCCAGCCCCGCCTGCCCTGGCCACGTTCCTGCACCCACGATGGCCTGGGCTCACAGCGTCTTCTCCCTTAGACCTGGCTGCTCCTTCTCAGAAAGACTGGGGCCCTCCCAGGACTCCCTCTGCTGCCAGGTGCTTCCCGGACGTGGTCTGGCTCTGGGCCCTGGGGCCGGGGTTGCTCGGTGTCTGGAAGCCCATCCCTTCGTCTGACCTAGTTCCAGGATGCCGGAGTCACCAGGACACGTTCTGTGCCTGTTTTGAGGGGAGCTGAGAGTCTCCGTCTTCTCCCAACACAGACTCGCCTGGGATCCAATCACGTCCGGTGCCACCTCTAATCCCCAAATCGCGCCCTGCAGCCCGGACCTTGCTTCTGAGTTCCAGATGCGCTCGCCCAGCTCTCTGCAGGAGAGAGAGAGTCCGAATGTCCACAGACTTCTCAGGCCTGGAGTTACTCACCCACCTCCTGCCTCAACCCCGTTCCCCACCTCAGTGCTTGGGGTCGCTGTCCGCCTGAAACCCGGGAGCCGCACGCCCCACGTCCTGCAGCCTACCTCCGTAAGACCGGCCGCACCCACTCCGGGCACTCCCTCCGGCGCTGCGTCCCCGCCGCCGCCTCGGCACAGGTCTCACGAGGACCGCGGCAGGAGCCCGCCTCACCTTCTCCTCCCCCAGCCCACCCTGCCCACCTGCCTGAAACGTGGAGTCACCACGGATTTCATCAGGTACCCTGCTCAGAATCTCGGAACCAGAGCTTCCCGTTGCTTCTGGGTGAAATCTGTACTCCTTAGCCCTAAGTAACCAAGTACATTTTCCTCCTGGAAAAAAACAGTGCCCTGTGGACTAAAAATAGGGTGGGCATTTATTTGGACATGGGATGCGGGGTGGGATTCCTCCGCTCTCCAGGCCCAAGGCACAGGGAGGGGGGAATGGAGGGTGGGTGTGAATTCAGAGGAGGGTCAAAGTCGGGAACCCCTCACACGCTGACCGAAGGCAGGCACCTTGCGGGAAATGGCACGGTGCGGGGAGGTGGGACAGGTGCTGAGAGAAGGGGGCCAAGGTGTGTCCCCAAACAGCTGTGTGAATAGGGGCTGGAGATGCCAGAGCTGAGAGAGGCAGCGACAGCCACGCCAGCACGGAGCCCGTCCCCTTCCCGAGCACACAGCCAGGCTACCCGTCCCAGCCTCCCTCGCAGTTAGGCGGGGCCCTGGGACGAAGCTGTGCCTAGCAGCCCGTCAGGTATGGCTGCTTCCCAGCCCGGCCCCGAAAAAGCTCCTGAGGAATCCTCCCGGCTCTCTTGTTTCTCCCACTCACCAGCCGAAGGCAGAGGAGGAAACCATGAGATGACAGGACCACGGCGCGGCAGGGGTCCAGGCCCCTGCGTGACTCCGTGGAGCGGAGCCCCCCGCCCACCCCGTGCACACTGAAATGTGGCACAGCAGAGGAACAGAGTCTCGTGTGAAGGCGCTGAGACGCCGGTGGTGGAAGGGAGAGCTGGCCGCTTGTGCCAATGCCCAGTTCTGCCCTCCTTGCCCCTGAAGCATGACTGCCCCCCCCCGAGGTGGCGATGTGTGTTCCCCCTGGGTCCCCAAGGTTTGTCAGTGGGGAGGGGACTCCTAAGCCAGACAGCCTGTTTTCCTCTTTATAAATAATTCACTTCTAATCATGCAAGCAGTCCCTAAATGCCTTCTCCTTTCTTCTGTAAAAACAAACAAACAAACAAAAAAACCCCGCAGAAACAATAATAAAGCTACGTCCTCTGGACCCCTTTCCGCTCTCCCCCTTGTCCAGCACCACTACCTGCACCGCCGCAGCCGGCCCGTCCCCGCCCTCTCACAGGCGGCTACTCTCCCTCCCCTCGGAACCATCCTACTATCTCTTACACATTTGTATCTCTACAATTTTTGAAATAAGTGTGCATGTTTCTGTTGCTCTGTGCCTATTCATAAAAGTGTCCTGCTCTATGTATTTTCGCCACCGATTCTATTCGCACAGGGATATTTCTTCACGCTGCGTCACGGGTGCACCTCACTGCCCCACACGGCTGCACAGCGCTACACGGCCTGGCTGCGTCACGGTGTGTGCAGCTGACCCCCCACTCACGGGCGTTTAGGCTTTCCCCATTTTACACACGTCTCCCTAGGCACACGCGCCCACACTTTCCCTAGGGGCGATGCAGGGAGTGGAACTGTTGTCCTTCGAAGCGGCTGTGCCAACCTGCACTGTCACCGGCAGTGTGCGAGAGTCCCTCTCTCCACACGCCAGCACTGACGCTTCATATCAAACTTTAATTTCGTGGGTGTCCCAACCTGATGAGTGACATGCAGTGCAGGGTGCTTTAATGTTTTATTTCTTTGATTACTAGTGAAACTGAACATTCCTCAAGTTTATTGGCCATTTGAATTTCCTTTTCCATAAATCGACACATTTTATTATTTGCTGAGTGTTCTATTGGGCCATTTGTCTTTTTCTTATTGATTTGTTAGAATTCTTTATATATTCTGGATGCTAATCCCTTATCTGTTATATAAATTGCAAATATTTCCTCCCCGGCTATTGCTTGTTTTTAGCTTGTTTATGGTGTCTGTTGTCACTTAGGAGTTTTACATTTGAGTGTGGTGAGATCTATCAACCGCTTCTGCTGTGCTGCTTGCTTCCGGTCGGACCATTTCCAGCTGCGCAGCTGCGCGCAGGGAAACCTCAGCCAGGAACGCGGGTCCTCTCCCCGGAGCACGCACTGGACTTTCTGCTCCTGTCCCCGAGAGAACAGTGACTCCAACGGACACCCGCTGGGGACCTCAGATTTAACTCGGGCTGAGCGGGGGAGACTCAGGGAGCAGGCGCTGCGAAGAGAGAAGAAAGACACTCTTTCTTCGATGGGAAAATGGGGTCTTGGAGTCGCTAGATGTTAAAAGGTGACTTGATTTTATACCCCCTGTGCTGGTTAAGCCAGGTGTACGGCTTCTAGCCCAAGTTCTTTATGATCTGGCTCCCCTTTTCCCTTTCAGCTCAACTCCTCGCCTTCATGTGACCTTCACTCCAGTCACATTGAATTCTTTACCAAACCAAAATCATACTTTCTGCCTCCAAGCCTTCGAGTCTGACTCTTTGGCTTTCAAGGGACAGGAAAAAAATAATGATGGCACTGATTCTGAGCCAGGCTCTGTGCGAAGCTATTTGCACAGCACCTTATCAGTCAGGATAAGTCAAGCTACGTTGCAGGAACAAATAATTCCAAAATCCCAGGGTCTCACAACTGCCAGCATCTACTTCTCGCTTACGCTACCTGTCGAGGGCGGAAGGCACAACGGCTCTGGCTGGGCAACACTTTTTCTTCCTTCCAGGACACAGGCTTCCGGAGCATCTTCTGTTTGGAACGCCGCTGGCTGTATCATCCTTTCAGCAGGAATGTGTGTGGCAAAGCACATACCAGCTCTTAAGAGTTTCTGCCTAGAGCAATATGGCTCATGCCCTCACATTTCATGGGCCCAAGTAAGTCGTGTGGCCAAGGCTGACCTCAAAGGGCTGGGGTGTTAGTGTCCAATGACATAATCCACCAGCCTACCTTTAGGGTCACCGCATGTCCAATCCCTTGTTGCCTACACGTGGAACCTGTTCACTTCTTTTTCTTTTAAAGACTTTATGTATTTACATTCAGAGAGAGGGGAAGGGAAAGAGAAAGAGAGGGAGAGAGACATCAATGTGTGGTTGCCTCTCGCATGCCCCCCTACTGGGGACCTGACCCAAAACCCAGGCATGTGCCCTGACTGGGAATCGAACCGATGACCCTTCGGTTCTCCATCTGGCACTAAATCTGCTAAGCCATACCAGCCAGGGCAGAACCTGTCCACTCGTAAGCAAGCAACTCAAAGTCCTACCCAGTCATTATATACCAGGAGGTCTGTTGGCACCTCTTCCTGGAAGGCTCTCCTGATTTCCCCTTGTTGAAGTGGCTTCTCTTTCCTGAACCTTTCTCTGGCACTTGGGATCTAAGCACATTTTGCCTTGTGCTACATCTGAGGGTTATATGGGATTCATCTCTGCATCTTCCTTTCCTTCCTTCCTTTCCTTCCTTCCTTCCTTCCTTCCTTCCTTCCTTCCTTCCTTCCTTCCACAGTTACTGAGCGCCAGGCCCTGTGCAAGGCACTAGGGATACATTCAAATAGAGTCTCTGCTTTCACGGAGTTTATTGTCCAGTGGGGGAGATAGACATTAAACAGATAACGACACCACTAATTATTTAATTACAATGGTTAGAAACGTTATGAAGAGGTCCGGGGGGATCCGAGCATTTATAACAGGGGACCTGACTCTGGAGGAGGATGGGACGACGCCTCTGAGAAAGCCGTGTTTCAGCTGAGTCTTGGTAGGGTAGATAGAAACTGGCCAGGGCCAGACAAGGCTGGGAGTAGGGGGTGGGGGGAAGGGAGAGCTCTCAAGGCAGAGGAAACAGCTGGAGCCAGGCCCTGAGGCTGGAAGAAGGTGGTAAGATGAGCCGGGCCAGGAGGGTAGGGGAAGGAGGCCAGCGCATGCCTGGCGCTGCTGTTTGGACGCATCTTCCCGCTGCCAGCCCAGCCAGAGGCTCCTGGCCTTGGTTGCAGGGACTGAAGCAAGGGGTTGTGGGCATTTTGTCCCTGGCAAGCCGGTGTCTGGAAGTGGCTGCTACTCTCTGGCCGCAGCCCATGCTCCTGGGTCAGGCGGAGGGAGGGAGCGGAGGACGTGCACAGCACACTTTTTATATATATGTGGGGCCATAACATTTAAGTGTCTTGGCTGTAAGCCTGTGACTAGGTCCCCCGACAGCCCAGCCTTGCTCCACACGCTCTAACAGCTGTCTGTAAAACCCGTTTATGGGGCCTCCATAAATTTCCCAGCTGCTGCAAACACAGGGCTGGGGACAGAGCGTCTCGGGGAGGGAGGTGTGGGAGAGCTGCAGCTTTGGCGTCTCTGCCGGCTCGTCCTCTGGGCCCCAGCTTGCCCCCTGCCCACCGGGGCTGCCTTACCCTAAATTCTTTTATTGAAGCTGATCTTAACATCGACCCCGTGGGGCCTGGCTGGGCAATCCAGCTCGGCACAGACACAGGCACTTTCAAGATTGCAGCAAAAGGTACAGTAAATCAGAATTAAGTGTCATGATAGTGATTTGAACTGACACTGTTTTCACCTTGTCCATTTACTGGGAAATATATAACAGGGATAGATTGAGCCTGTCATATTGGACCTGAAAAATACAGCTGTTAGGGGAGGAGAGGCAGCTGGCACCAAGGCAGTCCCTGTGGACAGTGGGGTATAGGCGGGGGGTGGGGGGGACTTGTTGTCAGCATCCCCTTGGGGTGAAAGCTTGTCGGGGAACACCGAGAACCAGATGACACAGGGACCCTGCAGCCAGCTCCATTGCTGCGAGGACCCAGAGCACCCAGGCTGCAGGGCCTTAAAAGCACTTGCTATGACACACGTGCAGAAACGTGCACATGTCATAAGTGCATCACATGACTTATCGTAACCAACTGAATACTCCAGTGTGCCCCACACCCGGGTCAAGAAATGGAGCAGAGCCCCCAGAGGCCCCCCCCCCCCAAGGCAGCCCTCCACCCCCGCCCTCCCCTCTGTGCCCTCCCTCCATCCTCTTCTCCACCCCCCCCCCACCCACCAAGGTGACGGCTATTCTGATATCTCAGGCTGTGGGTTGATTTTGCGTGTGGCATTTTAATGAGGGCATTTTGAAGTTCCCACCTTATTTATTTTGTCCCCCCAAAGAAAACAGGAAGCTCTCACTTTTGAAATAATATATAAAGAATATGAGCAAGATTCCCCCCCATCTCATCTTCCCATAGGGTTTTGGCCCCAATTCAGAGGCAGGGTGGGGGAGGAGGGGGAATCTGGGATGCCTATGAGGTGGCAGGGTGGGGCGGGAATCAGAGATGGGGTAACTGAATGGGGGGGGAGGGGAAGCTGGGGCTGGAGTGGGATGAGCAGTGGGTGGAGGGTCAGGGAGGAGCTAAGGCTCAGAGAGGGAAGAAATTTCAGGACTGGAGTGAGGCTCAGGAATGGGACACAAGGCCAGGATGAAGGTCAAGGATGAACCAAGGGTCAGGTTCAGTTCAAGAGCAGAAGCAGGGTGGAGCCATGTGGGGGGTGGGGCTCAGGGAGGGAGAGGGTGAGAGGCCCTGGTGGAGTCAAGCTTTAGGATGCAAGAAGCTGAAGTCCTGGGGCCAAATCACTAGCAAAATGTAGGGAAGGACAAGCTCTCTGCAGCCAGGACTGAGGCTGCTTCCCTCCCCATCCTCCCCACTCCTGGCAGCCCTGGGCGTGGAGTGGCTCCGCCTCCCTGCCCACTGCCCCTCCCACTGGAGCTCCCTACCCACCCAATCCTGACTGGTTGGAGAGCAGGTTGGTGGCTTCAGCGCCACCAGCAGGTGGCCTCCAGTATTACCCTTATTGCCCGAGCTCTGACTCGGGATGGGCCACCCGATTTGGCCACCACCCTCAGCCTCATCTTTCCTGCTGGACCCTGAACCCTGCCCTGAACCCATCCTACTCGGTTGGGTGCACAACTCATGCCCTCTCCCATCCCCCAAATCACAACTGCTCCCTGAGCTTCTGGTCGCTGGCAGGCAGCCTCCCCCAGACCAATCGTCCTGGCTCTGGAACCTGACCCTAAGTGTCCCCTACTGTTGAGGGACACGCTCAGGAGGAAATTCCCCTCTCGGGTGTGGACGGCTGTCCTTACTGACCCCACGTTTGAGCCAGTCCATCCTGCCGCCCAGCCAGGTGCTGCACGGCGCAGGGCACCCCGGCTTCCTCCCACCATGCACACCCCGAGTCCCGGCTTCTGCCACGGCTGCGCTGGAGGGACACCCTCTTTGCTCTGGCTTCGGTTGTCAGTGCTCTGACCTTCAGCCCTGGATTCTGTCCCCCTTTGGCCACCTCAAGGGGACTTGTCCTCAAGGCCCCCTACTTGGGAGTGACTGGTTTCTCCCTGTGGGAAGCAAGATACTTGCCCTCCTCCGGGCAAGAAATTCCTTGAGCGCCCTGTCCCCACCCACATTGCCCATGAGGCAACACGGCCGCCTTGTTTGATGTCAGTTCCCCAAGAGACCACAGACTCCAAGAGGGCAGGGGCGGGGCCTGGCTGGTGCATCCCCTCCGAAGCCTGGCCATGCCCAGGACGAAGACGCCACTTTAGGAAGGTCAGTGGGACGACTGGATGACGACGGCTGAAAGCGCAGGTTCGAAGGCAGGGAGATCTAGCGCTGAATCCTGACACCTCTAGAGTATCATGTAACTGCCGTAGGCCTTGCTTTTCTCATCTGTGAAATAGGTTAATACCACCTGACTCCACGGGGCTCTGGGAGGGTTGAATGCAAAAATAAATGTCAGTGTTGGTGCCACGCCTGGCACGTGGTAGGTGCTCCATGCATGGCATTGGTTATTGTCTCTGTCTTTGTCTTGCTACAGCAACAGCCACCAGTGTTTCTATTTCTAGAATCCCTTGGGTCCAGCATCCTCCGCAGCCCTCGAGGTCCTTTGTTTTCTTACACAGGCATTTGCTCATAGCCTTGGACTACATGCTTAGAGCCTTCCTTGGGCTCCCTGGGGCTTCAAAGTCAAGGCGAAATGTTAGCAGGCCCTGCCCCTTCCCTCTGATCCCCAAGGGCCCTGACCTCAGTGGCAGGGCTGGAGAAGGCCTGTCCCTCTCCGCCCAGAGCTCTCTGACCCCGCGTCTGATAGGCCGTTCAGGGCCAGCCCCGGGGACAAGCACGGCCAGGGGAGCCAGGGCCCGCCCGCGACCTGCCGGGAGAGGCCGAGGCCGCAGTCCCGCTGACGAAGGGCCTTTATCGACCTCCCTCCGCGAGCCCCCGCCGCATCACTCACGGGCCCGGGACGGGAGCCCATTCATCTGGGCCCCGGAACGAGGAGCAGCTGGGATTTCTCATTCTGGGGCGACGCGGAGTTCACATCAGGAAATATTAGTCTGATGAGTTCCCTGTGAGTGGAAGGACTGTCAGGCATTAATCACGGGCCGAGGGGGAGGCAGCGCCGGGCCCTCGGTCCAACTCTCCAGGGTCTCATCCTTTCTGGGAACTTCAGAAACTCGCTGGGCCCGGAGACAAGGATGAAAATTACCCTTGAAGCACCTCAGGCCGCTCTCTCTCTCTCGCTCTCCCCGAGGCCTTGCTGCCTGGGGCTGGGACCCTTTGTGAGGAGCTGGGCAGGAGGTTTCCCTCCCTGGGTCTCGGTTTTCTCGTCTGTGGAATGGGATGGGAAGTCCCTCTGGAGTCCTGCATGCAACAGTCCTCGCCCACCTCGGCCCTCCACTGCGCTCGCCGGCTCATGGCTGTGTCACAGGGTCCCCGGACAAACTGCCCTTTCCAGCCTCTAGACTGAAGTATAGGGTTGGGGCCCTTATGGGACCTGCCCCTCCACTTCCTGAGCCCAGCAGAGGGTGTCCCCCAGAGGCTCCTATAAACAGGAGGCTGCCAAGGCAGGGAACAGAGGCGCCCAGCCCCCTGAAGACTTCATGAGCTCGGGCTGGAGTCCTATGCAGACTGGGCAGGCGGCCATGGGTGGGCTGCACCAGCTACTGGGTTCTGGGCCTGGTCCGCTCCGCAGTGTCTGGCACTGAGTGGGCCTTGGGCATTCCAGGCCCCAGCCGAGCCCGCCTGGGGGGCCAGGTGCCCTCTCCAGACCCAGCCGTTGCTCTAGCTGGTTGTGGGCAGAGTATGAACCATTTTGCCTCACAGTGCTGAGGATCATTACACTCTGACCTCTACCCCACAGGGTCATCCTCTCCCAGCTGGGTGGCTGGACACCTCAGGAGCCCAGGGACTCTCCCTGAGGCCTTTGTCTCCTTAGCGTGTGGCTGCAAGAGGCCACTGCCAGGCGCTACCCTGGACAGGCAGGGTGACCACAGAGGTGAGTGCGGCCGGGGGACAGGGTGCCAGCAAGGCATGTTTTACAGCTCTGCCCAGAGAGCTAATGGCCTCTGTGACATTGCTGCTCCAAACGGTGGCCTTGAAGCAGTCATAAATCAGGAGGTGCCTGCCCAGCAGCCCCGGCCCCTCCCAGATCGCCTGTTCTGGGGAGGGGGGCACTGCAGGGCGGGTTGGGGGGGCTCTCCTGGCCACGGGGTGCAGAGTGGCTCAGCAGTGCCCACCCGAGCCAGGCTTAGCAAGGATGGGAAAGCAAAGGCAAAGTGTGTGCACCCACGCACACGTGCAAGAGTGTGGCGGGTGGGCATTTATGCCCTGATGCTTGAATGTATTTCTGTGTATGTGTTATGTGTGTGAGAGACAGACTGTGTGAAAATGTCTGTGTCTGTGTACATCAACATGTCAGTGTTTGAATGTACATGGATTAGTGGATATGTGTCTAAAGATAAGGGTGGACTGTTATGTGAGTGTATCTGTGTTTGTATGTCCCGTATGAGTCTGTGTGTACCAACTACAGGGACCACAACTGTATGTCTGTCATGGATGTTCCTATGTGATTTTGCCTGGCTGCATGTACCTCACGAGCATGTCTGTGCATTCCTCCGTGTGAGTGTGCATTTGTGTGTACAAACGCCTCTATGCATTTGTGTATCAGTGAATGTCAATATCACTTTAACTCAGTAAGTATTTACGGTGCACCTACTCTGTGTTAGACTGTGTTCTCGGTGCTAAGGATACAGTGTGAAACAAAGTCTCTGCTTCGAGCACGCCACCTCCCAGCAGGGAAGGCAGAGAGCCAACCAGCACCCAGAAGGAGACGAGGCTGGGTCAGGGGTCGCGTATGACTAGGCGAGAACGGGAAGCGGCTTAAGTAAGAGGGACAGAGAGGGCTTCGCCAGGGTGAGTGGTAAGACGAAGGCAGCCACGTGCGACTCTGGGACAAGAGTGTGTGCCCGTGGCAGGGGGGGCCGTGCAAAAGATGACGCTGGAGCAGAGCAGGGGTGCAGGTGCGGGGGCAAGAGGCAGGGATGGAAGGCAGGGAGGGTGAGATTTTGGAAGGCCTTGGAGACCTTGGTAAGGAACTGAGAATTTTTTTCAAGTCCTCACCTGAGGATATATTTATTGACTTTTAGAGAGGAAGGGGGAGGGAGAGAGAGAGAAAGAAACATCAATATGAGAGAGAAACACTGATCAGTTGCCTCCTGTATGTGCTCCGATTGGGGCTGAACCCTCAACCTAGGTATGTGCCCTGACTGGGGATCCGACCCACAGCCTGTACAGGGCGACACTCCCACCCACTGAGCCACCAGGCCAGGGCGTAGGACGTATTCTGAACGTAGACCTGACATTGGGTTGAACGTGGGATCGAAGAGAGCAAGAAGAATCAGGACAAACATCCAGATGCAGGGCTTGGTCAGTCAGTTACCCAGCGGTGCCGTTTGCTACGATGGGAAAGACCGAAGCAGGAGCCCACCGAGGAGGGGGCCACCGAGCCGTGCAGGCGTGAGAGGCCCACGCAGGGGGGCTGTTGGACAGGCGTCTTAGTCTGTGAACCCGCAGCGCTTGACCGTGGTGGTGAGAAGTGGAGACGGACGTGCAGGTCACGAGTGTGTGGGTGGCCCCGGGCCAGGTGACATCGTCTAGGGAGGAAGTCGACTTCAACTGCAGTAGTTTTAAAATCTTTCTTCATTTAAAAAAATGGCTTACATTGTCACATTACGTGATTTATACTTACTTTGAAAGATTTTTTAAAAGTGGAAGTGTACACAGGACGAATCGACAATCCCCCAAACGTAACGATTCCCATTCTGAAGATCACTCTTCACACGCTTTGTGTTTCTGCTTTCACTCACCTGTGCACACATAAACGGAGCAAATCGTGCGTGTTTTTACGGACACGTTTGAAAACAGTTTTCAGATGCTTTTTTCTTATCGTACCCCCTTTTCCACCTCCCTGGCCCTTCCCTCATATTCCAACAGCCAACGTTAAAATTTGGTTGGAATCCCTCCATGCCCTTTCATATTTATGAGGGCTGTCCAGAAAGTATCCGGCCACATAGTATGAAAAAGAGGCATTTATTGAAGAAGATAGAAGATACAAGAAACGTTGTGCACAGGACAATGACATCTCAGTCCCCTTCAAAGTTATGACTCTTCTGGAGGAACTCTGGTTCAGTGGTAGCGGTTTGAATCAGGTCACTAGCAACTGCAGCACCACGTTCCTTCTGCTCTGGTAGCAGAAATCGCAGAACGAATTTTGCCACGACACGTTTCATGCCAAGATCCTGCGTCAAAATCTTGGACATAGTAGTTTCTGGAATCCCCGGATCAGCTTGTAGTTCCCTCCTGTCAGTCGCCGGTCTCTGTTGACTGCAGCCCGCACCCGTTCACCATCCTCAGGTGTCTGCTTGTTGCAGGCCTCCCAGAACGTGGGGCACTTCCCACAGGTTCTCCACCACCTTTGATGCATTTGTGCCACATTTTTATTTGCACTGCACTTATTGCATCATCCCCGAAAACGTTCTGAATCATCCAAATAGTTTCTGCGGAGAAATGTTCAAGCTTAATGCAAAATTGGATGCAGATCTGTTGCTCTACTCGCTCAGTCATTCTGAATGGGACGGCCGCACAGTGCACATGCTCACTGAATGGCATCTACCACCCCCACTGACTAGTGCAGTGAAGTCGTCATTGTTCACACATGCGCATTTCAGTCCATTTCCCTCGGCTGCCAGGTTACATCGCTGTTGTGCAAACTGTTCTCCTTATATTAACAATGGCTGGACTTCTTCCGGAGAGACCACTTTATATATATAAAGCTTGAAGTCGTTGTCAAAATGGATCAAATTACATATACTTAATTTTTCAATTAATAATATTGTGGAAACCCTTGCAGGTGACTCTCTTCTTTTTAATGGCTACATCTTGTTCCACGACATAAATGTGCCGCCACCGAAACACTGTCCTCTTCATGGACTCTTTCCAGTTCTTTGGACACCGCAAATATTTCTGCACTAAACACCTTTATATAGTCTGCATTTCAGTGCTCCTGTTCACATCTGTGGGGCAAATTCTTACCAGTGAGATTGTTGGGTTGAAAGGAATGTATATGTGAATTTTTAAAATAGATTTTTTTTTCCACATTGCTTTCCCACCAAGGCAGTATCAGTTCTCTTTTTTACCAGTAACATATGAAAATGTACTTTTCCTTTCACCCCTTCAGTAGCAGATGTTAACATTCTTTTGAATTTCTGCCCATCTGACAGGCAAGGAGTTACTTGCATTTGCATCTCCCTGAGGACCGGGAGGGTGAGCGGTGTGTTTACCGGCCATTCGGGTTCACTCTTCTTTGAGCCTCTTCATATCCTGAGGACATTTTTCTACCAGATCCTTTGTCTCTTTCTTAACAATGTGTAAGAGACAGGAATTAACCCTGTATCTATCGAGTGCATGGCAAGTACATTTTTCCCAACTTAGTGTTGGTCTTTTAACTTGGTTTATGGGAATCTCTAGCCATGGAACAAGTTTAAATTGTACGTCATCAGAAAGTGCCACCTAAGGTGCTCTCCCCGAAAGGTAGCAACGATAAACTCTGGCCTAGGTATTTACAAGGCTGTGAAGGCAGTGAAAGTGATCCAAAGTAGGCAGAAATTGGAGAGACTGACACTTGGGAGAAGGGAACAATGTGGAGTAAGTTTTTTGGGTTTTTGTTTTTTTTTCACATCTTTGTGCCTGAGGGCGGGCCCAGGGCAGTGCCACCTGAGTCTGCTAAACATTTGGGCAGCAATCCGAATTCTTACTTGTCGAGGAACCAGAGGGAAAATTGGGGGCTCCCACAGTAGTTGCAAGGTGAAGGAGAAAGTAAATCACAGGGAGGAGAAATCTATGGGGGTGGGGGAAGGGTTCCAGGTCCTGCTGATAAACTACACGGAAACCTCAGGGGTCGTTTGTTTGTTTGTTTTTCTGAACTAGGGATTCGGTGGGAAAACCGCGAGAAGCCTAACTGTGCCTTCTGAACAGAGACTTCAGCCGTGCCTCCCACGGGGAGCCCAGACCTGGGGTCTCAGTTCAGCCAAGTGAGCGGCCTGGTAACATTTAAAACATCAACAGTCTTCCAGAGGAACATAATAGAATCCAGAAGTCTCTATAGCTCACCATCAGCGGTATCCAGGACACAGTCCAAAATTACTAGACATATGAAGAAATAGAACAATGTGACCCGTATTTTTTAAAAAAGGAAAAAATTAAACCATTTAAAAAAAGAAAAAAGTAATCATTGAGACCAACCTCAAAATGACCCAGATCTTGGAACTAAGAAGCAAGCATGTTAAAGCAGCTATTGTAACTATAACATTCAAGGCCATGAAGGAAAATATGCCAGTAATGAATGATTAAATAGAAAAACTCAGCAAAGAAATGGACTATAAAAATAAGCAAAGGGGAGTTCTAGAACCAAGATGTATAATATCAAATAAAATATTAACCGGGTGAGATTAAATTTTACGTAGTAAAAAATGATTCTTTCTTTGACCGACTCTAGGTTTCCTGTCATGGGTAAAATGTCCCCCCAAATCCCTGTATTCTACATGCATTCACCTTAAATTTCTTCCAGGGTTTTTATATTTTATTTTTACATTTGAGTCCTATCAATCCACTGGGATCTATGTTTTATATGAAGTGAGGCTCCAACTTCACTGTCTTGCAAATGGATAAGGTGCTTTTCTTCTAGCATTATTTATTAATTCACCTTTATTCTTCTTGCTGAGGTGAAATATTTACTATGTATTGAATTGTCATATATAGTGGGATACATTTTGGGGATCTTTATTCTGTGCCAGTTTCCTGTCAATTCAACAATCCCGTTCCAGCACTGAACTGTTGGATCCAGCAGGTTCATAGTTGATTTTAATATCTGTCAGGCAACACCGACTCCTTTAAATACTTTTGGCCCTTCTCAGACACTTATTTTCCCGCATAAACTTTATGATCATTTCATCTAATTAAAATGGCACTAAAATTGGGATTACATAAAATTTATACACGTGTGTCAGAAGAATGGACACTTTTATAGTGAGGTTTTCCATCCACCTGCATCCTTAACTACCGACCTCTGTTTCAATTAAGGGCAAATTTTTTTTTATTTAAAGATTTTTATTTATTTATTTTTAGAGAGGGAAGGGAGGGAGAAAAAGAGAGAGAGAGAAACACCAATGTGCGGTTGCTGGGGGTCATGGCCTGCACACCAGGCATGTGCCCTGGCTGGGAATCGAACCTGCGATGCTTTGGTTCGCAGCCCGCACTCAATCCACTGAGCTACGCCAGCCAGGGCTCAAGGGCAAATTTTTATTCAAAGATAAAGATCAATAACTTCAAATACTGTTTAGAAAACAAAAAAGATAGTCAAGCTGGAGACCGTCAGCCAGCAGGTGGGCCTCACCAGCGCCTGCTCTTCCTCCTTCCGCTGCCTCTCCCGATGGGCTCCCTCACCTCAGCCCGGGTCCCCGACACACGCACGGACACACTCACTCACCCCACCTTTCCGTGGGTCTGTTACGGTCCTTTCTATGTTTTGAATTTGGCTCAGTTCAAGGTGAGGTTTCCTTTACTGCATTTCTTTCCACCCCCAATAAAACCACTTTTACATTCCTAAGAAAAAAAAAATTCCATCTAACAATATTGTACATATTTTCCATGTTTCGTAAGTTTTTCAATGAATCTTCCTAATTTAATGGCTAGGGAGATTGACAAGAGACTTTATTTTATAGATTTCTGTGTTATTTGAATAATCATGAACACATTTTTGGGAAATAACTCAAAATAATTTTTCTTTCAATCAAAGGATGACATGGGTGAAGCTGAGTAGTGGTTTCATGAGACTTCATCACATTATCAATAGTGTTTGTGTGTCTAAAAGCTTTAATTTTAAAACCTGGCCTGGGGCTTCCCTCCCTTGCTGCCTCGGCACGTGCTCACAGACACCAGAGGGACAGCTGGCCCGGCCACGGGGTGCAGAGGTGGGCCAGGGACCGCCCGCCCCTGAGGAGCGCCCCAACCGCTCACAAACACTAGCTGGGGCCCACCGGTCTGTCGGGGGCCAGCAACTTGGCATCAGTCAGCCGAAGAGCCCGGAGTCCCTGCCAAAGGCCTCCAGGACCGCAGCCTGCGCCCCTTTCGCAGCCACGGGCCCACAGAGCCCCATGGCTGCCAGTCCCAGAAGGAGGCCGCCACCTCCAGGCTCACCTCCAGCGGGAGGGTTCTGGAGGAGGGGCTGCTCCGTGGTGGGACCCCTGAGTCTTGACTGAACTCCTCACACAGCCACAGTGAGGTGAGGACGGCCTGGCCTTGATTCCCGCTACAGGGACCGCCCCCAGGACCGCACCCTGACTTTCCCTCCCCCACCACCCACGTTGCCTGACCCAGGGCCTCCAAGGGCTGGCCACACCACAGGGCCCTGGGTGAGTTTCCTAATGCTGCCATGGAAAATGACCACAGACTCACTGGCTTGATCAATACAGATTTGTTTTTTTTACAGTTCCGGGGGTCAGAGGGCTGCAGGGCTGCAGTCAAGGTGCGGGCAGTTCCTTCTGGAGGCTTTCGGGGGAGAACCCTTGCCTTGCCTTTTGCAGCGTCTGCAGGCTGTCGGCATTCCTTGGCTCCTGGCCCCGCCCACCCTCAAAGCCAGCATCACGGCACTCCGCCCCCTGCTTCCACTGTCATGCTGCCTTGGACTCTCCCGTTTCCCACTTTCCCTCACGACTGCGGTGGCTACATGGGCCCCACCATCATCTCAGACTGTTAGCCCGACCACATCGGCGGCACCCCTTTGCCATGTGAGGTAATAGTCAAAGGTTCTGGGAATTAAAATGGGGACATCTCTGGGGGACCCTTATTTTGCTGGCTTGCGTGCTCAGGGTGGGGCTGCCATCGTGACGCTGTGACAAGGTGATGTTTCAGAGCCCACTGCCACTGCTCTCAGGCTCACTAGCTCAGTTCTTATCTCTGGGCTGAGAACACACCTCTTCCCCAGGTGCCAGGCACCAGTCCGAGGACAGAAGACTCTCTCAAGACAGCTCGATGGCTGGAGCAGCGGAGGACAGGTGCACCGTAGACTCGCCGCTGATAGACGCTCACAGACACAGCAGGGTGGGTGGGGCTAGCCTCAGGCAGTGGGTCCCGACCGCCCCCTGGGTGCTATTGTTAAAAGCCTGGAAGTCTGCATGCCCGAGGGTTTGTGAATGCAAGCGTGTACATACAGTGTACGCAGGCAGTTATGGGTGTGCACACCCAGGCAGCAGTTGTAGTTGTGAGGGCACGAGCAGGTGTGTGCATGAATGAATGTCAAGGTGTGTGTGCACATCTGCACGTGAGTGTACGTGTGTGAGCGCTTTTTAAGGGATGAACAGAAGCCAGTTCACCATTCCAGGGGAAGAACATGATTCATCCCAGGGGAAACGGCTCTCTGTTTTGAAGAGGACATTGTTGGCCCCCGCGTGCGTTGTTAGTGGCCTGGCAAGGTCTGGGCTGCACTGGATGGAAGCAAGAGAGGGCTGAGTCTCTCAGCAGAAGTTCTGAGAACAGCCTGGGAGGCTCTGGGGTCGGGGCAGGAGAAGCAGTGGTGACAATGAGGGACACAGAGACAAGACAACAGGAAGTGGGGGGAAGGCCAGCAGCTGGAAGAGGACCCCAACAAGGAATGGGGCACGAGTTCCATGGAAGGGCACGGCCAGGGCAACATTCCCTGTGGTGGTTAGAGCAAGCGCACTCCTAGCGATGGTGACGCCTGCCCCTGAGTTGTAATTTGCTTCTGGTTGTGTGGACCTGTCCCCACTGCCCCCAAACCTTCGCTGGAGAGAACAACAGGGCATGGGTGGGTGAGAACAGCGGAAACTGGAGTTCAGAGCCACTGTTAGGGGCCAGGAATAGTGGTGAGGGCAGCTACAGTGCAAATGGACCCTGGAGAGACTGCCTGGAGCCCCATGGAGACATTGGGGGATCTTCCATGGCCCATGGGATGGGAGCTTGAACTATCAGGTTTCAATACAAAGTATGGGGTAGTCCTTGGGTGTCTGGGTTATAAAGTGCCCATAAAGGACATCGTGACTGTGACTATGGTTATAGCTGTGCTATCCGGAACTACGTGCTGGGTGTATCTAACGTGAGGATTTGTGTCAACCACACGCCACCAGTTACTTCTTCTCCCTGGTGGACTCAATCCCTCCAGCGCCACGGATCCATCCCCCTGGGACACCACATGCGCATGGACGCATCGCTGGGTGGTTGATCTGGGCTCGGAGCTGTGCGTACAACTGCGTACTGACCTCTTCCGTGTCACCAAAGTGCCTCGTATTCAACATGCGCCCAGCTGAACTCCCTGCTCTCTCCTCATGACCCAGCTCTCCGCCAGGGTCCTGAGTGGATCGCTCCCGTCACATATCCGAGCAGGACATGAAGCGTCATTGCTGGATCCCCACCTTTGTCACTGTCCCTTCATCCAGCTTCCATCTCCTTTAGCTTGCTAATTATATCTCTGGTCCCTTCCAACCATACGCCTCCATTTCTGTTGCTTGATTTATGTGTCTTAGACATCGATTGAATTCCTGCTGGGACAGGTGAGGGTTTAGGAAATGCAATTTAAATACTGTTCATTACAGAGCGAAGTAGAGTATTCTGTTTATATCTTCCTCCTCGAATACCATCTTCTCCCTGGAATTGTCACCTGTCCTCTTCCTCTTGTGCTTTGTCATTGTCCTATTTGCACTCACTGCCAGCCCATCCAGTTGTGTCTTAGCGCACTGTCCCTTCCCGGGACACCCCACCTCCCACGGGGCCCGGCTGCTCCTGGTTGTGGCTGCATTCCTTCTTTTCAGGGGTTCCTCTCTGTTTTTCCGGGCTGCCCCGGGTCTCCTCGGCCACGATGTCTTCCTTTCCCTTGGTTTATTATTTTGCTGGAGCACATTCTCAGGTAATTTCCTTTAAAAGGGTTGCAGTGGAGGTAAATTTTCTGAGACAATCTTTCTTCCAACCTCACATGGATCAGTAGTGTGGCTGGGCATATAAATGGTAGTCGAAAATCATTCCTCTCAAAATTTTGATGCTGTTGAAAAGATTGCACCCAGGGTTGCTAGGAGAAATTTGATGCCATTTTGGTACTCGGTCCTTTCTGGGTAACGTATTTTTTTTTCTTTTTTTGAGGCTTTTAATAGCTTCTCTCTATTTGAGGCATCCTGACATTTCATGACACCAGCGTGGATCTTTACGTCCGCACTGCTGTCGAGCACTCAGCGGGTCTGCCTGCTCTGGAGACTCGCACCCTTCAGCTGTGGGAAACTCTCCCGTATCATTTCTTTGCTAATTCTTTCCTTCACCCGCCCCCCACCCCGCCTTAAATGAATTATATTTTCTGTTAAGTACCATTAGTCAGCTACTAAAACTCCTAAACAAATCGTTTTTCTTCTCCTATGTTCTGCCTCTTAACCTTGATCTTACGTTCTGGAAGATTTCTTTGAATTTATTTTTCAGTTCTAGTGAATTTTTCATTTGAGCAATGCATGGTTTAATTTCTGAGTCCTTTCTTACTCTTCTTTTTCTGTGCATCCTCTGAGTGGGAGCGGGGTGGAGGGGCAGAGGGAGTCGATGGCTTCATCCGCCGGCTTTCCAGTCGTCCCCTTGCTTTCAGCCCTGCAGGTCCCGCCCTCCCTCCCTTGCACACGGCACCTTTGAAACCAAGCCTCTCCCAGCTTCTGTGGGAGCAAATCCTTTTGTAGCAGGAGCCCCTCGGACTGCAGGGGAGCTGCAGCGCCCTCTGAGCAGCTGCTCGGTGCCCTTCTCCCACACACCGCCTGGCTCCCAGACACTCAGTGCAAGGTTGTGGCTCACATCGGCCCCTCTCCTGGCTGTTCTCATCCCTGTGGGTGAGTACGCTGTTTCTTTCTTCCCATGCATTTTGGTGGCATTTCGGGAGACAAAGGAGGTAAGTACACCTTGAAATGAGTCACCTGCAAACAAAGGCCCAGGGTGATGTGTGTGAAATGCAAAACAGGCCACAGCACTGCCTTTCCACCCTCCACCACGCCCAAACCCACCGCCCTTTAACGCCCTTGCATGCCCCCTGCCCCCCACCCCACCCCACGTGGCCTGGGGGGCTCTGCTGTGTTTCTCCCTCCCTCTCACTTGACACATGCTGGCCACATTGGCCTCCTCCTCTTCTTCCTCTTGACTTTTTATGGAAGTACAACATACACAGAGAAAAATGCCGTAAGTTCACAGCTCAAGGAATCCTGAAAAGCCGAGAGCCCCGTGTAACCAGTACCCCGAACGTGAAACAGAAAATCACCAACTCCAGAAGCCACCTTCGCATCCCTTCCCATCACTATCTCCCACGGGTGACCATTCTCCTGACTGCTAACACCGTGGGGTTAGTCTTGCCTGTTTTTGTACTTTATACAGGTGGGATTATCCATACCAACGCTTTTGTTCTGTCTGCTTTCACTCACAAATACATCCTTGAGATTCATCCATGTTGAATATAGCTTTTTTGAATAGTACTCCAATGCACGGCTATATCACAACTTATCTGTTTTGATAAACTTAGCCATTCTACCATTTGTAGACATCTGGGTAGTTTGGGGTCTTTGACCGTCGTGGGTGGCACAACTCTGAACACCCGAGTCCGTGTCTTCGGTAAACAGGGTGGTGCCCAAGCAGGAGTGGAACCGCTGGGTCGCTGGGGAGGGATGCAGCCAGCTCCGTGCCAAGCAGTGCGCCGAGGCACCGAGACGCATCCCACCTGCAGCGCGCGAGTTCCTGTCCCCCACACCCTCTCCTACACCTGAGGTTTTCTCTTCCTGTTTTCAGCTGCTCCTGGGGGTGGTAGTGGCATCTTGTAATGGCAGTGTTCATTTCTCTGATGACTCATGACGTCTGGTACCTTGTCACGTGTGCGCTGGCTTCTGAGGATCTTTGGTGGTGTGTCTGTTAAAGTCTTCCTCCCTCTTGAAAAAGTAATTGAATCTCCTGTCTTTTCCCTTTCATCTGGAGGCATTTTTTATACATATATATATATATATATTCTGAATCCGAGCTCTTGGTTAGGTGTGTGAATTGCAAACATCTCCGCCCACTCCTTTCCTCACTTTGCACTCTCTGGCTGGTATCTTTCAGAAACAGAATTTCTTGACTTTGATGTGTTCATTTCATGCGTTCTTCCTCACATCGTTAGCCCTTTTGCATCCTGTTTCTGAGACATATTTGCCTACTCCGGGTCTCCTATGTTTTCCTCTAAAAAACGTTATTGTTTTGCCTTTTACATGTTGCGCTGTAATCATCTGGAGTTATTTTTGTGTGTGGTGTGACACAGGAGTAGAGGCATTTTTTTCACAGGGATATGCACCATTCACTGGAAAGACGACCCCTTGCCCACCGAACTGCCAGGTGGCCTTTGCTGTAACTACGGTAATCACACGTGGGCGGATCTGCTCCCAGCCCCTGTCCTCTGTTCCGTCGCTCAGTTTGTTTATCCTTGCACCAACACCACGCTACCTTGATTGCTGTGGCTTTTTAAAAAACAATCTTGGCATCTGAGGGCATTTCTCTTCTTCGTGGTTCCACTCCTTAGCTGTTGCTGGGCACGGGCCTCCTGTCAGATGCATGTCTTTGCCGCACTCCCTTGCGGTCCCCGGGGGGGCCTTGGCACCCGCCCCTCCCTGCTCTCGTCTCCAGATCTGCTGTTCCTCTTCAGGTCCTGTCTCGGCCGCCGCTTCCTCTGAGCAGCTCTCCCGGAACTCCAGACCAGGTCAAACGCCTCGCTGTAGAAGCCCCCCTAATGCCACCTAATTCTCCTGTGTCACACTGCTCACAGTCTAGTTTTACATTTCTTCTTGTGGTTGTTTCGTCAGTGTTTAATCCTTTTCTTAGCCTGTGGAGCCCCACAAGGAAGAGGACCACATCTGCTTTATTTATCAGTACATTCCCAGGGCTGAGCACAACTAGTCGCTTAATCCAAATTGTTGAATTAAGGAAGGAAGGAGTCCCTGGTTTATGGCAGAATGAGAGCTGGTGTTCGTGTGTGTCTCTGTGTATCTGGGTACAGCAAAACTTTTCGGGGGGTGCGTGGTGCGGGAGCCATGAAAAGGAGACCCACTTAGGAGCAGCAGATCAGGGTGATGGGCCCCTCGCCTCCCCTCCAGAGCTGCTGGCTCCTCCCTCCTCCCTTCCCGCCCTGCAGGGTCCGGCTCTCCCAGCAGCCTCCCCTCCTTCCTCGGTGGCTGGAGGAAGACGCTGGTCTCCAGCTGCCTCTGCTCGGCTGCCCTTGTGCAGTTGTCTGCCAGTTGTGCACGCCGATTACTATGAATGCCACCATCTGGTACGCCACGTGGACATCATAATCTTTTCTTAATTACATTAGCAGCGCAATCAGTTACTGCATTACAAGGCCGGCGATGAGCTTTTAAATCTTGGTGGAAATCATAAATAATTGCACTAAGTACCAGGCGCCAGATGTGTGTGCCAACTCTGGTTGCACTAGATAAATAGTAACCTTACAAGAGTGTTAGACAGCAGGCGGTCCGGCCGGCCACCAGGCCACACCACACCTGGGGCCCTGCTGCGGGAAAGCCCCCACCGAGCGCGCACCTGAAGAGAGGCAGGGGAAGGACTCCGAGGAGCCCTCTGCGCGTGCAGGTGCCAGGGAGAGAGAGGAGTTCTCAGAGCCAGAGCCAGAGCCAGAGCCAGAGCGGGGGCAGGAGGAATGTGGAGACAGACAAAGGGAAGAATGAGGTGGGTGGACGTGAAGGGGGAGCCGGAGAATGAGAGAGGAGAAGGCGGGAGGGGAGGAGCACAGAGCAGTGCGGAGAGAGCAGGGGCCCGGAGGGGGAGAGGGAGACGAAGACGCTGAGACGGAGGCAGAGGAACACGGAGAAAGGCTGAGAGCAGAGGGAGGGCCAGGACAGAGAAAGACGGGGCGCGAGGAGAACGTCCCACGTGTGCGGTGAGGCTGTGGGGACAAAGGGAAGGCCTTGTGACTTCTGACCTTTTGCTCTCGGCCGGCGGCGGGGAGGGAGCCCAGGCGCCAGCTGGGCAGACGTGGCCACAGGGTGGATGGGGCCGTGGCCAGGCCTGAATGGCTTTCTAGCAGGACGCTCGGGGCTCTGGGAAGGACCCTCTCCTTGCTGCTTCTTTCTGAAAACCTCTTGAGTCTGAGAGGGAGCAGGTAGGACACACAAGATCCAGAGGAAGCAGCTCTGGTGTGAGCAGAGGGGGCCCCTGGAGGTACTTGAAGCAGTTAGAAGGCCCAGGATTGGGGAAGTCTCTCTGAGGGTGTGACTTTCAAGTGGAGACATGGATGATAAAGTCACAGGGAGCCAGGGAAGAGCAGGGGAAGGATGGGAAGAGCATCCCAGGAGATGGGGGAACAGCATGTGCAAAGGCCCAGAGGCAGGAAGAAACACAGCACACTTAACACATTGTTTGCGGGTAGTTTTTATCGCGCGCTCTACTACCAATCAACGTGAAACGTATAAATACGTTTCCCGCATACAATGTGTTAAGATGATCAGAGAGAGAGCGAGCAGATGCAGCTCAAGCACACAGGGGAGGAAGGTACAGAACCCTACGCGTTTATGTCTACGCACTCCCGAAATCTCATCAAAATGAATTTTAATGGAATGTAGGGATGTATACAGCCACAGGATAAAGAGGACAGGAGAGGAGGTGAAACGGACAAGTGTTATTAACTAAATTTTGGAAGCCTGCAAGACGGTGGTCACTGACTTGCAGAGCCGGGGAAGCTGCAACCTGGGCCTGGAGGGAGAGAAGCCCCCGGGGAGCACACCAGTGTGTCCCACGGAGTGGGGACGGGCTCGGGGCTGGCAGGCTGGGCACCTCCGAAGGGGCTGGAGGGGGGACATGAGAGAACAGGTTAGAGCCTCACTCAGCCAGGGGACCAGCCACCTTCCAGCACAGCTGAAGGTGAGAAGTTTACGCTCTGGGAGGCGGACCGGGGGGGCTCTGGACTTGGGGCATTAGCCGAGGAAAGAGCGAGGCACAGACTAGACTGAGAGGAGAATAAATGGAAGGACTCACGGGCGGGGTGTCCTCCTAGGCAGCTCACAGGATGCTGGCCGTTGGGGCTCCCTCTGTCCTCCTCTCCCTCCAGGTCAGGAGGCTACAGAATTCCTTCCTAGGGGAACGGGCGGGCACCGGTGAAGAGCTCAACAGACACCATCTATGGCCCTCCCGGGAGACAGCCAGGAGCTGCCCGGTCACCCTGGCTGAGCCCCGCCCAGGTGCACCGCTTCCAGGCAGCTCTTCACGTCATGTGAAATATGAGCGACAGCCCACCGTCACCAGACGTGGGCGGGACAGTCTACAGTGAAAGACAGAGAGCAAAGATGCAGGAAAAGAGGGAAAGGCAACTAGGAGGAAAGAGAGGCAGCACAGGGAGCAGGGAATCATTTATACACACACCTATAAATGATATCCTTTGAAAGATAAGAAAAGGCCTTGCAGCCATAAAATAAGATTAAAATGCTCTCTATGTGGTTTTCAAGGGGATGTTGAGAGAACAGGAGAGGGTTGGAAGATAAAATCAGGCTAACCCACAATTTAGACTAAAATGAAAGAAAGAATTTTTTTTTAAAAATAGCAAGTAAAATAAAGAGAAAATTCCGACATCGATCCAGGAGGTCTAACATCCAAATATCCAGGGATCAAGAAAGAGAGGAGAAATGAAATCAATTCCAATCAAACGGAAGTCGAGAATGATGCTAAAGCTCTTCTGAAAAAAGAAAGGAGCGCATTACAGAAGAAATGATACAAGAGAACTCCCACAGTTAAAGGACATGAATTTGCAGACTGAAAGCTAACAATCCGGCCCAGTGAAAAAGAACCCACAGTCATCCATATTATCAGGCCACTTTAGAACGCAAAGAATAAACAGACACCCTGGAAACTCCCAGGAAGGAAGCAAGTTGTATGCAACGAACTGGGAACCAGAATAGTACTCAACTTTCCCATAATAATCCTGGAAACCAGAAAACAAGGCTCAAAGATCTATAAAGTATAAGGTAAGAGAATGTCCAACCAAGAATTCTGAATCTCACCTAGTCATCCCTGAACTGTGCAAGGAGAGTAAATACATTTGCAGACATGAACGATTGAAAACAGTATATAATTAGCCCCTCTGCATGCCTTCTCAGGGTGCTACTAGGAGACACGCTACAGCTAAGTGAGGGAGGAGATCAAGAAGCTGCCAAAGCCGGGGATGCGGGGAATGACACCCAGCAGAAAGGCCAAAGGCAAAGCTGGGGCGATGGGAAGGCAGCGGTGTGGCGGGCAGGCCTTGAGAAAAACCACCGTGGATCGCGGCAGGAGCACGCAAGGCCACGGGAGGGCTGCATCCGGCGCAGAGGAAAAACCAAAACTACCTGAGGAGCGTGGCCATACTGGAAGGAGTTTTAGAGTTCATTGGCAAGACTGAGGTTGAAGTGGGGAAAGAGTCACAGAAACTAGGCAAATTTTTTTAAAAAGCAAAGCAATTGTTAACTCCGGGAAAAACAAATGTTGTACCAAAAAAAAAAAAAAGAGAATGTATTCCTAGTACACTTCATGGCTCAGTTGTGGCCAGTATTTGCACAGTCCTAATTACACACACATCGAATACTCAATTAACAAAAATTATGATGTAACTATGTTGGGAGGAGATGAAGAGGGTACGTTTAATGTGACATAAGGAACTGAATCCTCATCTCTCTTACAAGAAAGTCAATACATAGTTCTTCCAAAAGGTGGAACTAGCAGCATAAAAAGTGGTTTAGAAATACAGCACAGAGCTCCCCTGGCTGGCATAGCTTAGTGGATTGAGCGTGGGCTGCAAACCAAAGTGTCGCAGGTTTGATTCCCAGTCAGGGCACATGCCTGGGTTGCAGGCCACGGCCCCCAGCAACTGCACATTGATGTTTCTCTCTCTCTCTCTATCTTCTTCCCTTCCCTCTCTGAAAATAAATAAATAAAATCTTAAAAAAAAAGAAAGAAATACAGCACAGAGCTAAGCAGCAGAAGAGATGGAAGTTTTTTCACGGGAGGTGAAAACAGAGGACGAAGCAGGGATCCCTGTTTTTTTTATTATAAGCCTTATGCTGCTCTTCGACTCTTTCCAAACCTGTACACACACTTTGATATCAATTTTATGATTCAGTTAAAAAAAAAAAGAAATCGGGAGGTGGTTTGAAGTGAGGCTAGCAAGATGAGCTGTCCCCAGACCCAGCAGGGCCACACGGGCCCCCTTTAACAGGTGGCACTTTCCCCAAGGGCCATGTGGAGCCACAGAAGGGTCTTCTCAGCGAGGGACTGGCAATGTCAGGCCGACTTTTCTAAAACAAGACTTCGCTCCCAGCGGCAATGTTCAGGGCTGACCTTCTTCCCGAATTACCCAGGACTCAAATGTAGGGGGATGGTTTGCTGTCAGGTTAGCCCCCCAATCTGGGGGCCCTCCTGCCTTGCAAGTTGCACAAGGACACACGACGAGTCTGCAGGCCAGGTGCAGATCGATGGGGGGCTCCACAGCAAATGGCGAAGAGAGGACGCAAAGCCGACCCCCCCCCCCCCCTTAGCCCCGTTGCTCACTGGAGCTCGACCACAAAGCTGCCCTTGTTGCTGGCGGAGGCGTCACGTGGAGCCGAGTCAAGAACACGGCAGAACACACTTCCCGCTGCACGAGCCGGCTGGAGACGCAGGGTTATCGTCGTAGCTGTGGTCATGCCGGTGTGCTAGCCTCACCCTTCCTCAGACAGAGGCGCCGCCTGTGGAGGCATTTCACATTTATCTTTTCACGAGGTTCTGAAAGTTAGGGGCTAATTCACAACAGAGCGTCACAAACATTTCGGTCCCTGTTTCTCTCCGGTGACGAGATGTCTGGTTTGTTTTCTCTCGCGCAACAGGTCACTCTGTCTGCTCTGGGGGGGAACTATTTTAAATCCCGGAACGTGCCCGGCGCCGACCCTGCTTCCGTGGGGCCGGGACACCTCAGGGGCTGGGCCTGGTGTGGCAGCCAGTGTGGCGGCGGCGCTTGCACAGTCACTGCGGCCACGAAGTTCATGTCTAAGAGTGGGTGGGACGTGGCCAGAAGATTCCACGTGGTTTTTAAATTTTTGATAAGTGCCTAACACCCCTAAACGTTGGCAGAGAGTCATATCCCATGTAATGCCATCCTCCGCGGTGCTCATTAGCCCGTGATGCTATTTGTCTAAGAACCAGTTTTCTTTAAAAATACGCATGTATGTCACATATAAAAAAATAACCACCTACAACATACTACATGGGTTTTTTCCCCCCCGTGTTCAAGTGCTGCTTTATAATTCAGCCAACCAGAGCCTAAGAGGCAGGCTGCCTGTGCCCCTCCAGGTTCGCACACAGAATTAAACGTGCGTTTAGCCCACCAGCGTTCTCCTGTGCCACAGTGAAGCAATGCTGTCTGCCAAGGGTGCCGTCTGCTCCATTCTAGCCGCCCTTTCTGCCATTTATTTGAGAGGCAGGGGGACTAGGGACACGACACAGGGAACCTGGCTCTGCCGCTCTCAGCCATGTGGCCAGGGGCAGGTTGTTACAGTCTTTCTGGGCCTCAGTTTCCTCATCTGGAAGAATGAGGACAATGATAGAACGCAATTCATGTGCTTGCTGTGGGATATTAAAATGTGCATAGGATAATCTGCTGGGAAGATTGGAAATAAAAAAAAAAAACCCTTTGAGACGATCTATCACTTTCATGTGCTCCAATCCAGGCTGACCTCACCTGTTTAAAACAAACAAACAAAACTTTAAACTTCATTCAGTAACCTGGGTTTGAATCCTGTCTGTGCCATTTACTCTTACAGGAGAACCGCTTCGTTTCTCCGAGCGCCCTTTTCTGGACGGTGACGTGAAGAGACCCCATCTCCATTCGGCTGCCGTGGCGGTTCAGTGAGGTGGATCGCACAGCGCTTTGGGCTGCGTGCTGCGTACACAGCTAGCGCTCAAGAGCTGTGCCGAGAGAGCCATCACCCCCACCCCTGGTGCGTCCTTCTGCGAGGAGGGGGTTCCATGGGCCTAACACCCCGGCACTTCTGCCTGCTCACCCGGTTCTCCCTGGAGACGGGGAATGACACGCTGGGTTGCAGAGTTCGGGATGAGGAACTGCGCATGTGCAGCTCCATCCCATCCTCCCTTCTCCGAGCCTTCTCCAGAGCAAGCACGCATTCTGGTCGTCTTCCCCACACCTTAAGTGCAGGGATGGGCTTGATCCTCAGGGCGGGGAAGGCTGCAACTGGGTGGGTAGGTCAGCTGTTCAGGGGAGGGCGACACCTCTGCTACCTTGGGCCTAGCACCTAGTGGACCAAGAGTAAAATTTGAGGAGCAAGTGAATACTCAGGGACCGAAGCTTTGGTGGGGCCGGCCATTGGGTTGTTCCCACTGGCAAGCTGCTGCCTTCATACAGGCACGGGCCCCCATAAAAGCGGGCTGTGCCGGCACTTCCAGGCCCGAGGGTGGGGGTGCTACAGCTCGACCTGGGGTGTACAGTGCCCGCTTCGGCATGGGCCCCGAGGCTCTCGCAGGGGCCTCAGCGCACAAGAACGGCAGAGGGGATGCCTTGATTAGGAGGGAAAGAACGTGCATGTACCATTGATCCATACATGGACTGTATTTGTTTCTTAGGCTGTTGTAACAAATCACCACCAACTTAGTAGCTGAAGGCAACGCAAATGCACTGGGGTCATAAGTCCGAAAAGGGTTCACTGGGCCGAAATCGAGGTGCTGGGAGGGCCATGCTCGCCGAGAGTCTCTAGGAAGAGTCTGTGTCCTTCCCTTTTCCAGCTTCTGAAAGCGCTCTGCATCCCCTGGCTGGTGGCCTCTTCCTCCGTCTTCCAGTCCAGCCACAGAGCACCCTCCAATCCGTGCCCCTCCGCTCCTGCTGTTGCCTCAGCTTCTCTTCCCTCTGCACCTCCCGCCTCCTTCTTACAGGGACGCTTGTGGTCACACCGCGGGCCCACAGGGATAATCTAGTCTAATCTCTCCACCTCCAGGCCCTTCACTTTAATATGTCTGCCACATTGTCCCCTCTACTGCGGAAGGGAACACAGCCGCAGGTTCCAGAGTCTAAGACGTGAACATCTCGGGAGGCTGTGATCTAGCCTCCCACACGAACCTTTCAGACATGACGGGGGAGGAACAACTATTTTCTGTTTACTCTTTTAAAATAACATTTACGCTACATGCAAGTTCCACACATGCTACGCGGTGTGCACCTGTAAGCCTTCACCTTTACCTGGTCAGTATGAGGAGCGGGTGGGCTGCCCAAGTTCCACACCCGTGCATGTTATCTTATGGTATATGCAGGGCCACGGGAAGCTGTGCGTGTACCTGGCTTCCCCACAGGTGCTTAACGGGTCGCCCACCCCACCCTGTGGTCTTAGGTTGGCTCTGGCATAATCATGGCCCTGAATTTGAGAGAGCCAGCTTGCGGCTTCGCTCTCAGAAGGACGGCATAGTTTATCAATGCACAGATCAAAAGGAAAAGGCATCTGCTATAAAGAGACATGCTATTTCCCTAGGTTCACAAAGGAACGATTTGGTACAATTATTGCAAACCCCAAACCCACAGGAGCAGTTGAGGAAGTCTGTCCTTGGAGGACGCTGTCTCTCAGACTAGGTTGTCCAGAAAATCAAGGCACTCTGAGAAAAGCATGCCACAGACTATCAGATCAGGAACGGTGGAAGAGGAGAAACAATTAAAACAGCCCCCCCCCAAACTGGAAGAACAGAAAGATGGAGACAGCGGGAGCAGACTGGATGGACATGAGGGCAAATCTTGAAGGCAGAGCAGGCCGGTGTGAAAGGGAGAAGCGGGTGAGACACAGCCTTGGAGGAGGGGCCACCCCTTAGCCGTGACTACACCGGAAACAGTGGTTGAGGGAACGTACCAGAGCGGGAGAAGCAAGATCTCAGAGACAAGACTAGGACAATTCTCCCCAAGGGAACCACACCCAGGAAAGCGCCGGGAGATGGCCGCTTACACACACACACACACACACACACACACACACACACACACACAGGATGTCATCGGAGCAACTGGGAACTCCCCCTTCCACACTGGGCATCCAAGCCAAGGAGTTGCAGAGAGTCCAGACAAACCTGAGAGGGAAGAGGAAGAAGATCAGCACAAATGACAAAAAGCTTTAGAAGGTGAGTGTCAAGGCGACAGAACCACTGTAGCTGGAGATTGAGATATTGCTTGGCTCCCAAGAAAGCGGCCGGAGAAATCTAAGGAATTGGGACCCCCCAAGGCAGTGAGGGGTTCATGGTCCGGGCTGCACCTTAGAATCCGCTGGGGAAACTTCCGACAGCGGTGTCTGAGCCCCACCCCAGGACAAATGAAGGAGTCAGCCTCAAGCTTGCGTGGGCACAGAATCCCCCGGGGGGCCTGAACAAACCCTGCTTCCAGGGCCCCACTCTCAAAGTTTCTGATTACTGGGGTTGGGCTGGTGCTTGAGAGTTCTGAATCTCTAAGCCATTCCCAGGCGATGCGGACACTGCCGCCCAGGAGCCTCACCCTGAGAACGACTTTTTTCAAGGGAAGGCACCGCAAAGATCGGACGGACAAAGTGGGGGCCAGGCGGGACAACGACAGGTGGAGGCAAGTCTAGGGTAGACGCGGGTGGGTGGACAACCTCCCCTGACCAGGACTGTCCGATTTCGGAGGTGACGATGGGGCAAGACATGTTTGCTCAACAGATGCATTTAGCACAACCGTAACTTTCTGATTTCACTCACTCTCTCCGGGAGCTACCCCGCGATAAAAACAGAGCCACCTGGAAGGACAAAGGGAGCACACAGGGGCGTGAAACGGCAGAAGAAGACAAAGTATAAAGTCTCCTTTGAGGTCCCTGAAGTCTGTGGCCTGGAAAGCACCCGGTCAAGGGCTTGGTCCTCCCCTGGGACCCCGTGGGACAGGTCACAGGAGCACCAAACACAGCTGTGGTTCGGGCATCTGCTGAGGGCAAGTCTGCGCAAAAGCAAGGGGCGGCGATGGAGAGGAAGGCTTCCTTAGACCACTGGTTCTCACGCTTCACTGCATACTGGAATTGCCTGGGTCCACAACCCGTGCCAGTGGTATCAGAATTTCCGGGGGTGGTTCCCAGGCATCCATCCATGTTTTAGCAAACTCCCCAGAGGATCCCAGAGGGCAGCCAAGTTTAAGGATAGGACCCTACTACTCAGAGTGTGGCCCACGACCCAGCAGCGTGGGTATTCGCTGGGATCTTAGGAGAGATGCAGAATCTCAGGGCTCACCCCAGCCCCACTGAATTAAAATCTGCTTTTCATCGGTATCTCTAGGCATTTGGATACACACCAATGTCTGAGAAGCGCCGCTCTAGAAGGCGGGTTGCTGAGGCCGCTGCAGTTCCAAAGCAAGAGGCACTGGCCGCAGGAGCTGGGGCCCAGCCCTGAGAACACCCACCCCCAGACGCCGGGGCCTGCGCGACGAGAGAGAGAGAGAGAGAGAGAGAGAGAGAGAGAGAGAGAGAGAGAGAGAGAGCGAGCGCGCGCGAGCACGTGTTCCGTCCATCACAGGCGGCCCAGAAACACGAGGCTCCCTGGAACAGCGCTACAGGAGAGAAGGCGACTTCAGACAAAGTTCGCGAAAATGTTAGCAGTGGCAGCCTTTGGGAAGAGGGACAGCGAAGCAGGAAACCTGAGTTTTTTGTTCTCCAGTTTTCTGTACAATGTGAATTTTGTGAGTGAGTGTGTGTATGTGTGTGTTTTAGTGTGTTTGGGAATTGGTAAAGATGATGCTGACGGTGGGATTATGGGATATTCTTTAACATTTTCTTTATTAAAAAATCTAATAAATGGTATTTTTAAAAAGCAATATACAAAGCAAAACCTATTAGAAATACCAAGATGAATCTGGTAAAATCATAATCTTAACAGGACACCTTAATATTATTGCACTGCTCTGTCTTGGTCAAATCAAGGATGTAAAGAGAAACAAAAATATGGAAGATATGAATAACTTCATTAATAAGGTTACTTACTAGATCTATTTCAAAATCTGTAACCTACATACATAGAATACATAATCTTAACATGTCCCACGTACCACTTTTTTAAAGATTTTATTTATTTATTTTTAGAGAGGGAAGAAAGGGAAAGAGAGAGAGACATCAATGTGCAGTTGCTGGGGGCCATGGCCTGCAACCCAGGCATGTGCCCTGACTGGGAATCGAATCTGCGACACTTTGGTTCGCAGCCCACGCTCAATCCACTAAGCTACACCAGCCAGGGCCATTTTTTTTAAATGAAACATTTTTCTAGCCTACGAAGGAAATGTTACTACCTCGAAAAAGGCAGGAAGTTTAAGCCCCGTGAGGGCAGAGGACAAGTCCATCTCGTCGCCATTGACCCCTAGGGCCCAGCGTGGCTGCTGCTACAAAGTGGGTGCCCCATACACGGTTCTTGTTGGAAGGAGTCCATCTTTTCTCATTTAAATGCAATAAAATGAAAACTTTATAACGAAAGTTTGAACAAATCAAAAGCTCTAAGCATCTGGAAATCTCCCTTCAAATAACCTTCAACGTCAATATCATATCAATTGCAACTTGATAGGATTTTTCATGGAATTTTACAAGCTGATTCTGAAATTAGTATGGAACAACAGATTTACATGAATCAACCAGATAAATATGAAACGTAATCTATTTTTCATGCCACAAGATTCATAACATTATAAAATTATAGAAATTAAAATGGTATGATTTTAGTGCAGGAAAAGACAACTTAGTTAATATATAGTTCAACTGAGGAGAGAGTTCAGATATATTTTGTCCATTGATTTATTCACCTAAACAAGATACAGTGTCAGCAGCATGAGGAGAGTGTGTACCATTCAATAAGTGATATTGGGACAACTACCTCCCATTCAGAAAATATAAAATTAGATCCTTACCTCACACTCTCCATAAGGAAGAAATTCCAATGAAAGTCCTACAAACAAAACACAAAACAACCATGTTAGACGAAATACAGGAGACTATATTTTCAACTTGAGCAATGAACAGTTTCTTAAAGCACAAAAATCAAAGCCATAAATGCAAAGTTGACCAAAATTGACTACATTATGAGCCATAATTGTGGTGTGACAAATGACACCATAAAAGTTTCTGAAAAATGACAAACATGTTAACAACATTGACCATCTATTTAAGAGACAAAGGATTAGGATCAAGAACAGATAAAGAATTCATAAAGGTCACCCTGGCTGGTGTGGCTTGGTGGATTGAGTGCTGGCCTGTGAACCAAAGGGTCACCAGTTCAATTCCTAGTCAGGGCACATGCTTGGGTAGCAGCATAGCTCCCCAGTAGGGGGCACATGAGAGGCACACATTGAGGTTTCCTTCTCTTTCTCCCTTCCTTCCCCTTTCTCTAAAAATAAATAAATAAAATCTTTTAAAAAATTCGTAAAAGTCAATAAGACAAAGATGAACAATCTAATAGAAAATGAACAAAGGATACCAATAGGCAATTCACAAAAAATAAAATATAAATGGTCAGTAACCGTATTTTAAAAGATGTTTATTTCACTAGTAATCAGGGAAGTAACTGCAAAGTAAAATAGAAATACTATTTCTCACTCATTAGTTTAACATCTTTTTCAAGTTTGATTAATAACAAGTGTGGGCAGGGTGGGGTGACAGATTCATACATTATGAAAGGAAACATAAAATGTATATGAGGTGTACATAAAGTAACATTTCTGCTTTGGAGGGCACTGGACAGGACCACAAAGGAAAGTGCCCACTCTGCACCACGATGACTCCACATCCCACCTCTGCCTCGGAGGGGCACGGGCGCGCCTCCCTAAGGCGGCGTGCGCATGCTGTCGGCCGCAGCATTCCCTAGCAGCAGGACCTGGAAGAAATCTAACTGCCCACCCCACAGCCCACGGTCGAATCAACTGTATTAAATCCATACTGTGCAATTCACGGAAATAGTTCAAATGAATCAGTTTGATATAGAGATATTGACAGGAAAAGATGCTGACTAGTGACTGAGGAAAGGAAGGTGCAGAACAGTATATACCATACAATGCTTCACATGTTAAGCAATCCCCAGTCAGACCGCCCAGCCCAGGGTTCCAGGTCCAGGAAGATAAGTCCCCATAACTTCTGGCTGCAAACACCAGTGGGGATTGGGGCAGTGGAAGAAACAGCAGGATTCTCAAGAGACTCCTCTTAAAGGGCCCACAGCAGATGTAGGACTCACAGAGACCCACCCACTCTGGGATTCAGCACCAGGGCAACAGCTGGAAGGGCAACAGTGGCATATGGGGAGAAAGTGAAGTGTGAGTACTGGGAGACAGCTTCCTCTCAGGCAAAACTCCAGGGACCAGGCAGTGGCATTGCCCCTCCACGAGCCCCGCCCCCCCCCCCCCGCACACACACAGAGCCACAGATTGGTGATATGGGTTGCCCCACCCTAGAGATCACCTAAGGCTCTGCCCCATACAACTTATAGGTGTGCTTTTCTACAATAGGCCACGTCAAGACAGGGAGTCAAGGAAGCTCTACCTAACACACAAAAGCAAAGACAGTGAGGCTGCCAAATTGAGGAGACAAAGAAACATGGACCAAATGAAAGAATAGATCAAAACTCCAGAAAAAAGAACTAAATGAAATGGACATAAGCAACCTATCAGATGCAGAGTTCAAAACACTGGTTATCAGGATGTTCAAGGAACTCACCGAGTACTTCAAAAGCATCAAAAAAAAAAAAACCTCAGGCAGAAATGAAGGTTTACAGTAAGTGAAGTAAAGAGAAATCCACAGGGAACCAACAATGGAGGGGATGAAGCTGAAAATCAAATCAATGACTTGGAACATAAAGAAGAAAAAAGCATTCAATCATAACAGCAAGAAGAAAAAAGAATGAAAAAATACGAGGATAGATTCTCTCTCTCCTTTCTCTCTCTCTCTCTCTCTCTCTCTCTCTCTCTCTCACACACACACACACACACACACACACACACACACACAAATACTCACAAATGAAAACACCCAGAGGTAAGAAATAAAGAAGGATATTTTCAATAGTCAGAGCTACAGGTATACAAGCTAAAGTTTAACCTTGAGGTGAGGAGAGCACATATTGAAGAGAATTAATTTAGAGAGGGTTTAAAACAATGTGGGACTACATTTCTGGATAAGAGTAACTGGGACATTGTGGGAGGGAGTGGCTACCAGGTCTCTGAACAGTCTGAGATAAGGGTGTGGGTTTTGATTACTTCACACTTCGGTAATTCAAGCATGCATTGTAAAAATCTAAGCATACCTTCTAAAAGCAGAGGAATAGATGTTAAACCACCAAGTAGATTCCAAACCCCTGGGAGAGAGAAAAGGAGTGAAGGGAATAAAGAAATCTGATTGATCAAATAGAGACAGAAGATAAGGGAAAAAGAATAAAGAAAGAAAAATCATGACAAACGGAAAGCACAAAGGAAGATGGCAGACATGTGAGGTCTGTCCGGAAGGAATCCAGCCATGTAATATGAAAAATAGAGACATTTATTGAAGAAGATGCAAGAAACATTGCACATAGGACAATGACACCTCAGTCCCCTTCAAAGGCACCTTGGGACCTCACACAGTTCTCCCAGTCACCATCAGCTGCTCTGTCATATTTTCCTGAATCTCATCAACAGTCTGAAATCTATTCCCTTTCAAAGGTGATTTTAGTTTCGGGAAAAGCCAGAAGTTGCAGGGTGCCAGATCTGGGCTGTAGGAGACTGAGTCACCTGGGTGATTTGATGTGTCGCCAAAAAGCTCTCCACGAGACATAATGCATGAGCGGGCATGTTGTCATGATGAAGCTGCCAATCACCAGTTGCCCATAGCTGCCTCCTCCTGAATCATCCAAATAGTTTCCACAGAGGAATGTTCAAGCTTAACGCAAAATTGGATGTAGATTTGTTGCTCTATTTGCACGGTCATTTTGAATGCAACGGCTGCACAGTGCACATGCTCACTCAACAGCATCCACCACCCCCACTGACTAGTGCAGTGAAGTCATCATTGTTCACGCATGCGCATTCCAGTCCCCTCGCCTTGACTGCCAGGTTACGTCAATGTCTCACACACCTGTTCTCATTATATTAACAATGGCTGGACTTTTTCTGGACAGGCCTTGTATTCAATATAAGTATAAGTGGACCTACCCTGCCAGTTAAAAGACAAAGATGCTTAGATTGGAGGTGAGGAGGGGGGAGCAAACAGCTATGTACAGAGTAAGTTTGTCTCAGAAGGACTGAAAATAAAAAACAAAAACAGAAAATGCTATGCCAGAGAAATTCCATCGAAAAATAACTTAAAAGCTGGCGTAGCCATATTAAGATCTGGTAAAATAGGTTTTGAGGCCAAAGGATTAACAGAGATAAAGAGTGATGTTGCATAATAATAAGAAATAAGTAACCAGAAAGATGCAAGAATCTTAAACTCGAATGCACCACAAAAAAAAGTACCATATTTTAAAAACACACGAGGAGCAATACAGAAAGAAGAAAGCACTTTAAAACGATGGAAAAATCAATGGGCATCCAATTCTAGTACCTAGAAAAAATAGAAAGTAACTCAAAAGACGATAATAAAAATGAGAACAAAGGAGATAACAGAAATCAATTAAATATAAAATAAACTAACAGTAGAGGAGATTTTAAAACCTTAAAATGGTTTTTCATAAAACTCCAGCACAGTTAATCTTAAGAATAAGAAAAAGCACAAATAAACAATGCCAAAAATGAAAAGGGAGAAGGAACAAAACTTCAAATGTAATAAATCACAGGAGGATACTACAAAGAATTTAAAATAAAGATGTGAACGATTGCATAGATAAGTATAATTTATAAAACTGATTCAAGAGAGGGTAAACCTGGACAGATCTTTAACCTTTAATAAAATTACATCGGTAGTTTAGACTCTACCCACAAAAATAAAACCAAACAAAATCATAGGTACAGATGATTTTATAAGCGAGAGGTATCGAAACTTCAAGGAATAGCGAATCTTTATTATTTATAAGATGTTCTCATGAATCAAGAGAGGAAGCACTCCTTAACACATTTGATGAAGCCGGTGAGACCTTAATGCCAAAACAGACTAGAAAGCTACAAGGACTTCATGTTACCAGGCAGCCTTTCTTACGGACCCAGGTGCCCAAACCCCAAATACAATGTTGAGTCATGAGTAAAAAACAGGACAATACCTTATAACAAGTAGTAATTATTTGAGGAATGCACAGATGATGTAGCATCTACAAATATTAATGCCATAACCCTAGGAATATATTAGAAGAGAAAAGCCGTGTTGTCATCGCCACAAGCGTGGGAAAAAGCATGGGACAGAACTGAGTGCTTCTCTACAAAAAGTGTCTAGGGAACAGAGAGGCGTCTCCCTGGTCGCAGAAGGGATGTTTATTAGTGAGAGGTACGAACTTCCCGCTGCAACACGGGCATGCGCTGGGGTCTAGCGTACAGCGTGGTGGTGACTGTGCACTCTACGCGCTGCGGTGTGTATTTGGAAGTTGCTAAGAAAGCAGATCAGGTAAAATCCGGTTTAGAAAGATATGACCCGTGTGCTACTACTCACGTCAACTTAGAGCGAACACAAGAATTCTATGTATCGTTTGTGGATATACACTTCCGTTGTCAGCATATGGGAATGATGCCTGACAACTTAGGACAGTAGTGTCCACAGGGGAAGGAGGGTAACAATAGGATTGGGGGTGCAGGAAGGGACCCCCAAACTCCGATGATGGTAAAATGGGTATCCGTTATATCACTTTCTATCCTTTTTTGTATGTTTTAAATATGTCATAATTATAATTCTTTTTTTAAAGAAAATGCATTGGTTTAATATCCTCAAAACATTAGCCTTGTCACAGATTCATGAAAAATGATATGATTTTTCTATCTGGGAAATTCCAGATAATTAACTGAAAAATACTCAAAACTAATAAGAAACAGTGGATGTCCCTGGAGGTGAAATTATCGAGGCACTTTCACTTTCTCATCTTTTACATTGTTTGAATTTTAAAATGATGAACGTGTATTACTTTCATATTCAGAAAGCACTAATGATATTTTCATTTGGAAAATTAAATAAAACGGAGGGGTAAAAAGCCAAAAAACGAATGAAGTTCAGTAAGGTAGCAGCTTATAAAATAAATGTGGCAGCGATAAAAATTTATAAACGAATATTGAAATAAAAATACAAGGCAAAAAATCGACCCAAATTATTAAACAACCAAAAAAAAATGCGCAGACCTATGAAGAGAACCATAAGACCTCACACACAAGGAGACGTGCGTCAATGAGCAATGTACAGCAGTGGGAAGAGTCCATCCTTTGCAGATGGCCATCCTCCTCAATGCCTGCGTGCACACGCACCCTGGGAGCGAGCCCGTTCTGAGCACTCTGTCTTTACAAACCAGCACTTCATGCTTAGTAACAACTAATGAACATACTTCCCTATCACTGAATATTTCACAGCAGTTCTTAATCTGAGCCACATGGACCTCTAGGGAACCTAGGGGGCCCTTAAACTCACTGAAACTAATGCAAACTTTTCTGGCCCTGGCCAGTGCTGTCTGGTCATGGAAAGGTTGTGGGTTCAATCTCCAGTCAGGGCCCATGTCTAGGTTGTGGGTTCCATCTCTGGTCCAAGCTCGGGTGAGGGTTAAGAAAACAAAAATTTTTCTGCATATGTGAATTTTTCTGGGACAGCGTCCATAGCTTTAAAGAGACTGCCAAGTGGCCCTATTACTGACCTTTTCTCTCTCTCTCTCTCTTTTTTTGTAACAGTTTTACTGGATATAATTCACATACCATACAACTCACCCATTTAAAATGTACAATTAGTGCCTTCTGGTGTATTCTCGAAGTTGGGCAACTATCACCACAACCAACGTTAGAACATTTCATTACCCCACAAAGAAGTCCAGACTGGTTATAATTCCCCAACCACGAAAGACGTGCTCCCAGCCCTCACCAGCAGCTCATGTGCTTTGCCTCTGCAGACTTGCCCTTTCTGGGCATGCCTGTAAATAAAATCGTGCAAATCGTGCAGTCTGCGGTCCACTGCGAATGGCTTCTCTCCTGCAGTGCAGTGTGGTCAAGGTTCCTCCACACTGTATCATGCACTGCTGCTTCCTTTTTGTGGCTGAACAATATTCTGTTTTTCTTTATTCATTCATCAGTTGGTAGACACTTGGGCTGTTTCCACTGCGTGGCCATTATGAACACTTTGATCATTTATGTGCATTTCCGTGTGAGCCTATTACAGATCGACAACTACTAGCCATTTGTTTAGATTTGTATGTCTGAGCCCTCTTTCCTTCTCAGCCCCACAAGGAGAAACTTTAATTAATTTAAATAGTCAAATGAATTCACGTAGGAATTATTTTAATTATTAAATTATTATATCAATGCATGTTATGATGAACCAATTTGTTTAAATAACCAATCGAATGATTAAGTTTAATTTTTGTTCTTAACAATAGACAATAAATACTAAGGAATAAAACTCATTCCTTAAGAGTTGAGCATTGGCGGGCCACAGGGCATTGTAATTATCTAAGATGTTTTCCTCCCAAGAAGCAGTTTTGCCCCCCTGGGGCTGTCACAGCCACCGAGGGAGAACGTGTGCCTTAGGGCAGGGTGTCAAACTCATGTTCACCGGGGCCACACCAGCCTCGCGAGTAGTTACATTTATGCAGTCCTGAAATTATTCCGGCCCGCTTTCCAGCACGGCGCTGTTGTTCTTCCTCAGGTTTTAGGGATGCTTCATATACATGTAAGAGATCCTGGCTCTCTGTGACACAAGGTGCGAGTAACCTCCCCAGTTTGTGGTTTCTCGGGATTTAGCTTTCGATGGGTTTTTCCTTTATAGATTTTTTAAAAGTGCTTGCATTTATCAATCTTTTTATGGCTTCTGGGTTTTGGTCACACTTAGAAAGGCCTTTGCCATTCCAAAATCACAGAAACATTGTTCTGTGGCTCACTGTGTCACTTTTCACGTTTAAACCTCTGGCCCACCCGACGCGGGTGTTGCTGTAAGGTACAAACCAGTGTGGACGAGGCAGGGGCCGCCGTAGGTGAGGTTCAAGCTCACACAGGCGGTTGACCATACAAATTCCTGACTGAAAGCGACCTGCAGCACGTAGTCACATGCCAGACCGATGGCCTCCCCGTCAGAGGTCCATCTTTACCTGGAGCGAGCCTGTCCGCTGTCTGGCTGCATCTACGGTGACACAGCTTTGGGACGTCACAGTAGTCCCGTCTCCAGACCCCTCAGGGCACAGCCTCCCACCGGAGCTCCGGCCACAGAGCCCCTCACTGTTACGTGGTCCCCGAGCGCCATCTCCCTGTGCTATAAGGGTTCATCGGGAACTAGCCTGTACCCACCGACAACTGTTTCTCTGTTTTGCCTTTTTATCCAATCCCAGGAATTTCCTCACTTCGCCTTCCCCCGCCCCCTTGATCTCCCGCCTGTGGGTTTCATGTGAGCCTCCTTAGGTCTCCTCCGGTGATTCTGTATAAACCAAGCTGCACAACTGCCGTTCTCTGGAGCGTTTTCTCAGTCCACTGGGATTTTGCTTCCCTGCCATTGTCATCACTTCGACTCAAGGAAACTCACAAAAATTCTAAGTCTGGACATTTCTTATGGCCACATTGGGGACTGAGCTTTTTTCCCACCAGAGACTTCCCAATGATCTCAAGATGTATTATTGAATGATCAGCCTTTCCTGCACTGGCATGAAATGCCATTTCTATCACACACTAAATAAACTACTGTGCACAGTTGGGTCCAATGCCGAACTTTCCGTCTGCACCCCTGTTCTGCCCACTGCAGCCTCACACCGTGTGTTTCTGTTTCGTGTGCCATCTCCCCCGAATTTCTTGACATTTAAACACGTGGTTTCCTAGTTTGGTGGTTCATTTCTACCTGAACTGTAGAATCACCATCATCGGGTTTCATTAAATAATGCCATTGGCATTTTGGTAAGATCCCATTACACTGTAGACTAATTTTAAGAGAACTGCCATCTTTATGTTGAGTCTTCTACCCGGGGGCATGAAATAGCTCTCCATTTTTCAATTCATCATTTGTGATCCTCAGTACTTCAAAATTTTATTCACAGATGTATCACACATGTCTTATTTTGATAAAACACTATTATAAGAATCAAGAATGTATGTATATATACAGGCATTCTCAATATTTCTTTTAATGTTGTGTCCAACCACATTATTGAACTATCTTATTTTTTTTAATTTTTCAGAGCTATCTTATTTTAATAATGGCTTTTCAGTGGAATCTCCTGGGTCTTACGGCTATACAATTATATCATCTCATCTATATCAACTGCAAATAAAGATAATTTAATGTCCCACTTTCTTGTTTTCATACCTCTAATATCTTTCTTTAATTACACTGGTTATTTCTTTTAGAACAATGCTAAATAATAGTCCAATAATGATATTGGACGTTTTTGTTTTATCCTGACTTTAATGGGAATGCTTTTAGTGTTTTTCCCATTAAGCATAATGCTGGCTTATGGGTTAAGATGAATCTCCTTTATATGTTAAAGAAATAACTATCTCTTCCTATTTTATTAAACATTTAAAAAATTAAGACTAGATATTGAATTTTGTCAAATGCCTTTTCAGTGTTTATGAAGATGATCTTATGATCTTTCTCCTTAGACCTATTAACATGATAAATTATATTAATAGATATTTCCCCAACATTTTATTATGAAATTTTTCAAACCTACCAAAGTTAAAATGATGTCACACTGAACAAGCACGTACACACCACCTACGTTCTGTCATCAACAGCTGCTGTCCTTGCTTTGTCTCGTAACAGATCAGGGGTTTTAAAAGATCTTAATTGATTCTATTTTAAACTATTGAACCATTATTGCATGACTTTACACTGGTCATAGTATATTAGTTTTGTTTTTAAGCAAATTTGGACTTTGCATCAGTATTCATAAATGTATGTAGATGTGATATGTATGTATATCTGTGTGTCTTTGCTTCACACAAGAAAAATTTAAACAGCCAAAAAAAATTTAAGCTAAAAATTTTAGTAGCACTGGAATTATCTGTCCCTCAAAAACTGGTCGAATTCCTCTGTGAAACTGTTTGGGATGGGTTATTTTTCAAGAAAGTGGGTGCATCTCTAAGGGCATTTTCTATTATTTCCTCTCCGGCAATTTGTCTGTTTATTATTTCCTTCTCTTCTGGAGTCAGTTTTGTTCAATTATCTTTTCCTAATAGAAGTATCAATTTCTTCTAGTTGTCAAATGTATTTCCATAAAGTTGAACAAAGTATCTTTTACAATGGTTATACATGCCTCTGTATTCAGTTTCCAATGGTCATGATAATGTGCGTTTTTACTTTCTCATGGTTGATTACTTTACCAAACTACTGACATACTCTGGCTTCCCCGCCAAGAACCAGCGTCTGGAGCTAGTAGTGCTCTTTTTCCCTCTTTTCTAATTCAGGGGTGTCTGCTTTCCCCTTTACGATTCCTTCCACTGGATTTTTGAAGTTTTATTCTTTCTGATCTCTTGGGTTAAAGATGACACATTTTGTTCATTTGTACCTAATTACTACTATGCATAGCAAAGGCTATGGATTTTCCTCTGACCACTATCCTATCTCATAGGTCTAATATTTAGGATTTTCGTTATCACTTGTTTTAAAATACTTCAAAGTTTAGGGTTTGATTTCTTCTTGACCTAGGATTGTTTGAAAGTTCTAAAGTTTATAGTCAGAATTTTTGTTTTGCATTTGGATACTGTTATCAATTTTTAGCCTTACTGCATTGCGACCAGAGGACACTGTCTCACCATTCCCACTTTTGTTTTCTTTTTGAATTAATATACGGTCAACTTTGTGAACCAATAGAAGCACTTAGAAGGCACATGGAGGCACCTTTTTAATGGTTAGTCAGTGTAGTTATAGGTTAGACTTAACTCACTCATTGTGTTTTATTGAAGAAATTATTAGTGTTTCTAATAGCTAACAACTGGAGATAACCTAGATGTTCAACAGTAGATTAGACTTATTAATGTTGATATATTAATAGAATGAAATAATACTTATCATTTACTGTACTTTACATACATTATATAATTTTATTCCTATATTAATAGAATGAAATAATACTTATCATTTATTGTACTTTACATACATTATATCATTTTATTCCTATTTCATACCATTTTATTCCTTGAGGACAGTCCCATAAGGGCATTATTACCACTTTGAATTGACTGTAAGATTAAATGTTTATATATCAACACACCTAAAATTGATCACTTACGTGTCATAGTTTAATTGGCAGTGTTTTTTTTTTCTTTCTCAGTGGCAAAAAAAAAGTAATTCTTACAATTGATGGCATGTTAGGTTTAATGGAATAAGCTATTTCCCCCATTTCAGAGGGGATGGTACTGAAGCTCAAGGATGTGCAGTGATTTGCCCAAGGTCGGCCAACGTAAAAACGCCTGGAGGCACACAGATCAAAATGTTGAAATGGTTCTCTCTGAGTGGGAGGACTATAATTCATTTTTTCCTTTTGGTCATCCATGTTTTCTTCAATATATATAACATAAACTTTATAAAAATAAAAAGAATTGCTTAAAAAATGGGACAAAGATAGCCAGTTCACACTGTTCATCAAAATAAACCCTATATAGGTTAAAGAATTCGATACAGAAAATGAGAGGATTCTAGCCACAGTGAGACTGTGGCAACAGAGTAGTGTGGTTTGTTTTTTTTTAATTAACACACTACTGTTAACACAGAACATTCTCTGAAAATCAAAAGAGCAGTAAAAGAAGAAAAAAAAACACAGGCAATCTCTCCAGCAACACTCGGCGATGAAGAGTCTCCATCGCTCCAGTGTACGGCAGACGTGGCTGAAGTACTGAGTGACAGACAGCCCAGGACTGAGGGCGGCTGTGAACCTGGAGCGCCAGGCATTGAAAGGGGACCACTCATGGTTTTAGAACCCCCAGATCTCTGAAACAGTTGCATACCCACACGAGAATACTCCGTCCTGGGTGGGCTCTGGGCAGGCAGAGATGGGAACCAGAGACAAACCCGGGATGTGGCCCCCCCAGACTGCAGGCTGTGTCTGGGCGTGGAAAGACGGCGCCCGGGGCGAAACGGATGCTGCAGGGCTCTGGTCCTCGAGGACGTCCTGGACGCCCAGAGAAGACACGCTTCCCGATGTTGAACCCTGGAAGGAAACTGCTGGAAGCAGAAAACAAACTGCAGGAGGAAGGAACCCTGCGGCGGAAGAGAGAGAAAATGCTCAGATAATGGGGGTGGGGGGGCGGTGGGGGGTGGGAGTAGTTGAGAAGAGGCAGATTTTTCTGTCTTATAGCAGCAAAATACGAAGTCGACAGCAGAGCAGTCTAATGGAAATACACCCTGATCCACAAACGTAAGGAAGCCACATACGTCGTTTTATATTTCCTAGTAGCCACGCTCAAAACGTAATTGAAAACATGTGAAACTAATTTTAGTAATATATGTTATTTACTCAAGACCTCACTTCAACATGTGATCGATATAAATTATTACTGAGCTATCATACTTTGTTCATACTAAGTCTTTGAAATCTGGTGTGTATTTAACATCCCAACTCAGATTACAATATTTCGAGTGTGCCATAGCCACGGGGAGCTGCCACACTGGGCGGTGAAAACTGAAACATTTAGAGCACTGCCATAAAGGGCAAGACCCACAGAGCAACAGGAAGCCAGGGATGGAGGCAGGAAGACTTGATTCAGGCTGAGTTCTGAGAAGCGAGAGAACAGTTCCACAGAGAAACCACCACTTGCGTGTTTCATAGCAACAACAGAACTTGGAGGGAAAGCCACCTGGCCCATTTCTGCCCCCTCCACAGCAATCGTCTCCTAAGAATCGAGAAAGAAAAATCTTTCTTTATTCGAGAAATGAAGACACTACATTATAAATCCAAACAAGGGTTTTCACAAGGGAAAAAAAGATGCAGTCTGATAGAACTGGAGAACAGAGAGAGAAAATACAATTCGGAAAGAAGGATTAAGTAAGAAGGAACAGAAGGGTGAGTAAACACCTCAATGGGAACGGTAGGGAAAACAGGCTACACAGAACAGAGAAGTGAAGGAAATCAAGAAGAAATGAAAAAGAGATAAAAAGGACTTGAGAGAAAGTGACAGATATAGAAGTTAGGTAAAGGAAGTCCAACATATGTATAAGTGAAGGGCCTAAAGAATAAAGCCTAACCACTGAAACAGAATAAATATTTAAAAACTGAATTAAGACTATGTCCTGGTATATGAGATTTGAATCTAAATACTGAAAGGACACACTCCCATGAGGGGTAACCTAGACTGGTCGGCACTGACACTTAGCTTAGTGATATTATTATTACTTAAAGGCAGAATAAAAATCATTTAGGCATTCAGGTTATGTCTAATTTACTTCTAAGAAAAAAAGAACCAGGAAGACATCAAGAGTCTAGACAGTAACATTTTATGTTTTAGAAGTGAAGCAACATTTTAAAGATACTTGAGGGGGGAAACAGGCCACAGATTTTACATCCAGGCAAAGTCAAACCTCAAGGCTGCCAACTGAACAGCTGTGAACACGCACGACCCCACGGACCGTGGGTCCCCCGGAACTCTGGGCTCCTCGGCCGTCAAACCACAGCAGGGCGCCGTGGCGGACACACACTGTGCACATCTCCTCTGCTCATGCACGCGCTCCCTGGTTCCACTGAACTCGACTTACAAAACCCAGGTTCAAAGACACATTTATCAAGAATCTCAAGATTGCCAAAGCAGAACACTAAGCCAAATGTGGGCCCCTTTGGAGTGCAGGGTCCCGGTGGTGCCTGGTGTCTGGTACGGCCAGATCCCTTCCAACCTGTCTCCCTGCCCTGCTCTCTCTTCCTACAACCCGTTCTCCGTACTCGAGTCAGCGGTATTCTGAAAACACATGCCTACCTGTGCCCAGCTCCTGCCCACGCTGCTTCCCATCGTTCTCTCTGCGCTCACGAGACTATTCAGGATCGCTAAGATGGGTAACCCAGAACAGCCGCCTTCCTCCTCTTCCAGCCTACCCTCCTCGCCCCGGGCCAGACCAAACCCAAGCATCACATGCCCCAAACGGAACCCCAGTTCTGCATTTCACCTCCCAAATTGCTCCTTTCCTGTTTTTCCCACTTCCGGAACCAGCCCCTCATCTCCCTCCACACCCCGCCCCCATTCAACCTGCTCTGTCCTCAGGAAGCGCCTCTGGACCCTTTTCTTGTCCGTGTCCTTGTCACTCTTGCCCATTTGTCCTTCCTTTTCCTCTGCCTTGCGGTCTTCCGCTCTAGAAGCAGCCTTACTCCTTCTTGCTCAAACCCAGCAAGGAATCCTTCAAGGGGAGCCTGCCACAGCCCCCAAGACGGGTGCCTCCGAGAAACCAAGGGCTCCAACCTCACAGGGGGCCACAGTTCCTCCCTTGTGTCTTTCTAGGAGGACCCAGGCAAGCTTCCCTGTCTACAATGACCATCTCACTAGAAATGGACAATTAAAAGACGGCTACAGTGTCCCACGAGCTTGCAGACTTTAATAGCTATCCTTTACCTAGCATCTGCCATAAGCAGGCGTGTGCTGAGGTGGTCTTCCCACGAGCTAATATCATTATAAAAATTTAAAAAACTGAGGCACCGAGAGGTAAAGCAACTCGCCCAAAGCCTTCCAGCTAGTGAGGAGTACAGCAGGGATTCACACCCAGGCAGACAAGCCCGGGGCCCCTGAACTTCACCACCTACAACATGGAACTTTGAAATCGAGGAAGTGTTTCTGAGCAAATGATACTAGAAACAGTACTTGTCAAAACTCTGGACAGGGCCAAGAACAATAGTTGGTGGGAAATTTATGGCATCAAATAAATGTATTTATTTATCAAGAAATAAGACAATGAAAAATAACAAAACAACACAAACCAGATCAGGAAAGCAATAATAAAGACATTCATCAATGAAACAGTGAAGAAGAAGAATAGAGAAAATGAACCAAACCAACAGTTTGTTCTAGAAAAATATCTAAAACGAGAAGCTAATACTAAAAGACTTATGAAGAGCTAGATGCTAACAAATTTAAGAACCTAGATGAACTGCTTAAACAGAAAAATATAAAAATGTCAAAATTTGTGCAAGAGGAAGTGGAACTTGACCAGACACATAAATAACCTCGAGTAGACGAATAAATATTAAAGAGTTCTTATTTTCTTTCCTTCCATCCCCCCAAACACTTAGACCCAGATGGTTTTAGATGATGCCACATATGCATTCTACTAAACTTCTAAGGAACAGTTATTCTCTAATTTATTCAAGTTGTTCTAGAAATTTTTTAAAAAACGATTTTTGTGGGGCTAAAATAATCCTGCCTCCAAAACCAGATAGGAACTACGCAAAAATGGAAAAATGAAAAGAAATTAAATGGTATCTGAGAATTAAACCAAGAACGTGTAAGACCTCTATGAACTGAATTTTAAAAGTTCAATCACTGACAACCCCTGGATAGGGTGACTTCACATCGCAACCAAGTCGACTCTCCCCAGATCAATTCATAAACACACCACAACCCCAACCGCGAGTTCAGTTACGTGCATACCTATGTGTGTATTCTCTTTCAAGAAAGACACTTGGTAAATCTGTTCTAAAAACTACAGGGAGCAGTGGAAGTAAACTTTACGCTAAAAAAAAAAAGAATGAAGTGAGGAGACTTTTCCTACTAAATAGTAAGACTTACTACAAAGCCATAGTAATATAAAAAAAAAAAACTGTAGCAATGGAACAAAAGGGAGACGTCACAGACCTACCTCTGTCTATGCGGGAACTCACTGAGGTAAAGGAAGTGCACTGCAGATCAATGGAAAACAATGGGCTGGTTTGCACACAACAGTGCAAAGCGGCTCCGTCTATAAAGAACACCGTTCCTGGACCCCTGTTTGGCCTCACGTGGAGGGGCACTGTAGGTGAATTAAAGATCTCAGTGTGAATGTTAAAAACCACGGGGTTAACAGAAACAAAAGTTGGTACGATTATCGTTGGGCTTAGGGAAAGGCAAGGAGGCTTGCTTATTCAACAAACCGTTGAAGGCACAACTCATAACGCACAAGTTGACTGAGTTCGATTACATCAGAAATAAGAAGTCGTGTTTAATTTTTAAAAAACGGGCCAATTAAGAGCCAGATGATAGGATTGAAATTTTTTTCAAAGGCTGAAAGTGACAAGGGGTTAACATCTAGAATACACAGGGAACTCTGCAAAGCAACAAGAAGAGGACATCAACTCCAATAGACTAATGGGCAAATGATATGACAGGCAATTTACAGGAAAGGAAACCCCAAAAGCTAATAAGCATATGAAGTGACGCTCAAACTCATTAGTCGTCAAAGAAATGCAAATTAAAATGGAATCACACTTTACGCCTTTAGACAGGCAAAGACTAGAACCCTGGGTGATACCAATTAATGGCAGAAATGAGGAAGATGGGCTCCCTCACCGGTGGCCAACGGGAGTGTAAATCGGTAAAGCCTTTTTGGAGAGTGAGCCCAGAGTGCTTATGCAAATTCAGCGCATGCACACACACACACACACACACACACACACACACACACCCTAGGACCCAGAGAAATCCTAACACGTGCACAATGTGAAATCTGCAAGAATGCATGTGGCCGGTTTGTTGGAGGAGGAGAGAGAATAGCAATCTGGTTGGCCCTCGCTCTTATTCTGAAGCAAAGAATCATCACAGGTACAGATAACACAAATAGGTCTTTAAAACACAGTGATAGTTTAAAAAAAATAAGAGAATGGTAATGTTCTACAATGCCATTTACATAAATTATAAATACATGCGCACCCTCTGGTGTGTGTGAGCCTTCCCAAACCTCCCGCGAACTGGCCACGTTTTGCTCGTTTGTATCAGCATGATGCCACTCATGGACTAGATTAGCATGACTTTTTTCGTGCGATCTGGAAGTCGTCCAGATCTCCTTGGACTATTTTATGACAGAGGCTGGGAGAGTTAATACAGCCCTGGGGCAAAACCACAAATAACTATGGTTGTTCTGTTTCAGATCCTCTTTTCTGATCAAAGGAGAAAAGAATGAGTCCGCGCCAAATCAATAGCCACGTACCGCATACCTGAGGCTTTGTAACCCACCCTAGCGATGAAAGCACGCATACCCAAGGCTTCATCAATGCACTCGAGCGACAGTACCACACCCCACGCAGCAGCTGCGATCAGGACCACAGTGACTGATGGGCAGAATAGGGTCCTTCTGGGGTCGGGGGCTGCCTCCGGAGGAGGGGCAGCTCCTCTTTTCAGCCCGGTGGGCGGGAAGAGAGTACCCACAGGCAGACGTCCCACAGCGGAGATGCTTGGTGGCTGTGAGCTGGGGGAGCAGGCACCTGATGGCTTCTCTCTTTTTTTAATGAAGAACAACCGTTTGCCTTTATCAGGACCTCAGGGGAATTTTCCCCAGTAATTAGTACTTGAAGCTGCCAGTTTGGAAGGTAACCCCACATTCCAGCCCATGGAGATGCTGATCCATCTGGCCAATCCCCCGTCGTTGGCGTGTGGGCACCCCCTGTCCCGCCTGCTCAGCCCCCACCCATAGAGGCCCACCCCTTTCAGCACCTCCTTCCCCATGAGATTCTGGATGATGGGTCCTCCCTGCCCTGGGGTCCTGCTTCTGTGAACTTCCTGGGCACAGCCCTGCCTGTGTGAACCCCACCTGCACCCCACACAAGCGCTTCGGCAGAGGGCTGGCCTCCCTGGCGCAGCCCCTCCACAGATGTGAGCGTACAGGCAGATACGAACTTGGGCTCTTCTTGAAGACAAAACTGTTATCCACAAACACATACAAAAGCACACAGACCCATCTGAGCTCACAGTGCATCCAAGATACATGCAGATGTGTGCACACGCTTACACATACCAATGTACATGTGTGTTCACATATACCACCTACACATATACATGTGTCAACATGCACGTGCCTCATATGCACATGCTTAGACTCTCAGGCCCAGCCCTAGGAACCTCTGTTCTGAGACTCACCGGGGCACACGCACCTACTCAGCGCTCACACACGTACATACACCCCCGTACATGCATGTAACACATGCATGTAACACACACATGCTATCTACTGCTACAGGCAAACCACTCAAACTTGGGGGCTTGAGGCCACGGCCATTTCCCAATGCCCGTGGGTTCTGTGGGGCCAGCTCGTCTCTGCTCCGCCACAGCCAGGCCTCAGCCGGGAAGCCCCGGAGGGCTGCAGGCGTCCTCGCTCACGTGCCCGACGCCAGGGCTGGGAGACTCGAATGGCTGGGTGCTCGTCGGGCATCTCGAGCTCTCCTCGAGCTCTCGGGGCCTCTCCAGCACAGCGGCTGGGAGTAGGTGGGCCTCTTGAATGGCAGCTTGGGACTCCAAGAGTGAGTGTCCCGTGAACAAGGTGACAGAGCATCACATCCGTCATAGTCACTTAGCGGAAGCAGTCACAAGTCCACACAGACTCCAGGGGCGGAAGACATGGGCCCAGCTCTTAATGGAAGGAGTGTGAGGGAATTAGTGGCCATATTTACAAAGGCCGCACACATGTGTATGCACAGATAGATTATGCACGTATGCAATAAACACCCATAAACATACACATACACATGCTTAGGCCTTGCCCTCAGGTCCTCAGGGCCTTAGGGGTCCTCAGGACCTCTGTTCAAGAGCAGACTTAGATGAACTCACACACGATACAGACACATTCATACAAGTACCCCCCTCATCATACCTAGGCACACCTGTGCATACACGCACACGCATGCTCACAGCCACCGGCCCTGCCCTGGAGACGCCTTCTCCGACACCTGCAGCCACACCTGCACGCACCTTGCCCCGTGTGCGGCTGAGCTGCGGGCCAGGGCGGGCCGCGGTGGCTTGGCCGGGATGGGGCGGGCTTTCTCTCCTCAGCACCCTTCCCTGGTGGCAGGGGCCTGGCAAGACGAAAAACAAATAACCTTGCAGTGTTTAAATAAGCAAAGTTTTGTGCAAAGCAGAGGTTAATGTACTTTATTGTTCAATGTCATGTTTATAGTGGATTGGTGGAGGGAAAAATGTGATTAATTGCCCCGAAGCCCACGGATCTACAATTATTTGGTTGTTGTGAACAAATAAAGGACTACAGTATTCATCATATTCAAATGAGGCAGCAGAATAAATGATGGGGGGCCGGGCAGGAACAAAACCGAGGCGTGTTCCCGCACAATTGGAAGGCGACTGGCGCCTTGTCAACCAGACGCAGGGTGGTGGCGGGAGCGAAGCCCGTTTGTCTCCGCGCCGCCGGCGAGGGCCCGACTGACCCCGCAGGTGCCGGCGTTAATTCATGTCACACCTCGCGCCCCATCCTGCGTGGGATGGGAACCAGGCGCCAATTTCGTAATAAAGACTTGTTTCCGAGGAGGCCCCCGTTTGGGGCGGGGGGCACAGATCTTCATTAGAGCCCCTTCCCGGGCCGCGCTCGTCACAGAGCACAGGTACTGGCTAACTGTGTCCGATCATTCATCATGATTTTGCCCTCCACTTTGTCACAGCGTGGGGATTTAAGGAAGATAGATGGTACAAGATGTTGTCTCCTCCACAGACGCTTTCTGCTCTGGTAAGTGTGTCCGATGCAGAATTATTTTGCCACTTTATTATTTCCTAGTGAGTGTTTGTCAGAGCTTCGCCTCTTGGAAGGAGCGAGTTGTTTCCTGTCACTCAGGGATGTCGCGGGAGCCGTGATGCTTGGCTGGGCTCGCCAGCCAGCTGGAACCCGGGCAGGGTCCCCAGGCAGGGCTGCGGGGGGTCCTGGGAGTCTGGGCCACAGGGCAAATGTCAAATCCAACAGAAATGGGCGGGAGGGAGGGGGGAGGCAGGGTTTGGGAGAAGGTGGGGTGTGGGGGCTTTGCACAGGCTGGGTTGGGGGAGGTAAGGGGGCATCTTTCAGGACCTGGCCTGGCTGCAGGCCAGCCCGCTGGATGGGGAGCTGATTGAACCCGTGTCCAAAGGGCTGTAAGAGCCTGGCCTTGAGCTGAGCCAGCTGGAAAGGGTCTGGGCAAGGCCGGGGCCCCACGGGGCTGCTGATGGCCTTCAGGCAGCATGGCCAATGCCGGTGCCTGGCACTGGCACCAGATGAGCTTCCTGCCCTGACCAGGACAGCCAAGGGGCCGTGGGGTGCCCAGCGGGGAGGCCAGGTGGGTGAAGATCACATGAGGCTAAAGATGGGGGTGAGTTTGGACTGAAGCCCACAGTCCAGCCCAGAGCCCCGGGGCCTTGGGAGTGTGGGAACTTCATGTGGGCAGTGCGGAGCCACACAGGAGTGGGCTCTGGGGCCTGAAAGTGAACCTGGTCCCAGGGAGAAGTGGGGTAGCCGGGAGCACCAGCCTGGCCCGTGGGCCTTCCGCACTGGGGTTTGCTCTGCAAGGCTCTCTCCACTGGCCCCATCCTCCACGATGCCGGCTTCCCCCGGCCACCACTGGCCAGGCCAGTGACACTCAGCTGCCCTAGGCTCTTGGGCACACAGGAGGGAAATTTACTTTTCTTCACTTCTCCCCCCTTAGTCTAGGCTGGTTTGAGCCCAGAAGGAACCCTCCTTGGAAGTTTAGAGGAAACTTATAGGGACAAACTCAGGAGGAGCCCAAGCAGAGGTGCCGGAGGGACAGAGACCTAGGTGAGGGTGACCTCTCTTTCTCTGGTTCCAAGATGCCCCTGCTGGAGTCCACCTTGCCAACACGCCCGTGTCCCCCTAAGTCTCTCCAGAGGCAAAGCGATGTCAGAAAACAAGCACAGTTTTGGAACCACGCAGGTAGGCCCGGGTTCAAAGCACTGGCCAGTTACTACGCTTCTCAGTCCGTCAATAAGGACAAGCGGTTAACATCCCCCTGGGAAGGCCGGGGGCTCCTGGAACATTGCAGGTGCTCCATGAACTCAGATGACCTTCCCTACCTCCTCTTTTTGGTTTCTGGCTGCTGGGGGTCCCTGACTCGTTTACACTGGGCTGACCAGCTGTGCAGACCAGCTGTGCTGGGTGGTCGCCCACGTCCCCGGCTTCCTGGCCAGCACCCAGAGGGTCTGCAGAGGAGGCAGCCTGCCTAAGACTGTGGCTGCGTTTCCGCCTCATCCACTCCCCCACCTCCCCTTTGTGGACAGCCCCACAGGGAACTACCAGTTCACGGCTAACTCCCTAGCCCGCCACCCCCTAGCCGGCCCCGCTGGACCCTGGGACACAGACCCTGCCCTTATGCAGTTGGGAGACTGGGGGTGGGGGGGGCACTAAGAAACGAGAACAGATTTTTACTCCAACCCAAGTCACCACGAGGGGCCTTGCGGGTGCAGGTGCCGGGCCGGAAGTCCCAGGCGGGACTTGCCCAGGTTGGGCAATCACTTACCCAGCCCCCGCTGCAGCTGGATTCGGGGCTGGTACTCTCCCAACAGTTCCTCTCCGAGCCCGCTGCAACACGAGGCAGGAGATGCTACTCTCACCCCCACTTCGCAGCTGAGAAAACCGAGTCGGCCAAGTGCTCAAGATCACGCGATAATCAGTGGAGGGGCTGGGAGAGATTTGAACCCCCGAGGCTTCCAAAGTGGTCCACAAGCCTTTGCGACCAGACGATTCCCTCAGCCCCGGAGCTGCCACGACTGACACCCGATGCGTCCAATCAGAACCCAGCCCTGCCCCTGCATGGGTTTTCCACTCTGTCCATTTCTGGAGGAGGTTTAAACTCCTGCTCTTCAATCCTGCCGGGGTTTCCAAAACCCCAAACCCGCTCGCTATTCCGTGCAGTTTTATGTTTAAAGTATAATGTCCTTTTTTTCTCCGTTAGTTCATTAGAAATTTTTTGTGGCTTGTCTCCCATTCATTCATTCCTCCCTCCATTCACTCATTTGTTCACTCAGCAAATACTAAGGACCGATTTTGCGCGGTGAGATCAAACCAGCGGGTGATGAGAGCCAGTGAAACGGACCCGCAGGGCCCCAGCCAGGTGCCCTGGAGGTAGTGGCAGAGCCACCCGAAAGGTATCTTGTGAGGCAGTAGATCCTGGAACGACCGAGGGGGCGCAGAGCTCAGCCGGTCCATGGAGGGGCGGGAAGGGCACTATTCACCACTCCGAGGCCTCCGACGCCTTCCACTCCCCAGCGCTGCCCAGGGTTGGGCTGCATGCGCTCTCTGCGGGACTGTGGTCACAGCCTCCGGACCCTCCTCGTCCCTTTCTTTTCTTTTTTTTTTTTTTTAAGATTTTATTTGTTTATTTTTAGAGGGGAAGGGAGGGAGATAGACAGAGAGAGAAAGAAACATCAATGTGTGGTTGCTGGGGGTTATGGCCTGCAACCCAGGCATGTACCCTGGCTGGGAATCGAACCTAGGACACTTTGGTTCCCAGTCCGCGCTCAATCCACTGAGCTACACCAGCCAGGGCTGTCCCTTTCTTTCTAATCCATGGCCAGAGTGATTTTGCTTAAAGGTGGATCTCATAATGTCACCTCCTGTTCAAAAACCTCAGTGGCTCCCCATTGCCCACCTACTTTAAACCGAAACCTTGAACTTGGCATTCGAAGCCTTGCATGATCCAGGACCAACCTCCCCAGGGCCACCACTGACAAGCTTGATCTTAGCTGTCATTTACATTTTTTCCCTGCCTGTGTTTCCTCAACTGTAAAACGGGGATTACAATCATGCCTCCTACGGCAGGCTGCATTTTCCAAAGATTTAAGCCATAATGGATATCCCAGCCCACAGGTTCTTCTTACAAGAACCATTGACTTTTCCCAGGGAATGGTGGGAACAATGTTCCCTCCCCCCAGGTGAGAACTTGGGTGGACTGCTGTCACTACCTTAACAGTTAGGGCAAAGGTGATGCCACATGACTGCCAAGTCTAGGTCCTAAAAATGCCACGTACTGCCATCCTGTTCTCTTGGGTCACTCACTCTCGGAATCCCGCAGCCATGCTGCGAGGAAGCCAGGCAGCCACGTGGACGTTCTGATTGACTGGGCACCCAGCCAATGTCATGTGGGGCCTGGATGGGCTGACCCACCCTGCCAAGCCCTAGGATGGCTATAAAAGTGGCCCAACACAAAATTGTAAGTTTGCTTAAAACATTACGATCTATTTTGTGTGTGACTATGTGTTACAATGCATTTAATGTGTGGCCCCCAATGACTCTTCTTTTTCCCGGGGGGTTCCCAGAGATGCCAAAACGTGGGACACCCCTTCCCTAGAACAAAATAAGTCATTGTTTTCAGCCACTAAATTTTAGGGCAGTTTGTTAGGCAGCAAAAGGTAAGTGAAACACCTACTGCCCTAGGGTGGCTGGGGGACAACTAAGTGCACTAGTTTGCTGGGGCTGCTACAGCAAAATACCACAGACGGGGTGGCTCAAGCAGCAGAAATGTATTCTCTCCCAGTTCCGGAAGCCAGAAGTCCGAGACCAAGCTGGCAGTGGGGTTGGTTCCCGCTGAGACCTCTGCCCTCGCGTGTGGAGGGCCAGTCAGTCCTCCCCTCCTGCGGTCTTCTCCCGGCACCTCTGTGTCCTAACCTCCTCCTCTCCTGAGGACGCCAGTCCTCCCGGGTTGGGACCCGCCCCAGTGACCTCATTTTAGCTTATTGCCGCTTTAAAGACCCTGTTTTAGCCCTGGCTGCTGTGGCTCAGTGGACTGTGCACCGGCCTGTGAACCAGAGGGTCCCTGGTTCGATTCCCAGTCAGGGCACATGCCTGTATTGCAGACCAGGTCTCCAGGAGGGAGCACGCAGAAGACAACCACACACTGATGTTTCTTCTCCTCTCTTTCTCCCTCCCTTCCCCTCTCTCTAAAAATAAATAAATCTTTTTTTTAAAAAAAGACCCTATATTACATGACAATTATATCTCAATAAAATCAGGGGGCAGGGGGATAGACCCATCTTCAAATACAGTTACACTCTGCGGTATGAAGGGTTAGAACTTCAGCATATGAACGGGGGGGGGGGGGACACAGTTTAGCCTGTCACAGCAAGTAAACACATATGAAATACTTAGGCCAGTCCCTTGCCCGGAGTGAACACTCAGTAAGTGGCAGCTGCGTTATCATTCTGCCTGCTACACCACCGCCACCAGTGTCCTCTGTGTGGTCACACCACCTGCCTCCATCCACGGTGACAGCTCCGGATGCCCAGGCCTTGCCTCAGGCTGTCTCCTCATCTGTCCTCCATGAGCACCCAGATTCTCCCTGTCCTGGGAGGCCCAGCCCCTTCTGTGCCCCTGCCCAGGGGCCTCCCTGATTCCCGCTCTGCATTCCTACAGCTCGAGTTGGGGGCTGATGAGCAAGCAAGCACTCTGGCTCGCCGGGCATGAGAGGCTCCGGCCTTTTGACCTGTGCTTTGTTTTCCAACACAGAAATAGGGGTTTTAAATATTAAAATAACTGGTTATAAAAATAAGATGTGCTTGATATATAAAATCCCGATAGCACAAAAAGGTTTAAAGAGGGAAGTGGAAATTGCCTAGAATTAATGACTTTGAACATTTTGGTTTATACCTTTCTGGAATTGTGTGTGTGTGTGTGTGTGTGTGTTTCTTGATTCCAGGACATCACTGATTGTAGGAGGTACCACGGACTTAATGACATAGTTTATAGGGAGAAAAGAACTGTGGCATTAAACATATATGAGTAGGTTAATTGCAATGCATATCCTGATTTCAGAAATTTAAGATGTCAAAAACATGTATATCTTAGAATCAAGAAAATGTAAGCATATATCTAGGTTTTCAAATGGGACTCTCTGTGAATAATATTTTATGGCTTGCTTTTTAAACATCTGAGCATCAAATCTCGGCCATCTTTCTGCATCAATTAATTAATACCCACACCATCTATCTTAATGGCTGCATAGTATTCCATTAAACTGATAGATGATAAAACATTTATTTCTCACTAAAGGGCATGAATTTTTGATTGCCATTCTGATACAAACGCATTTATAACCCCCCATCCTTATTTTCCTTCAGATAAATGCCTCCCATCAGCACAGCTCGGCAGGCGTGGGAGCTCTCTGCCCAGGAGCTGGCCTACGGGCGCCCACGTTCTCCCCGGGGACGGGAACCACGGCCCAACAGCCTGTGGGCCCTCCGGCATCGGGCCTTGTCACGGGGGCTGGTGCACACTGGGGCTTCGGGAATAGCGGACGCTTGCCCATCCGTAATCACCAGGCCCTCCTGAGTGGATAGCGCTGGTCCACAGCAGCTGGCTCCAGCTGCCACACAATATGACCCCGATTCTCCAAGGCCATGTCTGGTTACACTGGGAAGTGGCCAAAATGGTAGCCAGGCTCATCCAGACAAAAAAGCCTACGTTTGTGGGGGTAGGCAAGACCCGGGTGGCGTCCCTCCCTGTCTGGTCCTCGCTGGCCAGGCCTTCCAGCCTTGCAGCCTGTGCACTGTGCCCCTGCAGCCACACGGTGGCACTGTTGGCACCTACTGGGCTCCAGAGGAGCAGAAGCCACAGCCTGGCTCCTGCAAGATGCCCTTATAGGCCATGTCCTCACGTGTGCCCACTGTGTGCACAAAGGGTGTCTGTGTAGGATGGGCTGTGAGTATGCGTTTGTGTCAACATGTACGGGCACTTGTGTGTGTGGGAGGAATGTCTGGGGGCGGGGGTTCTGCAGGGACAGGAACAAACGTGTGTTAGTATCTCTGCGTGTGGTGTGTTTGTAGGTCCTTGTTTAACAACGCACCTTTGTCTCTGGCTCTGTACGGGCATCTGCGTGTGTGTCTCTTTGTACCTAGCAGGGTGTGTGAGCTTTCGTGATCTCTCTCTGCCTCTCTGCTCTTCTGCTTTTCAGTGTCTGTCTTTGCTTCATGGCTGTGTTGATCTAAGGGAGCATTTCCTGCTGGGCTTCTGGGTGCAATTAGGAGACAGCTAGCCGTGGAGGGGGGTCTACGGGCGTATGTCTGGCTGTCGGAATACACCGAAGTTAGAAGCCTCTGAGACTCAGTCTCCCCCTCCTCTGGCCCCGGCCCCCACCCGCCACCTGCAAGGACGGCTGCTGTCATTCCAACCCCTCGGCCCTCAGCCTCAGGTTCTGCCCGTCAGGCACCCCTGGCAAGTGCCCTGTCCCTCCCCGTGACCTTACAGCTTTCTCTCTGACGCTTCCTCCACCGAACACCAGATGGACCTACAGGGCTCAGTCACCCCTGACCCCATTTCCCTGATGGAACCAGATCCCGTCCCCCGCACCCTGCCTCTAGCAGCCTCTGGTCGGCCTGCAGCCATGCCAGATGGGGTCCTGCCACAGCTCCCCTCCCCGGGGGAGCTGCACCTCTTCTTGGGCCCTGGGTGGGTCCTGAAGGAGCAGGCTTCGGGGCACGGCCTGTCTCCACCTCAGACTGGAGGTGCCAGGAGATGCGGCTCTGCCTGTCCCTCTGACCTCACGTGTCTCTGATTCTATCACCCTGGCCCGGAGAGAATGCGGGCACCCTGGCTCCTTCTCCAGGCCCCGCCTCCTGCCCTGTGCAGGGATTTCACAACATGGGTGCCAGCTCCCTCGCAGCCCTCCCCTCCCCCTGCCAGGCAAAGGTCCCGGGTACCACGTCTGGCCACGTCTGGCCACCCTTCCCCCGTGGTTATTAATAATTGGGTATTAGGCGAGAGGCGACTATTGATTCCGGCGCAGGCGGCTCCGGGTTGGGGTAATTTATGGAAACGCTGGCGTCCCCGGTGATAAATAATGAGGTGATCGCAGAGACGGGTCACTCGTGAGTGGCCTCCAGCCCGCTGCCCTGTCCACTAACACACAGGCTTGTAAATGGAGGGGGGGAGAGGCAGAGAGACCCGGGCCGGCCCTGAAGAAGACAAAGGATGAGGCGCTAGTCGGCGAAGCAGGGGAAGCAGGACCTGTGGCGGGCCTGCTGGGAAAGGGGCAGGGGTTTACAGACAGGACAGAATGACAGACAAGGACAGGGACGCAGCGAGAGAAAGGGCAGAAGGAAAAGGCAGGTGTGAGGACAGGGAGCTGGGCAGTGAGAGGGGGGAAGGTGCAAAGCCAGAGAGACTGAGACCCGGAGTGTGGCAGACTGGGGCGGGGGGGGGGAGGGCAGCGATGGGGGATGCAGGGGCAGAGGCAGGGAGGTGCAGCTGTGGTGTTCAGGCCTCCGTGCTGAGTCCCTACTATGTGCCGGTTTGGCTCTGCTCTGGGTTCTCATCTCAGCGTCCTGGCAGCTCCGAGCCGTGATTCAGAGCATGGACTCCCAAGGCAGCCTGCGCAGGTTCAAATCCCAGCTCTACCCTGACCCAGCTGCATGGCCTCGGGAAGGTCACGCCTCTCCTGGTCCCCCATCTGGGCACGGCGCCAACAGGATACCTATGTCAATGGTGTTTGAGAGGGTTGCCTGAGTGCACGGACTGGCGCCTGCACTAGTGTGTGTGACAGAGGTGTGTGCTGCTATTGGTCCCAGCTCCAGTCAACGTCACACAGTTCCATCCAATTGGATGCGCTCCCTCTCGATAGGGTGTCTAGTTCACCGCGAATGAACAAGGGAAAAGAGACGAGCTCCGACTGGGCAGCTTCAGGGACACTCCCTACGAGAAGTAGGGTTGGATTTGGATCTCGAGGTAGACTTGGAAGGAAAGGTATTCCAAACGGCAGGCGTTGGTGTATGGGAAAGCTTCAGAAAGTTGCAGGTTGGAGGAACCCTTGAAGGCCTAGTGCGTCTAGTAATACCTGGATTCCCTCTACATCTATCTATCCCCACTGTCACCCGGCTTTAACTTGGCCACCTCCAGGGATGAGGAACTCATTACCATCCTTGGGGAACTCAGACTTGGGAAGATCCTTCCTAAAAATCGACCTCATGTGCTGCCCCCTTCCTCCCCACCCCTCCGCCCACTCCAGTTCCGGTCTGCAGAGCTCCGGCAGCCAGCAACTGGGAACTATTCGCAGCACCCCCCCCCACACACACACACACTTTCTGATACTCAGGCACAAGCACTCTCAGCTGCCCCAAATACTCCTCCTAGGTCGGCCCGAGAGTCGCATTCCAGCGCTGGCCTTTCTCCCGGGCAGCTCCAGCCAGGCAGGAAGGCCTCGCAGGGCAGAGCCAGGGGCCGGCTCTGTGCTGAGAAGGGTGGCTGGGGCCAGGCCGTCTCCTTTGCCCCGGGGGTGCATGTTTGCAGTGCTCCCCAGAGCCCTGAGGTTTCTCGGCGCGGTGCCCCGGAGTCCTCTCCCCGCCCGTCTCTTCTGTGATTTGTTTCACGTCGCTAAAGGCATGAACCCCCCAGACTGCAGGCGGCTGAGGCTGCCACCCCAAGGGGCGGCAGCTTAGGGCAGGAGGCACTAACGCAGTGTGCTCTGGGTTCGGGTCCCGGCCTGCCACCCACTGGCCAGGTGGCCTGGCACAGTCCTTTGGCCCGCCGGAGGCCCCGTTTCCGGTACGATAGGCCCTGTGTGTATCCGGGGCTGCACAACAGAGGAAAAGCCCATTAGTAGTCCCGGCGGTTGCTGTCACCCTCCCCACCGCCGCCCCTCCCCCATGCACACTGGGCAGCTTGGGACTCTCTCCTTTAAGTCATTTCCAGATATAAGAGCTCCCATGGGTCCCTGGTACGTGTCTTGATGTGGCTGAGCGCGTCTCCCTTCGCCCTGGTTCCAGAGTCAGCCCCGCGGGACCTGCCAAGCCCCCTGTACTTCACGCACCAGGGACGGAGAAGGGAGCTGAGCGGAACGGAACCCACCCTGGGCACTCCCCTGGGGGCCCCTGTGGACAGAGCTCTTTGCTCCCCCCAACCCCCACCCCCGTTTCCCATTGTCCCCCCTTCTAGGCGTCTGGATGCCTCCTCTCGGCCTCCCTGCTCTGACCTCCTGGACCAGCCAGCCTGCGGACAAGAACATGGGACACTCAGGTGTGGCCTTTTCCGAACGAGCGCACCCGCACACGCCTGGGCTGGCGCAGACCCTCGCTCTCCACTCGTCCTAGGACCGTGAGTGAGGCACCGGACCTCGCACAGGAATGCTACGAGTGCTGATGATGGCAGTGGATTTTTTTGGTTTCCCCATTTTATAGACGAGGAAGCTCGGGAGGGGTGAACAGCTTGCTCCAAGAAATGCCGGTGGTTGGTCTGCCCTCTTCTCGTCCCTCCTTCTGCTGCCTTAAAAAGATGATACCCAAGGGGCGTGGCTGAGGACGGTGACGGGACCAGCGTGGGCCCGTGTGTGTGTGTGTGTGTGTGTGTGTGTGTGTGTGTGTGTGTGTCGCAGCATGGGAGCAGAGGGAACTACCCGGGGGTCGGGGGGCAGGCAGCAGGCAGCAAACGTAGGTTTACAGTTGTTCGTATGGAAAATAATACAATAAGGAATAATGATACAAGAATAAACTCTCTTTCGCGTGCTCCCAACTGTGAACCTATGTTTGCCCCACCCTGTGTGTCTAGAATACTGGGTGCGGACCAGCTGGTAGGTGGGGAGGGCATTCATGCCAGGCTCCCGAGCCCGAGTTGTCTCGTGCGGGCAGCGCGGAGCCCTGGCGCCTTCCCAGGCCACGCCCGAGTGGCTGGCGGTGGCCTGGCAGCGGAGGTGCGATGAGTGGGGGTGGGGAGAGTAGGGGCAGGAAGACCTGGGAGGGGGCTGGGTGCCAGGGCAGTGGGAGCAGGTGGAGGGGACGGGACAGGCAAGGTTGGAGAGCTGGCTCAGAGGCAGGGCTGGGTGGATTTCAGTGGACTGGGTGGTCCTGGGCGCAGGAGGACCCCATCCGTGGAGGCGCCATGCCGCCATTCATAAAGAGGAAGCGGACTGCCCCGGCGTGGAGGCCGAGGGGCAGGCGGGCCATTCAGGGCTGGCCCTGTGGAGTCAGAAAGGCCTGGGAGATGTCATGGCCACCAGTGGCGCGACGGCGGTGGGACATCCTGGATTAGACACCCCCAAGACCACCCGTGGGAGTCTCTGGGGGAGGCGAGGGGATGGACTAGAAGACGACTGCGGTTTCGAGGGGAAGTGATGGGAACAGACATTGATTAGGCACCAGCTGTATGCTCTTAATGTCTAATCGTTCCCTGCAAGCTGCTGGAGACCATGCCCACGCGGCCTGGGATTCTGCGTCTGCAGAGGAGCGATCCCGCCCAGGACTGGAGCCCGGATCCTTAACCAAGACGAACCCTCGGCGGAGAGGAAAGGAGGGGCGCACTTGGGCCCGCGTCCTGGGCCTCAGGCTCCCCCGGGCCCCTGTCCTCTCTGCTCCTGCAGGAGCCCTGTCTGTCTCCAGGGCCCCTCCTGGCTTCCTGCCCAGCAAGCTCCCCAGCTTTGTTTGCCCCTCGACCTCTCTAGACCCTGCGGCAGCAAGGAGACAGCCCCAAGGCCCCATGGCTGGTGGCGGCAGCAGGGATGACGGGGTGGGGGGGGGCCTGACTCGGGGCTTCTCTGCTCAGCAGTGTGGCCGGGACTCGGTGGGCATCTACTCCCCTCCGTGCAGCCCTTCCCCCTGCCTGGAGACGCCTGTCCCCTCCTCCCCACAGCTCAGCCCTCTGGGCCTCGCACAGCTCATTCCCACAGACGGTGGTTCGTGTAGGGGTCTGTCGGGGTCCCAGCCATCTCCATGTCCCCTGTGCAGCACCTGGCCCAGAGAAGGACCCTGGTCACCTTGTGCCGAACGCACAAACGAACGGTGAAGACGGATGGGTCCCCTGCAGCCCTCTGGGAGGGGGCGGCCCCCAGTCCCCGCTGCAGGCCCGAGGTTGGGGGGGGCGGGGGGCGGGGAGCTTTGTTCCCGACCTCCAACCACAGGGAGAATAAAAGTTTGTGAAATATTAGTTTAATAAGACATGCGACTACTATTAAGGATCCGAGCGGTCCTTATTTATTATTCATGCGGCCGTGTGATTTAGGGGCCAGCGGGTCCGCGGAGGCTCCAGCTCTGGCCGCCTCCTCCCTTCCCCGCCTACCCCTCCCCTACGCTCCTGCTAGCTCACCTCGCCGCCCTCCCCAGACCGCCCCGCACTGCGCAGGCGCGTCCTCCTACCTCTTCTGAGGGCTGGGACGCCCGCTCCTAGGTAACCTGGTAACCCTTTCATCAGGTGGGAGACCCCTAACGTAGACGGACGGTCCCAGGCTGCCCAAGCCTGGCGTGTAAAAAGCCTCTCCCGGGCTTTGCAGAAGCAGTGTGGGGGGCCCTCCCTCCATCCTTCTTTCTCTCTTTCTTCCCTCATCTCTCGTCTCAGGGGGGAGACCTCCGAGGGTCAGACACGCAGGAGGTGGCCCAGTCGGTGGAGCTGGGAGGGGACTAGCTTCCAGCACTTTACTGGTGCCCCAGAGTGCTGTGTGACCTTCGGCGGGTCCCTTGCCTTATCTGGGTCAGGGGGGGGGGCGGGGGTCCCTCTGAAACTAGAGGTCAGAGTGAGCCGCCTGTAAGTTTCCCAGCTTTAGGGCAGAGGAAAGGATTGCATGCCATGAGCCACACAGATCTCACGTGTACGATCCACGGGCATCGCCACCCCACACGAGACAGAGAGCGCTTGCATCGTTCCGTGGCATTCTTCTCTGGCGCCCTTGCCGTCAGCTTCCTCCCTCCCCCCAGGCCCAAAGACAGCCAGTTCTGATTTCTTTTGCGACACATTAGCGTGAGTCGTTTTTTGAACTGCACACCCATGAAACCATATAGTGTGTGCTCTTGCACACCGGCAGTTTGTGCACTGTTATTCCTGAATAACGCTGCATCGCACAACTGTGCTGTGGTTTGCTGATTCACTTACCTGCCAGTGATCACTCATCTTCAACATACGGCTGATATGAAAAACAGCTTCCACGAACATTTGTATACAAATTGTTTTTGTGGGAGTGCTTTTTATTTCTCTTGGGTAAATACTCAGAAGGGAAATGGGTAAGTAGACTAAGTGTATATTAACCTTTTCCAGTAACCCTTAAACTACTTTTCAAAAGGCTGTACTATTTTATACTCTCACCAGCAAAGCTAGTTTTCTGGTTGCCCCATGTCCTTGTCAACATTTGATATTGTCAGTTTAAAAAATTTTCTCAGCCCTGGCTGGCTTAGCTCAGTGGATTGAGCGCGGGCTGCAACCAGGCATCGCAGGTTCGATTCCCAGTCAGGGCACATGCCTAGGTTGCAGGCCATGGCCCCCAGCAACTGCACATTGATCTCTTTCTCTTTCTCTCTCTCTCTCCTTCCCTTCCCTCTCTAAAAATAAATAAATTAAATCTTTAAAAAAATAAAATAAAAATTTTCTCCATTCTGGTAAGTGTGGCGGTAGTTCATCGTGGTTTTAACTTACATTTTCTTATGACTAATGCTATTGATCAGCTTTTCATGTGATTATTGGCCATTTATATCTTTCCTTTTGTAAAGTGTCTAAGTGTTTTGCTCAGTTTTGCTTAGATTGTCTTTTTATTATTGACTTGTAGGACATAGTTATATATTGACAACACAAGTCCTCTGCTAGATATATGTCAATATTTTCTCCTAATCTGCCTTGCCCACTTACATTTTCATAACAATGCCCCTCGATAAGGAGTTTTTAATTTTGACAATGTCCAATTTACCAACTTTTTCTTTTAATAGTTCATGTTTTTGTGTCCTCGCTAATAAATATTTGACTACACCAAAGTCGTGAATGTGTTTCTCCTATATTTCCTTTATACTTGTTGCTTTTATGCTCTATCTCTAAGTAATCTGTGTGTGTGAGAGAGGTGGGGGTCAAGGGATTTTCTCCCCCAGAAATTTACCTGGTTGTCCCAGCATTATTTGTTGAAAGGACTTTTTCTGTTCACCTTTAATACCCTTGCTGCCTTTGTCAGAAATAAAATCAATTGACTGTATGTGTGGGGGCCTGTTCTCGACTCTATTTGGTTCTGTTGGTCCATCTGATTAGCCCTTATACCAGAGCTCACTGCCGTAATTCCTGTACCTTTATAGTAAGTTTTAAAATCAGGTAGAGTAACTTCTCCAACTTTCTCTCCCTTTTCCGAGATGGTTTTGACTAGGGTGGGTCCTTTGCTGTCCTATAAATAACTTAGAACCCATTTGTCAGCTTCCACTGGCAAGCCTGTTGGGATTGTGATAAGGATCTGAGTCTTCCTGTAAGTCACTTTGGAGAGGATCTCAGAAGGCTCCCTGGCCCGCCCCGCCAGCCCCCGGTTCTGGGCCCCTCCCTGCCAGTGTGGCCCAAGCCGCAGGCGTGGGGCTCTGTGAGTCCCTGGCCCCGAGCAGCCACTCTCAACGGCCCTCTTTGGCCACACAATTTCCTGAAAGGTCAGAATTCCACTGGGGACACTGTCCTTTACCACCTACCCAGCCCAGAGGGTGAAGGCTGGGGTGTCCAAGAAACCGCAGCCCCAGACCATAGCCTGGGCTCAGAGCCCAGTCCCGTCCTGGGAGCAAAGAAGCGAGAGATGGCCTGGCCCATAGGGCAGCTGTGGGGGAAATTGAAATGCCGTGCATCACTAAGATTCTGAAGGTCAAAATGTTACTGTGACTGGGATCTGCTTCAAAATAATCAGGGGTGGGGGGGAGAATGACAATGTAGATGAAACGAAATTGGCCACGAGTTAATAATTGTTGAAACTGGCTGATGGCTACAGAGTGTTCATTATGCCTGGCAATTTTGAATGTTTGAATTTTTTATGATAAAAAAATTTTAATATACCCTCTCCAGTGAAGCAACCCCCTCCCCCATCATTGTCCCCAAGCCAGGGGCCTGGCCCCTGCTGCTCTCTGGCTAATGACGACGCCTTTGCCATCTGCAGCGTCCCCAGCGGCCGCTCCACGCCCCCACGGCCCGCGCCTCGCGGAGCAGATGCTGACCCGGTGGGAGCGTGACCTGGCTGTGCAGTTGGCCGTGTCCGGGCATCTCCTGGCGTGGTGTTGGCAGGTGGGTTTCCACGCCACCTCAAATGAGTTCTGAGATGATTGAACCACCGCAGCTGCCGCCCAGAACCCAGAGTACGGCCCCAGGCTGGCCCCAGGCCGTGACAGGCAGGGCGGCAGGAGCGGCGTGAGCAGGGACGGCGTGGTCGGACGTGTTGGGCAGGGAGGGGCGAGGCGAGCTGATCTCCACAGGCTTTAGAGGTCATGGCAAACTTTGGCTTTTACTGGAAGGTGGTGAGACCCCTGGAGGAGGCGAGAAGTGACCTTCTCTGACCCATGCTTGGAAAGGGTGCCCCTGGCTGCGGTGCGGAGACACACCGGGAAGTGGACGCAGAGGCGGGCGAGGCGGCGGCCGCAGGATCCAGGCTGGAGAGGACCTGGGCTTGCACCGGGGTGGCGGCCGAGAAGGCCCTCAAAGGTGGTCTGGTTGGGGACGTGTTTCGAAAGTATGGATCCCGGCTTCCTTATGGATTGGACGTGGGTTTAGAGAGAAGGCGAAGAAGCCTCAGGAATGAGTCCCAGGGTTCCGGCCTGAGCCGCTGGTGAAACGGAGTTGCCGCGTGTCATTTGGGGGAGACGAGGACAAGTGGGTTTAGGGGGGCTGATCAGGCCTGTGGTTGTGGACGTGTTAGGTGTGTTGTGTCTGGTCACAACTGTGTGGCTGCTGAGTGGACAGTCGGGTAGCTGAGCCCGGGGTGGGGGCGCCAGGGCTGGAGAACGCACCCCACACGATGGGGTTTAAGACACGAAGGTGACACCTGAGAGTGACTGTCCCCAGATGTCTGCAGCCTGAGCACACAGGTGTTTTAGAATGGCTGGAGGAGGAGTCAGCAAAGGCGAGAGCAAGGGGGGCAGCCGGCAGGCGGGAGGACCAAGAGCGTCTTGTGAGTCGCTCGAAGACAGGGTTCCAGGGAGGGAGGGAGGGAATGCCCGAGTCCCGTGCTGGTGAGCGCGTCTGCGCGGATTGAGAACTGACCTTGGACTGGGCAACGTGGAGGCCACAGGTGACCCACACTCACAGGGCGGCCCTGGGGACACGGCGGAGGGACAGCCTGGCAAGAGCAGGTGCGAGAGAGGGTGCTGGACTCCTCTGCCACTCCCTCAGAAGTCACTTCAGTTTTTCTCTGTGTCCCCAGACCCCTCCCCCCGCACCCCTTCACGTGCTCTCAGGAGCCCACCCCGTCCACAGTGGGTGGAAGGAACAGCGCTCCCCCCGGACCCCCCCACCCCCCCAGCTTGCATCTCACAAACCTGCCCGGTCTCCTGCACTCCCGCGCCCCGCCCTGGCACCTCCCGCCTCGGAACACACGTGGCTCTCCACCTGCCAGGGGGCAGGGCTCCCCTGCGATGCGGACCTCAGCCCTCTCACCTCCCGAGACCTCAGTCCGCCAATAACCCTCACCCCCACCGGCCCCGCCCACTCGCCGGCACGTCCTATCATGAAACACCGCGCTCGGGTCTGCACCACCTTAAATTATTTTTCTCGAACATATTTTTCTTTCCCCCCAAGCTCTCAATCCTTTCTCTGCCAGTTTCCTTAAACTTGTCTGCACGTGATCCCTCGTGGGCTCACCCCCGCCCCGGTCAGGACACGTGGAGGGGGGCGCACGGCAGGGCCGGCAGGGGCTGCCTCTGAACCCAGTCTCCCAAAGCGGCACCTTTTCAGACATGAGAGACACAGAGAAGGTGATGCAGGGCAACGCCCGGCCACGGGGATGTCCCTCCACTGTGGGTCCCAGCGCCCTACTGTGTCCTTTCCCCACTGCAGCCTGGCTTGGTTGCCCATCTCTTCGTCGAAGCCCCCTGGAAAGATGCCTCGTTAGCCCCTCGTGCATCCCCCTGGGGCCAGACAAGAGGAGAAGGTCTTTACCCAGAGTGCTCCGCAGAAACCAGAAGCCCTCCACCGTCACAGCCGACACCCACTTGGTTCTGGCTGGACCAGGCTGGAAGAAGGCACGGGTCAAGGCCAGAGGCTCTGAAAGAAGGCTGCCACTGGGACAAGGAAGAGGCAGGCCTCGTGCACGGTGCTGGCTGCGTGGACAGGGCTGACGTCCAGGTGTAGCTAAGACGTGTGTGGGTCTGACAGTTTGCCCCAAAGAAAGAAGCCAAGTGTCACCCCGGGGGGACCAGGTCCAGGGATTCAGAACCAAGCCCTGTTCCTTTGCCCCAGAATCCCCTTCCCAAATGTGCCCCAGAGGAGTCAGCTGGAGTGGGAAGTCCAGCGCCCTGGCCCCTACTGCCCCCACACACCAATGGGGGGGAGCTCCTTCCCCTGCTCAGCCGCCTCCCCTTCCCTGGAGGGGGTTCGGGCTGCAAACACCACCACCGCACAACACCCCCCCCCACTCCAAGTCAGGAGAGGGGAGCTGAATATTCAGTGTCTGGGGAGACAATAAAAGTCCCAGGAAGAACCTGGCTAAGGCAATTACCTCTGCATAAATGCATATATTATTCATCCGTGGCTTTGAATATATAAATAATACTGATACAATTTGCATGTGTTAAAAGGAGATGTAATTACCCGCTGATGCCTGTGAGCGCCTGGTACCCACCGGCCACATCCTGGGCCTGCTGCCCCGCCCCAGTAGCCCACCTTTGCCCTTTCCGGAGGCGGAATATATCACGCGTGGGGTTTCTGCCGTCGTAGAGGAAACCAATCTTTGATGTCCTTGGGGCTTTGGGTGGAGTCTGCTCTTTTACGAACCTGTGGGCTGCTGTGGTTACTCGAGTTTATTCCTAAAACTTTGGGCTATTTCAATATGCTTACTCTATTGTTCCTTTTAAAAATCACATTTTTTGGTTGCAAAACTAACGTCCGTCCATGGCACAAAATTAGGAAAATACACAAAAGTTTGAAAAATAAAACTCATTCATTATGCCACCGCTCCAACACGAGTGTGTCCACGTGTGTCTTTTCCTTCCCGCCTGTCTCATCTCGCTACGCACAGATAACCTCTTTTTTTTTTTTTTACAAACTTAGGATCCTATTGTACATAACATTTTATAACCCGTTTTTATCTTTTACAATATGTCATGAACAGATGAAGAAATATAAAAGGCAAGTAAATAGGAAAAGATGCTCAACCTCACTGGTAATTAAGGAAAATACCAACCACAACGAGACGGAGCCGGGTTTCTCACCTGTCACATTGTTAAAGATTTAAAATAACCATAATACCCGCTCCCGGTAGACACGGGCTCTCCCAAACAATTGTTGCTGGGAGGAGGGTAAGTGGGCATACTTTTCTTGAAGGGCAATTTAGTAACATGTATCAGAAGGCTTAAAAGTACACACGCCTTTTGGCCTCTGCAAACCCACTCCTTGGAATTTAAATCATCACAAAGGTGGGAGAAGATACATGATAACAATGGGAATGCTAGTATTTTTACCATAACAAAAAATAAGAAACAACTTCAACGGGTCCGTGCTGGGAACTGGCGGAACAAGTCACGGTCTGTCCACACGGCCGGGTCCCGGGCGGCGGCCCATGACGGCGGAAGCGCGCACACACACAGACGGGCACCCTCCACAGTAGGGGTGAAAAGGTGTTCCTCGAAATGTTATGCTGGGACTTCACAGCTAAATGGGGTAGGTTGAAAAAAGGTTGTTTGTTTGTTTGTTTTTAATCTCTGCTTCCTTCTGAAACCTCTCTGGAAGAAAAGGCATGAAAATTACATAAGCCCGTGAGCGCAAAGCGACCGTGAAAGGGGATGAGGGACGCCAGTGGGTTTCAGGAAAGGAAACGAGGACGAGGAGTCAGAAAAGCTGGAAGAGACGAACGTCAAGAGCCTTCAGAGGGGATGCGAACAACGAGCACCCCAAAGCACAGCACAGCACCCCAGAGCGATGTGGAGCTGGCTGCGGGGTCTGGGAGGGGGCGTCGGCCTCCCAGGACAGCAGGCAGCCGGGGCTGGAGCAGCAGGACCTGCCCGGTCACCCACGGGACACTGGCCATGCCGGGTGCTGGCTTTCTCAGAGCCTCCGGTCTAGCTGGGGAGGCCGACTCGTGAAATAGGATGGCAGATGGAGCTCAGGGGAAAAGCAAGGGAGGAAAAGGACAGGGGGCACTGTGTGAGGAGGGGTGCGGTTTTAGAGAGAGTGGGACGGAGGCCTCCCTGACAAGGTCGCAGGTGGGAGGGAAGGAGTGGTTCGGAAAGCTGAGAATAGAACACTCCATCAGAGGGAACAGTCCGTGAATGCCAAGGCCCGGAGGCTGCCTTGTGTCAGGAGCCGCCGGGGAAGGAAGCCAGAGGGCGGAAGGCTGGTGGGAGAGGAGGTCCGAGGCCCCACTCGTGTGCAGACAGAACCTGAAGGGGTGAGAGTGGATGCGGTCACCACGGGAACGAGTGTGGAGAGGCCAGACACCCAAGGGCTGAGCGCCGGAGCCCGGCCACACGTGCTTGTGGGGAGAGGGGCGGAGTCAGCAGAGGGCCTGGCGGGGGGGCCGTCAAAGCGGTAGGAGGGGGACCAGGGGCGTGCGCTGTCCCGGAGTTCAAGTGAAGACGGCGTCTCAGGTCAGAGAGAGTGACCGGCTGTGGCTCGGGCTGCTGAGATGCCCAGTAACACGGGGCGTGAGAACTGGGGCTGGGGTTCGCAGCAGGGCAGTGGCCAGCGAACCTTCACAGAGTCATTTCAGCGGAAGGGCCGGGGTGGGGACCTCAAGAGGGCGCAGCCAGGGAGCAACTGGAGCGTGAGTTCAGACCAGCCCTGCCCGACACAAACAGAATGCAAGTTACGTATGCCATTTAAAAATGTTCAGTAGTCACATTTTACAAAGGGAAAAGAAACAGGTGAGGTTCATTTTAATGATTGATTTTTCTCTAACCCAATCCATACAAAACATTATCACTTCCACATGTAACCAACATAAAGAATCACTCATGAGATATTTTGTGTTCTTTGTGATACCAACTCTTTGAGATCTGGTGTGTGATTTCTCTTCACAGCTCTGGCTGGCTGGCCCCATTCCACGGGCTCAAGAGTCACATGTAGCCCTGGCTGGTGTAGCTCAGTGGATTGAGCTCGGGCTGCAAACCAAAGCATCGCAGGTTCGATTCCCAATCAGGGGACATGCCTGGGTTGCAGGCCATGGCCCCCAGCAACCGCATATTGATGTTTCTCTCTCTCTCTCTCTCTCTCTCTCTCTCCCTCCCTTTCCTCTCTAAAAAATAAATAAATAAAATCTTTAAAAAAAAAAGAGCCACATGTAAGTAAGTAGTGGCCACCGCACTGGACAGAAGACAACTCTGTCAATGAGAGTTGGTACAAATGGAAGACAGAGATGAGACCAGAAGCCGAGAAAGGCAGCGGAAGTGAGGCTGTTTGTTGGTGCTACTGTTGCTTTAAATGACAGAAACAGAGGAAGGTTCACGGGTTGATGGGTTTGGTGGAGTCTGTGGGAGAAGCTGTCAGATTCCCCACCCCCTCCCTGGTCTACTTTTCTAACCCGCACACCAGCTGTCCCTCCCCTGCCCGGCTGGAGACAAGGTGTTGTTCCACGGACAAGCCGGATAGGCTCAGACCCAGGGGTCCTGGTTCAGAAGAAGGATCCACAGGAAGAGGGGTCCTGTGGGAAGAGGGATCCCGTGGGAAGAGGGATCCCGTGGGAAGAGGGGACCCATGGGAAGAGGGATCCCGTGGGAAGAGGGGTCCCGTGGGAAGAGGGGACCCATGCTGAAGACAGGACGGAACCAGGGACCGCATGCGGAACAGTGGGCCTCTCCTCCCCACCTTCAGCCCCTAGCACTCACCCCCGAAGCTCCAACAGCCAGGAGCCTGCCCCCAAGAACAGGGGTCCCCAAGCCCTGGGCCACGGGCAGGTAGGGGCCGGTGGCCTGTAAGGAACTGGGCTGCACAGCGGCAGCTGGGTGGCGGGCGAGTGAGCAAACCAGTCCCTGGTGCCAAAAAGGTTGAGGACCGTCGCCCAAGAAGAAATGGGAAGGTTTTTTGGTTTGCTTTGTTTTGGTCTAGTGTGGTTTTCTGTTTTTTGAGAAATGTAAGTTCCTAGAGAGGGCTGACAGACACGTACGTGTGGGAGTCCCCAGTGAAGTGACCGCAGCCCCGCCTGGTCACTCCGGGGGAAGCCCGCCGGCTCACGGGCTCCCCCTGCACACGGGGCCTCTAAACTGGCTTTTTTTTTCAATAAGTGTTTTTTAAGATTTTATTTATTTATTTTTAGAGAGGGAAGAAAGGGAAAAGGGAGAAAGAGAGAGAGAGAGAGAGAGAGAAACATCAATGTGCAGTTGCTGGGGGCCGTGGCCTGCAACCCAAGTATGTGGCCTGACTGGGAATCGAACCTGCGACACTTTGGTTCGCAGCCTGCACTCAATCCACTGAGTAAACTGGCTTTTAAAGCCCACCCCCTCAAACGTAACAGGAGATAGAAAAGGCTCCTCAGACACAGGCTCCTCCTGTGGTCTGCAGGATGGCGGACAGTCCTCAGCTACTGGAATTGAAAACGTGGAGACCGAAATTGAGAAATTAAGAGAAAGGGTCAAAGATAAAACTGAAGAAATCTCCCACTTGGGTGTTCCTCACCCCAAAGGAGCAGAAATGAAGGGGGGAAAAAAAAAGAGGGGAGAAAAGATTTAAAACTCAGAGGACCAGTTGAGGAAACTCAACATCTCAGAGACAGCACTTGCAAAAAGGGAGAGCAGAGCCCACGACAGGGAGGGAACTGGAAGAGGCGAAGGAAGACGGGTTCTAGAACTCAAGGACGGAGCCCCCGCACCCAAGGGCCCACGGAAGACCCACGGCAGCGAGTGACGGGCCCTCCCATGCAGCCCCTCGCAGCAGGACTTCGGGGCGTGAGCCCTGCCCCCAATCCACCCCAGAAGCTGCCACGGACGGAAAGAAACAGACCACACACGCCGAGAATGGCACCCACGCTCTCCACAGCGACAGTGTGAAATCAGACGGCAACAGAGCCAACGGCATCGCCGTCCTGACGGGAAGCGATCTTTCAGTCTGAAGGCCTATCTATGCACAGCCCAACAGTGATCAGCCGTGAGGAAGGAATAAAACACGCTCAGGGACATCTCAGGAAGTGTTCTTCTCGAGCACCGTCTGCAGGGGGCTGTTGAAGGACGGGTCCTCTGGCGTGGAGGGAAGGAGGAAGGACACAGGGCAGAGGCGAAGGGACCACGGCCGTGCCACAGGCCGGGAGCGGGCGTTCCCGCACAAAACGTGGCAGAACGCCCGATGTGTTCGGTCACGTGCAAAGGGCTACTCGGGTCTCACGGTTCTTTTGAATAGTCACAGTGACACAAAAGTCTCACTGAATAAAAGAAAGCCAGCAGCTATCAGCTCCAAGCTGCATGAGAAAGGACTATAAATATCGTCACTACCCGGCTCAGCAGTGAAGAAAACTCGGACCTTGAGACCCCAAGCAGAGAACCCGCCTGGACCCACCCAGACTTCGAACCTCAAGAACTGTGAGCTCATACATGGGTGATGCTTTAGGCCACTAAGTTCAGCGTGACTTGTTCCGCAGCAAGAGGAACACATCGCAGCAAAACAGCTTACGACAAAAAGCCCGTGTCTGGTTCATGAGTGTCTGGGTCTGCTGGGCAGTTCTGGCTTCAGCTGGGCTCACCCGATGGGCCCTGGCCAGCTGGGCCTCGGGTAGGCCGCCCCGCAGACCCACGGGCTGAGGTCAGATGGCCTCAGCTGGGATGACCTGGGCCTGCCTCGTGGACCAGCCTCTAGAGAGCCAGCCCGTGTTAGCTCACAGGACAGCTGGACAGGGCCCTGGGAGAGCGTGGGAGCTACTGCCACGCCATTGCTTCTGCTGCATTCCGCTGGCCAGCGCAACTCGAAAGGCCAGCCCGGGTGCACGGTGCAGGGACCAGACTTGCCCTCTGGACAGAGCTTTCTGCAGAGTCACATTGCAGTGGGCATGGATGCAGGAGGGTAGGAAACGCTGGGGCCACCATCGATGCCCCTCGCTCTCTCACCCCCGAACAAGCCCCGCTTTGACTCTCAGGCCGTCGCACGAACCTGCTCTCCGCTCCTGATCACTGCTGCGACCCGCTGTTGCCACATCGCGCCGCGTGTCTCGCTGAGTTTAGCTCCTGGCACACGGCTGCTTACTCTTCATGGTTTCCACGTGCCCCAGGATGACCCTCCTAACATTTGGGGCTTTCAGTGTCCGGGTTTTTTCCCTCCAGTCATCTCCTTCACCCAACCTCGGCCACTCTACCCCGTGGCCATATCCTAGACTTCCTCCTCACCGGCAGCATCTCCTAATTCCCATTTTACACGCCTCACTCTCCAAACATCCTCTGTCTCTCCGGCCAGTTCGTCTACCCTTTCCCCCACAGAGACTTGTGGCCCTTGACGCCACCTTTTCATGGTCTACACCTGCTTTCCTTCTGACTCAGCTGCAAATTCACAGCCAATTATTAAGATCTCCAGTGGTCTCCATCCTACCCCTCCCTCACACCAGGATACACATGCGGCCAAAACCACAATCCAAGTTAAAGCCAGTTCCTTCCCTGCTTCCCATCGGCCCCGTGTGACACGAGAAAAACACGCCACCCTGACCACGGCCCTCCCTTCCACACTGTGGCCAGGCATGTCCATGGGCCGTGGAGGGGCCCAGCAACTGTGCCGGACCGCCCCAGTCCACTCCTTCTCCCGTGCCCGAGATGCTTTCAAACCTTCTCCTGTTTCCTCACCCTGCAAACGCCTCCTCTGCCACCCCCCCTCTCCCACAGCCCACCATATCCGTCCACGCACCAGCATGCCCAACGTCTGCCTCCGTCGTCTTTCTGGTCACATGAAACCAGCCCCCCAACCCTCCGCCACAGCGTCAGGTTCTACCCCTCTTCTCACTCGAGGGCGGACGCCGCCCTCCTCTCTCCCGCATCGCCAGACTCCCCGCCAAGGAATCATCCCCCCCGGCCTACTTCTGACATTTCTCCCATCCTGTGAAGAACAACTTCGGATTCTATTTTCCCCTCCAGCTGCCCTGTGATGACTCAGCTCCCTTTTGCAGCAAAACCCTCCGAAGCACTATCCGCCCCACTCCCTCCACTTGTCCCCCATTCTCTGATAAACCCGCTGTTCCCCGGAGATCACCCCCACCCGAGCCACCAGGGGCAGCCGTGATGCTGATTCCGGGGGCCAGCCCTCGGGCCTCACGTCCCCGGGCCTCTCAGCAGCACCCGGCACGGCTGCCTGTCCTCTGGGACCCACGTCCTCCCGTGGACCCCTGGTGGTCCCCTCCACTCACGGCTGCCCGCCTTTCGCTGAGACACCCTCCCGACTGTTCCGTGCTCCCTGTCTGTTCCCCCAATCCCTCCTCCTCACACACCCAGAGTGATCTGCCGGGGCCCAGCTCTCTTCTCTGTCGACCCCAGTGAGAGCAGGCTTCCTCCAACCGGTGATGGGCACCAGTGTCATCACCCTGTTTTCATGCCACCGCATGGACAAGGTTAGGAAGAACGGAGCTACAGCGTTTCTTAAAGTATTTTTTTCAGGATGAGCCCGGGGTATAGACTTTCCAGGTCTGACCTGTAGAAGCACATCAGCTGCTTTTGCACCGGACAACACAGGCGTAAAATTCTTACGCCAAACAGCTTTTTTTGCTTCATTGTTGTATTTAGTGCTTTGGATAAGTCTGGATACTCTGAACCCTCTGTAGTTCTTTTCTTACAGGAAATTATTCATGGACTACAACCCCCAGAATGCATCTCTCCTCTGCTCTCCAGCGACTCTTTCTGGCTCAGTTTCCTTAAGTGCCTCTCCAGCCCCCCATGGTGGCACCCTGCAGCACTTCCCTGCTGGGGTCCATACTTCAGGGGGGCCTTGATGGGACAGTGACGTGCCTATGGGGGCAGGATGCGGGGAGGGTGTCCTTACATTGGCTACTGGAAGCCTTGCCCATGGGCTGGCAGATTTTTGAACCCAAGCCCTGCCACAAGCACTGTTGAAATTTGCCTGTGTGTGTGTGTGTGTGGATGTGGGTGTGGGAGTGGGAGTGGGTGTGGGAGTGGGAGTGGCTTGGGATGGAGGAGACTGTAAGGCACATCTATTCATAGGAAGTTCTTTGGCTCATTTTACAAACTGGCAGTTACTCTCAGGGTACTCTCAAACGCTCCTCATCGTTTTATCCAGAACGATACCACAGGGGAGTGCTAATCACATCCCATTCGACAGAGGAGGACAGTGAA